>NC_137896.1:127923837-129230206 GCF_963455335.1 Martes martes
TCCCGCCCTGCGAAGCCCTGCATTTCAGGGTTCCTGGCCTCCCGTAGGCCTTGCCCCATGCCTCCCGACCTGCTCCACGGGGCAGACACTAGGCTGTCAGTGCCCTCCTCCCTTGGGCTTCCCACGGCCCCTCGCCCCTCGCCTCTACACTCTTCCTAATGACCTGCCATTGTCCTAGTATCTGCGTGTCTTCTAGGCCGCACGAAAACCCTGTGATGAGAAGAACACCACAAAACTTAGGAACAACGTGACGGCCCAAACCTGCCATTTTCTAGCTCCTGTGTGACCCTAGCTGTGTACTGAAACTTTCTAAGATTCTATTCCCCCCCCCTTTTTTTTTGTAAAATAGGGGTAAGTAGGACTAAAGGCCTGCCAGCAACAACATCTAAAACCTGTACCCCAATCATCCCATTCGGGAAGAAGCTTAGACGTCAGCAGAAACTACCGAGTGTTTGCTACTCCCAAACCCAGAGCCTGCGCAAGGGTTGTGTCCTCATCCAGGACCTGAGTACTGGAACATCTCACGTCTTTATGCTTATGGACATCCTGAAGCTAGAGCCTAGAGAAACCCACACACCCAGGACATCTTTGCTTTAATTAATTAATTCACCAAACATTACTGAGTATCTCTATATGTTGGACGTTGTGCTGGGGGTTTAGGACACAGCAACACATCAGCTCCTTTCCTCAAGAAAGCAGATTCGTGGACAGGCAGAGTGTGAACAGTGGAAAAACCCTAGGAAGGGTGAGCAGTGTGCCCTGGATGGGGAAAAGCATGCAACCAGGGTGGATGCAGGAGGGAGGTATGCAAAGAGGGCTTCCTGGAGGAAGGGCCATCTAGGGGAACACTCTGGCACAAATAAGGGTTAGCCAGGCGAATGGGAGCCAATGAGAGGGAACACAGAGCCCCAGCAAACCCTCCACCACTCAAGACACATGGGGCAGAGCACTAAGCCCCATGACAAGCCTGCCCCCAATGGGCTGCGTTTCCAGGGAGCCCTTCCAGCCCTCTAGCCTAAGGAAGCCCTGTGGCTGGGAGACAGCTCCCCATGTAAACCATCCAAACCACAGAGCTCTCTCTCTGGGCTGACCCAGCCTCCAGAGGAATGCAGGAAGGGTGGAGGGCACACAGCCTGCAGCTGGGGTAATTTTAGACACATTGTCATGCCTGCCTTGGGCCACCTCTCAGCCAGGTCCTGCCTGAGCTGGGAAGGGCTCCTGGTCTCGAGACCTTGAGAGGATGTGGGTTTTGGAAGGAGGCCAGGCCAGCAGGATGGGAGGCCAGGTCCAGACAGGGCCCTTCCTCAGTGGGGGCCGGACTCGGGCAGGGGCTTTGCCACCTAAGGCCCTGCTCTGTGCAGACCTGATGCATCCCTGGTCAATGTCATGAATGCTGCGGCAGCCCCACTGACTGATAAGGTGCCCCTAAAAGGAAAACAAAACAGATAAAAGGCCATTTGTTTGGCTGTGGAAGGATCCTGATGCTGAGAAACAGGGGGACGGGTAACAAAACGGGAGAGGAGGGCATGACTTGGAGCCAAGGCATGGCACACAGAGCACCTGCTGGCTTCCAGGTTTTTCCAGGCACTGGCTGCATGAGCTTGTTCAAGTCAGCAAACCCCTCTTTGCCTTAGTTCCCTCATCTATAACATGAGCTCAATAGAAGGTGGGGGGGGGGGAGTAGAATCTCTCCGCTAGGGTGTGAAAAAAATGAGTTCGTCCATGCAACGGGATTATCACAATGTCACAGGATTGAGGAAGTGCTCCATAAATGTTAGCCATGATCAATTTCTTATTAAAGAGTCTCATATATGAATCCAGATCCCCAGCTCTGGTCTCGGTTCTAATCCCTTTCTCTCTCCCGGCCTGCATTTCACTCTCCTCTAAAATGAAAGGTTTTGAATAAAATCAGAGCTTCCTCTCCAGGCATAGGGAGAGAAGGCATGCTCTTTAAGGTAGAAGGTGATTTCTCAGACTACAAAGTTCTAGGCTGTTCAGTCATCCTCTAGTGACTCTAATATGCCCCCTCGGGGCACAAGCACCTGCAAGGAGTCATTGCACATGGACACAGAGAAAAGCAAAAATGCTGGGGAACCTCCGATCCGGTAGAGCCCCGTGGGTGGAAGCATTTGGAGGAAAGAAGATCAGACGGGCATTATGGAAAACAGCATGGAAGTTCCTCAAAAATTTAAAAATAGAACCACATACGATCCGGCTATGTTACTGCAGGTACCAGTAACCAAAGTAAACCAGGTACCAAAGGAACCAAAATCAGGATCTCAGGGAGGTGTCTGCACTCCCGTACTCATTGCGGCATTATTCACTAAAGCCAAAACATGGAAATAAGCTAAGTGTCCATCAACAGATGAATGGATGAAAAAAGCCGGTAGGTGCGTGCGCACAAATGACGGCGTATTATTATTCGGTCATAAAAAGAAGGAAATCCTGCCATTGCCAACGGCAGGGATGAACCCAGAGGTCATTAACTGAGATAAGCCAGACAGAGATAGACAAATACCGTATGGTATCACTTAGATGCGGAATCTTAAAAAACTGAACTGATTTCATAAAAACCGAGAGTAGAATGGTGGTTGCCAGGGGCTGGAGGGTAGAGGTGGGGGAATAGAGAGAAATTGGTCAAAGGGCCCAAACTTGCAGTTATGAGAGTAAGTTGTGAGGGTCTAGCAGAGAGTATGAGGACTAGAGTTGACAATGCAGTATTGTATACTTGGAATTTTAGATCTAACCATTCTCACCACACACAGAACAGAGCCGACTGTATAAGGTGATAGACATGTCATTATATATATTTTTAAAGATTTATTTATTTAAGAGAGAAAGAAGGGGGCAGGCAGAGGAGGAGTGAAAGAGAGTCTCATGCAGACTCCACACTGAGCTCAGAGCCCAATGTAGGGCTCAATCCCAGGACCCTGAGATCATGACCTGAGCCAAAATCAAGAGTCAGATGCTTAACCAACAGAGCCAACCACGTGCCCCGTGTCAGTTATCTTGATAATGGCAATAATTTCTCGATATATACGTATGTGTCACAGCATCAAGTTGTACACTTTAAATATACACAAATAGATTTGTCAACTCTTCTTCAATAAAGCTGGAAAAAATAAACATCCATGTCCCCACCCCGGGGGGGAAAAAAAAGGGCAGGAGAGAAGAGACCTGAGTTCTAGAATGTTCTGTGACTGTTTTGTAGAGTGGATGTAGACAAGTTCCTTTGCAAAGCTTCCGTGTTCTTATCCTTGAGTGGAGGGATGACCACTGCTCTCACAGTGAGATGATCATAGGAGAATGCACCGGGCAGAGCATTGCACAAGAGAGAGCTCCCCCTGGCTCCAGGCCTTTGTGGAGACTGGCTGTCCCTCCATCATTTTCATCTTTATGACCCTGAAACAGTCTTGCAGTTCACTCAGGTGTCCTCTCCCCTGGGGTTCCTCTCCTGACCCTTGACCCTTGCCGTGGAAAGTCCCCCTTGAAGGTGGGGACTCTTTTGTGAACATGTAGACTCTTCTTACACGTGGGAGGAACCCCCTTTCTGGATGCAGGCTCCTAACTTGTTCTTTTCAAACTCTGACGGTTAGGCATTCAGAAAGTAAAAGATGTTTCATTACTAGGATATGGCTCTTCTGAGAGACACGTGCTCAGTGAATCAGCAGTAGGCACAAAGATAGTTGAGATAAAGAGGCAAATGGGCTCCAGTTCTGAACAATGAAAAGTACCCAAAGTCTGCTCTGTCTCCCCCACTGAACAACTAAGAAACCTGGACAGAATGTATAGAAACATTACACTAGGAGAAGCCAAAACTCCTCTCAGTAATAATAGCTAGAACTAATAAACAGAAAATGGGCAAGAATGTTGAAAAACTGAACCAGACATCACCTAGGTGGGTCTAAATGACATTTATAGAGCACTTCACCCAACATTCCTTTCAAGTGTATGTGGGACATCTATCAAGATATAATTTACCCTGGGTCACTAAACAAGAACCTTAACAAATTTAAGAGAACTAAAATTTTGCTGTTATATTCTCTGATCATAATGAAACTAATTAGAAGTCAATAATTGAAAGATAACTGGAAAATCTCTAAGTACTTGGAAATTGAGCAGTATGTTCCAAATAATCCATGGTCAATGAGGAAGTGTCAAGGGAGATTAGAAAATCTTTTGAGGGGCACCTGGGTGGCTCAGTGGGTTAAAGCCTCTGCCTTCAACTCAGGTCATGATCCCAGGGTCCTGGGATCGAGCCCTGCATTGGGCTCTCTGCTCAGCAGGGAGCCTGCTTCCCCCTCTCTCTCTGCCTGCCTCTCTGCCTACTTGTGATCTCTGTCTGTCAAATAAATAAATAAAATCTTTAAAAAAAAAAAAAAAGAAAGAAAATCTTTCAAACTGAACATAAAAGGCAACATGTCAAAATCTGTACTAAGCAGCTAAAGCAGTACTTAGAGGAAAACTTATAGCATTAAAATGTTTGCATGACAGAAAAAGAAAAATCTCAAGTCAAAGATCTAAAACCCCATCTTAGGGAACAAGAAAAAAGAAGAGCAAAATAAGACCAACACAAGCAGAAAAAAGAATATAATGAAGAATACAAGTCAATAGACCCAATGGAATTAAAACATAAAATAATGAGAAAATCTGTTAAAATGAGCTGGGCCTTGAAAAGATCAACAAAACTCATAAACCTCTACAAAGACTGATAAAGGAAATGAAAGAGAAGGCACAAATAATCAAAATCAGGAACAAAAGAGGGGAAAGCACTGGGAGAGCACAGACATGTGAAAGATAATAAAGAAATAGTACGAATAACTCTAGACACATAAATCTACCATTGGGGGCGGGCACCTGGGTGGCTCAGTCCGTTAAGCACCTGCCTTCAGTTCAGATTATGATCCCGGGGTCCTGGGATTGAGCCCCACATGGAGCTCCCTGCTCAGCAGGGAGTCTGCTTCTTCCTCTCCATCTGCCTCTCCCCAAGCTCATGCTCTCTCTCTCTCTCTCTCAAATAAATAGATAAAATCTTGTAAAACATATAATCTATCGTGTTAACATTTGAATGAAGAAACACCCCGCGATCATATCAACTGATGAAGAAAAAGAATTGGACAAAATTTAAGACCCATTCATTTAAAAGCACCTAGAACACTAGAAATAGAAGGAAATTTCCTCAGTCTCTAAAAGGACATCCACCAAAAGGCAAACGCTCTTTGAATCCTAAAGGACAGGACCACAGCAGGCCGGAGTTGTGGAAGACGCCCAGGGGTGGGAGGACAAGCTGAGGATTTGAGGAAATTCAAACAGGTTGGAGAGCTCGGGAAACAGGAGGCCCCGTGATGTCAGCTAGAGAGAATGCGCACGGGAGAAGTGCTCTGGCTGGGTCCCAGACACCCTCAGAGAGGACACGCCTCCTAGAGCCAGGGGCTTCGTAGGCGCTCTGTCATCCAGTCCTTGGGACCATCCAGAGAGGACGGTGTGACTAGGAGGGGTTGTGACCTCCAATCTACAGCCATGGAAGCTGTGGCTCAGCGTGGTCATCTTGGACCCTTGCTAAAGTGCCCCCACGGATACACGGCAGAGCTGGGATTTGAGGTTGGGTCCGACCGCTAAGGGCATGCCTATTTCCTCTACAAATTGGTTACCAGATGGGCTACATACAGAACCCTCCAGAGGCCTTTTTAGAAATGTAGAGTCCAGAGTCTCATTTATGACCTTCTAAAAGAGAATCTCCAGAAATGGGATCTAGAAAGCTACAGTTTCTAAATCTCCAGGCGATTCTGAGGTGCCTGGCAATTTTATAAAGACCCAAGGCGTAGGAGTCACTGTCCTTGGGGCCACTTCCCTCTTGGCCAATTAGTACCTATACCCCAGGATCGAAGCCCGGAACTGCTTTGTTGCTAGTTGTGGATTAAAGATCATACCAGCTTTGCCATGCAGGCCATTGTCTGGGGTCGGGAGAACATGTCCAGCATTTATCAGCTATGCAAGTCATTTCATTCTCTAAGTCTTGGTTACTAGGTCTGTAGAAAAGCAAAGTAGTATTACTCTTGTATAGGCATAAGCATCAAATATGATATAGATGCAAAAATCCTTCGCATCACATATTTATCAAGTGCCCCGCTGCCCTGGACGCTGTGGGAGCACTGGCCTGCGGAGAGGATCAGGACACAGTCCCTGACTTCAGGCCCTTGGTGAGTGGACATTAGACCTGCACAGAATGATCCAGGAACCCAGGCTCTTTCCATCCTGGAACTCACTTTCAGCACCGAGCCCCCGGGGTTGTCAGCTCAGAGACGGAGCGTTTAGGACTTCTGTTCCATTTGTTTGGTTTTGTTGTGATGACCGGGACTGGCAGGATCACTGACATTCCTTCGGCTAGAAGTCTGTCCTGTGGCACTGGCTAGCTGCAAGAGAGGCAGAGAAATGTCTGGTCGTGAGCCTAGAGAGAAGAGGGAGCAGTGGCAGCCAGGCCCTGGGAGACAGGATGAGACTCGGGAGAGATGCCATTCGGATACTCTCTGCATCACCCTTGCACACTCTTCAAATGTCCTGGCGCTCATTTATTTTGTTCTTAAGGGGATTGATATCATGAAATCAAGCCCAATGACATTGCAAAGAGGACCTGATTTGCATTTTCCTACAGCAGGAAGAGGAAATACATTTCCCCCAGGCAAAAAAGTGTTCTCTGATCAGCTGGGTGCTTCTCTGAGGGGAGACTTCCCCAGCACTCCAGGTCATGCGGTTCCTGGGGGAGCCGAAGACATACCAGTGAAGTACCAGGAGCAGATGACCCCCTGCATACCCCGTCCTCTCCCAGTCATTCCTTCCCTCCATCTTTACTGACATCTTTGTCCCAGATGGGTCCAAGGGAACCAAGTCTGAGAAGGGGCACTACAGATCCCCTGAGAGAGAGAGGAAATCTCTGCCCTCTGTCTCCTCCCTGGAAGGGCTACTGTTGTCATCTCTGATGGGACCCAATGCAGCCACAGACAGGGAATATGGGATTGAGCTGAGCCAAGCAGGTCAACTTCTGAGGCCCTTGAATCTGAATTTGCTCCCCAGCTCTCTCACTTCCTAGCTGGAAATTTTGAACAATTAATTAAACTCTGTAAGTCTTAGTTTTTTTATCCACAAAATGGGTCTAATGTAAGGTTCAAATAAGAAGCTATGTGAAGGCACCAGGGCCTTTAGTACCACTCCTACTGTGGCCTTTCCCTTGCAAATGCCGTGCTTGTTCCTGTGTTCCTTTCTTCCTGTAGTCATTCCCTCACTCACTCCTTTCTTGGCAGAGCTCCTAAGCACTGACCTTGGGCTAGGCCGTATGAGGAATGGTGGGGACTCCCTCCCAGCATACCAGGGGAGCGCACGCCTGAATCAATCATTACAACACGGAGCAGTAAGTCTCGTACGGGGAAGGGGAGTAAGATCTCTGCCCGGAGAGGCAGAAGAAGAAGGTCTTGGTCATTTTTAGCGAGACTAGCTCATCGGGTAGGCAAGCTGCTAGCAGGGCGTACCCGGGCAAAAGAAGATCAAGGGCAAACATACAGAAGCATTAACATTGCATATGGCATTTTCGAGCAACAGGAAATGTCCCCTGGTGGTGGGGACAGAGGCAGGAGATGAGGTATTCTGGGACTACAGGGGGCCAGATTACCAGGGACCACATGCTCCGTGGTAGGGATTTAGAACCGAAACCGAAGCCACGAGCACTACTGAACGGCGTGAGGCAGGGATGTTTCAGTAAGTTCCTCCTGCAGCCCGAGTAGACACCGGTGCCTACAAGACAAGCCTGGAGACAAAGGACTCTTTAGGGGTCCGTCATTTCAAGGATGGCAGCTGGGGAATGCTGTGGCCCTGGGGATGAAGAGGCATTGAGGGGAACCATATTTCAAGCCAGAGCTATTTTGCCTTCAGCGGCCCCAAAAGTTTCAGCATCACCTTCTCCAGGAAAATAACCAGCAACCATGGGATGTTACTCAGAGGTCATCCGTCACCTGATTCAGGTCCCATGATCTCCCTCGACTAAGTCCACTGGTGAACATGCACTTGGAATCCCACAATGCTATCTGAATTTCACACCTTACTTGTCTTTGTGGCATTCAGTTTCCTCCAGGAAAATCATGAAGCAATATTTATAACCAAGACGTAAGATCTCAGACTATAAATCATCCTTGTTCATGGGCATTTACCATTCCTTTTCTCCCACCAAGAAGGCCCAGTGAGCAGAGGCGTTGATGTCAAACCCAATCCCCCATCAACTCTCTGCTATCACAAGCTCCAGGACCGTAGATGCCCTGGCCTCAGTCTCTGATTTTAAAAAAGCGGGGACTATAGTATCTATTCCATGGTTCCATTTAGTCCCGCCTAGCCCATGGCCTGATGTGTAACAAATGTTCAGAAATGCTTATAGCACTGTAACAATGGGCTCTCCCGGCCAGAAAGGGCTTTTCTCTATGTGACTTGACTGGGGACCATCAGAGGGCAAGTAAATTGCTCCTCAGGGAAGATGGACACATGCAAGCAACCAATTTCTTTTGTGTCCATGTGCAAGGAGCCCCGTGGGTCAGAGGGCTCTTCCAAGCTCTGAGGCTGAGGCTAAGGGACAAGCCCCATTGAGGGACTAGCCCTTTACGGGACAACACCTGCTAAGGGACAAGTCCCCGAAGACACCAGACCCCGATAGAGCTGCCTCCTGCCTTCGTGGAGAAGTTTCGATCCGACACCCGCCTTCTGGGGAGCAATTTCCCTCCTCCTTCTGGGAAACGAAAAAGCAGCCAGATGCATGCTTTAAAAATAAACCCTACAAGAGAGAGAAGAAGACTATCATGTGTTTGCTCCCAAGCTGGTCTGAAATATTTGAAATGCGGAGAGACTCAAACTGTCAGGAATCAGCAGAGCTCTTAGGTTTGTTTCAACATTTGGGGTGAGAAACAAAGGGACCCAAATCTCCTTTCCTAAAGCTTCCACACAGCATCTGGGATTGCCCTAACAATAGGCATGTTTCTCCATCAAAAGAGAAAGTCAGATCAGGCTCCGCAGACAGTAACAGCTTCACTGATTGGACACACCCGCGACCAGCCGAAATCACACAGACAGGGCTGCTGGGCCGTTGAAACGGTTAAGAAGACAGAATCTGCCCTGTGGTCAAATGAAAAGAGATTTCTAAAAACACATCTAACTTAGAGGTTTAGATCAAACACTCCGGAGCCCTTCGGCCCAAGTCTGAGTCCCTCGCCCCACCGCTTCTGTGTGACCTTGGGCGAGTGGCTTACCCTCGCTAGACCTCTGCAGGCTTCGACAAAATTAACTGAGCAAATATTTGTAAAGCAGACTGTCTGGTTTAGAGCAAGGGCTTGTAGGTGCTTGGGAAATGATAAGCAGCACTAAAATTAAAGGTGGATAACGGCCAGCCTTTTCGAGGTGTTGTCTTGCATTCACGAGGTCCTTTACATTTCCGTCTTACCAGATCATGAGTGTAGATTAACCCTGGGGATCACTCAAGGTCTTGATGAGGGTCCCCCACCCCCACCCCTGTGAAGGGTGTCTCTAGCTCAACCTCCGTTCCTCAGGGGCCTTACTCCTCAACACACAGAGCAGGAGGAGGACTCCTCTTTTCCAATGGAGATTTGTCAAGTTCCTCACTGAGAGGTTCTGATCAAGCAGGTTTTACAATCGGACAAGCTCAGGAACCATTAACAGCGCAGGGAATTCCTTCCCAGTTAGTAGGAGTAACAGGGGTTGACTGGCCGCTTTCTTTTGGGCCAGGATTCTAGCTATCCCTTCTCTCACCCAAGTGTCCAATACCGAAACAGAAGAGAATTTCCTGCACAAAACCTCCCCGAGGAGAGGCAGGACAGTGGGTCCTGGGGAAATCAAGAGAAGCCTGTCCTGGGAATTTTATCCTGCCCAGAGCGCCATTCAGATAAAACCTCCTACCACGACAGCGGCGTCTGGCAGAGGCTTCAAATCGTCCCAAATGGATCAGGCAGGAAAGAATCGCCCAAAGATATTGACAAGCTCGGGTAAGAAGCTTTTCGAGTTTGGGGGTTTTTTGTTTTTGTTTTTGTTTTTGAGAGAGAGCAAGTGCAAGCTGGAGGGGAGGGGCAGAAGGGCGGGGCGAGAGAGACTCCCACGCAGACTCCACGTTGAGGGCAGAGCCTGCTTCCGGGTTCCATCTCAGGACCCTGAGATCACCACCGGCCCCAGATCCTAGAGTCAGAGGCTCAACCGACTGAGCCACCCAGGCACCCAGCTTTTTGGGTTTTAAATGTATGTTTAAAGACCTTCTCAAAAGGAAGATGCAAATCCAGGTCAGAGCTGGTTTGGAAAGGATCGAGATCTTTGGGGTTTTGGCAGAGGCCGGCCTTCAGAGACGCAACTGGGCTGTTTGGAGACGTGTGACCTGGCCACGCCCCAGTCTTTAGTCCCCTGACCGGGACAGTTTCCCGTCTGTAAAATGGAGACCACGAGAACGCCCATCTCACAACGACACGCGTATAGTGGCTGGAGAGGCTGGAAGATGAAAATCACATGGAGAATGTCACAGTCACACAGATGACACTCGGAACCAGGCCACGTGGACAAGCCGGCCACTCAAATGGACAGACAGAGCCCATGTCCCTCCTGCTCCAGTCCCTGCAGCTGTGTCCCACACCTGCACCATGTGGGGGAGGTGACCTAGTCCCCAGGGACAGCTGAGCTGGGCTTCCTCTCCAGAAACCAGAAACACTGGGCAGCTGGCAGGTGTCCCAAGCCGTGTGGGACCCGGCAGAGTGGTTCATTTATGCCAATTACACGGACACCCCGCCTCATGAGATTAAGGCTCATGTGTTGTCTTCTTTCTACCCTTTTGGAAAAGCTGAGATGAACTCGATCCAGTCTCTTCATTCATTCATTCATTCATTCATTCCCCAACTGAGCACCTGATACATAACCGAGGGTATAAAGGAATAAATACCAGCCTGGCTCGGAATTCCAGGGGATCACAGTCTAGTGGAAAGAGCCAAGCAGGAACACGTGACCCGGGACAGTCAAGTAAAAGCGGACGGGTTTGCAAAGTATTCTGGAAGCGGGGGCGAAGGGGTGCGTTCAGGAAGAGGCACTAAACTGGGCTGACAGCACAGAAAAGTGGAGGCAAGAGGGTCCCGGCAGAGGAAGTAAGCTGATCAAACACAGGACAATGAGAGGTGATGGGTGGGGTGGGACCCAGGGAATGCGGGGGACCCAGGGGTGTCAGGGATTGGAATACAAAGCTCGAGAGCTGGAGGAAAGTGCCCCAAAGTTAGGGACCTGCCTGAGATCAAGGACCTGCTAAGCAGTGCTGCGTGGGGGGAGGGGAGGCCCCCCTCCCCAGCCCTACCACAGAAGGGCCGGCGTCCCACACTGGCTTCTGGAAATGGTGAAGCACTGGGCCGATTGTCATTTCCACAGGCAGCTCTCTCCTCATCCTCAGCCACTACCTGCGCCTGGCTGAGAGCCGCCCGGCCTCGCACTCGCCAGCTCTGCACCCCTGGGCTCAGGCCCAGCGCCACGTGACCCTGGTCAAGTCACGTTCCTCCATGACCCAAGGGCCACAAGAAATAAATGACTTGAGGATGATCCCAGCAGGGAACTCCCTATTGTGAAATGGAAACAGTAGCGCGCACTATCCTGGGAAAGTCAAGTGCTAGAGTGAAGCACATTAGGAACTGTAGGGGGCCGTCGGGCTGTGAGGAGCTAGAGTAGAGGTCGTGGTTCTCTCTAACCCACGCTGCAGGGGCCAGCACCCCAGAAACGAGAGACAGCTCTATCCTCAGGGGACACAGGCCGATCACCCAGGGACCACGGGGGCTGCATGGTAAGTGCCCGGACAGAGGCTCCCCAGAGCCAGTCTCAGGCCGTGGGATGCTACAGGAGTCTTGGAAAAGGAGGCACTTCCTAAGCTGGAGTCCAACCGCCCCCAGGAGTCGGGCCCTGAGGAACCGGGGCAGGGTGGCCCGGGCAGAGGACCGTCCCAGCAGGTGGCAGAAGGCTAGTGACACAACCCAAGGAAAACCTGAAGGAAGCAGTCTGCAGGGGGGGGAGTCCTCAGGACGTCGGGTCGCCAGGCTGGGGAGCTGGGGTTCCTGGCTCTAGGGAATCAGGGGGTGCCTGACAAGTGACTCGTGCTTTTAGGGCACAAGTTCCCAGGGGGGCACCCACGGGCCCCTTCAGCCCGCGGGTGCCCCCACGCTTGCTGCGTGGTACTACCCCCCAGGACACCTTCGAGGAGCGCTGGGCTGGGACGTCCTTCCGGCCGGCACCTCTTCCTCCCGGGCACCGCCGAGGTGTTTGATAGACGTTGACGGATGAAGAGCGCCAGGGAGGCTTGTAGGTAGTTCCACCCTTGGGGGGGTCACCCATGGGGATGTGAATCCACCGGGCTCAGCTCGGACCCCGAGCAACGTCCGCACAGGGCTTTCCACTCCGTGCACCTGTCTCATTGCACTCCGATTCATTTCTTTCCTCTCCCCAGGCCCGCCCCTCTCCGAAGCGGCCCAGAGCCCGGATTCCTGTGGACCCACTGCCATCCCCACAGGTCAGCCCCTGACCCCTCGTCCCAGCTGCGGACCTGCTGCCAAACCACAGCCGCCAGCACTTGTCACCAGGCTGGCCGAGTGACCTGGCTCTGTTCCCAGCCAGCACAGCTGGGGAAGAATGAGTCAGCAGGGTCCCGTGTCCGAGAACTTGGGGTGGAACGTGACCCAAGGGCCACAAGAAATAAATGACTTGAGGATGATCCCAGCAGGGAACACCCTAAAACCTCCAAGTCTCAGGGAGGGGAAAATCTTGAAGGTCTTCTTGCTTGCACTCTCGTCAAGGGCTGCAGGAGCTCAGACCCTGGGGCCACACTGTGTTGTACAACCTTGAGCAAGTTAGCGACTCTCTGTGCCTCGATATTCCCATCTAGAAAATGGGATTAACCACAGTACTGACCTGAAAGCATTGTAGGGAGAATCAAATGAGTTCATTAATGTCCACATCAATAAAGTAGACATGGCACACGGTAACACCTGGGGAATGTTAGCTGTTGTCACTGTCGCCAGTACTGAGAGCATTTCTGGCTCTACCGGAACAACCATCCATACACGAGGCTCTAAGGTGTCTGTCCCCGGGGCTTGCACAAAACATGAGTATTCCTTCCACCCCGACAGATAAGAGAGATCTCTCTTCCGGCTATCTCTCCTCAACTCCGAGATGAAGCCCCTCGCTTCCTTCTAAAGATCTCCAAAGGCAGTGTCTCCGTGTCTCTTTACTGCCCTGGTCTCTGTCTTGTCATGACTTATTAATTTGTCCACCTTCCACTGAAAACAGGGTTCCAAGGATGTCACTGTGTTGTCAGCTGCAACTGTCATTGACTCCCAGTCCATCCATTGATCACAGTCCCTCTGACCCAGCCCCGCGTCCCTTTCCTGTCCTCCAAGGGGTAGCACGGGAAGGATGCCATCCTTCTGCAGACAGAGTCGGCAGGCCCCTTGTGGACCCGAGAGCCAAACGCTGAGCTCACCCAGGGTGAACGGAGCTATGAGGTCCAAGAACGGATCAGAAAGCTTCAGAGACCAGAGGCAGGTCTGGAAGAACAGAAAGAAGACAGATAGAAGACCTAGGTCCTCCTCCCACTTTGATACTGACCTTGGAGTGTGACCTTGGGTAAGAGACACCCCCTCTTAACTTCGGCCTTATCTGCTGGGTTTGATAGCTGAGGCTCTGTCTCACCCACAGACGCTGTCACCCCTCAAATGACTGTTGCCCAGAGCCCTCCACGCGCTCCGCTCACCCCAAGGGCTAGGACACACGCAGATTCCTCTCTCCCCATCACTGGGGGTGAGAGCACTGTGCAACTGCATTAGAAACCGCCCCCAGGTGATTCCCTGATGCAGCCAAGGCTAAGAAGCACACATCCGACAAAGGAAGGATAATTCAGACTGCTTTCTGCCTTCTCCAGCACGCTGCTTCACCTTTCTGGGACATAAATCTTGTCTCTCCAGCTAGTCTGCAAGTCCCAGGAAGGAAGAAGCCAGGTTTTATGACTCTCTGGGTCCCTCAGTGCTCTAAACCCAGAGCTTGACATTTAGGAAGAGCTTGACAAATATTGCTTCACCATTAATTGATGGATACCATTCAGATTTTCTAATTCAACCCCACGTCTCTATAGTACTGAATAAAGCCTAAGAATTCAGTGACTTCTATTCCAAGGAGGGGAAGGAGGGTTTTCCCCTATTCAAGAGCCCACGGTCAGGACCATAATAGATCCAGGAGGTCTCACGAGTGGGACTAGATTCCCTCCTTCTAGCCCCACCCAGAGGGAAGTTAACTTATCCGACCTACATGGCCATCCATCCGTCTCTCACCCAGGCCCACGGTCAGCTCCCTAGACAGCTGCCAGGATGACTGTTAATGCCAGACATGTGATTATCCCCCATGTGATTCTGTGCATGGCGCCGACTACAGAAGCCTCATCCCCCCTTGGCTTGGTTTTCCTTTTGTTCTCTCTTCAGGCTGGCCAGGGAGCCCTTCCTCGGGTGTGACCTCCTTCCAGGTGGAGGACCACGGCCAAGTCTCAAGGAGGAAGAACACCAGAGGGCAATGCACATCTTGGGATGGTACAGTTCTAAAACAATAGCGGCTATATTAATATTTTCAAAATATATGGCTTTTGGAAAAGGTCATGACAATACACCTTGTTTATGTAGGAGGTCTCAAGTGTAGACACTAAATGTGAGCCTGTTGGTCTCCCGTGAACACATCAAGCTTGCCCCTACCTCGGGGCCTTTGCACTTGCTGCCCTCATCACCCAAGATGCTTTCTCCTCCTACAGCCACATGGCTTACACCCTTACATCCTTTTAGGTTTCTATTCCAATATCGCCTTAGTAGAGAGAGTTCCCATGTCCACACTACACAATAGCAGTCTCCTTCTAGCTCTGAGATGGTCCCTAACCCTCTCATCCTGCCTTACTTTCCCCATCTGACATGCCGTCAGTGTGTTTATTATTGACTTTCTCCTCTTTTTGTCAGTTTGTTAACTTCTAGGGCACCCAGTGCCAAGCACAGAGCTCAGCTAATCACAGGCACTCGACACACAGCTAGCGGATGAGTTCCTTAGTAAGGAACTATTTGGGGACCTAGGACACTGGACTAAGTCATTCTAGTGTTTAATCTCAAGTACTTCAATCTGCTCAGTGCTGGGCCCTTGCTTCATCACTCAGGCTTGCTTTCCAGCAAATGTGAGCATTTCTCCTGTCTTCCTGACCCTACAAGCATGAAGGGATTAAATAAAGTAAAATGCATAAGAAAGGCTTTGTGTAAGTAAAGCGGGCTGATGTGAGAAATGGCGCTGTCACAACGATTAGATATTTTTAACACCTGACTCAGGGAGAACTGAGAATCCAGGCCAAGGACCCCCAGATTAGGAAGGCCCAGAGAGGGGCACCGGCTCATCCAGAGCCACCGAGCTTGGCATGGCGAGCCCATGCTCCCTAGAGGCTCCATTCTGTCACTGCTGGTGGGGGTCCCAGGCTGCTCGGGGTGTGTGTGACAGCACACCAGCGTTGCCAGAAGCGTCCTCCTTTGAGGGAATAGTTCCCACCATGGGGAGCTGCGAGCGCATCCAGCCAACCCCCCACAGACCCCCCCTCAACCTGCAGGTCAGCACCCAGGACAAGCTCAGGGCATAGATCGTTCTCGAATCCCCGTTATTCCAAGAGGCAGACCGCGCACCAGACAGAGCCTCATCCAGTTTCCACCTCTCGTAAAGAATTACAAAAGGGCTGCCGCCACCCCGGGACCTTCCTCACAGCATCTGTCCTTGTGGCGGAGGTGCTCACCTACCGCCGCGGAAAATCCCAGCTCCTGGGTCAGCCTGGTGTCGATTTTCACTTTGTCTTCCACCACCCCGTGCTTACACGTCCCGCAGCCCCCTTGCTCCCGTTGGACCCTGGACGGGATGGAATCGTACCCCCCACCCCCAAAGTCCCATCTTTCCCAGAACCTCAGAACGGGACCTGACCTAGAAATAGGGTCGTTGTGGGGTATAATTAGTCACATGACCAGGAGCTCAGACCGGAACAGGGCAGGCTCTAAATCCTCTATGACTCGCGTCCTCGTAAGAAGAGGCGAAGACAGGACACAGTTAGAGGGAAGAAGGCCACGGGACAATGAAGGGAGGGATTGGAGGGAACGGTCTGCGAACCAAGGAATGCCACCGACGGGACACATGGCCTTCCCCTGGGCTTGCCATACCTCAGGCTGCCTGTGTCCCGCCCCTCTTCTCTCACAGCTCCCTCCTGCGTCTTCCCAGACTCCCTCCTCCCTGCCTTTGGGGCTGGACTCTGTCCCTCACGATTCGTAGGCTGAAACCCTCACGTAGCTCAGCATGTGACCACATAGGGGGACAGGGGCTTTACACAGCTGGCTAAGCTCACACGAGGCTGTTGGGGTGTGTCCCGATCCAGTCCTATCGGTGTCCTGGTAAGAAGAGATGTGGACACAAACACGTGTGGCCATGGCGAGAAGATGGCCATCCACAAGCGAAGCAGAGAGGCCTCGGCAGATGCTGACCTTGACCTCACCGACACCTTAACCTCAGACTTCCAGCCCCCAGAGCCATGAGAAATACGTTTCTGTTTTAAACCGCCCAACCTGCCGTATTTGCTAACAGCAGCCCCAGCCCGCTAATATATTTCCCGCCGTGGCAGTGCCCTCCCAGCACCCCCCCCACCAAGCTGTCACCGCCACCAGCTCTGAGACCACTGCTGTCCCATCCGCCCCGTCACAGCCACCCCAGAGCTCGAGGGCTTCCTAGGAGCCTGCGGACTTGGTTCAGAGCCAAACAAGCAGCGGACCCTCTGGGTAGCCTTGAGAAATTCACTTCTCCCTCTCGGGGCCTCTTTCGTCCTCCAAATTGGGCAAAGCATATTCTGGTGAGGGTTACGTGTCATTCAGACCGGACACCGGTTTGTTAAAAGGTGAGAGTCCCGGCGGAGAGTTACCTGGGCAGCCACAGGGGGACGAAAGCCAGGAATTACCCAGCGCACTCGAACCGGTGAACAACACACACAGATGTGAGTTTTGGACCAACAGATGTGATAGTTCAAGAATTGGAACCGGAAATCAAGATTCGAAACATTCTGGACCACGTTCTAGGTTACTTCCCTTCAGATTCAGATGTTGTGAAATTTCCACCCGCCGGCGACCCTGGAGGGACATGTGAGATGTGATCCGTGGTGAGCCCGATCGTACCTCACAGAGAAAAGCAAACGGCATGGACACAGGCTGAGCTTCCTCCCCGGGCCAGACACGGTCGCATAAATCATCTCATCGGACTACAAACCAGGTAGAGCCAATGTGATGCCCATTTATACAGGAGAAAACAAAACTGGGTGTGACTCAGGGTCTTGCCTGAGGCCACATGACCGTCACCGGTACAGCCTGGATCGGAGCCCACAACAGTCTGCCTCACAATCCATATTCTTCCTACAACATCGTGATGTCAGGCACCGTGCTAGGCATGTCTGGTAACAAAAGCAGAGGCACCCACCTGGGAGTGGGGGTGGGGGTCTGGGCTCTTTACAGAAGGTCTCCCAAGAGGCCACATTCCTAATCCCAGGGGCTGCGAGAACCTTCTCCAGCTCTGTTGGAGCCAACGTCGTCCACACGTCTTATCCCCACTCTGCTTCCAGAATGAACGGTATTTCCCTTGGCCTTGCACTTGACAAGGGACTTGGGATTTCTAAAAGCTGTCGTGTGGCTCTGCACACGGCCTTGGGACTCCTCGAGATCGTGAGTGATGCGAGGCTGCCTACAATAAAATGGATCTTTATTTGCATCATGGAGCTTCGTTTCCTACAGGACACCAGGCGGGGTGGTATTCTGGAAGACGGTGCAGGGACAAAAAAGTGGCGTAGGTAAATCCCTCCCTCCTCTTTGAACCCGGGTTTGCCCATCTGCAACGTGAGACAAGGAGATGAAATGGTCCGTCGGGTTCTCCCCTCGGGGACATTTCCCGAGTCTATCATTCTGGAAGCTCCACAGGTTATCGCTGCAAAGAAGGATCCGAGCCTATGGCTTTGGGGAATTCTAAGTTTCTAGTTTCCAGTCCAAAAATAAACAGGTGTCCAAGTTCAAAGAGCTGTGCCTCCCACGGGGAGAGCTCGCTCGGCAGCAAGCAGCCTGTCCCGGGATGGTCTCAAGGAGCCGAGTGGGAAGAAGCTAGAGCCACATGAAATGATTCCCCTGAGTGTATACAACCTTGTCCGTGTGCGGGAACCGCTCCAGGCGCACTGCGGCCGAGGCGTTAGCAAACCCAAAACATTTGGCCACTTTGCCAAACCCTCAGCCCCTTGTTTTCCACCTTTGCAGAGTGAAACACGATCCCCCCCCACCCCCGCTCCCCACTCCTTGGTCGGAGACTGTGGGTGAGCAATGCCGGGCATGACTCCCAGGCTACCCCTGGTGTCTTGGCACAATTATTAACAGCATCTCATCTCCCCCTCAAGAGTCCCAGATAAGCCAGATAGATCGCAAGATAAATTATGTGGTCACCCGATCCAGAAGGTGTTAGTGCTACCGAGCGTGGAATCCGGAAACCAAGGCCATCAGCTTCACAGCCCCGCCAGCCCTGTTTGGCAAACCCCACACAAAAGAGAGAGAGAGAGAAATCCGAAATCAACAAAGCAGTGAACATGTACCTGCTCTGAAATGGACAGAACTGCCGCCAGTCTCGGCGACTCCAAGGCTATGACCGACTTGTCTCATTTCTTCTATTCCTCTCCCTTCCCTAACCCTGTGCAACCGTAGAGGGGTGGAAAGTGCTACCTTGATCCTATGTTAGAACAGAGAAGGAAATGGACGGGCCGTGAGCACCTGCAGAGAAACCAGGAAACCACTGGGTCCTGGGAACCACCAAATGTGCTTTAAGAAGTTATTTGAGATTCATCCCTTCTTAACAGACTCCTGGCCTGTGATATCGGGAAGATTCAGTAGCTGAAAGGAACCCGTATTCAAGCTGGACAATTCGCTAATCAACCCAAGCAAGCCAACCAGAGAGGGCTTCTCCCCCTGGGCTCAGCATTCTACAACGATTAATGACTGCTTGGACACGGAAGTGGGTGGTAGGCTGGTCCGTGGGGGAAGCACCCTAGGGACAAAGGTAATCTTAAGTGACGGTGAAGTTAGGGTCCACAGGACGGGCGATCCCCAGAGGCTGGGTGATGGACCCCTCGTAACAGAATTCAACAAAGCAGCTACAAGTGTGAAATCTAGTTCCTCGTTCTAGCCTAAGGACCCCACGAGGAGCTATAGGGAGAAGACTGAGGGGCTCCGTCTGTGCAAGGACAGTGTCAGTGCATAGGAAAGAGGCCATCTGAGTAAGCTAAGACAAGTGTTGCGTTGAGTGAGATAGCATGCCTGGAATAAAGGATGAGAGGGCCCCAGCCCACAGCAGGCTGGACTGTTTCGACCCGATAAGGGGACCCAAAGGTCAAGTGCCAAGGGGAGCAAAGATAATCCCCCCTGCCAGAAAAGGTAGGACATGATCCCATCTATTGTGGGGAAGCAGGAAAACCAGGAGGCAGTGCGGGTGAGGGATACAGGGAGATGGTTTCAGCCCAGTGGGTGGGAGGATTTGAACAATCTGAGCCATCCATAGCTGGCACAGTCTACCTTGTTAGATGGTGAGCTCCTTGTCACTGGAGGCATGCAAGCAAGCACAAGCAGAGGAACTACAAGCTGCAAGTTGTTGGAAGCAGGAGGGTTCAAGCGGTCCACGGGAAACGTCAGTTCATCTTCAGGGTCACGTCCAGCTTAGAGCCTGCCACACAGCGGGCACTCGAAAATATTTGTACAATCAACGCGTGGATGAGCTAGCTAGCTACTCGGCCAGGGACCCGGACCTCCCAGGCCAGGACCACCATGATCAGACCAACAAGCCATCGCCACCTGTATCAAGGCGAATGGATTTTGTCTTCCCTCCTCCCCTCTTGGGGCTGCCATAAACATCGAATCAAAGGAGAATTTTACGTGGTGAAGATCACATGAATGGAAGGATTTGGCTCTGAAAGTAGAGTAGAAGCCATGGGCTAAAGGCCAGCTTCATTTTTTATTCTCAGCCCCGGAGTGGAAGTCTCGCGGTGAGTCTCTTGCTCTCATCATAGCAATCCAGACAAGAAAAGGACCCCCAAAGAATTTGGCTCTGGCCTTTTCAAGGAAAAGACATGGAAGTCTTCAAAGAGAGATAAAGTAATTTGTATTTATATGAAGTCAGCAAATTCTCTTTTTTTCTCCCCAGTTCCCACAATTTAGACTGTTAAAAGAACCGTATTACAAAACAAACCACTCTAAATAAAGAGAGGAAATCAATCCCAGTTTAGACCTTGTTTAAAGAAATCATTTCAAATCCCACACAAGAAAAACATACACAGGGCCTGATAAATGCCCTGGAAGCCGACGGGACCGGGGAGGAACGTGAGGCCGTCTGGGGCAGAAACGTAAACACACGCGTGCCGAGCGGAAAGCGTGACCAGCTCCCGTGGCCTCGGGTGGCCACAGGATGGGCCTGGCAGGAGGGGCGCCCAGGGGCCACGGGGAGGCAAGCGTGCGGGGGTGGGCAGGAGAGCCCGCAGTCCTACACCCCACTCATGTCTGCACCCCGCCATCCCACCCCCACCCCCCGGGGAGACGGAGGCCAGGGGACCCCGCCTGGAGCCCTCCAGGGAGCTTCAGTCGTCTCAGAAGAAAGACCAGACCTGCTGGCCAGGGGAGGGGGAGCCCGGGCTGGAGCGCGCTCACGAAGGCTCTGAGATCCCGGCTCTGCTCTGAGCTGCTGTGAGATTCATTGTCCTTACCAGCCAGACACAGACAGATGAGGACCCCAGGCCCAGGCCCGCGGCAGCAGGTGCATGGCAAGTGCTCAGCGAGGTTCTTCCCCATCTGGCTCCATCACTGACCCCAACCCACGCCCCCCCCCCACCAAAAGCCTCACAGCCCCCCCCCCAATGGACCCTCCTGCATTCCCGAAATGTCGCAAGGCTTTGCCTTGGCATGGGCTCTTTGCTCTGCCCAGAAACCTCTCCCCTTCTTACCCTAACACACTCCTAGCCAGCTAGCCCACGTGCTCGGAGCCCGGTCTGAAGCCCCAGACTAGAAGGAGTTGTTCTCTGGATTTATATTCCCATCGCATGGCTTTGCACGCTGGGTTGATGAGAGCCCCTTTCTTGCTGGTCTCCCCTGCTAGGCTGTCAGTTACTTGAGGGCAGGGAGGAGGCTCTGCTCCTCCACGAATCTTCCAAGCTTATCAGGGAGACTGGTAGAGGGAGAGGTGGAGGGCCAGGAGCTAGGGAGGGCGTGCAGCCTAAAGGTCTGGTCCTGCGAGGCAAGACCGAGGAGGACATATGGAATGTGGGCTAAAAAGGAAGCAAAGGACCAGAAACCAGGAGCCTCGGAGGCATTCCTGGCCCAGCCTCAGCGTCCACTCGGACCCCTCCCTAAACCAAACATCCCACACCCGAGTCTTCAGTGCATACGGCTTCCTCCCCAAAGACACTTCCCCTCTCAGTACCTGTCCTCTGCGTCTTACAAATTCCCTTTTCCTCCAAGGAACCTCCCCTGACCCTGGGTTGAGTTCATCACCCTTGGCTTTGAGTTTCCTCCAGCATCTCTCCTCTCATGGCACCTCCCCTGTAACCCTTTGCGCGGCCCTTTGCCACCCTGGCCACTGATCTCATCGAAGATTCCCAAGGACCTTCCACAGAGAGCTCTGGTGCCCAGGACTTTGGGTCAGGAAACAGGTGCTCCGGGCAAGGCAAGGCTGCTCCTCCCGCCGCACGTCCAGCAGGTGGGTCCTCAGGCAGATGGCCCTGAGCTCGCCTCCTTGGATCCCTGTTGTCTCGATGTTGTGATGTTGTTCCCAAACACGCCAAATTTAGCAGCAACCGTCCTGTGTTCCCTCTACCACAGGAACACAAGGGAGGGATAATCTGGAGCCCGGGATGGAACGTTCAGCTGGCGACAGAAGGTGTGAAGACGCACAGTTAGATTCCTGTTAAAAAGTCCGGATAAATTTCTCTGCTTCAGAATCGATTGCTCCTGTTCATGCAAATGCCCTGTGTTACTAGAAGTTTTCATTTCTCTAGCTTGCAGCCAGGATGTGGGCAAAACTGGGAGTGATGTGCTAGGAGGGAGGGTACCAAATGCCTGGCACAGGGCAGGCTCCCTAATAGCTATGGAAGTGACGAAAGGAATGAGACTGATTGTAGAAGCCCCTCAGGCCAAGTTAGAGACCCCCCCCCTCGATCCCCATGATCCCCTCCTAATAGCGTCGGTCACTCCTGCACGGCTGTCCGTCCACCAGGCTGAGAACACTACGGGGACACGGTCAGCACCCGCCTGCCCCTGGCTCCCATCTGAACCCAGCATCAGACTCCCGGTTGGCCCTCAGTCAGTCTTTGAATTAATGGGGTCATCACCTCCTAGATAGCGCCAGGGAGAAGGGAGAACGGCGGGCAGACCTCGGCCTCATGAGCCTCCATTTTCTCGCCTGCAGAGTGAGGTGTGAGTCTGGGAAAATCTATTCCCGGTACCTCATGGCAGTTCTCACTTCATCGAACTGGTTCGTTTGTCCGTTTGCCTCTCCTGCGAGACTCCGGGCTCCTCAAGGTCAAGGACTGTAGAATTTTTGATCCTGTACTCCCAGCCCCCAGCACAGTGCTGGCATCTAAGAACGTTCTGCAAATTTCTATCTGACTGCAATTTCTCGAGGCCCAGATTCCCGATTCCCGTGTCCTTTAGGAATAAAGCACGTCCAGGCCAAATCTTATCCTATCCTGTGTCACATGGGTAGGACGTGGTCCTCACTCAGCTGAAACTCTCTGTGGCAGCATCCGGGCCTGGCACTGTGGAGAGAGAGAGAGAGAGAGATGAAAACAACTTGATTCCTGCCCTTAGGGAGCTCCCGACCAGCCTGAGAAAGGGAGACAGTCGTGGGATCCAGGACCACGTTGGGTGGTGAGCACAGATCTGGGGTAAGGAGCTTCCTCTGGGCTACTGGCCTGTGGGATGACAATATATCCAAGAGAAAACAGTTTCACCTTGGAAATTCCAGGAAAAAAATCTATTTGTGCTTGGAAAAAAAAAAAAACAAAAACACCTCTCTGAGTTTAGCAGGTTATTGGGACTATGCCCTGGGAGGGCAGTGCCTTTACGAGCTGGAAGTTCCTACCTTGAGTCAGAGAGGGGCCTACACCTCTGGCTGGGGCTTGTCTCCTTCCTAAAAGGGCAGCTTTCCCTTCCAGGCCCGGGGAACCAGGAACGCAGCTGCGTGGGCTCTATCCATGGAGCGTAGACTCCTGGTGAATTGTGGGACCACCTCCAACAGCCCCATCTCCAGAAAAAGCTCGGAGCCGAAGAGCTGCTCAGTTCCCAGGATGGCTCACGGATCCAGGAAGAAATCAGGCCCAGGGGTAGAGGTTCATTCTGGTTCCTCGTTCCTGTGGATCGCATGTGGCCCAGAACCCAGCCCAAACCTTCTCTGTCAGGTGGGGTCATACTGTGGGTCTCGGAAACTTCGTCTGGAGCTTCATCTAACAGACAGGTGACTGGGGGGATGAACGCAGGGGGCAACACGGCTCAGGAAGCAGGAGCGAAGGCAGCCCCCTGAGTCGGTCAGGGCTGTCTGCAGCCTTGCCCACGGGGCCACCCGAGAGATCTGCAACTACTCCCATCTCCCCCATCCCCTAATGGGTCATTGAGACTCCAGGTCCTAGCCGACGGAGCCTAACTCACTGTTCCCTGCTGTGCCGGGCCAGGATGGGGAAAATCCAGCTCATCAACTTCCCTAGTGGAAGGATCTTATCTGGGTTTGTCCTTCCACCATGACCATACATTCAGGGTAAACTGACCCCCGCGAGAAGCTGGGTTGTTACCATAAGGGGTGGTGGATCTGGGCAGCCAGGAGGACTAAACGGCCCTCAGATGCTGTTCTTCCAGGAATCCCAAGGGTGTCTCCATTTGCGGCTGGTCCACAATAAGCCTTCAGGATTTTGCTGAATGAATCAACAAAGAAAGACAAAAATCTATGGAATGGAGGTAATAGTTCTTTTTCTCTTTTTTTAGATTATTGTGCATGTAAGGGGTAATCTGTGAAAAGAACAGAGGAGAGCATCCACCCTAAGCACGCACTCCATAAAGGCTAGCAATAAATATTCAGTTCAGCCCATCAACGCACTACAGTGCCAGTGTGGCCTGTGCCCAGTGTAGACAGAAGTGCACAGAAAAGGGACTCAAGCGGATGATGTCTGTCAAGTGGGAGTGGGGGAGAGTCCGATTTCATAGCCGTCCGTCCGGCAAGAGCAGACAGTCTGACAGCATCAAGTAGTGGGGATACTGGAGAGCCAGAGGACCTCGTCTCCACTAAGGAGAGTGCATGCGAACTTTGTTGCAAAACAATTTGACGATATCCAGTCATGTTGAAGATGGATATACTCTATGAGCCAGAAGTCAGAGCTATATACATATAAAGAAAAAATTTCTGGATGGATTCCACAAGACATATATAAGATATTTGGAGCCATTTGGTTTTGAGAGGAAACATCAAGGGGACAAGTGAATATAGATAGACAAACTGTAAGCTAGTCGTGTTACGGAGTCCTACAGAATGAATGAAGTAAAGCCTGCTTTTAAGCCTGGATGAGTCTCCCAATAATTTAGACCCATATCCTGGGAGGACATTTCCTAACGAGGCAATCGGTCCCAGATATGACATATATAGGTAGTTATTGCCTTGTTTCTTAGGAAAATTGTGGAATATGTCTCTATTTCAAACTTTCCGTATGTTCCAAAGAGATTCTGACCCACTCCAATAAATTGGGAAGATTCTATTCTGTTGACAAGTTAGAGACCAAAACAATCAGTAAATATCGATTTTTGCAACAGTAGGTAAGTCCTAAGCCAAGGACATGGGTTGGGCAGGCATGTTGAGAAGTTTCCATGCACACCAGAAACCCCAACACGGATCCTGGGAGCCTGCATCAGGATTCCCCAGGCCTGCGTGTCCTCGCTGTCTCGTGGGGGGCAGGGGAGAAGGTGGGCATTTCAGGAATTTTCTGGTAACAGCCTCATACTTTTCAACCTAAATCCTTTCTTCCTACCTAAATCCAGCCCATTCTCCAGAGCTCACCCTTAAATTCCACATCAGCCTTTAGAGGTCCGTCACATACTTAAGTGACACAGGATACACTCTCTAGGTGTCCTCGAATCCATCTTAGGTGGCTAGGACAGACAGTGTGTGCATGAGATGCTAGGACAGCGGCCACACTGGGATAGAGACGCGCTCAGGATGATTTCAGTACACGAATGTCGGTCTGTAAGGTGCCTGTAGGTCTGGTTTGGGTCGGGACATTCGGCCTGTGCAGCTAACACCATACACATGTTGTAGAGAAATTCCCCCGGGTTCAATGAGGATTCTGATTCCAGAAGCGCTGGAAGGGGCGTGACAGGGAGCCGAACTCTGACCGTATTCAACGAGGTCGTCGCTCCCCCAGCCAAAACCTGTTATGCTCCTGTGTTCCCTCTTTGGAAGATGGCTTCACCTCCCATCAGGCTACCCAGTGCAAAACCGGCAGATTTTCCTAAACACCTCCTTTTCCGTCAGGTGCTAAGGCCCCCACTGGCCCTGAATTCTTCCCAGCTCACATCCGTCCCCTCCCATGGCCGTGCATCCCCTCGCACCCACACCATTGCACACCCTGTAATGAGCTCTCCCCCTTAACCTTCTCTCTCCCTGCGGCACCCTCTATGCACTTCAACGACAGGGATCCTCATCCACCAACACATCCCACAGGAGAAATTCCAAGCTCGTAAGTATCCTCCATGATCCATCCCTGCCTCCATTCCAACATCAGCTCCCACCGTCTCCTTTCACGCCACGTTCTGTGTGGAAGTGCTGGGAATTTCTAGCATTCTCCACACTGTTCTATACCCCTGAGTTTCAGCGTATGTCGATATCTCTGACTGGAAGACCTTTCCTCTCCTGTAGTCCTCCTGATGGACTTCAAGACAGCTCAAGACCTATTTGCCTGTGGCACCTCCCTGCCTCCCACCTCTACGGAGCACAGCACCTGTCCTTCCTTGTCCGTCTGCCTCCATCATGGTCAATGCCACTCAGTTGTTTATCTGTCTGCCTCTTCCACTGGACCGCTTGTCGCCGCAGAATTTGCTCAGCGTCTGTTTATGTCTCTAGCCCCACCATCTATGACAGAGTTCAGGAAATGCTTTTAGACACATTTTCTAGAAATTTAAGAGGAAAATTTGATAGTCCTTGGCGACTCATTAATAATTTCTTCTGAATTCAGCAGGACTGGTCTTTCAGGAAGAAAAAAAAAATGTCAATTCAAACTCAAGAACCTAGAACAGAACAGACAGGAGACCAAGAATATGGGTCAAAGTAAACGGTTTAGAAGAGTCCAGGGGAAAGATCCTTACAAAGAATCCTTTAAGAATTGGATGACAGTGTGTCAGCTTCTTCCCTAAAATATAGACTCATGTTCATATGTACAACATTCAAAGGCTCATGGCTAACTTAGAGTCATGGGCCCCAGATGCAAATGCCGGGCCCGGGGTCAGAGGCAGAGTCCAGGTTCTCACGGAACAGTAGGCCCCCAGCTTCTAGGTTCCTAGGAGCCTGGGGTATAACTTCCCAGAGTACAAGCTCCCAGGTGGTGAGCATCAGATCCCCAAGAGTAGTGGTCCTGGAGCAGGAGGGGATGTCGGATTATTATATCCCACGGCTCTGGTCTGATCCTCTGTTCAGCCGCCACTCCCATAGAAGCTATAGCAAAAAAATTCACATGGTTAGGGGTTTTTTCCCTGATTTTATTTGATCAATTTCTAAGGTTTGTTATTTATGTGAGAGGGAGGGAGGGAGGGAGATAAAATGAGCAGGAGGAGGGACAGAGGGAGAGGGAAAACCTGACTCCCTACTGAACGTGGAGCCCAACGTCGGGCTCCATCCCAGGACCCTGAGATCACGACCTGAGCTGAAGTCAGATGCCTAACTGAGTGAACCGCCCAGGTGCCTCTGATCAATTTGAAAGGCTGATCAATTTGAAAGGCAAGCAGAACTGGACTCCAGTGGATAGAGAATGAGGGAGATCTCCTCCTCACTCCCCACCTTGAACCTGGCAGGAGAGGTAAGACACAGATATAAAATCACAATAAAGTGAGGAAGAAAGTGCCCAGTTTTAAGAGAAAGGGCTAGCTGAGAGGAGCAGGGGTCTGGCCTGTGTTTTCGAGGGCATGCTGAATTTCTCAGTATAGAAAAGGAAGGAGGGAAAGAAGGAAGACAGGTGTCCATGCCACGAGGCCCAGGACAACAAACACCACGGAGTAGCAAATGTCAGGTGCGCCAAAGCCCAGGATGCTAAGAACCCTGCGCCCTGCTCGTGCGCACGCTCCTCCTGGGGGGCGGGAGGTTACCGGCCCCTGGTGAAGCCTGCTAGACTTCTAAATACACATCCCCTGCCCAGCCCCCCAACTGCCAGCTCACCGGCACCCCTTTCTCCCCACTCGGAGCAGCTGGTCCCGTGAGAAGAGAGCAGTGAGGATGAGGGTAGGGCATGTCAGTCACCCAAGGGCAGGGAGAAAGTCCTGGAGGAGCCCTTGGCCTTGGGATCAGTTCTCCGGGCTGCCTGGGGCCCTCCCACCATGGTCTCTGCTATTGGTGCAACCCCCACCAGCTCCTAGAGGAGTGGCAGTCCTATGCTCCTGCTGGGCTGTCCCCTCATGAAGATGGGATTAGTGGTGTGAGGCAAGGGGACATCCGAGGGCCCGTACAATGCCGCTCAAGTCACCCACCCTCCAGGAACCAGTACACACCCGAGAAGCACATCTTATCATTCTCACTTTAGTGTGATGGAAGAGAGGGCCGTAGAGACGAGATTTTGAGGCGTGGCCAATTATCTGAGGCCTGAATCCGCATATACTAGCCACAAAGCCTCAGGAAAGTTACTTAGCACCGTAGGTTTGGGCAGAACCCAGACACCTTTCTGAATGCTCTGTCCCTTACTGTCCAGACCCTGGGCTTCTCTCCGCCCTTCTCGTGTCTGAGTCCCTTGGTCAGTCAGCACTGGGCCACCTCACCTTGTTCTCCAGAGCCTGTCCCCATGCCATGCTCTCTGCACCCTTCAAAGCCATGCCTTGGAGGGCAAGACAGAGATCTTGACCCCTGGTTTCAGAGCTCCTGGATGCCCCCTATGTACCCCCAGTTAACCTGAGGGGTACGTTCAGCCATCAGTCTCTTGGTCAACTGAACTTTGGCACTGAGTGGGTCCCCCTGGCCCTGTTCCTGGCTCTCTAAGGATTCCCTTTAGGGCTCCGGGGAGCTGCTCATCTAGAACTATTTATTCAGGCAACAAAATGATTGCTTTCAAACTGTCAACCCCACCTTCTCGTACTTGGAGGCTGCACACCCCCAGTGCCTCCCATGTCACGGGTGAGTAAACCGAAGTCCAGAGAGTCACACAAGGAAACAGTGACCCAGCAAGGACCAGAAACCAGGTCTCCTGACTGCCTGTCCCGGCTGTGTCCCCTGAACCTCCCCGCCATTTCCCTGGTCATTCCCACAGAAGCTCTCGAATTCACATGCTTGGCAAAGAAGGTTCCATGCCTTCCCAGCTTCCCTCCCAGCGTTCTGAGGATGTGCTGAGGCCGTGAGTGTGACAGCTCTTAGAGAAGCAAGAGGTGCTGTAGAAACACGAGTCTCAACGACAGCCAAACCTCTGCGGGTCACGTGGCTGCAGGTCACCTTTCTCTCTCTCTCTCTTTAGACTGCAGAGGAGCATAAAGCAGGGCCCTTCCGGAGAGAGGCTGCTAACACCTTGACCATGAGGAAATCCTTCCACGGCAGACCAGCTCCAAGCTGAACAGAGGGAATTGTTCGGAAGGGGCTCTCATTTCCTCCTTCCTCCCCCCTCCCTCAGGCAAAGTATTCAACAGGCACTAATTTCACTTTATAAATGGAAACTGAATCACCGCATTCCAGGCTGGAAAATGATTGGAAATGAGAGTATGTCCGAGGTCAAGACCTAGCCACTTCCTCTCTGGACAGGAAGTGGACCCTCCAAATCGTCCTGCAGGGCCTCTCACTGATAAGAGGCTGACTTTGGCCCTGGACTGGGGGAGCTCTCTGCTGTTTGCAAATCACACTTTAAAGGAGAGAGAGAAAAAAGAAAAACCCGGATGTCCCTCTCTAAACAGGGATGTCAACTCAGGAAGGAGGGATTGTGCAGCTGCATTTTTGCGGGGGGTTGTCGACAGCATACAAATTGTTTAAAATCTGTTGTAAACACAGGCATAGAGTTATGGTGAGTCAGGCAACAGTGCTGGGCCCTCTCTCGAGCGCTGCATCAGGCCTCCCAGAGCCACCACAGCCCGGCTTACACAATTGGCTATTCCATATGTGAGGATACTGGGAAAATCGGGCCTCTGAAAGACATGACTCACCAGGCCCTGAGCAGCGATCAGCAGGGATGAAAGGGGCCCCACGCCTGTGGATGGACCTGGGGAGCAATGCAGGGAAGGGGGCTGGGAATTGGAGCTACGTTTGCTGGTCTGCACCGGTCTGGGAACGCTTAAGAACAAGGACTGGTCGTCTATGCCCCAGCTCCCAGCTCTGAGTGGGACACAGGGCCCGCATCAGCAAATGCCGTGAAGCAGACCAGGAAGGTAAAGAGCATCATGTGTTGGCTCCTTTGGTCTACAAACAGCCCTGGGTTCAAAGGCGGACTCTCTGCGTCTTGGGTGTGGGGTCTCAGATCAAGTCACTTAACCCCGTGGCATTGTCACTTCCATGCCTGTACATTGGGCCTAATGCTGCTGTTGGGATGAAAGGTCATGTCTGGAAATGCAAATCCATTTTGGTTTGGAAAGCCAAATTTGTTTCTTCAAATATCTGTTGAGTCACTCTCAAAGATCATCAGCCCCTGTCCTCGACAAGCCTAGATCTGAGTAAGAAGAGGCAGAGACAAATATGTCTGCTTGTTATGGCAGCAGAGCATACACACCATAAAGCACTTGGGGACTACAGTAAAGAATGCATAAACAGGAAAACAATCACCAAAGGCAACCCCCATTAACGTGCCGGCAGGTTTTGTCACTCATTTTTTTATAAGTGATTATGCCATTCTGTGCTGGTTTCTATTGCTGTGTAACAATTTCCCACAAACCCAGGGACTTAGGGCAACACCCATTTATCATCTCACAGTTCTGTGGGGTCTGAAGTCCCAGTGGGCTCAACTGGGTTCTCTGTTAGAGTCCCTTAGGCCCAAGTCAAAGGGTCAGCCAGCCTTGTGTTTTTTTGTTTTTGTTTTTGTTTTTAAGATTTCATTTATTTATTTGACAGAGAGAGAGAGATCACAAGTAGGCAGAGCAGCAGTTTGAGAGAGAGGGGGAAGCAGGCTCTCTGCCGAGCAGAGAGCCCAATGCGGGGCCCAATCCCAGGACCTGAGATCATGACCCGAGCCGATGACCTGAGCTGAAGGCAGAGGCCCAACCACTGAGGCACATGGCAGCCCCCAGTCTCGTGTTTGGGATGACTGTCCTTGCGGGCTCATTCAGCTGGTTTGGCTGACTTTGGTCTCTGGCGGTGGCAGGCCTGAGGTCCCTGTTTCCCTCTGGCTGCTAGCAAGGGACCTCTCCCAGCTTCTATAGCAGCTCCTCTCCAGGACTTCCTGAGTCTTCTCCATCTTCAAGCACAAGAGCATGTCAAATCCTTCCCTTGCTTTCAGTCTCTGACTTCTCCTACTGCCAGCCAGAGAAAACTCTTGGTTTTCCAGGTGCATGGAATTACATTAGACCCACCTGAGTAATCTCCCTTTCACCATGGAACATAACATAATGCCTGCCACGGACAAAGGTCATGGGAGCCGCTGTAAAGTTCTGCCCACCATACACTGTGTACTTAATTTGTGTCCCTTTCTCTCCCCTCACACCAATGCGGGGCTTGATCCCAGGACCCTGGGACCATGACCTGGGCCGAAGGCAGAGGCTTTAACCCACTGAGCCACCCAGGCACCCCCAGTTTTGTATTTCTAAAGATTACTCAATCAGAAGTGGGAATGGTCAACAGAAGGGAAACCAGCAGCATCAACAGAAACAAACTGGAGGGCCCTGCAGGTAATTCAGGTGGGAGAAGTGTGAGTCAACTCACATCATCACTAAGAGCTACAAACTTTCAGTCACCCATTTATTTGGCAAACACTGAGCACCTACTGGGCACTTGTCATTATTCTGGGCCCCGAGAACACACAGTGGTAATGCACTCTCCCCAAGGAACTCACAGTGTAATAAGTAAGAGAAAACTGTGCATAGCCCAAAAGCCAAGTTCTAGGTCCTCTTGATGGTCTTTGTACAAAATCCAGTGAGGGCACAAAAGAGGGGGTGGCCAATTCTTCCAGGGAGCAGAAAGAGGACAGAGGGGAGATGAGGAAAGGAAAGTCTTAAAAACAAAGGTGTTATGGGTTAAATTGTGCCCATCCCCAATCATATGTTGAAGTCCTAGCCCCCAATATCCCAGAATGGGACCTTACTCAGAGAGAGGGTGTTTATAGAGGGAATCAAGTTAAAATGAGATCATGAAGGTGAGCTCTAAAGAGAGGAAGTCTGGACACAGACGCACAGGAAGAATGCCACGTGAACATGAAGACCAAGAATAGAGCGGTGCTTCTAGGAGCGCTAATGACTGTCAGCAAGCCAGCTAGGAGGGAGTGGGGCACAGATCCTTCCCTAATGCCTTCAGAGGGAGCATGCTAACACCTAGACCTAGGACTAGAAGCATCCAGAATTGTGGGCCAATAAATTTTTGTGGTTTACGCTATTCATCTTATGGAGCTGTATCACAGGGGCCCTGGGAAATGAATATAGTCAGCAGACCCAGGGAAACATATTTGAGGGCAACACCATGGCATAAACCAGGCTGGTGAGCTTGGGGCACAAGGCGTGAATGGGGAAGCAGGAATTGAGATGCAGAGGCAGGCCGGGGCTGGACGACCTGCGAAGGGCCGCACCTGCTGAATCAAGGACGTGGGAGTCTGTGTCTAGAAGGTGCTGGAGGCACATGGAAAAATTTCAGCTGGTAAATGCATAGGGCTTGGTCACCAGTGGCGTGTGAGATAGGCGGTGTTTAAGATGATGCCCAGCTTTCTGCATACAGGTTTTTCTAAGTGTCTTTCATTTCTAAAGGAGGGAAACACAGCCCATCCATCAAGAGGAGCTTGTTTCCCCCGTTGCCAGGAGCAGCAGCTCCGCTGGGTTACTGTGATAGCATCTGACCATCCGATTGCAGGCTGCCTCCTCTGATAACCGCCACTGTCCCTGTCCAGAAAAGGGAAGCTAAGACTATCACTGTCATGTGCCCTCCACACCCCCGCAGGAGAAAAAAAAAATCAGTGTTTCCATAATCACGACTGCCTTGGGAGCTGCCAGGAAATTCCAACAGGAAACTCCCATTTGGAAGTGTTTTGTTTTGATTAGGATGTGTTTATTCCCCTCCAAGGATGCGTTTTGGCGCTGGGGCTGAGCCTGGTGCTTGGGCCTAACACAGGCTCGAGAAGGGCATCAGCTGCCTCCAGAGGCAGACCAAGGGGCCAGAGGGCTGCAGGCTGCATTCAGGGAGGACCCCCAGGCTGGCGTCTGGAGAGGCATCCATAGGGAACCAAGATAAGCCATTTCAAGAGGCACCAGATGCCTTTTACTTCGGCCTGGGACTCCTGGGGCCCAGATGAGCTCAGTTCCTGCACCACTGTTCCAATCACCCTTTGGCTTGGTATTTACTTTAAACAAAGCTCTAGGAGGAGGTGAATCCGCCTCAGCCCTTTGTTTAAAAAGCTCCTGCTTGAGCTCTTCCCAAATCAACTCCACCTCAGCTTCCAGGCACCGGGAAGGCCATGCCCATGGTCGGGACAGGATTCGAACCACAAGACCAAATTCCACAGTGTCATCACCGCCCCCCAGCCCCCAGCTGCCCTGATGAAGCCAACCAGGACTCCACTCCTGCCCGCCATGCACTGCTCGTCAGGGCCCCCCAGGTGAGGTTCTCAGACCCTCAGGTCCAGGGATATCCTGCAGCTGCCCCAGTACAGAGCCCCCCATTTTCTCTAGGGGATCAGGGTCTGTTGGCCTTCTATGACAGCTGTGATCAGACTCCCAAGTCCTCTCCTTCCCTAGACATTTTCATTGGTGCTTCACAAGCAAGCCTCCCAGGCAAGAGTAGGGATCCAGGGCACAGCCTTTGGCTCCAAGGATGAAGAGCAGGGTTGGAAATTCCATTGTCCACTTCCTTCAGGCTCCCAAGGGCCCTCCCTGGTCCAAAGTTGAGGGGATTCTAATCAGCTCTCCATAGCACAGCTGGGGTTGGGTATCGTGCATTCGAAAGAACCAAAGTCACAACCAGCATGCCCTTCCTTCTCAATATTCTGAGATTTTCAAACAGTCCATGAGGCCCAGGCTGCAAGGGACTCGGTGGCTCCTGTCTTTGCCCCTCATCCAGGCTGGGATGCCACAGGAGCCAAAAGAGTGTGCAGCCTCCCACTGAGTTTCTTCAATACTGTCACAGAGAAGGCTCAGAGATGAAATTCCAAAAAAGAGAAGTGAGTGACTCCTCACTTCTCATCTGCTCCCGCCACCCTCGCCCAGCTTCCTGCTTGCCCGGGCTATTCTCAAACATGGGTTTTATTATGAGTCAGGTGCAGTGAGGCCGCTGAAGACAGGGTCTGTTGCCCACACATCCTAAGAGGAGGGGGCCACCACGCCACAGAGGACCACACAAGGAAGCACCAGGGTCGCTCAGGAGGCAGATGGGGTGATGGGGAAATGTAGGTCAAAGCTCTTATCATGGTTTTCATGGGAAGGAAGGGGAGAGGCAGGTAAATTGGCCTACAGTTGGCTAGGTTGGATAGTTTCAGCAGGCTCTGGGGCATGAGGGCTGTCCCTGGTTGTCTGGAACATGGCCCTGGGGTATCTGAGAGGTTGATAAAAGAGCTGTTGGGTGTCAACTCTGGGTTGGTGGGTTTACGAAGGACAGACACACTCAGTGAGTCATTTACTGTCTCTAGGAATTAGCTGACCCTCAGAAGGGCATACTTCCAGGGTCAGACAGGCCCAGACGTCGGAGCATCAGAATAAAAAGATGTGCTTAATACAAGGGCTCACAGGACCGAGGGCAGCCTTGGTGGTGGATGCCAGCGATCTCCACGCAAAGGGTATGGAGCATCTGACAGCGATCAAAGAAGTTTGTGTAGCCACGGCCTCCTGGGAGTCTCAGGGCAGTTTTGGTAAGTAGTTGGGGCAGAATTAATAATCCGCATTTATAGATGATTAAAAGCATAGTGAAGGATGTGACTTTCCCAGGGTCGTGCCCAGCAAGAGTAGATCCGGGCACCCTTGGCAATGTCCAGAGTCCTCTTTCAAGTACATCTCCCGGCCTTTCTGGGAGAAGAGGAATAACTAGGCAGCGGGGAGGCTGGACGGTGATCTTGTCCTTAAGACTGTCTTTGGAAGGGCAGAGAGAGAGATTGTCAGAAAACATCTGTTTTCCATTGGCTACACAGATAGCTACATCAATGGCCAAATGAGTATCTGTTTAATTGAATGAAGGTCATTAAAAGACAATGAGCACTTGAGTGACTTCATCTGTCAACTGGATCCTCTCTCTTGTTTCCTGCCTTGTAGTTAATTCAACTTCTCATGCTTTGTGCCCCTCGACTCGGTTCGATTGAACACTTACTTAGTGCGGTTTATTCTGTGCCAAGCTCTGTCCTAAGAGCTGTAGAAACAGAGAAAATAAAACCCTACATCTGCCCTCAAGATACAGTGGTGTCAAGGGAGGGGTGACACCACATCACAGTATGTCTGCAATAAATACCAGTGTAGGGGCGCCTGGGTGGCTCAGTCGGTTAAGTGTCTGCCTTTGGCTCAGCTCATGATCCCAGGGTCCTGGGATCGAGTCCCGCATCAGGCTCCCTGCTCAGCAGGGAGTCGGCTGCTTCTCCCTTTCCCTCCGCCCCTGCCCCCTGCTTATGCTCGCTCTTTCTCTCTATCTCAAATAAATAAATGAAATATAAAAAAAAATGAGTGTGGACTGGGTATAGTGAACACACAAAGAAGGAATAATAAACTCTTTGGGCAGTAATATTCCTGCAGGAGGTGACATCCAAGTTGACTTTTAGGGACTTACTTAAGCATTCATCAGATGGATAAGAAAATATTCTCAATTCTGTCAATGGGAATAACATGTGCAAAGACCCAGAGTAAATGGAATATTTTTCAGTGAATCATTTTTTATTGCTCTCAACTGCAAGTAAAAAATTCCATTAAAGGTGACTTAAACAAAACAAATACATATGCAAAAATAGAACATTAAGCTAAATTTATGTCCCATAATAAGTAATCCAGAGGGCGGGCAGTTCCAAGGTTGGTTAATTCAGCAGTTTAGTGGCATCACCACAGATCCAGATTCCTTCTATTTTTCTCTTCTGCCATTCTCAATGATAGACTTTTATTCTCAGGCTTGTCCCCTCATGGTCACAATATGGCTGCAGTAGGTCCAAATACCACAGCATCATATAACAAATCAAAACACCAGAAGAAAGCACATCCTTTTCTTGTGCTCCCTTTTTACAGTGTGCAAACCTTCTCTAGAAGGCCCCCAGCAGACTCCTCGTTGGCTAGAATTGCATCATATGGCCATTCCATGATTTTTTTTTTAAAGTATTGGTCCAGGAAATGGAATTAGCACTGTTGGTTCTTAGACTACTCACACTTCTTTCCTAGGGGCTGTGGAAGGACCCTACTTCTCCTTATGTACATGGCCTCTAATACCTGAACAAATTGGTATTCTGTACAGGGGACACTTGTAGGCCTCGGCTATTGCTGTAAGGCCTTACTTTGAAGAGAGGTCACCTGGGCTCTGGCCCTCATGGTGTGATGCTAGGCAATCATGTCCCCTTTCTGAGCAGTTTTCTCTGCCTAAAACAGGAACTCCAATATATGGCTGAGAGCTTTGCTTAAATGAGCCAGGAGAATACAGCCAAGGGCGAGTCCTAGCAGGAAGCCCACCCAACAGTCTCTGGTTTGCCTTCACTTGAGTGCTCTTGCATTGGCCCCGCAAGGTGGAGGGCGCCCGGACCTTTGACCTTTCTAGAGAACCACGCTCCACTCGTGTCTGATTGCTACAGAGATGTCTGGTGCTCAACGAGGAGCCAAGTGCACCTCTAGATCTCCAATACCCACCACAGTTAGTTTGGGAAATGTGAGTGGGTCCAGTGACATGTGGCTTCACCTTAACAGCATTCTGCATAGCCCTCCCTCAACAGCTCCCTGAGGGGCCCCAGGTCCGAAACGGCAGGGGGACAAGATGACCCACATCACTGTGTCATCTGATGCTTTGTCAGCTTGTGAGCAGGGTCAAATTAGTTAACTGGTATGAAGAGCTCCGTGAACTAGGAAGTGTTATATAAATGTGAGCAAATAGTAGAATAGAAGGTAATAACAGTGTTAGTTACAATGGTACCAGCAAAGGTGGTGGGAGGGGCAGTAAGTCTACAGGCTGCAGTTACAGGGGTGAGAGTAGCTGAGGCAGAGGTGGAGGGAGAACCACGGGTGTGACTGCAGGGCAGTGGTCTTATGGTCATAGCAGCAATGGTGGTGAATATTTAGAAATAAGCTAAAATCTGTACAACAATGATAATAAGGAGGAACGGTGAGAAAAGTGGTGGCAGTACAAAGGCTGCTTGCTTCCTGAGCAGTGAGGGGAAAGCCAACATGGCAATGCCTGGGTCCTGCCCAGAGCTGTCCCTGTTTCCCTCATCCTACGCTCCGGACAATTATTTTAATCACGCACCGACCTGGCCAGTCTGACCTTTGGAACCTCTGCCCCCTTTCAAAAGAAAATGCTTGATTTAATTCACAATAAAGAGACATCTATAGATCATCAAAGCCCTAGTTCATTTGAGCCCCTATAACAAAAGACCCTAGACTAGATGGCTTAGAAACATTTGAAATTAATTTCTCATAGTTCTGGAGGCTGGAAATCCACAATCAGGGCACCAGCAAGGCTGGGTTCTGGCAAGAACCCCCTTCCCGGATGCAGATGGCCAACCCCCTGTTGTGTGATCCTCAGATGGCAGAAGGAGCAAGGGAGCTCCCGGGGGACTCTATTATAGGGGACCTAACCCCATTCGTGAGGGCGTTGACTTTACAAATAAAGCTACCGGTTATTTCACCACCAAAAATGAGTTTATTTGGGAATAACGGACAATTATAGGCCAGGATCTACAAACTCCAGCAAAATCATAAGCAAGCCAGGAGAACAAAGGAGAAGAGCGTGGTTTTTCAGAGGAAATGGGGCAGCTGGGAGCGCTGTTGTAAATAAAAAATTCAATGGAGTAAACTGGGAGCTCAAAGTACATTGGCTTCTCATTGGCTGAGCTATAACTGTCTCTCATTGGCTGGGCTGTTGCTGGGGGAGGAGGAAACCTCTCTTCCTCATCCCGCTAGGATGATAAAATTGTAGCTAAAGGGGCGTCAACTTGCGCAGTAGGTCTCGTCTTGTTGGGTCTCCAATTGGCCACCAGTGGTAGGGCCCGTCCCCCTTCTGGCTTTCTGATCCTTTTAAAAGGGTTCCCTTTTATTGATTTTCAGAAGAGCTCCACCCTCATGACCTCCTTACCTCCCAAAGGCCCCACTTCTTAGTATCACCTTGTGGGGGTGGGATTTCAGCATACGAGTTTGGGGGCAGACAGAGAGAGACACGTTCTCTCCATAGCAATCAGACTTCCCAGACGAAGTATATATTTCTAAGAGTTGAGTTCCAAGCAGACTAAATATTTTACAGACGTCCAATTAAATACTTATTAAATTTAGTTTGGCTGTTTGCTTTACATATTTTGGAACAAATAAACTTTTCAGGCCTCGAACATTTTTGTAGGTCCTTAGAAAGCTAATAGAACCTGGACCCCGCACTTAGGTTAATGGTCAAGCAATTCTGGCCCAGAGGGCTATTCAACAAGGAAAGAATGCATTCCTTCCACGCACAGCCCACCTCACCCCTCGCCCCGAGGCCTTGAACTTGACTGGCTCTGATCTGAGGAGGGTCCCAGAAATACATGGCAACAAGGGAGAAAGCCAAATATGGGCCCTTCTCTCTAATAACAAAAGCCCGGAAATGTCACACACACACACGCGCACGCACACACACACACACACCAGTGCGCCCCCATCCCCGTACATGCTCTTCTAGGCCCAGAAGTTGGGAAACCAGGGCTGTCATCACCTGTAACCAGCATGCCAGGGCCTCCCGGGACACAGGAGGATCAAGGCCCAGCCCTGATGACTCATGCGTGCCCAAGGACCCCACAGCCCTGGGGGGCCCCAGTGTCTTTCCTAAGAAACAGCAACAGTAATTACTGTTTTTAAGAGAAACAAAGAGAGAAGGACAAGTGGCAACAAGAGGTCTTGCTCTCTGGCCTGAGCAGATGTTTCCATCAACGCCCTTCTGCCGAAGGGGCCCCTAAGCCTGGGGGCCAGCTCCCAGATGGGGTCCTAAAAGTTTGGAGCTGCTTGGGAGTGGCCATCTGAAGGTGCTGGAGAATCCAGGTGAGGGTCTGGGCACCACGGTCAGCTGCCAGCCGGAAGCCTCCGGAAGGAACCTCACCAAGGTCTTGGTGAAGGAACCTCAGACTCCACAGTCTTGTTAGACCCTGGGAGATTTCCTGCGCAAGGGGCAGCTCACAAGGAGAGCCCAAACTCGTTGGAATGGTCGGCACAGCTGCTCATGTCTGGCCTGGAAAGAGTAAAAGTGAAAATTTTCCATGGCTCCCGTGTCCTACGAGGCAAAATCAAACCTCTAAACATGACACCCAGGGGTGTCTATGATTCGCTACTCAGCCTTATAAAAAGTTTTTAACTTTGACTTTTGTACAGGCCAGGGACTTCCTACGTACTCCTCTGCCTTTTCTCCTACAGCTCAACTACACTGAGCAATTTGTTCCTCCCAGGTCCAGTCTTATATCCAGACTTACCCATTCCTCAAGGTCACGTCCTCTTTGAAGCCAACTGTGATCTTCTTTTCTACCGGGCTTTCTGCTGGACCCCACTCAGCTCCTAAAGGAGCTGAAAACTTACTGTGCACACAAAAACTTTCGGAGGGATGTTTCTAGCAGCCAAAGGTTTGGGTGATTATGATGTGTCGATGCCCCACCAGCCGGGGGGAGGGGGGACAGATGCTAAAAATACGGGAGGCTATGCCTATTGGGTTTGGGGGGGAAGAGAACTTGCCCCAGATTTGCCACAACTTGGAAGCAACCAGATGTCATGCCATTGCTGAATGGATACACAAGTGTGGCCCATCCAGACAATGGGGGATTATCCACCTCAAACGAAAAGGTGCAAGACACGAAAGCCACAAAAAGGAAATGTAAATGCCTATCACTACGTGACAGGAGCCAATCCATACAGGCTGATTCTAACTCTAAGACATTCTGGAAAGAGCAAGATGATGGAGCTGTGGAAAGATCCTCGGCTGCCTGGGCTTGATGGGGGAAGAAAGGGATGAATGAGTAGGCAGGACAGAGGGTTCTTCAGCCGTGACCATGCCATTACATATTTGTCCAAACCCACAGGACGTGCCACACCGATAGGGAAGCCCAGTGTAAACTCTGGTCTTTGCGGGGTAATGATGCGTGAGCACGGGCTCATCACCTAGAACACAGGTGCTGCCCTGGTGGGGATCGGGGGCCGGGGGGGGGGGGGCAGGAGAGAGGCACATGTGGGACAGGGGGTATGTGGGAAATCTCCATACCTACCTCTCAACTTCACCATGAACCTAAAGGTCCTCTAAAAAAAACTTGTCTGTAACAAAGAGAGGAGCAGGGCTCTTCTCCCCTGGGGAAGGCTCCCCGGGTCGGGGCTGCAAAACAGCTTTGCACCTGCCGGTGATGCTGACCGTGTGTAGCACGCTGGGTGGACGGGCCAGCCACTTCATTACTTTGTGCTTAAGGAAATGCCTCCCAGCTCTGCACTTGCCTTTTTAAATTTCACAACTGCTAAATCCACTCCCAGCATTTTTTTTTTTTTATAGCAATCGAAAGCAGTGTGGGGATCAGCAGCAGAGACCTCCCCGTGCAGCTGGCCGGTGAGTCCCCTGGGGTCAGGGGACCCTTGGAAGCCCAAGGCAGCCTCTCCAGGGAAACCTGGTTCCTTAGCCAGATCAGCGAGCTGGAGTTAGGGAGAAATTCTCTCCATGATTAAAGGTGAGTCCTTTAGTAGTTGACAGGTTCTAAAGGGCACTCCACTAGGGACCAGATCAGTGTGGGTTTAAATTCTAACTGTGCCGATTTACCCCTCTGGGCCCCAGGACCACATGCTGGCTTCTCCTCTGAGTCTGGGGGTGGGTGCGGGGGGCTTTTTCCTCGATTTGGTTTTATTTACCCCAGTACCGAGCACAGCACCCAGTCCACAGTGGACCTGATGTGAAAGAGCGTGGAACAGGATGAGGGACAGGCAGGACATCAGTAACCCAGAAGGCCTGCGTTAACTGAAAGGTGCGAAACACCCACCCGGGTGGGAGGCTCGATGCCTAAGAAGAGCCCTGGGGTCCGGCACTGGGGTCCAGCTCCATCCCTGCCACCTGGGTGGCCGCGGATGGGCCAACGCCATGGGGAGGCCCTCCGCGTGCTCGCAGGCAGGGTGTAGAGATGAAATGAGATCCTGGAAGTAGAGGGTCCTGGGGTCCGTGAACTCTAGGCTCAGGGATGCAGAATTTTGGAGGACAGAAGGACCACCTGCTGAAATCAAGCTGCTTGGCTGCTCCTGGCCTCTGTAATGCAGGTGGGATCCAGGCGAGCAGGTGGGCCCCATGTGCCTCCCGTACGGAGGCTCCGTCTTTATATGACTTCATGGCCTTCATGAAGCTGAGTATGATAGCTTCTAGGCTCTTTGCCAAAGGCTCAGTGTTGGGTCATATTGTCTAATCCCCACAGTAACCCCCTGACCCCCGCCTGAGTCAGGACGAAGATCGCTCTTTTACGAATGAGGAAACTGACCGGCAGGAGCCAGGGGTGGAGCCAGCATTTGAAATCAACCTTTCTGGCGGACCCCATCGCTCTTGCTCTCGCCAGGTCATCTGTGGGCTTTTCCTCGTTTCCATCCCACACGGAAACCCACCTTCATGCACACAGACTAAGTGTCCGGGAACCACCTGCTCAGGGCACTCCCGGCCATTTGCATGAATGACTTTCCTGGGAAATGTCAGCCGTCCAACCCGCCTGGCGCTGCACAGTGGCCGAGGGTCCGGGTGCTAACGAAAAACCAGCCACGTGGCTCAGAGGGAGCAATGCTTGTCCAGGCCTGGAGTGGCCTGAGCCAGGAGGCCAGCTTGGGGCTATCGTCTTCAGGGCCGGCAGTCCTACAAACCTTAGGGCTTCTTTTGGTAGAGTGAAAAAGGAGACGATGGCAGGTCTGTACCCTCCCTCGCCTAGACCGAAGGATCAATGCTGCTAAGGGCTCAGCTTTCCAACCTTGGCTGCACTGCGCCCCCCGCCACAGCCCCATGTCTACCCCAGCCACTTGCTTCGACCTAGAGACCAAGGCTCGTGCCAGCCTCCAGCCAGGACCCTCCTCCCTTTTACTCCCACTCAACAAAACTCACTGAGCTTTCTCTGTTTGCAGTACTAAGGATCCAGAGGTGACTCAGACATGGTTCCTACCTCAAAGGAGGTCGACATCAAGGGCCGGTGGCAGTCTCATGAATGAAACGATCTGTCTGTCCAGCTTCTCTCCGCACCCCTGCTGCCTTCCCGGCATGAAGGTTACAGAGATTGTGCTGGGTGAGAAGAATGAAGGGAGAGGGAAGCCAGCCTTAGGGCAGACTCTGGCAATTTGGAAAACTGAGGCAGGGAGAGACTTTGTGCCCATCGGAGGTCACCCCTCCTGGAGGAAATGGAACACTTGGGACCAGAATGAGAAGGGTGAGGGGCCCCCCCGAACATAGCTGCCGTCTCCAGGAGACTACTTGGCAGGCCATCGCTGGACCCCTCCAGGCCCCCACCCTTGAAGGCCGCTGGAGCCGTCCACCTCTTGACGGCATGCTCGCGTACAGTGGCATAAAAGTGAGGCTCCCAGATTCCAAGCATCAGCTAATGCTACTGCTCAGCAACCATGTGGGAGCCAGACCATAAATGGTGCCCCCCTGAGACCCAGGGGAACAGGTTGGTGCCCTGGGCCCAGGCTCTAGAGGGCCCTCCACCCCACCCCCCATCAGGCATGGAATTGTCTGGAGCCAGGCCACATGCGCACCCTGGATCTATGCCCCAAACCTGCTTCCTAGACTGCGCTCCAAGTACCAAGCCGCTGGAACGCCATGCTGTCCGCATAGCTCCGAGCCTGTTTCCAGAGCCCATTCCTCTAAGGGCTGACCGGGCCACTGGGGTGCTTGCTTCTAGTCCGAGGGTGTCTGGGGTCGGGACGGTCAGGGTGGACATGGCTTGGATCTGGGAACTAGAATGTTCAATGAGCTCCCCTCCCACGTGAGAAAGAGCCAGATTTGTGGAAAGAGAAGGGAGGCAGGCTGCAGGCCTAGATATCTCAGTCCTGCTCTGACCTCAAGCTTATTCAACACAAGAGGAGAGATTATTTGCAGAGCTCTCCCAAACTGCCCTCCTCCCCAGCCTCCTCCCCTCCCTTTAGGCAGGTGCTGAGCAGACAGCATTTGCTAAGCAACCAGGAGCTCCTGGGCTGTTTCTCTCAGGTCTCTTCCGTTGCCATGGAAGCTGTTCTAGAAAACCTCTCTTGCCAACAATCAAGGCTTTTTTGTTGGAGCCTGGTTCTGAGCCCCTTGCCTTTCAGTCAGAGGGTGATGGGGGCGGGAGAGGCAGAGGCTCCGGGAAGCGTGGGCTAACCACGCCCTTGCCAGACCCAGACTGTCCCTAGTCTCTACCTGGCGCCCTGTTTGTCCCTCCTCCCCGCCGCCATCTGTCTCTTAAACCTTCTGTCCTTCCTCCCTAGACCGTCTTCTTTGCCCTGGGCTTCTGGCCAGCCTGTCTGTCCCTGGGCCCCATGGCTTTACCTTAAGGGCATCAAGTCCTCCATGTGACCAGGTAGGAAGATGAGGAAAAGCAGTGCTCAGGGTGAAGTACTTTCAAACACCCATTTTGCTTCTGCTGAGATGAGCCATCTCTTAGCAGCACCCCAGTGCACGACTGCGCTGGGGGACCCCTGTCTTCTCTCCCTGTGTTGCCAGTGGCCCACCCTGCCCTCAGAGCTGAGCAAGGGGACAAGGCCCCAGCGTGGGGAAGAGTAAGGGGGAGAATGTTGGCTCTGCCACTGGGGATTTAGCCCACCCTGCCCCGTTAGGCAGCACTCTCCTTCCTCACGAAGAAAGCAAAACCTTGATGCAAAAGGGACCAGGACCACGAAGAATCGGCCTTGGAGGAGGAGAGGGAGCCTGAGGCACTGGAGCGTGCCCACCTGTGCCTTCTTCCAGGATGCGGGGGAGCCTGGAGCTCAGGAGAGGCGCCAGGGTTCTCAAGCATGCCTGCCCCAGGGGGAGGAGCCGCGCCACAGACTTGCTCAGTGATCTTGACCAAGGACTTCAGCTCCTCTGAGCCTAGACTTGCTCATCTACAAAATGGCATTGACAGTTTCTACCTGGTATTGCTGTGAGCTCTCGAGATCTGTACCGCCCAGAGGATGCCCTCCGTCAGTGCTGGTGCCCGTCAGTGTGGGTCTGCGCCCCTGCAGGAGCTCTGTGCCTCCCCCGGGGGGGCTGCAGCCGTGTGCAGTGCGAATCGTGCAGTGGCTGATGGTACTGAACAGCGCGGAGCTGTGATTGAGCCTGATGGCTTTATTTGACCGATCTGAGCGTGTGCTCCTCCGAGGGCAGGGAGCTCATCGGGGCTGTTCCCGTGTGGAATGAATGAATGTCCTTTCAGTGCCTAGCAAAGCGACACTCTCACTCTGGGTCCTCGAGCCCAGGTCCCCAAAGGCAAAGATTCTTATTATCAAGGGGGAAATTTTTTTGCAAAGATGAGAAATAATCTGACATGCCCATTTCTGAATGCTGAATTGCTCGAGCAAAGAGAACACAAATGGGAAATAAGAAATAAAAGCCAAAAGAGACAAAGCCCGGTCGTATTGGGCCCCTTGAATATCAGTTTGTGCTGCTCCCTGCTGGCTCCCCAGGGATGGCTTCCAGCACGAGGACAGATGTCCCCTGCACATTTGCAGCAGGAGCTCCATTTATCACACCGTTCCCTTCTTGCTTCATTGTGATTTTGGCCAAAAATACCTGTTGAGGATCTGCCTTTCTTCTCAAAGGAAGAATCGGAATTGTCAGGTGAAAGAAGTAAAATGTGCTCATTTAAAAAAAAAAAAAAACAACCCTCCAATAATTGCAAAGGGCTCAATTAAAGTAAAAAAAGGCGATTGCAATTGATTTCTAAAAAGTCTGAGTTTATTGTTATAATTTTGCTTTGAATTTGAGATTGAAAAGCTTCAAGAGGAAAAACTATAATGAATACAGCCTTTAGCGGATTCCTTCATTTTTAAAGAAACAACTCTGTCATCTTTTCTCAGATCCTAAGAAACCCAGTTGAATATTTGAAAATGTATTTTTTTTTAAAGACCCGATTTCAGACTCTTGAGCATCTCTCAGATTTTCAAAACTGGAAAAGCCTCAGAGTCCAAAACTCCAACCAGTTCTTTAGTGAGAAGAACAGTGGCTTTGGATTCAGAGGGGCCTGGGTTCAAATCCCAGCTTTACCACCGGCTGGGGTCAGCCTCAAGCAAGCCATGCACTGCTCCGAAGCTCTGTAAACATTTCTCTACAAAATGCTGATGATAATTTCTACTGTGCAGAGTTAGGATGAGGATTGCCCAATACAATATATGCATACCTTTAGAAGAGGGTCTGGGTGTCTTTCTTGGGAAGAATCATGGCCAGATCATCGGTGACAAGAGACAGAGAAGTTCCCAACTTGCTCAGCAACTGGCTTTGGGGGAATGAGCAGGAAATGATGCTTCTCCAAGCCAGGCTTCGTCCTCTCTCCAATCCACCAGGATCGTGGGTGTTAATGCCCCGCCCACCCTCGGCAGCCTTATACCTGCCTGAGCACATCAATAGCCCCCACACCACACGCCTGCTTCCCCCGGAGGTTAGCCAGGTTGCAAGGCAGTCATGCAAGACCATCACCGCTCCTCCACAACCTGGGCCTGCTCCTGCACTCGCTCCCAACCATGAAGCCCAGCACCCCTACTCCCCACCGTTGCAGGGACCTTGCATGGGGACCCAGGCAGCCCTCGAGTTCAGCTCGGCCCACCTTTTGTCTCCCACTTGCTTCAGGGAGGACCCCTTATCTTATCCCAGCCTCTTGGAGGAGAACCCTCACCCGACTGGGCCGTTATGAATCTCTCTGGCAATTTGCTGCGGGGGGAGGGGAGGTATGACTGAAACGCTTCCTTATGGGGTCATCTACATATTTTTGGTAGGTGTACTTGGTGGATTTGGAGAATGATGGAGAGCTTGCGAGGAGGCTGGGTACCCCCTTCATCCCTGCTGCCCTTGTTGACCCGTCTGCCCTGATCTTCAGAATCCTCATTCACAGCTGCCCTTCCAAGTCAGCAGACGCATCCATGGTTCCTCCATCAAGAACCGTAGGAAAAAAGACAACTAATACTCACCAAGTCCTTAGGAAAGAACATACTGGTGCTCTTCTAGGCAATTCCGTATTTGAGGATCTAAAGGCTTGTGCCTTGTGTCAGCCTGGCTGAACTGGAACTACATTTCCCAGAATTCCCTGCCATACACTCTTCAGATTCAGGGTTGCGTACGGCCATTTTTGGGAAATGTGGATGGTGGGGGTTACGCTCCGCAGGCAGTGAGGCCCGGGGCAAGACGCTGTTGTTGCCGCCATGTGTTGTCACTGATGGGTGCGTTCACCCTGCTGGCCTGGGGTGGCAGCAGCCACGACAGCTCCTGCTGTAGCAGGGTCTCCAAATCCTGGCCAGGTGTACGCACAGCTGTGCGGTGAAGGAGGCCAACTCACCCCCCAGACAACCCGCATCACTGAGGACGGACCAGCGAGGATCAGATGCAGACTCCGCGTTCCCTGCCGGTCCCAGTCCGACCTTGCTTTTTCTCCTACTTCATGCCCAGGCCTCCTGGCCCTGCTGCGTCAAGCCCACGGCCGTACACAGTCTTGCATGAACCGCTTGACCTGCTCCCACAGTTGCAGAACATCTAATTGCTACTTTTTAAAAATCCTTATTTTATATCACTTACTATGGTTCTGCTCTTTTAGGGAACTCCTAACGGATATAGTTGGTACAGTACAATGGTTAAGAGAGTGGTTTCTGGAACCATACATCCTGAGTTCAAATCCTGATTGTGCCATGTCATCTGCTAGCTGTTGACCTTTGATCTTACCACAGTGTGCCTCAGTTTCTTCATCTGTAAAATGGTAGTGAGTTGTCTACCTCATAAGGTAGTTGTGAGGTTTACATAATTGATTATGTGTAAGCTACCTAGTATTTACCACCTCGGAGAACACTTACTCCCATCAGGTTGTCCTTAAAAACCCACGATGAGATAGATATATTGTTGTAGTCATTGTTCAGGGAAGGGAAATGCGGCAAGGCTCAGTGACTTACCCAGGGTCACTTGGATGGGAAGTGACAGAACTGGGGTTCGATCCGGGGCTCTTTGCTTCCATACTGCTCTAGGCAAGGGAAGGTACCCCCTTCCATCTCTTAACTCTAATCCTTATGGGAAGGTGTTTCTTTGGAAAGCTGCCAAGCCTCTTGTTCCATTAAGGACTCTTCATCACTTTCATCAAGAGTGGAAATATTCACCTACCCAGGCTTCTTTACCCAGACTCAAAGATCTTGCGGAAGAGATCATTTACCCTTCAATCCTGAATCCTTTTCAGAACACAGTACAACTTCACTCGTGACTAATTTGGAATTTCAGTTCATCGACATGCACTCATTCAGCTCTGTTGTCTGTCCAATGTGGCACTAAATGGAAGAAACAGGCACGGGCGGTATAGTGGGAGCTGGGCTTGAACTTGGAAGGTAGACGAGGTAGACGCGGGTCTACTTCCTCTGCAGTTGGCTCTCCATGGAGAGTTGGATGGAGACCTACTTCTGTATAGTTATTGCAGTGGATTTCTGGTGGCTCCAGAAAGACATGTTCACATCCTAACACACACACCCTGTGAATGCAACCTTATTTGGAAATAAGGTCTGTGCAGAGGTCATTAAATTAAGGATCTTGATAGGAGGAAACCACCCTGGATTATTGGGTGGACCCTAACTTTGGCGACAAATGTCCTTAAGAGACAGAAGGGGGAAAGACACAGATGACAGAGACGCAAGAGGACAGAAGTCCCAAGAACATGAGGCAGAGATCAGAAGTCAAAGAACGCCCGGAGCCACCAGGGACTGGAGAAGAAAAGGGAAGATTCTCGTAGAGCCTTCGGGAAGCACAACCCTGCTGACACCTTGTTTCAGGCTACTGGCGTCTAGAACCGCAGGAGAATACGTTTCTGCTGCTTGAAGTCACCAAATTTGTGGTGATGTTTTCCATCAGCCTTGGGAAACCAACGCAAATATCTACTGCACTGTAACGAACTCCCACAAACTGAGCAGCTTAAAATGACACCCATTTATTATGTTGTAGTTTTGTAGATCAGAAGCCCAGACACAGGACGACTGGCTCGTCTTCTCGTCAGAAGACAAGGCCGAAATCAAGGTGTCCGCTGGCTGCCCTCTCAGCTGGAGCCCGGAGCCCTCTTTTCACCTGATTGTGGGCAGAATTCCAGGATTAGAAGAGCCCCACCTGGAATCATCATTCTTTCTTAAAGCTGACTGTGCCATGTAACACACAACATATGCGCCATAACATAACCTAGTCCTACCAATTCCCATCCTCTTCATAGTCCTGGGGATTATGCTGGGTGCCCTGGGGAAAGGCATTCAGGGAGCTTGACATTCTGCCTACCAAGATAGGTATCAAGATTAAATGTGATAATGGTTGTGAAATCGTCTTCTAAATAACGACACTGAACACACACAGAAGATTGGTACTGCTTAAAAATCCATACTTATTTTGAAGAAGAAAAAGAACATTGATAGGACATGGGCTTTGTTGTCTGGAAGGGACGTGAGAGAACGGTTGGAAGGAAGGCCTCGCTCAGCGTCCCGAAGAGACAACGGAGATGGACTAAAACGAGGACAAAAGTCAATGCCAGGTACTGGGCTGAATGTATCAACTCATTCCTCCTGACAATCCTCATGAGGGGCTATTAGTACAAAATCCATTTTATAAGTGAAAAGAAAAATGAGTGCAAGGAGATTAAATAACTTGCCCAAAGCAACGCACACACCTAATAAGCAGCAAAACCACGAGTTAACCCCAGAGGCTTTAGCTCCAAAGGGTGTGTGTGGTCTTCGCTGGTGCGCTGCATCTGTCTCTGGCTGAGAGGCCACTGAGGCATGGGTGGAGGAGGAAGTGTTGCGTGAGGCACACCTGCTGTGCGGACAGGGAACCGAGTGTCGGGGGCATTAAGAGGACATGGGGGTAAATGAGAGGAGCAGGAAGTGGCGACCATTCCAGTTGAAAGGTTCAACCTCACGTAGGCACAAACGCGTACAGGGGACATAATGCACGTGCAGGTTTGAAGGAAAGCTGGTACAGCCTGTCTGGAAGGAAGTTATTTTTTTAACTACCGCTAGTCAGTTCTGTAGCCATACGTAGCCTCTGAAACCAACTCTGGGTTAAGTCAGATTCATCTCTGGGGCACAGAAACATTCAGGCGCCGTGAACATAAAGTTTACGCTGGGATTTGGTATCACTTTAAACAACAAGTGGCTTTAGACAACAATCGGAACCTCTGAGAATAGGAATGTTGTGGCAGACTGCGTTTTCTAAAGATGGTCACGACAACACAGCCCATCCCCCACGTTCTTCCTACAGTGTGACTCAGGGACCCAGATCCTACTCTCGAGTCCCACTCTCAGACTGCTCGACCCACAGGAGCTGGTAGCCTCCGATTGTCGTTCCTTGGGATGCTTGTTCTGGAAACACAGCCACCGTGCCGTGAGGAAGCCCACGTGCCTGCACAGAGGCCCAGGTAGAAAGTCAGCCACCATCAGCACCAGCTTGTGATCGAGCCCTCTTGGGGTGGAATTTCCGGACCAGTCAAATCACTCCTCTTGATGCCACGTGGTGCAGAGATGACCTGTCTCTGCTGAGACCTGTCTAGAATACAGACATGAGGGTACAATCAGTGATTCTTGATGGTTTTAAGCCACGGAGCCTCAGGGCAATTAGGCAGTGATAGATAACTAGAACAGATATTTGGACCTGGAAGTAGGATGTTACCATAATAAGATCATGAATTGTATGACCCTGGCTTTCAGACCAGGCAGCAAATACAAGGCTAGAGGACCTCAAGGAGAACATTACTGAAAGACGAAAGGGCCTTAAGAAGCCTGTCAATGAAGGCTGTGGGGAAAGTCATGAAAATGTTACGGGAATCCTGAAATAACGCAGATCATTGTTATAGAACGTTATAGAAGGTTTGGCAACGTTGCAGCCTGCAGCAACCCGGAAAATAGGGAGGCACCTTATGACCTCAGTGGGCTAGCTAAGGTTGCCAGGCAGAATATTCGGAATGCCGCCCGGCTTCTTCCTCTAGTTATGATACGATGTGAGAGGAGAGGCACGAGCGGAAGGAGCCAGGGCTAGCTGGGTCCAAAAATCAAACTGTTTTTCATTCTCAAGTCTTTCCAGATGGCAAAGAATTCTCAGTTAAGAAAGGGGCTCAGGCCACGCATAAATCCAGGTGGGACTATCAGATCTTCGGCTAAGACCTCGGGAAGATGTCCACTAGGGCCTCGTAGAAACTCTCAGACAGACAAAAGGTCCTCTGAAGATCCCAAGGGTTTGCCCAAGTCAAGCTGTTCTAGTTGAAACCACATGGCACAGAGATGACACGTCCCCACTGAACCCTCCCAAATGATGACTGTGTTGTTTTAGGCCACTGAGTTTTGAAATGGGCGATTATGCCTCAAGAGATGAACAGGACAGGCACAAAGCCCTGGGCCCCCATCTCTGCCCAGTTCTGTCGCCGCAGTGACCTCTGTCCCCACAGCAAGAGCTCAGAGTCCTGTCTTGGGCCCCTCAGAATCGGCTATGGACAAGCTCTGCTTGGATCTGGAAAACAGCAAAGTCTCCTCTCATTCTGGGGCTTTTCTAAATCCAGTAGCCCGAACTTTTGCTAGAGAGATACAGTGTATTGAGTAGAGTCAAGATTGGCCTCTGGGGATCCAGCCTAAGGAAGTGTGTGGCAGGAGGGGCACAGAGGAAGCTGGGATGGGGCCGAGGCAGGAAATGCCTTGACCTGAAGAGGCAGCTGGGTGTTCCCTCCTGGGATCTTCTTCCTCCTTTCCTCTTTCTTCCTTTGAGCAGATTCCAACGGGGCATCTGTGAATTATCTTTGGAGAAAACGCTTAGCATCCTCCTCCTCCCTGCTAGACAAGGGAACGAGACTGCTCCTGGGAGAGGTGTGAGGAGTGGTGCTGTGGTAGCCTTTACCCTCTCCCCACAACCCCCAGTCTGTGATTGAACAGTGACTGATGTGGGCCTCCGCCACGCTAGGGACAGGGTTGCGTATAAATCAGATGCATTTCCCACCCTCGGGGAGCCATCTGTCCAGTGGAGGAAGCCGGCTGGGACGTGGACAACAGCAGGAAGACCTTTGGGGTCTCCGTGAGTCACATGTGGGGCGGGAGAGGCCCGAGAAGGGGGTGAGGAGGGCCTGGGCCCTGGAGATTGATATGTGGGCAGGGCCTTGAGAAGCCTCTGTAGATGAACCGGGCGGATTGGGACCTCAGGGATGAGCTCCTCCCTCCCCTATGCTCTGAGCTGAGACCTCGGCCCTCAAGACGACTACCAGTTCCCTCCAGGCTGTGTTTCTGGGCTTTTGTTGAAGCTGTTCCTTCCACCTGGAAAGCTTTTCCCCACCTTCCCCGATTCATTTGGTCCTTATCCTCTGATGTAGGTACCATTCAGGTGAGGAGACCAAGGATCAAACTGTTCAAGGGATTTACCGATCGTCAACACTGAGAGATGCAGCATAGAAATAGAGCCATAACCTAAACAGAGAACACAAAACCTTTTTAACGCTCGCAGCCTCCGTTCTTTTGAAAATTATTAATATGAAAAGATGATGCAACAAAAATATGAAACCAACAAAAGGCTCCTCTCCCAGGTTCTCAGCGGACTTCAGCTCTGTCTTTAATGTGCTACTTCTTTTGAAGACATGAAGCGAGCCAGCCACAGTATTGGGATCTGAGAGTCAGGTAGTGAATAAATATTTGTTATTCTGTGTCCTTTTCAGGGTGTATAAATGCTTTCATTTTATTTTTTGATAAGACAATTTAATAAACCCTCAGGAGTCAGGCCTAATATATTTCATGTTCAGATGATTTAATTCAGAGATCATCGTACAGATAACAAAGGTGGTTTCTTTGTTCTGGGTACACTGACAAGTAATCTCAGGAAATCAGAATATAAATAATAATATCTACATGATGTTTAGATAGACCATTGCAGTCTCTCTCTGCCCCATCCTACATGCTGTGTTATTTTTCACATTTTTGCCTCTGGTCCTGGTTCTCATGGAGACAACATTTTTCATAAATTCCATCACGATGTGAATTCTACTATTTGCACGACATATCTCTGTCATTAATGTTTTTGGTCTGAAGACTATGGTCTGAATAATCCTCATAATTATTCTTCTTCATAGCTGCAGTGTACTATAACTTATTAAGCACTTCTCCTATTATAGCTCCCTTCAATCGTGGCCAGCTTTGGGCGCTTCTGGACCCACTTTCATAAATGTCTTTATGAATACAATTTTTTATTTATTTTGGAAACTGTATCTTTATATACCATATGAAGTGAATGCAATCACACTCTCCCCAGTTGATATTATAACAATTTATAGTGTGCAAGTGTATGTTTCCCCTCATTCTACCTTTATTGGATACTTGCATACATTTATTGCTGGCCTAGGGATTTCTTCTGTCTTTAGTAGACCTATCTGGACCTTTCATGTTTAGAAGATTTATGCTTCCAACAGACATTTCGGGAGATCAGGTACCCATAAGTAAGCAAAAGGATTTCATAATCTGTACACTAACACCGAAAAAAAGAGTCACTACTTTCCTATTTCTACCACCTTGGATTCTTTAAGACACCAAAATGAAATGTTATTACACCCCATCCTTGTATGATGGTGCAGTGTTCTTCTTGATCTTGGCGGAGTGGGAAACAGCGGGGAAAGCTACAGGTAGGGAACAAAAGTGAAGGTATAGAGTGACGGGGAGGACAGCAGGCTGGGAGGGAGGAAGCCACTCAGATCTTCCCCATCACCACCAGGCGAGGTCCCCTGGCAAGAGCATAATTTTACTTGGAGGAAATCCAGAGTACCTTTGTTTTGTTCTTTAGGTAGACTGACACCCAAGGAAGACTGAGAATGACTCCTCTGATAGGCAGAACATAATAAAACATGTCTTCCTGGTACTGGAAGGAGTTTAGGCCTATCACCCCCTTGAAATACCTAACCCCAAATTCTCAAACTCATTTTAAATAATTCAAATACTTGGAGGTATCAGACTGCTAATGAACTGAGCATTGGTTTGCAAAACATAAGAAGGAAAATTCTTACCTGCTCTAAATTTCTCTGACTAAGAGTCTCCCGCAGGGATAGGCTCTGGAATTCCTTGACTTCAGAGTTAGGCAAGGATCTTAGAACTCTGACCCAACTTTCCAGCACAGGGATAATGGCAGTGATAATGGACGGGACATGGTCACGGTGGCCCTCAGGCTAGAATATGTCTGAGGGCTGAGGGCACTGAACTACGATCTTGGAGTCCAAGTTCAAGTTCACACTCAGGCTCCAGCTCATTGAGATTGGGGGTGAATGACCTCCCTGCGCTGGGCTATAGTTTCTCCATGCATAATATGTGGCCAGTAAATATCGCCCTGTCTTCCTCCCCATGCTACTGGGAGGCTCAAGGGGACACGGGTGGAATGTGTTTTAGCTACAAAGAAATGCATAGGTGAGGGAAGGTGATGGTGAAAACCAAAACGTGAATGTCTTTAATCATGTAGAATGAAAATAATTAAAAGAGTAAAGTAGGATTTTTGACAAACCTTCCGCTGAAAAGAAATTTTAAGACAAAGGTCCTGAATGACTTACCTCCCCAGCACAGTGCAGCCTAGTGGGTCAGTAGCTCTGAGGTCCTACGATCAGTCCTGGGAGCCGCACACAGGTTTCCAGCCGGGTTTGTGGTCACAATTTTTCTTTACTGTAGAGTCCACTTTTAGGAAAGAGTCAAACATGTATTTTTATACTACTGCCTCGGAAGAATGATGGGTGCCTCTTGTTCTCTCTTTCTCCTCATCTTCCACCAACACAGCCGCTGAACTGTGGAGAAGGAGAAGTACACCATGGCCGGAAAAGTGGGAAGAAGATGGAGAGAAATGGTTCAAAGTTGAGCCAAGAACTCACAGTCTGGTGGAAAACACAAGACAATAAACTACTGCATGACTGTGTTGTATTTGCTTTAGACCAGCAAGGAGTCCCAGGAAAACTGCAGATTCTTAATTGGATGGAGGTAGGATGGAGCATTATCAGAAAATAATTACCTCACTGAGACGAGGTAATACTTAACCCAATTTTGAGCAATGAGGCAGCACATGCCAGTGACATAAGGGATAGTAGAGGCATTCCAGAGAAGGTAAGCAGTGTGAGCAAAGGCCTGAAAGCCTAGACTGGTGTGGAATATTTAGGTGAGAGCCCATGAAATATGTGTGATGTGTGTGGGGATAAAGTTAAGAAGGGTTACACTTTGCTGCAGTAACAAACATCCCCAAATCTGAGTTGCTCGTAATGTCAAGGACTAGACAGACTACATGTCCATCGTGGTCAGTGATGGCCCTCCGGGTCACCTTCACTCCAGGACCTTGGCTGATAAAACAGCCACTGTCTAGGACTACTTGTCCAGTAGAATAAGCATTAGCTGCAAGAGGCTGTTTAAATTTTCAACAGACACATGTGGCTAGTGGCTACCATATCGGGCAGCATAGATATTATAAAATATTTCCGTCATTGCAGAAAGTTCTACTGCACAGCTTGGTCTCAGAACAGGGGTCTGCAAACTATGGCTGATTGGCCAAATCAAATCTGCTCTTGTTTCTATAAATAAAGCTTTATTGGCACCCAACCATGCTTATTCGCTTGTGTATTATCTATGATTGCTTTCACATGACCATGGTAGAGCTGAGAAGCTATGAGAGAGACCATGTAGCCCTCAAGATTGAACATGTTTGCAGACAACGTGTTGACACCTGCTTTAGACCATCGCCCCAATTGTCGCGGTAAAGAGGAGGAAGGGACCAGGTGGTTAGCGCTGTTCACAACGCATAGCCAAAACTAGTTGTTTGGCCCAAGCCAACCATATGGGAGTCAGGAAATATAATATTTACCATTTTCCCAGAAAAAGAGGAGCCTGGAAACCCTGGGCATCCGGTGACAACCATAGGGGACATGGCTGGACAAAGCATAAAGTAGAACCTGGTCTACAGGACCCAGAGGATTGACTGTCACACTGAGTGGGTGAGGAATTATCAGAGATTTTCGCTGAGAAAAGGGAGGGGTCCATGATGCATATCAGCACCAGAGGCTGCTGGGAAGTTGATAAGAGTGACCAATACTGGCGGAAAGGAAGCCGGGGAAGCGATGGGGGGAAGTGCTCAAGAGAAGCAAGACATGGCCCCAGCTCCAGAAGCTCCCCCAGACCTGGACTGTTCTCCAGGAACCCACAGTTCTGCCCTCACCAGGTGGTGGCCCATTTCCAAGGCAAAGACTAACAACAGGCACTCATTCTCAAAGCGGCAGAGTCACACAAGGAACCCTCCCAACAAACCCAGAAGGTGAGGATTATTTTATCTCCACTTTCCAAAAGAGGAAACTGAGGCCCAGTGGGATAACTAACCTGCCCCAGGAGGGGAGCCAGAATCCAAGCCCACGCCTCTGGCTGCTCTGGGGTCCCGCGCTCAGACCAAGTCCACCTGCCGCCACCACGGCGCAGGAATCCCGGGTCTGGCGGTCCTTCAGGTCCTCTGCTCGGGCTCCACCGACGCGGTAGAAAACTACCCAAATTTATGGATTATGTGGACTGTTGCCTTTTACTCTCCAAAACACATTAAGTGATTTTGTCTGGAAATGTTTTACAAGCCCCAATTATGCCTCCTACATTCCCTCCCCAGTACAGCCCAGGTCCCCAGCCAGGGCCGTAAATGAGCCTTTTCTTCTTTCTAAAGCCTCTTAACTCTCTGCCCCCAGAGAGGGCTGGTTCTCCCCGAGTCTGGGAAAAGCAAAGCTCCCGTTCTGGCCCACGGGGAGATTTGAGACGGACCGTCATGTCTCAGCTCTGCTCTCCCTCTTTTCACGAGACTCTTTAATTAGGTTCAGAAACATGTTTATGATCCTGAGAACCAGCCCGTGTTATATTAGGCAAGTTCAAAGCTCCATTTCCCTCAGCAACTCTCAGAACATTTCAGTCAACTCAGGGGCCTGGCTCAGAGCCAGCTCGGAACCAAATCAGACTGTGGGCAAACAGCGCCTCCAGCACCTCTGCTCGGGGCCGCTCGGAGGGACAGGGGCCTTCTGGCTTGGACAGAGCTGGGCTTTCACACCCGCCCCTCTCTGCCGGCTGAGTGACCTTGAGCGCGCTACCAACCCTCTCTGACTGCGGCATTCTAATTTCGGGACCCTGCACATCTGGAATTTAGAATGGGACTTACGGTGGCCATGAAGATCGTGAACACCAAGAGACATAGAAGGTTGGCTGTCTTCCCCCTTCCTTGCTGGGCCTGTTCCTGACCCCTCTAGGGGCCTGAAGGGGCCACGCTCTCAGGACAGGCAGGCCACCATCGTGCACGGGAGCCCCGACGCTGGTCCATTCCGGGAGATGCTCTCCCTTCCCTATGAGGACGTGGGCTTCTCACGGGGGCCTCTGCTCCGGGTGGCTCGAAGACCTTCACAGTGCCAGCAAGCGTGTCTCTGCGGCTGGGGGGCGACCCGCACAGGCCAAATGACACAGTCAGCGTAGGGCGCTGCGCGGATTTCACAGACGCGGGCCGGTCTCATCCTCACGTGACGGTCGCGTCTCAACATGGCTTGATCGAGCTAAGATCCACATCCTGTACGATTCGCCCCCCGACGGCACACAATCCCGTGGGTTTAGGGGGTCACAGACTTGCGTGGCCAGCACTGCAATCGCACATTGACTGTTTTCACCACCCTTAAAAGAAGCCATAGCCACTAGCACTCACTCCTCGTTTCCTCCCAGGACCCTCCCCTCCCAGCCTAGGCAACCACTCATCTACTTTCTGTCTCTGTGGATTTGCCTGTTCTGGACATTTCCTACATGGTTTTTCGTGTCTGGTTTCTTTTCCTTCACATAATGAGTTCAAAGTCCACCGACAGGGCAGCCCGTCCAGCTGTCTCCCTCGCCCCTTCTGCCCCCAGCTCCCCGGGTTCCCCTGCCTGGTCTGGGTGGGGCGGCAGCCTTGGTCCCCTCTTTGAGAAGACTTCCCAAAGCCCAGGCCCCCCTCCCTCCGGAATGCCATGTAAGCCACCTGGGGGGGAGGGGCGTACAGCCCCTCGGCCTAGTGCCTCCTGCCCCAGGAAAGACATTGCTCAGTTCTTTCCACAATTTGAAAGGTTTTAAGACAAACTGGCCTGCTGTTGACAGCACTAATTCCTTTCTTCCTCTCCAATGCTCCTGTCTCTTCTCTCTCTCTCTCTCTCTCTTTTTTCCCCCGAAAGGAATTTTTTTTTTTTTTTTTGATGTTGTGTGTATGGGTTCTTTCCCTGACTCCAGCTGTCACTCTGGTATGGGGATTGATGGTAAGTAGCACCTACTGGCTCTCACTGTATTCCGGTTGCTTTATACACAGTACGTCAGGTACTCTCCACGGGCCGGGCGTCATCATCCCCATTTCATAACCGAGGGCACCGAGGCTCAGAGAGACCCTGGGATTTCTCAAGACCACCCCCATAGATGGCAGAGTCAGGGCTGGACCCTTATCTGTCTCGCTTATTCTGCCTCCCCAGGGACCAAAGTCTGTGACCGGCTGGTGGCAGTTCTGACCATCTCTCCCGAAGTCTTAGATGCGACCAGACTCATGGCGGATTGCTGGAACCGTCTTTCCTGTGCACATCTGTGGTTGCTCAGAGAAGGTCCACGCCAAGTTCTTCCCAACCTCTGTAAGGAAGAGGCCACAAAAGTGGCTTCGCTAGTTAGCAGAAATTCAGAGAGAAGTATTTAAAGATCTGTGTTCCCATCACTTTGTTACAACCATCAATGAAATAAAACATTGATACCCTCCTTATTCATCTCTGCGCTCCTCCTCGGCTTCCAAAACCTTTGATGGAGGCGACTATCTACAGGAGCATTTCCTAGTTTTTCTTTCTGCTTTTTTCCAGGGAGCCACAAGGGGCCCGTCCACTGGGCTGTGGGCTGGCCCCAGGGTAGTTCTCAGCAACCCAGGAAGCCAACAGAGAAAAAGAGAGTGGGATGAGGGCAGAGGGGCTTCTCAAAACACACTGGCAGGTAAACTAGTCAAAGGACCAAGGGGGAGCCTTGGGGAAAGAGGAGAGAGTAACTTGCTTGAGTGTCCATTGCTATGTAATAAATCACCTCAAAGCTCTGCGGCCGCAGTCGTTAATTATATGTCCCCGTTTCCAGGAGTTTGGATTTTAGAGCAGTCGGACTGGAGATCCCCCTCATGAGGTCATGGTCAGGTGTCAGCTGACCTTCGAGGGCCACTCACGCACATGCCTGGTGAGTTGGTCATAAGCCTCAGCCAGTCTGCGTGCCTGAGTGTCCTCATGGCATGGAAGGGCCTTCCTCAAGTGAGTGATTCCAGAGACCAGGCAGGACCTGCAATGCTTGTGTGACCTCAGCTCGAAGGTCACTCACCATCACTTCTGCCATATCCTATTGGTCAGAAGGGGCCAGTCCTGAGTCAGTGTAAGAGGGGACCGACTGCACAGGAACATGAATGGCAAGAAGCAAGGATCACTGTGGCCACCTTGAAGGCTAGCTACCACAACATGCACTTATTAGGCCTCTACTGTATGCTGTGAAAGGTGACCACTGTGGGTAAAAGTCTGTTATTGTTACCTCTTTACTCCTTTAAAATCTGTACCCAGCCCTGGCATTTTGCTCGTGCAGTATAATAACTCAATAAAAAAAGTCGTATAAGTGACCGGTCCTTTCAGAGTTTATAACCCATACCCTCCACCTTCCAGTCCCCTCTGTTTGTAATCAGGGAGACAACTGAGAGGCCCAGAGCTGTTAGGCAACTTGCCCGAGGTCACACAGCCAGTAAAGGAATGAGCTGTGGTTCAAGCCCAGGAATCTCTGACTTCTAAGCTGGTGTACTTACTGCTCCACTGGTCTCAGTAACACACACCCTCCGTCGGTAGGGAGGATGCTTCCAGCCACCCACGCTTCATGGACCTCAGACCTGGATCTCGGGCAGGAGAGAGCCTCTCAGGGGCTCCTCTCCAGAGCTGAGACCCCTGAGGGCTGAGGCTTGCCCGCAGGCAGTCAGGCCAAGTCGGCCTCGAGGAGACCAGGGACAGCATTGAGTCATGTGTTTATACCGCTTCAGTTCTACTGTTTTCCTCTTCCTGCGTACAAGTCCCAGCAGACTGTTCAGACTCTCATCCCTCAGGAACCTCCAGTTTCTGAGCCGGAGTCTCCAGCCGGGCCAGGGAGGAAGGATAGGGACCTCAGGGGACTCAGGGAGCCGGAGGCCACGCTTTGGCGAAACCTTCCTTTCCAGTGGGGCCTGGAAATCCCCATTTCCTACCGCGTCCCCGGCAAGCTCCTGGGCAGACCTTCCAGCGGCGCCGGATGGGCCCCCAGCTGCAGCCCCCTCCGTGCCCCCAGCCCAGTCCGGGAGGCCCTTTCCTCACGGAGCGGCGGAGAGACGCGCAGGCCGCGGCCGGACCAACGGGGTCAAGTCTCAGCTCGGCCACTTGCCAGCTACAGTTTAGCCAAGGTCAACTCCCTGAGCCTCGGGGTTGTTCTGTTTAAAAAGAGAGGGCTTCTCCTGTCTCCCGTGGCGCTGCCTGGGGAGGTGGCAACGTTTCCCGCTCGGCATCGTGGCCGCCCTCAGCCCTCTGGTGAAGCCCAAGATGGCGGAAAAGGGGACCGAGAAGCTCCTCGGTGAGGCCGATAGGTCAAAACTAAGCACAGCTGGAGGAAACCCAGAGGCATTGCTCAGAAGACTCAAGGATCTTGATGCCCAACAGAGGTTACGGGAGCTACAGGAAGACCAAGCACATGCCGCCCAAGGGCTTCTGGAAGTTCCTCGTCCACAAGGTCCAGGACCACAGATGGCCCTGGACAGAGCTGGCTCCCGGTTCTCCTCTGAGAACCACAGGACTGTCATGGAACCAACGGCCCAGCCGGCCCTCAGAGTCTCCGGTCCTGACGCCAGGCTGCCCAGCGAAGACAACGAGTAGACAGACGGCCTATGTGCACGTCGGATTTGTGTTAATAAAATCATAAAACCACACACACAAAAAAAAGTGGACCATTTAGGGTAAAAGTACCCTGCCATGTGCAACGGTGACCTCCACACACGGGAAGGGGTCCGATCCCCGGGCCCACCTCCTCCCTTGGGGAAGAGCTGCCTAGGTGGGTGTAAAGACTAGAAGCCACGCGTGTTACGGGCCTGCTCACGGGAAGCTCACGTTGCCTTCCTGTGCGGTCCTTCCTCCTTCCACATCTGCCTGCCCTTTTAACCGGGCATCGCTTCCAGTTTCTAGAACACCAGCCTGCCAGGCCCTGGAGCTTTTCTAAGTTGGAGATGCACTGTAAGTCAGTAACATAGGTGCCCCCCACCCCCCACCACACACACACACACACACACGTTGTGTCTTTTCCTGCATATGTGTTCACAGCCATTGACGCCTTAGCAGACTTTGCAGATTTCAGAATTAGCGTTTGCCCCAGAGGTTTCGTGTCACTTGATTCTCCTCACAGGCTCAGGACATGAAAAGTTTATGGAGCGAACGAAGGAGCGAGCACAGACACCTTCAACCCTTCGAGAAGAGCGTCAGATGGACCGGCCCAGGGCTAGCGGCGGGGAGCAGAGCAGAAGCTCGGGCCTGTTGGTGGTCTCCGGTGTTGATGGAGGAAAGTCAGCAGAGCCTCACCTCTGCCCTTCCTCTGCCCCCCTCCCCTCACGCTTCCCTCCCCCTGTATCCCCACGCCACATCCCACGTGAGCCCCCAGCTGTTTCCTGGGGAGCGGGGGGCCCAGATTGGTGGATCCCAAGAACAGCACAGCCGCCAGCCCACTCTTCATCGCCCCAGGCTGGTCTGCCATCCCGCTCCCCCTCCACCCTCAGAAGATGGTGACGGTTACTCTTATATTTTTAAATGACACCCCGGTCCCACACGCTCCTTCTAAATTGCCGCCTTGACCAGGCAAAGAATTCTTTTCTTTTTTTTCCTAGAAAGGAATTTGCAACGTGTTTTCTCAACCCACCCCCACCAGACTTGAGTGAAATGAACTCTGGGCATGCCTGCTTCTTCCAGCAAGCCTCGCCTGATCTAAGGACAGTCATTAACTTGTTATTCTAAGTAATCCTCTGCTGAAAGCTATGAGCCGCCTGTGGTGGACCAGAGCTGGGTTTTCGGGCACAAAAACATGGGACTTGGCGGCTCCCGGGACAGACAGCTTCCCAGGGGGAGCGACGTGGCCCAGAGAGGCAGCCTCCCTCCCGGACAGGACAGAATTCGCCTCTGCCAGTCAAGACCATTTGGGATTGGCCATATTACATATTTTTGTGCTTGCCTGGGGATTATTTCATCAGCCCCTGACTCACTAACATTTAGGTCACCGTCATCAAAAGAGGCAGAATTCCCCATCTGTCACCTCAGATCAATTGATGACATACCCTGCCTGAAATCCTGAAAACTGGCCCAACACCAAGTTCTTCTTCCTCACTTGACTGTCTCCTGCCAGTTCCTTTTCTGATCATCCCTAATCCTATGAAGCTCCTCGAAGCCAGGAAACCTATGGGCACCCTCCTGTGCCCCGTGCCCACGCATCCTTCCAAATTCACAGGAACTTTTCTGATAACAGATTCACGCTGACTTTCAGGGCAATTCACATCTTCCAGGCAGACCGCAGTCTTCCCGATCACCTACCTCCATCCCACCCCCTAGCAGGCTGGAATCATGTGTTCCTGTCTGGTTTTCCGTGCCACGCACCCCTGTCCCAGGAACCCGCCTCCATCATCACTAGTCGCCTAGAGTCTGCACCTGGTGGGTCTTGAACACATGTTTTGTTGAAAAACTGACTGAATACATGTCTGCAGGAGGTGGGTGCTGGGACAGGATGCTGTAACCCACAGAAGTAAAAAGAGAATGCCGTTCCAGGGTTCTGGACCTCTATGAGCACAGGAGTGTGTAAGCTCGTGAAAATTCAATAATCCATAGTCAAAAGTGATAAGAAAAAATACAAAGGGACACAGGGCAGGGCTCCAGTCCCGGGGAGCTGACAATCTCGTTTCCAGAAAAGGACTTCCGTATGCACGCAAAGGATTTACATTTCACAAGTCTGTGTGCTCCTGGCCAAGCAGGCACCCAGATGCAAGGGAGGAGGCCATCCCTGCGGGCTAGGTGGTCAGGGAAGTCTTCCTGGAGAAGGTGGGACTTGGCGGGATCTTGAAGAATAGGCAGGACTCAGAGATAAAGAGGCTTTCCAGGCACAGGGAACAGAATCAGAATGAGCACAGTAGAGGCGCGGGAAAGTGAGTTCAGGAAACTGCCCCTAAAAAATAAAAAAAAAAAATTTCATCTTAGGAAACAGTTCTGTGAGCTGAGAAGCTATTGGGGGGCTTTTGGGATAATGTAAGGTTTTTGTCATGGTGGTGGTTTTCATTTCAAATGAATTAAGGCCTTGATCAAGGGCGGCTGTACCAAATTTTCTGCTGATTGGCCAATGGTGCACCCCGAAACACAAGGGGTAGAGCAACCTGTCTCTTCATAATTTGGTTTTAATTTAATATATTTGCTTAATATTCTTCAGTACCTTTTGCTAACGTTTAAGGCAGCTTAGGGTTCATGGAAAGATCACAGTTTGGCCCACTCAGGTCCAGAGCTTGAGGCCACTTTCCTCCAATGAGGACGCCATGAGTTCACCACCATCCTCGCCCACAGTTAGCCAGTGCTGGTCTGGGTGGCAGACACTGTTCTAATCATTTTACAACAAGCCTGTACTATTTTATCATCCCCAATTTCCAGATGGAGAAAAGTGATGTATAGAGAAGAGACAACTTCCCCAGAGCGATCTGTAGCTAATAAGTGGCGGGCAGAGCTGGGATTTGAACCCACGTCGTTAGACTCCGTGGTCCTCACCCTGAACCATTCCGAGCCTCAACTCTTCATCTATGAGATGAGCATAACAATCACTAAACGCTCAACGTCATTTTGACATGGCACGAAGCTGTATCACTCCCCGAGTGCCCTTGGGATTGAAAACGAAAGTCCCTTTAATGTTTCCAGAAGCATCACCTTCTCCCACTCCTACAGTGATTCAGATCCAGCCCAAGCACGAGCAGACTTTGCTCTTGTCTTTACCATCTCTTCCCGAGCGTGTCTGAGAAGCTGTTCCGTACAGTCACCAGTCCCCTGTTACCCACAAATTCCTCTCCTCTCCCGCCCTCCGCTGTCCCAACATGCAGCCTTTGATGGGCAAACACGCAAGGAGCTGCTGCCTCGCAGAATTCCAGCCCAGACGCTCGGCGTGCCCGTTCCGATTTCCTGCTTTCAAACGTCAGGGAAGTTTCTGGAGGAGACTGGGGCTGTTGCAGACTGGCGAGGGCTGGAACGTGCTGGGACTGTGCCACGCAGAGGGGCCAGGAGGTTCGTACTGAGACCACCAAACCTCTCTCTTCTCGCTCGTACCTGATAGGCCCCCTCTGAAATAATGATGGAGCAGAGGCCGGCAGGCATTTTGATCTTTTGCAAGCAAAGACCTGTTCCTTCCTCGTATGGAATTTGATGTCTCCGATAACAATAAACACAAACATAGGTAGCATTTTTTCTGATGGCCTGCTATGCACTGAGCACCGTTTGAGGTCATTCACATCAACCTTTTAATTGAACGATTGCAATCTCTCCTATGGACCGAGAACTGTTCCAAGCTGCCCCACCCTACCCCCATTTCATATATGAGGAAACTGGCATCTCCCTTCCTTTAGTGACCCCATAAATAAACAGCACACGGTGCCTGGTACAGGAAATGCTCTGTGTATCGAGGAAAATCATTCACCAAGAGAAGCACGGATGTTAATGTCACGAGCACTGTGCGGTGGGACACATTATCACCAGCTCAAGCGTGAAACGCTCAGCCACCCCAGGCCAGGAAGTGTAAGCAGGGGGATGAACGGATGGTTTTCCCATGCCTCCCTTGCCTGCTCCCAAGGGCTGAGGCGGCCCAGAGAGAGAGCTTGACCTCCTCCTCTGATCCCTGGGGAGAGGTCACCGCATGGCTACAATGCTCTGGGAAAACGGGCAGGTGGAGGTCAAGCCTGGAGGGTGTGGCTAATGGTGATGGAGCCCTTGCTGCAGGGTTATGTGTGTGTGTGTGTGTGTGTGTGCGCGCGCGTGCGCGCGTGCTGCTTACTCGGACATCCCTGGGGCCTAGATGCATGCCTGGTACACAGTAGGCACCCAATAAATACTTGTTGAATGAGTGAGTGAAGAAAGGAAGGAACGAACGAACTTGCAGACAAGTGATCAGCGAGCAGAGTTGGGATCTGAAGCCAGAGCTGAGGTTCCTGCAAGCAGCTCCCTCCCAGGGATACACAGATGCAGATGAGGCAGAGGCCTAAAGCTCCTTCCCCGGCAAAGGAGAGAGGAGGAGGGGTCAGCCTGCAGGCTGCCCACTGTGCTGTGGCCAGAACACTGGGTGAGATCTCGGCTGACCCAGGTCCTGGCTCTGCGACCACCCTGGGTGGTCCTCTCTTTACCCATATGTAAAATGGAATTGTTAATGCCCACCTGCTCCCACGGAGAGAATCAGATGAGATAAGGCAGGCAACATGGCTTTATTAATCACAAAGGGAACTTAAATTCCAGTGGAACCAAGGCTGCGGGCCTTCCCGCCCTCATCCACGCAGAATGCGCTGTGGGCACCGCCGGCTATCCCGTCAGGAGTTCCGTTGACTGGCAGGGCTTTCACACTACACGCGTCTATGGGGGTCCATCATATAGACAGCAGAGTCTATTGAACCCCCTGCACTCCCCCAAGGAATGGTCAGTGCACAGCCTGCACAACTGGACCCAGTACTTCTAGATCAGGGCCTATTTTTGGTGGGACCATGGAGTCAGTACTATGATGGGGGAGATGATAAGAAAGTAGTTCCCTACCACTAGGAGCTCCAGGAGAGGAGGCAATATTTCCAGAGAGCAGGGCTGGTGAAGTCCCCCTAGACCTGGCAGGCTGCCTCCGGCAGGATTCTAGAATCGAGATGGGCTCCTCCGCTTTCTCCAGACCCAAGGCTATGCCTGTCTTTCTTCTCATCCAGTGATAGGTGAGTCCTTAGGCCAGTTCAACCTTAGGCCACCAGGGCTGCTGACTTCTGCTGGTCCCCACACCCTCCTCAGCACATGGCCTTGTGGTGTGGATGAGGGGACTCAAAGTCAACTCGTGAGGCCCTAAGAGCCTGAGGGCAGAGACCCACTCAAGGTCATGAGACCAGCAAAACGGAGCTCTGAGGCCCAAACCGATTGTCATTATTCCTGGCCCCTTTCCTCCCACAGCCCCACCAACATCTAGACCAGCTCTGCACTTGGCCGGAACACCCAGGGAGGCAATTTTGCCCACTGCCAAGACACCCAAATGTATCAAAAGTTCAAAATCCTTCTGCTGGCTGGGAATCTACAGGGGGGACCTGAGGAGAGGACCCTGGGGGGCATCTTGGGCCACACCACGGTTCCCCTGGGGCCTCCCACGCCCAGGCTGAGCTTTCTGGGGGTGGAGAGCTTGGCCCAGGGGCTCTCACCTCACACCTTGGGGCCGCTGCTCAGGATCTTCCACACCTGTCCGGAAGCCCGCCATTCTGATGGCATCAGCCCTCTTCCCGGTCACCTCCTGCATGGCCTTCCAAAGCCCTGGAGGGAAGGAGCCCTTGCAGGGAGGGGAGGGCGCGGCCTCTGGGTGGCACCCTGCCGTTGGGGTTGGGGGGGGGGTACCGCGAGTCAGGTGCAAACCTCAGCCCGACCCCCGCGCAGCCTCACGTCCATGGCCCCAGGCGTGGCATCGAGATTCCGCTCCTGGGGGCCCTCGGAGCGCTCGCAGGGGGCCCGGGGTCCCAACCCCTCATTAGGCAGAGGCCGCTCTCACGGAAGGCCTTTAATGTGGCGCGGTGGTATTTTTCAGGCTGCTTTTCAGAAAGAAAAAGTTAATAATGTGAAGGCTTTATTACCCCTCTCTTCCCCCCTCTGCGACATGCCCTTTGGTAGTGGAACGCCGGGGACCAGTTAGGGCCGTGGCCCGGGGAGCTCCTTCTCTCCGGGAAGGGCGGTAATTACGCGCACGGAGGGGCCGGGCCGTAAAGAGGCAGCGCGCCGGGCCTCCACCTCGGAGGCTGGGGGAGACTAGGTGTTGGCCGACGTGCCCCGCTCTGCAAAGCAGAAACATATGGGGAATCCATTACCTGCTCTACAAAGGCGGCGGCTCGCTAATAAACATATTTACTGGGTTAAATAAATACGCCAAGGGTTGTTAAAAGCCTGGCCTGTGACTTAAAGTCACCAACATTTTTCATTTGTCAGAAAGGGGCTTTTGGAAGCTTTCAGGCGGCCTGCCTTCCTGCCCGTGTTTATGCCTCCACGGTGCCCCCTCGGCTCCTCCTGACCATGGGGAAAGAAAGGGTCTTTGTCTAGCAGCGTGGAGACCCTACGGGTGGGCAGGCCGAGACACACAGGCTGTGTGAGCCGCCGGCCCCAGGCAGACGGATCCTTGCCCAGAGCGGGTTCGAGGCCCGGCCGTGAGGAAAGACCTCTGCACACTGGGACGTGTCCTCCGAGGATGGTCCCTTCGGATTTCAAAACCAGCATTTGCCAGCAGGACGGTGGAGTGCTATAGAGTCCTTTCACGGTTCCATCCTCTTTTTTTTTTTTTAATACCGTGGTAAAATGCACCTAACACAAAATTCACCGTTGTAACCCTCTTAAAGCGGCACTTAGGACATTTCGCCATGTCGTGCGCCCACCAGGACCCTCTACGTCCAGAATATTTTCATCACCCCGAAAAGAAACCGTGTACTCCTCCATACCAGTTTCCCTCCTCCCCGCCAGCCCCCGACAGGGGCTAATCTGCTTTCTGTCTCTAGAGATTCGGCTGTGCTGGCGCATCTCGTGTGGATGGGACCACACCGCCTGTGACCTTTGCGTCCCTCCCTCTTCACCCGGCATGTCCTCGCGGTCCCTCCGTGTCGCAGCGCATGCTCGACACTCCATCTGGTTTCACGGCTGAAGATCGCGCCGCTCTCTGGACATGCGGCCTGGTGGTGAGTCACCCGTGGGTCTCTGGACATTTGCATCGCTGTTACCTTTTGGCTACGGTGTATGGGGCGGCCGTGAACTTGTGCAAGCTTTCGTCTGAATGCCTGTTTTCAATTCTTTGGGCACAAACCTGGGAGTAGAATTGGCGAGTGGTTGGGTGATTCTGCTTCCCTCACTGAGGAACTGCTACACTCTTCGCTGTGTTCTTTGTAGCTGGTAAGAAGCGGAGAAACAGAGAGACATCTCTCACTCACAATTTCAAGATCTGATGAGACGCTGACATGACCTTTTCGAAGATGAGAGAAAGCTAATGCTCGATGGGGTCGTATTAGGCCCAGGCACCTAGTTCCCACCGCCCCCACAGAAGTTCTCCATCACTAAAGGGACAATCCACATAGTACAGACCGAGAAGCCAAGGGATTTATGGTCACACCGAATCTGTATGTCACGGTTTTAAACCCTGGTCCTTCAGACCATGGACTAACCTACTCTTTCCAGCACCCCAATGACTTGAGAATGTAGAGGGAATGGCAAGAGGTCTGATGGCCCCAAGAAGGTCTCAACACATTGTTAAATGACATTCTAACTAATGCCACACAGCCGGGGAGCCGATGGCCTGGGTAACACCTGCCCGGCTTCGCAGCCCAAAGATCCCATGGGAGAGGGGGCGCCAGAAGTGTCCACCCGGCTCCAACCAGTCAGGGAGGAACAGGGCTTTTCACATCGCACGCCCACTGACACCACGCTAACTAGCCAAAAGGGCTTATTTTCCTCCAAAAGGGAATGTTAGCCCATTAAAAGAGCACTCGTTGATTCCAGAAATGGGATAAGTACCACACAGGTGCATTCTTCAGTGTGAGCTGTTGTATGTAGAACCTCACTTTTCGACCCTTTCCGTGCTAAAGGAGTCTACGGTATCATACGGTATCATGCCCATCTCTCCCCTGGCTGGGCTCTTTATTTTACTTTCTCATCTTGTCACACCCCGAGTAATTTCTCTCAGCGTATTTTATCCTAATCTTTATTTTTTCTTTAATCCTTTAGCTTCTTGTACATCAGCCACTTCACACATGTACACACGTGTGCACACACGCACATGCACACACATACGCATACACGCATGCACACAGAGACAGACACACACGCACATGTATGCACATACACATGCACACACTCACGTACACACATACATATACACACATGCACACAGACAAACACACATACACCCAAGCACATGTACGCACATACACATTCATACATACACACACATGTGCACACACATACACATGCACACACATAGACATACATACACACAAGCACATTATATGCATGTACACACCCAGACACGCACACACACACAGACACACACACAGACAGCTAGACCTGCGTACACCTCTGGTGACCGTCCTTGACCTCTCCGACCACTCATCGGTCCCCACATTCCGGCAGATAGGACAGAGGCAAGAGGAGGAGACTGGGTTTTGGTTTCATGAGCCTCGGGCTTGAAGCCCAGCTGTGGCACAAACCCCGCTAGTGAGGTTAAGCAACACACATCACCGGTCTTTGCCTCCACTGTCCCACCTGGGGTGATGACGTAACTCACACAGGCTTGTTCGGCTAATTTCATTAAGTCACGTTTCTAGAAGCCCAACAGCTGGCACCGCGGTTGGTTTGGCGTAAGTAGTCAGCATCCCATCTTCTGTCTTGCTCTGACGCAGGAAGTGAATCGGTGTTGGGGGAAGGGTGATGAGGAAAGGAACCACATCCATTGAAATTATTCCATGAACTGTGGAACATGTTACTCCATGTGTATGTCGTCGAGATCCCAACCATTATTCAGATACTATAACTTCATTATAACTCAATCTTACTGTAATCTAAATTATAGATAATCCGAATTTCAGGGGTTTGGGGAAAACTGAATAAGCTGAAGGTTCCATAAAATTCTGTCAGCTGCCAGGAAAGAAAACTTTCATCAACCCCAGGCCATTTAGACTGGACACAACTTTCCGGCTTAAATCCACACTTATCCCACTCTCTTCGCCGTGAAACTACTGACTTTGCTGCCGCGGTAAACGCCTTCCTGTGGGAACAGAAAAGGGGCAAAAGCAGAAAAGGTGTTTGCGATAATGAGCAGAGGTTTGCCAGCAATTTGATGCTCGTCAGATTCCCCAAAGATGAGCGATGAGCAGCGAACCCCCTTCTTTCAAGTCCTGTTTATGGTTGGTTAAGTAAGCAATGGAGTCATCTGTCACCTCTGCTCTCCAGCCAGTGAGTGGAGAGAGCAACAAGCCAATCTGATGTGAAATGATTTGGACAGTAAGTAAATAAATCCCACCTTGATAAGCTGGCCTCTGTTGCAGCTCTCCCACGGGCCCGACACATTTTGATTAAGGACTGATGAGGGCTTCCCAGGGGGAGGCCAGAGCGTCCTTTTTCCGGGAGGTCCTTGCAAACAGAGCCTCACCTCGTCCATTGGCAATCGTTTCGGTGGAAGAGGGAAAGAGGGGAAAGGGGGCAACCAGGTGACCATTGTAGGTCTTTTCCCCCAAGGTCTCTTGGGGACACTATCTGATTCCTATCAGAGGTGACCAACTCCCCTCTGGAGTATGGATTTACCCACATTTCTGCTCACTAGACACATGGATGATAGACAGATGTGTGGACAGGGGAGAGAGCCGCATGCTTGTTTTGCCCAGGCCGTCTTCATAAACCCAGCTGCGCAACGCATCTGCTGTCTGAGTGGCTCATGGCCGGGGCAGAACATAGAAATGCAAAATTACTACTTTATTGGGTAAGGAGTGTCTCTTCCTGTGTGGGGACTCTCCTGTGCTCTTGGTGGAAACTTTTTCTTTCCCAACGAGAGGTGGAAATGTTTTATTTATGTGCAGCTTTTCCTAGGTTTATACCTATTTCCTAATCTCCAAGCATTCAAAAACATTGCCCCAAACCAAGAAGCCATTTCCTTGAAAATGCCCCAAACTCACAGCTTGCATTTTGTTCATGTTTTTGAGCTGTTCCAAGCACTTTTCAGTATCACGGGCTGAAAGATGTCCCCTGGCACAGGCGGTGCTCGCAACCACATGGAATTCACTAGACGGCCAGACTGCTGCTGGTTCCTAGCTCTCCACTGACCCGTCATGCTAAGTCCTCACTCTCTAGGCTTGCGTCCTAGCTCTGTACTGACCAATGATGGGATCGTGGGCAGGCCCTTTAAGTACTCTGCGCCTCCTTTTCCTCCTGGTACAAGCGGTGGGTGGTATTAATATCTAATCCACAGGCTGGCCCAGAAGTTTACAAGAATGGACCCATGTCCAACACTTAAACAACAGCAAGGACTCACTGATGTTCTTGCAACTCACAGCAGATTTCCAAACAGATACAGCTCCATTTTTGGCAGGTTTCCCATTTGGCAGAAGAAGAGGCTAGAGATTCTCCAAGCCACGTGGTGAGGGGGACAGCCAAGCTCGGGCTAGAGCCCAAGATGTCCCCTCAAGGCTTTTTGCAGACATCGAATTCATGATGAGCCTCTACCGTTATTGTTCAATATTGAGTGAGCTAATTGTGGTCCAAGGTTATTTATTACTGAAAACTCCCAGAGCTTTGCAAGAAAATGAGAATTTCAGCCGTTGCTCAGGCCCAGAGCACGGGTCCGAAGTCACAGGCCTCGTCAGCAAAGCTCCCTTCTCTTCCTTTCCTATTTGGATTTGGATGGAGTGGTGCTTTTTGCTTTCTTTCTCCTTCTTTTTCTTATTTTACCAAGAGGAAAGGCACTTTTCAGAAACATAAGGTTTGGTTTTTTAGATGTTAATTATAATACATTTTTATAGTGTTGAAAATGTAGGAAATTGATGAAAAGCAAAAGAAGAAAAGAAAAAAAGTGAACTATCCAAAATGCTATCGCTCCGAAATCGGTGCTGTTCTGGTATATTCCTTTGCAGTCTTTTTTCAGTGCATGGGATGAGCACATGTACATTTCTTTCTTTTATGTAATTTAGATCTTGGTGGTGGCGGTGGATGGGGTGGTTTATGAACGTATTGCCAGCATTTTGTTAGCGCACCTTTTAATTTCTCTGGAGTTAATTCTCCAAAATATAGATAAAATAGCAGAATGCAAGGGTGTAGAGCAAGGACGACTTGGGTTTGAGTTCTGGCTCAGACACCTGTTAGCAGTGTGACCTTCAACAAGTTACTTAGCTTGACTGTGTCTCATTTTCCTCCAGGTAAGACAAGAATAATAATACACAGCCCAGAGGGTTGACATGTTTATGGAATGGAATGAGCTAGTGTTAGAAGCAGCAGTGTCTTGAACTTGGAAGGCAATGCTTTTACTTTGTGAGTCTGGACTAGAGCTTTATCCCACATAGGATTTCTGGTTGCAAACAGACACAAACCAGTACGAACCAAAATGTAGACTTTAAAGGCTGTTGACTAGGATACCTTGTCTTCCACGGGGAACACCATCTGCATGATGTCTACAAGCATCACTTGGGTGCCTACCTTGTACCAGACACAGTAACTACTTTAGGGCCCTCTCACACTCGTGTCCTTGGTCCTCATAAGTTCCTACAAAGCAAATATTAGGATCTTCTGTGTATTAGGTATCTGAGTCTCAGAGGGAGTAAGTGATTGTTCACGATCACAACTAAGGAAGTAGCGGAATCAAGATTCAAACTCAAGTCTGACTTAGTGGCGTGCCTCCTTCATGCCGGCCTGCATTCACCCATCCCGCATCGCACAGTGCTCGCTCTGGGCCAGACCAGAAGTTCTTTGGTGAGCACGTAGACAGGATCCCTGCCAGCACAGAGCTTACAACCTAAATGTCTAGTTACTGCACAAATAAAAATGACGCGGCAGCAGTAATGTGAGCTCTGGAAGAGAGGTCTATGGTGCTCTGAGAACCTGTCCTAGGGACGCCTGGGTGGCTCAGTCAGTTGAGCGTGTGCCTTTGGCTCAGGTCATGATCCCAGAGTCCTGGGATTGGGGAATTAATGCCTGAATGGAAATAGGATGTGAGTGGAGTTGATGGCCAAGCCTTGGGGGGTGGAGAGAAGTGTTTCAGGAAGACGGAACTGCTACGTTTCTATGGGAGAAAGAAGCACAAGGTTGTGAGAACTTGCACCTGCCAAAGGATGTATCTGAAATGGGGAAAAGCAGGGAAGGGTGGAGAGGTGCATCTGAGGAGAGAAAGGGGCAGGTCATATAAGGTTTTGAGTTAACCCAGGAGCTTTGGCTTCTCCTAAGGTCAATGGAAGTCTTTAAAAGTTTGCAAACAGGGAGATGACACGGTTAGATTTCACTTCAAAGATAACACTCCGCGGAACATTGGAACTGGTTTACCAGTGGGGCCGATAGCAATAGCCCAGCATGGCAATGACCAAGGATATGGAGAGACGCGGAGAGTCCCATGAGATGTTTGGGAAGTCAAACGTGCAGAGTCTGGTGATGGATCGACTCTGGAAAGAGGAAGAGAGGGAGGGCTTGAGGATGATGCCGGGACTCCAGCTGGTTTAACTCAAATGATGGTGGTGTTCTTCACTAACCGGGTGCATAGGAAGATTCAAATTTGAGAAGGGTTTTCAACAGTTTGGGGTATGTTAAACTTGAGGTGTCTTTAAAATACCTCCCCAAAAGATATTGGACAGAAAGCAAAATATAGCAGTTTGGAGTTTACAGGGGAGGCTTGGGACGGAATCGTGTAAGCAGACAGCATCACCTAAGGATAAAGGTTAGGGGACATTTGTCATACCTTTGGCTCTCTGTCCCCCACCGAACCCCCTTCTCATGTTTGGGGAATCCCTCATCTTATGAGGCAAAACCCACCTGCCCCTGTAGAAGCTGAGAAAACCAGCTTTGGGCTGACCTACAACAGTTTAGATCCAGGCCCACATCTCCCAGGACCTCTGCGGTGCCACCAGCTCCTGGTTTGACTTGGCTTTGAATCAGCTCCTCCTACCTTGCAAGAGCAAGTCCTTCTCCATTTATAGCGACTTAGACCAAGGTGCAAGGGTCAAAAAGAGAGGTTGTATGTTGTTTGCTAAGGGGAATGGGCTGGGAACAGGAGTCAGGAGGACCCCCTCTGCCACAAGCTAGCCATGTGGCCTTGGATAAGTGCCCCCCATTCTTGCCTTGGCCAGCCCTACATGGGGCCGGGGACCTCAGGGCTCTCCAAGGCCCTTACCATCCCTCGTAGGCTCTACGTGTGCTTGCCTTCAGCAGCCTAAGGAGAACCAGCCAGAGCAATTACCTAGTTAATTCAGACAGAAGAATTATCTTACTGGGATGAGAAAGCAGATTTTATTTTCCTGGCCCTGAATAATCAAGATTGTTCATCCCCAAAGCTGTAAATATGCCACCCAAAATAGTAAAGAATGGAAAGAAAATGAGCTCATCAGCAGATTGGAAACAAAGTTCCCTTCTTTCTCATTAACAATAGATTTTTTTTTTTTAATCTACATTTTTCTTCAGGATGAACTTCTTCTCATTTTGCTTACCTAGGCTAATGTAATAAAACACGGCCGGGGGTAAGAGTTACTGATAATTGAGACAAAACAGAAGCACTTTGGGCCCTGAGCGGTTTTCCCAGAGAACAGTCCAACCCTGACCAATAGAACTTTCTGGGGTGCTGGGAGTCTTCCCTTCTATGCTCTAATTCAGCAGCTACTGGCAACATGGGGTTGGTTCAACCACGTGGTTGGTGGAAAGAAAATGGTTCGACATCAAGCACTTGAAATGTGGCCGGTACAACTGAAGAACACGATTTTTTATTTTAATTAATACACATGTAAATTGAAATAGCCACATGTGGCTCGTGGCTACGGTTCTGGTCAGGGCACAAGATGTTTGCTGCCAAGTGGACCTTACCACAGACATGTTTTCCGCTCCCACGAGAAGCTCGAGGCAAATCTGCATTTCCGGAAGCTAGTCATTTGGAGTTTGGGGACAGGGGATCAGGGGATGGGGACAGAATTCACTCTTTCCCGGTGCTGTGTGTGGGTTTATTAATTGTCTCCATGATTGCTTTTGTAAAAAGACGACTTCTCTGAACCCAGAATGAGGAGCTCTGAATTTGAAGCCGTTTATTAGGCTGAAATTTATGTGGTGTGAAATCTGTTAGATCATTTGCTCATCGGTAGGTTGTCTAGAAAAAAAGGCCCATCTACAAAGGCTTTTCAGGGTGAGGGTCACCGGTGTAATCAGAAACATACCAAGCCTGGCCTCCAGCAAAAGATTGTGCGCTTTCAAGTAAATTTTGAGTTTGCGAAGTGGCCTTTTGAAGACCTTGCCATTGGTAACATTTCCTCTCTTATTAAAAAAAAAAAAAAAGCAATTATTTTTCACTATTGTTCAACTTAACCGAAAGGTAGAAGCCTCTGGTGGCTCAGGTTGGAAGATCCGGAGCACACGGGACTTGCTGTGCCCATAGGAAGCCCTCGAAGCCAATAGGCAGAAGCTGGGATCCAATAAGAAAGTCTGATTAAAATTCAGACAAATCACGCCATAGGACTGGCCAGCCAACCCCCGGGGTCAAAGACATGGCTGATACTCACTGCAGTTTATGAAAGGAAATAATTCGTCTTGGGCTGGAGATGGGTTCATTCCTCCCACAGACACTGACCGTGGGCCCCGCTGGGTGCTAAGCAGGGCGCTGTGGGCAGAACCACAGGCTGGGGCCTTACCCCCCAGGGAGGAGGCCCGGCCTAAGCCAGGCAGCGGTGCTGACCCCTGTGAGCGTTGTTTCCCAAACCCACTGGATCCTAAGAATTACCTGAGGTGCATTTTGAAACATGGATTTTCAGGCCCTCTCTCCAAATATCCCGAGGCCATAGGTCAGCGGCAGGCCCTGAGATTATGTATTTTCATACTGCACCCTTAGAAGGCTCTTATTAAAGACAATTTGAGAATGTTCTCGAAGTGAACGCATCCTCTCTCCATCCGTACCTCTTCCTCATCACTTCCTTCACTCCAGCGGGAATGGAGGGGCTGCCCTGGGCCCTGTCCCCTCTCCCTCACCCCATCACTAAGTCCTGCTGAGTGTCCCTCCTTTGTCACCTCACGCTGGACTAGGGCAAGTCCCTTGCCTTCCTCAAGTCTTGATTCTTCCCTCTCTAAAGTCATTCTCCACGGAACTGTCCGCAGGAGCTCTTCAGAACACAAAGCTAAAGGGCTCTCTCTCTTGGTCACACCACCTCGTGGCTCCCGCTGCCGGAGAACAGAGGCACCTGCAGCCCCCAGTAGCCCCCAGAGCCCCCCAGCCTGCCCTCCTCGCCCCCTCTCCTCTGCATCCCACCTTTGAGGCATGGATGTGACTACTTCACCTCCAAGGCTCACCCCCCACACAACGCCTCCATGAAGACTTTCCAGATCCTGCCAGCTCTTATCACCCGTCTGCCCGCCCCGGCCAGGGCACGGACAGAGAAAAGGGGAAGTGGGACTGGAGACTGACAGAAGCAAACGGTCCACGTGGCCAGAGCATCGGGCACGTCAAGGTCACAGTGGGACGTGAGCGGGGACGTGAAGGCAGCGTGAGTCAAGAAGGACATTAACACCAGGCGCCGAGGTTGGCTTTTATTCTGTAGGAACGGGAAGGAAGTCTGGGTAAGAGTTGCTTCACCTCAAGGAAGGGGCACAGACAGCCCCGGGCGGAGAGGCAGGGGATGAGGGGGCTATTATTTTTCCATTTGTTTTTTACTTTGCATTTTAGGAAATATCTAAAACGTTTCAAAAATAGGGAAAATAGAATAATGAAGCCTCATAAATATCTGGGGACTAATTGAATCTGGAACGTTCTATCCAATCAAGGGGGAACAAGGGGTGTTTCAAACTGACATATTTCAGGAATAACCATCGATGCCCAGCACCCCCCCCCCCCACCTGCCCAACAGGTCCCGGCACTCCTGACTCACACCTTCTTCTGGGCTTCTGCTGAATTTGGGAAATCACTGCCCAGAGAGAGAGAGGGGGGAGCAGCACCCCTCACGCTAGCATGGGTTCACCGATTGCCCGGCACAGTGGACGGGAGCACACTGTCCTTCTGTCTGATCACGCGAGGTATGCAGTGCTAGAGGAGATGGGTGCTGGCCGTGCACATGCGGTGGACGCCACAGTGGGCTGGAACATGGCAGGTGCTGGAGGGAGGGGGGCGGCTGGGTACTCAGAGCCCCTGGTGCCCTACCACGAGCCTGGAGGCCTCAGACAGACACACGGGGCCCCCAGGGAAGAGAGTAACAGGCTCAGACTGTGTCTCGGGAAGAGCAGGGTGGCAGCGTGGAGGCCCCAAACCCGGAGCCTGGAGCCCAGTTAGGGAGCCTTTAGGACCATGTCCACGAGAAGGAGGTCACCGAAGGGAGCACTGTGGCAGAGGACAGGCAAGGACGTGTGTGCCGGAGGTAAGGCGAGGAACTCTGCAGGCCTTTGCTGGTGACCACGGCCACGGGGGCAGTAGGGGACAGCGCCGGCTCCCTCCCCAGAAACCCTCTGGACTCCAGCCCCCACCCCTTCGGACTCCATTAATGCTAACCACCTGGCACCTGCCACTGGGTGGCCTGACGCTGGCCAGGCCTCCCCGGGCACCTTTCATGTGACAGTCCTCCCTCTTCGGCTTTCACAAGACGAAGGGTTACTGCCCGTGGCGCTGGGAGATGAGAAGCAGGCCCCAGGGGTGAAAGGGGGTCTGCCGGGACCCCCGGCGTCCCTGGGGCAGGGGCCGCAGCTCCAGAGCTGCCTGAGCTGGACCGGAGGTGTGAGGGCCACGGAACAGGTCCATCTGTGTTGTCACCTCCACGTGGGGGCCCAGGGAAGCCTGCGACTCCCGGCCACCACATCTTAGCCCCAGTGTGTCACCAAACGGCCAGGGGAAGGTCTCCTAACGACACCCGAGCTCTTCCGAGACACACAGTGGGTCGCCCGTCGTGGGGGATGCAGCCGGGTTCCCTCGGAGGACGCCCTGCAGAGCGTGTTTGCAAAACCCTTCCGTCTGTGGTCTCTCAAAGCAACGGGGGGGGGGGGGGGGGGATTCGAGCATTAGGGACCACAACTGGTGCGATGACTTTAGGGGGGAGATGATTCAGAAGGTTATGAGTAATTTGAGGCACAAATCTCTTCGAGCCAAGCTAATCCAAGAAGCAGGAAGAGAAGAGGGAATTGTCAGGTAGAGCCAAATTCAAGTCCCAAGGCTGACACTTTGTATCCGAGTGACCCTGGTGAAATCACGGAACCTCTCTAGTTCCTTGGGCAGCAGGGACAGCCAGGCCCGCTCTGCTGGGCGTGGTGAAGGTGACACGAGCTGATGCTGGTGACATCCTCTTGGGGAGGGCTGGCGTGGGCAAGGGCACTAGCCTCACTTAGGTGTCAGCCGTCCATCCGGGCTTTCGGGCGTCCAATCCCTGCTCGTCTCCCGGCATCAGCACAAGGTCCTTCTTGGTGTGCCTGTGTTACAAGAGATAGTGTTTAACTCACCTCACATCGAGCAGCCAGGAAGGGGCCGCGAGCTTTGAAACTGGGCTCAGTCACTCTACCCCGTGTCCCTGACGGTGTGTGAGCACCGGCTCCTACAGGGACCCCGACCTCAGAAAAGGCCCAGCCTGGGGGCTGAAGCCTGCGAGGGCTTGGTGTCTGGGTTCCCAGGGTGTGCGAGGGGCACGGCTCACCCCCGAGGGGCAGCAGGGAGGACGGGATGGCGGTGTTGGGTGTCTGTGGGAATTGTCGAGTCCGCCGGTCATTTGGAACTGGGTCTCTTTGAGGGCTGATTTACGGGAGCTGTGTCTGGAGGCTGGCCTGTTTGATCTCCGGCCTGAGGCCTGAGTGCATCGGTGCGGCCATCCGCGCCGCGACCCCGAGGGACTCTTGTTACCAGCCCGGGGCCTACCTTGGCCCCTCAGGGCGAGACAAAGGGCTGGGGCTGGGCTTACAGGCCTGGTGGGCCAGCAGCCAGGGCAGGGCTAGGAGGCGGAGGGATGTTCTTCAGGGTTATTTCCAGGGATACAGAGCAGGGTAGCTGAAGGGACAGGAGCTCCGAGACAGAGATACGAAAGTTCCAACCCCAGGCTCAGACCTACCAGGTGACACTCTGGGGACATCTCTCAGAACTTCCTTAAGCCTCCTGTTCCTCATCTGTAAAGTGAAGGTACAGTTTGGCCCCCTCTGAAGAAATCTGGGGGCAGCAAAAATAGATAATGAGCCCGGAGCCCCTGCTTTAGGGAAAGCACTCGATAAAACGTACCTGTCAATGATGAATCTCATTGAATCGGAAAACTGGCTCTGGGACAACAGCCCGATTTCTGATCGTGGGCCCCGAGTTCGAGTTTGCACTGGTTAAATGAAAGGGAGACTCATGAGCACCCCGGCAGCCCAAGCCGGGACCGGAGAGCTGGCTCGTGATTCCACCTCTGCCTTGGTTCGACCCGGGGTGCCCCTGGGCCCTCTGAGCGTAGCCCCGGGGCAGGCAGGGGCCCGGACTTAGATGACGCTTCTCTGACTTCAGACCGATGGCAGGCCCACCTCGTCGGCAGCATTGGCCTTGCCCCGTGAGAGTTCTCAACCGTCTCGTGGCTTGCTTAGCACCTAAGTGATGTGCAGGGCAGCTTGAAGAGGCTGGAGAGCTGGAAGAGATAGTCTTTTTTAAAAGGGAGAAAAAGCAAAGGCTTACCAGCAGCGGCAAAGCAGGTGCTGTGAAGCCACCGCAAATGGTCGGATCAGGGCCACCGTACTGGGTGAGGGACACGTGGGGCACTTGCAGGCCACAGAGTGAAGAAGGCCCCCCTCAGTGCCGGAGGAACTTGCCCCCCCACCACTGCCACCTCCAGGGCTAGGCACACCTGCACGGGTCCCAACACACGAGTGCACGTGGGTCCTCAATACACAGTCCCTGTGGGGTCACGAGTAGCCCAGCTTTGTGTCAAGACCCAACTCCCTACTGACCAGAGATGGTAAGACCAGACGATCCCCCCTGGCCCTTCCAGGTTGACTATTTCAGGTTCCTGTGCTCTCCCGTGTCACTAAGGTCTCTATGTCCCCTCCATGTGGTAAGTCCTTAGAAGTGATAAAGGAAGAGAAAGGCCCAGCCCTGCCTTTGAGCCGTGGCGGGGTGCTGTGCCCAAAGACGGTGCTCGATGAGTGAAACGGGGCACGGGATAAATGCGGGACTGAGCTAGGAGAGACAGAGCTAACATGCGACAACAGAGAGAGAGAGAATATTAGAGAACCCTACTCACATCCTGTAAAGCAACAAGAAGGTATCATTGGGTGCTGGGGAACAGGAAAGATAGAAGGAGGCTGGGGGCCCCCAGTGCCTCAGGCAGCCCTGGTCTCCCCTCTCCCTGCTGGGGGCTGCCAGAGACAGCCCTGCACCAAAGCTGACCCACTGCTCAGTCAGTTCGCTGCTGCACGGAAAGATGAATCCAAGATTAAATGGGACCAAAGATTCCGTGGTCAGAAACCGGGAGAAGGAACCATTGTCCTATATGAGGTAAAAAGCGAAACACCTGCGGGGGAAGGACAGACTCAAAGCTGTGGAACCCTGATGTGTTGGGACCAGCAAGGTAATCTCTGCCAGGACCAGGACAAGCCACAGATTTGGGCTCAAGAGGCAATTTGAAGAGGACGGTCTACTGGCTGAGAGGGGTAGGGGTGGGGAGGCAAGACAGCTGAGCTGCTCCTGAGACCTGACAGCTGCCAACACTTAAGGCCACCCTAGGCCACATGAACAGAGGTCATATGTCCAGTTCTGAGGAGGTGAGGACCCTGCCTCTTTCCACACCAGCCAGACCCTACTTAGAGCATTGTGTCACTCCTGGGGTCCATCCCTTGTCATTTTAAAATTCAGAGCAAAGTGACCAGGACAAAGAGGACCTTGAAGTCATATTAAAGAGACACAATTGAACGGTGCTGGCTCTTTGGTCTGCGAAAAAGCAGCGCAGTGGGAGGTATTCCCGAAGGACCTCGAGGGGTAGAGAGTTATCTGGATTGGGGGTGGAAGAGTGAAGTGCAATGGAGGGAATTATAGGAATCCGTATTTCAACACAGTTTACTGTCCAGCAGTAAACTCATCCTTGCACTGAGTGAGCTCCCCATTCCTGGGAGCATGCAACCGGGATGTGCAAATACCACATGCGTGGTCGGAGGGGTGAGTCCCTGTGTCTTTCTCTGCATCTCTGAGGTAAGATTCTGGTTAAACACAACTTCTTCCCCAGGTTGCAATGCAAAACGTGCCTGTCCGGATGCAGAAACACCGGCTGCCCGTCTCCTTTCCAACCACGTGGGCTGTACATGCTCATGAGGTCCAAGGTGCCAAGCCTCGGGTCCACAGCAGAGGTGATGTCACTGTGGAAACGCGAACATTCCGGCCCACACCTTTCCAGGTCACGGAGCTGTCCCTGCAGCCGGAAGAAGCACTTCCTGGCTCTGGTCCCTCTCAGGGCTCCCCGGCCTGGTGTCCTGTTTCTCGTCCGGCAGAGCGTCCTGTGAGGATCACTGGGGCCGCTGGAGCCTCTCGGGGGCGCAGGCCTGGCAGAGCCCTCGGTGCCGACCAGAGACATCCCAGTGCTTGGAGCGGCTGGGAAACTGGGCAGGAGCTGGCCCCCGAGGACAAGCTGGGGAGCAGCCGCCCCACGGCGGGAGGAAGTGCCGCCCCAGAGAAGACCCTTCTGCCTTCCTGGCACTGCCCTCGGTCTCCCTCAGCTAACTGTCCAGCAAAACCCCTTTCCCGGGGTGTTGGATGCTGCCCCTGAAGACAGCCCGGCTCCCGCCACGTGCCGGGCCGCATGGCCAGCGGGAAGGTCACCACAGAGCAGGCGAGGACAGAGGTGGTCTCGGAAACTCAGAGGCCTGGGGGTCTGTCCCTGAGGAGTGCTCTGTGTGGAGGCGGCTCCACATCCGGTGGGGAAAGGGGTGTCCGTCCTCCAGGAGGAACAGACAGGGGCCTGCGCACAGCCTCAAGGAGCCTGTCCCCCAGAGCCCCTTCCTAAGGGAGGACTCAGGGGTCTCTCGGCTCCAAGTTTAGGGAATTCAGAGCCTGAATATATGGGGTGTGGCTTCACTGGCCACAGGTCATGAAGTGACCAAGATCATAAAAGACAAAAAGTGCCCTAAGGAAGTGGGGCAGACCATTCGAAGGACTGTGTTCAATGTGCCGACGGGGAAACTGAGGCACTGGTCAGGCTAGCTGCTTCTTCCTCTAGGTTCTAAGGCCCATCTCAGGAGCGTCCCAGAGCAAAGCCACCAGGCCTCAGGTCTCTGCGGTCTCAGCCATTCCCTGCTTGTTCCCAGGACAAGCAGTCACCCTTCCGTGAGGAGCCATCCAGCTCCTGAGGGCAGCGGGGCTGTCCTTCTTGACTGCCCACCAGCACTAGCGCCCAGGGCCGGTCCCCAGGCTGGGGTGTGATTGCCTCTGGGTCCTGCATTTGCCACGTAGTGTTTTCAGGGTAGAGGGACCACCTTCGCCCATTCCTAACCGACGTGCTAATCCCCCAAGAATCCGGTGTCCTGGCCAACCACCCCCTCCCTGAGGCTGACTCTGCGCCTCAGGTCCCGCGGGCGGCCACACTCGACCGAGGGCAGCCGGGCACTCCTCTCCTCAGCAGCGGCTGAGGGAGATGCCTCTTCACCTCAAAGGTTCAGATAGAGACGGACATGCCCGGATGGACATCTCCCCGCCATGTTGTGTGGAAGGGAAAATGGACCAACAGCTCCGGGTGCCTCAGGACACAAACCCCATTTCACCTTCTGATGTCTTCCCTGATGTCCGGGGCTCAAATCCCAACTTGCTACTCACCAGCCATGGACCGTGGATACGTTATCTAACTTCTGTGAACCTAATCATTTTCATCAGTGAATGTCCACCCCTCCAGGGCCCAACCGGAGTCGGTCTGGGGTCTATGTCACCCAGGCCCCAGGCTCCTCCTTCCAGCTCTAGCAACTTCTCTTGGGGGACCTTCTTCTTTCCTCATCCCATTCATTCACAGGGGGGCTCTGACCCCAATAAGCCCAGATATTAAGAAAGGAAGAAAGGGAGGGTGGGAGGGAAGGAAAGAAGCGGCAAAGGGAGAAAAACTTACATATTCTAGCCTCCCTTGCAGAGATGTGGCCTCAAGTTCTGGCTGACGAGATGTAAACAGAAGTTGTCGGGTCAGACTTGGAGAAGACTCTTCAAAAGGATGACAGGCAGGGAGTTCCCTTTTGCCCCCCTCCATTATTTCCCCCCTTCCTGCTGTTTTTAGTGCACATACGATGGCTGGAGCCCCAGCAGCAAGCTTAGACCATGAGGCGTCTTTGAGGATGAAAGCTGTGAACTCAGGATGGCAGAGCTGAAGGAAGCTGGGTCTCCTGAAGATAAAGGACCAACTACATCAGCTTCAGACTGCCTGCCTCCAAAACAAACAACAGCGACGCCTCCTCTGTGTTTAAGCCGCCATAGTAAGTATCCTGCTGCCTGTAAATGAACCCAATCCGGATGTGTCACCGAATTTTTACATTAATATTTGTTGATCATAAGTATTTATTTTATTCTAGTTATAAAATGAAATTTTAAATCTGTGCCCAACATTCTGGATAGAGCGTGTGTGCCGAACATTCTGGTGGCAAAACAGTGGGAGACACGGACATAGAACGAGGAGAGGGAGACATTTTACAATTATATCAGTTTCTCTAAAAGAGAAAAGAGGGGGGAGAGAGAGGGTATTATTTTACTGATTTTATGGTATGGAAATGAGAGGTTGTTAATTTTCAAGTTAGAATTAGGGCTTATATTTCCTTATGCTTAATTCTGGTCCCTTCCGCCCCATCAACAGCAGGTGGGAGGGCTCTGGACGATCAGAGTAATTCCTCCACGTCTTCCTGCCACGGAGCCTGAGTGGATCAAAAGGCCAAGAGAATGAGGAGACTTTTCTCCTTGAGAATAGCTCCTCGGCCCCTTGAAATGAATGAGCAGCTTCTTTATCACACTATCCCTCCAGCTCACATTCCCCACGGTTGGTGAGGCAGAAAATTCACAAGAACAAAGCTCTTGCCCTAAAAAGATCTTCTTTTCAATTTAGGGTCAATTCCACATTTGGGGCTTCCAGGAGAGTCACCTTTAAATTAAGAAAAGAAAAAAGGGGGCTGTTGCACGTAAGCCGGGGAAATCACACACATGAATGTGCACAGCACCCGCCCTCCCGCCCTGCACCACACACACACCCTTCATGGGAAACTCACAAATGGCGCTCCTCGAGCGGGCTTCCAGGAGACGGGGGTGTGCCAGGAATCACGGGACCCGGGAGTCCCCGGGGTGGATTCGTTGCCCTCCCCACTGCGAGTTCTTGGGCGACTTCTAGGGGACTCATCTAGTCCTTCTCGAAAATGGGCCAACTGCCTGCCTCCTGCCTTTATCATGCAGCAGTTCTCCAGCCAAGAAGATGTGCCTTTAGTGAAGGCACCCCGCTTCGTCCCCTGCCCCCAGGACAGGTGGCCCTGTCACTCCAGCCTGAACATGTGGTAGCGTTCTGCCATATAATCTACCTGGGATCACAGTCCCCCCTCTGCCGTTCAGGACATATCAAAATGCACTTGGGTTAATTAAAGTCAACATTCTTTACATTTCACCCCTTATAAAATGTCAGCAAGCTAGACTCCACATGGAGGCTGGTCTGGCTCAGCAGGGGTACGACTGCTGAACCCTTGTTCCTAACCTATCAGCACGGGGTGGGATTCAGCTCCTGGTGCTGTGGGACCAGCTGCCCCCTCTGAGCCAGCCAGCCCTTAGCAGGGCTGGTAACCGGGGCAGAGAAGAGGGCGGCCAGGCAGCCAGTCCACACCCAGGGGCCAGGTCAAGGTGATCGAGTTTCTCGCTCCAGTCAGAAGCCCCATCACCCCTGGCTCCAGGGTCATAAACTCAATCTTGGGGCTTGAGCTGTAACACGGTTCATTTCTGGGCCAAATCCCTGAAGCTGAGGGTTTATTTTTAAGGACAAGCAGTTTGCTGTTTTCAGCGTTTCTCATCAGAAATAGTGCAATTCAGCCCGATCTGCATGGGAAGCATAATTTATCATCTCACACAGATGGTTGACTAAGGGTGGGGAGGAGGTTTACTTTCCATTTTAGTTCAGCAAACATTTCCTGAGCCCCTGCGTGTGCCAGGCACAGGGCAAGGCAGTGGGGCTCATAGACCAGGCAAGCTCCTGATCCTTGAGACACAGTCTAGGTAAGAGGAAACAGTGTCCCCCCAACCCCAGCTTTGGCATCAGACAACCCTGGCTGGGAATCCTGGCTCTACCACTTACTATCGGGGTCACACTGGGAAATTACCTCACCTCTTTCTAACCAAGGTTGGTCAACTTTGTGGATCTTTTCAAAAACCAACTTTGGTTTTATTGATTTTTTGTTCTCTATTTCACTAATTTCATTTCTAATATTTATTATTTCCTTTCTTCTGCTTGCTTTGGGTTATTTTTCCCCCAGTGCCTCAAAGTAGGTTAGGTTGATTTGAAACTCTCTTCCTTTTTAATATAGTCACTCACAGCTATAAATTTCCCTCCAAGCACTGCTTTACCTACATCCCCATAAGATTTCCTATGTTGTGTTTGTTTTCATTCATCTCAAAGTACTTTCCCTCTTCCCCTTTGATTTCTTCTTTGATTCATTGGTTGTTTAGTAGTGTGTTAATTTCCACATATTCATGAATTTCCCAAAGTTCTTTCTGTGACTGATTTCTAGTTGCATTCCAATGTGATTGAAGAACATATTTTATGTAATTTCGATCTTTTCAAATGTGCTTGAGGCTTGCTTTATGGCTTAGCATAGCATATGGTCTGTCTTGGGAGTGTTCCGTGTACACTTTAGAAGAATGTGTGTTTTGCTGTTGTTGGGTGGAACGTTCTGGAGATGTCTGTTAAGTCCAGTCAGCTTAGAGTGTTGTTCAAGTCTTCTATTTCCTTATTCATCATTTGTCTAGTTGTTCCATCCATTGTTAAAAGTGGGGTATTGAAGTGCCCAAGCACTACTGTCAACTTGTTATATCACGTCTTTGAAGGAATAATGATTCCTGCCTTGCAGAGCTGTAGAGACCAAGAATGCAAAGCATGGTGGCACAGCCTGTCACACAGTGGCTATCACTGCTGTGTCGCGGAACGACTGGACAGAGTATAGCACGGTGGTACTGAGGATGTCCTCACAAAGGTGGTTCTAGGTTAAGCCAGCACAACTTAACAGCTTTCTCTTAAAGAGAAAGATGAGGCTCACAGCCTGTCTTTTTCCGTGGCCTTCTAGTCAAGATACGCAGATCTCCTGTCCAAAACACAAAAACTGAGTAGCAAACAATCTTAACTTCCCAACCTTATATCGTTAGCTAATGTCTAAAATTCCTTCATAGAAGGTTCTTGTGATAATTCATCCACCCATCCATCTATCCTTCCTTCTCAACACGTTTGTGAACCTTGTCTGGGCCAGACTCTGCCCTGAGGAGCGAGGATACTGAAACCAGACCTGCTGTAAAGGGCCTGCCCTACCTGGGGAAAGACACTGATATGTAAGCAGGTGAATAAAATGTAGGCATATAAATTGCTGTCATGAAGGAGCAAAAGGTTTGCAGGGCCCAGAAGAGGGAAGCAACCTGCCTGGTGTGGGAAAGAGAGGTCGAGATCAAGACAGCAAACAACAAACATTAACAAAACTGACCAGATCACCAGCGGCGAGAGTTCCATAACCCTCGTACCCTGCCGGTCCTCTCAGGTAGGAGGGCCCCTGGGAGGAAAAGGGGGAAAGCAAGAGGATGTTACACAAAGTGAGTCACCAACCGCAAATAACCAAGAACTGCAAAGGCAGAAAGTTCTTGACTTGGAAGTTTGCCAACATCAATGCTGCAAAAATAACCATGATGAATTCACATATTTCTGTGCGCGTATCGGTCCGCCATAACACTGAAATCTTCGCCATAGGAAATTGGAGCTTTTGGCCCCATATGTTCAAAATCATGCTCATATTTTGGTCAAGATTTTCTTGAAGAAGCTAAAAGCTCTATTTTCCTGTTGAGAGCGCTGCTGGTGTTCCATCCTGGCCTGGCGGGGACCACAGAGGAAGAGTTCCTGCTCAGGGTTGAAAGGCAGGAGGTTTCGAGTCCCCGTGTGTTCGGGGTCTCAACCCCTACAGAAGAAGTGCTGCCACCCGCTAAGTCGCTGGACACTTGTCATAGCCTAAAACTTAGCTAGTCACTAACACTTGTTGTATGCCCACTCGGTACACGGCAGGGAGAGAGAAGGGAGCCCAGACACCCACCCCTCCCTGGAAGAACTGCCAAAAGCCACCTGAACACACTGGAGAAAAAGAGTCATAAGACAGGTTTTAAAAAATTAAGAGCCACCTAAAGTGTGAGGACGACCCAAAGGCTTCCTAGGGGCATAGCTTAGGATAGAAAGCCACAGACGCCAGGCCTGACAGACAGCTTAATGGACTTGGACTCACCTCTCTGGGCTTTGGGTTTCTTATCTGCACACACAAAAAAATTTAAAAATTCAAAAAAATTAAAAAGAACTTTGGCTCTTCCATGAAGCTGAATATAAACTATCGGGCTCATGGCAGGCATTCAAAAACGTGGTGTTCTCTTGCCCCCACCAAGGAGGTAGAAGTGACTCAGCCCCGTAAGGATGGGTGGCATCCCGACAGGCAGGGGGGAGGTGGGAAGGTCTGCCCGCAGGCAACAGCAGCCCTGCAGTCCCAGCTGCGAGAACACAGGGGACGCAGCGGGGAAGTGCCTGCATGCAAACTTGGGCCCTGCCGCTCACTTGCCAGGGAATCCTAGGCAACCACTTAGCACCGCGTGCCTGGTGTTCTCATCTGTAAAATGGAAGAGCTAATAGAACCTATCTCCTGGGGTGGTTAGGAGAATTCTTCAACATGGGTAAACACAGAACAACACTAGCACATAGTGAAGGGTGAACCGATGTCAGCTATTTTTCTTACGTACAGAGGGGTGTGAGGAGGCCCGATTCGGGAGGAATGGCAGATATGGGAGATGACAATAGGAGGGCTGCTACCAAATTTTAGAGAACCCTCAGTGCCCAAGGTAGTCTGGACTTAATTAAGGCAATAATGGCCCATTGCAGGTTCCGGAATGGAGGCTGTCATGGATTCATTATAAGCTGAAAATGATAGACTCAAACGAGTTCCTGTCATAGCTTTACATGACACCAGAAAAGGCTGTTCTTGAAGAGTGACTCAAGTCTCCTCCTGCCTCTACCCCTCCGAGATGGCATTCTTTGGGGAAAAAAGCAGAAGAAAAACGACAGATCACGTGTCTGCTCATTTTCCTGGTCTCTCATTTGCAACCCCAAGACATCACTTGGTCCGCAGGGAGACTGGCACTCGGGGTGTCCGATCATCATTCTGACTTCTCAAATTAAGCGGCCATGAGCTACTTTCTGAAGTGACTAGGCTCATTGTTTGGGCTGCCTGTCTAAGCCCACACATCCTGCCCGCACCCCCACCCATCCCCACCCACGGGCAGGCTATGTCAACTGGGATCATTCTGCAAATCTCCACCATGCTCTCAAAGGGCAATGCTGTAATTCCTGGGATCAGCGGGTAAGTGGCAGGAAGATGAGTGGGCGCTAACACGCTACCCCACCTCACTTCATTCAGATCTGGGCCTTTAGAGACAGGCAGAATCAAAGGAAGTGACTGAGGAAGTGCATTCTGCATTCTAGAGATGGTAATGAGAATGGCAATTAGCATTAATGCAATTTTGACGTGTGTGGAAGTTCTTTGTACAGAGAACTCCAAATGCTGGGTCGGGGAGAAAGTGGGTGCTGTGATCTTGTAAGTGCTTTGTAACAGAAGAAGCCGCTGGAGCACAAACTGTCTGTAGCCAACTCCTGGGGAAAATCCTAATGCACATTTCTTGGCCTTCGGGATCCAGAATGAAAGACCACAGACTCTGACAGATGTAATGGGAAATAATTCTTTTGAATCTATGATTTGCCTAGCAGAATGGGGGGGGGGGGGAAGGGAAGTCAGGTAATCCTTAACTGAACCCAAGTGGTAAAAATATACCAGCCCAAGTGTTTAGGGCTTTGTGGGTATTCACAGTGTGACATTAGCGCCACCTGGTGCACTTACCGGGGAAATGACAAACGGTAGAACCACAAGAGCTAGCTAGCACAGGGGGGTCCTGCTGCCTTTAATCATTTTGTAGAAAAGCATTACTTCGGTGCGGGGTGGTGAGCTGACAGCGGTAAAGTAAATAACAATTTATGGACAGAAGGATATGATGGAGTTTGTTACTACAACCAACAGAACTAACGTTTTACGTGAACAGAATTTAATGCTGTGAGTATAATCCAGTGTCTCCAAATTGCTAGCCTTCAAGTGCCAAACAATATCTCAAAGTTTCCAGCTTGTATGACTACAGATTAGCCAGTTCTGCCCCAAATATGTCCAAGAATTCTTGGGAGTGGCTGCTAAACCTGACTGCCACCAAGCCGGACTGTCATTCTTTCTAAGCTTTGGTTTAGACAACTGCTCAGGGGTTTTCGGTGCCCCCCCCCAACCCCTGCAATCAGGGGTCCTAACCAAATCCCACACCCTCCAACACCATTTTGTCAAAACACAGTGCCCTCTCTTTAATACCCAATTCATACTAACATACCTACTTGCTAACAAGATAGCAAATTTTTGAGGATTTCAAGGGGATCCCCATGTAGAAAAGGAAACCCCAAACTCATTATCAGACCCCATTGCTCCCACACTTAACTGACCCATTCCTCCCGGCAATCTCTCTCTGACTCCAACCTCCAACCAGGCAATTCCTATTCTGATCAGGATATCCCGTGCTGGACCTTCTTCCCGGAGACCCTGACACACCACAAAAAACTGGGAAGCCCTCAACATCCAATCTATCGGCTGCAGAAAGACAACCTCTGGCTGCCTCTTCAAAGTCCTACTTTGGCGGTAGCCAGTATTTATGCTCTAATTGGGATTTAAGGAAACATACAGCTAACAGCCAACCAGAGCCTTTTCTGGTGAACAGGATGAGTTACCAAGCAGGGGAACAAGATTAGAGGTACAATAATGGGTTGAACCCGTGATTTCAATAAGCCTCTAAGGTAGCTCTGTTTTTAGCAAAAGCAAAGTGGCAATGCCAAAAACAGAAGGAAAAGATTAAAGCATCCTTAAAAGATTTGTCTGAATCGTCAAAATCACTATTTTGAAGGAAACATCTGGCTACAAAATTTATTTTTAAAATAATCTCAGTTTCTCAAAAATGTTAGGACACCATTTTTATATATATATTTTTTCTCTACAATAACCTCCCCCGCATAACACAATATGCAGGGTTCCAGCTTGAACCTAAACTCTATTTAATCTTACAACATGTTTCAGCTTGGGTGTGTGCAGAGGGCACACCAATCTGCAAAGGAATCAAGAACTATCCAGAGTCAGGCTCCATTTAAAGCAGAGACTCTCGAGCCTCGCAGCGGCTCACCATCACCTGGGGCACCCAGGCCCCACTCCAGAACAATAAAATTGGAGTTTCTGGAGGTGAGGTGCAAATACTGGCATTGTCTTCCAGAACTCCCCAGGTGCTCCCACTTTGCAGGTGGGGCTGAGAACCACCAGCCTACAGAAAGAAACAAGGTATCATTTTTAGTATAAAGGCAGCCGACCAGCACTGAACCACAGATGATTCTAGTACAGCAAGCCTTTCTCTCAGCTGTCCTTCTGAATTATCTCGCCTGGATCTTAGGGTAAAAGACTGTAGTGAGAATTATAGCTCTAAGAGCCATTTCTCTGGAACGGTGTTTCTTGATCTGTGGTTCAAGGTGCATCTGTGCCGCGATCTTCGGAGGAATGCGTTAGAATGCTGATTCCTGGGTCCCACCTGAGACCTACTGATCTGTGCATGTGATTACCTAACGACAAGTCGGGGACTGTTGCCAGGGTCAGATCCAGGCCTGTCCGACTCCAGGTTCTTTCAAATTCCCCTCAAACTGTTGACCAGTAGGCTTGGGATCTCTGTCAGGAAAACCAGAGCTTTAGATGACTTTAAATGAAAGGTAATTATTTAAAGCGATAGAACGGAAAACAACAGCAAAAATTCCCCTTCCACTCCTCCCTCCAAAGGAATCCTCTATCAATTACTTTAGAGGAGCCAAATAATATCCCTCCCTTTCCTTCCTGTCCCACCACATTCTTTCCCTCCTAACGAATATTCCTTTTCCCCCAAATAAGGTCACTTGGAAAAATCCCTGGTCGGTGTCAGCATCTATAGGAAAATGATAAAATGTCTATGTAAGTGAACCTACCCCAGATCGCATTTTATATTTACCTACACAGTTCTCCTATCTTACCTATCTCATGCAGACTACAGTGATGTGCATAGCTCCCTCCTAAGTCCGAAGAATAAGGTAAAAAATGTTACTAAATGGTTCTACCCATTTAGAACTGATTGGAAACCCTCTTTTTTTTTTTTTTTTTTAAATCCAGGCTATTATCAGTCACCGCTACACACACTTCTACCTTGAAAAAAAAAAAAACAGTTTTGCACCTGATTTACAAGCTGGATCATTGTACAACAATGACGGTGGTGGTGAACGAGTGTGGTGAGAGCAAGGAGCCATGCGAAGAGAAGCCACATGTAAGATTTGGGTGACCTCTGCCTGCTGGCACCAACTCACACACCCCACCAAGAACAAGTATGAAAACAAACTTCCAATGCAACAAGTGCCATTTGTAAAATACACCGTGCAGAATATTCTTCCTGTCTTGTTAGTGTCCGTGTCAACCAGTACAACCCTTGCGGGAAGTGATCTGGTAATGAACCTGAAAAATGGTCATAAGCATCACGCATTTTAATGCAACAATCCAGTTTCTCGAATCCAGTAGCAAGCAATCCAAAAGAGATCAAACATGTTCACAGCAGTGAACAGTATAAATACTATAAAATATGGGACGAGCACCTCTTACGTGCTGGACTTCACTGAATGCTTAACACAACCCTTGAATGATGAGAATTACTTTCACCATTTCTATAAAGAAAGAAACTAAATCTCAGAGAGGATAAGGAACTGGCCTCTGTCATCTGGCTCGTATGGGTTAGGGCCAGAATCACCCCCTCGGGTTCACACCCGCCTCAATCCCCTCGGGGCTCATGAGCAGTAAGAAGGCAGCAGTCATGTAAATAACAGCACATTCCACAGATTACGGAGCCATAAAGTATTTACAAGGAAAATACTATGTCAAATGAAAATACAAAATTGTGTATACAGTAGGACCTAAACAGTATACCAAAAATTTCACGCACAAAAAATGAACTAACATGTTAGTAATTTCCTCTGAGAGTGGGAACAGAAGTCAAAAGGATGGAGGGGTGGGCACTGTTCTAACCAGAAATTTCCACTTCTGTTTATAATAGGAAAATATGTGCTAATGAGGTAAGCGAGATTTTGGCAATTCTATAGCTAATGCCACTGGCTAGAGTCCTTGAGACTCAGTTCTCTTTAACACAGTGGATCCATAAAGAGACCAGCTCACTTAAGGTTTATTAATATTTGAAACTGAAAAAAAAAAGCCTCAAACACAAAACCAGTCACTATGAAAGTATAAATCTACCATAAATCAAAGCCTGAAGCTAGCTTCGAAGAGAACAGAATGAAAGACTAGATAATGAGGAGGAATGTGGCAAGACTCCTAGGCCCCAGGCCGTGCAGGATATGTTGAAGGTGGGGCACGTCTTTGTACTTCTGTGTAGCGGGGAGACTGACAGAATTCCAGGCACAAGGTATGTGAGTATACTTACAAGCTCTTACACGGTAAAGGCTGAAGCTATGAGTCAGAAAGACGAACAGGTGATGGTTAATATTTAATATGTCCCAGGCTTTTGTGCACCCCTCGTGCTCTGTATTAGCTGGGGTAGAGGCCTAACCATACGGTGGCTCGGAGACAGTAACGTTACACGAACAGGCGGGCCAGCCAGAGAGGGTACCAGCTCCCCTACAAGGTCCTCCAGGTTCCTTGTCTCTCTGCCATTCCCAAAGTAGGACACTTTTCTAACATGGACACTGGCTCACTACCACCACCTCTGAGGTGCAGCTTGAGCAAGGAGAGGGAAGGCAGAGGACGTGACCAAGTCGTCGCATCACTTCGACTCATACCCCACTGACTAGAACCTGGGGAAGGCAGTCCCCAGCTAGGCAATCGTACCGATGGAAACTCAGGAGTTTCTGTTTCTAAAAGGAAGAAGGGGGGCAATGAGAACCCTCAGGGCTCAGTGACCACTTCTTTAAGGAGACTTTCAACAGTTCTTTACATTCTTAGCATGAATCCTGAGGCCTGAAGGAATGGGTATCTGGAGGCAGGGACTAAGAGTAAAGGGAAGGGTTACTGGCGATGTGAGTAGAAAGGGCCGGCCAAGTCTCCTGACAACCCCTCTGCTGGTCTGGGCACAAAGTTTGCCCTTAGAAACTCTGTTGTGCAGGTCACTGCAGTTGGACAGTAATTTGCATCGGAAAAGCCAAATACCCACTTCCAGTCTCCATGCCTCCCTGGTCTACCCATTTAGACCTGAGGATCATCTTCTAATGGGAGACAAGAGTAAAAACTGAGACAGGGGAACTCAAGTTCCAGCTCCACTTCTCCAAACCAGGCCATGTGGGCATGCGTTCCTCCAAACCATGCTTCTGCCTCTATAAAATGACCTCCCCCAGCTCCAGTATTTAAATAGTCCAGATCTCAGTCTTTTCCTTGCTGTTATATTGGTTAAAATAACCCCTTTCTAAAGCAGTGATTAATATGCGTGGACGCTGTGGAGCGCTGTCATCGCACAGCTCCGAGATCAGCTGGGGCGGTTCTAGGACATCTCCAAAGAATGTGGTCTAAATGTAAGAGGATGCTATTCTCATCATTTCGCACAAACTGTGACTCAAGATCTACGCAATGGTTCTCCCACTGTTACTGTCTACCATGAGTTTCACTCAAGATTTTGTTTAAAGAAAATATTTCCGTGCTAAAAGGTTTAGAAACCATCATACAAGAATTTATAATAGCCTGTGTTCTTAAAGAATCCTAGCACAGGAATAAGACTTTATTAACTAAGAGTCAAAAGGCACAAAATAACCATTCAATTTTATCTGTTTAAATCTTCTCTTTTCCTTTTGGTATTGTAGGCAAAAGGGACTGAAGAAACATATTCCAAGGACTATGTTTAATTTTACAACATAGAGGAACGGGGCGCCTGGGTGGCTCAGTAGGTTAAAGCCTCTGCCCTTGGCTCAGGTCATGATCCCGGGGTCCTGGGATCGAGCCCCACATCGGGCTCTCTGCTCAGCGGGGAGCCTGCTTCCCCGCTCTCTGCCTACTTGTGATATCTGTCAAATAAACAAATAAAATCTTAAAAAAATTAAAAATTTAAAAATTTAAAAAAACAGAGGAACAACAGAATATTTTATTTTTATAGTAACTATGCTCTGGAAAGAAAGGTTCTTAGAAAGAAGACAAACCTTCCAAAACACATCCTTGCTGTAACCATCACACACTACTCCTCAATCCTTAGACACAGAACCTTTCCTACCTCTCTAAAAAACTCCAGACCCCCTAAAACTAACCAAGCGGTCCTTCTGCCTTAGGATCATCCAATTTTCTTTCCTGTCACGAGTCTCCAGCTTCAGCCTACACCTAGGCAACTATAACCATCTCAAGAACATCTGCATTTGGGATCGCTTCCTATGATAAATTCTACCCAAGATAACCACTGGTGGTTCCACACATATCCTCTGCCAAATTCACATATCCAGAAGCTTTACTTCGTCAACACATAGTTTTCTTGAAAAAGAAAACCATCAAATAACTTTAAAAAAAGACACAAACCTTCATAAAAATATAGTCATCAAGTTTATTATTCTCATTAGGTTGCCATTTTATGAAGGATTCCTAAGATTAATGTTTCTTGACATGCAAGAGTCAGCATTAATAGCTCCTGTTACTATAAATACTGCTGCTTGGAAGCAGTACAACTGTTCTAGAGTTTGAAGACTACAGACTTTTATTATTCAAATCTTATTCAGTGTATGTTAAAATCAGAAGGTTCGGAACAGCTGGTTAGGAAGGTAGCCAAGATGCAGGAAAGATGTCTGCGCCTCCTTTTCAAGGGCAGCCAACTCTTGAACCGTAGGTGCCAAAATATCCACATGGCCTTTATAGTTTCCACCTGCATCACACACACAAATTATAAAGTAATGTAAATGACATGCTTGAAATAACTTGTCAGCAATACTTTGGCTCAATTACATCCGCTCATACATTGCTTCTAGCAATAAAAATGTACTACTGGGCAAGTCATCTCCACAAGTGAGTTCTAAAGACGTTTAATCCATAGAAATGAATGATCAGGCCTCAGTAACAGTGTCCCAAAGCCCCCAGCAACCCCTCCCCCTCTCTTTTTTTTTTTTTGGAAACCACTAGCTCAGTAGCCTGAATCTTAAAAAAAAATTTCAGAAATGAGCTAAGGGCATTCCAGGCAAAGGAAACAGTATGCTGGGTTACCACTTGAAATTAAATCAAAGGTTTTCAATTCTTTGTTCAAAATCACCATTATACTCGTTTCCTAATAACTCTATAAACATTCAACTATTCTTTGTGACATTAATACCTCAAGAGAAACAGCTATGCTTCTGTCCTTCATTCACATACAAATCACACAACCCAAAAATGCTACAAGACACGTATGGATAAAGTGCTATGAGAATAATAAGGAGGAAATGATTAATAAACTAAAAATAGACACTAACCATGATGAGATGAAATCACTCTCTTCTACACACAGATGCCCAAGAAGGACACATTCACATTTAGAATAGAAATAAAAGTAACTCAAAACTCACCACCAGCAGCCCTTTTCTGACCATAGGTGACTTTCCCGTCAAATTCATCCACTGGTACCTTTATATCTGGTTCAACCTGAGAAATGGTGCAATTCAGATGCTCTTCTATCTCAGACAGCAACTAAGATGGGAAAGGAAATATTAAAAAAGCATTTTCAAATAAAAATCTCATTTTGACAGAGTTGCACTTTAACGATGTCCAATAAAACTAGGAAGACTGTAATACTACAAATGGAAATTAGATTTCTGAAGAGATAAACTCACAAGTTACCACTTACAAACTATAACTAACATTATAATCAATTACTACTTTTCCTCACATCTAACAAATAGATAAAGCTACGGTATTACTTTTATAATTAATTGTGGTCTATTTTTGCCAATTCCAGTACATTTCTTAGGAGTCTTACCTGCATCTCATTGTACCATATAGTACAGCCACCATCTTCCTTGAGTCTTGTGTTATAACACCCTTTTCCACGGCTGCTACATACATGGTACCAAACCTACACGAAAGATGGAAAAAATATTAACATATATGGAGATTGCAACTTCCTAGATATTTTTGTGCTCAATTAGTTTTTTAAATATTTTCTATCCCCAAGGACAAGAAAAACAGATTGCAGTATTGTATGTCATCCAATGACTTCCACCATTCAGGAGCTCATTAACTAGGTCTTCTAAAAGACTTCTTTTTGAGAATAATCCTGAAGTTTTCCTAAAATGCATGAAAATTACAGAAAGGAATTCTCAGATAAAAACAAGGATGAAAAAGTAAACACTAGAGAATACTCTATCAAAATTATATCAAAAAATAAAGTCCAAATGCTTTCTATAATAAATACCAAAAAGCAAAATGAATAACTATTTTGGACAATGAGCTTATGGGAGCTCCTTATTCTTGCAACGGTTCAGTAAAGTTGCATCAAAATATATTGCAAAATCATAAGTTACCACCCTCTACCACAAAAGTTCTCTGTGGCATGATGTCAGGGAGGGTTTAAATAGTTTTTGGTGAAATCAAGTACACTAAGACTATTAGTGAAAATTATATTTTGCATTTTTCCTTTCTAAACTACATCCTACTGCTGGTCCATACAAGACTATAGAGAAAAAAGATGCCATTAAAAAGTTCACTTATATCCACATGCAACTGAATTCAATGTAAATGGAAAAACCAAACTGCTCTTACTTCCAACATCTAAAACGACAACACAAACAATGAATATAATACAGCACTGAAAAGATTACCTTTTCTTTCTCTGTTGCTACCAGGGAAATGGCCAGACCCATCCTGAAAAGTTTTAGAAGTCTTTATTAGACTTTATTCCTGAAGCATAAGAGCATTAAAAAAAAAAAAAAAATACAGCAGTACCTTTCAGCTCTTCCTACTCTGCCAATTCGATGTACGTAGTTTTGCTTTTCATCAGGCAAGGTGACATTTATAACTGCAAATAAAAGTAATTATTACCAATTGCCATTAGTTTCTAAAATTTTCAACCATATTAGATGTTTGATGTTCTAAATATTTCAAAAACATTAGAGGGTTTAATTTGAATTCCATAAAATTTAAACTGCAGTGATAAAAACTTTCTTTTTACCGTAAGGAACACCATGAATATCAATTCCTCTGGCGGCTACATCTGTACAAATCAAGAATCTTACATCTCCTTTCTAAAGAGAACAGAGAGGGGAGAAAGGAATTTATTAGGACATATGCTAAAAAATAAATACAAATACTACCATTCCACTGAGACCGCTAACTAATGTGTTACTATCGGATTAGAGGTCCAGATAATCATAATTCACTGGACCTTGTCTTAAATTTTTAAGTTATGATCTACTAAAACAAGACATTTAAGGTGAATAAATCAGTAATTGGATTCATTTTTTATTTTCTTTTTTCTCACACCAAAGATAAACTGCTTATACTTTGGATTTATCTTTAGAAATCCTGAATGGTAATACCAAACAAAGTTTATAAAATTAAAAAAAAAGGAAAGAGAAAATAGGAAAAAAATGTTAAAATATAAACATTATCTTTACCTTGTATTAAAATAAATTCAGAATACCAGGCATTTCACCTTGAGGTTACACTTTTTGTGACAACAGACAAAATCCTAAGACAAGGGAACAGAGAGTGGGCCCCAGTGCTCTCACCAAGGAAATACAAATTAGCCTTTGGACGTCATTTGTGCCTCAAGGCACAGCAAAGTTAGAGACAGAGTGGGGAAGGAATGCTGACCTGGGGTCCAGCGTACGAGCCCAGGTAGAGAAGGGCAGACATACACACACTGAAATGCGACCACACGACATGTTCCCATATCCACATTCTGCTCACGTGGAAGCATAATCCAAAGTTCCTAAGCTCAGTACTGTCCACCTTCTATTCATACGATGGGTCTGAGGGAAAATGCTATTTGTACTCTGCACTGGGGTGAACACACGGTAAACAACGAGAATGCTGTGGGTGGAACCTCCTGCCCTTGTGTTCAAGACGGCTCAAACCCTCCCCACCTCCACCGAGAGCTAACCCACCTGTCCGCGGGCTGCCAGGATGAAATGAGACAGTGTGCCCCAAACAGTTACAAGTGTTTTTAATCCCACAAAACTGTACTCTTGCTACCTCTCTTAAATTAATCTACAAATTAACTTCACTATGGGTATTACTACGAACTGTTAAAAAAAAAAAAAAAAGACTCACAGACATGGTTTAACTATCCCATGACGCTTCTCTTAAAAATACCTACCTGAAAGAATTCAACTAAAATTTAAGTTGAAAATTCTTACCATAGCAGTGTTGCACGGAGAACATACAATTGACTATTGCGTGCTAAAGATAACTAAGCCCTGTCATCAAGGATATACCAACAGGGCAAAAATCTTTTGAAATTTCTAAAACAAGAATGGCTTTAATAATACTAACTGGAACTGGTTAAAACTGGCTACAATTCCCCCCTTAACTATTAAGGAAATGTAGTCAACTAAATAGCAGTACCTTAAATCTTTCCAAATTTTGCTTCCTTTCATGAGGCTTTCTGTCCCCATGAAGACAAACACATGAGAACTGATGTCCTTTTTTATCAGGTCCTGGTGAAAAGCATATTAAACAGTTAACCTTGGAAAACAATACACCAAAGACTGTATCAAAAAACCAACAGCATTCCGACTACAATGGTGCCATATAATTCCACAGAAATCTATACCCCAATTTGCCACAAACCACAGTTAACACAATTTCTGTCATAAGTGAAAAGCCATTAAAATAAACTCCAGGAGCATTAGAACTGATTTACTTTGAAGGACATTTTTAAGTCACTCTTCCTGATGTGTAGTAGACAGAACAGTATACCAAATGTGTTCCTAAAAGGAAAACCTATGAGCATATAAGGAACCTCTCCTATCCCATATAAAGAAAGCTAAGAACCAAAAAAGTAGACAAGAGAGATCAATCTTGGAAGAACCAAAATAGGCATGATGAAGTTCAGGCCCTTACTAAAGGCCACGCCCACAAGCCTACCCTCCTCAGAATGTCCTAACAGCTTCGTTATCTGGTACCCTGGCCAAAGCAGATTAGGAGCAGCAAACTGGTAGGATGGAGAGGCATATACACTGGAAGCCAATTCTAAAAAAGAAACTCGAGTAGATACGGTAAGAAAAGCCATCCAGTCCTGATCAGAGTAAGGGTAAACAGCCATCTAGAGCTCAAAAGAACCCGTAGGCTCCGGCAGGAGTGCAGAATAACAATTACGCCATAACTAACTACGCTCTATAGTAAATTTTAAGTTCAATAAAATTACTTCAGAATTCAAGAAAAATATACCATGAAAGCTACCCACCCAAAATGAATACAAGAACTAATTATGCAGAGAATAATAATAGCTAATCAGAACTTCCAGAGGCCTATAGCTTAGGCCTTACTGCATTCTGAATTCAAGTGGTTTAGGGAAGTATCACAAACACACTCCTACTCCCCAGTTGAGCTGTGTATAGGGAAAGGAGGGATCCTTTATTTTCCCCTGTTAAACCTCTGAAGTTCTGGTATATACTGTGTTACTTTGGTTTTAGTAATGGTTTGGGAAACTTGGTTTTTAGACAAAGGTATCCAGAATACTTAGGAAAGGAAGGTAAAAAGAGCAAGGAATCTTAAACTGCTTGAGCAATGGCATTTCTTTCTTTTTTTTTTTTTAAGATTTTATTTATTTGACAGAGAAATCACAAGTAGGCAGAGAGGCAGGCAGAGAGAGGCGGAAGCAGACTCCCTGCTAAGCAGAAAGCCTGACGTGGGGCTCGATCCCAGGACCCTGGGATCATGACCTGAGCTGAAGGCAAAGGCTTTAACCCGCTGAGCCACCCAGGCACCCCGAGCAATGGCATTTCTAACCAAATAATCAAATTCTCCATTCAAAACCAACATGAACAGGAAGAAGTATTACAAAACAGTCACTATAACTAAAACAACCAAGCAAGGCTGTTTGCTATGACTTGGGGGCGGGGTGGGGGGGGACGGTACTAAACTGCTCACTGTAATGAACAATATAACCTGTTCCTCATATGACCATCAGTTCAAATTTTTTAAACTGTTTGAGTTTTCTGGCTCCCTGATGTACATCAATTATAAAAAGAGATGCGTTTGAGTTCTCCCCATTATGAAAGCAGGATTCATCTGTTACCTTGCACATCTGTCAATTTTTGCTTTATATATTTTTCAACATTAATTTTCAAACACAGCAACAATGAAAAGATTCTCAAAGTAAATAGCTGTATTTTCACCTCCTAGATTATACCACTAACATTTACTATATTTATTTTACTGCCTGTCTAGCTCTTTTTCCTATCAATTCATTTTTATATTTTTGATGCATTTCAATGTAAATTGCAAGTATCTGTACAGTTCAGCATGCATCTCATTAACTAGAATGCAGTTATTTGTTTAGGTTTTATGATTTTCCTTCAAGGTGAAAGTTACATACAAGGAAATGTACAAATCTTAAGTGTATGTCTGCTGAGTTTTGACAAATGCATGCACCTATGCAAGCCCAAAGTCCTATCAAGATAGAAAATATGAATGTCACTACTCCACAAAGTACCCCCATTCCCATTATGCTGGGGCAAAACCACTGTTGTGGGTTTCTTCCCCTTAAAGATTAATTCTGACTCTTCTAGAACGTCACACAAATGGAATCATACAGAATATAGGCTTGTATAAAGAATCTTTCATTCTGCAAGATGTCTGAGATTCACCCACAGCTGCTGAGTCCACCAATAGTCCAATCCTTTGTATCACTGAGCGATATTCCAGTGACTAAATATTTCACATCTGGTTTAAGCCATTTCCCTACTGACAGCCACCTAGTGTATCTTCAGTTTGGGGCTATTATAAATAAAGCTGCTATGACCATTCTTGCTCATAGCTTTTGTCAATAAATCTTAGATAAACTTTATTTATCTTGAGTAACTAGGAGTTGAATTACTAAGCCATAAGATAGCAATGTTAATTTTATTTAAAAATGTAAGACCAGGGGCTCTTGGGTGGCTCAGTCAGTTAAGCGTCTGCCTTTAACTCAGGTCATGATCCCAGGCCCCGCATCCAGCTCCCAACACAGCGGGAAACCTGCTTCTCTCTCTTCCTCTCCCTCTGCTTGCTTGTGTTCCCTCTCTCGACGTGTCTCTGCCAAATAAGTAAATAAATAAAATCTAAAGAAAAAATACAAATAAAAAAATACAAATAAAAATGGAAGCCCTTTTACCAACATGGTTGTACAGCAACAGTGTGAGTACTCTAGCTGCTCCACAACCCCGCCAGAAAGCCCCTTGGATTTTTAATCCAGCCATTATGAGCGTACAGTGCTACTACACTGTGATTTTGCATGTCCCTAATGACTGAGTGAGATGTTGAGCATCTCTTCATGTTGGTTTATATGTTATAAGGAGCATAACACTAGAATCATCCTATACTCATTGTAGACTTATTTAGATTAGATTTAGATTAGATATAATCTAATTATTTAGATTAAATATTATATTTAATATATATTATTTATATATAACCTATATTGTTATATCATATTATATATAATTATTATATAATTATATTTAATATATATTAAATATACAATGTGTATTATATATATTTAATATATTATATTTAATATTAAATATTATATTATTTAGATTAAATATTTGATTACATAGTGACTTTATTTCTAGTTAATATTTTTGTCTTAAATTCTACTGCATCTCTTGTTAATATAGCTAGACCGACTTTCTTTTCACTAGTAGTTTAGATGATACATATATTTCTTCAGCCCCTTTCAATCTCTCCATGTCCTCAGGTTTTAAGTATCTCTCTTATAAATAGCACACAGCTAGATTTTATCCAGTCTAACCATCTACACCTTTTAACTGAGGATTTAGATAGTGTTTACTCACTCAGATTTTTCTACCAGCCATCTTACTCTGTAATTTCTAACCATTCTGCTATTTCTTATTATTTTTCCTCTTGCTTTCTTAGCCTTTTTAAGATGTTTTTTTTCTCCATTTATTGGCTTAAAAGATATACATTCTATTATTTAATGATTATACTTGAAATTTTAACATTAAAGTTAATCAATAACATTACCCTTCTTCCAAATGGCAGCAGGGCCTCAGAACACTGTAATGAACTTAGAAAGCCCTCACTGTCTGCCTGGGGCTTATCCTATGAAAAAGTACTAGACAAGCACAGATACTTACAATGCACCATTGCTGCTTTAAATTCTGTGCACGCATTCGAGACTGCATCAACATGAGACTAATAATCTATTAAATGAGGAAATAAACACAATTTATTTCAAGTGAAGAAACATTACCTCCTCCTTGTTGCACAAAATATTGCTCCAAGTTATCACAGTCAATTTTGGTTCTACAGAAAATAATTGCTTGATCCATCTTGTGTTCCTTGATTGCCCGGACAGCATACTCCCCCTTCAGGATTTTAATAGCTTCAGACCACATCTCTTGAATACCATAACAACAACAAAAACAGAAAAAGAATTTCAATCTAAAATTGTTATAAACACACATAATTACAGTCACAGACTTACTGCTTAACTCACCTACAACACTTTGCTTTAATAAAAAATAAGTGAGATTAAGATAAGATGAAATGGTGAGAATATCCATTTACTCATTTATTCCTATTTCTGTTAATGTGCATTTGTGCCACCTTAGGGGTACCAAAACACCTGTAATCACACCTCTCATGAGGGAAACAGACATATAACCACAAGCAAACAGAGCTTCATACCTACAACAAAACTCTGTTCCTATCTCTCATAGACAACTAATCATATTCTGCCTTGCATTAACTTCCCTAACTGCTCAATAAATGTTTACTCAATTATTTTAACCCCTTTTAAAAATAATCAATGTACTTTTCAAATTTAACACCAGAAAGTTCATATTTTTAAGGAATAAAAAAAAAATGTATGTCAAACTAAGTCATTTCTTAGCCATCACCCCCCATCTGTTTCAGTGGGAAGCTAATACTACAGTTATCATCTATCTAATGCGAAATTTTAATTCTGTAACCCACCATATTTCTAAAAAGTCTCTCTAGTCATATCTAATTGTTATATAAACTAAGCAAAACATTTATAAGAAAAATATATGAAGTAACAATTTTTATTTTATAAAATGTATTCTCAAACAGTGGGAGGATACATTATTTTGAATCATCAGTGTCTCTGCTCTTCTCCAACAAAACGGCTATTTGAGCATGCAGCACTTTATAAATTTGGAACTGCACATAAAACTGAATTCAAAAGGACTCTATTTAATCAAGATTTCAGAAAATTCACCTTTCAGATACTTGTCATAAACCTACCCATGAATCCAACCGTGAAGCAAATGCAGTCTCACCCTTCCCAATGACCCACGTGAGACATCAGACATCAAACATGCAGCCTAATGGGTCTGAGATCCACTCTATGTTCGACAAGCACTATCCTTGCAAAAGAATGTACACTCACAGATCTTTAAAATATTATGAACCTGAAACAAACAGTCTCTGCTCTGCAAAGAAATATCTTCACTGAATTAAATGTTCACCTTTTTAAAAACCAATAAATATTTAATGATCTAATGATATTCAGTTTAGGAGGATGAAAACGGCCTAGAGATGGATGGTGGCCATGGATGCAAAGTAGGAATGTACTTCATGCCACTGAACTTGATCTACTTGAGAATGGTTAAAACGGGAAATTTTGTGTTAGATATACTTTATCATTTACAAAAAGAATAAATAAACTATTTCAAGATAATTTCTGTATCTTTCACAAAGTTGTAAGCTAAAGACCCTCAATGAAGAATCTATGTGACATTTCTCCTGGAATTCAGGACCAATATAAAATCTATTGCCAGAGAATTTTGCTAATATCCTATGATAAGAAGAATTCCAAAATCCAAAGTATGTGTGACCCAGCTGTCAGGAGACTAACATCTGAAATTCAGTGATTAATGCTGCTCTTAGCTGACTGGTATCCACATTTCCCTCATTTCCTTATTATTTTTGGTGCTTTTATCTTCAGATTTCCTGTTCTAATTTCATAGGTCACCTCAAATCCTTCATGAGAATAGGCGGGGCATAAATTCAATTAAGACAAACCAATTCGTTTTCAAAATCTTTCAAAACCATTCATTAATTCATTCACCCATTCATTCATTCACTCACTTAATCACTCATTCAACTTACCTGGACTATTAGCACCAGGCCTTGTGTTATCTTTTGCATGTACATCATCAGTCTATTAAAAGAAAAGGATAACAAAGGGTAGCAAGTGGCTAAGTAAGGATTCCAAACAGGTATCATTTTTTTAAAGGAAAAAATGTATCTAACCTTAGACTGTATTTCAGACGTACGTCTTTAGAGTATGTAGGCAAAAGCATTCTTCAGATTTAGAAAACCCTTTATTGACTGCAAGTCTAAGACTAAGCAATTTTAAATGTAATAAAAATGCAAAGGTGGCTTTTAGAATATTATATACTTATAATATACAACACACCCTTATTTTATAAAGGTAAATCTAAGAACAGTGGAGGAAAAAAACAGTAGGTGGACACATGAAATTTATTTTTAGGAAAATAAGGAATCTCAAGAGGACACTAAAATATTATTAAAAACAGTGATTACTGTACCTGAAATTAATCTAGGTATATACATTATCCTACTCATTTATCAAAATTACATCAAGGAAGATGATCATTAAAAGTAACTCTTACAGAGGGGGCACCTGGGTGGCTCAGTGCCTTCGGCTCTGGTCATGATCTCGCGGTCCTGGGATCAAATCCCGCATCGGGCTCTCTGTTCAGCAGGAAGCCTGCTTCCCCTCTCTCTCTCTACCTGCCTCTCTGCCTACTTGTGATCTCTCTCTCTCTCTGTCAAATAAATAAATAAAATCTTTAAAAAAAAAAAAAAAAAAGGTAACTCTTACAGAGAAAAAAATAAAAGCCCATCACTTATTCTGTGCTCTCAAGGCCTAATCTTTTGCGGTCACTGGCTGGACTTCTCTTTTCTCAGGTACAGTATCTGGCTATAAGCATCACTAAAACCCCAAGGTTAAGCTAGTTTATTAAGTTTTATTCCCCACAAATGTTAACAGTGTAAAGTACTCACTCTAATGTGGTTTTTCCCAAGCCTTTCCCATAGTCTATCAGTTTTGGGATTCACCGGGACAACCACATGATGTACAGTGTCCGGAACAGAGTCTTCTCCTTTTAAATCAACCCAGGTGGGAAAATGCATTATCTTCTCAGACAGCTTCTTCACATCAAAAGAATGCAAAGTAGCAGAGCAAACAATCACCTAAGAGGGGAAAAAAAAGTTCAGATCAACTTTCATTTTACAATAATAATTCTACCATATGAATACTAATGTGGGCCCCAAAGTATGTTAACCTGGAATCTACAGATGAGTTTAATACTGAACCCTGCACCAGCAACTGGTGACATAACTCTGGGCCGGTTAATCTCTCTGAACTACAATCCCCTCGCTCACAGAGAGTCTCCTCGCTCACAGTCCGTCCCCTCGCTCACGGTGAGTCCCTCACTCACAGTCCATCCCCTCGCTCACAGTGAGTCCCCTCGCTGCTACAGAAACCATGCCACCGATTCCACGAGGTCCTACGAAGACTAAGATGAAGAGGTTACTGTTTGTTCCCTTCTCTCCCCCTTAAAGCCTCTTCTACCTCTCAAATTCTTCCTAGGAACTAAGGGTGAGAAAAATAAGAGTAATATTTTAAGAAATAATGACAACAGCTGTTTTCAACAGTTCATGATATTGCCCCCTCAAACAGGAAGCAGTCCTCACAGTCTGGAATATAAACTCCAAATGCTCTGTAGAAAAAAAAACAACTAAGAATTTTTTACTTATCATCTTCTGTGACACCTAATTTCCTCAAGCTCCCTTCTCCTTCATTTCTCTGAGCAGCTTTCAAGACCGTTTCTTTGTGTGTACTATTTACTCAGGTAATAAAGAAAATGTTTTATATAGCAGTTAACATAATCAGAAGAAACTAAAACAAAATGTAGAACAAAACAAAAGAAGCATTAACACATAACAACTGTCCACATGTATTTTAAGATGCATCCTTCATTGCATACCTGAAGTCTTTTCCCATCAGAGGTAATCTGAGGAATCTGGTTATGTATCCTATTTATAAAATCAGAGTAACCTTGAGAAAGCAGCCCATCCTGAATGAGAAGCAAAGAAAAGCATAAATTTTTTAATCAATACCGGAATCTTTCTTTTGTAAATCAAATGCAGAAAGATAATGGGAATGTATTCATAAGCATACATATCCCCATATTCTCAAAATGATTATTTCCCATCAGATAAAGACAAGTTATAAATTCAACTTTAATTCCATGTGACTAGAATATGAAAAAGCTGACCATAAACAATCCAAAAATTATACTCCAGTATTCTAGAATGAATACTAGAGACGACAGTTTCTACCACATATCCTTAAACATATGATTTTAATATGAAAAAATGAAAACAAAAATCCTCAGTACTAAAAACCACCTCAACTCATACTGAAAATACTTTGGAAGTATGTCTCAAGAGCTTCCAAGAAGATGGAGAGGAGAAGGGAGTTGAAGGAAATTGGAGGGGGAGATGAACCATGAGAGACTATGGACTCTGAAAAATAATCTGAGGGTTTTGAAGGGGCGGGGGGTGGGAAGTTGGGTGAGCCTGGTGGTGGGTATTATGGAGGGCACGTATTGAATGGAGCACTGGGTGTGGTGCATAAACAACGAATTCTGGTACACTGAAAAGAAATTGAAAAAATAAAAAATTTTAAAAAAAAGAGCTTCCAAAACATTAATGTTCTTAGACTTCACATTGTGCAACTATGACATGAAAAAATAACTGTAATGTGTAAAATAATCTATGTATTAAAAAGATAGCTATTTGGGGGCGCCTGGGTGGCTCAGTGGGTTAAAGCCTCTGCCTTCGGCTCAGGTCATGATCCCAGGGTCCTGGGATCGAGCCCCACATCGGGCTCTCTGCTCTGCGGGGAGCCTGCCTCCCCCCCTCTCTCTGCCTGCCTCTCTGACTACTTGTGATTTCTGTCTGTCAAATAAATAAGTAAAATCTTTAAAAAAAAAAAAAAAAAAAAAAAAAAGATAGCTATTTGGAGTAAAAAACAAATCTACATGTCTAGTGACAAGAGTGGTTAAATAAACCATGAAATAGTCATATAAAAGACCACTAGACAGCCTTTAAAAACTGTTCACAAATAAGGACATGAAATACTTAAGTGACTTTATTAAGAAAAAAAAAGTTTTCCTAGATTCACATAATTTGATTTACCATGTAAAATTGTATTTATATAAATACAAGGAGTGGATGAAAATATACCAAACTACTAGTAATGATTATTTCTAGGTATTGGAATCATGACTGAATTGTGATTTTTTCCATCATTTTACATATTTTTATCTCCCGAAACACAAGCAAAAAAATTTTTTTAAAGTACGACTATATTTCAACATACAGCTTCATCCAGGACCAGGAATCTAACTTGGGATAAGTTCAGCTTTCCAGTTGACACCAAATCATCTAGTCTTCCTGGAGTGCCAACAACTATATCTACCTGAAAAATATCAAAAGCACCTAATGAAAACCAAACCACTATTCTGATCACTGTAAAACAGCAACAAACGGTGGTTTACTTACGGTGAAAACATGCACACTGAAGCAGCCATCATCAGCTCGAAATTCTCAGAACAGGAACTGTAGATAATGCCCTATTACCAAACCTGTATTTGGTTTGGAATTAATGTGAAGATTTTGGATAACTAATTTTGACAACCTTAACTGTTACGTACAGTCTAATAGATAAAATTTGTATTATGTGAGTGAATGAATTTATGGGAACTCTGAAATCCAACCAGGATTCAAATGCCAGCTCCGTCACCCAGCTGTATAACCTCACCTCTTCTACTTTCAACTTTCTCTTTTTTTTAAATGGGCAACACCTTTGGCGATGCAAGATGGCTCTGACAACTGATACAACACCGTGCTGATGTTTTAAAACTACTGTTATCATCTCATGACCACGAAAAGAAACACCACTATTATTATTCCTTTTTTTTTTTTTTAAGTAGGCTCCATGCCCAGTGGGAAGCCCAAAACAGCCCCAGTGGGGCTTCAGCTCATGACCCAAGTTCAACACCTGAGCTAAGATCAAGAATCGGATGCTTCACTGACTATGCCATCCAGATGCCCTAAATATTCATATTTTTACATGAGGAAACTGAAATTTAGAATACTAAAATCACAAGAGCTTAAATGATACAGCTTATAAGTATCCAAACTGGAATTGCAAACTTGGTACAAACAAGAGAAAAGGTCTAACTCAAGAACAAGGTTTATTTTAACTTTTTATTATAAAAATTGTCAAACATACTCAAAGGGAAGAGAATAATGAACCCCACACCAGTACAAACAATGAACAGTATTTTACATTCACACATGCATCTTTTAATCAAGTTCACAGTGTATCAGGAATATGGGTTTAAGTAAGCGCTACCTAGGGGCTGTAAGATGTTGGGCAAGTGACTTAATATTTAGTATAAGTCCTCTTCCTAATCTATAAAAATGGGGAGAGTACCATTTCATTAGTACTGATAACTATAAGCAAGTCTCAGTTCAATGTAGAGAACACTGCCTGAAAATATGAAGATAAGGCCTGTTTAATGTATTAAGAACCTACGTGCCAAGCACAGTGACAGGTCCTATACATAGCAATGAACAAAAAATATCCTTCTGATTCTTTACTCTTTACTATAACATCTCTTTACGATAGGATTCCAACCCACATGTGAGTCTCCACTCTCCTCAATTTCAGCAGCTAAAGTCAGCATGAAAAGTCACTTTATGTGAAATATATACACTAGGTCTCTCAGGTTTAAAAACAATAAGCTGGAAAAACCTGTATAATAGCACCAATTACTCTCCTGGGCCTCAACTGCACATGTTGCTTAACTGTGCAACTTTTTAAAATTGTAAAAATTACACAGTTCTACTCTCTCACTCCAAAGCTGACTTTAGCCCAGGACGAGACACAACACAGGACTATGGCTGAGCCAGAGGATGATGGGAGATCACAGGAGGACAGAATATAGATGGAAAGAGCGGAAAGAGAGTGTATTAGATTCCCTAAGCAGAATGGACCTGAAGGTGTCAAGAAAGCCACAGAATAAAACTTCCATTGGATTTAGCCAGTACCAAATTTTAGATATGACTGACAGAAGCATACAGAATTCCCTAAAAGCTCTACAGCTGGAAAACGGGAGTTAAGAAACTTAATAACTTCTGAGGAAAATGGATTTGGGTTTGAGAAGCCAAGAATGGAAATGAACATTAAATCTCTTACAACCACTAAAAAATATAGCACAGCAAATAAGAACATATCAAAGCAATATTACTATCTTAAAATAGTATTAACAAGTACAGTAATAGGATTCCTTGCTTTTAATATGTCATACCAGGTCAATCTAAACCACACAGCATAAAATTTCATTTGACGGGGGCACCAATGGAACTGAAAGAAGTAGACATAATTCCTCGCCATGACTCAGTATCAGGTGGGTTAGATTAAATAATAAAATATTTAGGGAAGGAAATGGAAGAGAAATTTGAAAGGGACAAGTTACTTCATACATATAAAATATTTTATGAAGTCCTATCTATATCTGGCTCCACAGGATTGATGAGCCCAGTTAAGAATATTCCCTAATAATAAGGATCCCAGTCCTAGCTTTGTCTTTTGTAACTGCATGCCTATGCACCCTTTGTAAGACTCCCCTGACCCATATCTGAACTCATCTCCCTCCTCCTGAAGCCCGAGTTTATCACTTTTCATCCGTCCCTTGGGTCACTGCCAAAATGTCCACATTCTCTGCAATCCACTTGATTTCCATTTCTATTCTTAACTCCAGTTTCTTTTTTTCCCATTATCTCCAAAAGAAAGGATTATTAATGCATGAGAAAGCAAGAAGAAAATCCTCAAGTGCTCAAAAGGTAAACCAAAAAAAAAAGAAAAAAGTATGCTGAATTTTGCATGAGGGGTTTGGAAGAAACTACCGTGCTGTATATTCTTAGGAAAAGAAAAGACATACTTGCAACATGTTTCTGAACAAATTTTGTTTTGATCTTGTTCTAACTTCAGACTCACTTGATTTTTCTTGAAACACAACAGAACTACAACTTGCCAAAATGACAGCTCATAATGTAACCTCTTAAAAATTAAAAGTACAACTTACCCCATTATCCAAAACAGAGAGCTGATCCCGTGCTGCAACACCTCCAATTATCAGAAGCTCCCTGAAATAAACACCATAATGATAACATAGAAAACGATTCAAGCTGGCTGTATTGTTTGACTTGTATCCATTTCTTCTCAGTGGAAATTAAGGGTGAGTTAAATAACTGAGAAAGAACCTACAACCAGAGGCTGGAGAAGGGTGGAATTTAAGTGCTTCACTTGCGGCAGCCGCATAAATGCTAGAACGGGCCGTGCAGAGAGCACGTGAACACTCGAGACCCAGCAGACACCAGTTCTCATTTGTTTCCGTGTCCTCCTGTACCAGGCTAATTCCCAGGGCTCCAAAATCTGCTTCCAATCTACCTTCTTGAACATTTGTGGTTGTATGTGTATAAGTTGTATCTCTGAAATATATAAGTATCAATTGTTAAAAGTTGCCTCCAGATGGGATAACTAAAAACTGGGGGACTAGGTGAAATCCTTATTTTTCACAGGATATTCTTCCACATTGTGTGACTTTTTCTCATTCCAAACAAAATTTTTTTTTAATGTTTAGGTTAAAAAAGATCATGTTATGCCAAGGCAATTCTTTGTGGGGGAAAGAACAACCTTTTCAACAAATGGTGCTGGGACAAATGGATATGCACATGCCAAAGAATGAGGTAAGACCTCTTCTTTATACTACACACAAAAATTAATTCAAAATAAATTACACGTGCAATTACAAGACACGGAACTGTAAAACTCTAAGAAGAAAACATGGGGGTAAATTTTCATGACTTTGGGTTAGGCAAAGTCTCGTCATATGCGACACCAAAAACAAAAGCAACAAATGAAAAAAAATAAATCAGACCTCATCAATATTAAAAACCTTTGTACTTCAAACACACTATCAAGAGGGCGAAAATATCCACAAATCCTGTATCTAATAAATAATATCACATGCGTATCAGAATATATAAAGAACTCTGATAACTCAACAAAACAACAACCCAAATGAAAAATGGGCAAAAAATGTGGACATTACAAATGGCCAATAAGCATAAGAAAAGATGTTCAACATCATTAGCTATTAGGGAAATGCAAATCAAAACCATAATAAGATACTATTTCACACCCATTAGGATGGCTACAATCAAATGAGAGGTAAGTGTTGAGGATCTGGAGAAACTGGAACCTTCACACGTTACTATCAGGACCAGAACACCATGCTGTCACTTTAGAACACAGCTGGGTGGTTCCTGAAGACATTGAACATGAAGCTACTCTATGATCCAGCAATTCCACTCCTAGGTATACATCCAGAAGAGATGAAAGTGATCTCCACACAAACACTTGCACACTAACGTTCATAACACAGTAGCCAAAAAGTGGCAACAACCCAAACACCCTCAGTTAATGGACGCATAAGTAAAAACACGGTCCGTGCATATAAATGGGATGCTTTTTGGCAATAAAAAAGAAATAAGCACTGATCCACACTGTGATCGTCATGAACGAACCCTGACATCACACTAAGTGCAAGCGGCCAGTCACAAAAGAACATGTATCACACAATCCCATTTATGTAAAATGTCCAAAACAGGCAAATCTAAAGACAGAAAATAAATCAGTGGCTGCCTTGGCATGGTGAGGTCAGGAGGAAACCAAATTGGCTATTAACGGGTACAGTGTTTCCTTTGAGAGTGAGGAGAAAGTTTAAAAACTGGTTTTGGTGACAGCTGTACAACTCTGTGAATATAACAGAAAAACTAAAAGCAACCCAAACACTTTAAAGAATGGGATGTATGGTATGTGAATTAGATGCCACTAAAGCTATTTACAAAAAGATTGTCTCCTTCTCATAAAGCAAGCAAAATTACTTCCAATCAGAAATATCTACCATGTATCTTCCTTTATTAATTTTATTCTTAGTGACTACAGTCTTTTAAAAAATCCTAGAACACACTAAGAAAGTAGATGACCTTACTACTGAGTCTTGTAACACTACAACTGATTAAAAGTTGGCTTTATGGCTTCCTATCTTCATCTTGAACAATTTAGACAGAAGAAATCCAAAACACAAAGTGCTTTCTCACCTATGAATGTCCATTACACTGGCATATTCCCTAACCACGTACCATTCTAGAGCTGTTACATTTCCTAAATATGGTAATATTAGATGCCAGATTATCTGTATAAGAATCACCTGGAAGAGCTGCCATTCTTCCTAAAGAAAACAAAAAAAGTCTAATTCCTATTCCCTGGAAATTCTGATTCAGAATATGTAACAGAAGAATAAATGTCTAATATTAAATATCTAAGAGAAGAATAAATAATTTGTATCTTTAAATAAAGTCCCTAAGTTCCCAGGTTTGGAAACTATGGTCCTTAAATCTATCATTTCTTCTGCTACAATACTCTTTTCCACTTTCCTTATCAGTTATATTTATCCCTATAAATTTAGCAGAAGATACACACATAGCCCAATCTATCCTTGTGTACAAAGCACTGTAGGCTTGAGGAATATAAAAGAACAGCCCTCGACTTAAGGATTATAAAGCTAAGTTGGGATGAGCAAAGCTATGCATATTTAAAACAAGAACACTAACATGTGACAGTGTATAAGAATTAAGGTGAAGCACACACACAGTCAGTGGTATCCAAGGAGGGAGAAAGGACTGGGCTGGTACAGCCAGGCTAGCCTTGCAGACTAGGACTTGAGCTGGGTTTTCAAGGAAGGCTCATTTATATAGAATACCAAAATAAGTAAAACATAATTTTACCTTTTTTTAAAAGATTTTACTTATTTGACACAGAGAGAGAAATCACAAGTAGGCAGAGAGGCAGGCAGAGAGGCAGGCAGAGAGGGGGAAGCAGGTTCCCCGCTGAGCAGAGAGCCCGATGCGAAACTCAATCCCAGGACCCTGAGATCATGACCCGAGCCGAAGGCAGAGGCTTAACCCACTGAGCCGCCCAGGCACCCCTACAATTTTACCTTCTTAATAAATAGATTTTATTATTCATCTTCCCTTCCAGTCCCTGTCCATAGGTATGTTAACCTTTACACATAATTACAGCACAAAAATACATTAATATTAGCATTTTACATTCTTTCAAAACACACTCTCTTATGAAGAATTCCAAGTCCCTGACATGAAGCAGATGCCCTGGTTGTGTTTTCCTACAGTGACTTTCCCTACCATATCTCCAAGGCATTTTACCCCATTTATTCCATTGTTTCTCTCCTTTCACACAATCCCCACACTCCCACACTTAATCCTGTGAAAGCAAAGACTGTCTCACTGTTATGCCCCTGATCCTGAGCCTAAGAATCCACACATAGTAGGATATTCAAATAATTCCCTGATGAGTGACATATGCATCAATCCTCAAAACAAAACTAAGAATTATTTTACCTAAAAAACTGTATCAAGTATAATTTATCCCTGAGTAAATTTAACTTGTAAGAAAGATCAGTATTAAAAAGATGGTCCTGGGACGCCTGGGTGGCTCAGATCTTTAGCGTCTGCCTTCAGCTCAGGTTATGATCCCAGGGTCCTGGGATCTAGTTCCACATCTGGCTCTCTCCTGCCTGCTGCTTGCTCTCTCTCATGCTCTCTCTCTATCTGGCAGACAAATAAATAAAATCTTTAAAAAAAAAATGCCAACAATTTCAAATTTCTGAAATCAGACAGTGGTGATGCTGGCACAACTTGACTGTGCCAAAAACCACTGAATTGTACACTTTAAAATGGTGGATTTTATGGTGTGAGAATTATGTCTCAATAAAAAAAGGTAATTAACAAAAATCAAGTAACAAATCAACTCACACAGTAGTTTATAAGGCATGGCCTTCCTCAAAACAAAAGGGACTGCTACTGAGCAAGGAGCTCCACAAGATCACTTCACTTACGGTCTCCCTCCAGGGGTTCCAGGAGCCCTCTGACTAGGCAGTGACCAGTGAAAGCCCGAATGGAAAGTTCTCATTCCTGTGAGACAGGCTAGACTCAGCTTCCCAAACTGTTTACCAACATGTAGGAAACAGTGATATTTTCTACACAAATGAAGTGATGGATCTAACAGTGAATGAAATGTTCCCTTAAAAAAATTAATTTCTGGGCATGTGGTGGCATAGTCAGTTAAGCCTCCAACTCTTGGTTATGGCTCAGGTCATGATCTCAGGGTCATGAGATCAAGCTCCGCTTGAGGCTCTGTGTTCAGGGAGGAGTCTGCTTAAGATTCTCTTTCCCCATCTCCCTCTGCCCCTCCACACCCCTACCCCTGCGTGCATGCATGTGCTCTAAAATCTTTAAAAAATACAAAATAATGGAGCGCCTGGGTGGCTCAGTGGGTTAAGCCTCTGCCTTCAGCTCAGGTCATTATCTCAGGGTCCTGGGATCGAGCCCCACATCTGGGTCTCTGCTCAGCAGGGAGCCTCCTTCCCCCGCCCCCCTGTGTGTGGTGCTCTGCCTACTGCGAACTCTGTCAAATAAATAAAATTTTTAAAAAATACAAAATAAAAAATTAAAATTACTGATATTGTTTTGCAAACCATGACATTTCATGTAAGAGAAAAATCTCAATTTACTTATCTTTGAACAAACTTGTTTATCAAACAAGAGTTTTAGGGGTGCCTGGAAGGCATCTGACTCAGCTAAGGTCATGATCTCAGGGTTGTGATATCAAGCCTCCTGTCAGGCTCTGGGCTGGGAGTAGAGCCCGCTCCAGAAGAGTCTCTCTACCCTTCCGCCAGCCCACCTCCCGCCCCCCGCCACCGACCCTAGCGCGGGAGACCCAAGCTCTCTCTCTCTCTTTCAAAACAAAACAAAACAAAAATATTTTTTTAAAAAAAGTTTTATATAAAAACTACTTGCTACTATATATCAAAGTTAAAGTTACACACTCATACCTATGCATATGTGTGCATACTGAATTTCTACCTCATTTTTTTTCTTACTCTTCTTCCAAAACACCTCAAACCTAAAAACAACAAGGCATTTGGGAACAAAAGGAAGCTTTACCTTAATTTAGGATTATCAATATATTTCTTAAACTGCTTGACGTTGTTCAAAGTTTGCTCAGCTAACTCTCGGGACGGCTCGACGATGAGAGCTTTTGGAGCGTTGGGGAGAAACTTCGTTTGTGCCACCTGCGCATTACCTTAAGAAAATGAAAATGATGGGAACATGTTCAAATCACATCTCAATACCTTTACTTGTAAAGCATGAGCACAAATATTCCATTATCAAAAATTTCAATAACTGTCAAAAAACTACAGGACATGTTCATAAAACAAAATAAGGCTAAGATTCCTAAAATCAACTATAGCTTCTTTAAATTTACTTGCAGTGATTGCAACTGATCATATGTTTTGTGATAAAGTAAACAAGCTATGAAATGTATTTACTTTAAGTAACTGAAATAGATTAGCCAACACAATGGTAAGACTATGAGCTTTCAAGTCCAACTGCTTGGGTTTAAATTCAGTTCTACCACTTACTTGCTGTGTGACCTTGGGCAAGTTACGTCAAGTCCCTATTCCTCGAGGTCTTTGTCTGTAAAATGGGAAGAGTACTACCTTATAGGGTTGTGAAGATTAAATAATCTATGTAAAGAACTTAACACAGTGCCACAGCACTTAATAAGCACAATTTTATAAATACTAGATATCATCACCATGATCAGGTTCCCCAAAATGCCTAAACAAAACCAAATACCCAAGAGTTTATGAATCAGGTTTTGAAACTGAATTTTACTGACGTGTTAAGTAAAGATGTGTGACTAAACCAGCACAGGGAGCATGTGTAACTCACTCACTAGGAGAAGCCTCCTTACTGGAGTGTTTGCCAGTACCCCATTCTTGCAATTCTGACCCACTCAGAAGCAATACCTGTGTGCTGTGATTTGACAACACAACTATCCGATGCCTTGGAAAGAGCAACAAAACCATCTTTTGGTGGAAACTTAAATTCTTCTTCACCGAAGTTAAACTTTAGTTCAGCATTCTACCATGGAAGAAAGGGAGAAAATGAAAATTCTTAACCTAACAGTGAACTAACCAGTACAAACTAAGGCAGATCAAAGTAGCTTATAATCATAGCAACATTTTTCTAATTACCTTCAAAACACAAGCAGGAAAGAGGGCTTGGTTCTTCATATGTGGTGGTATTTCAAAGGCCAGACCAAGGTCTTTTCCTAAAAAAAAGAAAAGAGAGAGGGAGAGAAAGAGACTGAGGAAAACAAAATGATCAGAAAAGAACATCCATATGCTCACATCATCAAATCTACCAACCTACCCACATTCATGCGTTCCCATCCTGCTCCCATGGATAAACTGGACCTAATGTCAAACTCTTCACTTTTTACTTTACTCCTACAAGTGCCCCTTCTCCCACTCTACATTTTTCAACCACTCCCTTCATAATGGATCACTTCCATTAGACACTTCAATGAGATAGTCCACGGCACACAACCATCCTGTAACATTAAAACACAGACAACCTCCTTGAATCCACATCTTCCTCTATCTTCTATTTTTCTTCTCCCATGTGTAGTAAAACTCCCTGATTTCCATTGTCACTGTGTAATTTCATTTCATCCCATTCTCATCACTGAAGTGATTCCCAGTCACACTCCCCCAACTCACCCAACAAGCTCACCAAAACAGAGATCATGAGTGATATGCACTTGCCAAACCCAGTGGTTAATCTTCACCTTCCTTGCCAGGCTATACCCATCAGAAGCACTGGATACAATCTGATTCTTCCCTCCTTCAAATACGTTCGTCACGTGGACTACAGGACTTCAATCTCTTGATTCTCCTCCTCCTTCACCTCTGCTAAGAGTCTCCTCACTTTGCTGACTTCTAACCAAAAGAATCCCCAGACTCAGATCCTTCCTTTTCCTTATCTACTCTCGTTCCCTAGGTAGGGAATCCAGTCTTCTAGCTTTAAGTATCATCTGTAAGCCATTGTCTCCCAAAGCTGTACCGCCAACCCTGACCTCCTGCCTTACACATCTGACCACTTACTTGACTTCACCACTTAGATGTGTAGTAAATCTCTCAAATTTAATATGCCCCAAATACAATTTCCAGCATCCCACTGGCCCCCTATCTACCACAACCACACATGCCACTCTGTTTTTAACACAGAAGCCATGAAACAGTGAAGAGAGAGGATATCAATTCTCTCTCTCTACTCAAAACCGTGATGGCTTCCATGAAACAGTGAAGAGAGAGGATATCAATTCTCTCTCTCTACTCAAAACCGTGATGGCTTCCAATCTCACTCAGACAGTCTGTACCATGGCCTCATTACCTCAACTGACCTAACATTCCACCACCCTGCTCCATGCTCAGTGTGTTCCAGACCCAATGGCCTCCTCAATGGCACTCAGACACTTCAAGCACACTTTTATCTCAAGGCCTTTGCATTTACTGTTCCCTCTGCTTGAAATACTCTTTGAAGATTTTTGTACAGCCCACCACCCAACTCATTCAGATTGCTACTCAAATGGCACCTTATCAGAGAAGGCTTCTCTGACCACCCAGTATAAAGTAGCATATCCCTAGACTGTTAGCACCCTCCATCCCCTTATCCTGATTACACTCTTTTCGATGTACTTGTTCCAACCTAACATATCCTGCATCTCTCTTTCCCCACCAGTAGGTAAGCCACGAGATGAAACAATGTTTGTCTACTCCATCCTCTGTTCTAGATAGAGCACCTCCTGGTGTGCCTGGCATTGAGTAAATGCTCAAAACATACTGGTTCAAAAGAAGGGCAGGGAGGGAGGGAGGACTGAAGAAGAGGGTAAGAGAATTATAAATCACAAGTATTGGGTATCTTATCTTCCCTAACAAGACAACCCATTGAAAGCCTACCATTTTTGGAGAATTTGACATGCCCCTTATCTATATCGAGGTAACATCCAATGGTATCATGCATAGTGAATTCCTAGAAAAGCAGAAAGTGCAGTGCTATTATTAGAAAGAAAAATCATAAATTAAAGCTAAAAGTTCAGGGGCGCCCAAGTGGCTCAGTGGATTAAGCCTCTGCCTTCAGTTCAGGTCATGATCTCAGGATCCTGGGATTGAGCCCTGCATCGGGTTCTTTGCTCAGCAGGGAGCCTGCTTCCCTCTCTCTCTCTGCCTGCCTCTCTGCCTACTTGTGATCTCTGTCTGTCAAATAAATAAATACAATCTTAAAAAAAAAAAAAAGCTAAAAGTTCAGTACAACTACATCAAAAGTAGTCAGTGCTTCAAAATAGTTCCTTGAAGCCCTAATGAAGGTATTAAAAAGAGCCTATTGGGGAACCTGGCTGGCTCAGTTGGTGCAGCACATTAACTCTTGATCTCAGAGTTCTGAGTTCAAGCCCCATGCTGGGAGCAGAGATTATTTAAAATAAAGTCTTTAAAAATGAAACAAATTGCCTATTACAGCACATCATATATCACAGCAGAGGCGTCTTGACAGGCTTTTTAGAATCAACATTATATCCAGGCTCATCCTCCTTACTACAGATTAAGACAACAAAAAAACATTTAGATTCACCATGATTAAAAAATAAGAAAAGAGAAGAACAAATACATTCAAGTCAAAGCCAAAATCAAAATGGGTAAAAATAGAGACAAAGTAATATACTTGAGAAAGACTAATAAATGGCATAAGAAAAAAATATGCAGCTCATTTTAAACATTTCTTCACGGAAATCCAAACCTGAACTTTCTGTGAAAAATATTCAGAAAATCCACCTGAATTTCAGAGTCCCTTTTATAGTCCTAGACACGTCACAGTGATCAAATAAGTACACAAGAAAACTTACTAATGCTATGATTAGGTCGATAATACAACTTACCTCTCCATAATTATCAAACTGTTTATTATGGGATTTCTTTCCTGTTCCACCAAAGCCAAATCCGAACTTGTCGGTACCTAGATTTTAAAATGTATTTTATTTATGTGGTTAAGAGTAAAGATAAAACTAAAAGCTCCGTACAAATCTAAAAATCTACAAAAACTCGAAGCATCTATGCAGTTTCGTGTGGTACATATTGGTGCACACTAACTTTACTCTGACTTCCCTCATATTCTTAACCTTCTTCCTCCTGTTTTACACTTAATAGTATGTATTTTTTAGTACTTCAAATCTTTTTGGAACACAGTGAGGTATACATAGATTTATTATTTCCAAGTCTTGAAAATAGAAACTTGTGTGGTTAAGATTATTTTGCTCCCCACTATCATAAAATGTCAAAAATCCACAAAAATATAACCAGGAAATTCAGTTTATTTTAGAAGCGCTCACCTAGGTCTAAGGAAGCCTGCATGGAAGACCACCCAACTCTGCATAATCCTTGGTCATGACAGGATACTTCATAGTAGTGCTTCCCTAGAAGGGCAAAATACTGTGAGATTTATACACACCTGTGAACCATTTACCATGAAGCCCCTTCCCCGCTATTTGAATTACAATTTGTTATGTTCCAAATGAAGAACTATAGATCTTTTTGTAACATTAGAAATCTTTTCAGATCCTTGATTTAAAGCTACCTGAAGAAAGTTCATGTATTAATACATTACTTCACAAGTTGATACAAGTGCAAATGCAATTTAAATACCTTTCGTTAACCCCTTAGTCGCTCTGCACCCATGCCACTCCTTCACTTCTCTGCTCTGACAACAAAGACCATCGGACCCAATTGCTGGATTTGAGAAAAACACAAAAAACCATGTCAGCACAGAGTATATAAATTAAGCATCCTGAAATGAGTATCATTCAGTCTCACCAATAAAATAATTGCTTCACTTGACTTGTTGCCATGTTCCAGACACTGAGACTTACTGATTCCTGAGTAAAAAGAGCTTCCCCAAAAGTAATTGCCCTTATTAACCTCTTGGAGGGCCTTGGCCATGTAGCAGACTAGTTCCTGTACTGTTATCTGTTAACTAGGACAAGATTTTACCACATCAAGTCTGGAAAGGAATCAACATAGCACCTAATCTCACTCCCACTGACAGTGTAGCTGTATCACCAACACAAATGTGTCTAGACAACCATTCTCTAGAGTCTTAAAGAAACGGATCCTCAGAGGGGATGCAGCACTCGCTCATCAATACCTGTGGCTTTGATTTTAGGCTTAAATTAGAGCTTAAGCGAATACTACACTAAAAGGAAAACAGGAAGTATCTCTGGCTTGTTCCCCAATCCATCGATCCAGATCCATTAAGACAAAGCAGGACAAAGACAAATAAACCTTTGTTGTTATTTGCTAATATTAGGACCCTAAAAATTATGTCCTATATGGCACCTCGTCGTCAGTCACCACACTTATTAGAGCTTACTGACTCTAAAGAAAGCACACGGCTTTTGTCTGTACTGGAAAGAAACTCTAACTTCTGTCCTGATTCAGGCTTGATTCAGCACCTGAATGTAAAACAAACTTTCAAGAAAAGCATCTCATCACACATCACCAGAAATTAATTTATTCAAAGTATAAATCCTTATTCATATGGGTACTACATTCTATAACTCTGAACTTTTTAAAAAGTTCTCCAAGCAATGGCAAATCCTTAAAATTCTTATACTTAAAATTCTTATGCACGTATACAGATATATACTTTATATAAATTGAGGTCATATGGTAGACAGCAGCAATTTGGATGTTTTTGTCTGTTTGGGGCATGATTCCTCTTACCCACTCTCTATTTCTTTGCATTCTGCTTTTCTTACTCACCAACACCTGGTGGAAATTTCTCTAAGTCAACACTGTAGTTCTGGCTCATTCTCTGTAATGGCTACACAGTAGTCCTCAGATACAACCTAATCTGTGTTAACCAATCTTTTAGCAAGAACATTCATTTTGTTGTCAGTTTTTCACCATTACAAATAATGCTGCACCAAACAACTTCGTATGTATAGCCTTATATAATGGCACGTTTATTCTAATGGGCTAGACCTTCCAGAAATAAATACATATTTTTAATTTTAATTGGTAATGCCAAATTGCTTCCCAGAAAGGCAATAATTTGTTAGGTTGGTTATCACTCTATTCAATTCTTACCAATCAAATGGGTATAAAACAAAATCTCACTAAAACGTTAATTCCCATTTCCCTACTATCTATAAACATTATTTTTGGATGTTTATTGCCATTTGAATTTGCTCTTCGGCGAGCTGCCTATTTGCATCCTTTGCCCACTTTCATTATTGGTGATCTTCCTTACCAAAGTAAGTACCTTAATCTGCTACCTATGCAAGAACCCCTCACCAGTTCATAAGCGTTCTTTGTAGTTCATCAACATTGCAAGTATTCTCTTTGTATTTTTTTTCTGTGCTATCTTTCCCACATATGTATTTTTTTTTAATTGAATACAAATAAACCTTATCTTTTACATTTTCCAAGTATCCTCTTTGGATTAGGAAAATTCCCCCACCTCAAAATTGTACATGTAGTTTTCTCTATTTAAATTATATACACAGGCGCCTGGGTGGCTCAGTGGGTTAAAGCCTCTGCCTTCGGCTCAGGTCATGATCCCAGGGTGTTGGGATCGAGCCCCACATCGGGCTCTCTGCTCAGCAGGGAGCTTGCTTCCTCCTCTCTCTCTGCCTGCCTCTCTGCCTACCTGTGATCTCTGTCTGTCAAATAAATAAATAAAATCTTTTAAAAAAAATGAAAAAAAAAATAAATAAATTATATACATATGGGCACTTGAGTGGCTCAGTCCATTCAGCATCTGCCTTTGGTCAGGTCATGATCCCAGGCTCCTGGGATCCAGCCCCATGTGCTCTCCCTGCTCAGCGGGGAGTCTGTTTCTCCCTTTCCTTCATCCCTCCCCCTCTGTGCTCTCTCACTCTTGCACTCTCTCTCTCTCTCAAATAAATAAAATCCTGTTAAAAATAAATAATACATGTATGTATATTTAAATCCTAAGTACATACAGAATTTGTCTCCAATTACAAATTAATTTTACATTGCTCCAGACAGAGCATCAATTATGCCAGCACCCTTACTGAATCAATCATTCTTTTTCCCACTGAAATATTGTTTCCTGCATGTCAACTTATCACATATACTAGGACATATTTCCATTATATTCCAATTTCTTGACTATTACTATGTCACTACTCAACTATTCAAATATAGCAACTATATTCTAGTATCTAGTAAATTAAATCTTCATTTAATACTATTTTTCATTTTCATCATAAATCTTCATTTAATACTATTCTTTTTCATAATTTTCTTGGTATTCTCAGGTATTATTAAATACAAATTTCTTACAAAGAAGCTGCTAAAATCTATCTACTTACCAAAAGCAGATCCTCTATCATATGGGTTCATTTGCCATTTGTTGAGCACTAAAATTAAAATAAGTCACACACAATCATACGAAATTAAAAACACTCTCTAAAAAATAAAATATATTTTATGTGATACCTTAATTCAGATTTATATTTAGATTTAATATGATTTTACAAATTATCTGGAACATACAAGTAAACGTTTTGCTCTTTTTAGTAAAGGCAAAATTGAAAGTGAAAGGCAAGAATTATTGCCCTTGGGCTAAAGCCTTTTCTCCTCACTTGCGTCACAGCACTCGGTAGTAGATGGCACTGATCTCTGTCCTAACTACGAAGGTAAGGATAAAATGAAGCTTTGGTAACTAAATATGTTGAAATAAACAACCAAGTTGGGCCCCTGGGTGGCTCACTGGGTTAACCCTCTGCCTTCAGCTCAGGTTATGATCTCAGGGTCCTGGGATCGAGCCCCGCATCGGGCTCTCTGCCTGCCTCTCTGCCTACTTGTGATCTCTCTCTCTGTCAAATAAATAAATAAAATCTTAAAAAAAATTAAAAATATAATTGACCAACGTATCAGGATTTAGTTAAGTATCACTGTGTCATTTTTAAAAGAAAAGCAAGTCCTTTAAGTCAGTATCACATTCGAAAGTCACAATTTTTTTCCCCTCCTCACTTGCATGGAATCAGCATTTTCCTTTTCTAAAACATCTTAATAGTCTATGCATAACCGAAGAATTGTATTAGCTGGAGAACTCTATATATACTCCAGGCCTAACTTCCTGCCCAAGGCAGAAATCTTTTCTTGATTACTTATGGCCCAACAATATCTACCATCTGCTTAAACACTCTGATGGGGAAGTAACTTACTGTTGAGGTTCTCTTTCTCATTGTTCCTTCTAATTACTAGTAAGTTCTTAAACAGAAATCTTCATTAGATTATTTCTAATTAGTCCTGGTCCTTTCTGAAACAGTTATTTTCTCTCCAGATCCCTTTCATGATTTTACAATTATCTCATCTCTTCTGTACTTGTTTCTCTATGTTTAGACCTCAAGTGTCTTTATTCCTCACAGGCCGTGATTTTTGAAACTACCTCCTCCTCTGGAAGGTACTACTATCCTCCTCTGGAAGCATTCTCTTTTACCACCACCTCTCCTAAATGAACTATCCATTAGCTCACAATTTATTTATGAGTTCATTCTATGAACTATGCAACACTGTTACTTTCAAATTGCCAAGAAATGTTGATCTGGCAAGTTCATTCCACTTAAGCTTGCTATTTTGTCACAATCACATTCTGTACCATGAAACAAATGTGACTTAAAATACAGAACAAATTTTGTCAAAATATAACAAAATAGAACCATTTAATGAAAGCAACACAATTTACAGATGAGGAAACTGATGTAACATTATCCAGGGCATAGAGGGGACTGGAAATCCTAGTAAAAGGATCGATCTCCATGCAAATTGAACTAAACATAATGCACTTTCAAATTTACACTTTACATTTTAACTTCCTGGACACTTTTCTTAAAGGAAAAACAATGCATGCCTCCTTCCCCTGTGGAAGAAATACGTCCCACAATCATGGACTCTAATTCCATCAATTTTTTATAAAATCCTCAATACTTTTGTAAAATATGGTACCAATTTATCTTTAATATTGCACAGAAAAGGCATTAAGAAAAGCATTAAAATAACTAAATATAATTTCCAAAATGCCAAACCTTTCTCAAAGAAAGCACTGTTAGTATTTTAGGAGAGACAATCTTTCACCATTTATGCTGTAAAAGGCATTTAGCATTCCTGATTTCCAGGGCACCAAATGCCAACAGCCCGATCCCCCAAACACTGACAATAAAAATGCACTCTCACCTCCCATCTGTTAATGCCAGGAATGAGAATTACTATTTTTACATAGAAGGGAAATATTAATATGCAAAACTTACCTGAAGCACCAGTTTTAATTGTTGTTTTTCCTTTTTTGCCTTCCTGCTGGTCTTTCAGAGTTTCATATACTATCTGGATAACTGGAATACTGAAAGCCTATCAAAGAAACAATAGTTCTCTACATTAGTATTCATTATTAATGACAATTTAACAGTCAATGTTACAAAAGTTACACATGCGCATTAAATAATTACATATTCCAGACTGCTACTCTAATTTCATTTGCCCAAGTCCCAAATACCAGCAAGATAACAAAAGAGTTGATTAAGTGAAGGAAACAGGAGGCAGTTGACAACCCAAAACCATAAACGATGGGGATTTTCAGAACAAACGTAAACAGGAAAAATACTGTCCAGTCTGACCAATCCTGGTGCAGGCCAATAAGAGAGCCACCTCTATTTGCAGCCTCTTTATTCCTAGAGCCATTGCATTAAAATTCAGAAATAAATACAAATACTAAAGATACTGCAATTCTTTATCCAAGAGGAGTTTATATCTGTACTAGTCTTAAGCCTATACTCCTGCAGATCTTATTTCAGAATTAGCTGCCAACTAAAATATTCTCAGTGGCAAGCAATCAATTCCTCACATTTTGGAAATGGTTGTTTTATTAAGTATTCAAAGTAAAAACTACTGTTCAAACTTGCTTTAAAAATCAACTCTTACAAAGTAAGTCAACTTAAGTTTATTACTTACACCAGTTTTTCCACTTCCTGTTTCCGCAGCCTAAGTGGGAAAAAAATAATTGAGTTTACAAATTAGATTGTCAATTTAAAAAGTCAAATTAACATGACAGTATGGAGAAATCTTTAAGACTTGACTGGCTACTATAATTTTCACAGTGCCTCTAGATATCTCAGGTTTCTTCAGTCAACTGTGACTACTGCCAATCTTGTCACTTCTCCCCCATCCCTCAACAATCTGCTCTCCCCTCTTCTTTCCCATTGCTACCATTCAAATCCAAGCCCTCATCATTCTAATCTAGATTATTACAAAAGTATCCCAGCAGAATCTAATCTCTGAGCTGTACCACAAACTGCTACCAAATCAGTCTTCATAAATACACAGTTCTAACGATGTAACAACCCCACTTAAAAATTTCCAGTGACCCCGGGATACCTGGGGTCACTCAGTTGGTTAAACGGGCTAAGCATTGGACTCCTTGTTTAGCTCGGATCATGATCTCAGGGTTGTGGGATGGAGCCCTGCATGGGACTCCGGTCTTGGTGGAGACTGCTTGAGATTCTCTCTCTTCCTCTCCCTCTGCTCCTCCCCTACCCACAGCTCATGCAGGCATTTTCCCCCTCTAGAATAAATAATTTTTTTTTTAATTTCCAACGATTCCACCCTGCCAACAAATACCAATTCTTTAACGTGACACTTGAGAAAGAGTCCAAATAATCAGACCCACTATATACTTCCCATCTTATCTCAAGTTATACGCCTCCCCCCCCACCACATTTTATGCTACATCTGATTGAATTACTCTGGGATCATATCCTGCATTCTCCGACTCACAGTTTTTACTGATATAGTCTCTACTTACGGAGCATTTCTCTTTCATCTTTCCTTTGTCCAAAATATACCTCCCCCAAATAGAGCCACTTGTATGACAGACACTTCTCTGTGTACCTGTCTTAATATGCTACTGGATTTAAGCTTCTCAAGGGTACAGACTGCATCTTATTCACCTCTGTGTTCCCCACAACTTCTGCCTCATTACTTTGAATACAGTGTATGTATCCTCATTGTGAATAAAAGTAATTTGGTGAAAATACCATTTCTAAACCTATGGAGCTCTTCACGTGGGTCACAAACTGCCATAGAATTGTGTGTCCTCAGCTCCCAAATACCTCCCCAAATGTAAACATACCATAAGTACATCACCGCCGCCAAGGATCAATGGGATAGACTCAGCCTGGATATCAGTTGGGAGACTAAAAGAATATTTTGAAGAATTTTAGTTAGTAAAAAGAGAATCACCTATGCTTAATAAGTTATGTTAAACGATAAACTTAAAAGAGAATTTTATTTGGTAAACAGCACCAATCTTTTCCAGCTAAAAATACATCAAAGTGGAAAAAGGAAGCTTTCTATAATTTAGAGAATCTTAAGAAAAACTGAATTTTAGTTACTCAACTAGATTCAAAAATATTTGATAAGATCACTAACAACTGTTTAAATTACTGAACACTGTTGTCACTGGTACATTTAAGCTTTATGTACTTACAGCCAATCCATCTCTTCTACGGCTTGAGCAATCTCGGGCATAACACCCATCTCTGAAAATAAAAACTCACTTTAAAAAACTGGACATATTAAATGTAAATAATATTGCTTTTAAAATTACTGTCCAAAGAAAAGGGAAAAGGTTTTGGAGCGTAGCTGTTATTTAGTACTTCCAGAGTATGGCACCGTTGAAAAGAGTATATAGTTAACAGAGAAAAGACTTGTGTTCAAATACAAACTCTCCCTAGCAATGTGACCCTGAGCAAGCTCTAGAGCTTAAGAAGCTATAAACCTGTTTTCTTCTGACAAAATCACTAATGTGATCTACGTTGTAGAGCCACAGGAAGATTACGGATAGTGATATGTAATGCACCTGACACATAGTTGTCACTTGATACACAGTAGCCGCCAGTGAGTGCTTCCTTCCTATGACTGGTGAAAAAGCCGGAGAGAGGTTTCTCAACCAACACTTTGGTTGTTTTATATAAAGATAACGTGGAAGTCATGTGCCTTGATTATTCGAGGACCACCTGATTAGCCTCAGCGATCCGAGAAAAGTGAGCAGACAAGTGGAGAGAGAGGCCCAGCCTTACTGGCAACCATAATCAAACTCTGGCTAACTAAAAATGGAGGTGCCGGGGTGAAAACTTGGGTAACTGGAAATCACACCTGAAGAACTATGGTTCTTCACTGTTCAGGTATTTGAATAATTAATTCACTTTGAAGCCAGTCTTAAGATTATTTCTCTGATTGTATTTTGTCCTTTCTCAAATAGTTACACATGAAGTAGTTGGACTGTGTAAACCTCTTTTCCAAGTAAGTAATTTTTAAGTCTGCATTTACAAAAATGAAACTTTTATTATTATTATCACAAAAAGACACATTTCTATTTAAAAATTAACAACACTCAAACATTCCTAAGCCCCGGAGATAGCCAATTTGGAGATGTTTTATTTCTTGTAATGTGAAAAGGCATAAATCTACACATTGAACATATGCACTGGAAAAACAGCTTTTTTGCTGCACATGAGAAGAATCATACTAGCAATTAACACAAGAGGTACAACACTAAAACTTTGGTACCTAGTCAACTCATTAATACAAATATTAACGATAGGAGAAAGTATGAAAATCTTTTTCAAAAAAGGCTCTCCTACCTCTAAATCTCCTCCAGGAAAATCCACAGATCAAAAAACTAATGAAGATCTGAAGATGTATATCCAAGCAGGCCTTTCTAAGAATTGGTCCCATTAGATCCAGCTATATCCTCTCTCTAAAATCCATAGTGCTTGAAAAAAGGTAAGCGATGCTCTTTTTTTTTTTTTTTAATTTATTTATTTGACAGACAAAGATCACAAGTAGGCAGAGAAGCAGGCAGAGAGAGAGGAGGAAGCAGGCTCCCCGCAGAGCAGAGAGCCCGATGAGGGACTCGATCCCAGGACCCTGAGATCATGACCCGAGCCGAAGGCAGAGGCTTTAACCCACTGAGCCACCCAGGCGCCCCGGTAAGCGATGCTCTTAAAGCTGCCGAGTCTACGGCAAGCTGAAGTTGCTTGTCAAACTGTTAGACTGCAAGCAGCAACCACAGACCGCTTTCAGCAAATTCTAAATGTTTCGTTCCACTCTGGTCATGTTCTCTGCATGTTTGCTTTGGAACCATGTTTTCTCTAAATAGAACACTTTAGGCTGCCTGGGTGGCTTGTCAGTTAAGCGTCTGCCTTTAGCTCAGGTCATGATCCCAGAGTCCTGGGATCAAGTCCTGCATTGGGCTCCCTGCTCAAGGGGGAGTCTGCTTACCCCCCTCCTTCTGCCTCCTGTTCATAATCTCTCTCTCTAATAAATAAAATTTTTTTAAAAAATAGAACACTTTACTATTTAAGGGAAAAACAGGAATGCTCATGTTCTGTGATTCATGTCTTTATTTCCTATCACAGACTCTTCTAGTCCTTTACCCTAACATTCTTGAAATCTGGGCATGCCTCCGGAAGACGCAAACCTATAAAACGACAATCTGGAACTGCTCGACACGCCTGGGCTCTAAAATCTTGCTTTAGGGGGAGCTGGGGAAAGGAAGCCAGCTACCACTCTGGGTGGATGCCGCTTTGCCTCCTCTTATAAGATCCAACACACACAAACCAGAAATCCTCTCTAGTGGCTTAAAGATGTGGAATTCCTCCCGTTTTTATAGGAGTAAAGGGAAGAAAGTACAGTACTGCGTTCTACCTGGAGTCCCCCTAACAGGCGAAGACCACTAGAAGATCACAGGCCCAACTTGATACATTTGCTGTTACATAAATTCCCCGCCTTTACTGTGCAGAACGCTTGTGGCAGCTCCGTAAAGCTGCGGATGTGAAAAGGACGACAAAGAAGAGGGGGAAATCACGACTCCGGGGTGAAAGAAACCACCTCCAATGACGGTTTGGCATAAAGGAGAGGGTCACGGAGCCAACAAAGAACACGTGAACTTGCAAAACGTCCGCCGCGCGAGTGTGTTTGCGGGCGAACATGCTTCCGCTTGTAGCGTAACCGCGGCCGGCTCGGCGTTTAACAGACAGAGGCCAGACGTGTGCCTGGGGCTCTCCGTCCCACAGAGGCCCGCAACGCGGGGGGCAGAGGCAGGGCGGCCCGGTCCGCGGCGCCTGCCCACGCGCGGCCGCCGGTCGGCCGGGCCCAGCCCCGAGCCCCGCTGCCACGTCAGACCGGCAGGAGGCCTGGCGCGGCGCCGCCGCCCCGTTACCGCGGCCGCGGGTCCCCGGGCCTACCGGCCGCCCGACGACGGGGGAGAGAGACGACGGGGAACCGGGAGACGCGCGGCCAAGACCCGCGGAGAGAGGCACTGGCCAACCCCGAGGCGCAGCGGCCCGGCCTCCCCGAGGCCGCCGCGGGTCCCCCCGCATCGCGGACTCCGCTGCGGACAGCTCCCTCCCGGGCTGCGCCGCACCTGTCCGCCCCCACGGCTCCCGGCCGGCTGCCCCCGGCGCCCGAGCGCGGATGGAGCCGTTCGCCTCAGCCCCTCCCCGCTCCCAAGACGCACCAGAAAAGGCCGCCATCTTCGCCGGGTCGCGCGCGGCTCCGCTCGTTCTCCCTCCGTCCCTCCCTCCCTCCCTCCGCGCTGACACGCTTCGCAGTGGCAGCGCGCGCTTCCGGCCTACGGTCTGCGGCTTTCCGAGTCCGGGCAGGACCCCAGTCCCGGGAGAACGGTTCCGGCCGAAGAAAAGGGCCGCCCGGGAGCGCGCCGCGCGTGGCCCAAGTGCAGCGGGACCTCCTCGCCTTCCGCCGGTAGCGAGGACCGGTCGTCGTCATCAGCCGTGCTGACGGTTACCGTTTACTTAGAGCGTGCCATGGGTCATCAGGACCACTTTAGCACACGTGAGGAAGCAGACGTTATGTGATGAGGGCACCCGGTGGCCCAGGGTGATCTGATAGTAAAACGTGACCCTCTCCGCTGCCCGGTTCATCACCCCCAACCCCTGAAGATCAGCGGGGCTTTGCGGTGTGCGAAGGACGGAGGGGATGCACTGAGCTCATGGCCCAAAAAACCTACGCTACGGAGTGCCTGCACCCGAGACATCCACTCAGTGCCTTTGATGGAAGGTCCCCAACCTCCCTGCCCCCCCCCCCGGTGTTCCACGTGGCCCTGAGCATTCCCAGGTTATCTGGCCGCCCTGCGGCTGGGGCTCCTTCCTCTTTGCAGGGAGAGGAGAGGGGGTGAGGGTTGAATGCTCCCCACCCCACCCTCAGGTAGTGTTCGTGCTTTTATTTTTTTAATTATTTAATTTTTTATTTGACAGAGAGAGACATCACAAGTCGGCAGAGAGGCAGGCAGAGAGAGAGGGGGAAGCAGGCTCCCTGCTGAGCAGAGAGCCCGATGCGGGGCTCGATCCCAGGACCCTGGGATCATGACCCGAGCCGAAGGCAGAGGCTTAACCCACTGAGCCACCCAGGCGCCCCAGTGTTCGTGCTTTTAGAGGAGGACAGGAAGAGGCAGGAAAGTTGAGGAACTCGTCCAGAGCCACACAGGGCCGCTCAAGAGCCGGCGGGGTCTGAGCATCCTTTGCTTCAGGGCAGGTGCCTGCTGTATACACCGTTGGGCTGCCCCGGGATGACGCGGAGGAAAGGGAACCCCTCGGGCAAGATGCATGGCTGGAGTTAGAGGTGCCACGGCGGGACCCCCACTTCCTGAGCAGCCTGTGTAACCTGCACAAGTCTGGGCTTCGGCGCACTCATCCTTCGGTGCAGGAAGAGTAGCACCTGCCTTACAGGGTTGTTAGGAGGATTCCATAAAACAGGTAAAGCACCGTGCACGGTAAGGATTCGCAAGTATTCGTGTTACTGTTACATGTGCAGTGTTTGTTACATGTTACATGTTCAGGGTTACCTGTTCAGGATTTGCCTGAAGCTCCAAAAACCAAGGACAATACATTCGGCCCCAAGCTTCACACCTCCAGGGGGCACCATTTACATTATATCCTATATCCTCACACATTTTATATATCATTCTGCAAATGATACCCCCGAGAGTTATGCAATGTAGCGATTCTGAATAGATGTCACATTCTAAACACAGACAGGACATCACCTATCACCCAGGACTTGCCTTTAGCCAATCCCCATCTTAAACATGGGAAAAGATTGAAGGTATAAGAAAAAGAGATTTCTCTGAAGAGAGTTGCTGACATCCTATGGCATTTTTCCTCTCTCAAGACAGAAAGCGTTTTCCAGGGGACCACTCAGAATTTTTGATCTCTGGGTTTGGGGAAGCATTAGACATGCTGTGAGAAGCTGTGGCAGGCTGAGGCAAAGGGAACGACAAGGTTGCTCACAGAGCAGGTCACATTTCCAACACCTGTGGGCAAACCCGTGTGACCTTTCTCCCAAGGGCTCACTGGACCTGTGGCAACGGACTTGAAGTGGTCTTCAAAGGAAAGGTACTACAGAGAGCTGCCTGGAGAAGCTAAGTGACCCAGCAGGCAGGCTCCCAAAGAGTCCAGATGAATTCATGCCTTGTAAGCAGAGGAGAGATATCACCTACCTGCCTCATGTGAGTTGTACCTGGAAGATACCAGCAGAAGAATCTCCAAGATAACCACAGAAAGTACACCCTTAGAGAATCAACCTTGCACATGACTGAACCAGAGAGCACCAGTATCAGATCACACGGCAGCAGACAGATGAAGGTAGGTATCTCCCCCACCCCACATGACTTTATCTCTCCCCAGACCGCAGAAAAAACAGCTAATGGGAGAGGGGAGAGCAGAACCTGACCCCACACCCCACCCTACTGCCAACCCGGGGAGGGAGGAAGCTACAATTTGGGTTCAAGTTGTGAATTTTGATCGTGACCCTGGACTCAATAATTTAACTACAGAAATGAGGCTATCATTGTGAGGCAGACAAGTTTTCATTATCTGAGAGTAACCAGAAAAGCTTCAGAAGACGCCAGTAGCCCTACCTAGGTCAGGAAAAGGAATAGCCTGTAGAGAGGGTTTGAAGGGAATGAATGATGTTTTCAGCTTATGCCCTATCAAGTTTAGCTCTAACATACTACTTTGATAAATTATCGGTGTGTGGGTGTGGGTGTGTGAGTGGGCGGGGGTGTGTGTGGTAATACCCTGAATAATGTGAATTGAGATTAAATGTGATTGACCACCCACATTGGCAAGTAAGGACAAGGCCATGCAAAGAAGTGGCAGGCAACTCCTTCGATAAACCAAGAGGCAGAGGATGGGTCCCTCCAGACCCGTATGCTCCTGGTCTACTCTTCCCAGAACAAGCTGATAAGCCTCCTATCAGGGAAAGTCCTAGAAGCCCAGAAATCCAAATCCAACCACTCCCTAGATCGGTGGGTGGCACGACAACCACCACCAGGTGGCGCCAAACTGCAGCTGAGCCTGGTGAAGCTTGCACTGGTTTTAAAAGTACCAGCTGGGACTTCTCCTGGACATTTATTTCTAGAACCTCACATAGAACCCCACATCTTATACACTTGGGTCTTTTGAACCCCACTAATCATGATGTGGTGGAATTTTACTACATGATCCATGTACCCAGAAAGACTGCACTGTATATTTTCAAGTAAGCTGTGCTATAGTCCTTGCAGAACATATGGTTGATTTTGCAACTACTGAGACAGACCTAGGAAACATTGGCCTTCAGACACCAGGACAGTGGAAAGAGAAGGAGTCCAATGAAGGACTCTGTAGACTGGCCACCCGAAAGCCACACACAGTCCCCTTCCCTCTTGCTGTTCTCTATTACACAGTCTGGGGAAAAGAAAAGAAAAGAAAACAAAAAACCCATCACTTTTGCAGACTCCCTTGTAGAGAGAGATAGCCATGAGCCCTGGCTCTGCTTGGAGAAGTGTAAATGGAAGTTCCATGTAGGGACTCCTTAAAAGAGAAAGACCTAACTGGCATGGCTCTTCTTCCTTCTGGGACATGGACATGGTGCCTGGAAAGGTAGCAATGCGTCTTGGAGATGAAAGCTTCATGCTATGGCTATTGAAACAAAATAGGAGGAGACTGGATCCTTGATGACAATGATAATCCAAGTTGCCAGCCCAGCTCTGGCTACCTCTAGACCTCTTGCAGTTTGAGAATGCCTTATGTATTTAAGCCACTGATAATCCTCTCTTGCTTACAACCCAGCCCACTGCTAATAGGTACAAAAAAGAACGGAGATGCACAATTCACTGGTATGGATTTGGTGTGATGCGTCATTCAGAAAACTTTTTCAGGTGATCTGGAATAGAGCAATAAGCAACCAATTGTGGCTCTAAGGAGGAGGAGACATTTTGGCCTGAGGCATGAAGGCAGCATCGAAAACACTCCTTGAATACGTGGTCATCTCCTCACAACCGAAAATAAGAATGAAATGTGTCCTATACAGTGGAGGAAGTGACCCCGAATCCAGCCCGGGAAATAGACGTCCAATCAGGTTGTTTACTTTGTCCTTTTGGTTGACACCCAACCCCCTTCCCAGACCTCAGTCTGGTCCCTGATAAAGATAAAGCAAACTATGTGTAAACCTGGCGATTCACAGACCTGTACCCCTGGGGATAAAAATACATTATAAGTTTATTAAAATAAAAAAATTAAAAAAAAAAAAGATAAAGCAAACTGCCTAATTCCTAAGGATCCAGCCCCCAAGAGAATGGAAGCAGTAGGGAGGAAAAGTCTTAATGTAGAAGAAGTTGATCAGAAAATGTGATGTCTTCATGATAGAAACCCAAGTCCTTCCCCGTATGATACAAACCTACCCATCATTCCAGCCATGAAACCATAAGCTTCTACCTCCTCAAATGCGGCCCTCCCATCCACAGGTTAGGAGAAGAGAGGGCTCTAGAGGACTTGGCTCTGGATCCTGAATCCTGCTTTCAGTATATGTGATGTGGTCAACCTTCCATTAGGAAACCCCCTTCCCTTTGATATAGTTCAGAGTTGGTAAGGCTCCTGAATCCGCCCTCCTTAGGATGGCACACACCAGAACGTCCATGTCCGGCTGCCGGCTTACTGCCAGCTGATTACCCGGAGCCATTTCACCTTCCAGCATATTAAATGCTGTAGGATTCCTTACCTACACCAGATTGCCTCCTGCCGCTGTGTATTTGCTTATGCTGCCTCCTCTCCCTAGCTAGCATAGCCTTTCTTTTTGTGTCAGTTACTTATTGCTGTGTCATATCCTCTCCAAAACGAATCCAGCAGCCAATGTCTTTGGCTCATGATTCTGTGAGCTGCCTTCAGCTGGCCTCTGGCTGGGCTGGGTGGTCTGAGAAGACTTCACTGCCGTGTGTGGTACCACAGCGCTCCCATACATGGTCTCCTCTCTCTGCAGGCCATCGAGGACCTTCTCACGGCAAAATTTGTCCTGGGAAGACAGACTTTCTACATGGTAGCTGGGTTCCGAGAGGATGTGTTCTAAAGATAGAAAGCAGACCCTGCATATGTCTTAAATCAGCTTGGGAAGTAGTAACTGTCCCTTTTGTCACATTCTGTTGATCAACACCAATCACATGGCCAGCCCAGATTCATAAAAAGGGGAAATAGGCTCTGTCTTTTGAGGCAGTGCTTGGTAAAGAGTTTGCAGACATACGGAGAATAGCCACACCTGTCTTCTCGGCCAACTCCTGGTTGTTACTGAGATTCAGCTAAGCTAGCACCCAGCGGCAAATGCTTTTTGATGCCGGTCCCCAGCTAGTTTGCCCTGATATTTATTTCTCTTTTTCCTTATATTTCTGACTCTTAGCTGGATGTATGGCTTCCCAGAATAAGGAATCCCCAGCCTCCCTGGGACCTAGATATGGCCATATGCCTGTGTTCTGGTCAATGGCATATACACAAAAGGGAACTTAAGGGAGGTGATACATTCTTCTTACTCTTCTTGCCTTCTGTTGGCCGGACTGTGGGTGTGATGTCTGGAGTTGGAGCAGCCATACTGACCTATGAGAAGAGAGCCATATATTGAGGATGGCAGAACACAAAGAGAGTAGTAGCTTTAGTCCCTAATAAGGAGCACCATTAGGTATCTCTTGCTACAAAACGAGGTGCCCCACAATCTAGTGACTTAAAACAGTAACCGTTTATTCTCACTCACAGTTTCTGTGGGACAGAGATTCAGGAGCCGCACGGCTGGGCACTCCCGCTGGGAGTCATTCCTGCTATTGTTGTCAGTCTGCTCCCAGGGATTGCTGGGGAGAGAGGCTCAGTCTGTAAAGGGAGCTTTGCTCTCACGACTGTGTGGCCATTAACAGGAGGCTTCTGTTCTTCTCCACGTAGACCTCTTCCTTGGCTGCTTGCCACGTTCTTGTGGTCTGGCTGCTGGTGTCCCCTGCCGAAACCCTCTCCCTTGGCACCAGAGCAAGTGGTCTTAGAGAACGAGGTAGGGTGAGGGTATCTTTCACATGCTAGCCATCAAAATCACACAGTCGCTTCTGCAGTATCTTATTGGTCCCAAAGGCGTAGTCACTGTGGAAACACAAACAGGTGTGAGTGTCAGTAGATAAGGATCATTTGGGGGCCAGCCGTCTTAGAGGCTGGCCACCACACCCCCTTGCTTTCCTAACAGACCCCTGGTCTATTCAAGGGGCAGGTGGTAATCCCTCAAAATCAGGAAACAATATATTCATAAGGCATCGTCTGGGACAAATCCGGTTCCTTCCAGACCAGGCATCGTTGTCATTAAATTTGTTGATGTTAGCTTACCCTGTTTTTCTCCATTTGCCTGACTCAGAAAGCGGTTTGGAGAGAGGGAGGCTCACATTTAAACATCCTCTTTTTTTCCCTCTGAATTTCCTCCAGCTTCTAAGCTGAGCAACAATCATTGAATTTTATGCTTTTGTCAAAATAAGCTGTCAGAAACTGGTCCAGATCTATTAGAATGCAACATCATTCTCGCTGCCCCAGCATCCACCTTATGGTGCAGGGACCAGAGGGGGCCTGGCAAACACACATAAATCCAGAGATCTATAATTCTCTATCCCCTGAAGAAGTAGCCATAAAGTCCATCACTCCAGATATATGGGGAGAGGGAGACAAAGGACAACCCGGATGAGTTTCAGAGGGACTGTAAAACAGAAAAAGAGATCTCACTAACTGTGTCGGTCTCATTATAAGCAAGCCAGGCAGGGACATGATTTATGGTTGGGTGCTGACTGGCCGGCAGGCATGAATGCCACTCTCTCTCCCATGCCTGCCATCTTGAGTGCTCATCAGCCCCTGTGAGCGATGCTGATGGCTCTGGGGGAGATGGTGCTGCACTTGGAGCCTGAGCAAGAGAACATGGCCTGGAGGTTGTGGGTGTTTAAGAACAGACTGTGCACCAGAAAAACGCTCTGAATCCAGCTGCCCACGATCCGCCAGGACCCCTGAGTTCCATTACCCACAGAAGAGAGCCATTTTACATCTGCACACAGGCTTCAGGCTTGCTTTCTCGGCCTCCCTGCCAGGGTCCTTGCTTCCCGGCCCCTCCTTCCTGTTTGTGAAACCGATCACAGGTTTTTCTTATTAACAAGGTCTGTGGTTTTTATTTAAAGCTGGCTGAAACAAGACAACGTGCTATATTTATTTATTTTTTTTAAAGACCAATAAGAAAGATGGCCAGGAATTCTTCAAAATGCCTGGAGAAAATAATCACGAATACAGAAATTTATACTACCTGGTCATAGGTTCCTATGATATTGCTAGAATAAGGCTGGGAATTCATGGAGGCTGCCTTAAGTAGAGCTCTGAATCATGTTGTTCCAGGTACTTCGGCTGCATAACAAATTACCCCAAAATGTCGTGGCATAAAATACCCATTTTTTATGCTCATAGATTTTGTGGGTGAGAAACCTGTGCAGAGCACAGCAGGAATGTCTTACCTCTGCTCCTCAATACCTATCGCTTCAACTGAAAGACTCAGGGACGAGGCACTGGAATCATTTGAAGGTTCCTTCCCTCACATGACATAATTGATGCTCTCGTGTCGTTAACACCCTGGCGGGGGCTCTTGGCCAGCTGTGGCCCCTCCATATGACTCGGACTCTCTCACAACGTAATGGTTATATTCCAAAGGCAGCATCGCAAGGACCAGGTCATCTTTAATGACCAAGCTTCTGAAGTCAAGTAGTATCCCCTCCTCCCTGTTCTATGAATTGAAAAAGATCTGTCCAGGTTCAAGGGAATTCTAGATACTATCCCTTGAAATGAGAGTGGCAACATTTCATTACAAGAAAAGCATGTGGGACGGGGTGTAAATTTGTGTGGCCATGTATTAGAGTCCTCCAGAGAACAGAACCAAAAGGATATAGATATGCAGATAGAGATAGAGATAGAGATAGTTATATAGAGAGAGACTTAAGAAATGAGCTCATGCAATTACAGAAGCTGGTAAGTTCAAAATCTACACGATTTGTTATCACACCGGAGAACCAGGAACGGCTGATAATGCAGTTCAGGTCTGAGGGCTGTCTGCTGGCGAAACCTCCTCTTCCTTGCTGGAGGTCAGGCTTATGTTCTGTCAAGGCCTTCCACTGATTGAGGCCCAACTTTACCCAGACAATTTGATGATAAAAATTAAGCACCACGAACCTACTCCTTGTCAACTCAGCCCCCATAGGTATCTTCTTAAACTACATGTAATCGCCAAACAAAGACCATGACAAGGTTTTATACTCCCAGCTAATATGACACAACTATCCTGCGCACAACTGAAAACTCACTAACCCTTTCCCCAGGTGAGGATGCAAAGTCCTTGCACTCTTCTTAGTATCTTTTAATTTGAATGCCATGATGTTAAGTTAACAAAACTTAAATACTGGGACATAAAATAAATCCATCTTATGTTACATGATGAAGGGATAATAGAGGGAAGAAATAAAGATATTTGCTTAGAGTGTATCTAACACACACACCTTCATCACAAAATGGGGAAGAAATGCTCATGACGATTGCAGTCACATTTCTAAAGCTGGTCACATAGTCGTAGCTGTTATTTGCAACTACCTTCTTCCCCTACCCACTCCACATTTCCCTGCCTGTACCTCACGCCATCACCGAGGCAATATCCTACTGGTTACATGGACAAGCCTTCTTCTCTGTGGGGGAGCTACACAAGGGCATTGGATAAAAGGAGGCTGGAGTTGTTGGAGGGCATTTTTGGAGATGAGCTCCTGCACCTGAACATAACAAATATTTCTCCATTCTTCGGATGCCAAGTTCACATCCTCAAATGGACACAAATAAGGCCACAGCAGTTGGACCTGGACTAGATTAGGGAGGACTATGTCTGTCAGATGAAGAAGATTGGTTTAATCTGGTAAGTCAGTGGTTCCCAACCCTCAGTGTGCATCAGGATCACCTGGACAGTTGCTAAAAGGCAGACATGGGGCTCTCTTCCCCAGAGTTTCAGGTTCTGTAGGTCTGGGGTTAGTAGACCTCTCATTGGCATCTCTCACAAGTTCCCAGGTAATGCTGCTGCTGCTGGTGGTGGTCGTGGTGGTCTAGGGACCACAGTTTGAGAACCACTGTTTTGGGTGAAGCAGATTTAAAGCAATGAAGGCAGGGACATGATCAGATTTTCCTTTTCTGTAACTCTTTCCGGTGGTCTTGTGAAGAATATATTTGTAGATGCACAGGGGATCCCTGTAGCACACAAAAGAAGGAACTGAAACTTGAACCAGGACCATGGAAGAATGTCGGGCAGGAAGGGAGAGGTAAGAGCAATATCATTACACTGGCAGCGTTGGATTTGCCTGGGGGCAGGACGGCAGGGAGAGGAAGTGGGTTGCATGAGAGAGGAAGAAAGGCATTGGTACTACTCCCAAGTTTCTAGAGGGGATAACTGGGTGAATGGTGTTAGTATCAATTGAGAAAAAAGATTAAAGGTGGGGCAGCAGGTTGGCAAACAAGTCTATTTCTTTGGGATGCTTCTTTGGGATTGCCTCCCTTCTGAGCCTTTCCACTGGATCTCTCTCTCCAGCAGCATAGCCCAGGCTTCTTGGCAGCTCAGGAATCTAAGAGGGAGAAAACAGACACTGCCAAGCCTTAAAGTCTGGGCTCAGATGTAAGAGCCGTCACACACAGACCCAGTCCAGATTCAAGAACGGGGACATGTACACTCCCTGCATTCGTTCAGGGGACTATATCCCTCCACGGAAGGACTGGAAGGCTTGTGGCCCTTTGGCCTAGACCTCTCCTATTTATATAGGCTCTGATGGAAAATGGGCCAAATTCCATACCTGTTCCTTTCCCTTCCCCCCTCCCCTTTCCCCTTCCCCCTCCCCCCCATTTTTATTTGAGAAATCTTTTTTTTTTAAGACTTTATTTATTTTTTGACAGAGAGAGAGATCATAAGCAGGCAGAGAGGCAGGCAGAGAGAGAGAGAGAGAGGAGGAAGCAGGCTCCCCGCTGAGCAGAGAGCCCGATGCAGGGCTCGATCCCAGGACCCTGCGATCATGACTTGAGCCGAAGGCAGAGGCTTAACCCACTGAGCCACCCAGGCACCCCTTATTTGAGAAATCTTAAGTAATAAATGCTAAGGCCAAAAGAATATGTACTATGCCCTCACTGCTTGTTTAGAAGAAATTTTCCACCTGCACATTTATACTTAATCGATGAGGCCACTGATCTTTAAACCCAAGTAGATCAGAATTACTCTGGGGAGCTCTTTCAACTGCAGATTCCTCAATCTCGCCATGAGGAATTTTGATTGCTCCCATCTGAAGTGGAGTTCAGAAATGTGCATTTAAACACGTTTTGATGTATGCGGGCATCCGCGGACCACATATATAGATAGGTGATTCTAGAATTGATTTTTTTATTCGAGCTTATCTACTTGGTCATGTCGAGTTTATGGCTTTATTCTTAGATGTCTACTGTATTGTTTTATTTATTTTATTTTATATCTTACTGTATTTTTTTTTAAAATTTCTTTTCTCACTTCTTGAATTGTCAAAGATAGAACAAGCCAGACACTGGTTAAAGTGGTGAGGACAGGTTTTAATCAGTAATACATTGTTGCATTAGAGAAGGAGGTCCAGAATGAACTAGGCTCAACTTTGGTTTATGCAGACTTGGCTGAACATTTTAAAAGGAGAATCAGAGACTAGGGAAGGGAACCAGTGGAAGGTTGAACAAAGCCAGGGAAGTGAAAAATTACAAAGGGTTGGTCCGTGTAAATGCATATGAGGCCACCTGTGTCACTTAGTTGGCTATCATGGAAGTTAGGATTCTGTCCTCACACAGACACTTCTGAGACAGAGGCCCTGTCCTTCCTGAGGATTACATTCAAAAGGAAGCTTTCAGGTCCTTGAAAAAGACACTCCTGAGTTACAGGAGGTAATATATACATCTCAAAGGGATAGAGGAAAGATTCACAATTGTAAACCCGTTTTAGGGAATGAGAATGGGTGGTCAGGGACCTATGCCAGGTGTTGGCTGGAACAAACAGTGGTAGCTTTTTTGAACAGGTACTTTGGGGAAGGGGGGGACACTGGGACCATCCTGGGAGGTATCTTGAGCTGTTAGAAAATTTTTTTAGTGTTTAAGCCTTTAAATGGTGGGGGGAGGGCAGACAAAATCATTTGTGCTGAAAATCTACATGTTTTAACGGACCAAGAAGAAGACTCAGAGGAGGCACTTGGTTGGCTCAGTCTGAAGAGAGTGAGGCTCAGGAGAACGTCCAGAGTTTGGTCAAGGAGAGAATTTTTGTCAGAACAATGCCTTACTCTAGGTCTTCCTACTTTAGTGAGGAAACCAAGACACAGATAGATTAATTAATTTGTGCAAACCAATAGTAGAACTAGTGAGTAACAGCTGTGATTCAAAAGGAAGTTTTTCAGAATCTAGAGTCTAGGGGCCACCTGTGTGGCTCAGTTGGTTAAGCCACTGCCTTCAGTTCAGGTCATGATCCCAGAGTCCCAGGATCGAGTCCCACATTGGGCTCCCAGCTCCATGGGGAGTCTGCTTCTCCCTCTGACCTTCTCCCCTCTCATTCTCTCTCTCACTCTCTCTCTCAAATAAATAAATAAAATCTTTTTTTAAAAAAATCTAGAGTCTATGCCAGAGGCAGAGAAGATTGTACAAGTCAAGATCCCCTGGGGTAGAAGACTCAAATAAATGAATAAAATCTTAAAAAAAAAAAAAAAAAAAAAAAAGAATCTAGAGTCTATGCCAGAGCCACAGAAGACACTAGAAGGTTATAGAAGTCAAGATCCCCTGGGGTAGAAGAGATGCCATTCTACACATGTGTATTCACTGCAAAGCTATTGAGTTTTATCTCCTAGGTTCAATGTCAATCCCAGATCAATTCCTAGCATATCAGTATATTTGACTTTAACATACTGTGTTCTTCCTCAGTGACCTAACTTTGGTAAAGATTTGTGTCTCGCCTCAAATGCCTTTAATTTTTCTTTTGGTTAATCCCTTTAGGACTTAATTAGGTTGGGAAGCTTCTTTTAAAATCATTAATCTCATGTCTGTATCAGAGTATAACAACTTAAACTTAAAAAACTTTGAGAGTTTAACACGGAGTATACATTTTTATCTAAAGAGAAACCTAAAATGATAAGGACTTCACCAGGAAATGGTTCGCTGCATGAGATTCCACTGAAGAGGTAACATCATTTAAATCGGAAGACATTTAATAATTCTACCTCAAATGGTTCTTAATCCTTGGTGTTTAATTTAGCTTTGGAGAGTGTGTCTGATCCTATGTAATAGCTTCTAAAAAGTTAGTACTTTGCTCTACCAAACACATTACTAATTCCTAATCGGCTTCATTGAATCCTTGTTCTGTTGGTTAATATTCCCACTGTAGGTTTCCATTAGCAGTAACTCAAGGATAAACTGGACTTGACCACAATTTCAATACAACTGTAGGAAAAAATATAGCTCATAAATGGGCTATCCAGAGAAATTTTCCTTGAGAAAATTACTATTTTACTGGAGAAAATAGATGACTTTTGAAAGTTGCAGTTTCTCCTTTAACCAGAAAAGGGTTAATCTACAACAGTGGGAACATAACCATGAATAATTCATGCAGTCAAGAAAAATGTATTCAGGGCCAACCTTCAAGCTGGGTTTGTGGAGATTAAAAAGCCATTGTTTCTGTCCACCAAAAAATTATGGTATTTTGGTTCTGTAGTTGCCATTTGAATTCTTGAATTATTGGTGTTTTTTGAGACTCCCTAGGTGTCTCCAGTCTGTGGACAGGAATGGTAGTCATCATCATAACATGAAGCACTGTCATGTCACTGGTCTTGCTTCTAGCTGGTGACAAAGGCCCCTCAGCCATTTGTAAATTCCCCTCCCAAATACTTCTGGGGAGCCCCAGAGGTGTCCTCTACATGTTGGCAAACAAGACCGTTTCTTTTGGATGCTGCCAGTTGCCTCCCTTTGGAGCCACTATTGCGTTGCTGTCTGTGCTCTGTGCATCCCAGCTGCATGGCTGTTTGTGGCAAAGCTGGGGAGAATGCCTTCCCCCACCGTGTTTCCCTCTGCGAAGTTCAGGAGGTTCATTTCAGATAATTGGTCAGACAAGACATCCTGAGAGACTCTTACAAACACTGAGAGTGCTAGCTAGAATATAAAAGCGGAAACACAGCTTTAAAATAAGTGGATGAGTTTGTGAGAAGGAAAAGAACCTCTGAGTCCTGACAACAGCCAGGAGAAGTCCCAGAAGAAGTAGTGACGTCACCAGCAGCCTCAGGGATGAGTTTGGGCTTCAGGGCCGGTGATGGAGGTGTAGTGGGACGGAGAGTCTGGGTCAAGGCCTCAGACTTGGGAGTGGAGGGGAGTTGGAGCACCGATCAACCTACAAAAAATTAGGATCCATGATGAGCGACCCTATTAACGTAAAATCTCCTAAAACAGAGCCAGACAGCAAATAAACTTGTCTGCTCTGCCTGGAATCTGAGTGGCTACAAAAGTCTCCTTTGAGAATTTGTGGCCACGGCCTGCCTGAATCTACAGTATTTGTAACATCTGAAATAATTTAGAGTCTTAATTTAAAGGGGATCCAAGTCTCACGGGTGCCTTGCAAAAGTGAAGGCAAGTCTTCCCAGGGGAAGGCACCTTCCAAGCCAGGCCTCTAAAACTCCCAGAATGGATTCCAACTCACAGGTACGCACACACGCACACAGAGTGCACAAAGAAACAAGTCACCATGAGCAAGAGTCAGCAGGAAATTTAAGAAAGGCCCTTGAAGACTTTAGGTATTAGAAATATCAGGTAGGGGACGCCTGGGTGGCTCAGTTGGTTAAGCGGCTGCCTTCGGCTCAGGTCATGATCCCAGGGTCCTGGGATCCAGTCCCGCATCGGGCTCCTTGCTCACCAGGGAGCCTGCTTCTCCCTCTGCCTCTGCCTGCCACTCTGCCTGCCTGTGCTCGTTCGCTCTCTCTCCCTCTCTCTCTCTCTGACAAATAAATAAATAAAATCTTAAAAAAAAAAAAAAAGAAATATCAGGTAGAGGATACAAATTATGTTTGATGTATTTCTAAAAGTAAAATGGGAACATAAGAAGCAACAAACTAACAAAATGACCAGCATACTTGATTTAAAAAAAAAAAAAGGGACTTCCAAAAGTAAAATATCTATAACAATTGATATTAAAAGCCTGATGGGAAAATTACACATAGATTAGCTTGAAAAGTGAGCCGGAGGGAACTGGAAGAGAGAACTGAAGAAATTATCCTGAATGTAGAGCAGAAACACAACGAGATGCAGGGTGTGGGAGGGAGGCTCTGGCAAAAGGGGCTATGACGTCCCTCTTGGCTCTAAGGACAATGGTGCACGGGCAACATTTGAAGATGTAATGACTGAGAATTTCCAATAAGTGGTTCAAACAATTGAAAGGAGCAGGGAAGAAATCCCAAACTTCTGAAACCACTCTTAATAAACCAAGGTGAGACAGACAGGGAATATGCTGGATGTGCTTGGCGTATGTGAGGACACACACATGTGTATGTGTGTGTGTGTGCTCCCATGTGTGTGTGAGTGATGTTAGCCTCATGATTATTGTACCACCTTACTGCAGTGGCAGGATTATCTCTTTACGTTGGTCTGTATTTGCGCATTTATTCTTTCCCTGCCTCAAATTGATAGTTTAAAATTTTCCTTTATTCCATTCCATCCTCTGGTTTGAGAGTCGTATGTCTGATTTCTTTCTTTCGAAGGAAATATATAATAACAGTAGGTTTTCCTATTGAAATCTGGAGTTATTTAATATCAAATCCTGCTCCCAAATATATAATAACAGTATGTTTTCTTATCAAAATCTGGCGTTATTTAGTATCAAATCCTGCTCCCAAATCCTTTATCACACTAGTTGTTGGACTCCCTTTCCCCAATATCCCTCATTCACCCTATGTAAAGTGGCGGATTTAGCCGCTTCTCATTCTTTTATGGTAAGAGTGTTCATAGATAGCACAGCTGAAAGAATTTTCCCCTGAACACTTATGCACCCAGCCCTGAGAGTCTATCATTAGTATTTTCTACTCTTGTTTTATCACATCTTTCCATGGATTCATCCTCAATCCAACCATTAATTCATCTTATTTTTGATGCTTTCAAGTATATTACAGATCATCTACGTTTGTTTTTAAACCAAATGAAACAGAATGGCCAGTTACTTGTAAGTCAATATTGACTAATTTACCAAGGTAAATGAATTTATCTAAATTAAATACATTCACTTTTCCTTTCCTTTTTTTTTTGTTTTTTGTTTTTTTTTTTTTTTTTACCAATTTATTTGCTTATTCTCACACCTGCTGCCTGTGCTGCGTGTGGGTCTCTATTCCCCAGCTGGTTGTTCCATACGATTTGTGAGTGAGGAAACTGGGGGTGGGGGGGGCGAGGGGGACGGCGTGTATGAATTGTGCAGCAAATTAGAGGAAAGGAGCTTTAAGGGGCTGGAGGTTTTTTCTTAGGTAATACCATGCATGAGCTTTATGATGTCTATTTGGCTGCCAAGAGATTTATAGAATTGACTGGGGTTCTCCAGGTTTTCTGGAGGAAGTAGAATGTTGAAAGTTGCTCTGAATATTATTTTATCATTACGACTAACATTCTCTTCATAAAGAGCTAGTTTCCCATTCAATCAAGTACAAATGTATGACACTTGTAACAGGTAGCACTTAAATGCCCAAATTCAGGGCTCCTGGTGACTCAGTTATTTAAGTGTCTGCCTTTGGCTCAGGTTATGATCTCGGAGGTCCTGGAATGGAGTCCCTCCTGGGATTGGGCTCCCTGCTCCGTGGGAAGTCTACCTCTTCCTCTGCCCTACCATCACCCCCCATGTGTGTGCACGCTTTCTTTCTCTCTCAAATAAATTAATAAAATCTTTTTAAAAAATGTCCAAATTCAATTTTATTATGCAATTTCAAACTAAAAATGGAAGCAACTTCATATGATGCATTAATCTCTTTAAGCCTTTAATATGCAGAAGCATAATGGGTTAAATGCTGAATCATTAATGGCTTTTGGATTAATAGGCTTTTTAGCTGATAGAAGCTAAAACACAGAGCTCCTACAAAATGAACCTATCAGTTAATGATGGCTCTACATGGAAGAATTAATAGGGAAAAAATGATTCCTTTATGTAAGATAATGTTAAGTAAATTTTGTTTGGTTCTCAGGTAGAAATGTCTATGGCCATCAGCAAAGTGAAGGAAAATTACATTTTAGTTCATTTGAGGTGTAATGATATGATGTGAGGATAGGAAGAAATGAAACATTTTTTTCTATCTTTTTCCTTCCCCTCATCCAAGGCTTATAAAAACATCAAATTCTCTTTAAAATGTCTATTTTGGAATTGTCTCAATTTTTATTTCAGTCTTATTTCTTTGAGCCGCTCACAGAGTTACTATTTGTGTCGGTAATGTGGAAAACAAATTTTTCTTTTGAGAAATAACTTATTCGTGACTTAAATTATATATATATATATATTTTAAAGATTTTATTTATTTATTTGACAGAGTGAGAGCGAGCAGGAGAGCACAGCAAGTGGGGAGTGGCAGGCGGAGAGTGAGGGAGAAGCAGACTCCCCGCCGAGCAGGGAGCCAGATGTGGGGCTGGATCCCAGGACCCTGAGATCATGACCTGAGCTGAAGGCAGATGCTTAACCGATGTGCCCAGACTTAAACTATCTTTAAACCAGGCCTGGACTCTCAGCTAAATTAAGATTTGTTGGATGACCACGGTAAGATGTGGTAACCAAACTCTCGTATATAATATCCTTAATATCTACCCCCCCACCCCACCCCCGACAGAACACGTTGACAATTCTCCCACTCCACGTGTTGGTACTTGTCATCCAGAACAGTTCATTTCCACTTTCACCCATCTAAGCGCTCCATCTGTATTCTCAGTGACATGCTATGATGTGAAGGAAAGATCAGAGGATCAAGACTTGAGGAAATGTGTTTGAATTTTGGCTCTGTTGTGATCTGACATTGCCCCAAGCTTCAGTCTTCCGTGAGGACGTAAGAGTTTTGTAAGCCATGGTTACTCTCAATGTATTGATGTAGTAATACCATTTATGTTTTATTAATACTAATTCTAATATGTCAGAAGCAACATTGCAGAGATCCATACCCTAAATATGGATTCTAAATGAGGGAAATTTGCAAAGTCTATTGTAGGAATGTTCACAGGAGTGGTTTGAATGCATTGGCATTCAACTCAAATTAGCTTCAGGTAAGCTCCCTGGGTCAAGAAGGAAGGACACAGATGTCACTTCTCTCAGGCCTGTTAACACCAAATGAAGTCTTTATCTCTCCTCTGGTTTTTTGTTTGTTTGTTTTGTTTTGTTTTCATTCTCATTGGCTTCATTCTCTTTCTCTGCAGAGAAGGTTCCGTACATGGTGAGTAAGAAGGCTGCTAAAATTCCCAATTTGTCTTTTTTAAACCCTGTGATCTGAAAAGGAACGATGCTTTTCCTCTACTTCCATTGTAAAGTCAATCAGTCCATGCCAGGGAAGAATTCTCCGCCCAGTGCTAGAGGTCAGGGGAATGGGGCTCTCTGAGTGGGGAGGTTTGGATCAAGGAGGCAGAGTTTGAAGGGAGAGCGAGGGAAACAGTTTCTCCGAAAGCTAATGGCCTGGGCAGGCAAGGGTGGTCGCTGTCACTCCAGTCAGTCACCCTTAGAGAATCAGGAAGAGTCTTGCTGTATTTATGAAATACCCATGCCTTCTTCACAGTGTCGCCCCTCTCTTGTTCTAGATTAGTGTGCCCATCATGTCAGCTTGCCCAAGATAGTCCTGTTTCATGCCTGTTTTCCTAGTTGAATTATTAAAATCATTCCTTTTCATTCTCAAAGTGTCTCAGTTTGGGCAGTTAATCACATAGTTACTGAAAATAAGATCCATTAGTGAATTAGCGACTTGACTTGAGTCCCCGCCCCCCCATCTGTCTTAAATCATCCTGACCCTTAAACTCAGCTGAACTTTGATTTGAAATTGATCTCTTCTCTGTAGATCTCCTCTGCGGAAGGTCTGATGCTGTAGATTTGGAGCTTCTCAGGACCTACCTGTTCTTTCCACCTTCTTCCCTTTTAGTGGGCACCTCACCTTCTTCTTTTTCCAGGAACTCTCCCAGAGTTTAAGTAGCGGCGAAGTGCTTATCCGTCTGCTCAGAGCATGTCTGGGAGTAGAATTTTCCTTCCAGAAATTGCTCCAGTTTAAATGTGCAGTCACGTAGTGTGGTTTCTGCCCGTGCTTGCTGTTTCTTTAGACCAGGAGCTCCCACGGATCAGTCAGGCATGGCCTTAGGTCTCCTGTTCTGCTGTATAGACTATGGCAAGTGGGCCTGCGTGAGGACAGATAAAGCAATTTACAGTGTGATGATGCTAAAAGAAAAACATTTTCTTGGTGATATGTTTGCACCTGTCCCCTTCACATACCAAGCTGTGTCAGCTTGGCCGATTACCTCCTGGCTGTTTGGGTGCTGATCCTCTGATGGCCGTGAAGGGCAGGGAGGAAGCCGAGAGCGATCTCAATCTCTGTCCCAGACTCTTGGATGAGCTGGGGAGGAGAGGAGAGCCAAGGAGACTTGTTGTGCAGCTCCAGGGGCCACCCTCCCAGTGTATTCCCACTGAATGGCATTCCTACCTCTTAATGCTCTACCGCATGCTACATCTGCGTGCAAATGTCTGGGGTCCGCGGTTGAGAATCTGATAAAAAAACACCACTGCTCTGAAGAGAAGTACTTTGGGGGAAACAAAGTTTGAAAAAGGTTCTGGGGGAAGTTTTTCATTTATTCAACAAATACATAGATATTTTGTCCTGTGCTCTGTGCTAAATACTGGTATATATTCTGGGGATATAGCAGCGAGGTATATGGCATTTGTGAGATAGAAGGAAAATACAGCTATTGGTCTTTTCCCCTGGTTCCTGGCACAGAGCTCCCAACATCCTTGTATTCCTTAAGGGATAATACTAGGTGTATCTCTTGTTCCAGTATTTGTCTTTGACCTCATGCCTGACCCAGGGCTTCTAAAACCTTTGTAAACTTCTAAGTGATAAGAGCACTAGGAGTGTCTTATTTTAGCAAAGTGACTCTGAGTGGGCTTCTAGATGACTCTTTAATGGCAGCTGGTCACCAGACAGGCCAAGCCATGATTAGAAGCTTGGACTTTTCAGCCCTGTTCTCCGGAGGGAGGAGAGGAGCTGGAAATGGAATTAATCATTGATCATGCTTAAGTGAGGAAGCCTGTATAAAATTTTCAACAGTCGGGGTAGGGGGAGGGATTGGAGAGCTTCCAGGCTGGTGAATACAACCACACTAGGGGGTGACACTCCCCAGCTGCATAGGACCAGAAGTTCTTGCACTTGGAACCCTCCCAGACCTTGCCCTACGTACCTCTTCATCTGGCTGTTCATCTGTATCCTTTATCATATTCCTTAATAACCTGGTAAACCTGTGTTTCCTGAGTTCTGTGAGCTGCTCTAGCAAATTAATCGAACCCGAGAAGAGGGGTCTTTGGAATCTGACCTCTAGCTGGTGGTCAGAGGCATAGGTGATAAGGTGTTCCCATGGCACCCGTTGTTAGCATGCACTACTTACACGGAAGCACCTGGGCTTTCCACTGGCATCTGAAGTGTATTCGAGTGTGCATGTGTGTGGGGGGGGCAGTCTTGTGAGACTGAGCCCAAACCTGTGGTATCTGATCCCATCTCTGGAAGAGAGTGTCGAACTCTTGGGACATTCCGCTGGTGTCTGAGAATTACTTGATGGTGTGGGGGAAAACATCCACACATTTGGTAACCAGAACTGTCAGAAGTATTTGGTGTATCACTATATTTGTATATTTAGAGCAAATACCCAGTAGTGTGATTGCTGGGTCGTAGTGTAGCTCTATTTTCAACTTTTTGAGGAACCTCCATACTGTTTTCCAGAGTGGCTGTACGAGCTTGCATTTGGAAGGGGCATGTACACCTGAATGTTTATAGCAGCAATGGCCACAATAGCCAAACTATGGAAAGAACCTAGATGTCCATCAACAGACGAATGGATAAAGAAGATGGGGTATATATAGATATATACATATACATACACACACACACACACACGCACACACATATATATATATATACACACACACATACATACATACATACCACGGAATAATATGCAGCCATCAAAAACCCCTGAAATCTTGCCATTTACAAGGATGTGGATAGAACTAGAGGGTGATATGCTAAGCAAAATAAGTCAGTCAGAGAAAGACAATTATCATATGATCTCTCTGATATGAGGAATTTGAGAGGCAGGGCAGGGGGTCGTTGGGGAAGGGAGGGAAAAAAATGAAACAAGATGGGACCAGGGAGGGAGACAAACCATAAGAGACTCTTAACCTCAGGAAAAAACTGAGGGTTGCTGGAGTGGAGGAAGGCGGGAGGGGTGGGGTGGCTGGGTGATGGACATTGGGGAGGGTATGGGCTGAGTGCTGCGAATTGTGTAAGACTGATGCCCCGAAGCAAATAATACATTATATGTTAATAATAATAATAAAAAAGAAGTGTTTGGTGTAGGTAGGAGGTTCATAGGAAAAAAACATGTAGTAGGGAAGAACTAGATTTTCCCTACACGGGGAAAAAGCTGATTTTTTTTTCATTTTAGCAGTGGCATGTATATGATAGTGCACTCTGTCCTGGCGGAGCCTACATTTTAGTGAATGGGGACAGACAATACAAAAATAGAATGAAACATACATTATATAGTGTTTTGGTGATAAATGTTATAGGGAAAAAAAAACCACACCAGAAGGTAAGGGGGGATCTGGAGATCTGGAGTTCAGGGAAGGTGGTTACAAATTTAGAAATAAGCAGTCAGGGTAGGCTTCCAGAGAGAAGGTGACATTTGAACAAAAACTTGGAAATGAGAGAGAGAGAGAGACAAATACCTGGTAGAAAACCTTCCAAGCAGAGGGAACAATATAGGGCAGGCTTTGAGGTCATTTAACTTTGCAAGAAATGGGATCCCTCGGCTTCCCAGCTGAGGTTTTTAATTGCATTACTGCCGAATGCATCTTAAGGGATATTATGCAATATAATTCCTGCAAGAAATCTTCAGTATTTGTGTTTCTTTTGAATGTGACACAGTGCTAATTTCTTGTACACTGTATATTCATTAGGGTTACATAGAGGCACTTGTTAAATGAATAAATGAACAAATGAGGCTGGCAGTTTAGCTCCAAGTAGGTCCTCAATGTGTTATTTCAAGTTTATTGCTTCCATACCCTTTTCCCACTTGGGTTATATTCAGCTGCCTGCTCTTTCAACTATGCATTTTTCTGCCTGTCTTTGTTCACCCAATTTCCCCTTACTTGAGATGCTCTCCCGAACCTTCTCAGCTTGATTCAAATTCTTACAGACCAAAGACAAGCTCCACTCCTCCAGAAAGCTGGCCCAGACTCTGTGACCTTTGTTGCCTTTTCTGAGCTCCTATCACATCGTTCCTCTGACACCTTTCATTGGCTTAATCTGTTGAGTTGCATCATTTTTGCTGCTTATTGAAAAACCACTGTTAGCACTCTTCGTATTTGGCCACAGATAGGCAAATGAATGCTAGCATCTTAGATACTTGTACCATTTCTGTTTTGGAGAAGCTGTCTGGATAGGAGGGGTTCAGACATGATCATCTCACGCAGATTAATAAACAAGGGGTGCCCCGGGACCCGGACCCAAGTCGTATCCCTGACAGGCAATAGTCACTCTTTCCTGCTCTTCAAAGGGTTAATCCAGTATTTCCTTTCCACGCCCAGTTAACCACACCTCCTTCCCGTGAATCAAAAGCGACAGCGGCCTCGGAAGTTTGTCCTTTGCGAGATGCCGTAGTGGTTCCGCTTCGGTAGCTCGGCTCCCGGGCGAACATGGCGGCCTCCGAGACGGCGCCGGCTGTGAATCCAGCCACTGCGGAGGGAGAGGAAGAGACAATTCTCTATGACTTGTTGGTCAACACCGAGTGGCCCTCGGAGACAGAAGTGCAGGTGAACCAGGCCCCTCCAGAGCTGCGGCCAGCTTGGCGCGGGCGCTGTCCGGGGAGAGCCACGTAGCTGAGCCACGTAGGGTAGTGGAGCCGGGTGGGAGGGGGAGGAGGGCTCTGCCGCTTGTGCTGTCGCCGTGGCAACGGCGCCGCGGGCTGACAGGGGTCTGGGTCCCCTAAAGCGGAAGGTACCCGAGAGCCCCCCTGGGCTTCCGAATTTGGTCGTCGGGGCAAAACCGCGGGCTCTGGGGCACGAACCTTCCCATTCGGGATCTCAGTTTCGCTTCTCCTCAGTTTGGAGGGGAGGCACAGCGTTGGACTCCAGGTTCTTCCTGTTGCCTGGATTCTCGGGGGTCCTTTCCGGGAGGCGAGGCGAGAGCTGACCGGGGCTGATCCTCTCTGCAGCGGGAGAACTTTCCGTGACCCTCCATCAACTCAGCATCTGGAGGGCCGCCGCGGAGTTCGGCGTCAAACCTTTACCCCTCCTCGGTGCTGAATTGTACCTATTGCTGTGTATTTCAGTAAAAAAGCATTTAAAGTGCTAGTGTGTCCGTCCGTGTCCCAGATAATATAAGTGTGTGTCCGTCCACGTCCCGGATACTGTTCGGGCGGTGGGCATGGAAAGGTGAATAACTTCTGTAGCGTCTACAGTCTAGATGGGAGACCATCCAGTGAGCCCTTTTCGCTACTTAGTGTAATTGCGCTGTGATAGTGGTTTGAACAAAGAGGCAGAGAAGAGTGAGGAGCTGCTGACCCGGGGTTGGGTTCCGTCCTGAAGAAGGGGTTCAAGGGGTTGGTAATCTTAACTGGACCTTGGGGTTTTCAGTTGTTGCACAGAGAGGGGACTCCCAGCATAAGGTGAACAGTAGGAACCAGGAATCCACATTTATTGAGCATATTTACTGAGTGCCTGTCATTGTTTTAGACTCTTGAGGATGCAACAAGATTCAGAAGGACTTTTGTTAAAGATCAAGGAGTCCTGACCTATGGACTCTTTATTAGGACACCTTTCCTGTTTCTTTACTGGAGAAACTGCTCATTCTCCGATCTATAAAATTTGTAGTTTTTCCTTAACCTCCTTTCCATTGCAGTTTTCTGCTCGTCTTGAATAATGTATTTTTTTAGGCTGTACCTATTGTTTTTCAAGTATTTACTTAGTTTCTTTTTGTTTTGAACAATGTGAATATTGTAGGGTATGCAGTTAGGATGTTGTATGTAGTATGTTGCTGCTGCTATTGGTGGGAAAAGTTTGCATATTCACTCCTTAGCGCCCACTGGCTCATTACGGGAACATTGCAGAACACTTCACATTATAAATCGATTAAAAAAAGCACAGCATCAACTTACATTGAAATGTCATAGCACTTTTTTTTGGTTTTGTTTTTGTTCTGGTTCTATTGATTTCACCTATCCTTCTTCAAGCTCTTGGAGGACGATTACATCTGTTTCATCTTTATAACCCTCCCCAGGACCAAACTGTGTATTACTGATCAGTGGATAATCAATTCATGTTAGTGGAGTGAAATACCTTTTCTGTCCTTTTCAGTTGTATCTGTCTGCACTTCCTGTATGTCCATGTTCCTCTCTTAACAGCACATTAGTACATCGTATTCATTATTTGTAGTGTCTGCTATTGTTTAGCTTAGTGTTTAGTCTATACTTGGGAACTCTTTAGTATACCACTTGTGTATCAGTGTGCGTGTTGGTAGCATTTTCTCTGTGGATGTACAACAAATACTCAAATTTGCCTGCAGGTACGAGTTTATTAATCCACATGAGCACTTCTCCTGCAAGCAAAGATTATTTTAGGCCTCTCTAACCCACCCAAGCCGACTGCTGAACTGACAACCAACATGGTCTTTGCCCTTCACGACTTCTGTCTCTGGACTGGTGTTTTGATATTTGGTGTTTGAGTCTCCACCTTCAATCCTTGTCCTCCCCTCAAAATTTGATGGGACAAATGCTTATAACTCTACCATGCTTACTTTTGCTCTCACGGTTTTCAGTCCTGCTTTTACTTCTTTTGTTTCTAAATAGTGGTTTTTAAATATTTGTAACTTGCACCCTGCACTGAGTATTAGCAAAGAAACGTAACTTTATGAATTGTGTGAGTATTCCTAGAAAATTCTCAAATGTAAATTCTTTTTTCCCATTGCAGTCTAGAGGCAACCGAAAACATGGTGCATCCTTTATCATCACAAAAGCGATTAGAGGTAAATACAGCTTATTTTTCTCTATATAATGATAGATAATTTCTTCTTTCATTTATAGCTTTACTGTTTTTGAAACTTTAGGAAATTTATTTATTTATTTATTTACTTACTTTTAAAAAGATTTTTATTAATTTGTCAGAACACAAGCAGGGGGTAGCAGCAGGTAGAGGGAGAAGCAGGCTCCCCGCTGAGCCAGGAGCCTTATGCAGGACTATATCCCAGGACCTTGGGATCGTGACCTCAGCCAAAGGCAAACACTTAACTGAGCCACACAGGTTCCCAAAAACTTTAGGAATTTTAAAGTGTTCTTTAGACTTATAGAGCCAGATAAACGTGAATAACGTAAATGTTACCTGAGTTTAATTTTATATATATACATATATATGTATATGTTTTGACTATATATGATATGTGGATATATATGTGTATATATGTGTATGTATATGCACACATTTTTAATCCAGCTTAGAGGTAAAGTAAGGCTTAAGGTTAACTATTATGGATGTGTTCTAGAAGAACTGAAGAAAATCAAACCCAGTATGTGTCTCAGAGTCTGGACACTGAAAGTGACAAGCTGTTTTAAGTGGTTTACATGATGTTCCAGCAACATCTGGTTAGAGTTACTCATTTAAAAATTTGATTAACCAGAGCATTCATGTAACTTCTGACAGACTTTGCATATGAGCTCAGGGTATCTGAGAAAGACTTGAGCACTGGCTGCATTAAGTTGGTGCCAAGAGAACTTCATTTATATTTATTGATCTAATCCTTTATTAGATCAGCAAGGTAGGTGCTATTACAACTTCATGTTTTTAGATGAGGAAACTTGTCCAAGGTCACTCATTTGGAATTTGACTGCATTGTCTTTCTGGCTCCAAAGCTCATCCTTGTAATAACTGATGAATTTGAACTACTTACACAGAGCAGATTCAGTTTCAAAGGAGCTAAGTACTTGAAATTAACTATAATTTTATCTTCTATTATAAGCACTGGCATATTCAATTTTCATTGTGATTAATGTTTTAAAATTTTGATAATTAAGAAAATGTACATAAGTAATAAAATTCATATAGAGAAATTCAGAGGCTATGGATAACCACAAATTCAGATAAATAATTTCTAATTTTACCATCTGGAGGGAATCTCTTACCCTTCATTCTTTTTTTCATTGATCTACACCTACGTATTCACATTCCCATACACATTTTAAATGAGATCATATAAAACATTATTTGTCAATAGTGTAGTTAATCTTAAAAGCAAACTGTCACTTATCAGCAAAACTCCTGTTTATTCAGGAATAACAGAATTGCAATTCAGGACAAGCAAGTTATAGTAAAACTATAGCTAAGTCCAACAAACAGAGGAGAAGAACATTATTTTCTGGAAGAGGAGGAAGCTGGGAGGGGTTGTTTTGGATGAAAGTCCAGGGGAGAAAGGCTTTCAGGGTGATGTTGGTTTCTTATCGCCCGAGTTGCAGGGGGAGTCTGTTTCTTGCAGGCGGTGTGACAGTACATTGGTACAGGTACATCTGTTCCTTCTTGGGGCCTGTAGCTGATGATACTTTCCTCTTGATTCTCCTGTTGAGGCCTGACACTTCTTCCTGTAATCGATGTTGAGAGGTCCTGCTCCCCCTTCTAGCCTCCTAACTCTACTCAAGTGAGGTGTTCCCTGATTTTCAGTGTGGTAGAGATTTTGTTTCCCCTGGACTTCTGCATTTTAAGTGTTATTATTATTTTTTTTTAAATCTTTGCTGTAAAGTACAAAATAACACCTTAATTTTTATACAAATATTTTTGTTTTAAAGGGTGATTACTATGACTTCTACTCCTTGGTTTTATTAAAGCCTCTTTGGTGACATTTAACATCTCAAACCACATTTCCCACATTTCCTTTTTGTACTGTTAGGAAATGCTTGAAGTTTCGAGTAACACAAACTTGGGACTTAATATACAGAAATGTCTGATCTTATAAAAGTTACAGTGTATATTAGATTATGTTCCTTTATTTTAAGAATTTTGTTCTCCATATTTTGTAATGACTCAGTCTGCAGTTATTTTAGACTTATCATTGAAGCTAATTTGAAAGCGATTCCTAAACAATAGCTGATTCATATTTAGTTTTGTTATTTTTATTACAGATCGTCTATTATTTTTACGCCAATACATCTGGTACAGGTAAGTGTCTCTTCTGAATGTCAAATACAAATATTATCCTACTGATGACTTAAGTTTTCAGAATTGAACCCCAGATTGTGAAACAGATGCTGACTTTCAGGTGGATGAAGTAGACCTTTTCAAACAGTTGATACATTGACAAGATATCTCAGTCGACTTCGGTAATTTTTGTTCTTTAGTCATTAGTCAGAATATCTCAGGAGGACTTCTGGTTTCTCTGGTGAGTGTTGTCAGCCTTATCTTGAATGCCCACATGATGGGTCTGGAGCTTGGGGATCTTTTTATTTTATTTTTTTAAAAGATTTTATTTATTTATTTGACAAAGAAAGATCACAAATAGGCAGAGAGGCAGGCAGAGAGAGAGAGAGAGAAGCAGGCTGCCCGCTGAGCAAAGAGCCTGATGCTGGGCTCCATCCCAAGACCCTGGGACCACAACCTGAGCTGAAGGCAGCGGCTTAACCCACTGAGCCACCCAGGTACCCCGTTGGGGATCTTTTTAAAAACAATTTTGTTCTTATTGTAATAACAGTTCTTGTGGTCAGTATTCAGTCAGGGAATATGGTCCTTTGTGTTTCAGGGAAGGTCCTTTGTGTTTCCATTCTTGGGTACTTTTTCATTCTTTTGAGTGTTAAGTCTTTTTAGGCATGGTGTAAGTGTTCAGCCTTCAAAGGAAGGAAGAAATGATCATTTTGACAAATGATATAGTTGTGGTTCTGGACAGGTGTATAGGAATTGTTTCATAGATCTTTTTAACACAGATTGTTTAAGAATATCTAATCTTAAAAGCTCCAGAGATAATAACGTTTTATAAAAGCAACCTTTGGTTTTCTAGATTAGCTCTGATTTTTTTTTTTCCTGCTCTGTGTGTGTGTGTGTGTGTGTGTGTGTATAAATTAAATTTCTTATTGGATTTTATCTTTTTTTGGAGGTGTGTGTCCATATGATAGGGTAAAGAGTTAAGAGGTGCTGAGGGACAGGGATGGGGAGGAGTATTTGAGAGGTGGACTGCTTTTCCTGAGCTCACTGGGTGATCTAGCTTGCTAGTCCTGAACATCTTAAAAGGGGAAGTGGGGCAGAAAATAATGTCAGTATACCCCGATGCACCATGAAGTGATTATTTAATCTTCTACGTGATATGTTACTTTCATAAGTAACCTAAAGTTAACTGAGAAAAGTTAAGCTTTTGCTCTTCAGTTTATAGTAAAGAAACCTAAAGGTTTTGGGGACAACATTTGCTTCAAGTGGTTTTTTCTTTTAAAGTTTTTTTTTTTCTTTTAATTGTGAATTATTATGAACAGACTGAGAATTATAGAGGCTGTAAGTCTGAACAAGTTTATTATAGTGTTATCTGCATGGGAATTAGGCAGTTGTCGCTGTTTGGTTCAGATGGCCTTCTCCCTCTTTTTATGCAAAATGTTATAACTCTTTGCCCCCCTCCCCCACTTCCCTTCCAGAGGAAATTGTCATCCTCAAGTTGATGGTGTCATTCACATGCATGTTTCATATCTTTGTTATAATAGTTCTGCAACTACCATGGTATAAAATATTTTGTGTTTCAGACATGAGTGTAAATATGCTGAATGTCTATTACTGATACTTTTATCCTGCTTTTTTGTGTTCTAATTTCCATAGTGTTTTTCTCTCTTTTTTTTTCACCAGCTGTTTTCTTTATTCTTCTTTTCCATCTATTTTCTTGATTTCCTCCTGGGTTACTCTTGATTTGTTGTATCTGCCCATGCATTGATGGTGAATCCTTTCCTCCTGTCTTTTGTGAGTGATGTTATTGTGAGCTTATGCTTGGCAATTCTCACACCTCTTGAGTGAGTGGAAATTGCGGTCTGATCTTGCTTGTAGTAAAGGCTTGGGGTTTTTCTTTTTCATAGGGATTTCATTCCCATCCTCCCACAGCTCAAATTCCAGACGGAGATGGTATTCCTGAATGACAATGACCCCCTCCCCCCCCACCCCGCCCCTCCCATGTTGAGGTTTGTCTAGTTTCCTTTTCTCTGAGAGTGCAGTCCTGTCAAGGGGTCAAGGGTGGTGCTGGCCATGCCAGCACCTCCCTTCCAGCTCCTGTTCTTTCTACGCCCCCGCAGCTCCTTTCCTGTCCCCGGTGTTGTTTTCTCTTTTGAGTTCTTGTACCTCTACCCAGTTCCCCTTTCATTTCTAACACTTGAGGACTCCTTTTGTTCTTATGAGTTTAGCTGTATAGTAGAATTTGCTAGAGGTGAGTCAGGATTTCTAGGTGTGTATAACAGGAAGGGTTTCTTACAGGCTCACTGTGCTATGTTACTGGTATCTTTGATGTCTTTTCCTTAGAAAGGACATAAAATTTATGTATTTGAACATACTACCATGTTTTTCTGGAAAAAGAGATATGTATGTGCTGAACTTTTAGATAACTAATTAATAACTCTTTTGGGTTTACCAATGTTCAAATCTTCTAATGGAAAAAAATCTTATCTTCCTATAGCTCTATATGCTGTTTATAATATTTATTTATTTATATGTGTCTTTTATGATTAGATTATAAGTGGCTAATGTGTTGTTTCAGCCCTGTGCCTTTTTTGCTCCCTGATGGACTGGTTCGTTTGGTTAATAAACAGATAAACTGGCATTTGGTACTTGCAAGGTAAGGTGTTAAAAATTTGTGTTTCTCTACTGGGATTAGCACTTAAATTTCATTATGGATATGAATTTTGGGGTCTTTTAGCTTGCAGTCTTGATTTTATTTATTTTTTTATTGTATGTGAATTCACTTTGTCACATATGATTAGTATCTTTTAAATGTATTAACTCAACTATATTGGATCATTTTTGTGTACGCTTTGGTACCTTTATACTCCTTTAAGATCAGAAGTTGGGTAATGGAAGATGTGAAAGCATTTAAAAATGATTTTTAACTTCTTAAAGTCATTCCATCTTTGTTGAAGACTGCTACAAATAATCATATAGAATTTTTTTTTCTCTTTCTCTCCCATGAAAGCAATGGAAAACTTTTGGCTGCTGTTCAAGATCAGTGTGTAGAGATCAGGTAATTGTTAATGTTATTCGTATTTAAAGTTTCCCTTGAGAAAATTTTACTTGATTTATGGGAACTAATAGTTTTGGAGGGGTGAATTTAAAGGGATTTTACCATTAGCACACATAATTTTGTGAGGCCTCAAACATCACTTATGTCAGTTACAGGGTGAGAGATACTTTGTCAGAATAGTAGAGTCACGGGGCGCCTGGGTGGCTCAGTGGGTTAAAGCCTCTGCCTTCGGCTCAAGTCATGATCCCAGGGTCCTGGGATCGAGCCCCGCATCTGGCTCTCTGCTCCGCAGGGAGCCTGCTTCCTCCTCTCTCTCTCTGCCTGCCTCTCTGCCTAGTTGTGATTTCTCTCTGTCAAATAGATAAAATATTTAAAAAAAAAAAAAAAAAAAGTAGAGTCTACTTCCCCAAATCAGTCTGCTGTCACCTGAGAAATGTTACTTTTTCAGTAGACCAGGCATATCTTCAGAACTCTAGAAGTCTTTCTTGTTTGACTAGTTATTGCGAAGTCAGCTAAAGCAGATGCTCAAGAAGATATTAAAGTAGGGACCACTTTGTTCTGTTGGCATAAAGCTCTGGATGGAATATGAGTCTGCAAGAGACAAAGACTATGTATGACTTGAGACCAGTGATAGTCTGTCATCTTGAGACATTCAGTGGTTATTATAGTCATATCTAGAAGGCTTCTCTAACCTGGGCTTTCCATGTACTTTTTTTTTTTTAATTTTTAAAATTTTATTTATTTATTTTTATTTATTAGAGAGCAAGAGCAGGATGAGGGGCAGCTAAGAGGAGAGGAGAGGGGAGGGAGAAGCAGGCTCTATCAAATAAATAAATAAATAATCTTAAAAAAAAAAACAAAAACAAAAACCAATGAGACAGATTTTGGGATGTCTGGATACCAGTCCAGACTTTTTCCTAATACTTCATTATTCTTGACTAAACATAGTATAATGAACACTCAGTTGTTACCACACTGGTTTTAGCTTTCTGTTTGTGTAATTTCTTTTTTCAGTTATCCAAACAGAACTGGACCCCTCCACTTGTGGGGGAGTAGACAGAGGTTTGCCCCCATTGGGGCATGAGCTTCAGATGTGGAGGCTTTGTTTCCTGATCCCTCTTAAAATCATCAGGATGGAGATGATTGGCAGTAATGACAGGCTTTCAAAAAACTACATTTCTTAATTTGGCATGGCTTTGATAGGCAAGTCCCTCGTTTTTTCCTATAGCATCAGTAAGCATCAAGTTGGCACAATTTTTGGACTTCCCGTTTGTAGGAATGGGCAAGTACTTGCTATTGCGTTTGTTGCAGGAATGTGAAATCTATCTTTTTGAGAAATATGCTTATGATGTGACTTTATGTATAGCAGTTAATCCTCAAAATTTCCATCTTCCTCCCATGAAATGAGAACATCAGTGGAATGATCTTAGGTGTTAGGATCAGAATGTGCATGTGGGGATGGGATTGAGAGGCCAGTGAAGAAGAGTTTGACCAAGGTTTTATGGAACTTGTTAATACAATTTTTGATGAGATGAAAAAAAATTGCTTTTATAAAAGGATTTGCTACTGGATTGTTAGAGTGTAAAGTATTTATAAAACTTGTAAACATATCCAACTCTAGGAATTCACTCATGTATTTGAGACTATGTGGTGAGGGAAGTTTTCTAGGCAATGGAAGTATGCTCATCAGGATCTTATTCATCTGATGCATAATTTGCAAAAGGTTTTGATAACATTAGTATATCTAAGGAGTCTTACATGGTGAGGGATGGATTCCACCAGGAAGCTTTTCAGGAACACACTCCCTATGGACCCATCCCTCCCCATCACTGCTTAAGTACTAATCCGCTATGCTCCTGAAAGCAACACTGTTATACCTAATGGTAGGCTAATGCTAATGGTGTTGGGCACTCTTATAAGTGCGTTGCATGTGCTAATTCATTTAATCTTTGCAGAAGCCCTGTGAGGTAGGTGTTGCTATTTTTCTCCATTTTAGAAATGAGGAAGCTGGCACAATATGGCTAAATTACTTGCTTGAGGATTTGAAATCTGCCATTCTAGCTTTAGTGTTCCTGCTCTGAACCACTCATCTCTACTACCTTTTGATCATGTTGTTGAGCCATATATGCATGCATGCTTACATTTGGGTTTCCCCTGGTACAGTTAGGACCTCTCATTTGCACAACTCCAGGGTTGTCATTTTTTAAAAATTCTGCATGAGTGGGATCTGGTGTCTCCAAGTCCAGTGACACTGTGTGTTCCTTGGACGCAACCCCTGCCCTTTTCCCCTAGCAGTGCTAGAGAGAGAGAAAGAGAGAGAGCGCGTGTGCATGCGTGCAGGAACATGCACAAGCAGGGGGCGGGGCAGAGAGAGAGGGAGAGAGAGAATCTCCAGCAGACTCCCTGCTGAACGTGGAGCCCAATGCAGGGCTTGATCTCAGGACCCTGAGGTCATGACCCAAGCCAAAATCAAGAGTCAGATGCTTAATCAACAGCCAGCCAGGCACCCCTCCCCAGTAGCTTTTATCTCCTTGGACTTAATAGGTGCCTAGTTGATGTTTGGTGAATAAGTAAGGTGTTTGTGAGTGGGATAGAAGAAGCAGATGCTGGGACGACATTACAGGGCATAGTCCACTGACTTGCTCAGAGCTGGAACGCAGTCCCCCTCGCTGAATTGATACACGCTTCGTAGTAACCTGAAAGGAAGAGTGTTTGAGCAAAGATGCGGAATGGTTAGGAAAGAAAAAGCTCGGGGTAGATCCTCAAAGTAAAACCTTATGCACAATGGCTATGCCTGAGTTTAAGACCTTTGTTCTCACTATTGCACGTTTGTTTTTTGTGCTGCAGTGAAGACACATCGAAGGTCAGATTGGCTCCAGTAGTGCTAGTAGTAGGCACGTGGGATTCGGTCACTATTTGTTGATTGTATTTGAATATGAAGGACCACTCTAGTGTCTGAGGTCATTATTTCATACTTGGAAGCAGTCATAAATAGGCAGTGTTTTTTGAGGAGAAAAAAATGAAAAGCTGAAACACATATTAGTTTAAGTTGAGAGAGAGCCCTGCCTTTTGCAACACTGTACCAGGGCTGCTGTTCCCCAGCATGTTTGTAGTGAGTGGCCAATGACTCCCGTCATTTGCGCTGATACGGCACACCTAACCTGCTTGTGTGTGGGGCTCATGTAGATAAAAAGCTGACTTCTTGTGAATTGCTAATTTAATTTGTAATTTGGCAGTAATCCCATAAGTATAATATGTGTTTCCTTTTTTCCTAAAGAGTGAAGTAACAATTTCTTACGATTATGGGCTGCTACAAATACAGGAATTAATTAGGAGCCATCTCAGAACACAACAAAAAGCATTAAAATAAGGACTTATAAAAAAAGGGACCTTCCCCCCAATTTGCTTAAGTGAATATATTTGTGAAGTTTTGACAGAAACTATTATTTCCATTTCCCCAGCAGAAGAGCAGCTATTATTTGTGATGATATTAAGGATGAAAGTAAAACACTGACTTAGGTCTAGTTTGTGCTAATTTATACGTAATGTCTTTTTAAATCCTTCCCTAAGCTATGAAGTTGCTCTTACCCATTCTATGTTATTGAGAGGAAATAAAACTCCTGTTGAATATTTTGTCCAGGTTACCCGGATGAGCTGAAATCAGGTCAGCCTCACTTCAGAGACCATGTTCTTTTTTTTTTTTTTTTTTTTTTAAAGATTTTTATTTATTTATTTGACAGACAGTGAGAGAAGGAACACAAGCAGGGGGAGAGGGAGAAGCAGGCTTCCTGCTGAGCAGGGAGCCTGATGTGGGGCTCCATCCCCAGATCCCAAAACCCCAGGACCATGACCTGAGCCAAAGGCAGACACTCATAAACTGAGCCACCCAGGCACCCCAAAAGCCTGTGTTCTTTCTGCTTTATTCTACTTGGAGGCTGAATAGTCAATTTCTTGAAGAAATTTATTACTGTATTTATAATTAGCTTTTGTCTGTCATATTTTAATAAATAATACTTTTTACAATTTTTTTTAAAACTGATACTTATCATTTTACCAATATTAGAAAAGAGTTAAGTATTTGAGAAAGAAGAACTATAAATTACCTACAGGTCAGCCAAAATGCTGTATGTTTTTTATACCTTTTCTGTGTGTGGGTGTGATCTTCAGTCCAACGATACGTTCTGTACATTCTATTTGATACTTATTTTCTTGATAACTTATGGGAAGATGTTGTATTTTCAAATCATGTACAGTAATTGCATAATATTTCATTGAGAGCATTAACAAAATCTAATCTTCTACTGGCAGTATTTTTTTCTTTCATAAATTAGGCTGCATGAATTTCCATGAGATTTGTGTGTATCTGTAATTATTTCCCAGGGATAACTTTATTAAAGCAGTTGAACTGCTAGATCAAATTACTGTGGGCATTAAGGTTTTTTGATAATTGTTACTTAATTATATTCTAGAAGGTTTACCAATTTTTATTTTTAAACATATAATAATTATATTACTTTGACAAATATTTCAAGATCACAGATTTTAAATGGGTCACTGGTAACAACTATGGTCACCTGTTAAAGCTATTTGGTTATTAAAGCAAGACTTTTTTCCCTAAGTGATTTAAACTTCGTAATATGATACAGACCATAGTTCTTGACCAAGATCGATCTGTGGAGCTTTAAAAAATATCAGGGCACCTGGGTGGCTGAGTGGGTTAAAGCCTCTGCCTTCAGCTCAGGTCATGATCCCAGGGTCCTGGGATCGAGCCCCGAGCCCCGAATTGGGCTTTCTGCTCAGCAGGGAGCCTGCTTCCTCCTCTCTCTCTGCCTGCCTCTCTGCCTACTTGTGATCTCTGTCTGTCACATTAAAAAAAAAAAAAAATCTATAAATGGTGTTTTCTAAAAAAAAAAAAAAAAAAGTTGCATGGGCCCCATTCCATTTTTGCTGAATCAGAACCTTTGTGGAGGGGCCATGCATCTGTATTGTATTAAAAGACCATTCTTCATCTAACTTATGCTTATGTAACATACACTATATACATATATACACTATTCCAGGTGTAGCTCTGTTTCTGGTGAAACAAGATTGGAAGAAAACGTTGTTACCAATGGAAGGGTCTTATTTGAGCACAAATCCATGTCTGAGAGAAGGACTGGTTTAGTGTTGGGCAGACAAGTTGTCTAACATTTTTGTGGGGTTTCATAGTATGACAAAATAGTGTTGGGGTGAAACTGTTGGCTTAATTTTGCACATATTTTGCAGGTCTGCAAAAGATGATTTTACATCTATTATTGGGAAATGTCAAGGTAAGAGTTTCCAAAATATTGGGAAAAAATGAAAATTTTAAATTTACAACAGTTAACAGTATTCCTTAAAAGGCAGAGTAGATATTAAATATTGATAAGGATTGTTGCCACTCTATTAAAATAATTTTAAAACTTCTTAACTGATTTCTCTTACTGCCTTAAATGTTTTGCTTTGTCCATTTTGGACATTTTGAAGAGATTTGAAATTGAAACTGTTTTAAGATAAAAGTCTATGTTAGTTTTGGGATACATTATTTGTGTCTGTAGTCTTTTTTTTTTTTTTTTTTAAATGTAATCTCTCCACTCAGTATGGGGCTTAAACTCCTGAGCCTGAGATGGAGTCACGTGCTCTACTGACTGTGCCAGCCAGGTGCCTCTAGGCTTTTATTTTGAATTCAAAGCAAAAAAAAAAAAAAAATTATGTATAAGTCAAGAGTTGATTAGATACAGACCAGTAAAAAAAAATCTGGGATTTGCTCTTTCTTCTGATGTATTCAGCACAAATTACTATCATTTATGTATCTGAACCATTTTGCAGGGTACTAGGGATATGACTGTGAGCAAAAAGGCACAGTCCCCTACCTCTTGAGGTATAGAGAAACTCAGAATATAATTACTAACTTTGATAAATCTGATGAAGGAAAAATACAGAGCAGAGTGAGCGCTTAACCACGGCTGTGAGATGAGATTGTTGAGAAAAAGTGACTTTGGAAAGCAACCTAAGGGGTGCGTAGAAGTTAGGAGAAGCCGGGGGCGTGTTTCTCTCTGCAGGAGCAGGTACAAAAAGGCAGAGGGAACCTTATGGGAAGGTGCTGTTAGGTAAATGCAACTATTCCCCGTGTTTTACTTAGGGACCTGCAGTTCCATCTGTCTGACCTTGGGTCAGTTTAACAGTGTCCTAGTTGTAGGAATCCTAATGATGGTAATCGTGGTTGTTGTGATGATGACAAACATTTGGAGGGTCCTTACTGTGTGCCAGACACTGTGCTTTATATGCATTTTGTCATTTAACTGGAAGGACGTAGTATGCGTATTTTATCTCCGGGGAGCATAAGGGTAAGATGATAAATCCTTGGCAGTGAAAGAGCAAGGAGAAGGAAGACATCGATAGTTCTGAAATCCACAAAATGATCGGAATACAGAGGATTTCCCCAACTTCTCTGTGGTAATGGTGGTCTTAAGCTCCTTGGCAGATGTGCCATTAGTGAGTGGCTCAGGGCAAGTTTCCCTCTCATCTTTCTCATTTTTGTTCATCCACATGTGTTCAGAAAATTAAAGATCAGATGTGTGAAAGATGTTTTCGGTTTTCTTATGGATGGTGATATTCTATTAGTATGTCAGAATCGCCGTACTTCTGTAATTCCACACCTGCTATTTGATAAGGTAGTAATAGTTCTTATGGAGTTGTCTGTATGCACAGTATGTATTATAACTTAAAAGCAAATATAAAAATGCCTATTTGTTCATATAAATTGACCTCTTGTAATCTGTTCCTTGGCTCTGTCCCCTGGATTGTCAATGATACCATTGTCCGTACCAAGCCAGAAGTCAACACATTTTCTCATTCTTTTTCCTTCTCTTTTTTCTTTCTTTGACAAGTATTAAGCTCTTGTCATGTGCCAGGCACTCCTAGGTGCTGTGTATAAAATGAGGAGTAAGCTACAGGCGACCTTGACTTAAGGGTTTGCAGTCTGTCAGGGAAGACAGAAATACTTCACTGCAGCTGTACTGACACGGTGGGGAAGCATCGCCTTTGTGGAACTTCAAGCCCTGGTAACCTGTGAAGATGTCTCTGGCCTCTGCTTCCGCCATCACAGCCCTAGCTCAGGCTTTTAACATTTTCACGAAGTTGTTCCCCCGCCCCCCACAACAGTCTCCTCACCAGGTTTTCTTCTGTTTGCCTCTCACTGATCCATACTTCACCCCACTTGCCAAACTGATTGCTGTTAAATGGGAATTCCATCCAGTTATCCTTCAGATCTGGCTTCCTGCTTTCTAGAAATGTGACCCTGGACAAGCTGCCTTACTCTCTGAGCCTCAGTTACCTGTCGTGAATGGCACAATGTTACAGACTGAGTTGTGGACAAAAATAACATGAGCCAATATATGTAAAGCTCTTAGGATAACGTCTGACACATACTAAGTACGTAGGAGACTTTAAGCTTTCTTTACCGCTGCCGCTACTAGTCCTGTTCTGCCTAAAATCTTCAGTTGTTCCCCATTGACTGTAGAATACTGCTCATTTTTTCTGACCTTTCAGTCAGTCTGTCCCTTAAGATCCTCCTGCCGTACAGCCCGTGTTCTAGTACAAAGCAGCTCGCGCTTTCCTAGCCCCATTGTGCTTTTCATGCCTTGGTACAGATGGTTCCTTTTGCCTAGAAGCTCTGCTTTTCTATTTAATTAATGAGTCTTGCGTATTTTAGTTCAGGCATCCACTCTCCTGGGAAATCTTCCCTTCCTGCCCGCTTCCTCATCATTTGGACATCCTTCTTAATGTTTTCCTAGGACGGGTTTGTGCATGTATCGCCACACTGAAGCTAATCTTTTTTTCCCCTTAATTGTTGATTTGCTTGTCTGATTGCCCATTAGACTGAAAATTCTCTGAAGGCAAGGCTCCCATCTTACTCAACTTTTTTTGTTCCCGATGCCCAGTGTGCTGTCTTACAGAGTAGTCACCCAATTCCTGATGCTATCAAGTGGGTAATGGCACTTGGGAACTATTACAATGATTTTTATGAGTTTATGTATGAACAAAGTATATTTGCCTACTCCTATGAGTTAATTCTAGAAATTTATGACTATGTATATTTATAAAAATTTGTATATATGTATATAAAATGGGTAATTGTCATGATATTCAGGGTTTTTATTCCTTATGCACACAAACGTGTATACATACCACAAAGAATAGAGAAGGGGTTCTGTTTGCTTAGTACTCTGTTGAGAATACTAGGAGAGCAGTGTTTGTGCAAGCTCTAGCATCTTTTGAATTTGCTTTCAATTAACTCCTCACCAATGCTTATGAAAGTAGACCAGACCCAGTTTACGTAATGTGTAAGGATCAAGAAGTTCCCAGAAGAATAATTTAGGAATAAGTATTTAATTACCTTTTTCCCAGTGCTGTGCTTTTGTTGGGTGAAGGCTTGGGGAGTCTGTGGTGAGCTGTTGAGAAGCATGTTCAGAATGTTGGAGTGATTCAGATGTGCAGGGCCCTTTTAAGCTGTGACTTTAGACACTCACTCTTAGCCAGTGTGTAAACTGAGAGATCTGCAAGTTAACATGAAAATGGGAAGCTTAACCCTCTGTATTTCACACAAATTATAATATATTTGTTAGAGGTTTTAGTGTGTACAGTTAATGTGGCAGCATGGATGGGATAATAATGCTTTGAGAACTAATGTTTTATTTTGTTGGCTTCCAAATGTGTGAATTTATGACCTTAATGCTGCATTAATGGCTTCTTTCCATTTCATATAATTTGAGGTAATGATCATTTGCTTATTATCTGACTCATCTTTATGGGAATAACTCTCATATGCCAAATGATATTTCCTGTGTATGCTTGGAGAGAAGGAGCCAGATTGTTGCTAATGCATTTTTTGAAACTATGGATTGCAGAGTCTGCAAACCAAAATAGGAACTATTTAGTTCCACTTTGATATTTTTCAATTATTGCTTTATAAAATTAATGCCATTTGAGAATGTTTTAAGTGGGGTTGCAACTTGTTTTGGCTCTGTTTGCCAGGCCGTAAATATTAGCCTTCTCTTTCTGCCTTGAATAGGGACCTAAGTAATAGCATATAGAATTAGAAGTTAGGTGTTTTTTTTTTAAGAGCTGTACTGTGTTAAGAGATTTTTGCCATATTTCTGATTTTGAGATCCCATAAACCAGAGCTTCCAGTGCTAAGGAGCAGCTTGCCTGTTGTAAGTATGCTGAGATCCCGTCAGCCCACTGGTGGCCTGGTGGGCCCCATCACAGCCCATGCTCAGATACTGTCTTGTATATTTTTGTATTTCTAAAATTAGCTTGATATTTTGTAGTTTCCATCATATTTTTGTTGAGATTCTCTGTATGTTCCTTATGTTTATGTTTTCCTTTGAATTCCCAAATACTTTAATAGCTGTTTTGAAGCCCTTGTCTGCTTATTCCTTAATTTGTATCATTTCTGGGTGTGTTTCTATTGGTTGAGTTTTCCCATGTTCATGGATATTTTCCTGCCTCATATAGCTAACACTTTATTTTTTAATTTATTTTTAATTATATATTTTTATTTGTGACCAATTTATTATATTTTAAAAAATGCTTTATTTAAATTCAATTTAGTTAACATATACCATATTATTAGTTCCCGGGGTAGAATTTAGTGACTCATCGGTTGCATATAACACCCAGTGCTCTTAACTTATTTATTTTTTATTTAAAAAAAATTTTTTTTTTAGGTAGGCTACATGCCTGCCTACATACATCCATACCTGGAAACCAACACGGGGCTTGAACTCATGACCCTGAGTTCAACATCTGAGCTGAGATCAAGGCTTAGATGCCTAACTGGCTGAGCCACCCAGGCACCCCTTATTTATTTATTTTTTTTACTATTTTATTTTTTTTCTAACACTTTAAATTGTATGCTCAACATTATGGAGCTGAAACTTAGTAAGTTTTGTTATCTTCCCTAATAGAGTATTGAGTTTTGTTCTGGGATGTGGTTCATTTATTTCTTGTGGATCAGATTAATCTTTTAAGGCTTCTTTTTAAGTGTTAGTGGATATGGTTAAGAGCTTTTACTTTGGGGTTAGATTAGTCCTCTTTTAAGGTGGGGGTCTTTCTGGGATCTCTTATGAGAGCTCTGAGTGTTCATTGACATCTCTCCACTCTGATGGGGTGGAATTCTAACATTTCCAAATCCTCTCCGAGCTTGGGCAGTTGTTTTTCCCCAATAGTCTTCCTATTCTTGGCCCTGCAGAATCTGTGTGTGTGTGTGTGTGTGTGTGTGTGTGTGTCTGAAGACCCAGGGTTCATCTCTGCGGATTTTATAGCTCCTTCTCTGCCTCACTCCCCTCTGGAATGCTGCCTTGCAGATTGTATTTAGTTTAGTAGCTCTAAACTCCATCCTTTATCTGCTGTGTTCACTGAGACTGGCACGTGCTGTTGGAGGTCCCTTTTCGTGCACCATGGTCCAGAAGGTGCCTACTGGCTGAGAGTAGCTTCTCGCAGTGATCACAGTCTTGCACTGCCTGTTGTATAACAAGAAAATAGTTATTTTGACCTGTTTTTCTTTTATGGTGGAAGATCTAATCTGAAACTACTTACCCTGCTGTTGTTTCTTTAAATGACAAAAGCAGTACATTTGTGTAACAAATTCAAACAATACAGAAGTAGAAAAAGTAAAAATAAAGTTTTTTTTCAATTTGAATTTTTCATAGGAACTTAATAACTTAATATAAAATTTTCTATACTTATATAAACCTATATATACGTGGATAGACTATTTTTCTTTAACGAAACAAGATCATCTTATACAGGTTGTTCTCCAGCTTGCTCTCCCTCCGACTGTACTGATGTCTTTCCCAGTCTGTACGTGCAGATGCATTTCAGTATTTCAAATGTAGCCACAGGATTCCATTGTAAGAATGTGAACCACATGTTTTTTATTCCCTTCTTGGTAGAAGTTTAGGTTGTTTATAGTGGCTCTCTTCTTCCTCTTTTTCTTACCCATCTTTGCCCCTATCTTCCTCCCCCAACACTGGAAAAGACATCCTGTTTGTCTCCAGGTATAGTATTCAAAATAGCTACCGCTGCAGTTCTTTCCAGAAAGTTACACCTATTTATACAGCTATGAAAAAGGTAATGATGGAAGCCATTTCTTTTCTCCACTGTCAGCACCATATGTTACCTATTTAAAAAATATTATGTTCACAGGCAAAGGAAAAAAAATCTCATTTTCAATTTGCATATTTTTAGTTATTAGGTAGAGCATATGTTAAGTGGCTATTTTTATGGGTTTTTTTTTTTGTGAGTTGTTAGATCATATCCTTTTGCCTATATTTCTCTTGGATTACTAGACTTTTTCTTATTGGTGTGATAGTATGAATGTTAGCTCTATGTGTTGCAAATATTTTCAGCCAATTGATTTTCTTTTAAATTTGTCATGGATTTTTTGTTTGTTTGTTTCTTTTTGTAACTGTATTTGTCGCTTTTTTTTTTCCATATAATTTCAGGGTTTCTCTTTGTGGCTAGACCTTTCTCATTCCAGGATTGTAACTATTTTTCTCATGTCTTTACTGACACTATTATTTCAAACATTCAAATATTTAGCCTCTCAGCAAGCTTTTACAGCTCCGCTCGCTGGCTCTCGCTCATGAGACCAGATTGTACACTCAGCCCTTCATTTTGCAAATGAGGGAGCTGCACCTCTGTGATCTCCCCAGGGTCGCACCCCTTCATTTTATGGCAGCACTAAGAATGGAACCCAGTGTTCCTTGCTTCTTAATCTTTCTCCATTTCCCTTTCCAATCTGGGTGGGTGAGCATTGGAGTAGAATGTTTTCCGTAGCACTTGAGTGCCTGATACTACCACTAGAGTGCTGAGCACTGGGGATGCAGGTATGAACGGAATGGGCCCAGCACCTAGCGTTTTGGAATTTATAGTTCAATGAATAGACGATAAAAAGTAGACACACACGTATGCATAATTGAGCTAAGAGATGTGAAGGGCGTGAACTCATTGGATAGTGGAGAATAATGGGGCCTTGAGGCTGCTTAGACAGCGTGGTTAGAGAATGCCTCCCGTGGAAGTGGTATGTATCACTGAGAGATTTGAGATATTGAAAAAATCTTGAAAAAGTTGAGACCTGGGAGATGGAAAGGAGCCAGGAAAGGGCTCAAGGGAAAGGGGCTCCAGGCTGAGAAAACAGCACAGATAAAAGCACAAGGTGAGAAAGATCTTGGCAGCTGGGTGGGTTGAAGGGGCCGCAGCTGGTGCAAGACATGAGTGAGAAGAAGCGGTTTCACTGTGAACGTGGCAGGTGTCAGATGGCTGGCTCAGTTTGCCAATAGCCTTTCTGAATACTTTTCAGTCGACCCCATTGACACTGGCTTTGTACAAATCTAGACCGTTCATTCCTCTCCAAAACCACACAGCTGGAAAAGTCCGGTGATAAACACCGTGTTTTTACATTGTTATGTGAAATCTTACTTTGTAATGAAAAACCTGTCTTTATCTGGGTCAAAACACATGCTGATTTTTCTGGAGCTACTGGTTATAACTAGAAGTAATAGTAGAAAGAAATCCCTTTCAGATGAAACTTATTTTAGATAAAGAATGTGGTATATAAATCTGTTTATCCTATCAAAATGAGATAAGAGGAAAAAACCTGTTATCTCAGGTAAAACAGTAATAATGGAAAAATGTTTCTGTGTTTCTTTAGCACATGAATATATTTCAGGGCATTAAATTATCCCCTCTGGTGTTTGTGTAGCATCTATGGGCAGGTAGGTCTTGTTTTCCTGTATTGTTTATCATTTTGTGCCTTTGTTTACTTCCAAGCTTGATTTTTTTTTTTTGAAGCTTTATAAAGATGGAGAATTGATCTTTTCCCTCATTTTATTTCCATTAAAAACATTGTTTTTCTAGAATGTATGTAGTGTTTTGTTAGTCTTTGATATATCCACTAGACCTTACTGTGTCCAAGGGGCCCTCTTGGAATTTTTTTGGTATTTACTTGGATTTGGTATTCACTTGGATTTGGTATTTACTTGGATTTATTTGGTATAAAGAAACTCCTTGAGGTCTGGCATACTTTCCTCCCATACAAAAACGTTTATTATGTGTATTACAGATATAAGAGAGAAGTCTGAATTCTAAAGTACCTCTTCTAGGTGGGGAGAAGACCAGTTATGTAATTCATGTTTAATTGGTAGTCCCTGGGAGGTGGTAACCTCTTAACCATTACCTTGCCCTGTTAGCATAGATTTTCCTGAAAGCGTTAGTCTTCACTCGTTAGTGAAACACTAATCACTTTCCATTCCAGGTTCTAGCATGGCAGTGTGGAATAGGACACTGTCTAATCACTTTCCATTCCAGGTTCTAGCATGGCAGTGTGGAATAGGACACTGTCGGTGGATTTCATGGAGCTCAGAGGCTCGTGGGGGAAATAGTCCTGTAAACAACAGAACGTGGTGTGATAAAGAATTTTGTACAGCCTATTTGGGCACAGGGAGGAGTTTCGAAGAGTGCCAAGGAAGGAGGAGGGAACCATTTGTTACCACAGGTGGTTGTAACAAAAGTGAACCCTTTGCGGAGTACTGAAGAAGAACATTCTAGGCAGAGGCAGCATGTGGGTGAAAGACCCCAGTATGCATGGTTTGCTTATTTGCCAGGTGGCTGTGTTGTTGGTGGCTTATTAGCTGGATCTCAGGAACCTTGTGGGGCAGGCCTGAGGCTCAGTCCACACTCGGACTGAGAGAGAACATGTGGTAGTGAGATGCTCACTGTTTGGGAAGGTGGGACACATGGGTTCTGGGCTTTCTTTGCTCTCAACTCACAACTGTGGATGTCCCCTTGTCAGTCCCCTGATCATCTGGAATCCCTGCTGGTAAAGGGAGGGCACTGGTTCTACTGGTCTCCTCAGTTCTGGGATTCTAATGCGGGGACACCGAAGGGAGCAAGACCTCAAAAACCTCTAACAAATTTAACAGAGTTTAGAGTTTCACAGTCCCCCCCCTTTTTTTTTTTAATTTTAATTTTTTTTTTTTTTACTGTTGACAGCCTTTCTCTTCATTATTTTACTGAAAAATTCAGAGCAGAAAAAAGGTGTTGGATTATTAAGGTTGATTATTAAGATATTAGACTTGTGGGACTGATTAGGGATAGTGCTTGATTCACCTAATCCATATGTTGATGTATGATATGTGTGTATATCTATATACTTCTCCAATGCTGTGTTTGTATAACCCTGCGTCGTATGTCTTAGTTACCTATATTTGATGTATTTGAAAGATAACAGTTGAAATGTTCATTTTTTGCTGTTAGAGGAGCTGAACTCATTTAATTTTTTTCTGCCCACACTCTCTATGCTCTTGATCTGTCTTAATTTTGTAAGTTTTTTGAGGTGTGCTCTTCTGAGCTTTTGCCAACTAGGGCCTGCCCAGCATTCATTTGACCGCTGGTGTCAGTCGTCTTTGCTTCTTAAGTAAGTGGGGCAGAGTTTGCTGTGGTTTATGTTTACCATTCTTACTTGGAGTGGCTTTCTGGAAAGAGTTCTTTTCTATTGAACTGAAACATTAGAAATCCTTTGGAAGGGATGTAACATAGTTGAATAGTTGGTTAACATCTACAGTTACTGCAACTAAACTATCTGTATAACACATTGTTAAAAGTACTTCTTTCCTTTTCATTCTAGTTCCAAAAGACCCGAAACCCCAGTGGAGACGTGTGGCATGGAGTTATGATTGTACCCTGCTGGCCTATGCTGAAAGCACAGGAACAGTGAGGGTGTTTGATCTCACGGGAAGTGAACTCTTCGTTATTGCCCCGGTATGTGCATAACCTTAGACCGATTACATGAAAGACATTCAAAAGAATATATGAAGGTACTTGAGTGACCAAATGTGAGGAGAGGGGAAATTGACCTGTAAATCTGAATAAGTTGTGAACTTAAAATACTAAGACTCTAGTAGATACCTGTACGTGAAACATTTTTTTGTCTGTATTTTGTAATGCAGTAATCAGCGGTAATCCACCAGTATGGAAACATGGTGGTAAGTAAATACTAAACAGAGGTACAGAAAAATATTAGGAAGTTCCAGTGAGGGAAAGTAGTCAGTGGGCTGTCACAATAGGAAAAGCTTTCCGAGGAGTTAGGATCTGTTACCCTCAAGGGGATAGGAATTGAAAGGGAAAGTGGAGAAAAAATTAATGGTGGTAATAACTTGTATTTGTATAATGTTTTATACTTTATTAATGAGTTTTATATATATATATATATATATATATATATATATATATATATATATATATCTCCTTAGTTAATATTCACAGCAACCCTTTGAATAGATTGGCCAGATATTATCCAGGTTTTACAGTTTAGAAAACTGAAATCGAGAGGCAGTTGAATGACTTTTCCCATGGCAATCCAGTTAATAAGTGTTTCTTTCAGGAATCCAGTGCTTTTTACTTTGTATCCTTCTTCCTTGAATGAACAAGGTACAGAGGCAGGTAGAACCACAGAGCTAACTCCGGCTGCATCTTAGGATCAGCTGGGAAGCTTTGAAAAGAAAAGAGAAGCAACAGAAAAATTACTTGATTGTCTAGGCTCAACCCATGGAAATTCTGATTTAATTGATTGGAGTGGGCTCTGGGCATTAGTATTGTTTACAAATTTTTCAGCTGATTTTTAATGAGAAGCTAGGGATAAGAACCTGTGATATAGAGAATGATTTTTGTTCAGAAATAATGACTGGAAAACTTGAAAAAATATGTTAGGCTCATATTATGGAAGTCCAGGGGAACCAAACTAACAAGTTTGCATCACTTTTCTAGACTAGTGTTGTCTGATAGAAAAGTAATGTGAATAATATATATGATCACATTGTAATGTTAAATTTTCTAGAAGTTCTGTTATGAGTTAAACAGGTGAATTTATTATATAATCCAGTATATCATAAATATTATTTCAATATGCAATGTAAAGATTATTAATGAGATATTCTACTTTCTTTGGTACCAAGTCTTTGAAATGTCCTGTTTCTTTTTATGGTTATAGTCTGTCTCAATTAGGACTAGTCCTATATCAAGTGTTCCATAGCCACATGTGGCCACAGTATTTATTTTGTGGTTCTAGACAGTGAGGTCTAGGCATTCGGTGTGATAAACTGTAGTATGTGTGCTTCCCAAGGTGCACATGCCTTCATGTGTTTAGCAATATAGCCTGATACTTAGTTCATGGAGAAAGGTTGCTGTTGAGTGAATGTTTTAAGTGTCTTTTCCTTTTAGTTGCTGGTGGGCAAATGGGAAGTAATTGATGCTTTAAAAAAAAAAAAAAGGTTTATTTATTTGACAGAAAGCATGTGGATGCATGCTTCCCAGGGCAAGTGGAGGGGGGGCAGAGGGAGAGAGAAACACAAGAGACTCCACGCTGAGTGCAGAGCCCGACTTGGGGCTAGATCTCATGACCCTGAGATCAGACCTGAGCTGAAACCAAGAGTCAGATGCTCAACCAACTGTGCCACCCAGGTGCCCCAAGGCTTTTTTTTAAAGCATTGGTTACTGCTGGCAATGAAAGTCAACATTTGGGAGCTTATGTCTAAACTCAGTATCTTAGAATTCTTTGAGGCTGAATGGTGGCATTACCCCTCCCCACCCCTGCCCCAACAGAAGTACAGTCTCAACAGAAATTCTCATATCTAGGCAAATCTGTCATCTAGAGGGTTGTGTGGCTATAACCTTTGTTGGGAGGGCAGGTCTAAAGTTGGATGTCTGGTTCTAGGCATTCTGATTTGCGTGATTCTTCAGTATACATAGCAGTTCTGGGACTGTCTCAGTGTGTACCTGGCAAGCCCAGTGTCTGGGATGTCTTCCAACTATGCATGTGTTAACTTCTATCTGGTATCTTTTTAGTAACTTAATTTACCCTCTTTTATAGGCATCAAGTTTACCAGGTGATCTGAGCTATGCCATTGCTGGCTTGATATTTTTAGAATATAAAGCCAGTGCACAGTGGTCTGCAGAACTCCTGGTCATCAATTACCGAGGAGAACTTAAAAGTTACCTTGTAAGGTAAAAATACATTTTATTTGGGAACTCCTATGTGAAATAATGTTTTTCTCTGACTTAGTGTCAGATTTTATTTTGTTCTTTCAGCATTTTAGTGTGGAAAAATTGCAAATATAACAGGAAGGTTGAAACCATTTTCTAGCAAATACTCCTATACCTTCACTTAAATTCCATAATTAGCATTTTACTATACTTGCTATTCACATTTCTGCTCACCCCTCCGTCTAGCCATTAGTCAATGTTATTAATGAATTTCAGAGTTATTCCTTATATACTTAAGTATGCATGTCATTAATTAAAGTTTAAGGTTTATTTACAGTTTTTTCTTTTGAAATAATATTTGCATACAGTGAAATGTACCGATCTTAAGTGTGCCGGCCAGTGAATTATGACAAATGCAAATACTGTGCAGTTCAAACCCTTATCAAGATACAGCACGTTACCATCATGCTAGAAAGTTCTCTCATGCTCCAAACCAGTAAATCTATGTATACCTACCTGCCCCCGACCCCCACCACCCCAGCTTAACCATCCTAGATATGTTGTGCCTGTTCTGGTAATTCACATCAATGCACTCATAGAATGTACTCTCCTGTCTGAGGCTTCCTTCACTTAGCATATTTTGAGATTTATTTGTAGTTTTTCATATATCAGTAGTTTATTCCATTTTATTATAATATAACGTATGTCACTGTATGAATACTTCATGTGTCTTAGTTTGAGGTGTTACAATGAAGTACCAAAAACGGGGTTGCTTATCAACAACGGAAGTTTACTGCTGTCACTTCCCGAGGGTGGCAGTCTGTGTTCTGGGTGCCAGCGTGGCTGGGTTCTGGTGAGAACCCTCTCTGGGTTTGCAGACTGCTGACTTGTCTTTGTACCCTCACGTGGTAGAGAGAGCTCGCTAGCTCTCTGGCCCCCTCTTCTGAGGGCCGTATTTCCTTTCGTGAACCCTTCATCCTCATGACCTAATTACTTCCCAAAGATCCCACCTCCAAATACCATCACACTGGGATTAGAGTTTTAACATATGAATTTTGTGGGGACACAGACCTTCAATCCATAGTGGGGTCACAAACATTCAGACCATAACATTCATGATTTGTTGAGTCATTCTTCTTCTTCTTCTTCTTTTTTTTTTTTTTTTAAGATTTTATTTATTTGCCAGAAAGAGAGAGAGAGAGAGTACACACAAGCAGGCAGAGAGGCAGGCAGAGGCAGTGAGAGAAGCAGGCTCCCTGCCGAGCAAGGAGCCCGATGCGGGACTCGATCCCAGGACCCTGGGATCACGACCTGAGCCAAAGGCAGTGGCTTAACCAACTGAGCCACCCAGGCGTCCTGAGTCATTCTTCTTTTGATGGACTTGTGATTTCTGGTTTGGGGCCACTATGAATAAAGCTGTTATGACCATGCTTTACAAGTATTTGTGGATATGTATTTTCATTTCATATATGTCACTGTCTTTGAGTGGAACTGCTGAATCATACGGTAGATACTGTTTATTTGTAAAAGAAACTTCCAGACCTTTTCCCAGAGTTTTTATATCATTCATATTCCGACTAATTACGTGTCAGAGTTCTGGTTGTTTTGTATTCTCAGCAGTGTTTGGTGGCGTCTTCTAAATTACAGACACTGTAGTGGGTATTTTTTGGCCTCTCACGGTGTCTTACTGGTGTTTTTTCTTCTTAAATTTAGTGTTGGGACAAATCAGAGCTATCAAGAGAGTCACTGTTTCAGCTTCAGTGGTCATTATCCTCGTGGAATCAACACAGCTGTTTACCATCCTGGTCACAGGTGAGCAACCGTGTCCTCTCCTTGGCGGAGTATGAGGTGGATGGAGACGTCTTGGCACAGTGTCAGAGAGAAGACGGTGTGCACTCTGCTTAGTTTGGCTTCGTTTGTTCCTCTAGTGCATAGTTATCTTAAGTATCTGTAATATGGTGCTGGTTGTCTTCTGAGCATTTCTGATCGTCGGGCTGACTGAGCTCTGAGCCACACGGGCACCGGGAGTATTCACCGAGGAAGTTTTTCTCTTCACTTTCTTAATCTTACTTTTCTCATCTGGGAAATCAGTATGTACCTAACTTCCAGCGCTCTAGCGTGTTGAGAGAACTCACAAAAGGCTGCCTCTGCAGTGCCCGCGCATAGGAGGGCTCCGCCCTCATGACTCCCCTCTTCCCCTTCAACCCCCCTCCTCTCCTCTGCAGGGTAGGGCTGCTTCCCTCGTGGCACAGCTGATCCCTACACCTGTGGCCCATTCCTCATAGACACTACTTCTCCGAGTATCTGCCACCTGCATTGAGGGTTAGTTGAAAATTGGGCATCATCTACTTCTGGTGATTTCTCTCCTTTCATTTTGTTATTTTGAGGGTGAAATTTACATCTGTTTTATAAGTTATCAAGCTAACTTCTTGGTTCTCTAAACGGGGAGACTATCAAGTTGTGAATCAGACAAATGTAGCTTGAATTCTGAATTTTGAGACTTACTCTGTGTCTGTAAGTCCTTAAGCTCTCTGAATACTTGTATACCTTTTTCATCAAAAAGACTTAATTTTTGTGTTCTATTCAGTCATAGGTCTGTCCATTTTGTTCAGAATTTTATGATTATGAAATTTTTATATTGCAAAGGAACCGACACTCACCAGAGTCCTCTTCCCTGATCCTTCCCTACTAGAGGTAACCACGGTCCTGAATTTTGTTTTTATCATTCTTTTGCTTTCTTTTTAGTTTTACCACTTACTCATATGTGGTTGTGCTGTTTGACTTTATATATATAGGATCATATGGAAGACACACAAGTCTTGCTTTGAGGCTTGCTTTTTGATGCATGTTTTTCTAGTTCATTCACTTTTAAGTACCATTAGGATATTTCATTTTATGAATATGCTGCAGCATATTTATTCATTCTCCTGTGGATGAAAATTTGGTTTGTTTCCAGGTTTTTTTTTTTTTTTTTTTTGGTTATAAAAATAGTTCTGCAGACAAAATGATTATGCATTCCTCTGACACGTGTGTAAGAGTTTCTGCAGGATATAGGAGCAGAAGTGGAATTGGTGAATTATTGAGTAAGAACAGCTTCAACTTTACGAGGTAATGCACATGTTTTTCAGAGTGGTTCTGTCAGTGCGCAGTTCCATCAGCCTTGAAAGTTTCTGTGGTTTCTTATTAGTGCTCTTGGTATCAGACTTTCAAATATTTGCTGATCATTGTGGTTTTAATTTTCATTTCCCTGATTACTGATGAGGTTGGATAGCTTTTTATGTTTTTGGCCATTCATGTTTTGTCATCTATGAAATGTGTTTTTTTAAAAAATACAATTTCTTAATTTTTACTGGGTATATGGTCTTGACGTTCTTTATGTGATCTGGGTGTTAATTCTGGATTTTGTGTGTATTATTTTCTTCCAACATGTGACTTTTTAAAAAATTTACCTCTCTTGAGTTAGATCTGTCTTTAGTTTCAGCTGTTAAATAATCTTAAAAACTGACCTTTTCACCTTATTTCTTTCCAGAGATAACTACTTTGAGCTACTCTGTTTGGCTGTTTTATTTGATACCATCTGTTGTTTTCATACATAAAAATAAAATGCTTATGTTGTTACTTCTTGATTTCTCTGTTTTACACATTACCTCTTAATGTCTTTTCATGGAAGATGTTCTGTTTTCTTACTCTGTCTTCACATACACAAACCTAGCCTTCTCTTGTTCTCCTGTTCAGTTGTGATTTTGTAGGGTAAATATTATTATGGTCATGTAGATGTTCTTCGCAGATGAGACAAGAACCTTCTGTAGTATTGCGTGATTGCCTTTTCATTCTTAGTCATTCATTCATTCATTCAATAAACATTTATTCATTTCCTGCTCTCTGCCACGTGCTGTTGCAGATGCTTGGTAGATGTGTTAAGGAGCTAAACTTCTAGAGGGGGTGACAGAAAACAAACCCTGAACGTAGAGTATTTGAGAAACTGGTAAGTGTGGAGGGGAAAAAATGAACCAGAGGATGGAAGACAGTGGCAGGACGGGTGAGTAGCTTATGGGTTGTCATTTTTTTTTAAAAGATTTTATTTATTTATCTGACAGAGATCACAAGTAGGCAGAGACGCAGGCAGAAAGAGAGGGGGAAGCAGGCTCCCTGCTGAGCAGAGAGCCCGATGCAGGGCTCAATCCCAGGACCCTGGGATCATGACCTGAGCTGAAGGCAGAGATTTTAACCCACTGAGCCACCCAGGCACCCTGTGGGTTGTAATTTTAACTAGGGTAGACAGGTTACCCTCACTGGGAAAGTAACATTTGTGCAAAGGCTTGCAAGAGGTAAGGGTATTCGTTACTTGGATATCTGGGGGAAGAGTGTTCTGTGCAGGAAGAATAGTGAAAGCAAAATGAGTTGGGAGCATACCTGCCATTTTCTAGAAACCGCAAGGAGGCCATTTTGGCTGAAGCTGACTGAGTAGAGTAATCTATAGATGTCACAGAGATACAACCGGGCTAAATCATGGAGGGGCTTTGTTGGCGAGAGTAAGGCCTATGTGGTAACTTCTTGCCTGTATATATTCTTGTAGTTAAATTCCTTCTCTCTCTCCTTCCTTCCTCCCTCCCTCCCTTCCTTCCTTCCTTTTTTAGTTTGCAAAGTTTTTAATATGCTTATTATAGATTTAATGGTGAAGTCACTCCCGTTAGTGTAGATCCTACACCATATATGTTAGATATTCTGTAAGTTTCATCTTCTTGAAGTCTTTCTCAGAACTTTCTGACCCGCTGTGATGTGGGTTAGCCTCTGCCGCATAGCTAGTTCCTTAAGAACTCCTGTAAGAATTCACTTTACCATCCTGAGGGTTGCTTTCATATTTTCTGTTGCATCACCTATTTCCTGGGACCTGTGTTTCTTTGGTTTATTTTGCTGTTTTGGTGAACTTCTGTAGTTCCCTGAGGAAGAGTACACGGGAAGTATATAGTTTTTGAGGCCTTGCCTGCCTGAAAATGGCATTTATTCTATCTTCATGCTTAAATGATAATTTAGCATGGATAGAATTGTAGGCTGGAAATAATTTTCCTTTTAGCATTTTGAGGATATTGCTCCATTGTCGTCTGGCTTCTAGTGCTGCCCTTGAGAATCCTCATGCACGTTTTTTTCTCTCTATTTTTTCGTCCTCCTTTTTTCTGGAAACTCAAGATTCTTTTTTATTTCCCCACAGTGTTCTGAAACTTGGTCGTGTTATGTCTTGGAGGTGTTTATTTCCATACTGTTGGCCCTTCGGTTTGAATACCCACTTTTGGGAAAATTTACTGACTTGTTTCTTTGATTGTGTCTCTGTTTTCTTTTTTCTCCTTGGAATTTCTATTCTCTAGATGTTAGTCTTACTGAACTTACCTTTATTCTTATTCTCTTTCCCCCAGCCTTTATTTTTGTTGAAAAAGAGAAGTAAAAGATTATTTTAAATCTTTCTATATAAATGTATATACTTAATGAGGAAAGTAGTTTGAAGCACTTTTGAGATCCATTATAAATATAATGAATTAGTGATATGTAAGATACACAATTTAGAAAGAAAAATCTATGTTCTGGTTAATTTTTTTCTGATCTTTTTTTTTAATTAATTTTTCTGTTGCTCTTTATTTTTGAACTAGGCATTGTGATTTTTTTTTTTAAGATTTTATTTATTTGACAGAGAAATCACAAGTAGGCAGAGAGGCAGGCAGAGAGAGAGGGGGAAGCAGGCTGCCTGCTGAGCAGAGTCCCTTGTGGGGCTCGATCCCAGGACCCTGGGATCATGACCTGAGCGGAAGGCAGAAGCTTAGCCCACTGAGCCACCCAGGCGCCCCACATTGTGATTTTTTGTTTCAGTTTTTCTATTTCTCATTTCTAGATGTTCTCTGTAGTTATTTTATGAATCTCTCTTAAGGGAAGAAAAGAACTGAAATGAGCATTCAGTGAGCTACTAGTTTGTTTTTTTTTTAAAGATTTAATTTGTTTATTTGTCAGAGAGAGAGCACAAGCTGGGAGTGGCAGGCAGAGCAGGCAGAGGGAGAAGCAGGCTTCCCACTAAGCAAGGAGCCCAATGTGGGACTTGATCCCAGGATATTGGGATCATAACCTGAGCCGAAAGCAGCCACTTCACTGACTGACCCACCCAGGCATCCCTGTTTTGAGGTACACAGTACGTACTCAGGATACGATAGTAGTGGATAAATGTAATATTATTAATTTCTTCCTTTTGCTTTGCTTGCACTCCTGCCTTAAAGAGTCAGTTTGCTGTATCATCCTTAAGAAATTTGGAAATCGGGGTGCTTGGGTGGCTTCGTTCGTTAAGCATCTGCCTTTGGTTCAGGTCATGATCTCCAGGTCCTGGGGTCAAGTCCTGCATCGGGTTTCCTGCTCATCGGGGAGTCTGCTTTCTCTCTCTCTCTCCTTCTGCCCCTCCCCACTGCTTATTGTCTCTCTCTTAAATAAATAAATAAAATCTTAAAAAAAAAAAGAATTTGAAAATCAGTTGCAAGTCTAGTTAATTAAAAAATTTAAAAAATTGTTTATTTTATTTTGCATATTGTTTTCCAATCTGAAATAATAGACCTTTGTTTTATTTTGGATACAGTTGAGTGATCACATGCACAGTTAGAGGTCTTTACATTTCGTAAAATTGAATCTAATTGTATTTGCTGCAAATTACTGCCATTTTCTTCAAACATTTCTTTTCGTTATAAAATAAACACGTTACAAGTATAAGAAAATTGTGTTGTTTTTATTTTATTCTTTCAACTTCTTAAATGAAGTGTGGTCTCTTATGTTTGTTTTTATAGCTCGGATACCGTATTTCCTGGCATAGATTCACATTAAGTCTTGAACTTAAATTTTGCTGTTAGAAAGGGGGTAGCGTGTGTTTTGCTTTCCCCTGCTCCGTTTTCTGGGGCGAATTTTGTCAAGCCCAGATGGTGCATGTATTGTTCCCATGACATTCCGCTTGCTGCTTTGATTTGTGAGGTGGGCCCGTTTCTCCGTTTGGATCTTCTTTGATACTGTGTTTTATTATGTTCAAGGCAGATTTTGCTTTTTGTTCTTTTAATGCCTTTTGTTTGTTTGTTTTATTCAACTTGATTTTGTTGTTTTAAAGCCTAGGTATTAATACCTTTCTTGGTACATAGATACTTTTTAAAAATTTATATTTTACTTTACTTTCTTAGCACATATATACATTTATAAAAATTTAATCTATTGTCCATTAAAAAGTGCATTCTGTTAGAGGGATTGGAAGTCCTGACCTCAAGGCCTTGTGTTCTCCCCCCACCCCAAGATTCTATTTATTTATTTATTTTTTTGAGAGCAAGAGGGAGAGAGAGCATGAGCTGGGGAAGGGGCAGAGGGAGAAGCAGGCTCCTCGCTGAGCAGGGAGCCCAGTGTGGGGCTTGATCCCAGGACCCTGGGCCCATGACCTGAGCTGAAGGCAGATGCTTAGCCCACTGAGCCACCCAGGCACCTCAAGGCCTTATATTCTTGAATGAGAAATAATATACACACATACATGTATATATAATATATATATTTCTAATGTCTGACATACATTTTCTCTAATAAAAGTTTATACAAATATGTATGTGTATTTATATTATGTGTGTGTGTGTGTACTGGAATGCAGGCTAGAAATATGTAAGGGTCTTAAGAGGGTGCAGGTACGGTGATGGGGATCCAGAAGGAGATCTTCCTTCCTTGAAAGATCAGAGAAGTATGGCAGGCCATTGCTTCAGACAATGGCATGATGGCTATTCCGGGCAAGGTGACAGTGTGAACAGTGTCAAGAGGAAGGAGCTACATGGGGAAATTGCAGGTGGTGTAGTTTGGCTGACACTGTAGGGGTTGTGTGGCAGGGGAAGAGAGGTTGTGGTGGGAGGTGGGGTCTTGGAAAGGCAAGTTGAGGTCAGATAATTGGGACCTTGAGTGGCAACTTCTTCTTTAGGAAACTCAGATTTTTGAGAACAGAAAATAGGATTGTCTATACTTAGAGGAATATTGATTCAGCTGGGAGAGACTAGAGGCTGGGTGACTCTTAGCTGATAACGTCTTAGGCCACAACCAACGGGAGCCTATTTGTTTTCTTATATAGATTTGCTCTTGTCAGTTTGTGTAACATTTTGGGCACGACTTAGGTATAGATCACACTTTATTTTTTTCTATTTTGATGAACTGAATCCTGTATCTCCAGTTAGAATGTCGAATATCTGAAGGCAGAGAATGTGTAATGTACATTTTTCTAGAAGCCCTTGCCTCTAGTATAAGATTCTGTTTTGCTGATTGATAACTCTCCCTTTGTGGGTTTCTTGGATAAGTAATTTTAATTTTCTGAGTGGAAAAGAAAGATTAAGTTTCTTTTTATTTTTTTCTCTTCCCTTTTTCTTCTATTTTGTATTCTTATTCATTCCTCCATTTCCTTTTTTTTTTTTTTTTTAAAGATTTTATTTGACAGAGAGAGAGCAAGCATAAACGGGGGGAGCGGCAGGCAAAGGGAGAAGGAGAAGCAGGCTCCCCGCAGAGCAGGGGGAGCCCGATGTGGCACTCTATCCCAGGACCCTGGGATCATGACCTGAGTTGAAGGCAGTCACTTATCCAACTGAGCCACCCAGGCGCCCTCATTCCTTCCATTTCTGTTTTATTTTTCTTGTCCCTTTTAAAAGAAGTGTGTTTTATATCTTAATCTTTCCCTGTTTTGTTTGTTTTTCCTTGTTTATTTCATACGGACTACTCTACTGTCTAGATTTATTACAAAGGTCAATATTTGATTTCTTTTTTCCTGGCAGGATTTCAGGAGGGTAAGTGGGGCTCACTTGGCGCCATAGGTTTGAAGTTATCATTCACTAAATAAATGCTTATTACATGATAACAATTTGTCATAAGTTGGATTCTGTTTCTTACTCTTAAATCTTTCACTTTATGGCCCAGGAGCTATGCAAGTTGTAGGTGTTTTTATGGGGGGGGGGGTCTCTGTAAAATTTTGGAATTTTAACTATGTATCAAACCACAGAAAGAAGGCCTGTTCTGGGTTCTGCAATCACATACAATTCTTGATAGCAGTCAACTTGGAGATGGATGACTGGATTAAGGTTTTGGAATGAAAATTGTTATAAAGCATGGGGTATGTGTAAATGCCCTGTTGTGCCTGACAAAAATATTGCTAGGTTGTTTGCTTTTTCCATTATGCAGTCTTTTTTAAATGAAAGAAGCTGAAATATTCATCACATTTTTATTTATTTTTGGTTACTCTAGTAATGTGAGCCCGTGATATATATCATCTACAAGGATCTTATAAATGTGAAATAAATCAGCCAGAGTGGGGTTGGAATAAATTGGTATTGTATAAACTCAAGGTTTTATGAAATTCATTGTTTTGCCTGATGCTGCAAGCACTGTTGAAGAAGAAAAATCGAGGTGGTAAATTGGGGAATAGGAAACAAAAATTAATTGAGCAGGTTAACTCTGTGGATTTGCTGATTTCGACCATTTCCTTCTTTACATGCCCTCACTGCCTAATGAATGTATTTTATTCCCCTCCCTCTGACTCCGTCCTCTGCCTGCTCCCCTTTGAGACCCACCCCCGAACCTCCCTGCCTTATCTTTTCTGTTCTTCGTATTCTCTGTTAATAGTGGTTTAGATTACACCTTGATTACAACTAAAGAATTTCTCGTCTCCTCGGTGTTCTTAGAGGGGACTGCAGTCAGCCTGTAGCACTGTGTGCTCAGTGGGGATTCCCACGTAGTGCCTCCCTCTGGCAGTCTATAGTCGATTTTGGGACTCCTAGTCACAGGGAAGGACACGCAGTGTGAGCTGAGTTCAAGTAGAAGACTTCATCTTGTCTGTATTTTTAAATGGCATTGCTTCCAACAGAATACAGCTTTTTGTTTTTTAATTTCATTGTGAATTTCAACAAGCAAAATTGGACATACCCAACTTTAAATGTCCAATAGTTCCCTGATAACTACACAAAGAGTGTTTGAAGGTAACTTCTTTTAGACGCTAATTTACATCTCAGCAGTGACAAACAATAGAGAACATGCCTTCTTTCTCTGACCCTTTGAGAAGCCACCCATGCCCAGAATCCATGATGACTTTTTGGTACTGATTGTAAGTGTGTGATTCAGTGATTTTTTTTCCATAATTGTTCATAATTGTGCAATTGAGCACTGCCATTCGCTTAGGGTACTTCCATCACCCCTAACTTTCTATCACGCCAGTGAGTTTTATGGAATGTAAACTCTCTATCAGTAAAACTGTAGTAAATAAGGAATGAATAAGAAAAAAAAACAACCCTACACAGGCCTTCATTTGAACATTTTTGATGTTAAGAAAAATACTCAGCTTTATGTTAAGAAAGATACTCCTGCTGTCTGTGGGGAAGAGCCGTGACTAATAATGTGTGTCACAGTTGTGCAAAGGGAGAATCCAAACATTTGGGTGGTGGCAAAATTTTTTTTTTCTCTCAGTCAGCTGTTTCAGGGCAAATACAGTTTATACAGAAAGAACTTGAGACAACATTTTTAGGGAATAATAAGTTACGGTTGCCTTAAACTAGGTTACAGTCAGATTACGAAGGTCTCCGTTTGAAGAGTAGTTAGGAATCGACGCACCAGTTGGAGGCACTGCTGATCTCAGGGGAGGCTTAGAGGGTGGACTGGGACGTGGTCTCCAGAAGGCTCTTCATTTTCAGGGGAGACTGAGGAATACCAGCAGGCACTGGCAGCAGCAGTGTTAATGGGCTATGTCTTATGTATGTTGACTTGGTCATCTCCTGTGGGTTTCTGATTTCCCCTACACAAAATCGTAGCCATTTTAAATACATGAGCCCTTTATACTCATGGGGTAAAGGCAGCCGCCCGAATAAAACAGCTAGTGTTTGGTGGGAAATCAAAAATGTTTGTTGTGTGAATGAGCTCTCAAGTGACAGGATGATAACTTCCACTGCAACAGAACGGAAGGAAAACAGTCTTGGAGATAGAAAGGATGCTGAAGGGCCACAGTCTCTTCTTAATATATCACTTTCCTCTAGGGAAGTTGTACATGGGTGCCTCAAATGTTTAAATTTAATCTTGTAAAGAGGGTAGTGTTGAGTGTTCCCTACCTTAAAGGTTTATCCAAGGGCTTAGCGTATTTTATTCTCCTACTATGAGGTAGAACTTCTATTAAGATCTATGAGATGCACTTGGAAGCCAATCAGTGGATTTTCACAGCCATTATATTGCTGTAACATTGCCCATCTTTCTGGCTCCTAAGGTCGTACGTATTCTGTGAGAATCATGGCATTACTGAGTGAAAAGATGTGCTCTATTGACAGCTGGAGGACCAGTTAAGGATAAATAGCATTTAGATATTTTTCATAAATCCTAACTATATAAGATTAATAATTTTATGAAGGATCACTTCTAGAAAAGGATAGAGAGTCTTGTAGTTGTGATCACTGCCGATTATCTCCCACTGCAGTGAGAGAGTGCATTTGGCCTTTGATAATGTGGGTGCTATTGGCATTTGAGAGATGAATGTGTAGCCTTGTACCTGAGAAGTGTGAATGTCAGTAATTGAGTTGACCTTCTATTAAGGAGTTTTTCATTTTGCCTCTCAATTTCTCATTTCTCCAGCATGAGAAAATTCTCCTTTTTCTAAGTGCAGGTCAGTTTTTTGAGGAGAAGTGAAGGGTGCTCTAGTTTGTGGAGAGAGCTGCATGGTCTCGTAAAGGTGAAAGCTCTTGGGTGTGAATAAGGGACTTCTGAGTTTCACAGACTAAATTTTTTGGTTTTACAGGCGTTTCTTTTGGGGAGACAGGATAAGTGGGGAATCTTGGCCGTAGCCTGTGATCTGTTTTCATCCAGAAGGTGTTACAGAGAGGTAGTCATGTGTGACTCCGAAGTGTCCTGGGCCTTAGCAACTTCTACCTGGCTGGCTTTTAAGTTGAAGATTTCGTGTTTGAAGATTCTTTGATAGGAGGGCTCATTCCCTTTATGTTACAATTACATGTAAATAGGCCTTTGAAGACCTTTATAAATTTTTTACTCTGTTCAACTGATAAATCTGTCATCTGGTTCCCACTCCCCCTTGCCTCAGATTTTTCTTTCGGAGTGTTTTGGTTATAGTTTAATTTGATATAACTTTATTTTTTCTTTTAACAAGTTTTTATTATGGAAATGTTTAAGCATACACAGAAATTCAGTGATCGGTATAATGAATCTACCTATTACCCAGCGGATATAACTTTTTAGGCAAGATATTTTGTACCTTGTTTATACCCCACACTTTCCAGTTATAAGGACTACTCTACAATTCCTCTGCAAAGCTTTACGACAATGCAATTTTAGGAAGTAACTTGGGCCAGATTGAATTTTTTCTTCTACCTGGAGCGATGCTCGCTGTTGCGCATTCCCTTTGGGAGTAGAGAGCTGAAAGAAGACTCCTGAGTTATCTTTAGCTTATTTTATAGGAATGAGGGAGTGTCGTTTAATTATGTTTTATGGACAAATAGAAAATTAAAACAATATGTTTCTGACCTAATAGAATGTGTACTGGGTTAGGGGACAGGTGATCTGAATTCTGTTCTTGATTCTGCTTATTAGCTGTGAAATTTCAAGGTAAGTCGTTCTTTCTGAACCAGTTGCTGGCATTGCACTGGGCACAGATGGTAGATGGTTTTAGTAAGCTGCTCAAGTACTTACGAGGTCTGGTGCAGACTACAGGCAGCATTGAACAGAGGAAGATTGCGGTAGGGGGTTTAGCAGAACGCATTCGAGACAGACCCATTGTCAGGGATACTCGGCAGGCCCCAGTAAGGGTTCAAAGACCAAACATCTTCCTGGGAGAAAAGTTTGAGAAAGAGTTTAGTAACTGAACTACTTATACTGGAGTAGAAGAGGAATTTGGTTTCAGACCCTGGGTGGTTCTGGAATCAGGATCCAAGGTAGACATGGAGTGGACCAGATGGGCGAATGCTGAACGTACTGGGCTTTTGCAGCCGTTTTGCTTAAATCCGTCCTGAGGATTGGGAGGGAATGAAGTCTTCAGATGATCACTGGCATCAGCTGTGGGTTGAGGGAAGGACACAGGGTCAAAGACCTCTGGGAAATCTCAATTAACTTCTTAATTAGTATTTCTGTGGACATTCTGCTTACTGGGGTAGCAGTTCTTAACAAGGTCTGGACAACAGAATCACCTATTGGAAAACAAGTTTTAAATATGCGTATACCGAGGCTGTGCTGTTAAAGGCTTGATCAGGTGAGGTATAGGACGGGATGGTAGCATCTGTTTGTTACAGGGGATTCTGATTCCCCCACCACTTGTGCTAAGACTTTGAAAGATGAAATAAAATGAGTAAAACTCATTTTTTCCCTATCCTTGCTCTTGAAGTTGCCCTAATGAAGGATAGGAATAAATTTCATTTGAGGTGTCACCTCCTTTCCGTAGCTTATGGCTGCCTGGGATACTGGATTGAGAAGCGCAGTGAGCCCAGTTCTGTAGTTCACCGACTCCTGTTCTGGATTACTCTAGACTTATATAAATTCTTCTATTTCTCAAAAAACCCCCGCCCCCTTTTATAAATAAAAAGGCTTAGATAGTTTTCTTGGTAAATTTCATCAAGCTCTTGAGCAATAATTACTATTTTTATACCAAAATAGAGATCAAAATGCTTTTGTTCTTCAAGATATTTGTGCTTTTTGTTTTTCCTTTTTCTCCCCGCCTCCCTCATTTATCTGTACCTTGTCGTAGCTTTGCATCGCCAGTGCTGACTGCAGCGCCTTGCGTGGAATATCAGTAAATGTCGGGTCCGTTGTTACCATTTACTTGGCTTTGTCAAAATGTGGGAAAGGGAAAACGCAGTACAGATGCACTGGAGTGTAAACGTCATGAGGGCAGGAACTGTATCTGTGTTATTCGAGCTCTGTTTCCAGTGCTTAGGGTGCAGCCTGGTGCATAGGGTGCTCAGGAAATACAAGTAAATGCCCGAGTTTGGAATTCAGTGTAAGAGCTCGGGCTGAAGAGTTGTGTGGATGGAAGGCCTGAACCAGGTTTTTTTTGTTTTTTTTTTTAAACCTGTCTTAGACGAAATTACAGCCTCGTTAACCTCTGGGACTGTAAGTACCTTCAGGGCAGGGAAAATTTGGTTTCCTTACACAGCATTTCTTACACTGCCAGCACAGTCCCTCGTAAAATTTGGGTACTTCTTAGATGGACATAGAATTGACTTAACCTGAAGTTCTTAAGGTTATAACTGAGACATTTTAGAATCCTTTACTGATTACCAGATACTTACTGAATCTCAGTCTTTACCATTCAGTAAGACGGTATCCTAACTGCTCTTGTGTAGATGAAACTGAGCTCTGAGAGGTTAAGACTCTGTAAGATGATGCGACTGTTATGTGGTAAGCTCGTGTCTTCTGATAATCATGCTCAGTAGGCTTTTCTCTGTGCCCGGGATTGGAAAACTATGGCCTGTGGCCAAATCTGACCTGTTTCTGTGTAGTCTGGGAGCCAAAGATGGATTTTAACAATTTTTAAAATGTTTGGGGGAAAAAAAGAGTATCTTATAGCCCATGAAAACTATATGAAATTCAAATTTCAGTGTCCACAAATATAATTTTATTACAACTTGATCACACTTTTTATTTATTTATTTATTTATTTTTAAAGATTTTATTTATTCATTTGACAGAGAGAGAGATCACAAGTAGGCAGAGAGGCAGGCAGAGAGAGAGGAGGAAGCAGGCTCCCTGCTGAGCAGAGAGCCTGATGCAGGGCCCCATCCCAGGACCCTGGGATCATGACCTGGGCCGAAGGCAGAGGCTTTAACCCACTGAGCCACCCAGGCGCCCCTTGATCACACTTTTTAAAAAATATTTATTATCTTTGCTTTTTTGTACTATGACAGAGTAGTTGTGAAAGAGACCATTACAGCCCACAGATCTTAAAATATGTGTTGTCTCTCTCTTTTTTTAAAAGACTTTATTTATTTGACAGAGAGAGAGAAAGAACACAAGCTGCGGGGAAGAGCAGAAGGAGAGAAGCAGGCCTCTGCTGAGCAGGGAGCCTGATGTGAGGCTCGATCTCAGCACCCTGGGATCATGACCTGAGCTGAAGGCAGACGCTTAACTGACTGAGCCATCCAGGCACCCCTATTCTCTGTTTTTTTTTTTAATAGAAAATGTTTGCTGATGTCTGCTCTGTGCCAGCCAACCTTCTTTCTGGGTATGGGTTCAATTCTGCTTAGAAGATGTAAAATAAGGAGTATTGAACTTTATATATAGATTTCCTTATACTCCTTGGTTCTAAATTCTAAGTTGTATTTTAAGGAGTTTCTAACCAGGTACCACTCAGCTTTAAATACATTAAATGTATAATTATTAAATTGTTAGAAAAATGTGATGACTTTTATTACTAAACTAAGCACTCTTTTCCCATCCAAGAAAAATCCTCATTGTTTTGCCTTCGACAACTAACCATTCATGAAAATCAGTTTTCTGTGATCATTCCTAAGTTGGATAGACTGAATAGTGTCATGCTTCATAATTTGACTTCTAGTGAACTGTGCCCTCTAGGGCTCAGATTATAGATTCAAGCATGATGTAAAGCTGCGCTCTCATGTGGTCTCGGTACCGGCAGCATCAGAATCACTGCGAGAGATTGTTAGACGTGTGGACTCTTGGACTGCATCCTAGGCCTACGAAATGTGGAGCTCTGGGGAAGTGGCCCAGCTTTCTGCTTTTACAAGCACGGTGGTTGATTCTGATGCATATGTGGGTCTGAGAACCACTGATGTAAGGAGTCACGATTAGGAATGTGTTCTTCCTATAAGCCCTTTATCTAATAAATAGACATAAGCAGAATTCTAAATTGTGAAGTGGTAAGATTTTTGAAATAAAGAATGTGTAAGCTATACTAAAAATGAGTTAAAATGGGGAAACAGTTTCCATTATCCCAAGAGAGGACTAACTTCTAGCTGTGAAATAGTAGGTAACAATTTTTGAGCCCTTGGTTTGACAGGCACAGATCTTAGGCACTTCTTAAGCTTCAGGCCTGCAGTTTCTTTTCTTTCTTCCCCTTCTGCGGGTTGTGTGCTGTAAGCCCAGCGGTCATTGGACAGAGCGTGTACAGGTGTCTCTTTGTGTTTCAGACTCCTTCTTTCCTCGGCTTTAAGAAGTTTTGAGCCACTAGATGGCAGAGTCTTCCAACAGTTACTAGATGAAAGCCCCTTCTTAATAAACCATTTGTGATCCTTCTTGGAAATAATTTGTAGTGTCTCATTTAGCTTTCCCAGTTCATCAGGACACACATTCTGTCCCTACCTCCATTTCTTCGGATGGCCTTGACCACCCCGTGTCACTGCCCCTTGTTCTCTGCTGGCCTCTGCCTTTACGCCCACTCATTTAATTCACTCCTTCTGGTGTTTTTGGCTTCATCAGTCACGTTTATTTTTGTTGTCTGATCCCTGTGTTCCTGCTCTGAGTTTTAGACTCTTAGCCTGTCAGAGCTGGAAGAGAGGTTCATCCATCATTTGGCTCAGCCCCTTCATTTCTCAGGTGGGAGAGCTGAAGCCTGGGGAGGTTAAGCCAAGGACAAGGACTGTGTCTTATTTATCTTTGTGCCCTGTAGTGCTTTGCACGTAGTGTGCAGATAGAGGTTTCTTGAGTGGAGCAATTGTGGTAAACGCTGTGGAAAATACAGATACAATCTCTGTGCCTAAGTGGCTCCAGGTTTACAAATGGAGGCATGACTTAAATGACTGTTCCAGTATTCAGGGAGAAGGTGATAAGTGCCCAAGGAGGGAGCAAGACAGACTATTTTGTAATGTTAAGGACCCCTTGGAACTTTGTCTCCTGATCCTCCTGCTTCCTTTTATAGGCTAGAAGCGCACACCACGTTCATTTTTCTCCAATCACGCCATTTTACAAACTAGACTCTGTTCTTTGACATCGAGTTCCCTTGGCTTAGGATGCTCTTTACCTAATCCCTTTATCTGTCTGGGAAATTGTTTGAAGAGTAAAGTTTTTGCTGATGTTAAGCCTGTGAAGCCTTCCTTGGCCTTTTCCTCCATGCCGCTTACTTATCTGTCCTTTGGACTGTCTTTATACCTAACTCCAATGTCATTGACGGGGTCCTATGCAGTAGTGGCTTGTGTTGACTTGTCCTATCCCCTGGAGTGACTGTGCTCATTTTCATTCCTGTGTGTCAATATATCTCTAAGGCCATCCGAGGAACGGAAGGTGGGGACGGGAAGCACGCCCCTAAGTACCACACCGTGTTGATCCTGACGAACTGGGAAAGCTAAATGTGACACCACAAATCGAAGCCAAGAAGAATTATAAACGGTTTATTAAGAAGCTTCTTCAGTTGCTTAGCATAGTCCTCATTGCTTAGCACACGATTTGCATGTAGCAAATATTGGTGGGATGTAGGGTATGTCTTTTTTTTTTTTTTTTTTTAAAGATTTTATTTATTTATTTGACAGATCGCAAGCAGGCAGAGAAGCAGGCAGAGAGAGAGAGAGGGACGCAGGCTCCCCGCTGAGCAGAGAGCCCGATGCGGGGCTCCGTCCCAGGACCCCAGAATCATGACCTGAGCCAAAGGCAAAGGCTTAACCCACTGAGCCACCCAGGCGCCCTAATGTCTTAAGATTACATTTGTTGCAGAGGTATTAGAATCTAAGACCCAAGATTTTCCTATTTTCCACAAAATTTTGAGATCAAAGATTATTGGGCAAGTTAATCTCTCTCTCTCTCTCTCTGTCTGCCTCCTTCCTTCCCTCTTTTTCAGTAAGAAGTACAGTTTTAATTCACACACATCATGTGCTTTAGTCTAGAGAACTTAATTTGTACTCTGGAAAATCTGTTTTGGTTTATTGTTTTATTTTTTAAGATTTTATTTATTTATTTCACAGACAGAGATCACAAGTAGGCAGAGAGACAGGTAGAGAGAGAGGAGGAAGCAGGCTCCCTGCTGAGCAGAGAGCCCGATTCGGGACTCGATTCCAGGACCCTGAGATCCTGACCTGAGCTGAAAGCAGAGGCTCTAACCCACTGAGCCACCCAGGCGTCCTGGTTTATGTTTTTATAGAAAAATTTTAAAACAGTTACTTCAAGATGTGATTCTTAAACTAAGCACCTAAGAGCCCAGTATATTTATTTTGTATATTTAAGGAGGTAATGGTTACCACTGCATGTAAGTATTCTTGATGGAGGAAATTACTGCAACAGAACAACATTAATGATACAAGCCTGGTGGTGGGTACTAAGGAGGGCATATATTGCATGGAGCACTGGGTGTGGTGCATAAACAATGAATCTTGGAACACTGAAAAAATAAAGTAAAAAAAAGTTATTTTCTACAGTATTGTCTGTTTGTGGACTTACTTTCTGTGAAAATCTAACAGTTCCTTCAGAAGTAAATCACAGAATCTTTAAGCTGTAGCCATTAATGTATAAACAACCTCAAAATGTCACAAAGTAAATGATATGCTAATTTTATTTTCAGTATTTGGCTAGACGTGTGGCTTGGTGTTCTGTGTTAGAGCCAATTTACTGAATTTTCTCTCCTGGACTTCATTACCTGGAAAAATTTATGTACATAATTGGGGATACTCTATCTTGATGTTCTTCTTTTTAGGCTAGAGAGAGAGAGTGATGTAATGAACACCTAAATACCTACTGAGAATTAACAAATATTAAGATTTTCTTTTTTACTTAAGGTGTGTGGGTGTGTGTACATACACATATGTGAATAAAAGGCAATACAAACGAAACTTCCTACTTCCATTGCTTTGTCTCACTATCCCTTTCTAGAGGTCACTGCTCATGATTTTGTTGTGTAGTCTTCTCTATCTATCTATCTATCTATCCATCCGTCTGTCTACTGTAGTTACATTGCATGTTTCCCTGAACAACTTACTGAATTTATCCATCCCTTGTAGACATTTAAAATACTTCTAATTTTCCTTTATTATAAATAGTGCTGCATGAAATATTCTTTTACCAAGAGATAAATAAACCTGTACAAGAATTTCTCTAGCGTTTCCTTGGAACAGTTTGTGGGATTGTTAGGTGTATGTGTTTGTTTGGTATTGTCATATCATTCTCCAAAATGATTGCTCCAGTTTACAATTTCATCAGTACTTTATAAGAGATACTGTGTCCTTAAACATACTCTGTATTGTTTTACTGATTTTTTTTTTTTGTAAACATAAACTATATGCCCAGCATGGGGCTCGAACTCACAACACCAAGATCAAGAGTCGCATGCTTTACCAACTGAGCCAGCCAGATGCCCCTAAATCCTAAATCTCTGCTGTTTTAATCCACATTATTGACTTTTGGAGTTCACCTTTCATGACTTGCTTTATTCTTTGTCTGTTTTTCTTTTGGGCTGATTGTGGTATGTAAATTGCTTGCTAATACTATTACTCTTATGTACTTTCCTGGTGTGTGATTTATCTTTGTATGGATAGAAGTTTTAGATTTCAATATGGTGAAATTGGAAGGAGAATGTCTTAATGACACTAGGTAGGAAAGTATTTGCAGGCCAAGATGCAATAAAGCACAGGTCATAAAGGGAGAGATTATCGGTGTGAATGGAGTGGGCTTTTCTTAAACCCGTACATGCCCTTGTGAATTTTAGACTTGTTTAGTTCTGTCTCATCAGTTTCAGTTCCACGAAAGATTCTGTTGGGATTTTATTTGAAATTGCATTCAATTTATAGGTTAAGGAGAATTGACATCTTTAAGGTTTCGAGAGTTTGTCGAAGAGCATGGTATTTTTCTCTTTATTCAAGGCTTTGTCTTTCACTAATATCTTGAAATTTTTTTCCTAAAACTTTGCTTTACCAGATTATCAGTTTAACATTATCTAGTGCTGTCTTTATCAGTGAATCACCCTCTTCCCCCATTTCTCCCCGTGCCTGTGGCCATAAGCTTTCCCCTTCTCCCTGCCTCATCTTCTGGTACTTACTGCTGAAACCTAGCAAGCATGGGGACAGGTGGGAGGAAGTGGAGTTGCTATAGCACCTTTCCCTGTGCTATTTAAGGAGAAAGTTGGTGTTTTAAATTCAGTCACTCAGGAACCGTTTGTTCTGTGTGCTGTGCTGGGTCTCGGACTTCTCTCCCCTCTTTCTCATTGACTGTTTTCATTCAAATTACATCATTTTACCATCTAGTGAGGACAGTACATGACTAGTGCCATCATTCTTCTTCTTTTTCCACTTACTCCTTCATTGGGCATTAATGGAGGAAAGGTTGTTTGGAAGCAGATACTGAATCTCTTTTGTTCTTTTTTTTTTTTTTTAAGATTTTATTTATTTATTTGACAGAGAGAGATCACAAATAGGCAGAGAGAGAGAGGTGAGGAAGCAGGCTCCTCGCCGAGCAGAGAGCCCGATGTGAGGCTCGATCCCAGGACCCTGAGATCATGACCTGAGCTGAAGGCAGAGGCTTAACCCACTGAGCCACCCAGGTGCCCCTGAATCTCTTTTGTTCTTGATGGAGTTTGTCATGTAGCCAATTTGATGTGTGCATGGCTATGGTATTTATCAAAAATCAGAGAGAGGAAGTGTCTTCTAGTGTTAAGACCAAGAGATAAAAAAACGGAAATTTTAGTTAGCTTTGTATCTCCTTCAGTAGTCAGACAACTTAGTTCTATACATATGTATATATGTATGAACATATATAATAAATATATATATGATATTTCTTATATATCATATATATATATTTTTGGTTATCAAATAATCCTTTATTGACATATTTTCTTTTGTCGTTCTTAACTAGTGGGACATTCCACTGCTTCACTGTTGATGTCATCTGTGATGTCATGAAGTGGTCACTGTTGATGTTCTCTGTGATGTCACAAGGATGGTGACCATTAACATTGCAGCCCACAGATAGGGCAGTTTCTAGAATATCTCTAATGGTTCCAGAGAGTTCTCTGGCTAAGGAATGGTATGCATCAGTCGGGCAGGGTTGACAGTCTCATCAAAATGACACTTCCACGCGGCGCCTGGGTGGCTCAGTGGGTTAAAGCCTTTGCCTTTGGCTCAGGTCATGATCCCAGGGTCCTGGGATTGAGCCCTGCATCGGGCTCTCTGCTCATTGGGGAGCCTGCTTCCCCCCACCCCCCACCTGCCTCTCTGCCTACTTGTGATCTCTGTCAATAAATAAATAAAATCTTAAAAAAAAAAAGTGACACTTCCACTCTGCTAATGTTTTCCTACTTCTTTTGTTCTCTTGGTAGTTCCTTGAGGGCTTCGATAATCAGGGCAGAGGCAGAAGGTACCGTTTCAATCTGGGCCTGTCTCTTCTGAATGGTCAGTTTCACTGTCATCCTCAGACCCCTCTAATCACCAGTTGCCTTGGCAGTGTCATCACCAAACTTTTTTGGAGATAAACCCAGAGGGCCAATTTTGGGGACCAGGGTGTGGCACTGACTTTGCTACCGGGTGCACCTCAGGTCTATCTTTGATCTCATTGGGCTCAAACTCAGGCGGCATGGTGGAGGCTGCGTCCGGATTCTGGATGACTGGAGAGAGTTGCACCTTTGCTTCTGCCAACGCAAAGGCCAAAAGCTACATCTCCTTTTTAAATCTGAAAAATAGATAGGTCCCCTCCATGACATAGTAGTGCAGATTAAATAATAATGTCCACTCCCTTGAGAAAAGAATTACACTATTAATATAAATATATACGTTGTACATTGAGCCGAGGAAAATTAGTTTTCAGGATCTGCTTTATCCTGGCCTTTTGGGGATTTGTTGAATTCTCAAACAGTGTTTTTATTTTTATTATAATTATAGGTTACTAATTTTTAAAGATATGTTTTATGAATCACATATTTCCTGTTTGAAAAAAACATTGAGATTAAATTCAGAAATGTAGATACTCAAAATTACCTGTTGCATTTTTATTTATTCAGAGGACTGTTTTGTGTGTGTGTTATGCCCAGTGGCTTGAACTCATGACCCTGAGATCAAGAGTCCCATGCCTGCTCTACCAGCTGAGTCCCAACCAGGTGTTTCCAGGGTTGTTGTTATTATTGTTGTATAAACAAATTGACTTAAAAAAATATTTTTTTTTGTAGAATATTTGAAGTCTGTTCTTACAGACAATAGATACTGACTCTTTTGTGCCAGTCATTCAGTTTCAGCAATCATTTCGTGGCCAATCTTGTTTCACAGATATCTATGAGATAGATAGCCATCCCCCACCCACCTGTTCTGGATTACTTCTAAGTAAATCCTTTTGATATGCCAACACTGAAGAGCCGTATGAAGTGTTGTTTTCTTTTACCTTCCAACTTCTATACAGAACCTGAAGTTTTTTAAGGTTTGGTTTTACTATGAGCATGGTCTAGAAAAAGGGAAAGACTGGTTTGTGTGATGGAATGCATCCTCTTATAAAACGGGAGCATGGTGACAACAGTACTATGTGTGTTTTGTTTTAAAAGGAGCTTGATGGGGCGCCTGGGTGGCTCAGTGGGTTAAACCTCTGCCTTCGGCTCCAGTCATGATCTCAGGGTCCTGGGATCAAGCCCCGCATCGGGCTCTCTGCTCATCGGGGAGCCTCCTTCCCCCTCTCCCTCTGCCTGCCTCTCTGCCTGCTTGTGATCTCTGTCTCCCTCTGTCAAATATATAAATAAAACCTTTAAAAAAGTAAGTAAAAGGAGCTTGATAATTGTTTTCTGTCATTTGGAACAGTTGTAGTTCACGTTGGGGGAGCATCATATGCAGAAGACCAGTGAAACCTGTGGCCTCTCTCTTCCCTTACTGTATTGCCTCATTGTCATTGGGAACAAAAATAATTCACTGGTAACTGTAGTGCTTCCTTTACTAGATCAGAACTTTACTTCCCAACTTTTCTCTTTCTTAGACGGATGATTATAATATCTATAACATAGTTCCCTGCCAGATTCAGTGAACATGACTTTAAAAATCATGACTGTTTTTGGTGACTGGTTAAAAATACTGTGTTGCATTCTAAGAGAGTAGATCTTAAAAGCTTTCATCACAAGGGAAAAAAAAAACATTTTTAAACTGTATATGGGGTGGATATTAACTAGACTTAAGGTGGGGATCATTTCACAATATATACAAATTTTGAATCATTGTGTCATACACCTGAACTAATATAATGTTATATATCATCTGCACCTCAGTAAAAAAAAAAAAAAATCATGGGTTTTATTATTATTGTTTTATTATTATTAATCAGTTTGTGTAGTGTCACAGAGCCTTTGAACTTTAAGTATGTTAGACTGTTTGCCCTGTTGGTACCTCTGCTAAGGAAGTAGAACAAACAGTAAACAGATCATAATGTACATCTGAACTGTTAAATAGTCTTGTTTCAGTATAGTTAGACCGCAGAGTTGCTCCCATGCAGGGTACTCCCAGCTGCCTTCGCTAACACCTGTCACTGTATACAACCCACTGCTGTAACGAATAGATACATACCTGGGTGTGGTGACAGGTCTGTGTGTTAAAGTTCACTGGTGTTGATACAGTTTTTTCAGTGTTCAGTGTTCAACCTTAAAACATTTTTACTCTTTGTAAAATTCCCATCTGGATTTCAGGTACCTTGAGTGCTTAAGCCTTCCTCTGTGTAAGTGAAGGTGAAAATTCTAATTGAAAAACCATTTGCTTCTTTTTTCTTCTAAAATATTGAACTTCTATATATATCGTATATAGTAATTTTAGTATATAGTACTTTTGCTTTAGTTTTCTTTGGGAAGGTGACTGTTTTCGCTCTCCTTGTTTTGATGTCCCCTTATTCAGACCACAATTTGTCAGTTCTTATTTTTGTTTTTTTGGTTTTTTTTAGACTTTTGCTGGTTGGTGGATGCGAAACTGCTGAAGTGGGCATATCAAAAGCTTCTAGCTATGGCCTGTCTGCCTGGAGAGTTCTTTCGGGATCACCTTATTACAAGCAGGTTACCAATGGTGGAGACAGGGTCACTGCAGTAAGTATCGGGCATTTCACTTTGTGACTAGGCCTCAGGCAGGAACAGGACGAAGTACTTTGTCTTAAGTGAGGAAAGTGACTTCATGTGAAATTTTAGTACTTCTTTCCAATATCAGAGTTATCTAAGTATTTTTGGTTTCACTTGGTCTCATTTTTATTAACAGCATTGGCAGATGTTAGAAAAAGAACCTAACAGGAATCCTGTTACTTGCATTTGCTCATTTAGACATTAATGTCTATTTAGCATTTTTTATGGGCTGACAACTGTCTTAACTCCTGCGGTGTGTATTAGCTCCCTTAACTCTCATGACTTCTTGGGGTAGGTATTGTTACTAGCCTGTCTACTGATGAGGGAAGTAGTGTGTAGTTTAGTAACTTCCCTGGGTCACCGAGCTAGTAAGTGGCAGAATCAGAGTACAAACTCCGGCACAAGTTCCCCTGTTCGAGTTCTTTACTGCCATGGCACACTTGCTAATACTTTGGTCTGCGTTCACCTGGACACCACCCAGCCTTTCACCCCTTTGTTCTGTAGCAGAACACTCGGTATGCTGTAGTAGTCAGCACAGGCTAGGTTCTGCTGTGATAATCAAACCGTCCCATGAACAGATGAGAACTCCTGGCATTTCTGTGGGTTACCATATAACCATTCATTCCTTATTTGTGGCAAAGTCTGCTCTTGGTGCCATGACTCCCCTGGACAGTTTGTTCCAAGTGATGACTAGAGAATCCACGCAGGCAGGCGACCTCTTGAGGTTCAAGTATTTCAGTTTATAGGAGGGGAAGGGAGAGTTCCAAGGTGGAACTTTTCAAACTAGAACTAACATTACCTGTGCTCACAGTTCATGTGTTCTAACTATTTACGTGGTCCTTTCTACCTTCAAGGGCCCTGGCAAGTAGTTCTGTGTGTCCAGAAAGGCAAGATAAAATACTGTTTCCTTATGCAAACTTCTGGAAGTCAAGCACTCAATCACGATTAGGCATCCTGTGCTTAGCACATTGCCTTACATGTAGTGGACTTTCAGATACTTCTCAAATGAGGGAAGAAACCAAGAACTTAAGGAAAACATGACATAAGCGAATGTGTCATTTTTTTTTCCTGCAGTGAATGTATTTGTCCTATTATTTTTGTTTAAAATGCACTGATTTTAAATTAATCCTCTAAAACCACAAATGGTTAAAAGTTTGGTATAAAAAAGGAAATAATGAAGAAGTACTTTTTTTTTTTTTTAAGATTTTATTTTTTTATTTGAGAGAGAGAGAGAGAGAGCATGAGAGGAGAGGGGTCAGTGGGAGAAGCAGACTCCCCACCGAGCAGGGAGCCCAATGCGGGACTCCATCCTGGGACTCCAGGATCATGACCTGAGCCGAAGGCGGTCACTTAACTAACTGAGCCACCCAGACGCCCCTGAAGAAGTACTTTTAAAAAGAAATCTTAAGCAATGATTGAAAGCTTCATTCATCTTTTTTTTCTTTAGCTTTTGACATATTTTGAAGTACGTGATTGTGAATTTAACCCAACAAAGTAGTTTTTGTTTTTTTTTAATTAGCTCACCTTACTGGTTTCTATACCACTAGAACTTATAACAGTTTGTATTTCTGCATGAATTTATAATCGAGGACTGTGCTTTGTGCTTTTCCTTCCATGCTTTACCCTTCTATCCATTCTAGATCCTTCCTCTTCTCCTGCAGGGTGCAGGGAGGAGTCCAGTTTGAGTGTTAGTAGCCACACTTCACAGAAAAGGAGCCTAAGACCCCAGAACTAAAAATAGGGGAACACAGGTGGAACAGATCTTCTAGTTGCCGTTGAGTACCTTTCCCTGCTCCCCGTATGAAATTATATACAGATCAGTGGTTCCGTCAGATTTATCTCTGATGATTATCCCATAATTCATAAAGAGGTAGGAGTTGTTTATACATATTAAATATACTATTTCGCTTTTGCAGGGTTAGCCCTCTTTCTCTCTCTGATTTAATCCATACCGAGCTTGTAGTTTTTTCTGTGATACCCGCCATGGCAGATCTTGGAGTTTGAAACCGTTTTGGCTCTTGAATCAAAGTGTGATGTCTGCAACTTATTTTTAAATGGTTTAGTCAAAAACGCAATTTTAAAGTTTTATTTAAGTAATCTCTACACCCAACACAGGGATCGAACGCATAACCCCAAAATGAAGAGTTGCACGCTCTGTGACTGAGCCAGCCAGGCGCCCCAGTCAGACCCATAATTTAAAAGATGTGTGTCCGCACACAGAGGTAAAGCAAGTGTGGCAAAGCGTTCATAACTGGTGAGCCCAAGCGGAAGGCATGCTGGTGTTTTGTGGTGCATTCACTTCAGCTTCTCCATAACTATGAAATTTGTCAAAATTAAAGGTTGAGGGGAAAAAAAGAAAGAAAAAAAAATAGGTTAAGTGTGGAGAATACAAGGAGAGATGAAGTGGACAAATGGTGAAAGTCCGTTTCAGTACAGGATAATGGGGCGTGTTTGTGACAGAATGGCCTGGGAAAGGACGAGTCACGGAGTCTGGTCGCCTGCCGTGAAACCTTTCTTCACCTTGGCTTGATTCTCTTGTGTTTTCACTTTGCTCCTCATTGAAGTATTAGAATCTGCTTTGCTATGGTCCTTCCCTCTCCAGCTGAAGCTCCGGGATTGCAGTCTCTTAGAAGAAAATTGCCCGTGCACTGACAGAATAAGTAGGGAGAAACATTAAATTGCAAACTGAATGCTCGGCTGTATGATTAATTTCTTCAAATGCCACAAGTGTATTTTAATTACGTTAGTGGCTATTAAACGTGTCCTGCCGCTAAACTTACAGTCATTCTGCATAGCCTGCCCCTGCCTTGAAGTAATTTGAATTACAGGATTAGTTCCTTTTGTCCGGTGGCAGATACTGCACTCATCAAACTCATTTGTTTAAGGTTGCTATTGTGTTGGGTGGATATTGATGAAAAAATGTTGCTGACATATACATTCTAGTCTCTCACAAGGCTGCTAGGTTGTAAAAAGGGACTTCGCAAGATTCAATATGTGCACTGACTAAAGTTTCCAAATTAATGTGAGATAGTTTTATTTATTCATTGGTTCAACGTTGAATCACTGCTCTGGTAATAGGAAGGTAGCATCCCTCAAGGGGTTTTACCAGAGGATGTAGCCATATCCACAGACAGGGGCAGTACACCGTAATAGTTGCATGCTCTACTTCAGTAACTGGGAGAGAGGAGAGAACCCAGACTTGGGAGTCAGAAGTCTGGGATTGGACTTTTAGTTCATCACCTACACTTGTGTAGTAAGGCTTTTGACACAAACAAGCTAATATATGTGAAGGCCCCTGGTAAGCCATAAAATGAGCTATAGTATTCATTATTATTATCTGTTTGTATTTTAAGACCAGAATTTTAGAAAATATATAAAAATGAACAAAACTAATTTTTATGTTATTGCCGTTGCTGCTTTTTGGGTGAAGGATGTTTCTGTGGAAAGAACACAGGCTTTTTGGAATCCTGTTTCCCTGAGAAATCCCATTTCCCTCAGAAAATAGAAATAATCAGAGAAATATTTTCACAGGATCCCACCCCCTTCCTGTGTCTCTGTCTGTACACGGTACCTTTTCTCTCATTTTTACAGACAAACTGTCCTTGTACCAACTAAGGCCAACCCATCTGTTTATCCTCCAGATCTCACACTCTTTTTGATATTTTTCCTGCATCATGAATTTTGCCGTCGATTAGATTTATCAGCATACAACATGCTTTTATTTTTCCATCATAAAAACCATTTATTTCATTTGGTTTTGGGGGATTTAGACCTTGCTAAATCCTGCTACCACCCCCATTTATTTCCCTTTCTTCAACATGTTCGAGAGCTGCCTGTATTTGTTTATACTTCCTCTTTCTTTTTTCTCTTGAATTTGAATTCACTTATGTGGGAATTTACCTCCATCATTTCACGGACACTATCTTGGTGATGTTATCAGTGCCCTCCAGTATCTTACATTTATCAGTTTTACTGGCTTCCTTCTTTTGCCTCTCTCTCTCTCTCCCTCCTTCTCTCCCTCATCCCCTCCCTTTCTCTCCCTCTCCTTCTCTCCCTCCTCCCCTCCCTCCCTCCCTTCCTTCCTTCCTTTTAAAAAAGATTTTTATTTATATATTTGAGAGAGAGCTAGAGAAAACATGACTTGGGGAGAGGGAGAAGCAAGACTCTGCTGAGCAGGGAGCCCAATGGGGGACTCCGTCCCAGGACCCTGGGATCATGACCTGAGCCGAAGGCAGACGCTTAACCAGCTGAGCCACCTAGACGCTCCTGTTGGTATTCTTTAATCCCTGCTAATTGCTTTTACAAAAATCAGTTTATTTTCCTTTTTCCCTTTCTGTTCTCTTCCTTTTTTAAATTGTGTTATTGCTATGTTGACAAAACTTGTAATTTTTGCACATTAGTTGCTACCCTCATCCTCACCTTTCTTTAGTCTTCGATGTCCATGTCTTTTCCAGAATGCCATTACTTCGAAATGTACCCAGTCATCTCTTGGTTGGATGAAACTATTTTCTAGTAGATGTGGTTTGGTTTGTTTTTTAAGATTTTATTTTTAAATAATCTCTACACCCAACCTGGGGGTTGAACTCACTACCCCGACATCAGGAGCTGCATGCTCTACTGGCTGAGCCAGTCAGGTGCCTCTCTTTTTTTTTTTTTTTTTTTTTTAAGATTTTATTTATTTATTTGACAAACAGAGATCACAAGTAGGCAGAGAGGCAGGCAGAGGGAGAGGAGGAAGCAGGCTCCCTGCCAAGCAAAGAGCCCGATGCGGGGCTTGATCCTAGGACCCTGGGATCACGACCTGAGCCGAAGGCAGAGTCTTTAACCCACTGAGCCACCCGGGTGCCCCCCACTTTTTAATTAAAAGATTTTATTTATTTATTTGACTGAGAGAGATCTCACAAGTAGGCAGAGAGGCAGGCAGAGAGAGAGGAGGAAGTAGGCTCCCTGCCGAGCAGAGAGCCCGACAGGTGCCTCTCTTTTAGTAGATATTCTAAGAAGTTCTCATAGGTAAAGAGTTCCTCAAGTTCTTGGATGTTCAAAATTGTTTTCTAATATCCTGAATATTTGAAGGAAAACATGTCTGGCTATAAATTCCTTAGCTTACCATTTCTTTCATTGAACTTAAAAAATAGCGACTACCCTATTATTGCTTTACTTTGTCTTTGGAATTTGAAAATTCTCACTTACATTAAATTATTTTCCCTACAAAGGGAAACATAGAAATAACATACAAATGTTATTTGGCCATTTTGCTTAGATTGCCTTGAGGATTTTCATTTTCTCTGTGTGAAATTTAATAGCTTTCCTGGGATATTTCTTGGAGTTGATTTTTTGGGGAGAGGGGCTGATTTTCTCAGGTATCCCTGCTGGCTCTTTCAGTGTATAAATTCATATCTTTTTCTATTTCTGGTGAGCTTTCTTAGATGATAACTTTGACAATGTTTTTAGAGAGATGTTATATCCCTTGGCTACCTTCCCTTGTCTGTCCTTCCCAGGCCCTGCAGTATTTTTACAGTCTGCTTTTGCTCACCACCAGGCCTTGTGGTAGGTGTCATGGGGACATGGGAGTTGGCAGGAGCAGTAGAGATGACATCTGGGAATTGGTGATCTTTGTTTTTCGACTTAAAATTATTTTGAAGTTTGGGTTATCTTCAGTCTTCAAGTTAAGTTGAGGGCACTTTTAAAAAAAATTTTTCCCCCCATTTATTTGAGAAAGAGAGCACATGAGTAATTGGAGAGACAGAGATAAGAGAGGGAGAAGCGGACTCCCTGATTTGGGGCTTGATCCTAGGACCCTGGAATCACAATCTGAGATACCCAACTGACTGAACCACCCAGGCGCCCCTGAGGCCATGGTTTTCTTGTAGATCAACAAGTCTTTCTTCCCTTCCCTCCCTTCCTTTGATCCATCAATCCATTCATCCATCCAAGTAATCTCTGCACCCAACATGGGGCTTGAACTCATGACCCTGGGGCCAAGAGTTGCACGCTCTACTGACTGAGTCAGCCAGGCACTTCATAGTTTCTCTTCTTACTCTTTTTTGTTGGAGGAAATATTGGAAGATATGGAGCTAGGCCATCACTAATGGCTTTAGCTACTTCGAAGTTCTGGTAGGAAAATTTTTAACCTCAACAAAATGGTACTCTTTTTTTGCTCTTTTCTCTTAAGGGAAAATTCATATAATATAAAATCAACCCTTAATCATCTTTAAGGATACAATTCACTTGCATTGAGTACATTGACAGTGTTGTGCAACCATCACCAGGATGTAGTTCCAGGATATTTTCATCATCCCAAAAGGAAACCTTATACCTATTAAGGTATAATTAAGGTATAAAATCCCTGTTGTTTCTCCCTCTAGCTCTTGGCAGCCACTAGTCCATTTCTGTGGATTTACCTGTTCTGTTTCTTATAAATGGAATCATGAAATATGTGACCTTTTGTACCTGGTTTCTTTCATTTAGTGTAATATTTTGGAGGTTCATCCAACTTGTAGCATGTATCAGTGCTTCATTTCCTTTCGATGACTGCACAGTATTCCGTTGTGGGGATATACTACATTTTGTTCATTCCTTCTTTAATGGTCATTTGAGTTGTTTCCACTTAATGGTATTGCTGTGAACATTTGTTTGGTATAGTGTTTTGTTTAAATACCTGTTTTTCATTCTTTTGGATATATACTTCGGATGAAATGACTGGGTCAAATGGTAATTTCATGTTTAGCTTTTTGAGGAACAATCAGACTTTTCCCCAGCAGCTGTACTGTTTTATGTTCCCTCAGTAGTGTACTAAATTCTCTGCACCTCCAACAAAACTTGTTGTTTTCCATTTCTTAAATTATTGCCTTCTCTCCCTCTTGCTTTTATAAATGTATCTCTTAAATCTAAAGATAAATAGTCATGTGTTATATTATTTCAAATACTGGTTTCTAAGTGTTTATTTTGGGGGGGAGATTTTTCAAGCATAGGATCAATTCCTTAATGAATGAAATTTCTACTTTGACTTTTCCATAATGATGATGGGATAAAAATGATAACCGGGGGAATCTCATTTGAGAAGAGCTTGAGTGGCTTCTAATTTGCATAGATTGTAGTAGACTTGTTATGTGTGCATTTAAAAAACAAAACATTTGAGTATGGGTGTACGTTGACAGATTTACCATTTGGATTTCTTTTTTCCCAAATAAAATTAGAGTCTCACCAAGATCTTGGACACCTGCTGATGATTTTCTCAACTATTTCTTTTTTTATTTGTAGATTTTATTTATTTATTTGTCGGGGAAGGAGGGGCAGAGGGAGAGTTGGAAGCAGACTGCCCAGGATCCCAGGACCCTGGGATCATGACCTGAGCTGAAGGCAGATGCTTAACCGACTGAGCCATCCAGGCACCCCTATTTTTTCAACTATTTCTTAAAATACTAGGTTTGCTATAGTTTGCATTTCATGATAAAGGAATTTTTACAGTGCGAAAGCATTCCATTAATTCTTCTTTGTCTGATGTGCATTTATTTTGTAGGTACCAAAGACATTGGGATTATTAAGGATGTTAAGTGTCAAGTTTTATAGTCGCCCAGGACAAGAACAGGTAACTCATAAGCTTAACCTGTGCTTCTCAGATATTTTCACCCTGAGTACTGCTAAAGGACAATTGATTGAACCTTGAATATACTTCATCTGGATGTGCTCTTAATTGCACACTATGTGGGCATATACGTAAGTAAAAATTCATGGAACTGTTTGCTGGAATTTCTGGGTTTTACTATATATCATTATTTCAATAAGGAAACTTAAAAAAAAAAAAAGAATGAACCTAGTCCTTTTAAATCTGGGTCTGTAAGCCAAAGAAATCTCCTGGAATCATTATATTATCTGAAGTTTTTTGTTTTACAATACTTGTGAATTTTGTATCCTTGTCCACAACATATCCTTTTCAGTTTGTTTTGTTAATTTAAAAAAAAAAATCTGAGATTATTGAAGCTCCTAGAAGAAACAAGCCCTGTTGATTCTGGGCTTCAGGTACCATTGTTCTATTGTTTTTTCCTCAGTAAGAGATGCGTGGCTCTGTGGGAAGGATGTTTGTCGGTTTCATCCTGATGTGAGTGAGACAGTCAGGAGCGGCCTCTGCGGGAGATGGTTCTGTTCACTCTGTGTCTGGCTCTCGCAAGAGTCTTGGCCCATATGGAGGCATCAGATCATTCTCTTCCTGTTTTGGGGAGAACCAGACAACCTCATTTTTCTGTTTCTTCAATTTTTTTTACTAATGCAAAGGAAATCATAAGAAAATACAGAAATCATAAGAAATAGTATGAACATTCTGTTGCTGGGTTTGTATTTAATATATTTAAAATTTTGAGTTCTAATTATTCCTTTGCTCTTGACTTCAGCTAAATCCTGTATTCTGGATTGGTTTGGCATGCTATCTGTAGAAGCAAGCAGTACCACTACTGTTTATGTCGGAAAGTCACTTTCTTGTTGAATCCCGTATGTTTGTACTGTTTTGCAGTTAGCATTCTCTTCTGTCAGTTCGTGGGGTTTGTTTTCATTTTGCAGATGAAGAAACATATGGAAGATCAAGTGACTTGGCCTCTACCTTGTACTTGGTTCTTTCTAATTTACTATGTTGCCTCTGTTGGTCTGTTACCATTTTAGTGCACAAGAGTGTTACTTTGCTTTTTCTCCCTGCATCCTTTCCCGTTCTCCTTAATACTATTTAAATTACTATCTTTTCTTCCCCTGTGTTTTTATTTTTTTATTTTTTTTTAATAAACTAATATGTTTAGTGAACAGAACCATCTCCCGCAGAGGCCGCTCCTGAGTGTCTCACTCACAGTCACAAACTAATATGTTTATGACTTTCTAAAAAAAAAAGAAATGGAAAAATTTCATTTAAGAATCCAGATTTCTACTTTTTTTTTTTTTTCCCCTAATTTGGAGATTGGGAAACTGAGGTAACATTCTTTTTTTTTTTTCTTTTCAACATAACAGAGTTCATTGTTTATGCACCACACCCAGTGCTCCATGCCATATGTGCCCTCCATAATACCCACCACCTGGCTCCCCCAACCTCGCACCCCCCGCCCCTTCAAAACCCTCAGCTTGTTTTTCAGAGTCCATAGTGGCTCATGGTTCACCTCCCCTTTCAATTTCCCTCAACTCCCTTCTCCTCTCCATCTCCCTATGTCTTCCATGTTACTTGTTATGCTCCACAAATAAGTGAAACCATATGATAATGGACTCTCTCTGCTTGACTTATTTCACTCAGCATAATCTCTTCCAGTCCCGTCCATGTTGCTACAAAAGTTGGGTATTCATTCTTTCTGATGGAGGCATCATACTCCATAGTGTATATGGACCACATCTTTCTTATCCATTCGTCCGTTGAAGGGCATCTTGGTTCTTTCCACAGTTTGGCGACCGTGGCCATTGCTGCTATAAACATTGGGGTACAGATGGCCCTTCTTTTCACTACATCTGTATCTTTGGGGTAAATACCCAGTAGTGCAATTGCAGGGTCATAGGGAATCTCTATTTTTAATTTCTTAAGGAATCTCCACACTGTTCTCCAAAGTGGCTAATTTAACTTCTAGTTAGTTAACATACAGTGCAATGTTGGTTTCAGGAGTAGAATCTACTCCTAAGTTACTATCTTTAACACATTTTAAGGGGCTCACTGTTTTTTTTTGTTTTTTTTTTTTAATTTTATTTTGTTGATTATAATAAAACATTAACATGTCATTTCAGTGTTTATTCATTCTTTTTTCAATCAGCAAACACTTCCTTTGAGCCTAGGCATAATGTTAGAGCTGAGAATAAATAGGTGAATAAAAGGCATTGTATTTCCTCAAAGATCCCTCAGTGTAGTTGGGGAGATGGTTAGAGAAGCAGTGAAACAGCGCAATATCACACGTTTTCTGACCCCTTCTGTCACATCATATGAAGTACCACTGAGGTGCGGAAGAGGGAGGGGATATTTGATTTGGAAGTAAGAGTTCCTCATGCAGAGGGAGGATCTCTGGGCATTTCTAGGCTGGCATTATCATGTGCCAAGTTCTGGAAGGGTCAGAGAACAGCGCTGGGACTCTGGTTGGCTGGGTTGCAGGACCCACAGATGCTTGCTGTTTGTATTTGGTGCTTATTTCACTTGGACCAGTGTAGCTGTAGTATGTTTAGAACAGGAATTATTTGAGAATTGCTACTCATGCTTCTCCTTTGTATTATATCCTGTGTAATTGTTGATACTGTGTTTATTAGTTGATTTGGGATATTAATAAGCAAATGTAACTGTTCAACCAGTATAGAAAGACCATTTAAAAAAAAACAAAAACCTTCTTACCACCCGGGAACTTCAGTTGTACGTTGCCTTGACCCTACTATTGGCAGTTCTCTTGTGTGGAACGCGGCTCTTTCTCCTCAATCAGAGTACCCTCTGTGATTGAGCACAAAGGAGATGCAAACAACTCATTTCCTTATATTTTGATCTATCTTAATGGCACATTGTACCAGGATCCTTAAAAAGATGTTATGAAATTCGTATTCTTAAATCAATGCCTTCAGTAAATATCTGAATGTTACGTGCTACCTTATTTGTACCTGATGGTTCCTAGCCCGGAAATAATTATGGGGGATAGATTTTTTTTTTTTTTTTTTGCGCTGTAATTGTAGAGCTGAAAGGCCTCATATGGCTTATCTAATAATTTCCTATTATTGTGAATGCTTTCTAGCTTATATGTACTTTCACATGATCTCACAGGAAGCTTGCGTGATTGGCATTATGATGCCTATTTTATTTTAATTCAAATATAGTTAACAGTGTTGTGTTATTTCAGGTGTACAGTATAATGACTCAGCAATGTTGTCCATTACTCTGTGCTCATCATCAGTGGACACTTGAATCCCCTCCACCTATCTCACACGTTTCCTGCCTCCCCACCTCCCCTCTGGCAGCCACCAGTTTGCTCTGTATTTAAGGGTCTTGCTTTTTGTCTCTCTTTTCTTTGTTTTATTTTTTAAATCTCATAAAGTGAAATCATATAGTATTTTGCCTTTCTCTTATTTCACTTAGCATTATATCCTCTACATGCATCCATGTTGTTGCAAATGGCAAGATTTCATTCTTTTTGTGGCTGAGCAATATTCCAACATTTACAATATACCGCATCTTCTTTATCCATTTGTGTATGGATGGACACTTGGGTTGAGTCCCTAGCCTGGCTGTTTTAAATAGTGCTGCAGTAGACACAGGGGTGCATATATCTCTTTGAATTAGTGTTTTCATTTTCTTCGGGTAAATACCCAGTGGTAGAATTACTGGGTCACATGGTAATTCTATTTTTAATTTTTTGAGGAACTTCTATACTTGGGTTTATTTCTGGGCTATGTATTCTCCTCCATTGATCTATGTGGTTTTGTGTGTGTGTGTGCACACGTGTGCATGTGTGTGTCGGTACCATACTGTTTTGATTCCTATAGCTTTGTGTTATATCTTGAACTCTGGGATTGTGATACTTCCAGTTTTTTTCTTTTTCAGGTTACTTTAATTATTTGGGGTCCTTTGTGGTTCCATATAAATTTTAGGATTATTTGTTCTAGTTCTGTGAAAAATGCTTTTGGTTTTTTGATAGGGATTACATTAAATCTGTAGATTGCTTTGGGTTGGGTAGTGTGGACATTTTAATAATATTGGTTCTCCCAACCCATGAGCATGGGATATCTTTTCATCTGTTTGTGTCATTGTCTGTTTTTCTCACCAGTGTTTTATAGTTTTCAGGGTACAGGTCTTTTACCTCCTTGGTTAAATTTATTCCTAGGTGTTTTTTTTTTTGTTGTTGTTTTGGTAAATTAGATTGTTTTCTTTTTCTTTTTTAAGATTTTATTTATTCATTTGAGAGAGAGAGCACAAGCAGGAGGAGAGGCAGAGGGAGAGGAAGAAACAGACTCCCCACTGAGCTGGGAACCGAACATGGGAATTGATCCTAGGACCCTAGGATCATGACCTGAGCCCGAAGGCAGAAGCTTAACCATCTGAGCCACCCAGACGCCCCAGGATTGCTTTCTTAACTTCTCTTTCTGCTACTTCATTATTAGTATATAGAAATGCAACAGATTTCTGTATATTTTGTATCCTGTGACTTTACTGAATTCATTTATCAGTTCTGGTAGTTTTTATGGAGTCTTCTGAATTTTCTATATATAATATCATGTCATATACAAATAGCAAAAATTTTTTACTTCTTTCTTACCAATTTAGATGCCTCTTATTTCTTATCTGATTGCTGTGGCTAGGACTTCCGGTACTATGTTGAATATAAGTGGTGAGGTGGACATCCTAGTCTTGTTCCTGGTCTTAGAGTAAAAGGTTTTCATCATTGGCTATGATGTTAGTTGTGGGCTTTTTGTAGATGGCCTTCATATGTTTCCAAATAACCAGCTGCTGGTTGTCTGGCATATAATATTATCTTTCAAAGAATATATTAATAAAAGCTATATGTGTTCTTCTATAAAGAATATTGGCTTGGAAAATTTTTTTCCCAAGGACTTTCTCTTTCCTACGGACTTTTGCAGTGTTTCCTCCGCCTCTGCTGCTCCCAGGTTTGTTAGCCATGCTTTTGAGAATGATTGATTGATTGATTTGGGGGGGTCAGACTTATAAACCATAGTGGGCAAGAATATCTACTGAACTTCTTGAGGGCAGAGGTTTATGTTTTGCTGGTTGCTGGCTCCCCAGAGTGTAAAATGGTGCCTGACACGGGATATTGTATTACTGAGTTTATTGAATAAATAATCGTTGAATGTTGGAAGGGCAGGGCTTATGAATTCACCTTTAAGACTCCATAGTAATTCAGAACACTTTCAGTGTATGCACTACAGTTCAGTACTTTCATTTTAATATAGCTTGTGTATTTGAAAGGTGTAATGAAATAGGAAATCACTCATTTTTAATTGTTCTAAGTAGATGATATGCAGTGGAAGAAAGTTAGGCAATTTAAACTGATCTCAGCATAAAGATCTGATATTTAACATTTAAAAGAATTATTGTTTTAGAAAGGACAGTTAAAAGTTTTATTGCAGTGTTTGAGAGCAGGCACAATTCCACTCTAAATATTGCTGCCAGTAGTAGAAGGCTTTAATTAGTGTTTTTAATTAACAGAAGACAAAATGGACGTTTGAGCTAGTGGTTTAATAAATGAGAAACAGAGGTGGAAGTTAAAATCCTGTTCATATTATTAGTTTCAGTAGTATTAGTATCGCATTACCACGCAAGAGATTCAATGAGGTAAGAGGAAAGTACCTTTTGAAAAGTTTTGAGAAGAGATTTGAGACAGGGAGGTAAATAGAATTGATAATATGGTCAATTGGAAGGGCTGTAGATTAATTTCTGGTGGAAGAAGACCATCTACTGTGTAAATGGTCTTTGTCAACCAGCTTACTTTGTCCCATGTTGCCTACCCAAGTTGATAACAACTTATAAGTCATTATTTAGTGAGACTGCCTTTCAGTGGCTACTCACAGAATAGAGTAGACTGAAGCAGGGAGTAAGTGACAGTCATTATTTTCTTTCTCATTTTGTTTGCCTCACCTTTACTGAGGTATAATTGTAAGATATTTAAACTGTACAGCATGATGATTTGGTGTATGTGTACAACATGAATGGATTGTCCCTCGTCGAATTCACACATTCATTACCTCACATATGTACTTTTCTCTTCTGTGTGTAAGGATGTTTAAGTCCTACTCTCTCAGCAGGTTTCAGTTCCAGAATGCCGTGTGATCAAGTGTAACCATCATGTTGTACAGTAGCTCTTCAGAACTTCTTCTTCTAACTGAAGTTTCTACCCTCTGACCCAACCTCTCTATACTTCCTCCCTGCCCCAGTCTTTGGTAGGCAACTAGTTTCCTACTCTCTGTTTCTAGGAGGTTTTTTGGTTTGTTTGTTTGTTTGTTTGTTTTAAGATTATACATAAGTGATGCCATGCAATATTTGTCTTTCTGTGTTTGATGTATTTCACTGAGCACAATGCCCTCCATGTTCATCCATGTCACAAATGACAGGATTTCCTTCTTTGTTTAAGGCCAAATGATACTCTGTGTGTGTGTGGTCCACATTCTCCCCAGCCTTTCTTTCTTTCTTTCTTTCTTCTTTTTTAATATTTTGTTTATTCATTTATTTGTCAGTGAGAGAGTACTCACAAGCAGGCAGAGGCAATGAGAGAAGCAGGTTCCTCGCTGAGCAAGGAACCTGATGTGGGACTCGATCCCAGGACCCTGGGATCATGACCTGAGCCGAAGGCAGCGGCTTAACCAACTGAGCCACCCAGGCGTCGCTCTCCCCAGCATTTCTTTTTGATGATAGCCGTCCTAACATGTGTGAAGTGATATCTCATTGTGGTTTTGATTTGCCTTTCTCTGATTAGTTGAACACCTTTTCATGTACTTGTTGGCCACTTATGTGTCTTTTTTTGAAAATATGTCTATTCAGATGTTTTCTTCCATTTTAAAATTAGGTTATTTGGGGTTTTTGCTAGAGTTGTTGGAGTCCCTTGTGTATTTTGGTTTGTAATATCAGATATTTGGTTTATAAATATTTTCTCTTATTTCCTAAGTTGTCATTTCATTTTATTAATGGTTTCCTTTGCTGTGTAGATGTTTTTAACTTGAAGTAGTCCTGTTTGTTTATCTTTGTTTTTTTTTGACTTTGCTCTTGGTGTCAAATCCAAAGAAATCATTGCTAAGACCAGTCAAGGAACTTATCCCCTGTTTTCTTATAGGAGTTTTAGGGTTTCAGGTCTTATGCTCAAGACTCATCCAGTTAGAGGAGATTTTACTATATGATGTACATTAGGGGTCTGGTGACTATCCAGTTTTTCCAATACCATTTTTTGAAAGAGTATCCTTTCCCCACTGTGTATTATATTGTTGGCTCCTTTGTTATAAATTAGTTGACTGTCTATGCATGGGCTTATTTCTAGGCTCTCTGTTCTGTTCCATTGATCTTTGTGCCTGTTTTTACGCCAATACGGTATTATTTTGATTAACATAGATTTGTATCAGTAGTTTGAAATCAGAAGGTGTGATGCCTACAGCTTTGTTTTTTTTTTTTTTTTAAGATTTTGTTTATTTATTTGTCAGAGACAGAGAGCACAAGCAGGGGGAGAGGCAGGCAGAGGAGGGAAGCAGAGTCCCTGCTGAGCAGGGATCCTGATGCGGGATTCCATCCCAGGGATCAGGACCTGAGCCGAAGGTAGCTGCTCAACCAACTGAGCCACCCTGGCATCCCAGCTTTTCTTCTTTCTCAGGATTGCTTTGGCTGCGTAGGGGCTTAGGATCTTTTATGATACCACACAAATTTTAGGATTATTTTTTATGTTTCTGTGGAAAATGACATTTGAATTTTGGTAAGGATAGCATTGAACCTATAGATCACTTTGGACACTATGTTCATTTTAACAGTATTTTTTCAATCCCTGAACATGGAATATCTTTCCATTTATTTGCATTCAATTTCTTTGATCAATATTTTATGGCTTTTCTTATACAGAGCTCTCACCTCCTTGGTTACGTTTATTCCTAAGTATTTTATTCTTTTGATGCTAGTATAACTGGGATTGTTTTCTTAATTTCGCTTTCTAATAGTTCACTGTTAGTGTATAGGAATGCAAGTGGTTTTTGTGTGTTGATTTTTGTATCCTGCAGCTTTACTGAATTTGTTTATTCTGTCAGCTTTCTGGTGGAGTCTTTAGGGTTTTCTATATATAACACGATGTCATTTGTAATGAGACAGTTTTACTTCTTCCTTTCCAGTTTGTGTGCTTTTTATTTATTTTCTTGCCTAATTGCTTTGGTTAGGATTTCCAGTGCTATGTTGAATAAAACTAGCAAGAGTGGGCTTTTTTTTTTTTTTAATAATTTCATTTTATTTTTTCAGTGTTCCAAGATTCATTGTTTATGCATCACACCGAGTGCTCCATGCAATATGTGCCCTCCACTACCAGGCTCACCCATCCCTCCACCTCCCTCCCCTCTAAAACCTTCAAATTGTTTCTCAGAGTCCACAGTCTCTCATGGTTCATTGCCCCCTTTGATTTCCCTCAATTCACTTTTCCTTTCTTTCTGCTAATGTCCTCCATGTTATTCCTTATTCTCCACAAGTAAGTGGAACTATATGATAATTGACTCTCTCTGTTTGACTTATTTCACTCAGCATAATCTCCCATCCATGTTGATACAAAAGTTGGGCATTCGTCCTTTTTGATGGCTGAGTAATATTCCATTGTATATATGGAACACATCTTCTTTATCCATTCGTCTGTTGAAGGGCATCTTGGCTCTTTCCACAGCTTGGCGATTGTGGCCATTGCTGCAGTGAACATTGGGGTACATATGGTCCTTCTTTTCACTATATCTGTATCTTTGGATACAGATATAGTGAAAATACCCAGTAGTGCAATTGCAGGGTCATAGGATACCTCTATTTTTAATTTTTTGAGGCATCTCCACACTGTTTTCCGAAGTGGCTGCCCCAACTTGAATTCCCACCAACAGTGTAAGGGGGTTCAAGAAAGGAAACAACAAATGTTGGAGAGGATGTGGAGAAAGAGTGAGCTTTGTCTTGTTCCTGCTCTTAGAGAAAAAGCTTTCTGCTTTTCACTGCCAAGTTATATATTCTTGACCAACATTCCAGCTGTTGTAATGATTAAAATAAACACGACATTCATATTTGAGGAATATAAAAAAAATTCAGACACATTTTAAGTGAAGTGAAAATTACAGCTCAATTTTATTGCTTTTGGAGCTACCTAATTCAGATGGAGACGATGAGACCAAGATTATTATTCACTTATGCTGAGAAATCTTAATATAATATGAGAAATTACGGTTTGAAGGTTTGAGGTTTATTTTTATTGTGATGTGCAGTTGATTGAAAAGCCATTTCCTCTTACTTCCAGAGCACACACTCTGAAATTCTCTCCCTGGCCAACCAGGGAGCATTCAGACTTCTAAATCTGCAGACTCTGTTCACAGAATTTAGCTTGGATTTTCTAACTGTGGCTTTGGATCTTGTATAACAGTTACTGTCAGGATAATAAATTATTCCCTGAGCCAGAAATACTCTGTGCTATAGACACTCAGAAATGTTTCTACAAATAAAAGAGGACTTTTTATTTCATAAAGAAAACACTGTGTGTCTCAAGTAACATAGGTGACTTGTCTATTGCTGACTGACTGTACTTCAGCTGCCACTGAGAACCGTCTCTTCTCGCTGTGTGTGTGTATGAAACTTAGATGATTTAGGGCTTTAAAGAGGTGTGTGCTTAATGTATACACATCTCATGTCTGGAATCTGCTTGGAAACACTTTAGGGGGGCATCTGGGTGGCTCAGTGGGTTAAGCCTCTGCCTTCAGCTCAAGTCATGATCTCAGGGTCCTGGGATAGAGTCCTCTCTGCTCAGCGGGGAGCCTGATTCCCCCCTTCTCTCTCTGTGCCTGCCTCTCTGCCTACTCGTGATCTCTCTGTGTCAAATAAATAGATAAAATCTTTAAAAAGAAAAAAAAAAAGAAAAGAAGACACTTCAGGGGAAAAAAATTCCCAAGATTATTGTAGTGATTCGAGAAGGATTTGTGAAACGAGTATGGAATGTTGATATTTGTTTATAAGCTGGTTGTTGGGCCCATGGGTAATCATCATACTATAATTTCTACTTCTGTGTCTGTGTAAGTGCACATTTCTACAACAAAATGCTTAGAAAAAGCAACGCTAAGTTTGCAGTGTGGCTATCATAGTTTCAAATAAAACTAAGGGGATTTAAGAACTCACCAGGTTAAAAGCTAGTGGTAATATTTTAGTTAATATATTTACTACTTAATGTCTAAGAAAGAAAAGGAAGGAAGGGTGGTGGGGGAGAATGAGTAAAACAAAGGATAATTTAGCATATTCATTCGGTGTTTTCTAGCTCACAATGCTATTGTTAAATTCTTCACATTATTCAGTATTTGTTGTTGTTCTTAAAGAGATTCATAAACTTCCTCTTTACTTTCAGAGCCCTTTTAGGGGAGTTGGTTAATGAAGCATTTATAACACCTGGGAGTGATCATACAGCTCACTCATGACTGATTATGTAGGTGAGGAAAACAGTAAAGTGTACTTGACCATGACTTCTCTCGAGGAGCATGCCTGTGGCTCCTGAAATGTCTATGGCCCAGGGGAGGGCAGTGATCATGGCGCAGTGAAAATGACCCGGGTTGGGATTGAAGATGCTTCCAGCTCAGGATCTGCGGTCTATACTTGAATGATCTTCAGCAAGTCTTAACCCTTGAGGTCTTCAGTTTCTTTCTCTTTAAACTCTCAGTGATGGAGGGAGAGTTACTCTAGCTAATGAGAATCAATGCTTGTGAGGCCCACCTCATACCAAATCTCGGGGCTCGTGGACCAGAGTTGTGAATGGAAGATGCCGGGCCCTTCACCTTCTGCTCCTGCCCTCTTTTCCATCACGGAGACGGGGATGGGGTCTATTTAACATGGTGCTGTTAGTGCTTGTGCTTTTATTCCTTCTCTTTCTCAGGCTTTTGTATTTTAGTCTTTCTTCTATTTAATTCTGGTATTCTGGACTAGACACGTTATACCCAGTTAAAGTGATCTTAGTCCTTAGTGAGGACATCAGAGGATGTTAATCTTTTCATCTATCTACTCATCCCACGGTTTCTCACTTTCTGAAGTTGTTCTATTTGTTTTTTATGGCTAATGTATCTTAGCCGTTGTAGACCTGAGGACTTAAACTCTTGTGTCTGTCTGTAGAGACCAGGTAGATAATGTAGTGAATTGAGCCAGGCATACTTCCTCTTTGTTTTAGTATAGTCACATTTAGTTTTTGCTTCTATAGCTGATACTTAGCCTTAATCTTGGGGCCATAACCAAGAACGGTGGGGGCTTTGGCCAACTAGAAAGCTTATGACCCTTTTAAGTGTACATATGCTACCTAGTCCCACCTGATTATTTCCATTTGATGGTGATGGGCCTTATGTTTTCAGATTTTCTAAATGTTAAGGACAAATACGGTTGTAGGCTGTTGTTTGGGTCTATTTTATTATTTGTGGGTCAACTACCTTAAATTACCCTGGTTTTAATAAATGCTTGAAGGGCACTAGATATCCAATTAGTTTTTGATTCTTCTCATTCTGCTGAGGCAATAGGCAGGAGACCTTTCTGCTTGTGTGGTTTCTCTTGTGACTGAGCAACGTAGTATTCTGATTGGGAAAGGACTAGAGATTGTTGGGACACAGTAGGACTCTGTGCACACTGAGGTTAGCCTTGTGAAATCTGTGTGCTACAAAGTTTTTCTTTTCTGTAGCAACAGTTACATTCCTCAGATTTACCAGGAAATCTGGAAAATAAACACTCCCAGTGTTCCTCAAATTCAGGAATGCATTTTCCCCCTTGCCTTCTGTTCCCATCACCATTGGACCCTCTTTTCTGCCAACTCTCTCTTCCTCCTTTCCCTTTCCTTTTGTCCACACAGCATGAATTTGTGCCTCTCTGCAATAAAATATTCCAGACATTGTGTACATACAGAACCTTGTGAAAATGTGGACCCCCAATTCAGGAAACTCACAATCTGGCCAATATCAACCCATAAGAAGTTAATGAGAACTCATGGTAATTGATGTGTGATATAAGAGAGTATTTGTATAATGCGCAAATATTTGGGCTTTCAGCTATATGTAAATTATAACATTGTAAAAGAGATGACAGAAAAACTCCTGAAGGAGTTTCTTTATGCTGGAGCACATTATAGTGTTATGAAGTTGTTCGAACCCTTAATTATGAGAGATCATTTATGACATGGCACCCCCTGGAGAGTGTTATTAAATTCTGGAGGTTACTTCTGTTCAGCTACAAGTTCCTTGATCTGACATTAATGTCCTATAATTACTGTATAGGATGGGATCTTTAAGATGAGCCTTTCTCCAGATGGGACCCTCCTTGCTGCCATTCACTTCTCAGGGAAACTAAGCATCTGGGCCATCCCGTCTCTGAAGCAGCAAGGGGAATGGAATCAAAATGAGCAGGTATGTCTCCTGATTATTATTATTCTAAGAACGATTCTCGCTTAAGGGTGAGTACGGAAATGGTAATTTCATTTGGTTGACATTTTACTGTAGCACATAGCTATTATTTATTCTCATCATGCCAAAGCTTTAGTTATATAGAATATTACCAATATAGTAGGATAAATTAAGAATAGAGTAGCGGCTGTGTGTAAAGCACTGACTTTAATTTGTAGTGAAATACACTTTATAAATGGAGTGTAGTCTGTCCACCAACCTCTCTTTTTTTCTCTTTTTCTCATTATAAAAATACAGAATGGAGATACTAATTTTTTAGCAGCAGTCAACTAATATGAAGGCTTCAGAGTGTCAGTATTCTAAAAGGGTTCTAATTCTTCCCACATGTTGCAATGCTCCTGTAATATTGGGTTTACATAAGGCTTAAGGCTTGGCTCTTCACTCAAAGGTAAATAGTGACGACATAGTCTGTTAATTTTTTAGTGTCTTGAAATGACAGATTTTAAGAATGAACACGTTCAGTTATTTCGCAACAGATTCAATATCTGTTATAATCTAAAATCCTGATGGGCGAATAAGGACTGCCCATAAATGCTATGTATTGTGTTAGAGTGAAGCTTTAAAGAAGAATCTTTCCCAATTAGATGCAGCTTATGTTCTAGATCTTTTACTTGTCTGATGACTGTTTAGCATTTCAGCACTTCAGGGTTATACTTCCCCATACCCCTTCTCTGTAAGAATATCTTGTGACCAGCTTCGGTGGCTGTTTTCATGATTCCAGGATTGGAGCCTATGCCCCAAATGGTCTGAACGGATTGATGTCTTTTTTCAGAGTTCTTTTTAATGTCATTTCATGAGTTAAGCTGAGCTATTAAAAGAATTTTCAAAAGCAAAGAGTGTTTTGTTATTCCCAGAATAGCAGAGGGAAAGAGAAACTTGTCTCTACATTTTCTTATACTTTTCATAGACTTATATTTGTTTTCACTCTTCTTCAGTTTTTTTGTTTTTATACACAAGTTTGGGGAGATTTTTTTCCCTCTAGTTCCTACTCACCTTGAATTTAATTTGGTCTCCACATGTCTACAGCACTCTCTCACTGGATCTAGATTTGTCCTAAACAGAAGAGGCGCTCCTCAGTCTTCAACCTCAGTAGCTTAATACAAGGAACATTCTCTCTCTCTCTGCAGAATAAATAGCTAGCTTGATTTATATCTTCCTCCTAGAAGTAGAGTGGATCAACTCTAAAACCATTTGTGTAACAAATACAGCTACACACACTGGATTATTGATCCAAAAAGTACCGTGTGTTTGTCATGGTTATTGATGTATGGTGACAAATTTGTTATTTGGGAATACCCTGTTCTATTATATGTGTGAAATTTTACATTTGGGCAATTTTTTTTTTGAATTTACTAATTTTCTTGAATTATTTCATTCACTTAATAGAAGTACTGGTGAAGTTCAAGGCACACTTAGTATTTCATTTTGTTAGTATTCCAGAATGGCCTATGTGTGTAGTGCCGAGTCTGTTTAGGCAAAATTCATTAGTATGCTCTTTTGTTTACTGAAATTCTGGATATCCTTCTTTACCTGAAAGGACAAAGTATATTTATTATAGTCCTATTGGCATATATTCAACTTTTTAACTGGTTAGACATCATTTTGACATTAGTTGCCAATCAATAGCAGCATAATTAATTACTTTTTAGTTCATTAATGTTATTCATTAGATTTTTATAATGATTCTATTAAAAGAGTCAAAAATTGTTTAAAAATCTTGAATAACTAAATGTAAATATCTCAGTAGTTTGGAAAATAGACAAAACAGAAAAGTAATGGGGCAAGAGAGGCACCTGGATGGCACAGTCAGTTAAGCTTCCAAGTCTTGATTTCGACTCAGGTCATGATCTCAGGGTCATGAGATCGAACCCCAAATCTGGCTCTGCCAGTGTGGAGTCTGCCTGTGACTCTTTCTCCCTCTCCCTCCGCTCCCCGCCCCCACCCCCCCATGCTAAAATAAGCAATTAAATGAGAGAGAGAGTGCGAGAGAGAAAAAGAGGAAAGAAGGGAGAGAGAGGTTTATGGTGGGAAGAGATGAGTTCGTGCCAGAAGTTGGTCTCCCATGTCCCAGGGAGACTCTTTTGAACTCTGCCTTGAGAGTTTAGAAGAGCGATTTGTCAGGAATTGCGGTGGAGGGGTCATTCTGTTGTCCTGCGGTGAGCTTCCGTCTTGCCCTTTCTGGCTCTGGTTTAGCACCCCCAAACATTCTGCAGAGACCATCTCTTGATGCACCTTGGTTCTCAAGCTAGTTACGTCTGTAATTACAACCTGACCAGTGTTTAGGGTGATAGATCTGTCTTTTCAGATTGGGTTGCTATAAATTCCCTTGAATGCCTAAGAAAACTAGAGAAAAAAACAGATTTAAGGGCTCACAAAACTGAAAACCAGGGACCCGGTTGCCGTTACCATGGACATTTTGCAGGTGGTACATTCCTTTGCTGAGGGAACAGTGGCTTAGTGAGAATTCCTGAACCTAATCCTACCTTTATTGCTATTTCAACTGGGGCTAAGCACACGACCTCTTTCCACATTTCATCCCATCCTGGGCTGGTGGCTGCCAACCCCTCTGTTTTCTTGCTGTAGCTCAGCACATGGAAAGACTGTCGCTGAATAGAATAGATTTTGTGCTCCAAGATCCCTGCTCATTTTAGTCTGAAAAGAAATTTTGTCCAAAATTGAAAACACAGAAAAACTTAATTTCATCTAATCTTTTCTTTAAAATTCTAAGACTGTGGTCAAAATGCAGCTGATTTTTTACCTGTCATCTCTTCTCATCTGGTCATTACGCTCCTTCACACTTGCTCCCTGAACTTTCCTCTCCCTGCTCCCTGCTGTTGTCCGATCCTTTCTACTATTCTTTCTGAACCTTTATTCCGTGATAAACTCCTATGAGGCTTCATCATTTTCACAGAAAGAACACTCTGGTTTCTTTTGATACACTCATTTCAGGCTTATGTAGCTCAATAAAATTGCAGTTTATATAGAAGTATTCTTATAGCTGTTGCAAAATTTGCTGTAATAATAACCTCAATTATTATTTATTGAGCACTTATTTTGTCCCAGGGTTACTTAGCAAGTAAGCAGTAGAGTTGAGATTTGGTTTCATATCTCTCTGACTCTGATGTACATGCTCTTTCCATGACCCTGTGGGGAAGTAAATACATTTGTAAAAAGGTGGAAAAAGCATATTTATTAGGTTTATTAGGCTTTATTTATTTGATCTTTAAAAGACTAGAGATAAATCATTTTTCTCAGTGAACGTAACACAAATTTCTTCAGTCTTCTCCGATGTGTTGAACTCTTGAGCCCTAGTTGGGGTGTACCACCAAGATCTAGAGTAAATAATTGACATAGTTTCTTACTGGTAAACCCTTAAGTTCACAAGAGATATATACAGTACTTAGGATGTGCTGGGACATTATGTGAGGGTGGTAACTCTTTGTTCTTTGCTTGAGTCTTTCAACTGTATCCTGGGAGTTCATCCCCTTGGATTGGCTGTTTTGGATTTGGATATTGCTATATGAAGGGAGTCATTGAAATCTAGTGTACTATGGTAAGTGCTATAAAGCTTGTGTGTAGCAGTTCTGTAAAGAGCGAGCTCTTAACTATATTCATAATAATCATCATAAAATAATAGAGTTCAACTAGTTACCCCTTACGAAGTTTCAGAGTAGAAAATGTGTTGAGTCCCAGTGCTTGCCCTTAAGGTGTTCACAGTCTTGCAAGGGAAATTATAAACAAATCAATAAAGGAACATGTTAATATTATGAAAAGATAAGCTCAGAGGAAGGGCACGCAATCCAGTTGGTAGAGTCTGGGGTGGGGGAAAGGACCTTTGGGAGTAAGTAGCGTTTGTATAGTAAGGCTTGGCTGTCCACCCTGAGCGACTGTCACCTATTTCAGTTGCTTCACTACAGTCCTAGTTAAGTGACAAGCGTTTTCGTATTTTAATGGACGGAACTGGTGCTCAAGGAAGTAAACTTGTATCACTGCACGTTAGAATCAAGATTCCGGTTGGACTGGGGTTCTCTGACCTCGTAGGTTAAGACTTTCTTTCGGAAGATCTTCTGTAGCCTTTATGTTGAGAGGTGCCGACTTTCATCTGGGCCAGTTAGATACTCGCGATGATATTAATGGAAAACAAGAGAGAGAGTCCTTGCAGTTTACGTGAATGACACCACCGGAGTTGGGTCGTTCATTTGTGCTGAGACCCCGGAAACGTGAAACTATAAATAAGTCATTTACCAAATATATTGGGGTCATTTTGTGTACTCATCACTGGCTGAGAAACTTGCAACAGTGCATCTTTCTCAGTCCAGCAAGTCAAGGGACCTTGGGTCAGCCAGGTGGGACAGGGCTCTGCCTCTCCGCGTGGCTCTTCTAGGAAATGAATAGCCGAGCCGATGAGTTTGACATCGATTACACGGTAATATAGAGTGTGTAGTCAGCTTATCATTTTGGCTAAAACATCGCCAGAGAAGAAACTAGAGTTATATTGCCTCTACAATCTTAGCCTCTTCTACCGAATTGTGAATGCAGCTCATCTGGGGCTGGCTTCGTCTAATTTGTCACTTTATTAGTTTTTCATAATATGCCTTGTGTGATTGAGTATTTTCTTTTTAAAATCTAATGATTAAAGATAGTTGTGGAAGTGCCTATTCTGATTTACTTCTATCCAGTTTTGAGTTGATTAAATACTTCAGCTTTCATTGTCAATATGAAAATCCATCTGGCTAGAAATCTGTGAGTATTAAGTTTTGTTCATGTCTGGAATATAGTAAAATTGCCAAAGTGATTTTCATTTCAAACATTTCCCATATGTTATGTTTATATATTTCCATCTCATTTTTGGCCTTAATTTTTGTCTGAAGTTTTATTATTTTTCTATTTGTATTTCTTAGATGAAATAGAACAAATAAGTTTCATTTCTCCTACAATTTTATTTGCTCTTTGACACACTAGTCGGTATTGAGCAACTTTGTTAAATGGATCAGTCAATGAAGAATAAGTGGGAAGATGACAGTTAATGTGATTAATCTTGATTTAAGCCACAGCTGTTTTCACAGCTTCATTCAACTGTGAGCTTCTGGAGGATAGACGCAGAATATACATTTCTTCCATGGGGTCTAACATAGAGCTTGGCATATTAAGTACTAACAAGTGTTTGTGGAATAAAAAAAAACAAAAACAAAAACATTTGACAGGTTGCTTTTATGCTCCTGGAGGCAGGGCCTTCATTATGTTTAGCTTCCGGCCATTAAAAAGAATCAGCAAATAAAATTCCTAAATCTGAAGAAAATGTTGCTGTAGCCATGAGAGCCTTTCTGTACAAAATCTGTAAGTGTATCCTTAGGACATTCTCCTCTAGGCTGGTGCTGTACCGGAAGTGGGGGCACCTCGGGCTGTTTTCAGACACGAGGTGGCACGTCCTACTAAGCAAAGTGACATGAAGGTTACTTCTCCACATATGTCAACATGGTCCCAGGGGTGAGTACCCCTGACGTGCTTGCACAGAAGTCCTGGGTTCTTGGTGACTCTGCTTTCAAAGCACCAACCTATAGAGTGTTTATCAGATGTCCTAAAGCATGGCCAGATCACGGGTCCCCTCACCGACAAAGTTTTTAGGGATGAAGGTTGCTAAGTCTGGTGCAGTTTAAATAGTATGGGGGAAGCAGTGGGAACATCAGCTTTTTTGGGGGGCGGTGAGGTACCTCTTAATCCCCTTTACCTATTTTTGCTCATCGCCCCCCACTCCCACAACTACCGATTTGGTCTCTGTATTTATGAGGCAGTTTATATTTTCTTCCTTTGTTTTGTGTTTTAGATCCCATATATAAATGAAACCGTATAGTATTTGTCTTTCTTTGTCTGACTGACTCCACGTAGCATAATATCCTCAAGGTCCATGCATGCAGCCACACAAATGGCAACATCTCACTCTTTAATACGGCTGAGTAATATTCCGTTATATGTATATACCGCCTCTTTTTTATCTCCTTTATCAATGGACACTGGGTGGCTTCCCTATCTTGGCTATTATAAATAATGTTTCAGTGAACCTAAGGTTTATATATCCCTTCAAATTAGTATTTTTCTTTTTTTTATTTGCTTTCTTTCATTCAGGCTTTCATAGCCTGAAGCAGAGTGAAATTTGGAATTTTGTTTGAGCTTCTTTCTTAAATATACTGTACAGATAATTTCACCAGACTCACACATACTGTGAAGTTAAACATTTAGTTCACATATCTAGACTGAATTCTAGGTGTACTGCAAAGGTGATAGCATGTAGATAGGTGTATATCCAGAAGAATTTGAAACAGGTGCTCAAACAAATACATTGACATATGTATTTGAGCAGCACTATTCATAGTAGCCACAAGTGGAAAAAACCCAAATGTCCATTAATGGAAGGCTGGATAAATCAATTGTGGTAAACACCTATGACAGAGTATTAATATTATTCAGCCATAAAAATGAATGAAGTACTGATACATGTTATAATGTGGATGTACCTTGAGAATGTTATGCTACTTGAAGGAAGCCAGACACAAGAGTTTACATGGTCTATGAATTCATTTATTTGAAACATCCAGAACAGGTAAATCTGTCTGAGGTAGAAAGCAGATTGGGAGTGGCTGAGGGGAGAGGGAGTGGGAAATAACTGTCTGCTGGGTTAGTGGTTTTATTTTGGATAGATGGAAATGCTTGGAAACTGAAAGGAAGTGACAACACGTTGAACTTACCAATAACCAGATGCTTAACCGACTGAGACACCCAGGCGCCTTCTGACCTACTTTCTTTTTCCTGAATAAATTTAGTATGTTTTTAACCTTTTTTGTACTTTTGTTCTTGTTGTATTCTCCGCCTGGAATGTCTTCCTCTACCCATGTTCCATGTTCGGATTTTATCCAGTCTTAGAGCACCAAGTGTAGCACTTTCTTTGTACCTCTTTAGCCTCCTCCCTCTTTCTCAAGCCTGTATTCAAAATGATCTCTTCGTCCCTAGATACCCTTGGTGCTTTTATCTGTACCTCTTTTTGGGTAGTTATCAAATTTGAACTTGGGTTGTAGTAAATTTTATCTGTTTCTTAGCTCTCTGCCTGCTTGAGTTGTGGGGCCTATGACATCTGATTTCTTTTCCCTCTTTCACAGTGTAAGTGCACTGTCTGCTTTGACTAAGGAGCAAAAGAAACCACACTTCTTAGATGGTGTAGGAGTACTAGTACTACATCAACTCATTTTCCTGTACCTTAAGCATTCTAATTGGAGTGTAGGGATTTAAGAGATTAATCCATTCCCTAATTCAGCATTTAGCTACTCTGACAGGTGAGCACCATGATGGTCTGGGAATATGAGGACGACTGACAAAGCTGTGCATGCAGAAGAACAAATCTTACCTTGTGGTTAGAAATTGAAAGCACAAGAGACACCCGTTATTTAAGCCATCTGCATGGAGACATCTAGGTTTCAGGGGGACTGAAAATGGCTGAAGTACATTCTAAATGATCAAATAAGAGTTCAATTAGTTGGTTATTTTCACTAATATATGCCTTCTGGTATTCTAAGTCTTGGAAAATTAATTACCTTTTTTATGATAAAGTAAACCAGGACAATCTAGTTCTTGGCTTTTATGGTAACTTTTTGGGTAAAATTTAAAGAATTATGTCTTCTGTTCTCAAGCTGCTCTGAGTGATTTATCGTAGTGGTGGAGATCAGGAAGTTCTTTTAGGCCACGGAAAGAAGTATTAATTTTCATACTCTAAAGCGTTAGCGACTGAGAAATTATTAATAAGACATATATGCTTGTTCTGTTACATTAGATGAAAAAGCACATTTTGATGAAATATAGCATTTTTTTTTTTAGGTTTAAGATTTTAGATAAGTAGCCAAATGATTTTTTGCTAGCCTTTTCCCATACTGTTAAAATTCTGAAAATGAAATAACGAATGAGCCAGTGTCTTAATCTCAGTTGTTTTATGATATTTGAGATTCTAGAAGGTGGGCATGACATTATGTTCCATGAAATTAGAATATGAATAGATCAGGTTTGAGGATTGCATGGTTATATTTTTTTACTTAGTAAGTTTTTAGTCCTGAGAAGTTAGAACAGCAGGTAACATGGGGGTTGCAGAGTCCTGTCTCAGAGCTGGGGAGCCCGAGGCCTGGAGAGGTTGCTCAGCTTACAAGTTGTGGGAGTAGGACGTGCATCCAGGCGGACATTATTTATAACAGCAGAATTGTTCTCCTCCCAGAATGTAAGTGTGTGTGAGCGTGAGAGAGAGAGAGTGCAAACTGTTATTGTATCTTGCTCTCATTTGTATTAATTGCATACTTGCTATCTTACTGTTCTTGTGCATGCTATTTTCTTTATTAAATTGAGTCACAGTAGTTGCATGTGTTCATTTGAAGTGTAAGAACAAGATTATCGAGAGGAATAGATTTCAGCTAGGTGTAATTAAGAGATCGAAGGAAAGCATCATTTCCATATTTTGTTACTTCAGAAAATCCGCAGTTCTCGATGATGTTCTCTTGATTTTCTTACATTGTTGGCTCAAGAAGTCCTATGCATATTTTTCATATTTAGCCAGGTTATGATGACCTTAATCCTGATTGGAGACTCTCTGTTGAGAAGAGAAAAAAAATCAAAGGTGAGTTGTATGAAGTATGATAATTAAAACCTTAAGAGACTACAATTGTATAGTAAAAGTACTTTTTGGATGATATATGTAGGGGACAAAAAAAATCTTTTTACTCTCCAAGGTTTTCTGGCTGAGGCCCTGTAAAATTAGATTGACACAAGACAGATTAACAGGAGAAAAACAAACAGATGTTTCTAGCATGTACATTGAGCTTACACATGGGAATACCCAGAAATGAGTTAACTCCAAGGGTTCTTTGGAAATTGGTCTTATTTATAGAGAATCTTGGCAAAGAAACAATAAAATTATTAAGAGAAGTGACAAGACAAAGAACTTTGGGTTTCTCAAATTTCTTAAAATATTTATGTCAAAACAGCATATTTTTGAGCTAGTGATTCTGAGCTCCTTTACAAGTTTAAGAGGAAATCAGCTTTGAAAACTGTTATATGTCTTTCTTAACTTTTTATTGAGTATAATTCTTTCATATTGTTTGTCTGAAAAAGGATATATGAACATTTTCTAAGACCTTTTTTAACCCTTATGATATGTATACTTTGTACACACCAACCTTTCAGCTTACTCTGTTGAAAAAACAACCTGAGGGTTTTGAAAATGCTGATATTATCCCTACATTCTTCATTTTTTAAGTGGAAAGACCTAAGAACACTTACTCTCGCATCCTTAGAATTTTGGACTTTGGTGACTTGTTGGCACTTAGATGTTTATTACATAAATTACCATTTTGTAAAAATTTGAGTGATGACTTAACAATTTATTTTTTCTTACTTAACATGTTTAGGGCCCAAATACAGTTTTTAAATTGATCTTTGGACTAAATGTGTTGTATTTAAGCCACATTGACAGATGGACTTGTATCGATTTTTTTTTCTTTCCCTCCATTAGATAAAGAGTCCTTTTACCCGCTGATAGATGTAAATTGGTGGGCAGCCAATGCAGTGACTCTGGCTCGTTGCTCTGGTGCTTTGACTGTTTCATCAGTGAAAACTTTGAAGAATTTACTGGGAAAATCCTGTGAGTGGTTCGAACCATCACCTCAAGTCACTGCTACCCATGATGGAGGATTTTTAAGTTTGGAGGTAATGCTTTCCCTTTTAGAGCAGCTGGTGTGTTGGAAAATAAGCATGCACTTCACCAAAAATCCAAACACCTGATTTTAATGTTAATTTTTTTTAGTGATGGCTGTCCATTTATCTTTATGGAAGTATGGCTAAGCATTTGATTTTTAAATTTTAGCAATCCCATTATGTAATCTTGTCCTTAAAAACAAAAACCTGTGATTGGAATCAGAGACTGAGTGCAGTATAAGAAAGATATATTGTTTTTTTTGTTTTTGTTTTTGTTTTTTTAAAATATTTTATTTATTTTTTTAACAGAGATTACAAGTAGGTAGAGAGGGGGGCGGGGAAGCAGGCTCCCTGCTGAGCAGAGAGCCCCATGCGGGGCTCAGTCCCAGGATTCTGGGATCATGACCTGAGCCCACTGAGCCACCCAGGTGCCCCAGAAAGATGTATTGTTTAATTGATTAAAAACTTGCATTGTGAAAGACTGAAGAAAATGGAGTCATTTTGTTCTTTGTAAAGCATTTTTTCTATACTGGCATGATAGTTTTTTTTTTTTTTTCCTTTTTCTTAGATTAGATACCTTAAAATGTAAAATGTATTTCTATTTAAATATGATCTTTAACAAACTCTTTCCATGAAGTTTGGGAACTTAAAAATTCTGGTTCTTTTTAGTCAAGAAAGCTTGTTTGTCTCATGTCAAAAGACTTGAAAATAGAGGCTATTAATTTAAAGTTATGTTTTGGTCATTAAAGATTCTTATTCTAAGCCTTTCAAGGTTAAGGACCTTTAATAGTTTTCACATCAGTGAAGATTCACAAGTATTTTTTTACCTCAAAGTTTGTTACTGAGTCTACAGATGTTATTTAAAGAGAACCATGGCTTAAAATTGAAGGCAGCTCTATTAAGTCTGGGAATGAAAGTTATCTTTAACAGTCAGGCTTTCAGACTCAGAAGTTTGTGAAGCTGTTAGACATTTTTTTTTTAAAAAGGGAAGGAGGGCAGGAGAGCCATTCTCGGAAAAGCAAATAAATACCTTCATGTTCGTTTTCTAAATAGATGAAAAAAGCCCATTTCTCTACAGCAGGTACAAAAATATCAAAAGTGAAGGAATTAGCATTCTTTTTATTTTCCTAAAATAATTGCTAGACCTATATTTGGGAGATTATATTAATGAGCCATTATGAAAACAGGGTTTAGTTTTGGAGATTTGGAGCTAATAAGGCGATGGATATTTCTGGAACTGTTGATGGGTATACTGTTTGTTGTTGGGTTCCTCTGAAGTCTGTTCTTTGTCTTCACCATGTGGCTCATCGAACCGGAATAGAATTAAAAATATTTTTCTCATGGACTCTAGAGCTTGTCTTGAGTCCCTCACTACTGATTTCACATCTCCTTTTTCAATTTAGTGTGAGATTAAACTTGCCCCCAAACGATCTCGTTTGGAGACCAGGGCTGGAGACGAAGATGAAGGGGAAGAGGACTCTGATTCTGATCAGGAAGTTTCTGCCAAGGCTCGCTACTTTGGCTACATAAAACAGGGCCTGTATCTGGTGACGGAAATGGAGCGATTCGCACCTCCGCGGAAACGCCCCCGAACCATCACCAAAAACTACCGTCTCGTGAGTTTGCGCTCCACGACCCCAGAGGAGCTCTATCAGAGAAAGGTGAGGGAACATGCTGTCACTATCAAAGTTCTCACAGGCCTCCAGATTTTATTTCAGTGAGAAAAACCTAATTTTTTCCCTTTTTTTCTTTTTTTGAGAAAAACCTAATTTTTTAAAACAGAAACTCCAAGAGGGATTGCCCTAACATTGACGTGTTAGAAATATCAGTAGGGTAGAGCTTTGAAAATAGTGCTGGCTTTTGTGCCTGAGGAATCGAAATGAAAACAGTGATTGAAGGATGAATCCACTTAGACTGTCCACTTGTGGCTTAGCCGGGTGTCTAACCCTAACCCTGACCCTAACCCTAACTCTAACCCTAACCCTTACCCTTGGTAAGTGCCGCTGTCTGCTCCGACTGCAGATGGTGGGGGAAGAAACACAGGCTTGCTCTCCAGTCAGGGGTTTGCTTGGGAAGCAGACTGAATCCACGCTGAGCATTCTAGTTATTTGTGTTGTTCCTACACTGTCCTGGGTGGGCCCTGGGCTAGGAGTCAGGCTGTTGGCTCTCCTTTCCTGGTTCTGCCATCGTTTCACTCTATACATGTGGACACTTCAGCTGTCTCTCAGCTTTCTGTTGAGCGTGGAGAGGAATACGTGCTCTCTCTGCCCCTCAGCAGGTTGGTGGGCTTCTGGTTCCCCCCATGCTCATGAGAATAGTTAGCCATGGGTCACATGCCGCAGAGATGAGGGGATTATCCTCATCCGTGACCTCATCATGGCGACACTGTGGACCAGTCAGTAATGTAACCTTCCTGTTCCCATTTCCTTGTCCCAAGATTGAAAGTGAAGAGTACGAGGAAGCCTTGTGTCTGGCTCAGACCTACGGTCTGGATACGGATCTAGTCTATCAGAGGCAGTGGAGGAAGTCCGCGGTCAACATCGCTTCGATCCAGAATTACTTGGTATGTTTAAATATTTTGGTAACATGGTATAATTCAAATGCATGGCTTTTTTTTTTTTTTTTTGGATGCTAGGTCTTCATATTGGAGCATTTTATATTGCTGATATTTCTAAAGCTGAAGCGTGTTTTATTCAGTGTGGAGAAGTTACATTTTCTCTCCTTGTATTGGCCTTGCGGCTGGACTTCGTGCTGAAGATGGGTGAACAGATAGTCACTGATAAACGAGTTAACTACCTGGTTTTACTGGTAGTTAAGTACCAGTTAACTACCTTGCCTAATCCTTTCTTTTCCTCTACCTCAGTTACCTTTCTTCGCCAACATCATTCAGGGTCCCCTCAGGAGCCAGAAGCCACCCAGTAATTTGAACAGGGAAAGTTTTAATATGGAGCCTTATTTTCTAGTGAGATTTACTATAAAGGGGTAAAGAGAACCCTAGGGAATACCTTCGGGCTGAAGGAGCATCCCCAGGGAGGAAGCAGACTTGGAGGGGAGGCCCGCTCCCTTGAGATGGAATTCAGACCTCACTGACCTTTGAAGGAATGGTTGGTGCCCACTGGATAGAGGAGTTCTTTGGGATGCCTCAGGGCAGGGCTGGTTCTTGGTTGCCAAGGTTGGCAGGTAGGAAGAGGTGGGATGCATGGGTAAGCTGATGCCTGTGGCTAGGGTGCCCTGGTAAGCTGAGGCTGGGTTGTTGGAAAACCTGAGAAGTAACCATGGCCAGGACTGGGAAAAAAAAAAAAAAAAAAAAAAAAAAAAGAGCTCCTAGTTTGCAGATGGGCATCATCTAGGAAGACTCCCAACCCCCTGGGCCTTGGAGATTCACTGGGAAGGCATCTGCCCCTGGGGGTAACAGCTGAATTTCAGTTGGACGTTGTGTTCCGCAGGAATAAGGGCGGAAGCAGCCCCTTCCAGGGGTCCCCTACGTGCACTGCTGGCTGCTAAGCCATAGGGACAAATTTAGAACCTGAGCACATTAGGGCTAGAAACCAGAGCCTTTCCTCTGCAGTGGCCCTCCAGCGCCCTCTCTTGATGAAGCTTGATGTTCTGTCAGTTGCAAAATGGAAATGCTGTCCATCCCATGACTGGCCGTGAGGAGAGCTCTTGAAGCTGAGAGGCATTAGATATTTGACATATCAGGCTTGCCAAATTCTCTATCTTTGTTTAAATCGTGCAGCTGGACTCTTCCTGCTACCCGCTGCCTAGGTTAAATTTGTTACGTAGCCTGTGTATTGGAACCCTCGGCACCTTTGTGAGGACACAGTTGGATTTATGGCATGTTTTAAAGAGGGCATGACTTCTCATGTGACGTTAAAAAAGGAAAATGCCTTTGCATTTAGGAAGATCTAAGAAATGTTGGGGAAATTTCGTGATAATTGTAAAATTATACATAATTGTATATACATTTATGTACAAAATTGTACATAAAATTAATGTACATGAGTAATTAAAAATAACATAATGTGAGAAAGTTTTAAGAAGTTAATGCTTCAACCAAATCGGAAGACAAACTGTTAATAAGTAAGACACCGGAGAAGAGAGAGCATGAGAAGTAATGAAATAAAGGAGGAAGTTCCTTGTATTTCCTTTAGAAGATCAGAACACCAAAGCTGTATTATCTTTCTTTTGTGACCAGGACAGTGAGTTGTGAGTTTATGTGTACCCATTCAGGGCTTTTTCTGGAACACAGTAAAGGACGATATTGGTCCCTGAAGGAGCTGACAGGTGTTAAGAGAGACAAAGCAAGTACATTTTTTATGGGGAGAAATACCTAATTCAGCTACATAAGTAGGCAATTAAGAGTAAATGTACTAGGCGAGAGAAGGCGAAAGGAGCACAGGAGAAGCATAAACTGGCCTTCCCTTTTAGGGAGCCTATAATCTTTCTGATAAGATTCATGTCTAAAATATAAATAACCATACAAGAAGATTCCAGATAAAGGCTGTGGGAACCCAGTGAAAGTAGCAATCATTTTAGACCCAGTGGTTCGGGAAGGCTGTAAAGTGAAGACACTTTGAGTAGATTTGAGAGACTTCAGAACAGGCATCCTGGAATTAGAAGAGAGGAAGCAGTTCTTCATGGGACAAATGGTATGAACAAATTCAAAGGAAATGAGCATGACTTGTGACATCGACTGAATTTGTCATAATCGTCGTTTCATGTCTACATAAGTACCTGGCCCCCTTATGAGCTCTGTAAGTCAACCCATCTGCCGCATCAGATATTCAACAGCAGTGAACTTTGGGATATATGATTAGAAGATACATTGACTTGGGTTCTGGAGGATGTGGAAGGCTTGTGATGACTTAGGCTTTTTATCCTTAGGGTAATGGGGAAGTGTTGTGGATTTTTGACTTTGGAGGTACAGAAGTAGATGGTGTAGAAGATGAACTGGCATGGAGGGAGAGTGTTGGTGGGAAACCCTACTAAGGCACAGATGTCATAGGTGTCATGTGGTGATGACGTGGACTGGTATGGAGGCCATAGACCTGGAGAAGGGAAAATGAGTTAAGAGGCATATGAGGAAAGAACTGATGGAATGGAATGTATAAAGGAATGCAGGGTAAGAGTCAAATCTTAACTTAAAACTTACAACCACAATGACCCTTTCTTGGAAGAGGCTAAGTCAGGGATTTTGGATGGAGTCAGAGGAAGCAGTTGGGAGGGAGGAATGGGCCCTTGGTCTTTCCAAAGAATAGCATATCATGGCTTTTATGATGAAATTATCATCTACACTTTGTGTTACATCTCATGGTCAAGTAAATCTAGAACTTTGATGTGCTATGCCTCATTAGTTTTGTTTCAAAGTGCAGCATACTCGTTACAATAGGCTGTATCTTATCTTGCTTTTCTGCTTGCTTTTCTACTCTATTAGATAGCCCAAATGCAAACTAATGAGCAGCTATAAAAATTTGGGTAGATCTTTTTTATGTTTCTGAAGGAGTCCTGAACTTTGTGTTTCAGTAGAAGAAGAAAAGAAAACTATAGGAATCTCATTGTCCATATCCCATTCCAGTCACCATTAGGGAATTAGCTTTTTCCTGTCGAGCTTCTCTAGCAGCTCCCTGTGGCTAAGGGCTAGGGTAGCTGTACTTCCTTAGGTCTAGCTTTATGATTCTAGAAGGCAGTTGTCCTATGCTATCAGACGTCGTGGGTTCTTTAATGCCTCTGTCTTTTATTTGTATCCAGAGCAAAATAAAGAAACGATCCTGGGTTCTTCATGAGTGTTTGGAAAGAGTTCCTGAAAATGTGGATGCTGCGAAGGAGCTGCTTCAATATGGACTGAAAGGCACAGACCTGGAGGCTCTGGTGGCCATAGGGAGAGGAGCCGACGATGGCAGGTGGGTCATAGAAAGATCGGGATCCAAGAGTAAAGGTGACTTTGTGAAAATATTAAAGCTGAGACATGGCAGAGGGTAAACTTTTCTTTATTTAGGTTATCCTGTAATGAGACAGTTGCCTTCTATCAATGCTTCTCTTATCTGAGGTCACAGCTTTCTTTCCTTTGAGTTAAATGTGTGTGTCTATGATAGCTTGTTGCTAAGAAAAGAGCAGATTCTACAGACCTTTATCGGATGCTGGCAGTTTCTAGCTGTGGGCTAAAGGCACTTACCTGGGAGTGCTTCCCAGTCAGGAGTACCCCCTTGGCAAGCATGAGCTTCATTCACTTTGTTTGTCTTGGCTTCCTACCTCCTCTAGAGAATTTGAGTGATTAAATCGTGTGTCTTAGGAAAGCACTTTGTAAACTTGTAAGTACCGCACAAATGTCTGTCGATAATAATGTATTTGACAGGAGTCATTGCTCGTTAGACAATTTGGAATTTTTTAAAGATATAAGTGTGATGATATATTTAATAAATAAGTACTGTAAATGAGACTGACGTTCATTGCCATTTTCAAACCTTATTTTTTATACTTTAATTAATTAATTTTAAGTTATCTCCATGCCCTACTCATGACCCCAAGATCAAGAGTCCCATGTTCTAGGGACCAAGCTAACCAGGCACCCCTCAAATTTATTTTACTTTTATTTATTTATTTAATTTATTTTTAAGATTTGTATTTATTTGAGAGAGAGTGAGCATGCACAAGAGGGAGCAGGGGAAGGGGCAAAGGGAGAGGGAGAAGCAGACTCCTTGTTGAGCATGGAGCTGGGCTCCATCCAAGGACCCTGGGACCATGACCTGAGCCGAAGACAGATGTTTAACCCACTGAGCCACCCAGGAGCCCCTATTTATTTATCTTTTTTTTTTTTTTTTAAATATTTTATTTATTTGACAGACAGAGATCACAAATAGGCAGAGAGGCAGGCAGAGAGAGAGGAAGAAGCAGGCTCCCTGCTGAGCAGAGAGCCCGATATGGGGCTCGATCCCAGGACCCTGGGATCATGACCTGAGCCGAAGGCAGAGGCTTTAACCCACTGAGCCACCCAGGCACCCCTATTTATTTATCTTTTAAGGAAACCATTTTGGAACCTTAAATAGAAGTGATTCCGACTGTAAACTCTGGGTAGCATTTTCTCGATGGGCTGTTTCACACTGGATAAGTATAAACCTCACGTGTTTTCCTAAGTAGTTTTCATTGCCATGATTTTAAAATTTTTGTATGTGACCATTAGTGATTACTTTTTGCCCATCCTGTGGATATAATGAGTGAATCACTTTCCTTGCAATACAAAAGCTTTCTTTCAAATAATTGGTTCTTGGGGCACCTGAGTGGCTCAGTGGATTAAGCCACTGCCTTCAGCTCAGGTCATGATCTCAGTGTCCTGGGATCGAGCCCCCGCATCAGGCTCTCTGCTCAGCAGGGAGCCTGCTCCCCCACGCCCCCTCTCTGCCTGACTCTCTGCCTACTTGTGATCTCTCTCTCTGTCAAATAAATAAATAAAATCTTAAAAAAAAAAAAAATGGTTCTTTCTGTTTCTGTGGAAAGCAACTTAGTGATAAAATCAGCCAGAGTGGGGGAAAGCAGCTTTCACTAATAGCTTTGGGTTTGTTTTTTTTCCTTCCAGATTTACATTGCCTGGTGAAGTAGACATTGACAACATCCCCTATGAGGAGCTGTCACCACCCAGTGAAGAGCCTGCCAAGAATAAAAAGGAGAAAAAGATCAACAAGAGACGAGAACTACTTAAATTAGTGAACTTTGCAAAGTAAATGATTTATGACTGTTTGGTACTTTCTTAAAAATAACTGGTCACTTAAGTGTGCTCTTCATGAGGATTAATTGCTCTGAATTATTCCAGTGACGCAAACCAAATGCAGTTGGTGTTGTTTTACCATTGTGCATTTGTGTACTGTTCTGTCAGTTTGGGGCTCAGTGGAACATTGTTATTTTTATTCTATTTTAACTCATAGAGAAGTGCGCTTCTGTGTTAATATAAGTGGCCTAACGCAGCTATTCACAACAGGTTAACACTGGAACAAAAGGAACTTTGCCGCTGTAGACGGAAATTACTAACCTACTTAGATCGGCTTGCAACCTACGAGGTAAGGAGTAGTTTTAATCAAACCAATTAGATTTATTCAGGCTCTCATTATAAATGATATTGCTGCCCTAATATCTGACATTCTTGATCTTTCTAACTATGTATATTTTGGGAAAAATTCATTTTGTGCAGAAGCAGTTTCTCTTATATAACTACTTTGGTTAAAAATTAAGAGACTGTGGAAGGCAGAAGTCGTGTTAGTCTAGGGAGCAGAAACGCTTTAGCCATTTCAGTGTATCTGTGTTTTCTAGATATGTGATCCTTTTTATTTACTTTTATTTTACATTTTGATTTTAAGGTTATGGCATATGGCTGTCTCTAGTACTGAATTTCGGTATACACTGGGTTTTAATAATCCTAGTATGAATATTTCTGACTCATTTTATTTTAGTGATTTGCTAGTGCATCGAATTTTGTTGGTTGAACTTTGGTCCTAATTATGGCCAAAATGAGACACTTGAACTTTATTTTTTTTTTCGTTTGTTTTTATTTTTTATTTTTATTTATTTCTTAAATTTCTTTTCAGTGTTCCAGAATTCATTGTTTTTGCATCACAGCCAGTGCTCCATGCCATACGTGCCCTCCACAATATCCAACACCAGGCTCACCCAACCTCCCACCCCCCTCCCCTACAGAACCCTCAGTTAGTTCCTCAGAGTCCGTAGTCTCTCATGGTTCGTCTCCCCTCCAATTTCTCCTAACTTCCTTCTCCTCCCCATCTCCCCATGTCCTCTGTGTTATTCCTTATGCTCCACAAATAAGCGAAACCATATGATAATTGGCTCTCTCTGCTTGACTTATTTCACTCAGCATAATCTCATCCAGTCCCGTCCATGTTGACCCAAAAGTTGGGTATTCATCCTTTCTGATGGAGGCATAATATTCTATTGTATATATGGACCACATCTTCTTTATCCATTCATCTGTTGAAGGGCATCTTGGTTCTTTCCATAGTTTGGTGATTGTGACCATTGCTGCTATGAGCATTAGGGATGGACCTTCTTTTCACTACATCTGTATCTTTGGGGTAAAAACCCAGTAAGTGCAATTGCCGGGTCATAGGGCAGCTCTATTTTTAATTTCTTAAGGAATCTCCACACTGTTTTCCAAAGTGGCTGCACCAACTTGCATTCCCACCAACAGTGTAAGAGGGTTCCCCTTTCTCCACATCCTCTCCAACACTTGTTGTTTACTGTCTTGTTGATTTTGGCCATTCTGATTGGTGTAAGATGGTATCTCAGTGTGGTTTTGATTTGAATCTCCCTGATGGCTAGTGATGATGAACATTTTTTCATGGAGACACTTGAACTTTAAAAAAGGTATACTTTATTTTTATTTCTTTAGGGACACAAACACTGAATGTTTCCAACATTCAGATGTTGTTAAAGATATTTCAGCAAATAAACATAGTTTAGGCTGCTTTTTCACATGACCCTCACAGCTGACATTACCCAGAAGTTGATATAAATTTCTAACATTTAAAGTTTGACTTCACTTGCAGATTACTCTCTCCATCTGTGTTAGTCCTCCTTTCTGTGGGAACACCTCCCTTGGCTCTTGGTACTGGCACATAGCAGGTGCTCAATAAATGTGACCTCTAATATGATGCTTGTCCCCAGAATAATGGAGATATTTAGTTCTTCTAATGCCTATAGGCAAATCTAAAAGCATTTGATTTCCTACCTGCTAATGAAATAACAGTGTTTTCAAACAAAATTCCACTGATAAAAGAGGGCTATTTATAGTTACTAGAAAACATGGTAGTTATACAAACAAGTTGCAAAAATTCCCAATACTTTTATCTATGGGTACAACTAGTTTGATTGTTGGATGGTCATGTTATTTTAAAGCCTATCATTTTATTGTATTGGAGTTTTATTTTGAGGTAATACATAAAAGCATGTTATGAGCTGCAGAATGCAGTACAGATAGGGTTTATTATGTTGTCTTAGACTTTGTTTTACTAAATTTTATTGATTTTGAGATCTTAAAGAGTTCCATGAAATGTTCAGAGTTTGACTATCCAGTTAATTTTCTTTCATTCCCCTTTAGTTATCGAATTGCTGTTTCCTTATTTGACAGTTGGAAGTATGTTCACTAGTGCCTGGTTTAAAGTATTTGTTGAGCCCACTTTCTTAGAGAATTAGGCTAATTAGGCTTTCGAAAAGTAGGTGAAGTTGATGAATTTGGCTGTTAAAAATGAAGATGTTCAGACACGGTAGCTCACCAGCTAGATAGTAGTAGAGATAGACATTGCATTTTAATCCTGAGGCAAGCTTATTTTATGAATCCTATGATAAAGTAGATAAAAGTGGATTCATTTCTATGTGACACAAGTGCCAGGTACGTACCAGCCATCATGGCAGTGCTGGAGGTGGAGATAAGAACAAGGAAGTGTCCTGGAGTCCACATTATGTAGGCACTAAACGGTGACAATGACGTGAAGAACTGAGGAAAGAACATTGAATGAGAAGACATTATATAGGAAGTGCCGTCCCAACTAGTCCTTAAAAAAACAAAAAAAAAACAAGAACAGGCAAATTTAGGGGACTGGAGAGTGCTCTAAGGCAGACATGGGAGCAGAAGCTCTGGAAAGGTGTAGGGGTTTCATCTTGGTGGCTGCTGTATCCCCAAGCTCAGACGGGTACCTGGCTTCTTGAGGAGCTCAGCAACTATTTGTCGAAGTGACTGATCGGTAAGAGCCTACCTTAAATACCTGCACGTTTGTTGAGCACTTACTGTTTGTCGGGCCACTGCGCTGGGATGGATACTGAATCCGGATTATTTCCCAGCAGTCTTTCAGGCAGTTAGTGTTTTCCTTCCAGTGTTATGGATTTGAAAACTGAGGCATGGAGAAGGAAAGTAATTTGCTTAAGGAGAAAGCAGGAACTCACAGCGAGTTCTCCTGGATTCATTAGCCTGCGCTGCGAGGTGTGAAGAGAGGGGGTGGGGTGCTCCTGACAGAGTGAGCTGGTGGGGGGAGCTGGGCTGCCAGGGAGCACAGCACAGACCGAAGGGAGAAGCGAGGGTTAGAACAGTTTCTGGCCACATTTGCAAGGTCTCTCATGCTGTGTGAGGAGTGGACTTGAACTGCTAGAGGTGGAGTGAGTTTAGGGAAGAGCAGGAAGTGGGTAAGTGAAGACAGTGATTGTAGGCGGCTCCTTCTGGAAGTTTTGTTTCAAGGCGCCAAGAAGATAATGTATGTGAAATTAAGAGGGTTTTTTTGATAGAAGGAAGAAGTATTGTTTGTATGCTAATGGGAAGGAAGCAGCAGAGGGTGAGGAGGCATTTATCCAACAGGAGAAGGAGGCGATAATGGCATGATTATAGAAATGGGATTTGGAGCATGAACAGGGTTTGGGGAGCAGATGGTTATAATTTTTCTGTTGTAACTGAAGGAAGGAAATCCTGTTGGTAGAGATGCAGGTAGATGTTTCAGTGGGTGGGAAAATGAATATCCCATCTAACAGTGTCAGTTAAAGTGTATGAAGCAAGTTTTCAGTTGAGAATGGAGACGGGGATAAGTATTGGAGGTCTGGAAAGAATGAAGGAACTGTGGAAAAGTTTCTAACAGAATGGGGAGAAAACTTTTTAGGGAAATGTAGTATCATTGAGGGACAGCAGATCTGAATTGAGTTTATAAAATGTCCAACCTTCCTTAAAGTATACAGAAGAGTATAATGAACCTGGATGTACTCACTGCCCAGTTCAACCATTTTGTGAATCTTGTATTTTTTACTCTCCGCTCCTGTCTTTTCTTTCAGCGAGTTGTTTTAAAGCAAATCCTAGACATCTTATCATTTCACCCATAAATACTTATGTGTCCATAACTGGTAAAGACTTAAAAAATAACCACAATAACATTATTATTTCTAAGCAAATTAGTAGCAGTTCCCTAATATCATCTCCTAGCCACTTCTTGTTCAGATTTCCCTAGTCACCTCATAAATGGTTTTACAGTTGGTTCGTTTGAATCAGGATCCCAACCGTGCTGAGATCTTGAAATGAGAATTGTCAGCTTGGTCTTGTGATAGTTTTTCAGACTCCTGGTAACTTGTAATCAAGGTTCTTAGTTGCCTTGGACTAAGGGTGAGGTTTTGCCAGGTGAGTATGATGAAGGGAAAGAAGCAAGGGATTAAAGAAATCTCTGTAATGATGGACCAGGGACTAAGCTGGTTGGGAGGGATCGGAGACTCGGAGGAGAGAGCAGGTGAAAAATGTCAGGTCAGCGGGCTGGATGTCTCAGTGACATTGAGAAATTGCTGGAATGCCATGTGTTGGGTTGAGCTGGGGGCGGGGAGGAAGGACCAGTTGCTCAGGAATCCATTGTTGGACATGGAGATGTCCCAGAGACTTCCTTCGTGGTGATGATAAAGATCTAGGGAGCTGGTAGGATGCGTAACTGGGATGGAACAAAGGGAATGGTTGCTGTGGATGGGGAGTCCGGGAACTGAGAACATTTTTGAAGTGTTTTCTTTCTTGGTTTCCATGAATATGTGTTAAACAGCACCCCCCCCCCACTTCCTGCCCTTACTTCTCTGCTTCTCCAGCTACTCCTTCATTTGCTTTGCTTTTCAGATGCCTATTCCTGACCTTCCCTTGTCCTCCACCACGTCCCAACCCCCCCTTTTTTTGGGGGGGGGTTGATCCTTTAAATGATGTTGCTCCTTAAGGCTGTTTTCATTCAACTTGCTCTCCCTTGAAATCATACCCACTTCTGTGTTAGTAAGTGTGGCCTGTATGTGACTCACCTCGCTCCAGAACTCTTGACCTATCCACCTGCCTTCTGGGTGGCTCCTTCTAGATGTGCTAGAGTTCCAAGCCCAACATATTTGCAAGTGACCTTCTCAACGCCACCCCCCCCCTCCTCCACACCTCCTCCTTGTCTCTCTCCTACCTCAGTAAATTAATTCAGTCAATAAGTAGTTATTGGTTACTTATTATATGAAAAACAGACTGCTGGGGATCTGGGGTTCAGCATTAAACATGACAGACACGAGCCCTATGTCATACATTGCCGTGGGCAGATCCTTACTTGCAGTTGCTATGGCCAACTTGTTTGTGTTTTATGTCCCAGCTTTGGAGCACCCCCTGGGAAGCCTTCCCCACCTTCCCAGGTCAAGTTTTACAGTACTCTCCTGTGTGTTTCCTTTCGCCTGTTCCTGTGTGCCTGTTTGTTCCCATTAGATTTTAAGTGGTTTGGAGGGCAGGAAACGTGTCCTGCTCATTACATCACTGCTGCCTATCACAGTGCCCCTAGCGCATAGTAGACACTCAGTAAATATTTGTTGAGTGAATGAATGGTTCAGGCTGCATTTTACATCGATCACCAGCAGCCGTGAAGTTAATGCAGGTGTTCATACTGCACTGCCATGTATAACGGTCGCTTACTTGTTTTCAGCAGGTGGTGGGTTTGGGTTGTCTTCCTGTAATTAATTTTTTACTGCCCATTTCATTTACTTCTTAATTTTTTTTTAATTAACAGTATTTATAAATACAGCTATTTTCAAGATAAAGGCAAGAATGCAGATGTACTACTGCAGTTAACAGTTGATAGTTTAATTAATTCAAGGCTTATTTATTTAGGGAGGCAGAGTTGTAAAGGTTTTTAATATTTTCTTGTCACCCATATTTAAAAGCCTTTTCATTATTAAGTCGCTGTTTCCCCTCAGGAAATCCTAGGAGTGCCTCATGCATCTGAACAGAGATATGATGCTGAATTCTTTAAGAAGTTCAGAAATCAGAATATTGTTCTCTCAGCAAGAACTTATGCTCGGGTAATTTCTTTTTTGTAAATAAAATAATTATGGTTATTAATACTTTCTAAATCTCTGAGCCGCACAGTTAATGTTACTGCATGCATTTATCATCATTTCATTTTTTTGTTTTAATATTAATGCAGAGAAAATGGAATTATATTTTAAAAAATGTTTATTCATTGTCCCTCTGCCCCTCCCCCTGTTCATGCTCTCTCTCTCTCTCTCTCTGGCAAATAAATAAATCTTTAAAAAAAATGCGGGGGCACCTGGGTAGCTTCATTGGTTCAGCTTCTGACTTTGGCTCAGGTCATGATCTCAGGGTCCTAGGATGGAGCCCTGAGTCCTCAGAAAGTCTGTTTCTCCCTCTCTGTCTGCCCCTTGCCCTGCTCATAGTCTTTCTCTCTCTCTCTCAAATAAATAAAATTTTAAAAAGTGTTTATTCATCATTCTGAATTTTAAAAGTAAGTGATTTTTATGACACTAGATTGAGAAATGTGATGCAGACTACAAAGAATTAGAAATATTTCAAAGTACCTGAAATCCGAACTGCATAAAAAGTTAGTTTTAGGTTTTTGAACATTGTCCTACAAAGTCATTCCTTTATTTCTAAGGCTTACAATGGAAACTTACCTCTTGCTGTTTGTACAGGAAAGTAACGTACAAGCCCTAGAAATTCTGTTCACTTATCATGGATCAGACCTGCTTCCTCATCGCCTTGCCATTCTCTCTAACTTCCCAGAGACCACATCTCCACATGAATATTCTGTTTTGCTGCCTGAAGCTTGGTATGTGACTGGATTTACTGAATTTTACCTTCTTTCTAAATCATAACAGTTTTTTGTTTCATGCTAAATAATTTGAATTAAACAAAACAAAATTAATTTTAAAAGTAATCTCTTTAAACTTTTTTCTGATTATAAAATTATTTCTAACTTATTCTTAAATGATCTCAAAGCCAAAATGTGTCTAGCATAGGAGGATCACCTTAACTTAATGAACATGAACCTTACTTTTTATTTTTTTAATGAAGGCCTTCTGATTTTCCTGGTGTGTGCTCCATATGTTTTTATGGTTAAGAACAGTTGTTTTTGGGTTTTTTTGTGTTTCTTTTCTTTCTTTCTTTTTTTTCTTTTTTCTTTTCTTTTTTTTTTTGGTTAAGAACAGTTTTTAGGATAACTGTCTTTGAATTAGATCTTTTAGAAATGAAGTAGTTCTGAAAATACCAGGTGGTAGGTCCAGGGGACTCAGAAACGTCTGAATCTTGACTCTTAATAACTGTTTTTCTCTGTGAAATTGCAGTGGGAGAAAGACAAGTGGGAAATCAAAGTTCCCTTTAATTATTAATTGGACTGATGCTCTTTATCTCAGTTCAAGGCTATTTGAGAATTGGGTCATGATGTGGGACATAGACTCTAAGTTCAGTGGTCCTCACTGTATCACCCAGTAGGCTTGTGGAGGCCAGAATGTTTCTTCATGAGAATGAAGAAAAGAGAATAAATTTGCCTCCGTGCCTAGCTCAGAATGGATAGGTAGCCTATTAGCTCCAGGCCTGAGGCCGAGAGGAGCGTGAAGGATACTCTGCTTGTCCGTTACTGCACTGAGGTCAAAGGCAAGACTATTCACCGTGACCTGTTGCATCCAAAGAGTGAACTAGGTCAGTAAATGTGAGACTTTTACGTCTACTAGTAAATGTGGCTCAGTCACTGATTTGCATGATTTATATCCTTTCGGGATTTTTTTGAGTTTGCTTATCTTTACCTTGAATTGCCAGCCCCTGTGCTACTTATTCGTGTTGCATGGGTTGAGTAGTGTGTGAATTGATCTATGAAGTCTGCCCATGATCTTAAAACGCTCTAAGAGATTAGGACCATTCCAGTTGAAATCATTGTTACAAATTTTAGGTACTGGCAACTTAACTCTTTTAAGGGATGTTACTGGAATTTAGGGGATCATTCAGCTTCCTTCTTTCTCCCCTGTCACCCCCACCCACTATCCTATTTGTAGGCTTGGGTATCGATGGTGAAGATGAACATTTATAGAGTAATCAGTAGGTATTTCCTACATAGGTATATGTGGTTTCCACTTTTGGTATTATCCCTCTTATTACTGAGAACTGAGATTTATAGAGGTTTAGTAGTATAACTCTGTATAAAGTGCGGCCAAGATTTGCAACTTATATTTGTTTGTAGTTGTAGATCAGGAAGCTCAAAAAATAAGTTCTAAATTCCTCATTTTGTACTACTCTTGGTACTAAAAAAAAAGTCTTTGTCATGATAAAAGTGAACAAAAAGTAGCTTGAGGTGCTCTTTTCATTTTCATATGATTTCTTTTATATCCTTATAGTGATATGTAAAATGTATTTTGTGAATGTATATTTATAGATATTTTTGAATATAATTTTATTGTTTTCTTGCTCTCTGCAAAATAGATCTAATCTGAATATAAATGACTTTTTTCACTATAAATTGTTAGTATAGAGAAGGGCTTTCTCTTAAAAAAGACAGGGGAGAGCTATCATCTCTTGAAGTTTTGTTTTTTTTTTTTAAAGGTAATCTGTCCTTAGATTTGAGTTCATTTGTGGTTATTGTCTCCTGATGACTGCTTAGATAAACATATGATTTTCTGAGATTTCACAATTGGTATGCAAAATAGTTTTACAATGCCCAGTGCTGGGTTATCTCTGAATGCCCTATGCTTCCTTTACTGGGGCTGCTGTAACCAACTTAAATTGTGACAAATACTTGAACCATACCATATTATAGCAGAGGGTAATAGAAGATAAGGTTATTCAGAATCATTGTGTTGGGATATGTTGCTTAGACAAATTTTGAAAAGACTGGTTTTTTAAGAGTCTTTATATTCATTTTAACATATTAAGGAAATAAAGATTTTTGTTTCTCAAGAAAGTCTCATTGAGTGTAGTTTTGCTCTAATTAGAAAGAATGAGGAACAACAGTAGGTTATAACGGTAATGTCTGTCTCCTTATGATTTTATGTGGCTGCAAAGCAAACCCGTGGTTACATTTCAGGTATAGCTTCTTCTGTGAGGTCTTCCATACACTTATTCCTTTTCCTATATTTTCATCATTCTTTGTTCTTGTACTATAACCCTTTTACAGTGTGTTTTTAGTCATTTTCAGTTCAGCTCTTCTCCCTCTTGTTTCCGTTTTTTTTTTTTAAGATTTTATTTATTTATTTGACAGAGAGAGAGATCACAAGTAGGCAGAGAGGCAGGCAGAGAGAGAGAGAGAGGGAGGCAGACCCCCTGCCGAGCAGAGAGCCTGACTCGGGACTCGATCTTAGGACCCCGAGACCACAACCCGAGCGGAAGGCAGCAGCTTAACCCACTGAGCCACGCAGGTCCCCTTGTTTCCTTTTTTAATAAGCATCCAACCTTTAACCCAAAACTAACTCTTTAAGGTGGAGACCATCTCCTCCAAATTTTTGGATTCTTATGGCCTAGCGTGGTGCTTGTGTATTTGAGTCTCTGAAAATGTTTGCTCACTGGGTCAATTAGGGCTCTCTTGTGTCCATTTATAAGAGAGGTCAAAGGCTGTCCTGAAGGAAGGACAACAGAATAGACTTCTTACCTCTAACAATGGAGGCGCCCGGGTTAGTGTCTCACTGAGGCTCCGATGGCCTTACTTCCGGAGTCCAGTGCTATTTTAGGGTTAAAGCCTGACTCTTCCCCAGCTTGAAGTTTCATTCTAATGGATGCGTGGATCAGTAAGACCTATTTATAGAAATCATTTCCTTTTTGAGGAAATTTATTCTTCTTTGGATACTTGGTATTTATTTTCCAATCACTTTCAAGTCAGAGCAGCACAAAGTGTTCTGTTGGAACAGCGGTGCTCTCGTCCCCACCCACGGTGAGCTGGGCGCTCTTTGTGTGCCTGGCACTGTGGGAGGGATTCTGAAGTGAGGAAAACACGCTTTCTCTTTAGCAGGAATTAATCAGGTATGTTTGAGGCATCAAGAGAATTTCTTGCGTACAGCATCATGCTTTCAAACTGAGAAGAAATAAGAACTGAAAAGACTCTAAATACATTTGCAGCCTTTTCTTCCTTTTTTTTTTTTTTTAAGCCTCTTCAGTTGCATTGTTTGAAAACTAGTTTCTCTTCCTCATTTAGTGCCTTCAAGGACGGTAGAACTTTCTGTACACATGCTCGATTTTCTCAGAGCGTACGTACTGCGCAGCAGCTGAGCCTGTGTCATCCCGCTTTATCAGCCTGTCAGCCCCTCCACTTGTATTTTGCAAGAAATGACTTTTCAGTGATCTGTTAGATGGTTAGATGGTTTGAAATCAGGTACCCACCTCTAAGTGTATGGCTCCCAGAGGCAGAGTGGCTGTGAACTCTGCACGGTCTTCAGCTTGCCCTAAGGATGGTATGTCCAGTCCCGCGTTTCCTCCCCTCCGCCCAGGACCATGCCATGCCTGCTGCCACCCTGGCGCCTCGTGGCCGCTGAGCCTCCTGCCTGGACTACGCCCTACTCCCATATCTTCGGGTGACTGGGCCTCTTCCTTCTTCTGCGTCTCCTCTCACAGGTCAGTCTCCTTCTCTGACCACTCTCGTTCCGTAGCCTCGCTCCCTCCCACTGCTTGCGCCCTGAGCAGGTGTTTCTTTCCTGTATGCACACCTAACATATCCTACGGTTGTTTGTCTTCTCCACTCTACCTCATCTCCCTTGGCCACCCTATTTATGATTTTACCCTCACTTTAAATACTCCTTTCCTGCCTTATTTTCTTCCTAGATTTTATCACCCCTACCTTAGTTTGAGTTCTATTTATTTATCTTGTTACTTACTTCCCACTTGTGTTTTCTTCCCTTCCTTAGTCCCTGCTGCATTTAGAAGATCACCTGGCACATTGTAGGTACTCAGTAACTACTTGTTGAACGAATAAATGAATGAATGAGTAGCGGATCCATAAGGAAAGGACCTTGTGTCTTGTCCACTGTGTAGAGTGTACATGGGAGGGTAGGTAGGGTTTTGCATTTTAGAGTCCAAGCCATGTAATATCTTGAGAAGCAATAGTAAGTTATGTCAACAAAGTGGCCTTTTACTTGCCCCGCGTTGAGATCCTGTAGGCAGAAGTTTCTCTTTGGCATTTACCCGATGTTTGATGAACCAGTTTTGTTTGAACCAAATTTGATGATTGTGATTGCTGGGAAACTTCAGTGGCAAGTGTTAGTTTTGTGTGTGATATTGTCACTCTTAAATTATCGAGTGTATTTGACAATGATGAAATGTGAGCAAGTTTTGTAAAACTTCGAAATTATATTTTCTATCATAGACGATACGTCTTTTCTTAGCTATCATTTGTCATTGCTATAAAATGTGTATACTTCATATTCTAGTTGACTGTTTTAGTTGAAGTACAAAGGTGATATTTCTTACTATATTAGCTTCCACAATTTTTGCTCATAGGTTTTTATAAAAGGGATTTTTTTTAAACTTTTGGGATTTTGGTATTTATGGCATGTTTTAGAAAGATTATTTAATTTTTTAATTTTATGCCTCTTTTCCTATTGTAGAATCTTTCTAGAATGGTGGAAGTAACCTAGTTTAAAAAGTTGTATTTTGAATAGTTGGCTGTTGAAGTAGGATCAGAGTAAGAGCTTTGATTCTAGAACCAAGGTGTCTACTTTGTGTTTTTGGATACCTTTTCTTAGGTGCACGTCAGTCCTCTCACTTGTCAAATGGGCATGATTGTAACACCTATCTCTTCTCATTGTGAGAATGCCTAATGAGTCATTGTGTATACAACACTGAGATCAGTGCGTGGCATCAAGTAAATGTTACATAAGTGTTAGCAGTCCTTAATGCAGAACCCTGTAGTTGAGCCTTGGCTTTCTCTACTTCCTATGCGTACTGTTTTAAAACTTCTTATTGGAATAATTTTATAACTGTAGAAAAGTGGAATGGAGAATACAGGGTGTTTCTGGATACCCTTCACGGGGCTTCTCCTTTCTTCCCATATCATCATAGCACATTTGTCAAAACTAAGACACTGTCACTGGAGTAGTCAGTTCTGCTATAACATGCCATAGGCACTCCTAACGATTACCGGCTATGCGGAACCTTGCAGCGAAAACCATGGCACTGATGGGAAAAGCGGGATTAATGGTCCAGCACTCAAAAGCTTTGTTCAGTGAAACTAAGTTAGGAACCTAAATGAGAGTCCTCACATATTTTTACATGTGTTACATGGGGAACAGACATCCAAATACTAAAATATGGCACTTACCTTAAAGCCCTTAGACTTTGTACGTGGAAGTGGGTGTTGGCAGAGTTGCACTCATGCGTTATTGGGGAATGGAGGAAGGGGGGGTGGTAAGGAATTTGGAGAAAAGTTGTACCACCAGATGTGGATGGGGGGGCTTCCTAACACATTCTGGAAAGTGAGCTTGCTGGTAGATGTTTGGGTGTCCCTGTATGTGTAACCCGACGTGGCTGGGTTCGGTTTTCTGTGTGCACAACATTTGTTATAGGTGAAATTGGGTGTCAGCAAATGTGAAATTTGTGTTATGGTCAGATTGTTCCCTCATATATATCACTTGAACAAATTTGCACCCTCAAAACAGTATAGCGGAACAGACTGCACAATACTGTTAACTAAATGACAGATTTATTTGGATATAATTAGTTTTTCTGCTAATACATTTTTCTGTTTCTGAATCCAGACTAGGATACCACATTGCATTTGGATTTCATTTATTTTTAATATGGGAAATAAACTCTGCTGTACATATATGTCAGTCAGGAAATTCTTTGACACCTATATTTGCTAGATAATGAAAATTGACACTCATATTTGTATTCCTGGATTATTTCCACGTCAGTAAGGAAAGATTGCATTATTTAGTGTATTTGGGGATATTGCAATATTTAAAATATTTTATAGTTGTAAGTGATAAAACTTGATTGATAGAAGTCAAATATCCAGGAGATATTTGCCCTTGTCTTAGACAAGCTGTTACTGTAGTAACTTGGCAGTTTGTTTGCTTGTAAATATCTGAGTTCAGTTAGATTATTTGGTGATTGAAAGTTTGAAAAGCGTGCTATAACATGCAGATGGATTATACTTGTGTGAACCATAAAAGTGTGTTGCAGATGTTTGTTTCTTTTCTGAATTTGTGATTGCGAGAATTATTTGTTGACTTCTAATCATTCTCTGCCTTCAGCTCCACAGTAATTTATGTGACATCCCATTAAGGCTGAAAATCATAAGGGGTGGGTAAAAGACGTTAAGTCATTCGCTGTTTAGATCACGTAGGATGTCAGCCTACATACCAGCCTATTTAGGAACTGCCCTTTCTCTAGAGCATAGAAGTAGAAAGCACTTTCTTTCATCTGCGTTCATTGAGAACAACACTGCAAAACAGTACGATGAATTGTATGACTGGCAGAAGCTTTTCTCCCCATGACCTGCAGACCCAGGTCCTCTTTGAGCCACACATACTGTAACGCCTGTTTGTCCCTGGCATTTTATTCCCTCGCTAACCCTGAATCATTCCTGCTTTTCCTAGGCCGTAATCCCTTTGTGGTGCTCTCTGCCCCACTTGATAATGCAGCAAGGTTTAAACTAACTGTGTTCTTTAGCAGTTAGATTCAGCACGAATATGTCTTTTGTGCATTTGTAGGTCCTATTTTTGGCTTTGCATTTTTTTTGGCTCTGTTAAGTGTAGGGATGGTTAAGACTATGTGGCCATTATAAGCTTTTTATGTTTTCTTTTTTAATTTTTAAATTTTTTTTTAAAGATTTTATTTATTTATTTGACAGACAGAGATCACAAGTGAGCAGAGAGGCAGGCAGAGAGAGAGGAAGAAGCAGGCTCCCCGCTGAGCAGAGACCCCCCCCCCCCCCCCGATGCGGGGCTCAATCCCAGTACCCTGGGATCATGACCTGAGCTGAAGGCAGAGGTTTAACCCACTGAGCCACCCAGGCACCCCTAAGCTTTTTATGTTTTTAGAAAAAATTTTAATTGTAAAAAATGCATAACATTAAATTTACAATTTTTAACCGTTTTTCAGCATACAGTTCAATAGTAAATACATTGACCTTGTTCAGCCAGTTTCCAGAACTCTTTATCTTGTGAAGCTGAAACTCTGTGCCCATTAAACAACTCCCTATTCTCCACTCAACCCAGCCCCTAACCAGCACCATTCTGCTTCAGGTCTGGATGAAGCCATCTACTCTAGGGGCCTCCGAGAAGTGGAATCGTGCAGTGTCTGTCTTTTTGTGGCTCTCTTTTTTCACTTAGCCTAATATCCTCAAGGTATAATACACTTTCAGTGAAATTAATATTATGATTAAATAAAATTTAGAGTGGCTTGCCATATGTGGGTCATTTTTCTGTTGATGCTGCAAAAGTATTTCCCAAATGAAGTAAAGGATGAAGGTGAATTCTAGTTTGAGATGCGAGGTTACCATTATTGCCTAACTTCCCATGGAAAACCTTTTCTTCATCTCTTGGTGATAAAGAGGGCGTACAAACTGAATGGAACTTCTGGTATCTCCTCTAACATTTTGTTTTCTAAATCTTGGGTTTGAGTAGCCAAATATAGAGACTTTTTCTATAATTACAACAACATAAAATTTATGTCCTAAAATAGCAAAGCATCAATATGTATTTTATTAAAATTCCCAGTAGGACGAATTTGATTTCAGTCAAATTGATTTTCTCTTATAACTTTATTTTATTTTATTTTTAAAAAATATTTTATTTATTTATTTGCCAGAGAGAGAGATCACAAGTAGGCAGAGAGGCAGGCAGAGAGAGAGAGGGGGAAGCAGGCTCCCTGCTGAGCAGAGATCCTGATGTGGGACTCAATCCCAGGACCCTGAGATCATGACCTGAGCTGAAGGCAGAGGTTTAACCCACTGAGCCACCCAGGTGCCCCATCTCTTATAATTTTAATCAGTAATAAATAATTTATCCTTTGATAATAGGATGAGACTGTTCCCATTCTTCACAATGGAAAGATTAGGTAGAGGTTTACTTTTTACTACACTATAGTTTCAAATTGTTGATGCTTTGAAATTTTACATTAGTTGGTGATCTTTTTTTTTTCTTTTTTTAAGAAATAATTTGAACTACGTTTTCGTTGAAGTCAGAGTTGACCCTAAGCAGTTTTTAAATCCAAGCTGTAAAGTATTGTTTATTTTCCTTGAAGGGCAACAGAAGACTGTACCAGAATCAACTAACGGTGGCTAAGTTTCATAGTTTCAAGGATATTCTGGAAGTTTCTCCCCCATAAGAAACATTAATGTTTCTTTGAAAGCAGATGCTGATTTTTGAATTTTCATCTTTTTTAAGTGAAATTTATAACAAATCATGAGTACCTTTGGAACTGATTTAAAGATTAAAGCATTTCTTTTTTTTTTTTTTCAAGATTTTATTTATTTATTTGACACACAGAGAGAGATCACAAGTAGGCAGAGAGGCAGGCGGGGGGTGGGGGGTGCGGGGAGCAGGCTCCTTGCTGAGCAGAGAGCCCGATGCGGGGCTTGATCCCAGGACGCTGGGATCATGACCTGAGCCGAAGGCAGAGGCTTTAACCCACTGAGCCACCCAGGCGCCCCAAGATTAAAGCATTTCTATATTGCTTTATTTATTTCGTTTTCATGGAAAGAACAGTTGGAAGATGATGGAGAAGTCATTTGAGATTGTGTGATATGAGTCAGATGTGGTCCCTGTCATCAGATAAATTAGAATCTAGTAGGGAAGATACCAGGCAGGTTAGGTTAGATAAAACTATCTTTAAAATATATGGACATTGGGGAGGGTATGGGCTATGATGAGTGCTGTGAAAGGTGTAAACCTGGCGATTCACAGACCTGTACCCCTGGGGATAAAAATACATTATATGTTTATTAAAATAAATAAATTAATTTAAAAAAACTATCTTTAAAATACATGTTATAGGGCGAATACAGGTAGATTTGGAGATGGGAGAGGTTATTTTCTGTTACAAAGGAGATAAATCAGGAAAGCCTTTTTGGAAGAGGGAAAGTTTGCTTTAGATGTTGAAAGTTGAGTGTGATTTTTGATATTGGGAAGTTTGAGGAGGAAAGAGTCATCTATTTACTTACTTATTTAGATTTTGTTTATTTTTTTGATAGAGACACAGTGCGAGAGGGAACATAAGCAGGGGAAGTGGGCGAGGGAGAAACAGGCTTCCCGTTGAGCAGAGAGCCCAATGCGGGGCTCGATCCCAGGACTCTGCGATCATGACCTGGGCCGAAGGTAGACGCCTAACTGAGCCACCCAGGCGCCCTCGTCTGAATATTTAACATGAAGTTGTTTTACCCACTCAGTCTTCACCAGGACAAAAGATGTTCTCAGTGAATTTGTTAGTTGAAATGAAATGAATTAATGCGCAGGATTCCCAGTAAACAATCAGGAATCTGGTTTTCCTTATGTTTTTACGTAGCCTACTCCTGTTCATAAAGATTTCTTTTTCTTCTCTGAAATTGTTAAAAAGCAGCCTCTATTGGTCATTCTATTGGTCATTCCCATTGTAATTCTGTTGTTGTAATGGAAATATCGCCTAAACTGTAGCCTGGATGATGAAGTAATTATGGAAAAAATTGGGTATTGCATTCACTTGTTTGATTCTCAAGAGAAAAATAAAAGTGTTTCTTTTCCCTTTAAAATTGAAAAGTTGATTAGTTATCTAATCAAAATTCAATTCCCATATGTGCAGTTTATTTCTGAACTGCTGCGAACAAAGAGCAATAAATTGGTTTGTAGTTTAGGCTTGGAATAAGTATTTGGCCTTCTGTGGGGAGAGGAGTATAGAGAGTACTTTCCAAAACGGGCTATGTTGGCGGTTTCCGAATCCAAGACTAACCTGGTGTTTGGATCAGAACGGAAAAGCTAATCGCCTCAACTGTCTGGGAGCAGGGTCTGGAACTGGCACTGGGATAATTGGTTTGCTTGTCTCCTGGCATTATGGGCCTGTTAGATCTTGACTCAGTTAGTTCTTGTCTTTCTATTTATATAAAGCAACAAAAAAATGCGTTTAGGATAATTTCTTTGATTAAGAAGGTGGAAATGAATTTTATTTCGAGGATTTTCTATGGCTTTGGAAAGTATGTTGATACTGATATTTGTTATGTATTTAGTATCTGAGAAATACTAAAGAAAAGAAGGTGTACTGATTTGTTCATTTCCTCTTTTGAGTATGGAACTTTTTAAAAAATATACGAACCAATTTTATGTTTCCCATGTAATTCTCACAGCTTATTTAAGGGATAAATAGGAAAAGGATTGTTATCCTGCTTTCAGGGCAAAAAATTTGAGAGGGATTAGTAGAAATAATATGTTGAAATAGGGAGTTATTTTAAAAAATAATTTTAATTGCACTGTCATTTTAGTGTATATGTAACACTGTCAAATGTTTTTACTATGGCTTAATGCAGTTTAAAGTTTCTGATTTTACTTGAAATTAAGATCTGTTTGAGAGGGTACTTGTTTTTTAAACTAATGAACTCTCCAAAAAATCTCTTACTAGATTCAGCATTACCTCGTGGTACAAATGCTACTCTTTTCATGGAGATGAGATTTTTCTTTCTTTATTCATTTTCCTCCAAACTTTAAGTACCCTGCCCAATAATTCTGAACATGTGATCCTTAAGTAGATTATAACATCTTCTGAATGGTTGAATTACCTTAGGGAAATAGTCCCTATAATTCTTCTTGATCACACAATGTCTTTTCTAGTCAAGATTTCATTAATATGTAAATACTTGTCTGTAACAGCAGTGAATCTCTTTATCACACTATATTTAATTAACATATAAATAACCCTGTGAGACACTTTCCCAATTTCTGATATAGACAAGCCTGTTTAAATATTGTATTTGTAATAAGAAAAATTCTATTAAGAATCAAATTCATATTTCATACACAAAATCCATGCATTATTTTAAGAAATGTTTTGACCTCCATATGTACCCAATTTTTAATCCCAAAAGTTTTGATACTATATGTAATAAGTAGGAAAAAAACTCCATGACTTATGTAAATGTTGGGATCACGTGACATGGTATTGCCATCTATTCGAGGCAGAGAAGTAGATAGTGATACTCTAGGAAAGCAAAGGCTTTTCGTCAAAAACACGGGTGTGTGTCTTGGTCCTGATACTTTGCGAGCTAATTGATACTTTCCCAAATGTGTTACATTTGGGAAGTCATTTAGCTTCTTTAAACCTGAGTTTCTTCATGTGTGGGATGGGGACATTGCGGAGGTATCGTGACGCTCGAGTAACGTGAGCGACGTCCCCTGCCACTGTTCGGAGCATGGAGGTGGCGTCCGGTGTCTGCCAGTGGTTAGAGTAGCTGAGGGTATGGCAGGGCGTGGCGGCAGCACCAGTGTCCATGGTGTCATGTCACAGATATCTTCTAGTTCAAGCACATGAAGGAGACTTACAAGAGACTGATGAAGGAACAAAAAATAAAATTAGAATAGGGACTATCCCTCCCGACGACAGTGATGCGGTGATGCTGATCTGGGACAGCACCCCTTTCCTGGGATCGGGTGCCTGTGGTTCCTCATGATCAATCAAGGGGTTGCTTAGTGAACCTTATTTCAAATGCAATTTTAAAGGTTTTATTTTCGCTTTGTATTGAATTCTGTATACAGGAAAGTGAATAAACCGTGAATATATAATTTGGTGAATTTGTGAAGGAGTTGAAGAAGAATGACATTATCAGCGTCCCTTATACCCTGTTCTGTTTACCCTCTCATAGTCACCTCATCCAAGAGGACCATTACCCTGTCTTCTGACACCACAGCTTAGTTTTGTCTGTGAAAGAACTGAAGTGGCCTGTGTGGGCTATTTTGCCTAAACTCTGGAAAAACATAATTATTCTTACCTCTCAGCAGAGCTCGGATTTCTGTTGTCTTTCAAATGGAATACTTTTCTAATGCTGGATGTACGTTGGCATTTTGTCTTTTTATATTTAAAGTGTGTTTCTTATAGACAATATACAATAGGTCCTTGAATAATGTGGGTGTTATGGGCACCGACCCCCTGTGCAGTCGAAAATCCACGTGTAACTTTTGATTCCCCAAGAGCTTAACTACTAATAGCCTACCATTGACCGGAACTTACCAATAACATAAACAATCAATTAACACGTATGTTATATGTATTATATACTGTATTCTTACAGTAAAGTAGGCTAGGGAAATAAAAATGTTATTAAAAGATCATAAGGAAGAGAAAACAATTGCAGTACTGAATTGTATTTATAGGAAAAAGAAATCTGTGTATAAGTGGACCCATGTAGTTCAACCCAGTGTTATTCAGGGGTTAACTGTAATTGAATCTTGCTATTTAATCTGTTAATCTCTGCCTCTATGTTGTAATGCTTTGGCTATTTATATATAGTGCATAGTTTAGTATGGTTCCATTCAAAGATGACCATCTTGATATTTGTTTATCATTTGTTCAATTTATTCATTGTTTGCCTTTTTCTCTTTTGCTGCCTTTTTTTGAATTAGTTATTCTTATAATTCCATTTAATCTCCTTTATTGGATTATTAGCTATCCCCCCTTTTTTTTTCTTTTGGTGCTTACCCTAGTGTTTACAGCATAGGTCTTTAACTTATCATAGTCTACCTTCAAATAATGTAGTAGAACTTCATGTATAATGTAACAACCTTACCCCAGTGTTTTTCCATTTTTTCTCTCTACTGGTTTTTGAATGATTTTTGGCCTCTACTTAACTTTTACGTATGTCACGGACTCCACCATACATTTTTATCATTTCTGCTTTAATCAGTAACTTTTTAAAAAATTAAAAATGTGCTTTGTACTTGCACATTTCCACTGCTGTTCATTGCCTTTTGTAGGTCCAGATTTGTATCTGGTATCAATTTTGTTCTGTCTGCAAGGCTTTCTTTGGCATCTCTTGTAGGACTAGTCTGCTGGCGATGCATTCTCTGCTTTTGTATGCCTGAAGAAGTCTTTGTTTTGCCTTTGTTTTGGAAAATACTTTTGCTGAGTATAGGATTCTAGGCTATCATTTTTATCCTTCAGTTCTTCAGAGGTGTCACTCTGCTGTCGTCTTCCATTGTCCTCCATGAGGCTGGTTGTCATTCTTACCATTTCTCTTTACATCGTGTCTCTTATTTTCTTTGTTTTTAAGATTTTCTTTGTAACTAGTTTTGAGCTCTTGGATTGCGATGCGCCTTGATGTGGTTTTCTTCGTGTTTATTCTCATTGCTGCTTATTGACTTCTTTGGATCTACACCAAATTTAGGAAATTCATGCCAATTATTTCTTCCAATATTTTTTATCTCCCCCTATCTCCCCACCTTTAATACACACACTCTTTCCTGGACCATCACTTATGTGTGTGCTAGCCACTTGCTCGTGACTTACTACAATTCTTTTTTTTTTTTTTTTTTTCAGTCATTTTCTTCTTTTCATTTTGGATAGTTTCTATTACTGTGTCTTTTGTGAACTTGACTACTCTTTGCTTCTGCCATTTCTGCCCTTAATGCCATCGGTGTGTTTTCATCTGAGTGGCTGACTTTTCATTCCTAGGAGTGAGGTTTGGACTTTTAAAATATTTTCTATTTCTATATCATGTTATTGGTGTTTCTTGGTCTGGTTTAAGAAATTGATAATTCTCCCGGTTATGGGCCATAATATCCTGCTTTTTTGTATACCTGGTATTTTTTACTGGATGCCAGGCATGCAGGTTTGCTCATCTCACTAGCTGAGTTCCTATTGATGAAGTTCTAGAACCTAAGTGAGGTTCGGTGGGCTGAGGTCCGGAGCCGATGACCAAGAAAGAATTCTTGAGACATTTGCCCTTAAAGGCCCTGGAGGGGTGCCAGCGTCCCTCCCCTTCCCCATCGCATCCCCATCGCACCATGCTGATGGGTGCCTGGTGAATGGACCAAAATACTGTGCCATGCCATGCCATCGTCTGTACTGAAAACTGCATACTGTTTTGCCCTTTCAACCCATGGAATTACTAGAAAAGTTTGGCAAAGGGAAATTACCCTATTTTGTAGCTTTAAGTAGTCTGTAGAAGACACTGACAAGAAGTAAAGACTGAAATCCATCATGGTCTATGCGACGTTCCAACACATGTGGTCCTTGCAGCCAACTTCCCCAGGAAACGGTCCCCGGTTGTGTTTTAATTCAATCGGGTACTGGTTTCGGCCGGCTCCCAGTGGAGGTCCGCGGCCAGAAGTGGCTAGACCAGGGATGTGGAGGGGATCACATTAGATCAATCAGGAGGAAACCTCACACGGGAGTCTTAAGATTGGCAGCCGTCCTAGTGACTTAGGTGGCTGTCCCGTGCCCAAGAGAGACAACTTTATATAAGAACAGGAATAAAGAGAGGGCATCAAGTTTCTGGGTCTTATTGCCATTCCGGCCAGGGTACTAACTTACAGCCAAAAGGCAGACGCTCTCCTCCCCATAGAGCAGCCACGGGCTAGAGGATTACAGCCTGAGCAGTTGACATGCAAGTGTTCCAATAAGACCATACTCCTTGAAAAGCCCCTGAAATGAACTAAAGGAAAAGGAGAGAGAAAGTACTCACCAATTTTGCACTGAAGCTCAGAGTCCAAATGTAAAGACTCACAGCCCCACATTTGGGCGCCATATGATGAAGTTCTAGAACCTGGGTGAGGTTCGGTGGGCTGAGGTCCAGAGCCGATGACCAAGAAAGAATTCTTGAGACATCTTTGGTGCAAAATGGTGGTTTATTAAAGCACGGGGACAGGACCCGTGGGCAGGAAGAGCTGCTGCCCCGGGTTGTGAGGGATGGCAGGTTTTGTACCCTGCAGTTGGGGGAAGGTGAGGGAAAGGGAGGTTTCAAGGGAGCTTTCATATGCTATAGGAGGCCTACAAGGTTGGGGGAAGGCGAGGGAAACGGAGGTTTGAACGGGGTTTTCATATGCTAAAGGAGGTCTACAAGGTGCTGAAAGGTGCTGGATTGGGATACCAGAGGTCTCCCAGCTTGATTAATGTTGTCTTTCAGCAAGCCATTAACATCAAGATAGTTGGGAGATTCCTGTCTTGCAGGATTGTGATCTCTGCAAGTTAACTATTTGTTTCTCATCTATGGCGGTCACGGGTGCCTGAAGAATGCCACACACATCACCTAGGGGAGCGGATGGAGAGGGGGTGCAAGGTGCCAGCTTTTGCTTTGTCTTCAGCCAGCCTCCTGCTCCCTCATCACTATCACTGTTGTTACGGAACCCATTTTTTCCTTTCCCATAATGCATTGTTTATTTCATCACACTGTGTGTGTGTGTGTGTGTGTGTGCGCGCGCGCGTGTGTGTCTCCTATAAGGTTGGCTTCTCTGTGAAGTTGATCTAAGTGAATTTCTTAATTTATAACGAGTAAAATTAATTTGTAATGGGTTTCCTTGGTTTGAAAACTACAGCAAGTGATCTAGCAATGCAGTTATAGAGCTAATGATTTGATATTGTGTCTTGTTTATGAACAATCTCGAGCCTATTTTTTTATTCCAGCATCAAATCCTTCTCCTCTTCCTGTGTCCTTCCTGTCCTTCTTGTTTCTGATTGTGTGAATGAGGGTTGGTAGTAGGAATCTATACCTAAACATAATTAGACCCATTTCCTTCGAATTCTCTAATGCTTTGCTTTCTTTCTCTTCCTGCAATCTCTAATTTAACTTTGAACTTCATCAGCAGTAGAGATGTGTTAGAATTACTTGCACCACAGATAACTTAGACCATTCATTGTCTTCCCAACCACAGCCTGTGGAATTGACATCAGAGTCTCTCTGTCCTCATTTCTGGGATTTTCGTTTCTTTAGTTGCGATTGTCTATTAGTCTGCAATGTAATTTGGCCTAGATCCAAAGAACTCATGGTGGTAAAAAGGCTTGTACCACAGTGTCTTAGGGCAAACCACCTTTTATGCTTCTTTGTTTATCTAAAGCGCCGGACCTTTCACATATCTCTGTGCTTAGGCGTGCTCACACACGGGCGTAGAGCCACCTGCCGTATACGGCATCTGCAGTGTTGCTGATGGCATGGGTCTACAGTAGGAGATTGTACAGTCCAGTTCATAAATTTTAAATCAGAAAAATTTAAACAAACCCTAAAGCACATTGTCTAAATATTTAGCTACAGAAAAAGCATATTGATCTTGAGCTGTACATACCCTGTGGTTTAGTGGTTGTTTTTGTTTACTAATTTGTTTTTTCTTATTCAGTCCTTCAGTTCATCCATCTATCCATCCATCTGTCCATCCAGTAAGTATTTAGCAGGGTTTAAATGAATGCCAGGTATGGCTCTAAGAATATAAAAATGATTCAGACTTTGAAGGAGCGTCTAGTTTAATAAAGGAGCAAGACACAAATAAATAATTATACATATCTCACGTGCCTTATGATGGGGTTATATCCTGATAAATCCATCGTTGAAAATACTAAGTTGAAAGTTCATTTAATACACCTATCCTACTGAATATCATAGCTTAGCTTAGCCTACCTTAAATATGTTCATAATACTAACCTATAATTAGGCAAAATCATTTCGCACAAAACCTATTTTGTAATAAAGTCGTGAGGAGCTTAGGTAATTATTGAATACTGTACTGAAAGTGGAAAATAGAATGGTTGTATGATTACAGGAGGGTTGTAAGTAAATGGGGTGTTGTCCTTAGTGGTCGGTCACGTGGCTGACTGGAAGCCATGGCCCATTGCTGCTGTCCAGCATCGTGAGACCATATCATACCGCATAACACTAGCCATGGCAAAGACCCAACGTCAAAATTCAAAGTACAGTTTCTACTGAATGCATATCCCTTTCATGCTGTTGTAAAGTAAAAATATTGCAAACTGAACCATTCTAAGTTGGGAACCATCCATAATTCTGTGCAGTGATAGCAGTAACGGGAGTACATACAAAGCTTAGTAATGTGGAAGAAAGTCAGGTAAGCTTTATCTGGGAACATGTTAGAGGGTTTCAATTGTTTTTCCTCTAAGAATCACCACATTGATTGAGTCAATTAAAGACAACATTGTAAATATGCCTGCCATGGATCAAACTTCTTTTCTATCCATTTGGATGAGGTTAAATGCTGAATTTATAAGTTTTTAAAAATATTTTATTTATTTATTTGACAGAGTTCACAAGTAGGCAGAGAGGCAGGCAGAGAGAGAGAGAGAGAGAGAGAGAGGAGGAAACAGGCTTCCTGCGGAGCAGAGAGCCCGACGCGGGACTCAATCCCAGGACCCTGAGATCATGACCTGAGCCAAAGGCAGGGGCTTAACCCACTGAGCCACCCAGGTGCCCCATGAATTTATAATTTTTAAAAATTCTTTTTAGATAATCTCAGTCCACTTTTTTTTTCTTCCTATTGCCACTATACAACTTAGTTTCTGAAGTGTAAATTTTTCTTTTTTTTTTCTTTTGAAAGAGTTTTTTTTAAAAGTTAGAGTCATACAAAGCTTTCTTTTTGAAAGGAGCGTGCTGAATTACTTGACTGAATCATTTGGCTGAGCCTCTTCTGTAAGTTAGCTCCTGAAGGTGTGAAGCGGCCCCGCTTGGAATGACTTGCCTGCAAACACCACAGTAGCAGTGAGGTAAATGCTGCGAGACTATCACAGCCTCGGCTCTGTAGTCTTAGTTGACTTTTATATTTCTCATTTATTGTTCAGATTACATTTTTTTCTTTTTTAAAGTTGAAACAGAGTCAGCACACGATGTTACATTCGCTTCAGATTGGTTTCAACATCAAATTAGTTTCACAGCATAGCGATTCGACAAGTCTATACCTTACGCCATGTTCACCACAAGGGTAGCTATTGTGTGTCATCTTCCAACCTTATGCCACCATTGACTGCATTCCTTCCTGGGACTTACTCATTCCATAACTAGAAGCTTGTATCTCCCACTACCCTTCATGCACTTTGCTCAAACCCCCACTCACCTGCCCTCTGGTCACCATCAGTTCTCTGTGTTTATGTTTTTGTTTTTTTTTTTTTTAATTGCAATTAGCCAACATTCAGTCCATCATTAGTTTCAGATGTAGAGTTCAATAATGTATCAGTTGCATATAACACGAAGAGCTGTGTTTCTGCTTTTTTGCTTGTTTACCCAATTGTTTTTTTGATTCTACATATAAGTGAAGTCCTGTGGTATTTGTCTTTCTCTGTCTGACTTATTTCACTTAGCATAATACCTTCTAGGTCCACCCGTGTTTTCACAAAGGGCAACATCTCAACCTTTTTTATGGCCAAGTAATATTCCATCATATATGTACACTGTATCATCTTCATCCATTCATCCATTGATGGACACTTGGGCTCCTTCCATATCTTGGTTATTGTGAATAATGCTGCAGTAAACATAGTTTACATTTTCTTTGGGTAAATATCTGGTAGCAGAATTACTGAATTGTATGGTTTTGAGGAACCTCCATGTTGTTTTCCACATTGACTGCCCCCATTTACATTCCCACCAACAGTACACGATGGTCCTTTTTTCTCCACATTCTTGCTGATATTTGTTATTTCTTATTTTTTTGATTCCTAGCCATTCTGACAGGTGTCAGGTGATATCTCATTGTGGTTTTGATTTGCATTTCCTTGATGATTTAGTGATGTTGAACACATTTCTCCTGTGGTTCACTAAGTTTTATATCTTGATTAAATCTTTACAGTTCTTAAAAGGTTTTTTTGTTGTTGTTGTCGTTGTTGTATTTGTTTTTGAGAGCTCTGATATTAGAATGAAGAGACTATCGGGATATGTTTCTACTGATCATTTATTCAGTCACTCAATAAGTCACGTTCTGGAACCACGCTGTCCAGGTTCAGATCCCCGCTGCAGCTTTTTAGTTGTGTGACTTTGCATTGTTAGTAAACATTCCTCTGCCACTGTCTTCTCTCCAGTAAAATGAGAAAGAGAATGTCTGTCAGGGTGCTGACTTTATATATGTATGTATATGTTGCTTAGAACTTTGTATTTGTGCTCAGACATGGGAAGTGCTATGTGTGAAATGCCCATTCAGTGCAGGAATGGAGGCGGGAATATACGGGATCTTGAAGAGTGATGATGGGGAAGTCACACTTGCTGTGTCTTGAGATCTGCATAGGCATATTTTGTTGTTTCCTTTAGTTATATGAGTAAAAGGAAGATGAAAACATTCTTGTTTTCCTCCTAATCCTTTGGTTCAAACTCTCTTAGCATGATAACCTTACATAGGGTCAGGGTTTGTAAAGTACATTGATACAATTCATAAACAGTTTGGTGTATTTCATTAGTTTTGTAGTCAATAAATTCAGATATCATATGCCTTTATCTTTGTCCTGGAAGGCTTCACTGGTTTAATTAGTGGAAGATTTGTCAGGGTCTTCTTATCTTTAAGTAATATTAAATAAGAGTTTTGCTGCTATTTAGTCTAAGTAACATAACGGGGAGTGAAATTGACTCAATTTCTCTACTTCCCTGATGGTGGTTGGCGCACTGTAGTTTTGAGCTCCCCCCCTCGCCCCCCGCCGTGTGAAATAGTCCCCATCGATGCTTAGTTGACTCTTAAATCTCAAATCTTTCAGTATTGTCACATCAAATATGTGTTTGCCCTTCCTAAATGTAATATTGGCAACTCTAGTTGAGTTTATGGTATAAATGAAAATTATTATCCACCAGTTTTAATTCACCCCTATTTCCCATAGGTGCAGTATTATAAATATGAAAATCACGACAAAAATAAATTTAAAAAGAAACATTTATAAATATTTGTTGTGTGTAGCACCACATGCTGAATGTAAAAATTGCTTCATAAAAGTTTTGGAGATTAAAAAAAATGTTGTCTATTTTAGCTTATTCTTATTAAAGTGTATGCCATTGAAGTTGGGTTTGAGGATGTCTTTTTTTCCCCTAGTAACCTTCCTTGTAGCAAACGGAAGTGTTCCTCATTGTTCTGAGGACTTTGAATGCCTCGCCTTCAGAATTAGGGTCCTCTCTCCAAGGGATGGGTGAAGTGCTTACGGGTCAATCTTTCGATCACTGACCTCTCTAGTCATCTGTTGCCCCTTGTTCTGTTGACAACAAACACCTTGGTGAAGAGTAGCCTTTCTCACTTAGGTTTTCTGGAAGCATTTTCCTTTAGAGTTTGTGGCTTTCCTTTGAACTTAAGTGATTTTGCCGACTTGTTCTCAGAAATAATCAGATCATCCTTTGCTTATGGTAACAAATTTATTTTCAAACTTTGTTTTAGGCATTTGGGAGAGGGATGATGCCTTGTAGATATTGTTGCTTATTTCTACCTCATAAATCGGCTCATCACTTCTCATTACTGCTTACCGTGTTGATCAGGATATACTCAGGCTGGTGTCAGCAAGAGTTTATTGCGGTTGTTAGGTATTTGTAAACACAATCATCGGCATTATTTATACAGTGTTACTATTTATCATAAGGTAGATCTTGAAATGTCACCCAGTTTACGTATATTTTGTGTTTTACTCCCCATGAAAACCGTCTTGCTGGTGTTAGGAATAATGATGATTTTATGACGGTTGAACACTTGCTATGTATCAGAACTGCTCTAAAGTCTTCAGATGTGCTAACTTGATTCACCACAAATCCAAATGAGATTAATACTGTTATTCTTTCTGTTTTACTGATGGGGAAACTGAGGCACAGGCTGACTGAATAACTCCCATCAAGGTTACACAGCTGTGTAGGGTGGCGCCTGTCACAGAGGTTAGGCTTCTAAGAGCATTCTCTTAATTGCAGTGGGTTAGAACTCAAGAAGATACTTGTCTAGTCTTGTCTTCATTTGGGGCAGATAATATTACAGTATTTGCTAACTAGATGAAGCAGCTGGGTCCCAGGGAGCCAGTGAAGTAGCTGTGGAGTGGGGAGGAGAGTCCAGGTCCCGGAGGTGGTATTTTTGCTCTGGTCTCTCGTATACATCGCTAACATCAAGGATACACATGAAGTTTCCAAATAACTCCTTAATCTACTGTATTCTCTAAGTCCTATATTAGTGACAGTGAATGCCATCGGTGCGAGGAGAACTCCCGAGTGACGCCTTTAGACAGCTTTTTTCCAGCCAGGCCTTCTGAATGACAACAGCGTTTTGACTGGTCCCCACGGAGTTTCAGACCAGTGTGATCTGCTCAGTAGCCGTCACTGCAGTATAGCTCTACGTGTGGGCTCAATTTAGGATTATTTCTTGTCCTTTATTTACCAGAACATTTTCTTCTATGCTAAATAATAGAAATAAATAGAACTCCACATCTTAATACCAACGCATAAAAGGTGGCAATTAGTAGTAACGCTCGGTCTGTTTTGCCTTTTGTTCCCACGGCATAGAACACGAACAAAAGAACTTTCTGTAAGTTTATTCTTGAAAAAATTTCTTTGAAATAAAACATTTAAATTTAGTGTGAGAAATAATTGGCGAGAGAATAGTCGAACATAATAGAACTCGTAATATTCTTTCCTTTCCTGCTGACAGATTAATGTTACCTTCAGATGAAACCGGCAAAGTTTATTGTTTGGAATAAAACAATGAACAGGGTTCTATTAGAAAGAATCTTAAAATTAAGCAGCCATTATTTTGTAAAGAGATCATTTAAGTTTACCCTGTACTTCCCTTTTTTAGTGGGGGATGATGCACTTAAAATTAAGTTTTAAGACTTCTCAAGCCCAGCAGAAACAGTAAAAGACAAAGATGAACTAAAGTGTATGTAAATGTTTTGTGTTTGTAGAACTTAGATTCAGAGTGTAACTTCTGCAACTCCCCAGACTTCCTACAGTTCTTTAGAAGGAAGCAGCATGTTTTCTTCTAGCCTTTTTTTTTTTTTTTTTGGAATCAGTTTCACCTAGCCCAGTGACTGATTTACATGACTAGCATGTTTATTGTGAACAGAATTAATGAAAAAGGTTTTCTCTGAATTTTATTATATGTGCTATCACTCTGCTTACCTTATGAGAGAATTCAGTAACTACCATTTGGGCATTTTTAAAAAGGTAATGATAGAACCAGTTGGTTATTTTCAAGTGTAAAGAATGGTGAGATTTAGGGAAATACGTATTCTGAAATATTTTCCCCGCCTGACCTAGAACATGACCTGTCCCACTGCCTGGATGGGCTGTGCACCACTGCTGGTGTGGCGTACTGTTTCAGCAGCGGCGTGGTCTGTATTAGAAAAGTGCTCTCGCTGTCAGATCTGCGGATTCCATATAGATATATGTGCTTCCTTGGCACATCTGTTTTTAGGAACAGATTATCCCCTTTCATTGCTTTATGCCAATTTTGAATTTCTGTGATACTCCTTAGAGCACTTTTTGAAAAAAAATTGAATGTAGTTGACAGTATTTGTGCTTTGATTTAGTAATTCAGGTAACACATTATTTTAGAGTCTGCTAAATGCCAGGCACTATTTTAGGTATTGAGGATATGGGCAATAGACAAAACAAAAGTTCTGCCCTCAAAGAATTTATATTCTGGGTAGGGAGGAGATCGTGTTTTTGAAATGCAGTTATTTGAAGCATGATAAAAAATCTACAGTATTTTTATAGCAGGTATTTTAAACTCCTAAAATTTGTTTTAAAAGAGTGTGCTTTGCAGAAACATCCTGTAAGAAAAGAGCAGAAAGAAAGTTTTTGTTCCTTTGCTTTTTTTATGTAAGTGTTGGTGATCAGACCTAAGGTCCCGCCATATTTGGTAGAGGTTAGTTTCGTCATATTAGTAAGCTATGTAATATTGAGTTTTGTTTTTATATTGTACTTTAAATATACATGTAAATGGTCTTTATTGGGTTGTCTGAGTTAAATTTCGGAAAGGCTCAAATGACCCTCTACCAGCCACCTACGCATCTTGCCTGGTGGCTCTTGGGTATGAAGCAAGGGGATAGTAGAAATGAGAATGGATGGATTTGCCGTTGGGGGCTGGGTTGTAGCCCCGGTGCCCTTTCTAGAGGGGTGTACTAGCTAGAAGTCTAAATTGTGGATCCTAACTTGTGTTGAAATCCTGGCGCTGACATGTAATAGTTTTATGAGGATGGGCACATTAAGTTGGGCCTCAGTTTTCCCATTATAATACGAGGAAGAGCCTGTCACCAGCTGCATTAGATTGGTAGGACTAAATGAGGTATTGTATGTTCAGTGCATTTCATCCTGTCTAGTCCATAGTAAGAGATCAATAATTGTTAAAGATAACTGTCACCAATCATCGCAGATACACTAATAGTAGTACAAGTAGTACTATTATTATGTCAGTGGTGATCAGCACATTTAGAAACATTTAGTTATGCTTTGCCTTGAAAATGCAGCAGGAATACTTGATTAACTCAGGATTCTTCAGGCCTACCTTTTAGAGTGTACTTCTGAGCAGAACTTGTCGTTACTACATGTTTTGATAAAAATAGGTATGTTTTTGTACCCATTTCTTCTGTTCAGTGAAGCTTAACAAAGTTTTATAGCTTTCTAGTCTTTAAATACCGAATGAATATTATTTTGCTGAGTGTCCCACGCCACTATTAATCATTTCAGTAATAACCCTTGTATCTAGTATGTACTTTGTGTAGAGAGTACAAATCCTGACTTGTGATACATTTTTCTAAAATTCTTTTTGAAAGCATTTTGTGTAGCTATGGAACCGTGTCTGCTTTAATTAGAAAAGGCAGTAATCGTTTGTTCATTTTTTTTTGTTCCTTGTTCCTCAATTCACTGCTCTAATTTATTCTTCTCTTGAAAGAGTGAGAATTATCATCATCATTGTATCCCATGTTCTTCTTTACTTTCCATTTCAGTAGCCTGTGATAAAGTATTAGTTATGGACACAGAGGGAAATAAAATAGTTTTTTATTTGGTGACAACTGAAATAGTGTGATTTTGGCATCTCTGCTGAGTAATCATCCATGTGACGCAGAAACTTAAAAATATCAACTCAGCTGTCTTCACAAATGTATCTCTGATATACGGTTTGCAAGGACATTACGTGCTAGCTGCCAAGTGGGTAAAACACTGTGCTTGTAAAATAGGGTGTAATACATTTCTTCTTGTGTGTATCTAATGGGGAGCTTTGACTTTGGAGAATTTGCACCAGTAATAATCATTGGACAGGGACGCTGCCCATCTTCTACCTGAAACCACCCAGTGGGCCCCTGTTACCTCCTACATGAGGACTAATCACTTCAGAGACATTATATTCAAATGCTTACGAAGTGTTTCTTGGGCAAGGCATGTTGTGTTACCTTGTCAGAGAAGAAAATGTGAAATACAACTTATTATAAAAAAGTGCAATCCTTTCCCTGGGCTATGTTAAATTATAGAAAATTGCAACTATTATTAATACTGAGAAACAAGAGGGAGAATGTTTTATTGCACTAGAAAGTTGGGCAATTGGAATTTGTTCTTAAAATTTTTGTCTTCTTAATTCAGAAGGTTTCAGATGTCATGGGCTTAGAGAATATGATAGCTGAAAGGGGACTTCAAGGTAATGTTTGAAGTGTTTCGCTCTAGAAAATCCTGTGCCAGAGACCACAGGGCTAGGTGTGAGGCTGCCGGGTTTCTGTGCTCCGTGCCTCCCGATGCGTGTGGCATGGTGCTCTGCTGTTACCACACTCCACTGTCCATAGCTCACTGTTCTTTCTGAATTTATTCTTAATTCCATCCTGCCAGGCCTTATTTTTTCCCCCTTTCTTAGTTTTCCTCTTCATTTTTTTAGTGATGCACTTTCTTTCCAGTTTTACTGAGAAATAAATGACATACATCCCTGAGTAAGCTGAAGGCACACAGTGTGATGGTTTGATTTCCATACAGTGTGCAATGATTACCGCAACGTATGTTCAGCTAACATCCGTCATCTCCTATAGATAAAATATAAAGGGAAGAAAGAGAAAAAGGAAAAAAAAATGTCCTCTTTGTGATGAGGACTCTCAGGATTTGCTGACCTAACAGTTTTCCCTATATCGTGCAGCAGGGTCAGCTCTCGTCATCATGTACATTACATTCCTAGTACTGCTTCTAACTAGAAATCTGTACCTTTTGATCATTGAGTGTTATTTTCAACCTGCAAAATAATTTCTCCCCTCTTAATAATTACTTGACCTCCAGGTCTGTGCTGTCATATATGGTAGCCACTATGTAAATTTAAATTAAACTTTTATGTGGCTACTTAAATTTTGATTAACACTAATTAAAATAAATGAAGTTCTCTTAGCCATATTTCAAGTGCTTAATGCATGTGCACGTAGCCCCTGGTTACTATAGTGGATAGTGTAGTTATAGAACATTTCTACGATCCCAGGAAGTTAGACTAAGATTTTCGAGGGCAAGGGGCCATGTATGTTGAGAATAAGACCATAAAACTTAGGCTCTTGATGTTTTAGAATGTGTGAATGAACGCACACCCATGCTGTCCTTTAGTTCCTTGCCAAATTTTTAGTTTAGAAATAATATCCTTTTCTTGGACCATTTTCTGATTGGAGAGAAGTCAGCAGTTTGGTATTTTCCATTTACATGGTGTCTATAGTATACAGCATGGACCACTTAAAATACCACAAACAGTAGTGGAGATTTAAGGTTATAGAAATACTTATTGCATCATGTTCCTTGTGCAGCCAATCATTGAGCTAATGTAGTATTTTAATGTAGTATTTTAAATGCTTTTTTTTTTTTTTAAAGTTATAATGGTGACTCCTTGGTGCTCATTCCTTGGCATGAACACAAACACCGAGATAAAGACTGGTGCGAGGAGCTGGAGTGCAGGTAAGGGTGAGCCTGTGCGAGGGACCCTCATTTCTCTGGGATGGATGAGTAGAAGGCCCTGTCGAGGTGGTGTGCGGTAGGTGACCATGCACTTGATAGTCCCTGATTTACAGAGTTTGAGTGGAGTTGTTTTAAATACTTAATTGTTACATTACAGTTCTTTTTTTTTTTTAAGATTTTATTTATTACTTTTTGAGAGGAAGACAGACAGAGATAGTGAGAGAGAGAGCGCGCGAGCAGGGAGGAGAGGGAGAAGCAGGCCCCCCGCTGAGCAGGGAGCCAGATGTGGGGCTCGATCCCAGGACCCTGGGATCATGACCTGAGCCAGAGGCAGATGCTTAACTGACTGAGTCACCTAGGTGCCCACATTACAGTTTTTTTTAAATGAAAGAATACAAATTAAATATTTTAAAAAAATGATCCTGATATACCAACTCTTTTCTTTTTAAAGTATTCCCTTTTAGTCTTTGACACACAGAAATAAAATTTTCATGGTTGTTATTACGGTATGCACACAATTTTGTTTCTGATTCAATTTGAATTTTTATTTTGGTAAGACTTAACCTTGGAAAGCCTCAGAGCATGGAGTCATCCACTACTGGCAAGGGGGTGGGAGATGAGGTGTGGGGCTGAAAGCGTTTGAATTCCCTTTTTCTCACTCCTCAAAGTCAGATAAATGGTCCTTTGCCATCTCTCCTTCCGTATTTCCTCTACTTGAAATCAGAGGTTAATTTTTCAGATTCATGAACTGAGGCTAAGAACCTTCAGATTGATCCAGAAATCCTCCAGATTCCTGGCACCAGGCACAGCATAGGATGGGGTGGGAGTGCTAGAGTTGAACATTCAGAGCGTTTAGTGAGAATCTATGATCTGAACGTTGAAGCCTTTGGTTCCCTGCCACCTCCTAGCTCCTGGAGTGTAGACATATTCCCCAAGCAGAAGTTTGGAGATTTTTTTTCTGGAGAAATGGAGTAGCCTCTGAAAAAGGCCTCTAGGTACTCACATATCGTCCCGAAAGCTTTGTGCATTACCAGGTTGCAGTGAAGTCAGCAAACGGACAAGTCCTGCCACAGCCCCTGCAGCTTCCTAGATGTCTGAGGACGGGCGCCGGCAGGTGGCACACGGAGACAATGGAACTGAAAGTCAGAGACCACAGAAAAAGAAAACTTCCAAAATTAATACTGCCCAGGAGATAAGATAGTACAGTTGTGAAGTGAAAAAAGGATTTTATAAAATAGGAACAAAGAACTATGAGAACTTTAGGGAAGAAAAAATATGATAGTTGGTGTCTAAAAACTAGAAGGGTTTGAAAAATAAAAGCAAAATACTTCTCCAGAAAGTAGAATAAAAATAGTATAGAGCTAGGGGCGCCTGGGTGGCTCAGTGGGTTAAGCCTCTGCCTTCGGCTCAGGTCATGATCCCAGGGTCCTGGGATCGAGCCCCGCATTGGGCTCTCTGTTCTGCGGGGAGCCTGCTTCCTCGTCTCTCTCTACCTGCCTCTCTGCCTACTTGTGATCTCTGTCTGTCAAATAAATAAATAAAATCTTTTAAAAAAAAATAGAGCTAGATAAGAAAGCAAAGATAAAAAACAAACCTAATATTCAAATTATAGGCATTCTAGAAAGAGATGACATAATAGAAGTGAAGAAATTTATAAGAAACATTTCAAGCCTATTATTTAGAATCGAAGGCCAGGAGTTTCCAGATTGCAGTGTCCACTGCTCTAAAGCATACCATCACAACCTTCCAGAATATCCGGGCTGCAGTCTACCAGAGAGAAAAACATATTACATAAAAGGAAGTTTGAATTAGAATGACCTGAGATATCTCCAGAACAGCAATAGAAGCTAGAAGAGAAACTTCTGGTGGAAAATCTTTTTTGATCAGTATTCTTAGATCTAGCTAAAATCATCAATCAGGTATGAGGTTAATCATGTAAGGTCTTGTAAAATTTACCACCCGAGTACATCTCATTTCAGGAAGCCATAGAAAATGTGTTTTATTAAAATGAAGGAGTCAATGGAAAAAAAGAAAGCCATTAGATTCAGAACTGGACTCTAACATAGGCCGTGGCAACGGGAGGGCCCAGGATGACAGCTGCGTTCTTGTCGGGTGAGCGAGCAGCCATCACAGACTGGAAGGGTGTGGATGGCTTCGAGAGCCAGCTCTCTTGGAAGAATTTTAAAAATGGAACAGGAATATTACCTGTTATATTTGACTATTGGGAAAAATCTTTACATTCTTTCATATTTTGCTGTTAATACATCGTTTAGAGAATTTGGAAAACATAGCAATGGATGCATAGACGTCAGTGGGCAGCACAGGAGGACACTTGGCATTTATTAACTCCAGAAAATGAAAAGTTGTTCAAAAAGAACAGTAGTTGTGATAATGTACTGCTTGGGTCAGGAGAAGATAATCATAATCACATAATCATAATAATGCAAATAATTAGTGGTTTAATCGAAATTGTGATGTTTCCACAGTGGGAGAAAAGAGTGTAGGGGAAGTGGATGGTTGTGGTTTAAGACAGCTGAATAGCATGTAGGGTAGATAAATCAGAAACAGTCACAAGTACATACTGTTTAGATGCGTAGAGGAACATCCAGGAAGATGGCTGACAGATGTGAACATGGCGTAGAGGGCGGCAAGGATGGTGGTAGTATGGACTGTGTATGGAACTGCTAGCTTTTCATTTGATAGGGGTCTTTTTGTGCTTTTGGATTTTTGAAACTGTGTATACCGTCTGATAAATGATAAAAGCCCTAAGCTGTAGTGTAATCATTTGAAAGCTCTCTTAATGTTACTGGTAACATTGGCTGTTTCCTTTCATTTTATTGTGGTTTGGATACCTGAGATCATGGAGTAAGTAATTCTTAGTTACCTTTTCACTCCAGTAAGTTTTAGTGTAGTGGCAATTGATGGGACGCCTAGGTGGCTCAGTTGGTTAAGCAGCTGCCTTCGGCTCAGGTCATGATCCCAGCGTCCTGGGATCGAGTCCCACATCGGGCTCCTTGCTCGGCAGGGAGCCTCCTTCTCCCTCTGCCTGCCACTCTGTCTGCTTGTGCTCACTCTTGCTCCTCTCTCTCTTTCTCTCTGACAAATAAATAAATAAATCTTTAGTTTAGTGGCAATTGAATGTCCTGCTGTGTTTTTGCTGTTTGCTTTTTAAAAGTTGTTTTTAGGGGTACGTGGGAGACACAGTCAGTTGGGAGTCTGGCTCTTGGTTTCAGCTCAGGTTTTGACCTTGGGGCCAGGAGATCGCAACCCCCTGTTGGGCTCTGTGCTGAGCAGGGAGTCTGCTGGAGATTCTCCCTCTGCCTCTGCCCCCTCTGCTTGTGCTCTCTCTCTCTCTCCAAAACAAGTAAATCTTCAAAGTTTTTAATTTAGTTTTCATTTTTTAATCAAAGTTGTATATATTTGCAAGTAGATTAAAGAGCTAAAATTTCTACAAAGCTTGTTTAAAAAAAAAAAAAAAGCAAAGCCCAAACCTGAAGCAATTACTTTTAATTCTTTCAGATGATAGTTTTGCTATTAACTCTGTATCTCGGAATAACAATTGTGTTGGTACTTGATTCCTTAGTCCTGGCCGTTAACTGTGGGCTTCCTAGAACAGAAGGTAATGGTGAGCACATACCCTGATCCTTCCGAGCGTGCGTGTGACATCCTTCACGCCGCTCCCCTTAACGATCTTGTGCTGTCATTTCAGGGGAGTTGCGGGGGACAGTGGAACTTACATGTGTGGTCTTCATCAGCCGTATTGAATTAGAAGTCATCACTTAGCAACTGTAAGGAGAGGTTGAAGAGGTCGAGAAACCGATAATGGTGCGAGGTCAGGGCCAGCAGGCAGGGTGATAGGCAGAGGTGTGGAGAGACTGTTGACAGGTGAATTCTCTCATTTCCAGATGGGCTTTAGAGAGCGTGGCGTGGGCAGGGCAGCGACCCATCCATCCCGTGCTTCCCGGTTCCCTGCAGCCGCGCCTTTGTGTGATTCTAAGTAGATGAAAGGCGTGAGGGCATTTCTTTTCTGACCAGCTGCAGCAGGCAGAAATGTAAGCAGGCTTGCTGTGCCAGAACTCCCAAAACAGAAAATGAAAAGTCAGGAGAAGTTTGACAGAGGAAAAGATGCTTTTGAAGATGGTACAGATTTTCAGGGTTACAGGACGTATGGTGTTGCTCTTTCACTTAATTGGTGTCTGTCCTCTGCTAGATACAAGAATACCGAAGGGGGCGAAGCAGATGCAGGTCCTGTTCTCGTGAAGTTTATACTCTGGTGGGAAAAACGGTCCTGCTGTTCGTGACCGACGTGATGGGTGCTCGGAAAGCCCAGGCCGGGGGGCGTGCGGAGCGAGTCACAGGGAGACCGCCGCTTGGAGGCGGGCAAGGAAGGTCGTCCTGGCAAAAATCTTGTGACATCTGAGATTTGAAGAACGAACAGGATTTAATTTAGCCTCGTGGAGGACAAGTTTGGCAAAAGAGAGGGGGGTGTGTTCTAAGCAGAGAGAAGAGCGTGTTGGAAGAACGCTCAAGGCGATGTCCCCTTCGAGGACTAAAAATAAAGACCTACCTTGTTGAAGGAGCCAGAACAGAAGTGAGATTGGCACCAAGATGAGGCTAGAATATTTTACAGCAGATTTACAGGGTATAAAAGTAGGCATGGGGATGATAAAATCAGGTTCCTGTTTTTATAAAGATAACTGTATTCCCCAAGGAGATCATGAATTCAGTTTTGATCTTGTTGCATTGGAAGTGCCTGTGAAACATGGAGGAGCAAATAGGGAGATTTGGGGGCTTCTGAGTGGAGTATGGCTTGGGGGTCAAGTAGCGTCGTTATTTGTGTGCAGTAGCTCATGCGGTAGTCAAAGGCGAGATCAAGGGAGAGTCCGGCGTGAGCAGGAAGGAGAGAGGTGCACTGGGTGTGGCGAGGAGCCAGGATGCAGGGGTCGGTTGGCGGAGGCTAGTCCGATGGAGGCGACCCAGAGGGAGCCGCCAGGAAGATGAGAGAAGGCAGACAGCCCCACATACCGTAGTGAGGGAAGCCAGTTTCTGGCAGGAGAAAGCAGCGAAATTCTGTCCGTGGTGAGAGGGAAATATTAAGGACTGAAAAAAAGTATCAAAGGACCTCAGAGTTGCTCATGGGTATTTTTTCTCTGGGAAAATGGGCAGCTTTAAAGATTTCAGGAGGAAATGGGACTTTTTTTTTTCATGACAGTGATGGGGGGAAACCACCGGTGAGACTGTTAATGGCATAGTGACACTGGCTGAGTGAAGGGATACCAGTTACGAGCCCAGCGGGTTGTCTGAGGCCTGGGACTAAAATGCCCAAGTCTTTATGGGCTTTGTCTGCTCGTATATTCCAGCTGCTTATAATTCCAATAAGAATCCTACCTGTAAATGAAAAATGAAGCACCTGCTCCGGGCCACACGAATTTCTCTGTGTACTTAATTTATATTATTTTGAATACTCTGGCATTGTATTCTACCCATTTTATATGACTAAAATGAGTCTGAGATTAGGCTTAGCTCAGTAATTAATGCAGAGTTTCAGAGCTTTCAGCAGCAGGATGTGCTTCGGTTCTGACTCCAGAGGCCACTGCCTGGTAATGGTCACCGTGAGAGCACCTGTCCGTCACCGCGGGCTGGCTCAGATGAATGGTGTCCCTAGCGGCGCACAGCAGCGTTCCATAGGTCGCTCCGAACCATCTTGGTTGAAGTCCTTTTCTTAGTCCTTGATTATGGAGGGCAGTTGGCCAGGATCCTCCTCTTAAAAACTACTCATAATTTGTGACCTGTGGGCTGTTGTCCTTGTGTCCATTCTTCTGGGGGTTCTTCTTTACCTATGGTGAGTGGCACAGAGCGGTCCCGTACTTCACAAATGTCAGCGCGGGGCCAATCGTGACACTGACTAACAGTATATTATCGGTGCAAATAAGGCGTATTTCCTCTGATTTTGATGAACATGGAAAACAAGGTTTCTGAATTTATATTTGAGTGAGACCCACCTGGAGGTGTTTTTCCCACACGAGGCCTGGCTGGCCATCGCAGGGGGGTTGATTTAGTGCGCCCATGGCAGGCTCCCAGCCCTGTGCGTTTGGTAAAAGCCTCCCAGGGTGATTTTGATTTTGTTAATACTTACTTGATTGATTTGTGGTATGGCTCTTTTGATTTATTGTCAGTTCTGATTTTTTAAATTGGGAAGTCTAATAGGAAAATAAATTAAGCATCCCCCAGATGTCCCATTTATCTTGTAAGTGTGCCCACAGATACGGGAAAGCACATACAACCCCCTACCCCCCAACATACATACGTGCATACTCCCTGCCTCTGTTACCACTCCCTCCCCATCTCTGTTCTGGCTCTCTCTCTCTCTCTCACAAAATTCTAATTCTTCCCCGCATTCCAGTCAGTTACTAATTGTTCCTTTTGTGGTTTCCAGAATGGTGGTTGAGCCGAGTCTCCAAGATGAAAGCGAATTCTTATATGCCGCCCAGCCCGAGTTACTGAGGTACAGGACACCGGAGCTTACAGTGGACAAGGTTATGGACTGGTATCAGACCAGAGCAGAGGAAATAGAGCATTATGCCCGACAGGTGAGGGGAGGATGACAGCGGATCCTCCGTACCGTGCTGGGGCCTTAGGACTCTGCGTGGGTCCTGGCAGCCGGCCGGGGAGCCAGGGATCGTGGGTTTAGTTTGCAGAGATGAAGTGAATATGTCTTACTACTTTTGTTCTTTCCTTCTTTGCCTCACAAGCTTTTGTGGCTTTTCTGGGGATTCTTAAAAAGCAAATACATAAAGGAAAAATTACTCAAAATCTTTCTCTAAAGTATAAGTTGCAAAATATGATACATCCTATCCATGATTTTCCATTTATTTATTTTATTTTTTATTTATTATTATTTTTTATTTTCCATTTATTTTTAATAGGCTTAATACCATATTAGTGGAAATGACTGTATCAGCCCAGAAATACTTGACCAGCTCCCTGTCCTAGTGCAGTAATGCAGTTGGTTTTCATTTTGCTTTTTGGGAACCTTGTTTGAGGCTCTCTCTCTAATTAGTTTTCCTCAAGTCTAAGCCTAATTCCCCTCAGTTCCCCTGTGCCTTTATGGAGCTGCAGGGGAACCACATTGGACAATGGAAGAGAGGGATGAGGCTATACTGAACCTTAGGAGGTCTAAATGCTAATCTCAACTCTTCCACTAACGTACCTCGTGACTCTGGATCTGCCACTTACCTTTTTTGCACGTGGATTTTTTTCATGGGCTTGGTTCCTATACCAAGGGCAGTGAGAACAAAGAAAATACACCAGAGAGAATATTAAAAATTCTGCTAATTGAGTGCAATAGTTGTCTCCATCTTAGAGAACAGAAGTTGGCAGTTCAGAGGGAAGAATGGCAGAATGTACATTGAAATCTCATTCAGGGTCCGGTCATTGGATGCCTTTTTCTTTCTACTTGTGGTCTTGGCCTTGGGCCTCCTATCCTACCATCAGTTTTTCATTTGACAGGAAGGGTGATTGTAAAGGGTCTGATGAGCAGCAGTACTGTGGGACGGAATTTGCACCTTTTGTTTACATTTCTCCTTAGTGGTTGGTGTGGCCCTGTGTCTCCATTTGATAGTCTCCTTGAATTTCTGCTTAATCTGACTCCTACTCTTACTGTTCATAGAATTGAAGAGGAGTTATTTGTTGGAGCTGACGGTGATATTATAGATCAAACTTTTGGGGAGGGTGGGCCAAGAATATTTTATTGACTTTCAGGTCTTTGAAGATGGCTGAGGACCATAGTACATTTGAAAATGTTTAGAATCCTGATACTGGGATGAGAAAAATCTCTGGAGGTGCTCTGGCCTAACTCCCAATGTGCTTTGTACCTTGAGTGATAATGATGTGTCAGTGTAGGTTTATCGATTGTAACGAGCGTGCCACTCCAGGGTGGGCTGTAGATAATGTGGGAGGTCGTGGGTAGGTGAGGGTAGGAGCTCTGGGGGAAGTGGCTGGACTTCATTTTTGCTGTCAACACTGCCCTAAAATGTGAAGTCTATAAAGAATAAACAGAAAGGAAACTATAGAGCTTTCTGAAATTTAAGTTTGTTAACAGTCTAGTAATAATTCCTAGACACCTTGAATTCATTGTGTGGAATTAGGAGTAACTATAAAGAGAAGTGATTTGGGGATGCTTTGTTCAGCCGTCCTTTCTTTCTTTCTTCTCTTCCCTTTATATAAAAACACTCCTAATAGAAGCATTATTCTCCAGCTTCATTTTATTTATTGATGCTTCATGTGGCTTATACTACAAAGTGATATCTAACATAGTTTTTATCTTTTTCATTTTTAGAGACTTAATTGATGTGGGACTTCTTTTTCCTTGGTGCCTACAAATGCCTTTTAGCAAAACCTGTTTGTTGAATTAGGAAGTGTGTAGAGTAGTGAAATTTATCCAGTGAGGGCTTGGGGTACGTGGCATAATTCAAGTTGCATTAGAGCCTGCTTTCATTTAAGGTGTCAATAATTTGGTTTTAAAACATTTTTACCTCTGTAAGAATCTGGGAAAGCAACAACTTCAAAGTTGATACTAGGAAAACAAATCCGGATCACAAAATTGGAGAGTGTTTTACAAATGGCGAATGTGCTGTATGTGTTAAACCATTATTAGCACAAAGTTGTGTTTCATGCATCAGGCTTTCTGAAAATTCACCTGTGATAGTTTTTGTTTTTTTTTTTAATTGGTATACAGGTAGATACGGTTTTTTCAGATGTGAACTGTATTTTTATTACTAGAAATTAGGTAAAAAAATACTTACCTGGGGCGCCTGGGTGGCTCAGTGGGTTAAAGCCTCTGCCTACGGCTCAGATCATGATCCCAGAGTCCTGGGATCGAGCCCCACATTGGGCTCTCTGCTCAGCAGGGAACCTGCTTTCCCCTCTCTCTCTGCCTGCCCCTCTGCCTACTTGTGATCTCTGTCTGTCAAATAAATAAATAAAATATTTAAAAAAATATACAAAAAATGTCATCATTTCAAAAATGTTACATGAATGGCATTAGATAGTATGTAACCTTTTGGGATTGGCTTTTTAAAAAAAAAACAAACAAAAAAACTTACCTGTTGAAGTGTTACCAGATCACTCTTGTTTTGCCTCAAGCCTTTCCTACCTATAGTTTCCCCCCACCTTGTGTTTCCTGGCACTGTTCTTTCTAAATGAAAATGCATTTCTTCTCTTTTCATTTCATCTGTACTGGCAGTCCCTGGGGCTTTGAAGGGCTTTAAGGGCAGTCCTTTAATATTGCTCCGTGTCCTTCCTCTCCCTGCATGTGCTGCCCGCCCCCTTCTCTGCTCCTCCCAGCCCACCACCTCCTCATTTGCAGATGTTTTTGCTTTGTGTTTTACTGGGGGACCTGAGAACTCCATTCCCTTAGTCCTTATTCTTTCCAGCTTTTCCCAGAGGAGGAGAGCTCCTCTCTTGGATCCAGGGTACTGCTTTCCTTACCTGTGCTCTGGATTCCACATCCCGGCCTGCTCGGGGCTGTTCTGCGGCTCTTGGCTCTCTCCCCAGTGTCTTCAACCCCTCCTTCTCTACTTTGTTCCTATTTTTTTTTTTTTTTTGGCCATAAAGTTCAAACCGCCCCTGTTTTATAAATACAACAGCAAAAACTAAGAGTCCTAATCTCGCTGGCTTTGGTTGCAGCTGTCTTCCCTCTGTCACAGCTCAGCTCCGAAATAGTCCCCTGTGCTCTTGGTTGTCACTTTCTCAGTGATTTTTTCCTCCTCATTTGTCTGGAGTCTGGCCACCCCTGCCACGCCAGGGAAACTGCTGCTTCACGTCCGATTCCCTTCCTGTGTCACTTCACACATCATCCTCGGAAACCACTGCTTCCTCTCCCGCGGTCTCCTCTGCGCGGCTTCTGAGGGGTCTTGGTGCTTTCCCCCTTGTCCTAGGCTCACTCATCTGTTTTCGTCTCTGGGTGGCTCACATCCTTTGGTTGGTCCCTTGAATTTTGCTGTCCCCCAGGGGGCTGCTCTTGTCGCTAGTCCAGAGTCTTCTAATACTAGTCACTGCGGTTCTGCCCACTGGCCTGCTTGTTTTCTGGTCAGTTCCTTTCCAGTTCGTCATTCAGTGAATACTGAGTACTCCTTCTCAAGTGTGTAAACCAGCTTATGACATGCCCCCGTGGAAAATCCTTTGGTAGTATTTGCATTTCGGGATAAACGGCAACTTCCTTAGCTCAGGGAACAGCATTCTCCGTTCTGCGGCCCCTCCCTGCTGCCTTAGCCATGTTTCTGGTCACTTCACTTCAGGGAACTAACCACACTCTCACAGCACATCCCGCGTCTCGGCCTTGTGTGCTGTGCTCCTGCCCGCCTTCCTCTCCTCCCTTCTTGACCTGCCTGTGTCCACGGATTCGTGGAAGTGCACTTCAAGTCTTCCTCCCCGGGGTGGCTTGGTGACGGGTTGGGCTGCGCGCCCTTCCTTGAGGTCCCACTCGCCTCGCTGTACTTCAGCTTTTGACGTGATAGGTCAATTTTCCAACGAGGTGGAGAGATCACTGCAGGAGGAGACCTCTTCTTCCTCAGTTTCATATTCCTAACCCTGAGAATGGTGCTCGGTTCGGAGGAGGTCCCCAGTACATAACCTGTCGTCTAGGAGTAAGGGAGTAAGTGAGGGGTGCGAGGTGCCGGGAGCCAAGGTCATGTTCATTGATTTTGCCATCACACAGAGGTACGTCCTTTCATCAACCCAGTCAAGGGTTAGGGACTCACATTGATGTGTCCTGAGCATGTCTACGAAGATCAGTCCTCACTGTGGTCTAAATGAAATGTAAATATTTGCATTTAGACAGAGAAGGTGTCTCCCAGCGTTTACCATTCAGCGAGTGTTTACTGACTGCCCTTTCTCTGGGGGGCGCCGTGGAAGGATAGGTACTGAACGGGGATGTAAAAGCAAAAATGTTTGTTTCCGGAGCCGAGTGACAGAGTGAAAGTAGGATTGATTTGGCGTTACCACTAACCAGCTTCCCCCCTCCCGCTTGTTAATGTTGTGAGAATTAAATTGACAAATATATGTAAAACTGCTCTTAAACTGTCATGCTTTATGAATTTAAGATAGTTGTCTTTCTTTTATTATCTCTAGTATTTCTTGTTGATTGTTTCGAAACAGCTTGACGATGTATTTGATGAAGAACTCTACTGTTTTTACACTAAGTAAATGTAGGTTGCTGATAATATAATTTTATATAAGGTGATTAGCAGAATTAGATTCTGTGCTGGAGGCTTTTACTTGAGAAGATGTGGGAGACACAGCACACTCAGATTTACTGTCGCTTTTCTGTTTCAGGTCGACTGCGCGTTGTCACTCATTCGACTTGGAATGGAGCGGAACATTCCCGGTTTGCTGGCTCTGTGTGATAATTTGGTTACTCTGGAAGCTTTGGTTTACGAAGCCGGGTGTGATTTAACCCTGACCTTGAAAGAACTCCAGCAGATGAAAGACATTGAAAAACTAAGACTAATGATGAATGGTGTAGGTTTTATTTTAATTTTCTTCCTAAGCATTCCCTATGTACTTTGATTAATGTGGGTCTCAAAGCTGAAGATAAAATGTCCTCCAGATCCGAGCACTTAGTAAATAAAGGAAGGTTTCTTGTCTTAAAAAATAAATAAAAATAAATTAAAAATTAAAAAAAAAATTAAAAGTAAATTTTAAAAAATCTAACTTTTGAATAAATTACTGAAAGTATCCCCACATTCTTTTGGCTGCTTTTATACCTTGCTTGCCCTTTATTCATACTCCTCTTTTTTTTCTTTTAGCTAGGCATATTTCTAAACCAGCTGGCTATTCTAATAATCATGTTTCCAGTCCTTCACTATGTTAAAATTCCCAATTACTTAAATATTTCACTTACACAGAAATACTGGCGTTTGTAGGGCTAGGTGCTTGTGAGAAGAAAACATCATGGCTTAGGGCTCATGACCTTAGGAGAATTTGCCCAGCACTTTTAGATTCTTCCCGGGTCACCCTAGGGTGAAAGTGCACTCCCGCACGTTAGAACCTGGTTTCTGCTGAGCCCACAGAATAGAGACACCACTGAGACAATGAGACAATAATGGTGGCGCTGCCGGGCGCCATCTGTCAAGGGCGCCATCTGTCAAGGGCGCCATCTGTCAAGGGACGCCTCGTGTAGTCTTTGCTCTTGGGCAGCCTGTTGTTCCAATGGGCCGGTTGCGGGGAGGAGCCACGGCTGCCTTAGGAGCTCTCTTTTCTCCCTGACTGCCTAACTGCTTCCTCCCTCCCTTCTTTCTTTTCCGCTCTTCTCTTCTCGTCTCTTCTCTCTTCTCTTTCTTCCTCCTGTGCTTTCTTTTTCATCTTCCTTCCTTTTTCTTCTAGTCATCTTTCTCCCTCAGGCGCCCCTTCCCTTTCGCTTAGTAATTTTTACCCCCCGAGAAACCCACCTAGTGAACGCTGATTTGTATTATAGGTAAGACTCCTTTTACAGGACTTAGGTGGATCTTCTGGAATAAATAAAAGAAGGAATTGGGTAATGTCAGGGAGAATGAGTAAAATCGTGTGTCATTTGGGGTTTTGTGAAGGTGGATGTACAGGAGCAAAACAAAACTGAAAAGGAAAAGGGAGAGATTCTGGGATTTTATACGGAAGATGGTCCTCAAATGGTTCCCTTCGAGAGCTCTTCAGTGCTCCAGTCTCTGCCTCTCTGCTTTTTTCTGTTTCACTCTTCCTGTCCATGATCACTCTCTCTCTCTCTCTGCACACACACACACACACACACACTCTCACGTTTTTGGGGTAGAATCTCTCTCTGCTCTGGGAGACCTCATGTTGAAGTTGTAGTAGTAGCGTGTTGGTCTTCCAGAGCAGGGCGTAGGTTGTGGGGACCACGGTCACGCTGGGTCCCTCACAACCCACCTCTGAGGTGAGCTGGGGTATCTGTTTTAGTAAGTGTTGGGCTTCTGTTGTTTCACATTAGTTTGATCATATGTGAGGTTTAGAACTTGTTGTCTGGAATAATCAGGTATTGAATGTGTGTGTTTGGTTAATTGTGTTTTCAGTGTTCCGAGGACAAATATGTGACAAGTGCGTACCAGTGGATGGTTCCCTTTCTTCATCGTTGTGAGAAACAGGCTCCTGGTGTGGCTAACGAGCTATTAAAGGAATATTTAGTAACGTTAGCTAAAGGGGACTTAAAATTTCCCCTGAAGATATTTCAGCATTCCAAACCGGATGTAAGTAGAAACTCTAACTTCTTAAGAACCTCTGTGCTTCTTTCTCTGCAGAATTAGGTTTTATTTGTCAATTTGTTATAATAAGATTTATAAGTAATTTCCCTTTAAACAAAAGGAAATGGCTGTCATGTTATTCTTTTCTTTTACTATTATTTAAATTTTATTTAACATCAATTAACATACAGTCTATTATTAGTTTCAGAGGTAGAGTTTAGTGATGCACCATTTGCATACAACACCCAGTGCTCATTCCATTGAGTGCCCTCCTTAATGGCCTTTCCCCCAGTTAAGCTATACCCCCACCCACATCACCTCCAGCAACCCTCAGTTTGTTTCCTAGAGTTCAGGGTCTTTCTTTTTCAAGTATTTTATTTATTTATTTGATAGAGAGCACGCAGAGAGCATGAGTAGGCAGAGCAGCAGGCAGGGGGAGGGAGAAGCAGACTCCCCGCTGAGCAGAGAGCCTGATGCAGGGCTCGATTCCAGGACCCTGGGAACATGACCTGATAACCTGAGCTGAAGACAGATGCCCAGCTATCTGAGCTACCCAGGCGCCCCTAGAGTTCAGTGTCTTTTATGGTTTGCCTCCCTCTCAATTTGACATTTTTTCCCCTTCCCTTCCCCTGTGTTCATCTGTTTTGTTTCTTAAATTCCACATATGAGTAAAATCATAGGTTCTCATGTATTCTTTAAACATGTTTCAATTCAGTCCATTTTTTTAGACGTTCATGTTTCTTTATTCCAATGTTTGTTGACTTTATATTTCTATTGATTATGTGTATTGATGTATATCAAGATGAGAAAAACTAATACTCGATAGAGAACTGAATTCTTACTATAGACAGGCTCTATATAAGTATTAACTCATTTAATCTTTTTAACAATCCTATGGGGTGGGTATTTTTATTAGTCATCGGAGGGAGAGAAAAATTGTGATACAGAGCGGTCAGGCAGTTGCCCAGGGTCACACAGTAAGGAGTGGAGTTTGGATTCACACATGGGCTTCTTCTTCTTCTTCTTTTTTTTTTTTTTAACACATGGGTCTTCTAATTTCACAGCTGTGTTCTTCATCATTAAGCTTTACCCTAACACCAACAGAAGAAGAAAAGATTCTTGCCCCTTAGGATCTTCAAAATATTTATGAAAATCTTTAGGATCTCATAAGGAAATCTATAATTATTCTTAATAATTTTTATATTTGCTTGAGAGTACTATATGGTTGACTCTCAAACAACACAGTGTTTAGGGGCGCTAGTCCCCCATCTCCTATGCAGGCCAAAATCTGTGTATGATTTTTGACTCTCCCCAAACTTAACGATCAGTAGCCGACTGTCGACCTTACCAATAACATAAACAGTTGATTATTTTTAGAAAACAGTAAGCTAGAGAAAGGAAAGTGTTATTAAAGTCATACAGAAGACAAAATGCATTTACAGTACTGGCTCTATTTATGAGTAAGCGGACCCTGGCAGTGCCGGGGTCAGCTGCATTTATAGGTCTGTACTTCTGCGGGATTCAAATGGTTGTTCAGATTCAGTGGCCGTAAGTCATTTTATTAAGTGCAGCATACTTTTGCGAAGTAAATAACCTCTTAATTTAGCCATAAGTCAAATATGTTGTTTCAAGAGACAGTGGCTCCCTTTCTGTTGGAGGGGGCTCAAGCAGGAAGTAGGATAGCACCGTCACTGTAAGGCACTGACTTCGTGGTCCGGTTCAAAGCCTTGGATTGGGTTTCAAGCAGAAGCCATGTAAGGCCCCTTCCGATCCCAAATTCCACGTGAGTGCACTTCCTTGAGCTAGCCTGTGCAGCAGTCGGAGTCCTCTGAAGTATATGGCCACAGACCATATAGTCAGGATAAAAAAAAGAAACATTGCTTGGTTAACCTTACACATTTTCTTCATTTCTGAAAAACGGTTGTCAAACGTGTCTCTGTTCTTTGGCTGTTTAGAATTTTCCATCTTCTCATAGGCAGTTCCCACTTAGTATTCTGATTTTGAATTTGGGGTGGTTTGCCGTGAGCTGAGGCTGGGTTGCTTCCGACAGCGGAGTACTGTGCGAGCAGCAGGATGGATTGAATATGAATGTTTTATGAGGAAGAAAGAAGTGACTTTAAATTCCTTCCAGTAATCTCGTTTGTGATTCTTCTTCCTTACAGAGCCTTGGAAATCCTTTGTGTGTCGTCAGCTTTTCGTTGTTTTTACTTGGCAATTTAGTATGTGCCTTTTGAATAAAACATGCAGCCATTTGCTTTTGTTGAAATATGTAAACATCAAAGCAGAAAACAATGGGGTTGCTGGGCTCCTCCTTTCCAATCTGTCCTCTTTATCTCTATCAATATTATCTTTTCCCAACGGAAATTTGATCATGTCATGATCTGTGGGAAACCAGTGTCTACAAGGTAAATGTTGGGCTCTCTGGAGTGGCTTAGAAGGTTCTTTGTGGTCTCTTTCCAATCTGTCTCTTTAGCCTCATTTCCCTCTGAGAGTGACTGTGCTAGTCCACTCACACTGACCTTCTCAACCCATCTTCATGCTGTCTGTCTGGCCTTTCATGCCTCTTTTTGCTTTTATAGACTATTTCCTTTGTTTGAGATGGTCAGCTTCCCTTTCCTTCCCTTTACAGACACCTGCCTGTCCTTCAGGATTCTCTCTGCTAGGAGACCTGTGACTTCTCTGTGCGATGACAGGTCTTGTCCTTGCCTCTATAATAACCCACATCACACTGTGTCATAATTCATGTTCACGTGTTTCTCTTTCCCTCCCTCTTTTTCCTACGTATGTTCTCTATGTCTCAGGCTTCTGTGTATTACCAGGAAGTCAGCGCTTTGCAGAGAGTAGGTGCTTAGTAAATTTAGTCAAGCAAATGATGGGTGAATGATTGAAACTGGGTTTCATTATAATGCTCTAGACTCTAGACCACTTGCTAACGTTTGTTTGCTGTATTAGGATTGTGCTTGGAGCACTGTTTTTATTTTATTTTACTCGACTCTTCACGGAAAGAATGTACCTTGGATCTGCCATGAGTCAAGCACAGTGTTTATAGAATATAGCAGGAAACAGGAGCAGTGATTTCTGTATCAGACAGCTCAGGCTAAATTATGCTGCATTAACAAACGATCACCAAATCCGAGTAGTTTAGAATGGCAGACATTCATTTCCCACAAGCACAGTATAGGCTATGGTTGGACTTCTGCTTTGTTCCATGTCTTGTTATGACTTGGCTAAAAGAGCAGGCCCCTTTCTAAGCTTGGCCCAGGATCCAAAGAGCAAAGCAGAACCACACAGTGGCTCTTAAAGCTTAGCTCCGAGTGTGTCAAGTTACATCCTCTCACATTTCACAGGCCAGAAGAAGTCTAAGCCAAGCCTGTTGTTAACGAGGAGGGAAGCATGATCCTGTCTTGGAAAGAAGGGAGTGAGCACTCGGGAACAATAATACAAACACATATTTATCCTCTTAGCTGTAACACGTGCTTCAAACTCTTCCTCTCCTTTATCACATCCTGATTAAGCACTCATCTGGCTCACCTGTGATGTTAAGCTGTTGCTCTTTATTTGCATGGCCCTTTGGAAAGTGGAACTTACAAAGGAACAGAGGCAAGTCTGGTTGGAGGTGATTTGGGAATAAAATATTCTGCCTTCTCGAATTGTTCTCGGTCTTCTGTACTAGCATTTCTTTTTTCTTCTTCTTCTTTTAATGCCTTGTGTATGGGAACTATGGGCTTAAAAAAAAAAACAACAGTTTTCTAGGCCCAACCCAGATACAATGGATTAGAATTTGGGGGATATGGACCTGGAATATGCATTTGACAATTTATCCAGTGATTCTGATAGAAAGCCTCTTGATCTGTGTTACAATTATTTCCCACTGTTGGTTTGCTGTTCCTCCAGTTCTCATAGTGGCGAAGGTCACTTTCATCTGATCAGGAATGGAACTGTGTCAAATTCCAAAAGGACTCTCCTGCTCCCAGTTCTCCCACGTTCCTGTAGTACAGTACTCCAGGGCCCTGAGTTTGGAAGCTTTGGGTGCGGACCTAGGCCTGTATGCCAGCAGTGGTATAGATGAGAGAGTCTACTTAACACTTGAAACTCTTGCCTGCAATTTCCTGCTTGCCTGCTTTGGGTCTACGCTCCTTAGGGAATGGAAAAGTGCCTCTAGAACTGTGCTATTCAGTATGATAGCCTCTAGCATGGGTGGCTATATAAATTAAAAAATAAAATAAAAAAATTCATTTCTTCAGTCTCACTAGTTTTCTATTTCCAGTAGTTTGTAGTTACAAACAGTGCTACAGTGAATAACCTTGTTCATGCATATTTTTGTGTCTTTGGTATAGCTTCAAGGTGTATTCCTTGAAGAGGGCTCCTAGCCTAAAGGCAGGGTCATGTTGCCATTGCCAGATTGCTCTCCAGAGGGCTTGGTCCGCTTGACTTTCCCACCAGTCGTGGAGGAGCATCCCTAGTTCTCTACAGCGTTGTGGACAGAGTATGGTGCTGTATTTTAAAATTTTTGCCAGTGTGGTAGGTGAAAAGTGATATTTCAGTGTTGTTTTAATTTGCGTTTTTTTAGTTATGAGTGAATAAGAACATTTCCTCACACATTTGAGGGAGCTATTTCTTTCTTGGTGAATTGTCCATCGTGTCTTTCCCCCATTTTTCACTTGGACTTTTGTTCCTTTGTGATTTACTTTTGTAGAAATTCAGATTTATTGGTGTAATTAGCCCTTTTTTGTGCTATGTATTGTGTATATTTCTCCCAGTTGGTAGGGTGTCTTTGGACTTTGTTTATGATGATTCGTGTCAGGCCAGAATTTTTATCTTTTTATTTATGTGCAGTCAAATTGAACAATCTTTTATTGCTTCTGTATTTTGAGTCATGGTGAGAAAGCCTTTAACTCCAGTTAAAGAAGAATTCACTCATTTTCATTCAGTACTTTTATGGTTTTATTTTTATGTTTAGATCAGTAATCTACTTTGGAGTTCATTCTTTTGTATGGTGAGATGTGGATCTAATTTTTTTTTCCCCAGATGGCTACCTAGTTGTCCCAGCACCATTCATTAAAAGTTTTGTCTTTTCTTGAATGATTTAAGATGCCACCTTTGTCATATACCAAATTTCCATTTGTTCATTTGTCTCATTCTGGAGTTCTTATATTGTTACTGGTTTGTCTGTATACTAGGCACACACTGTTTTATTTTGTATCTTATTTTATTTATTTATTTATTTATTTAAGAGAGAAAGCAAGCAAGCAGGGCCAGACACAGAGGGGGAGGGAGAGGGACAAGCAGACTCTGTGCTGAGTGCAGAGCTCCATGTTGGGCTTGATCTCAGGACCTTGAAATCATGACCTGAGCTGAAATCAAGATGCTTAACCAACTGAGCCACCCAGGTGCCCCTAGAGTGCACTGTTTTAATTATAGAGATTTTATAATGGGTTTTAAAAATCTGGTAAGGGTAGTATTCCACTGTATTTTTTTTTCCCTAGGTTTTTTTTTTTTTTTTTCTTGTGATCTTTTTAAAAAGATATTCTTACATGTTTGTTTCTCCATCTGAACTTTTTTTTTTTTTTTTTTTTTTTTTTTTAAAGATTTTATTTATTTATTTGACAGACAAAGATCACAAGTAGGCAGAGAGGCAGGCAGAGAGAGAGAGGGAAGCAGGCTCCCTGCTGAGCAGAGAGCCCGATGTGGGGTTCGATCCCAGGACCCTGGGATCATAACCCGGGCTGAAGGCAGAGGCTTTAACCCACTGAGCCACCCAGGCGCCCCATCCATCTGAACTTTTGAACAACTTGGCTAATTCCATAAAATAGCTTGTTGGTATATTTACTGTGATTATATTAAATTTATAAATTGGTGAGACCAATATCTTTATAATGTTAAGTCATCCTATTCAAGAAGAGGGGGTATCATTCTGTTTGTTCATGTCTTTTTTTACTGTCTTTCAGGAGTGTTTGAAAATGTTTCTCATGTAGGTCTTGCACATTTCTTGTTAAATTTATTCCTAAGCATTTAATTTTCTGTTTCTATTTTAAAGCGACTTTTCCCTACCTTCACTCCTGTTTGTTGTTTCTGTATATGAAAGCTATTAATTTTGTCTGCTAATTTTGCATTCTGCCACTTCACTTATTTTTTGTATTGTTTTGTTCTCTGGGGTTTTCCAGGTATCATATTTTATCATCTGTTCTTTATCTACTTATGTGTAGTGCATAATTTTAAAACCATTTTTAAAAACCAAATTATAATTTTTAAAAATTTTACCGTGCTCTGCAGTATGGAAAATAATGTGCTGCCCATGGTGGGGAAGACTTACTGATTTCCTAGAAAGTTTTAGAGGAGCTCTCTTCTATTGGCTTGAGGTGGGGCAGCTAATGGTTTAACAGTTACCACTGAGATTTTAGGGCAGGAATGATGGAAATAAGAAGAAGTATGTCTTACACTTTATGAAGTTAGACATCTTGTAGAGTTGAACAGAGCAAGAATAGTAGAAAGTATCTTAAAACTTCGAGCATTACGATTCATGTGCATAATAGATTGTTTTAAGAAAGATATGCTAAATGGCACAGGAAGAGAACAAAAAGAAGCCATAGGAATACAGAGAGGAGAAGGATCTGTGTTTGAGAGTAGTATGAGGATGTGTTCATTAGACTAGCATTTATGGAGCTTATGGACAAGACTGGAAATCTGGGAAAGCCCAACTGAAGTCAGCGTCAAATAGAGATAAAGTGGGATTCTCAGGGAGGTTTTAGATAGGGCAAAATTAAGTTTTTGAGAAGAAGTTCCATGCAGGAGTAGAATAAGACAAAGAGACAAAAGACTAATATCATGTTTATATAAGCCAAGTAATTTAATTTGCATGAACTAAAATTTGCCTAGCGGTTCATAGGACAGGAAAGGTGAGTTGGCACCAGGCCATGAAGGACCTTGGATGGAAGGTTTATTCTTTACCTTTCAAATTGTAGGGCTTCTAAGGATTACCAACAAGGTTTTGAACACACGTGATCAACTGTGGATTCTAGAACATTTAACTTGCCAAGTGATACTTGAATGTTGCAGGGAGGGAAAGATAGGAAGCAAGGAAATCAAGGGAACCATCACAGAAACACAGAAACACAGGCTTCTGTTTCAGTTGTTTTTCCAGTTTATTCCTTTCACTGAAACTGCTTTCAGCTTTTTCCTTTTCCTCCATGAGTTGTTTATGACTGTAGTTTTCCTCCATCTCTCCCGTTCTTCCTGTCTGTGAAGTTTTCCTGCAGGAGCTTGAGGAACCCTGTCGCTTCGTGTGGGCCCTGGGGCCGGCTGCCTGCATTAGGCTCCTGGCCTGGCCATGACCAGCCCTGCGCCTTGAGCAAGTGACGTGTCCTGTCAGTGCCCCAGCCTCCCCTTAGGGAAATGGTGTGAGGAATTAGGAATGAATGCTTGGGAAGCATGGAGAAGTAGCACCTGGCACACAATAAGAAATCAGGAAAAATTAGGGATTTTAATTAATTTTTAATAATAATTATTTTTACTGTGTTCTGTCTCAGTTTCACCAGTTCGTCACTTGGCAACCCTGGATAACTCTGTCACATGTTGATGTCACATTAATGCCATGTTTTTTTCTTAACCCCTTGAAGAAAGGTATAGAACTCTGTTAACTCTGCTGCATCGGAAAACTTCACTTCCCTGTTACTTGAATGTTTCTTCTTCCCATCCACTGACGTGATTTTTCTACTGAGAAGATGCCTTGTTTGGCAGCTCCTCTCCATCACTTTCCTGAGTTTCTACCAAAATGTTGAAAACCACCAGATCTTTATTATGGAAATTGCTTTAAACTTATTTTGTCATTGAAGAAGGCTCTGAGAGTATAGGTTCAACTTTCCATTTTGCTGTCTTTGATAATAATGGCAGCATTCTTCATGTATTAATTTCATCCTCACAGCAATGATATTAGGAAGATGTAATATCCAGTAAGCTGAGAAGTAGAGATGAGAAAAACAAGGCACAAATACAGTATGTTCGTATTCCAGAAAATAAGAAAGTCTGGTTTGCACTGGGAAGTGTGTATCCTGTAGAGACAGTGACCCGTAGTAGCCGGCTTTCTGCATCAGAATATGTTCTGTGATTTGAATATTGCTGCATTGCAATGTGACTTCTTTTGAATAATGTCAGTGCTGTTTAGTTACATGACTAATATATAATGCATCCTGAAAAATAGTAGGTTCAAACATCTCTGAATATTAGTTAAGGAATTTTATATATTTTTGTAATTGAAACACATAAAATTTGGCTTTAGGGTTAGAAATGCTTTTAATGAATTGCCTTTTTAATTCACTATGTTTCTTCTATCTACTTTATCCTGAATGGGTCATAAATTGAAGAATCTGTTTTTAGCAGATGCGAAGCTTATGGGTACAAATTATCTTTTCTAGCTGATTCTGTAATTAAAATGTGATTTCATTTAGAATTATTAAAGACCCCAAAAGTCTGTAAGCTAAAGAAAAATCAAGATTTGTTTTTGTAGCTGATTAATTGCACTATTTAATATTCTATTGACAGTTGCGCTGGGCTATGGCAAAACTGACTGTAAATCTACTGATGTTCAGTACAGCATGCTTTCTTTTCTCTAGCTGCAGCAAAAAATTATTCCCGATCAGGACCAACTGATGGCAGTAGCTCTGGAGTGCATCTACAACTGTGAACGAAATGACCAGCTGGCTCTTTGCTATGACATATTAGAATGTCTTCCACAAAGAGGATATGGGTAAGAACCTACAGCGTGCCAGGCTTATTGTCTTTTCATCCTACCAGCTAAAATGAAAATGTTGCTTCCCAGAGGGTTCATTAGACAGAATTTTGGGCATATAAAAAATATACAGAGAAGAAAATGGAATCATCTGCAAACCTGTTGCCTAGAGATAAACTTCTGTTTTTCCAGCAGTGTTTGAGCAATCACTATAATTTTGCCAACCTTGATCAATTATCCATCAGAGAACAAAAATATCACCACCACCACAACAAAAAGTACTTTGCATCTATCGCGTAGACAGTGATGTCTCTGTCTTAAGTTGTGTTTCTAATTAAGCATTTTTCGTATTTATGAGCTCATGGTATTCTGCGAATTATTTGTTCTTGGCCCTTGCCTATAGTAATCGTGTTCAAGTAGTAATGTATGAATATACATAATTTTATTTTACTTTGTTTTTCTTTGTTTTATTGAAATATAATTAACATACAGCACTGCATAAGTTTGAGGCGTTCGTCGTAATGACTCGATGTACATCGTGAAACGACCACAGTTTAGTTAACATCTGTCCTCGCATGCAGATACAAAAAAAAAGAACAAAAAGTTTTTTACCTCGTGATGAGATCTTTTACTTTCATAACAACTTTCAAATATAACATATAACAGTGTTTTTGTTGTTTTCAGTTGGTTTCCCAAATTGTTCCTTGAGTGGAACATGTACATTGTATGTCATTGTCCCCCGTACATACTTATCTTAGACCTGGAAGTTTATACCTTTTGATCGCCTTTACCCATTTCCCATGCCTCCCACTCCCACCTCTGGTAGCCACAAATCTGATCTTTTTCTGTGAGTTTGTTATTTTTGTTGTTTTGGGTTTTTGGTTTTTTTTTTTAAGATTCCACATATAAGTGAGATGATCACACAGTATTTGTCTTTCTTTGTCTGACTTTTTTCACTTAGCTTAATGCCCTCAAAGTCCATCCATGTTGTCATAAAGGGCAGGATTTCCTTTTTTTTTCTTTTTTTTAATGGCTTTCATATTCCATTGTGTGTATGAAAATGGCACATTTTTGTGATTCATACATCTATTGATGGACCCTTAGGTTGTTTCTTATCAATCTCGGCTACTGTGACTAATGCTGCTCCCTCTTTCTTTTCCTTCTAAGGAGATTTTAATTTTTTGTGAACTGAATGATAGAGATCACCAAGTTTGCACCCCATTGTGAGATAGTTTCATGCAGTCGCCAACAGTACTGCAATCAGGTGTGAGTTTGATGGGTAAAGGATATTTGCGTGGGACCGAAGTATTACCTCAGCGAGTTCATTTATTTTTTTTTTGTCATTTCAAAGGGGAAATTTAGCTTTCAAAAATAGAAGCTGACTGACGTCACCTTTAATTAAGCTACCAGATGTGCTGTCACAATCAGCCTGGTGTTACATGCCTCCTGTGAGGTGCCAGTCTGAAGTAAAGGTGTTCATTCTTACTCTAGTCAGTCCTCTGGGCCGAGCTTCAGGGTTACTAGCGGATGCAGAGAAGGGGGAACAAGTTAAATCACACCATGAAGGAAACGGTCTAGTAAATGCAAAGTGTGAGACACTCTCCAAGTCAGCTGGTCTTTCCACTTTGTGAAAAGTCTTGTGTCATGGAGGTGCTGATCCAAGATCAGGGAATCTGGGGGGTGCCTGGCTGGCTCAGTCAGGAGAGCATGTGACTCTTAATTTCAGGGTCGTGAGTTCGAGCCCCACATTGGGTGTAGAGATTACTTAAATAAACAAAAATTTAAAAAAAGATGAAGGAGTCCAAAGAGACATAATCCTTTCCTAATTTTTAACTATAAAGTAACATATGCGCATAATGAAAATGAAGAAATTGAAAAATTTGTAATTGATCAACAGCTGTTTGCTGCCCCACTTTCCCCGTGTCTCCTCACAGGAAATACCAGCTTAAAGAATGTGTTTCTTCTGGTCTTTGCCTGCCTCCTCTAAGACAGCTCATGTTGTGGCTGCAGTTTTACATGATTATTGACTTCCTTTTATGGAATTCTACCCATCCCCCACACCTACTTCTACCATTTTTTCAGTATAGTTAGGGTAGTATTTTCATCATTATATTATGTAAATATTGTTTCTACAGAGCTGGGTATGATTATATTTCCTTTGTATGCAACTTTTTGTTTTTCCTGTCCCCCCTCCCTTCATTTTTAGAAATTTCCTTTTCCTTTTTTGTTGTTTTGTTTGTTTCCATGTATCTCCTTCTCTCTTCTGATGGAAATAGAGAGCTCTTTTCTGTGGTCAGACATATCTCAGTTCCTTCCCTTTTTCCCATTTTCTCTCCCTCTGTACCTTTTGGAACATCCTTCTTGGAATTGTCTTTTCTCTTGCTTCGATGTGGGTTAATTGTCCCATATTCTGTACAGCTGCCACCCTGAGGCTTGGGTTTGCCTCTCTCTTGTGTTACGTATCGCATTTCTGAAATTTCTTTTCTCCTTCCTTTACTTATTCTCTCATTTTGGTGGAACACAATCTTAACAGTTTCCTGTCAAAGATTACATGGAGGCATTTTTATTTTAAGACTGTTCCATGTCAGAAAGTTACCCCCTGAACTCAATAGAAACCTTGGTTATGTATACAGTTCTAGGTTTATAATCTTTTCCTTGTGAGTTTTGAGGGCATCAGTCTTGTCCTCTCCTCCCAGGATTGTCAATTAGTCCTATACCATTGTAAATCACTGCTTTATAGATGGCTTTTCTTCCTTTTTGGATATTTCAGTACCTTCTCTTCATTTCTAATGTTCTGAAATATCATAAGGATGTGTTTTATTGTGACTCTGAATTTGTTATGTTGTATGAACATATGTTCCAATCTGGAAAATCCTGCCCTTTAGAGCTTTGGGAAATTTTCTTACATTCTTTCCTTGATAAGTTTCCTTGGTAATTTTATTTGTACTCCCTTCCCTTTTTCTTTCTCTATTTTTTAATACTTCTTTATTTACTGCCTTTTTTATTTTTTTCCCCACTTTTTGATCTTTTGTTAAATGATCTGGGAGTTTCTTCAGTTTTATCTTTTCATCCTTCTTTTGAATTTTAAGATTTATTTTGACTTTCTTATTTAAATTCTAAGAACTTTTAAAATAAGATAGTGTCCAACTCTTGTTTCAGAGTAGGAAACTCTGTTCCTCTGCTCCCTGCACTACATACTTTCTCACCACGGTCTCTCATTTTTCACATTCTGGTTGTTTGTATATCTTCCTTTACTGTTAGGGACTGTCCTCCATGTTGAGTGATTCTTGATCATTAATTTATATCTAAGACACTAAGAAACTGATTGGAAGCCTTGTGACAACATAAAGCCTTTTCATTGTAGGAGTGCTTGGGAAGTCGCCTCGTATGTGAGCATCTAGCTTGTCCTCTTGTTTCAGGTTTGATTTTTTTGTGTAGGTTCATCTTAGATTCTAGTATGTTACAGGAATGTTGGGTAGTTTAGAGATGCTGATCATTCATCGCCTCACCATGGGTCTCAGTGCCGACCAGCCAGAAGGAATCCAAGCAGTTAGACTTCTCAGTGGTAAAGCTGAATGGAGATTGTGGTAGCGCTTGATATGTCCTTGCCTTCCTCCATCTAGGTTAGGGAATCTTCATGTAGAGTGCCTCAGCATGTGTTTATTACCCAGACTTAACAGAGATATGACCATAGGTTATCTCACGTCCTTAGTAAAGACTGGCAGGAATAGCAGGTGTGCCTCTGGGAACCATAGGTCTCTCTGAGAACTATGGGCTGTCAGTAGGCAGCGAAAGGCTGGTAAAGGGATTGTATGGACAGATTTTGTAGCACAATGTCATTACCCATCATTTAGAAACCTCAACCCAGTGACTATCAGGGTGTTAGTAGTAAAATTGTTCTCCCTAGAGGGTAACAAGAGATGCAAAGGCTTCTCTTAATGTCTGTGGCAGAGGGTAGTAGTCGTGGGAAGTCTCTTCCTTAAATGGCCTTGCTGGGAAACTTGATAGTCTGTCTCAGCTTTTGTGGCTCCTTTGTTGTCCTTGAATCAACTCGTCAAGCTCATTGACTCCCAAGTGACACGTATAATTTTTAGGAATAAGTGTATTAGACCTTGTTTTTCAGTAAGATCAAACTAGCATAAATATCAACTAGAGCTAATCTATTAATTTTTAAACAGGAATTTGCCTACCATGAAGTATCAATGAATGATGATATTACAAGAACATATTTTATGTAGACATTATAATTACAGAATTAGTGTGTTTTTGAAGAGTGTGTAGGCTAAGAAATACCTCTTTTTCTTGGCTTCAGATTAATGATTTCTTTTGATCTAATAGACTTTTTTGTAAATACAAAAATAGATTGATACTCTCTTGTTTTTCATGTATTTCTTAATGATTATGTTTCATATTTAGTTTTCTAAGTAACATTTTTAAATTAACCTACTATTAAAATATAGAGCTTCCAAATATTTTCTGTGATTCTCTTCATGCCAAGTTCATCAATTTTATTCTGCCTATGGTTAGTTGTTCATTTTTAGTAGTTACATGGTTATTTACCAAATGGTAAACTGTTATCTTTTTTTTCATCACTTAGGAAATGAACACTTATTTAACCTAATTAATTTTTGTGCATCTTATGTAGGCAACATATTCCACTGGCTGAAAAAATTCTATAGTAATTATGTTTATGGATGTCAATTCACAAAGGAAAAACCCTGTATTCTTCTTTTTTTTAAAGATTTTATTTATTTATTAGAGATGTAGAGCATAAGTAGGCATGGCTGAAGATGTTCAGGAAATAAGACCAACATTTTGCCCAGCAGTGTAATATTGTTGTATATTAACTGTAAGGGGAACACCGTATCTTTTTTTCACTTGAGTATTATATTCTATGTAAAAAACTACTACTAAAACTTAATTTTAATTTTTTTCTCTCAATCTTTCAGTCATAAAACAGAGGTAACAAATGCTCTTCATGACATGGCAGACCAACTGGAACAAATTCTCAGGTGAGAAAAATGTCAGTCTGTTGGCTCTGTGCTGATGCAGGAGGTCTGCCCAAGAAACGTTACTTTTCATACTCCAGTGTCGTTTGCAGTTTGACTTCCTATTTGTTTGACTCTCTTGGGAGTGAATTTTCTTTTTCTTTTTAATTTTATTTATTTATTTGTCAGAGAGAGAGTGGGAGAGAGAGTGAGTGAGCGTAGGCAGAGGGAGAAGCAGGCTCCCTGCCAAGCAAGGAGCCCGATGTGGGACTTGATCCCAGGACGCTGGGATCACGACCTGAGCCGAAGGCAGCTGCTTAACCAACTGAGCCACCCAGGCGTCCCGGGAGTGAATTTTCTTAATACAAATGTAGCGCTAGCTGTGGTAGGGTAATTAAGAGCCTGGATTTTGAAGACTGGTGGACCTGTGTTCAAATATGGGCCTGGTGACCCAGAAGCTGTGTGATCTTTGAACCCCGGGTTTTCCTATTTATAGTATCTAACCCATGAGCTAATGGGATTAATGTTAGAGTAACCATTTAAAGTGCTTCCTACCCAGGAGGTACACAAGAAATGTTAGTTCCTGCAACAGTTATTACGTCTGTCAGCAAACAGTGTTTATTATACTCCTGACTTCCGATTTTTGGGCATATTACCTCTGATAGGATATCTGGATTAGATTAAACTGCACTAGAGCCTTCAAGTAACTTTACAGTAATATTCTTCACTGTCAAAATGAAGCATTAAACTTTCTATGTTGGAGCCTGAAATTCCTAATGTGGCATTTAGGAAGTCAAATATATTTTACTAGCATTTATATGTGTATATGAAGATGCTTGAGTAATTTTAAATATCTGTATTAAAAATTTTAGGGCTAACAAAATTTTTTCCAACACATAATTATAGAATTATAAGGTAATAGCATCACTTTATAGTGGTGATATGAATAGAAAAGTATAATAATTTGGAGTCTACTAATTAGAAGTTTTATTCATTGAATTTAAGGGACTTCAGTATAAAAATATTTCAAGTTGTATTTAAGGATAAACTGTTTTTGTGCCATATGTGTATGGGAATTGAATGAAGAATCATTCACTTTCCTTAGGACCTCTGTTTCTGTTTTTATTACTACCTTGCTGCTTGTTACTTTGTGTCCTGAAAGTTATAGTTTTTTTTTTCTTGAAAAATTCTTAATAAATCAAGTTCTTTCTTTTCAACCTTAGCTTATTTTAGTTTAGCTGTGTTTCTCCTTTCTCTGGTGTCCTTGAGGAGTTGAACATAGTTTGAGTAAAGTTTAGTGGATTAAGTGAATATAGATTCATTCCTTACAAATTCGCATGATTGCCTTTTTTTCCGTAATGAAACTGAGAAAAGTGATCTCAAAAAGATATGGTGAAATAAACAGGTATTTCCTAGTATTTCACGGAATTTCATGGTATGTTCCTGGGTGTAACCACGAGTGGTCTTGATGTCACGTTATGCTCTTTTTTTTTTTTATTGTCACGTTATGCTCTTAACTACCTCAAGGCAGCAGTTACACCCGGTCAGTTTCTGGATGATACCCATGTCTTTTCCCTGTTTAGTTTACGTTACGACCTTTTAAAATAAGAATTTTTATTCCTCTTCCACCTCATAGCTACTAATCACTGAAAATGTTTTAGCATATGCGATGTCAGGTGACATGACCCATGAAACCCATCTTCACGATGAGCTACTGAATTCTAGCCAGTCACACTCTATAAACCCAGTAGTAGTTAATTAAAAAATGTGAGAGTTGGTGAGGCCAACCATCATATATGTATGATGCTAATGATTGGGGAAGGAGATATCTCAAAAAGTTTCATCTGGGGCAGAATTTGTGACATATTTTTTATTTTTCTAGAATAGATTCTGGAGGGAGATTGAGCCTTGTGATGTTTCTTTGGCTCCAACTCTAACATTGTTTATTGCTTTTCTAATGATCTTGCCTATAACAGATTACTCACTAGGATTGTTCAGAGTTAAAGCTGAGTATTGAAATGATAGATTTGTTTACTGATTTGATGCTTTTAGAGTAGAGGAAAATAATAAAAAAAATTTAGGTAAAGATATGTCATATTTTTTAAAAAATGGGTTACTAAGTCCAAGTACATTATAGTAAAAGTACAGGAAATAAGATTTGTTATATGATTGTTAGCTTTTTTTTTCTGAAAATTAATGCAGTATGTAAAATTGGGTCATTCTATATGCTACTTTTTGTTTTTAGTACTAAACACCTATGTGCTGCTTGTATGTTCAAGACTCTCAGACTTTTTTTGTTTGGTAGCAAGACTTTAAAAAATTACTCTTTCGCTTTTAGTGTGTCAGAGCTCTTGGAGAAACATGGACTTGAGAGACCAGTTTCGTTTGTTAAGAACACTCAGTCCAGCTCAGAAGAGGCCCGCAAGTTGATGGTTAGGCTGACCAGGCATACGGGTCGGAAGTAAGTAATAAACATTAATTGACACTTGTATATGATTAAAAATAAGTACTATTCTTTTTTTTTTTTTTACTTCATTGAGTTATAATTGACGAACACTAAATTCCATGTATCAAGTGTAGAATTTGATAAGTTTTGATAGATGTAGATACTTATGAAACCATCTTGTAACTGAAGTAATAAATATGTCACCTTTAAAAGTTTCTTCTTGCCCTTTTGTATTACCCTCCCTTTTGCTTCTCCTGATCATCCCCTTATTCCCTCTCTAGACTATTGCTGATGTATAGTCTATTCCTATATATTACTTTGTATTTCCTGTAACTTTATGTAAATGGAATCCAGCATACACTTTTGTTTGGCTTCTCCCACTCAATGTACTCATTTTGTCATTCATCCTTGTTGTATCATGGATCAATAATAATAATTCTATTTTATTTATCGAGTAGTATTCCATTTTATGGATTTATCATACTTTGTTGAACTATTTGCCTGTTTATGGACTATTTCTTCTTCTTCTTCTTTTTTTTTTTAAGATTTTATTTATTTGACAGAGATCACAAGTAGGCAGAGAGGCAGGCAGAGAGAGAGGGGGAAGCAGGCTCCCTGTTGAGCAGAGAGCCCGATGCGGGGCTTGATCCCAGGACCTTGAGACCATGACCTGAGCCAAAGGCAGAGGCAACCCACTGAGCCACCCAGGCACCCCTGTTTATGGACTTCTTGTTTTGAGTTTCGGTTTTTACAGCTTAAGCTATGGACATTTGTGTACTATAAAATATTCCTAATTTTTTTTTATTATAAATAGAATTTTCTTAATTTCAATTTTGGATTGTTCACTCCTGGTGTGTAGAAATGTTGACATATATTTTTTTTATTTTGATATATTGAGCTTGTGTCTTCCAACCTTGCGGGGCATCTGTATTAGTTCCAGTAGGGGTTTTTTTTGTTTTTTTTGTTTTTTTTTTGTTTTTTTTTGATATTCTGTAGGATTTTCTGTATACAGTATCATGTCCTATGCAAGAAGAGACTGCTCTACTTCTACCCAAGCCCTACGAGAGCTGCACATGCACCTAGTTGGCTCCAAGAATCCCGAGCTCAGCCAACAGTAGTAAACTGCTTATGGAATGCAGCCAGTAGTGGCTTGCTTAGGAAACTCTCCTTCCTAAGAAACCCCCTGGCATTTTGTATCTCTCTCCCTATCTGTCTTTTTCAACAGTGAACTATAGTTACTGATGTATGTGCCTTATGTTCCTTTGGAGATCATAAGCTTCTCTAGGGCAAGTGTTATAGTTCCCATACATCTAATATGGGACCATCTATATCAATGGCCCTCTCTCAAAAATTCTTAAATGAATAATTTAAAAGGTTTTGGCAACTCAAGTCTGGTTAGTATTTCTGATCATGCTGACTCTACTCTAGTACCCACTCTTCAAGAAAGCCTCGTTGTTACAGCTGGAACACTTCCTGGGTTTTCCTTGAGTTCCTCAAACACTTCTCAGACCTTTGAAGTTAATCTCTACTCATGCTGTTCTACTCTGATATGTAAGAGAATATGGCCTCTTTTTTCAAACTAGTTAATTTGATGTAAATCTTAATTATTTCATATATGCCACCATGGCTTGGCCTTCAGCATCTATGGGAATATTGTTAGGCATATTCTAAACGGTAGCAGATTTCACCGAATCTGCGCAAATCAAGTTTTACCATCTTGAGCGCAACACTGTTTCTCCCTGGAAAATATCCCTCAGTTCCAAGGCTGTAACTAATACATCATATTTATATTTAGGGATCTCTCTGTTAATTTGCAACTCTCTGGGATAGTGCCTTCAGGTTCTACTCTTGGTTCCTATTTACTGAATGTATTCTGAAAAGGCCATTGTAAATAATGTCTTATAATTTATTTTAATTAGAACCTGTACTTACGGCTAGCCATGTGTGAGGAAACATTAATACCATCTGTCCCAGTGTTGATGGCTTCCAGAAGAACAGCTGGGCTATGAGAATGTGAATTCAGCTAGACAATGCCTAGGTTTGATTTTATCCAGCTGGTACAAGATGGACACTCTCTTCATCAAACGTTTTGCGACTTACTTACCTGCAAGCCAGATCTGAAAGAGCCCTCCAGTTCTTCGAAGTTCCCCAAAGAGTTCACATATCAAGGTCTAACTAATGGACACACTTCAGGGATTGTCCTGGAAGACATGAAAATATGTCAGTTTGTTTTTTTCTGTTTGTATGCTGAGGAAAAAAAAATGTATTCTCTTATGCTTTTTGCATATGCGATAGAGGTAATTACTCATTTTGTATAATAAATATAAAATACTATAAGTAAGTGAAGCATATGCTTATTAAAAATTTTAGGTGAAAAATTTCATGAAGACCAGAAATTTCATAGGAATGATCTCAAATACATGCTTTTCCCATAGCAATACTATTATATGCATATAGTCTGTTTGCCCTGTTTTTAATGCATAAAAAAGGGGAGAGACTTGGGAAAGAAACATCCAAATGGTATTTGACAAGCAGAAAACAAAATAAAATCTGCCCTTTCAAACAATGATATTCAGGATTATGTAGAACATCAAGAGTAACAGGTAAATAAAAATAATGATTCCAAATTCATATATAGTCAACAACAGTGAGCTTTTGAGGGAAGCAGAGAGAATTATAACACTTTCTCCCTCCTGCTAAACAATATTAGTAATCATGTATGTAACTATAGAAACCAAAGAAATGTGTTTGTAACTTTCAGATTCATTCATTAACATTTATTGAATACTATTTTATACCAGAAAAAATGGGGGGAGTATCTTTTCATACATTCTAGTTTTAGTTAATCTTCACAATGTACAAAAAGGGAACCTAGCTCAGAGAATTGAAGAGACATATTCAGAACTGTGCAGGTAATGGAGCTTGTCTTTATACTTAGAACATCTTGCTTCATTCAATGCCTGTGCTCTATCAGAATTAATTTCCTCCATTTCTTATCACTCTCCAAGATGGGCTTTAAGTGAGGAAACCAGAGGTCAGGAACCCTAAGTGTTCATGATCATGCAGCTACTATGTGACTGTTAGTGAATTTGTTAACAAACCCTTTCCCTGCTGCAGGAGAATCAGAACCATGAATTCTCTAACTCTGTAAGCCTGGGTACCCATGTAAAATGCTATCTGATCGGCAAGACTGTGTGTGCCTCATTGGTTGTATAAACCTGATCCTTGGTTGGTAAATTGCTTCTGACCTCGAGGAACTGGAAATGGACTGGAAAACCTGATAGGGCCTTTGTCCTTTGGGTTTTCCTAAGTGTGGTCACTGGCTTGTCCTTGAGGAGACCCTGAGAACTGTGCCTGTAGAATTATTATGAAAGATGGGTTCTGGGGGGGGGGGCATGAAACTCCTTCCTGAGTTAGATGGGGCAGCTCTTGCCACTATATTATAAGATTCTCTCCTGGCACCGGGGCTGTCCCCTGGGATGTACATAAGCTTGATCAGTTGCTCTGTGGATCATTGCAAGGGCTCCCACTGAGCCAGCCACTAGTGCTGAGCTGCCGATGAACTGGAGTGCCCAGCCTCTTGACTGATGCCAGGGGTGGCCTCTGGTGGCCTTCCAGGTCTGCACATGAAGTTAAGGAGATATACCCCGTGGGGGTTGCAGTCTGATAGCGATGGAATTGAAACCAATTCTCCTGTGTCCCAGTGCTTTTTCTGCTAGATCTCAACTGCGCTACCTTACTGTGCTTTATTTTGTCTTGGAAACTCACAGCTTGTTTATCTTTGCTATTATCACTTAATGCTGTTCTAGTTCTGTGTCTAGGCAGCCGAAGATCGAGGTGGCTCTGGCAGCGTCTCTAGCATTGACACAGGGCCGTTCAACTTTTCTTTTTGATCGACATTTTTTCCTGGAAATTCAAATGAGATTATTCCTATTGGTCATTTGGGAGCTGTGTGGCATATAGAATGGTGATACCAATTTTTTTTAACCTTTGGTCAATTGAAGAGAGATTTCATGAAATCTTTTCTTTTCTCCCCCTGCCCCCCGCCCCGCCCCCAACCAGGCAGCCTCCTGTCAGTGAGTCTCATTGGAGAATGTTGCTGCAAGACATGTTAACTATGCAGCAGAATGTTTACACCTGCCTGGATTCTGATGCTTGCTATGAGGTAAGTTCCTTGTTTTTAATTTGGGTGACCATGACCCTCACTCTAAGTAATACCATTGAGTCATAGCCGTGAATCGAGCACGAGTGCTCTCAGTTGAGCACTTACGTATCTTACCTCCCCTCCCTCCGTCTTCGCTCACTGCAACAGCGGTTATCCGGCGAGTTCATCCTCAGCTAGGAAACGGACTCCTGGACTCCTCTCACTTCCGTGGTCTTGGTGGTCACTAATGCCTGTTTGATGTAGCCCGGAAAAGCCTTTCCAATCTGTCCTATCTCTGCTAAGTTGCAGTTCCTCCTCACTTGTCTTCCTGCTTCCGTATTCCTAATCTACACTGATTCAGGGCATTCTTCTAAAACACCTTTTCATGACACTCCCCTTCTTAAAATTGGCTGCTTATTCCTTGTCTGCATCAGAAAGTAGCCGTACTTCGTAGCGTGGCATAGAAGGCCACGGCAGATCGAGCTTCTGTGCCCGCTCTCCTCCGCGCCACTCTCCCCACGTGCCACTCTGCACATACAGGGGACGCTGTGTTCCCCCTGCTCCGCTGCGCCCCCCAGACCTGCCCTGACTCTCCAGCCACCTTGCGGCTTCACCTCCTGTGACTCCACCTGCCTTGTTCCCTGAGCCTGGATCTATTCCCCTTTCCTTTATCTGAAAATTGCTGGTAATTTTCAGGACTCACTTCACTAATTATGCCCTCCAGGATGCCTGCCTTTGTCCTTTCATGTAACTTGTCTCTGTGATAGTCTTTCTTTCAAATGCCGTAACTGGTTTCCATGTGTGGTTTTTCCCTTGGGTCAGGAGCCCCTAGGTAGGCATTATCATATTCATGTTCAGCCTCCTATCCCCCCAGGGTCTATTGTCCTGTCTGGAACACAAAGGCTACTTAAGAAATGGCTGCTGATTGACTTATGAGTGTAACCCAGGGGGCTTTAATTAATGTTTTTGGAGGGTATGTATCTTACCACCAAATTACTCCTAGTTCTTGTGGAAAATGTGGAAAAATGATCCAACTAACCCATTTAATGAGATATAATTTAAAAGCAGGTTTTTGAGTTTTTCTCAATAAGCCAAACATGAAATCGTGTAGGATTTTTCTTGTGTTGCTGTGCTCTGACATCATCAAGTGTGACCCCTTGATAAAATGAGTTATACAAATAGGTCTCTATTTTGTGAAATTGGTTGGTATTTTTATTCATGGTGATTTTAACAAAAGAGTGCTAATATAGACTGTTGAGAAATGGTTTTATATTTGAACTTCAGGTTTTTAAAGGCTTGAATGAGTGTGAAGTTTACATTGATGATTATACTCTCAGACCGTGTACATAAAACTGCCAGTAACTTCCTCTTTTGTGTCTAAAGTAAAACTTGAATTCCAATTCCAGGAGAAAATCTGTATTCACATGGGCTCCAAAGCCTAACCATCATTTATACGTCTGCAATAGTGTTTTTAAGTTGGAATGGCATTGTTTTGCTATTTTCCTGTTTCTGATGCTGATTGGAAATTGGCAATAAATATATTACACTTGAACTAGCTCATAACAACTTGACTTATTGTTTTTGTTATATATTTTTTTAAAGATTTTATTTATTTATTTGAGATAGAATGAGAGAGCACAAGCACCGAGAGCAGCAGGCAGAGGGAGAAGCAGACTCCCTGCTGAGCAGGGGGCCCGACATGGGGCTCCATCCCAGGACTTGGGGATCATGACCTGAGCCCAAGGCAGACACTCAGCTGACTGAGCCACTCGGGCGCTCCTGTTTTTGTTTTATTTTGTTATATTTTAACACCTTTTTATTAGCTTTGATATTTTAATGATTTCTGGTGGTTAGCCTCTCTCCTCTGAGAGAACATTTGAAAGCGCATTATAACAGCTTGAAATGGTTATAGAGGAAGGTAATATGGACTTGGCAAATTATATATTTTTTTGAACTTACATTTTAAATATTATTTTAGTAGCTTTTAAATTATGCTATGTTGTTTTACTGACTTTCGGCTATTATATTAGACGTTGCTTTCTTGGAAAATAATTTGAAAGTCCAATGGCACAATTTTGAGAAAGTTAAAGGTTCCATTACAGCATGTAGAGTAGAAATCTATATTGTTCATTTTAGCAAAAACTTAAATTTTAGAGTGAGTGAATTGCATTTCTCAATCTTAGACATTAACTCTTTATGGCTTACTTGAATAAACCAAAGGAATAGAGAAATTGTCATATCTAAGTCACCTGGGTCACTTGGAGTAAGCCATTTTCACCTGTTAGATATAAATGATTAGGGCTGCTCATTAGTAATTTGCTTTCTGTCACAATAGGTATTTTGTAGCAGATCCCTTGTAGATGTTAGTAATTTTATCCTTATCATAGTCATTTTAATAAAGTCCTGTCTAAAAATACTACCTTCCCTCGAAGCCTAGAAATAAGTGAAAATAAGGGGATCCTATGAAAATTGGGTAGTCTTAATTGTAAGAAGATTCTTGATTCTCCATGAAATCTGCTTTTCATCTCTTGCTTCTATTTCTGTGCTATCCTCATCCAGCAGATGATGGGGTGAACATTCTTGGAGAAATTCTTATACTAATTATATATTGACATTATTAGTGTAGATCTCTTTGTTTAAGACTTTTCTGGACTAGGTAATGAGTAAATATTCTCTGTTACGCAATAAATTCTATGTTAATTGATGCTATTAGTTGCCTAGTAGAATACAATGATATTTGCACGAATACCTTCCATCAGTGGCTCTTGTTTTATTTAAATAGTTTTTAGTATGCAAATTGGAAAAAAGTAAATGTTGTATTTATAGCATGACAGTTTAGTTTGTAAGACTAAATTCAGATGCTTTACGCAGTTATAAATTATATGTGTTGTATTCAAAGATTTTCTTTAAAAAATTAAACTGTTATAGTTTAAGTGGAGTGGACCCTATTGAGTATGGGACCGTATGTCTAAGGAATCCTGGTTTTTTTTAAAATAATTTTTTATTTTTTATTAACATATAATGTATTTTTAGCCCCGGGGCACAGGTCTGTGAATCACCAGGTTTACACACTTCACAGCACTCAACATAGCACATATCTTCCCCAATGTCGGTAACCGAACCACCCTCTCCCTCCCCCCTCCCCCCAGCAACCCTCAGTTTGTTTTGTGAGATTAAGAGTCTCTTATGGTTTGTCTCCCTCCTGATCCCATCTTGTTTCATTTATTCCTTTCCTACTCCTCAAACCCCCCATGTTGCCTCTCCACTTTCTCATATCAGGGAGATCATATGATAATTTTTTTTCTCTGATTGACTTATTTTGCTCAGCATAATATCCTCTGGTTCCATCCACGTTGTTGCAAATGGCAAGATTTCATTTCTTTTGATGACTGCATAGTGAGGAATCCTGTTTTTAATGAGTATGAATTCCAGATATTTTACTTAAACATTCCTTGTGATACATCAAGATACAATTGATCCTTGAACAACATGGTTGTGAAGCACATGGGTCTACTTATATGTGGGTTTGTTTGGTTTTTTGATGAGTACAGTATTAAATGTATTTTCTCTTCTTTATGATTTTAATATTTTCTCCAGCTTACCTTATTGTAAGAATACAGCTATAGAATACAGCAGATACAAAATAATGTGTTAATTGGCTGTCCATATTATCAGTGAGGCTCCTGGTCAACAGTGGGCTATTAGTAGCTAAGTTTTGGGGGAGTCAAAAGTTACAGGGGGATATCTGACTGCATGGAAGTTCAGCACCCTAATGCCCATGCTTTCAAGGATCGACTGTGTTAGGCTTCCAGTTGGTTTGTTCCATTAAGTTATTTCTTCTTCCTAAAAGACGATTTTGTTTTATTGATGTGAAATTCACATAACATAAAATTAACCACTTAGCGTGTGCTTCATTGTCATTTAGTGCATTCACAGTGTCATGCAACTGCTACTTTAAGGATGGTTGTATTTTTAATTGATTTCATTGGATGCCAGAGTCTTCATTTCGTTGAGAACTGAATCTGCCCTCTTTAACTAATTAAAGTTTCTTCTTTCCCCCAGATATTTACAGAAAGCCTTTTGTGTTCCAGTCGCCTTGAAAATATCCACTTAGCTGGGCAGATGATGCACTGCAGCGCCTGTTCCATAAATCCACCCGCTAGTGTAGCCCATAAAGGGAAAACCCAGTACAGGGTCGGTTATGAAAGGAGTATTGACTTGGTCTTGGCTGCCAGCAGAGAGTACTTTAATTCTTCTACCAGCCTCACGGATAGCTGCATGGATCTGGCCAGGTGGAGTAATTCTGTATTCTTCCATGGGAGGGAGGGGACAAGTCAGAATACACAAACTCCATTGTTGGTTTTATTCTTTCCTTTACAAAACATATTGCCACAAGTACAGATTGACTATACGGTATGGGGCACAGTTATTTATTGCTTGCATACAGAAAGATAATTACCTTATGAATATTCATCAAGCTTTTCTCCAGCATGCCTTCCCTGTCTTTCTTGCTGATTGTCTGTAAGATTGTACATTGCTTCTGTTAGAAAGGATTCATGCGCTAGCCTGCAAATTCAAGTTCTAGGAATTTGTAGTACATCGAGGCAGTGGCTGTCTGCTTTACATGACTTGTGCTCTGTTTAGGGATGCAGGACCTGATTGAATGATAAAGCTCTGAAGTCCCTTCCTGGTGGAAATTTCTGGACTGTGGATTCAGTTTATCTCTTGGCCTATTGTACTGGAAATTTAGTGTCGATATTTTTATTATTGATTCTTTTTTTTTTTTTTTAAGATTTATTATTTGAGAGAGAGTGTGTGAGCATGTGGTGGGGGGGCAAAGGGAGAGAGAGAGAGAGAGAATCAGGCAGACTCCCTGCTGAACACAGAGCCCGATGTGGGGCTTGATCCCATGACCCTGAGATTGTGACCTGACCTGAAACTAAGAGTTGGATGCTCAACTGACTGAGTCACCCTGGCACCCCTTTTTACTATTGATTCTTATGAGGACATTTGCCCTTTTCTTCTCTCAGATGTTCTAACCATGTTGTCAAGTTTTTATATATATGATTTATCTTTCAAATTGCTATTCAAAATCGTTAAAGATTTTTATGTTTTCTTTTATAGTTTCTGTCTTGTGTGTTATCCTTTGAGAGACCTTTAATTTCCAAGACCATTATAATAATTTTTTTTTTTTACTACTTTAATAGTTATATTTTCACATTGAAATTTTAAGCCCATTTGGAATTTATTTTGATGTAGTGATTGTGTTAGCTACTTAGATTTATTTTTTTCCATCAAATGACTAGCAGCTAAAAGCTTAAAGGAAACTTTTTTCCCCAGTGATATTTTAGCACAGAGAGAACCATGTTTTCTCAAACCATGTTATTGAACTTGACAGAGTTGTTAAAAATAGTAAATTTTTTTTTCTTCTCTCCTAAGGGATTATATTTCTACTTCAGATGATGAAAATATCAAATAGAATAGCTTTTGAAACTGGGAATTGTGTTTGACCTAAATCTTTTTGGCCGATGTTCTCACGGATCATTTTTAAATCTACACTTCCAATATTTCCCTTTTTCTCCCACAAGGACACGTCTTAATTTGGAAAACATGTTGTATATGTATATAAGGTGACACCAGACTGATGATGATCTGTGAGCTAGATATATTTAAATGTTCACAGTTATATTTAATACCAATACATTCTTACTGATTAAATTATTATGAACTAGTTTTTTTAATTGAGGAAATAATGCATCCATAGGATAAAAATATTCCGCAATACAAAAAAGGATATGTATTTACAATAATTCTTTTCATTCCCGTTCCCCTAACTTTACCCCTCAGCTATCTTTTTAAATCATTTTCCCATATATCCTTCCAAAATACGTTCTTCAATGTTACCTTCCTCTTTCTTAAATCACAAATGAGTGCTTACGACTTGTACGTACCTTTCTGGATCTCCTTATTTTCACTTACAATCTATACTGACTTTTTTTTCAAGAGGGCATGTCAGCTTGATCTATTCTTTTTGATGGTTGTAGAATATTCCATTGCTTTACTTTTCTACGATTTATTTAATTCATGATAAAAATTCATTCTGTTGTATTGTAAAAACACTGGTAGTGAACATCCCTAATTATGTGTGGGCATGTGGGCATGTGCGAACCTATGTGTGGTAGAAATTGCCGGAACTGGGAACTTGTGAGTTTGAAGGTAGCGCGGTAGTTTTTCCGTAGCTGCTGCACGTAGGCTCATCGCTTGTTCCATTTGAATCAGCAGTATGCGTGAGTGCTCATCTCGGCTCAGTTTTACAATTTTGCAAAGCAAGGTAGGCCTCCATCCATCGCTCGGTCCCGCAGATGCATCCTGGGGCCCAGGGATCTTCATCAGACAATTCATGACTTTAGCACCATTAGCCCTTCCTGGCCTGATCGCTGCCTCTTTCTAGTCCTGTGTCCCAGCGTTTGCCACAGACACCTTTCAGAAAGTAAATTTATTAACAAAAAGATTTCTTAAGTGCACTTTGTCTGGATTTTTAAAAAACGTGCTTAAAATACTCCACAGGTGTCACAGAGTCTTGGTTTAGCAAAGTCCCTTTCTCCTGTATTCATCTCAACACTGCTTTACAAACGGACTCTTCTTATGATCAGAAAAATGTCCTTTGTGCAGTGTCTCAGCTTATTCTTTTAACGGAGTTGAAGTTGTCACCAAACAAGATGTTTGTTTTTCATAGAAGAATAACTGGAAATTATCTGAGCTCTGTCTCCCTTTTTAAACCTTTCCTGTATGATTATTACCTTCGGAGTCAGCAGTAAAAAGAGCGTTGAAGGCAGTTAATGTATTTTGCTTTGTAACGTGATACCGTTCCCTGCCATCGGTACAACCCTGCACAGATCATTTCACCTCTCTGAGCTTTTATTTTGGCTTCCTTAGGAAGCAGGTGATGCTAGTTGCCTATCACACAGGCTTGCTATGAGGATTAAGTAAGATAACAGAAAGCGTCTAGCAGTATACCTGGAATGTAGGAGGTTTTTGATAAATATGTGTTGGATCTCATATTGTTGAATACAGAAAGGCAACTTAGCCACGCATCTGTTACTTCTTTCTTTCTTTCTTTCTTTTTTTTTTTAAAGCTGATCTTATTTCCCCTAGGTGCTGCTTACAGCTGATAACTGACAGACCAGCTGCCATTCAGGAGGAGTTAGATCTTATCCAAGCCCTTGGGTGTCTTGAAGAGTTTGGGGTAAAGATCCTGCCTTTGCAGGGTGAGTTTTCTATTTAATATTGCATTATTAACTTAGTATTAACTTATTTTGCGTTGACTCACTTAGCATAGTTCCTTTGTAGTTGTTTGAATTAAGGAGTACTTTTGGTCATTTAATCCATTAGCAATAGATCTGACCCTCTGCCCCATTTTTCAAAGGAAACCTTAAGTGGAAACCCAAAGAAGAAATATATCCAACATTTTATCATAAATTTATTTTGTAAGTTCTCAGTTATATCATTAAAAGAAATAATGCCAGTCAATTTTATTGGATAAAACCAAATGGGTATTGTGGATTGGAGTTTCGGATCTCCATCAATTCTGATGTACAGTTTATTTCTGTATTTTGTTTCAGTTGCATAGATTTGGAAGTAGCTATACATGATAATAGATGATTTTTTATGCTTACTACAGAATATTTTTTAATTGTGTTGATACTATTTTATTCAAAGGAATGACAGGAAGTTCTTGTTTAGAGTTTAATTACTAGCGATATCTTAGCGTTGCTCAAATTCTTCTACCTAAGTGCACATGTCTGTTTAGTACCACCCAAACAAGCATGCTGATATGCAGTCATGTGTCATTATCTCCTTTGTGCTACGAGGACAGCGTGTGTCTCCCAGTGTCCTGAACCTTACTTAGCAAGTGGGTGGTAGACTTCCTGTTGCCTTGAACTCTGGACCTCAGTGCCCTAAATGAAGCGGGTAGCTTGGTTATCAGCAATATGCTTGGTGCTTCCATGGAATCTCTTTTCTTCACTCTTAACCCTGGAAATGTTTGGGCTTAGGAGTGGGGGAGGTGTAGCGAAGTTCTTTCTGTTTCTGGTTTTTGCTAAATTTTCATGAGAATCGTCTCTCTTCTTCTTACTCTTCCTCCTCCTCTGCCTCCTCCTCCTCCTCCTCCTCCTCTTCTTCTTCCTTTTCTTCTTCTTCTTCTTCTTCTTTTTTTTTTTTTAACTCCTGGAAGCTTTGGACAATAGGGTCCTGTTACAGGTTCCTCGGTGTCTTTGTCATGTGTTTTGAGGGTTTTGAGTCAGATGGATCTTAAGAGATATAAGTCATGAGACACGTTCTCACGTTTTTTTGTGGGTTTCCATGATAGTTTTACTAAAAATTAAAGCTCTGCTTGTCAGATAAATTTATTAGACTTGAACGAGGTAGTATTCTGTTACCTTGAATAACATTAGAAATAATTTCCACATGATTATACATATCCTGTAGCATCTTAAGTAAGCATGGAGATTGTTAAATTACTGGAAAATTCTATTTTGTAGTATCATTCCTGTAACTTTTGAGCCCAAAGCTTTTAAAATTGTGGAAATAAATCAGAGTTACTAAAAATATTTTCATTTTGTTCTCGAATGTGTTACATCATGAACTGTCTCCCCTGAAACATATTTTCAATCAAGAGTTCAGTGGTGGGGGAGTCCAGAACACTATGAAGCTTGCCCATCTTGTGTCTCTTCTAAGGCCAAGTCCTTATAGCTTTGACTCTGTGTATGTGTGTATTTAGCTACTTACTTATTCCAGGTGGATTAATGTAATACAAAAAAAACCTCTTCTTGCAGTCCCCCAAATGCTAAAGATTTAGTTCAATTGACTTGAAATAATAAGTAGAACTTTAATTTTCTGTGGTGCCCAGTTAGCAGTATTTTTGCCGGCAGTATTCGTACATCATCTGATGGGTTTGAAAATCTGCAACCAACCTACTACCGTGCGATTTCCTGACTGAAGTGTGTGTTAAGAAAGACATTTGCTCTCGTGTCTTGACAGCTTTCCAGCTTGATCTATTGATTTCCTATTAGAATGAATGTCAGAAGATCTTCTAGATGGAAGATGGTATATTGCCTTTGTATCCTGTTTGTGTTTATGCCACAGATACACTTTAGGTGTAAGCTGCTTTTGTACTCCTCGAGAATACTAGACAAAGTAACTTGATACTTGAACATTCATGGTCCGGGTATTTTTGTAGCACGTGTTGTTCATTTTGTCACTTTGCTTTGTTTTAAGGCCGCCTTTGCTTACACTCCAGGAGTTGCTACTAGTCACCAAGGGAGGGCTAGTGGTACTAGCTATATTATAATTAAGGAGTTAATAGAAAACAGGGACAGAAATATGTAAAAATAGGTCCTTACGTTTGAGTCTCTTACGAAGTATTTGTGTGTGCGCGCATGTGTGTGTTTTTCCCCATAATTTGGATGTTATGTTTTGTGTAAATTATTCTTACTGTTCACATGAGCAGATTTGAGATGTTTCAGTTGTCCCTCATGCTCTTTCTGTAGTAGGGTAAATCGTTTTTTAGTCGCCAAGCATTGTGGGTAAAGCCAGCCTGGAGCCACTTACTGCTGTGTAACTGGGCAGGTATCTGACCTTGCTTTCTGTGTAAGTTTCCTCATTTACAAAATGGGGATACTAAGAAGCACCTTCTAGAATTGCTCAGAAGGGTTAAGGCCATGGGTGCACAGTGCCTGGGACTTCGTAAGAGCTCTAGTCATCAACTGTCATTTTTGTTACTTCTCATGGAGGTCCTCATTTCTAACTGGCGGTAGAATTAGTCTCTTCCCTGCTTTCTCATTCTTCCTCTCTCTGTTCTCTTCTTTCCACTTGCTTTCCTTCCATTCTGAGTTAGCTTCTTACCCTATTCCAGAAATTGAAATGATGAAGGGAATAAGGTACATTCTTGACTTGGAAGGACTGACCCTGATGGCAAGACAGAGTCACACTAGTGTCATGTACGAGTTTGAATTCTGATTCAGCCACTTTGAGCTGTGTGACCTGTGGCCATCGTCATGTTTTTGAGCTTCACCTTCCTCAGATGGAGGTAATCATAAAAGATTCTCTAGACGGACCTGAAAGTTGTATCTGAAACACGGAGCATTTTTGCATGAGAGGATTCCATACTTCATAAGCATTTCTGTGACTAGGTCAGTAGCAGTAGTAATAGTAATAACATTGATTGAGTGATTTTTATGTTCTAAATATATCTATAGGTTTTTATTCTCAAAAATACCTTATGAAGTAGTGGCTATTATTGTTTTCAACTTCCAGATGATGAAATCAACGTTCAGGGGGTTAAATAGCTTGCTTAGGGTCACACAGACGTGGAGCTAGAATTCAAACCTGTATTTGTAAACAGTAGACCATTCTCTACTGATGAAGTGGTTGTGAAACTAAGATTCGAGAAGGAAACTCAAGTGTTCTCACTCATCAGCTAAGTGACTGCTGGGTAGTGTCACCTGCACCTGCACAGTTCGGATTCGTACTTCAGCAGTGGCACACAGAACTGCCTATGTTGCTACGCGCCTTTGATGCCGTTCACGAGGGACTGAAGTTGATATTTTGCGTCTGTGGTTTACTGGGCATGGTTCACTGTCTGTGTCTTGTAGAAGGTGGTGATGAGATTGTTTGGCATGTGTGTAGCTCATCTGTAGATTCTCCTTTATGCATTTATGTGTGTGCATGTGTCTGTGTGCATTATAGGTTTTTCTTTTAAACACTGGGTGTATACTTGTGAGATCCACAGGAAAATGAGAGACCTTCAACTATTAAAAGATGCATACATGTTTATCCCTATTATTAATTCCATTTGAAAAGGAATGTTAGGTGTTGAAGACTCCTTTCCTTCATAGAAATATAATAATATCTAAGGCTTGAATTTATCTAACTAAGAAATTACATTTTGAAATATAATTTAGCATGTCCTATGATAAGCAGTAAAAGAGAATTGGTATAGTGATTGTCCAGAGGCTCAAAAAATAGTAAATAAATAAATAAAGTAAAATGACATTTGAAAAATGACAACTGCATTCTCTTAGAGTCCCACTCTCCAAATTTACTTAATGTATTTGAAGTATTAGTAGTTATGCAAGAATCAGACAAAGAACCAAACTTGGAACTTCAGAGAAAATGAGGATCCGCTGCTATGTGTGGTTTTAGTTTTCTGCTTTGATTTTATGCAGCTAGAAAAAGAATGGTGACAGTAGGAAAATCCACTTACTAGATTTATTAAAACTACAGTTTCTCTAAGAGTACCAGCATTCATCAAATACAGCTGTAAAAGCATCTATGAAAACCTCAGATTTTTTACATATGTGGAGTAACAGTGAGATCTGTGATGGGTGTTGTTTCAAAATCAAATTAGAAACATGTAGAAAGTACCTTTCTCCTAGTAATTGAATCTGGAATATTGAAGTAGTAATACACATTTCCTTAAAATACATATAAGGAGAAGACCCCAAACAGTAGCAGATGTTGAAGGAAAAGTAAAAACCCAATTTTTTGATTGAGAAAAGTTATGGAAAAGTTTGAAGTGTATGGTATCAGTTAGTTTTTGCTAGACTGTGCTATTGTAGGACTCTCAAAAGCCTCAGTGACACGTGAGAGCAAGTTGATTTCTTGCTTACAGGCATTTCTGCGCCATTTCGTGGGAGATGGCATTCTCATGGGAGGGGTGAAGATCAGTAGTGGGATCCCATGGTGACTCTTATGAAACATTGGCTCAGAGGTGGCATGTGTCACTTCCCCTCACATTGCATTGCCCAAGAAATCACACAGCCAAGCATAACATTAGTCAGGTGGGTATTTGGGGTACAAATAATTACAGTGGATACTGGGAATAATAATACAATCTACCGAAGTTAGACTCAGATGTACACGTTGGCTGTTGTGATGGTGAAGTAAGTAATTGAAGTCTGTATCTACTTCATGTTTTATGGTAAAGGTCACAAAGGATGACTGTACTAGCAGGTGTATAAATAGCCATTGTAAAGGAACCCAGTTCACACTGAAGTATTTAGGAATTAAAGGATAGGATATATGCAACTTATTCTTGAATAGTTCGAAAAAAACAGACTGTGTGTATGTGTGTGTGCATGTGTATGTGTGTTTGTATATATATGTGGGGGGGGCTCCTGTGTATGGTGGTACATGTGCATGTATACATGGAGCAAATTATTAACAGCTGATTATTCTTTTTTTTTTTTTTAAAGATTTTTTTATTTATTTGACAGACAGAGATCACAAGTAGGCAGAGCAGCAGGCAGAGAGAGAGGGGGAAGCAGGCTCCCCGCTGAGCAGAGAGCCCGATGTGGGGCTCGATCCCAGGACCCTGGGATCATGACCTGAGCTGAAGGCAGAGGTTTTAACCCACTGAGCCACCCAGGTGTCCCAACAGCTGATTATTCTTGACAAAGAGTTCTTTGTACCATCTGGCAACCATTTTGTAAGTTTGAAATTAAATCATAATGAAAACTTAAAAGAGCCCATTCCAAAGAAAAACCACCACCTCTCTCCTTTATCTCCCCAACCCCTGGGCCCTCTGCTGCCTCTAAGAAATTTTGGGGAGAACACAGAATGTATGGGAGCTAGCCATGGATTTGGGAATGGACAAAGGAATGAAGGCTTAAAAAACATTTAAGGGGGTGGGTTGAATTCTGGTTTCATCATTTTGTTCAGTGACCTTTCCACACTTTTTTTTCCTGAAGATGATAGCACCTGCCTTGTCAAGTTCTGTGTTGTAGGATTAATACATGTAAATTACCTACAACAGTGCCGGGATGTAGCTTTTATTCGTGTAATGTCAGCAGCTATCCTTAAGAGTTGCTACTGTTGTATTTCTGGGGGCCCAGCCGCCCAGGTAGTGCCAGGCTTCTTAAATGTTGACAACTCTCCCCTACATAACCATTCCTTCCTAGCATATGTAGAATAATCTTTACTGAAGTTTTTCCCCCCTCCCTTTAAGTGTCCTTAATTACCTCATAGTGTGAACCGATATGATCGGACATATTTTATTTTCCCAACATCTGCCTTAAGTGAGAAGATCAAACCTGTTTGGGAGAGGGTAGTACATTGGAACAGTGAGCAGTTTGAAGATTCTTACCCTTTAAATGGGGGTGATGAAGTAGAGGTGGAAGATGCATGTTTGGAAAATGGAATGGCTTTTGGGGTGGGGGGCAAAGTGAATGAAGCCTCTGGTGTAATAAGAGCAAGTATATGAAGTTTTCAGAGACAAACACTGAGTTCCTTAAAATTTTCCCTAAGACCCTACATGGCACTTGAAAAGGTAACAGTTTTCTTAGCTTCCAGATACCTGGGCCTTTGCTGTTTCAGAAGGTTGGTGACAAAAGAGTCTAGCCTAGCTGTGCATTATTTATTCAGAAGCAACAATAACTTTAATGTTTTAAAAATAATTGTATCTTTCTTAATTCTTTTTGATCTGGAGGCTAAGAGTTTATATCGTGTTTGCTTACCTAAACTGGGACCGTCATGACACTCCTCGGCGATGTCCTTGGTTACAAGTATTTAGTCTTTCTCTTGCAGTGCGATTGTGCTCTGATCGGATCAGCCTCATCAAGGAGTGTATCCGCCAGTCCCCCACATGCTACAAACAGTCTGCCAAGCTTCTGGGCCTTGCCGAGTTGCTGAGGGTAGCAGGTAAGTTTTGAATGCTGAATTGCAGAGAAGGTTTCCATGCCATCCTTGACATCATCCTGGGCAAAGGCCAGAATATGTGCTTGCCGGTGTCAGAATGCCACTCTTGACCAAGGATTTATCTTTTCTGCAAAGATCAGCGTGTTAGAGGAATGTGTCCCCATACCGAGCTGCTGGTCCCTCTGTCCTTTAAACGAGGACAGGCTGATTCAGGGTACTAGGAGGTGGTTGTGAGGTCAGGAGTAGAAGTTGGGATTAATATTTGTAATCAGAAAGCTTAAATATAGGGGCACCTGGGGGGCTTAGTGGGTTAAAGCCTCTGCCTTCAGCTCAGGGCATAATCCCGGGGTCCTGGGATGGAGCACCGTGTCGGGCTCTCTGCTCAGCAGGGAGCCTGCTTCCTCCTTTCTCTCTCTCTGCCTGCCTCTCTGCCTATGTGTGATCTCTTTCTGTCAAATAAATAAATAAAATCTTCAAAAAAAAAAAAAAGAAAACTTAAATATAGACAAGTCAGCCCTACCACTCACCTTCAGTGTCCAAATTTGGTGTGATATTTTTGAGTTTGTACAATTTCTTAGAAGAACTTGTGCATTTACTATTTGGTGGGGTTTGCACATAGGTGATCGTGCTTCATCATCTATTAAATGGTAAGGATGAGGGTATTTTTCTCATCTTAGAAGGGGAATTGAGGATCAGAGAAGTCTTGCTCGGCAGGGTTAAATAGCAGACCCCGGCTCCCAAAGAAAGTCTGACTCTGCCTTTCATGCTTCTATAACCGCACTGTTCTGCCGAGCAGAGTCTCTTAATCATTTTCTTTTGTATTTTTGACTTACAGTTATCTCTACATGAACAGTTGCTGACCAAGGGTGCCTGGGTGGCTCAGTCGGTTAATCATCTGCCTTCGGCTTAAGTCATGACCTCAGGGTCCTGGGATTGAACCCTGCGTTGGGCTTCCTGCTCAGTGGGGAGTCTGCTTCTCCCTCTGCCCACCCCGCTTGTGCTTCTCTCTCTCTCTGTCTCAAATAAATAAAACTTAAAAAAAAAAAAATAAAGAGAAACAACAAACAGTTGTTGGGCAAATATTTTATAAGCTGTGGTTTGAAGTTGGGCTCATCCAAACCATATATTGTAGACTTAAAAGTAAACATTGGATTTCTGTTTATATTCTGAACTTTAAAGATACATATATTTAGTGTAATAGGGGACATATACTTATTAATTTTTAAAATCTTAATATAGAGGACTCATTCTGAAGGTCTGTAGTTGTAGTCGATTTTCCTGAGTCACTTGTCCGAAAGCAGAGCATCAGCACCTTTACCCGTGGGTCTTTTGGCAGCTTTGGAACCCGTCACCCATCGTGAGGCATCTTGGATGGCAGAGGAGAGGTTGGATTTGGTCAGAAGGCTGCTTCAGTCCTGACTGCCCCATACACTTGCAAAGTGACTTTAGCTCCAGTTTCGGTCTCGGGAAAATAGGAATGATACTCCCTGGCTTCACCCTCCATGTTTCCAAGGACCCCTGAGTGAGTCAATGCTAGAAGAGCATCTTGTAAACTTTGAAGCAGTCTGATCATCACGGAAGACTTTCATAAGGAAATTTCTCAGAAACTAAGGAAACAGCTCAGGGATGCTGTCAGCATTTTTTATGTGCCTACAAAGACCAATTTCCATTTTTATCCTCTGCCGTGTTGACATGGAAACAGGAATGTCTGTGATCTTGGTAAATTGTAGGAATTTTTAATGGGTTAACAACCTTTCAGTCCCCTTCTCTGCTCTTTTTACATATTGGCTCTTTCATGATGTACAGCGGCCTCTCGGTAGCTACATTTTACTGATGAAGAAATGGAAGCAGAGACAAGCGAGGTAGTATCACTGTGCTGAGTAGTTGGGCTATAAGGGTCTGGTATACCCAGCTTCTGTCCTCTGGGAATTCAGAATCTTTGAGGGCTGAGAAAGCAGATAATTACGCTGTAGCTCAGGATGGGGTGTGTGCTTGGCTTCTGCATACAGATTTCATAGAGCTTGGAAGAAAGGCAATGCTAGTATTTTGCTAGCGAGGAGGGTAATTAAGAAGGGGATCCCAATGCTCGTGACACTTATCTGAGGCTTGTAGGGCATTCTGATGATCTACTGCTGCTTTATAAACCACTCCCAAGATTTCGTGACTTTAAAACAAAATCATTTCATTTTTATCTCTCTCAGTTCTTGGAGGTTGACTGGGCTCAGCCAGGCAATTCAGGATCTTTTATGAAATTGTACCCAGGTTGTGTCTAGGGATGGATCAGCTCATCTCAAAGTTGCTTTATCCATGACTGGCACCTGATCTGGGAATACTAAAATAGCTGGGGATACAATAGCCAGGGCTGAATCTCTTCTTTGTATGGCTTCTCCTTGTGGTCTTTCCATATGGTGGCTGCAGAGTACCACGATTCTTACATGGTGACTGACGGCTCCTAGAGTCCATGTTCTGAGAGAAACCATCAAAAGCTTCTTGGGGTTTTCCGATCTAGCTTTGGAATTTGGGCAGTTTCATTGCCATCATGTCTTATTCATGACACAATCATATGGGCCCTTTCAAGTTTAAGGGAAGTATGCATGGGCTCTACCTGAAGATTTGACTGGGCCTGGATGATCTGCTTCTGAGCTGGCTTACTTATTGGGTGGTTGGAGGAGACTCAGTGTCTTTTCCTGGCTGTTGGGAAGAGGCATCAGTTCCTTGCCACATGGACCTCTCCACAGGGTTTCTTAACTGTTCTGTCAACCTGACACCTAATTGCGCCTCAAGCAGTTGAGCCATGAGAGAGTGAGGAGGAAGCTGTAATGTCCTATATGTTCTAGTCTTGGAAGTCACACATCATCATGTCCACCTTATTCTCTTAGAAGTAAATCACTAATCAGCCCCCATCAAGGGGAGGGGCAATGAGCGCCATCTTTAGAAAGGAGTGGCAGAGAATTTATGGACGTAGCTTAAATTATATTTCATATACTCAAAGCCTTGTTATGCCACCATTAATCTTCTGTTTTTCAAACTAAATATCTGAATCATTTTCTCGAATAGATGTCTTGTCAGGCCATACTCTTGACCGTTAAGAATTCATTTTGCTTTGTTTCGTTTGTAATATTTTCCTAGATCATTTTATAGACTATATTTTTGTTACGTTTTCCCATTTACTCACCTGTTCAGTTTGGAACTTTCTAGAATTAAAAGCAGTTCAATATTTGAACTTTGGAGATCGGGGTGACTAACCCATCTTCCTATAAAAGTTTATATTAACAACAGCCGTAATCCTCATTTTATGCTTTTATACTTACCTAAGTTTCATATAAAAGTTTATATTAATGGGAGCACCTGGGTGGCTCAGTGGGTTAAGCCTCTGCCTTCGGCTCAGGTCATGATCTCAGGGTCCTGGGATCGAGCCCCGCATTGGGCTCTCTGTTCAGCGGGCAGCCTGCTTCTCCCTCTCTCTCTGCCTGCCTCTCTGCCTACTTGTGATTTCTCTCTGTCAAATAAATAAATAAAATCTAAAAAAAAAAGTTTATATTAATGACAATAATCTTGTTTTATGCTTTTATACTTACCTGTTACTTCTTACTATGTCCCTTATAGCAGAGTTATGACACTTGTTTAGAATGTGAGGAAATAGGAATAAATAATTTATTGAAGATTTCATAGTTAAGAATTTTCTCACTTTGAATCTTTTATTCTTTTTTTTTTTAAGATTTTATTTATTTATTTGACAGAGAGAGATCACAAGTAGGCAGAGAGGTAGGCAGAGAGAGAGGCGAAAGCCGGCTCCTTGCTGAGCAGAGAGCCTGATGCGGGGCTCGATCCCAGGACCCTGAGACCATGACCTGAGCTGAAGGCAGAGGCTTAACCCACTGAGCCACCCAGGCACCCTGAATCTTTTATTCTTTGTTTCCTCCTTTTTTTTTTTTTCCTTTTTTTTTGGTTGTTGGATGGTGGTAATCAGTGGACCCGTTACTTAGAGTTAGCTGATTAGGAGATTTAATTATATCTGCAAAAATACCTTTGCAACCTAGTCAAGTTGTATCATGAAAAAAAGAATCGCCCCTGGCCCTTTTCATTTTTGATTTAGATATTCTGAATAAATGAAAACATTTCAAGAGTATTATCTAGGAAATAGGTTTTATATTAAGTGTGGTATGTGCATTTATTATTGAGAAACCTTTTACATATTCCATTTCCAGTGTTACAGAACATGGGTTTGTTATTCTAATAATAGTATTATGAATCATAGTGTTTTTTCATTTTTTAAAAAATCTTTTTCGATTAGTTGAGGCCAATATGTGGATTTTATTTAAACCTATGCAGTACAGGTTGGAGATTAATGGTGACATATTTTTAAACTGATTTCAGACCTTTCTGTGATACATTTTTTCTTCCAAACCACACTGTAGCCAAAAAATGCAGGGGCCATTGGGTATTTTCTTTCTTTCTTCTTCTTCTTTTTTTTTTTTAATATTGAAAATAATTTTAAGGTTTCTTTACCTCATTAAAATATAAAACATGTTTTCCTTTTTTTTTTTTTTAGTCTCAAGTATACACATTGTGTTTATGTTGTAACTTTGAATTATTTGTCTTATAGTTGAAAATCACATTCTGGATAGAATCTCTACTCGTTTCACTGAGGATATATTTTTTTGAGCCCCAGTTATGTGTGTGACTTGATGCCAGCTACCGAAAGTTTAACAAGGATGGAATCCCTGTCTTCAGAGACCTTAAATTCTGATAGAAGATGTAGATTTTTAAGATGATAATCTCAATAAATTGGTATTCACAGAATGAAAAGTAAAGGAACATGTAAGAGGGACACCTAAACCACATGTTTCTTGTGAAGAAATCTTATGTAGAGATGTCAGAGAAGGACATAACATCTAAGCTGACGTCCAAGAGTCTTGAGAAAATTAAGATATTTGTATTAACGTAAACTGAATTTTGCTATGTGTTCTTAGAGCCTAGATGGTTACGAGGATAAATAAAAGGTAGTACCGTTAGAGAAACTATAAAATTCTCTCCAGTTTACTGTGTAAGTCTCCCCACCTTGTTATTGTCATTTATTAATTATAATTAGAAACAGAACATTCAAAGGGCATAATATAAAAGAGGAAATAACAAAAACTTTCAAGTTCTTTTTTTTTTTTTTTTTAAAGATTATTTATTTTTTTATTTGACAGAGAGAAATCACAAGTAGGCAGAGAGGCAGGCAGATAGAAAGGGAGAAGCAGGCTCCCTGCTGAGCAGAGAGCCCGATGCGGGGCTCGATTCCAGGACCCTGGGATCATGACCTGAGCCGAAGGCAGAGGCTTAACCCACTGAGCCACCCAGGTGCCCCAAACTTTCAAGTTCTTGTTGGGAGGAAAACTTTTCTCTACGCACTTAGGTTGGAATGGTTGGTCTGGGGCTGATACTAGTCATTGATCTCTTAGGAGACTGAAAGCTAATTCCAGGATTAATAAATAGATTGGAAGGTCAAAGTTGCTGTGACATTTGTCCTATAATCTTTTAAAAAATCAGTCTAAGCTCTACCATTTATTTTTTAATTAATTAGAAACACAATGTTAATGAGCTCTTTTATCAATTGATGCTGCCACGATCTTTAAGTGATTTGCATGTATTTACAGGTGAAGACCCAGAGGAAAGGCGTGGACAGGTTCTGATCCTTCTAGTAGAGCAAGCACTTCGTTTCCATGACTACAAAGCAGCCAGTGTGCATTGTCAGGAGCTGATGGCCACAGGTGAAATAGACAAATTACTTAACACTTGGCTCAGGTCCTTTTTACATGATGAATAATGGAAAAGCTTTCTTCTGAAATCAATTGGCCTGATTGGGAAGCCAGCTACATTTTCTTCAAAAGACATGAGAAACATTTTATGAGCCCTGATCAGTATGTATACCATGTGCTTATATATTAATATAAGTACTTTAATGGGCTTGGAGTTACATTTTAGCTGAGATTTTGGTTGCTTTCTGTTGCCTAATAAAAATATGCTCATAATTTTAAGAACGCTTTTATGTAAAATATTTTAATGCCTTTTCATGTATTTGTCATATAAAAGAAAATTTAAACATTTTGAAGTATCTATAATTCATGAGTAGTTAATATCTCTAGTCTTTGTTTTTAAAGGGATAGCATAGGGCTTTTCAAACTGATGTTGAGAAAATAGGAAGTAGTATGCGATCCTAAAATTTTCTATATGGAAATTCAAAGTCTGGTCTCTGGAAGATCAGATTTTTTGGTGGCATAATCTCACTATGAAAGAAGGTATTCCCCAGTGGTGTTGGAAGTGATGTTGCCTTATCATAGACTGTCTACTAAATGATCTGCTTTCTGTGGCTGTGTCTGAGTATATGAAAGCCCAAGCAATCTTTTTACCTACTGTCTGTGCACTTTCATGGCGAGTGGTTAAAAATGTCGTGCTTCACCTCATGATAACTCATGGAGCTGTGCGTTTAGGAGCATTGCGCTTTTTATATGTGTACTGTTAAAGAAAAATACTATTCTGACATTTCTTAAGAACGGTAAGGAAGACTTTATTTAGGACTTTTGCAGTAGATGTTAAAAGTATTTCAGTAGGTGTGAGAGGTCAGACTTAACTCCAAATACAGAAAAGACAGCTGGGGACTTAAAGCCAAGGAGCATAGGGAGGGGTCAGTGGATGTAAAACTCCATGAGACATCAAGTTCAGTGGGATTCTTGCTGATCTGACTTAACAAGATTCTTGCTGAAGGCAGGCCTGGATGATCAAATTCAAGGATGAGAGAGGAGGAATTTGATCAGACATCAATAGTCATCAGTTATCAAGGGTGGGAGATTCTCTCTAAATGGGCCTTGTAAGATTATCGCCAGTGCTGGACAATGCAGGCTCTGTCAGTGTGGGCCAAGGTGTGGGCCTAGTTGTGAAGAGGTTTCAAAGGAGCCTGACCGATGTTTGGTCAAGGAGAGAATCTTTGTCAATACATTTTGTGAAAATGTTTAAAACTCTGGGGGGAAAACTCAGTGCTTTATAACCTCAGCATTAGAAAATCAGTTTCATAAAAGAGCTACATTCTGTAATACTATGTTAATAGTAACTAGTTAGTATTAATATTAGCTAATTAATATTAGCTAATTATAATTATTTAATATTAACTAATAAGCCAGTATTACTATTAACCAATATTGGACTTGTAACATTAAATTCAGAGTAATGATGGTGTTTTTGAGAAAACAGTGTACTGCTTTAAAATTATTTAGAGAGTTTTGTAAGAATTTTATTCCCATCAGTGTAATACCCAGATTTTTACTTAATATATTTAGAGAAATTATTCTGGACCAACGCCTTTGAACTTAGAAAAAACAAACCTTTCAAAGTAGAACTTGATACTTAAAAAAAACAAACAAAACTCTTTCAAACTAGAACTCCTTCAACTACAAATAAAAACATATTTTATGAATCTAGAGTATAAATGTGTAGGACAAAGATCTCTGCTGGGAGCCAGGGCTGACTGTATGCTTTGCTCTGTCCTTGGATCTCTCTCTTCTGTAAAGTGAATGATTCTATGTGGCTGCCTATAGTAATTTTCCTTTTCTCACTTCGTAGTTTACAGAGTGCTTTTAAATAGAAATGTTATTTAATCCTTCAACAACTGAAGGAGGAAAGCATTGTTATTGTCCCTTTGTAGTAGTAGAAGAAGTGTGACACGTGGAACTCTCTCCAGCTCACACAAGTGCTAAGTAGCAGTGTTGGGCCATACGCTCCGGTCTTCCGAAGTCAGATATCCAGCTTTTTACTCAGCGTCAAAGCTAAGTCGATTATTTATAGTCATTGCTAGGTATTCTAAAATGAAGCAGAGTTTATCAGAAAAACATGTCTGGGATATTGCTGAACTTTCTGGATAACAAACAAGTCTAATATTTCTTTCCTATTTTAGTTCCTTATGTATTTCTGGTTATGAAAATGTTACATATCACTAATGACCACAATTGTGCTTTGGTGACACAAGACCTAAGCAGATAGCCATTGGATTTCTCCTCTCAGCTTGGAGACTTTTCTTGTGGAAATCAGTTTTTTTTTTGCTTGCCAATTTTGCAGGTTATTCTAAGAGTTGGGATGTTTGTAGCCAGTTAGGACAATCCGAAAGTTACCAGGACTTGGCCACTCGTCAGGAGCTCATGGCTTTTGCTTTGACACATTGCCCTCCAAGCAGCATTGAACCTCTTTTGGCAGCTAGCAGCTCTCTCCAGAGAGAGGTAAGCACTCCCAGTAAAGTAAATCTCTAACTGTATGAAATGTATTTTGCTGGGTGTGTGGATCTGAGATTTGTGATCATTTTTTAAAATAGTAGAATTTTAATTTATGGAAGAAAAATAGCTTGTCACTTATGTGAAAAGGGATTTGAAGATATTACGATATTAAATAGTGGTTTTGGCTTATTATAGTAAGGAAGAAAGGGTCCAAGGCAAGTATGAGAAAAACAGGAAGTAATATTAAGAAGTAAATTATTGAATGCAAAGGGGGAAGTTAATGTTGAGAATAAAACATAAGAAATGGTCATGTAAAATGTATTTGAAATCATAGGAGTTAAAACTAGTGGTGACAGCATTCTTTAGAGGCCTTTTGGAAATGGCAGGGGAAAGAGTGTTGGTTGGGGAGATGCTGAATTTCCCAAAATTCACAGGATAGATCTGCCTGAGGATGAGTTAATGCTCGTTGCAAAAATACAGGACGAGATCAATACAGGATATAAGCCTATAGGAAGAGCTTCTGGAATTCTCATTTTCGTGTCCTTGTCATTCCGTACGTTGTATAGCAGCTTTCCACCTCTGGTTCCCAGTTCTGAAACTGGGAAGGTACTCAGAAAGTCCTGAAGTAAGCCTGTTCCCCAAAACTGTTCATTATGAAATAGCAGATTTTTCCTCAAAAGAGTCATTTTTAAATTTCCAGTCTACATTGTGAAATGCCGTGAATTTAAAAACACAATTCCTTCATAGTAGGTCACGTTCTCTTTCCAGATTCTTTGTCAAAAAGTGAATTTCCAGATCCATCCAGAAGGCGGGGAGAGCATCAGTGTCTCACCAGTAACTGGTAGAGTGCAGCAGGAGGTGAGTTCGTGTGCGTGGGGGAGGAGATTGAAGCCGGCCGGGGAGTGGAGTGAGCTGGGCATCGCCTGGCCCTGCGGATGGGGTGGAGAGACCATTTTTCTTCCAAACTTTTTTTGTGTGTTTTGCCAAATGCAACATTCATACATTTAAAAAAAAGTACACAAAAGTGTTCAACTCAATAAATTAGCACAAAGACAGTATCCATGAAGCCACCAGAGAAATAGTGTATGAGCAGCCTTCCGCACGTCCCCACACACCGTCTCCCATTTTCATTTCTGGCCCTTCCTTCTCCTTCCAGAGATCACCGCTGTCCTGACACCAGGTCTTTGTGGCCTTTGTTCTTGTTTTAAGGAATTTTAATGCCCCTTCACACCTCTCCCCATGTGGAGGTTTAACTTCACCTGTTTCTGTACGGATCAGAAGTAGCCGCCCCCGTATCCTTCGGGAGACTCGTCCACACTCTTACACATTTATCCTTGTTGCAGTGCAGGACTGCCCTGTGCGCATCTCCCAGTGCGTTCCAGTGAGGACTGGCGTCGGGGTCTGTTCAGTTTCGTCGTCAGCTGCGTCATCACGTGCTGCACGTCGCTGTTGAGCGGGTCGTGCCTTGTCTCCGGCGTCTGCTTCCCCACCCTGGAGGTGGATGTTAGCACACGTCCGTAGTTGCAGCCTCGCTCAGGAACCGCAAATGATTTTCCAGAGCGGTTTTACCCATTGCGTTTTCAACAACAGCACTGGGGATTGCCGTTTATTCCGAGCACTTCGGCATTGTTAGTTTTTTAAAAAATTTTACCTGTTCTCTTAAGTATTTGGTGATGCTTATTTATGATCCTGATTTGCATTTTTCCCATTGCTAACGAGGTGGAATTAGCTCAGGAGAGATCCTCTTTTTTGAGGTACCTGTTCCATTCTCTTGCCCATTTTCTACAGGATTTTTCTCCTTTTCCCTCACCTCGTTGACATTCTCACAAATAATAGTCTGTCTGAACCACCGAAGTATGGACCTGCCTCAGGATAGTTCATCCTGGGAGACAAAGGAGGGTGTACACACCCCCTGACACCTTTTGGTCATTGTTGGCTCTGTGACATTTCCCTCTCCATGACTATTTCTAACAACATAAAATTAGCATGTTCTTTTTTAGGTTAAAGAAAGTAGCCCAGTTTTTAATATTCTAATAAGGTCAATTAAGAGATGATAACCCTCTTTATAGATTGGTTTTCCACAGGATTCCTTGAAATGGTTAGCTTTGCTTTCAAAATGTGAAATGTCATTCATCATGGAAGATGTCTATTGTGATGAGTGAGCTGCGCCTATCTTTTTTTTTTTCTTTTAAATTGGCTGTATCCATTTTCCCCAACTGATCTGTGGTTGTGTACTACATAGTTACTTCTGGAAATCTGACACAAAGCTTCAGCTGTGGAATCAGTTGATGGAGTGACTTAGTTTTTGCGCAGAGCGGACTACGCCATAATTCTTTCTTTTATATTAAAATTCACTTTGACAAACGTATTGAATATACCCCTGTAACCCTCGTTCAGTGCTTAGTGATCTGAGGATCTCAGAGTCGTTTATAATGGGACTTTTCTGTCTAGAAGGAATTTTCTCCTGTTCTTCTGTGATGATGACTTTGGGGTAGCACCGACCAGTAGGTTTTCCCACAGTGAGGGAGACCTTCTGTCTCCCCACTGTTCAGCATCACAGCCACTAGTCACATGTGCTGTTGAGTACTGGAAATATGGCTAGGGCACCTCAAGAATCAATTTTTAAACTTAATCTTAATTAAGTGAAATGGACATAGCCACGTGAGGCTCCTGGCTACCATCTGGCTACCGCAGTTGCAGAAGATCAGACACGGAATGGAGCCTTGCCTCCTGCCATCAGCTGCAGACTGTGGACTGTGTTGTTGCATTCCCTCTGGAGGGAAGCCCTAGCGTTTTTCTAGGGGCCTGGGGTGTTGTGGACATGTTTTGTCTTTGGCATGTCGTGACTTGTAGTCATACTGATTACTCTTGGTTTGTTCGTTTGTTTTCTTCACTGGATAGGAAAGCACATTAAGTTCTCCGATGTTTTCTCTGTGGGATCCAAAGCAGCTCTTATATTGGCCAGCAGTCCCGAAATGTTTGATCTATTTGGAGGAAGGAAGTTGGCCAGTTTTACTACCTTTCAAGATCCAATTGAAGACCCATTTTCAATGGCACCTTCTTTATCCCAAGTTTTGTGTCTTTTGAGCCTTTTGTCCCTCTCCACTGGTTCAGCCACATCTCTGATCCTTCTGTCTGTCTCTTTTTAGCCTCATCTTCTTTCATGCCTCCCAAACATGCTCTGGGATCCGGTCCTACGGAATTCACCACCATTCTCTGGCTCCGTCACACCTTTGGTGTCATTTAATGCAAGTTTTCTTTCTCCCTCTGCTGCCCTTCTTGCCTTGTGCTCTGGTTGTCTTTCTTACCCCCTGATCCTGTCTGAAGTATCATTTCTTTTGGAAAATTTTCCTTGAGTCCTCTAATTATTCATCCTTCTTTATCTCCCACATACTCTCACGTCATTGTGTCAGCTCTTGTGTGGTAACTGGAAGTATGCTGTTTATGTCTGTACTCTCTGTAGAGAGTGGTTGTTACATAGTGAACACCTAGGAAATGTTTGTTAATGCTCACTTGGAAGCTTCACTGCATGAAGATTAGTCTGTGGTAAAAATTAATTAGAAAATAGATTTTATAATAAAAATAAAAGGGATTTCCCAATTAATTCACATATCTGTGCTGTGGTAGCTAATGAGATCCTATTACGTTTTGGCCCTTGTAAAGGTTGTATCATTTCTCTCTTCAGCTTAGAATTGCAAAGTATTTCTGCTGAGTTCAGCTCTGTAAGATTATTCTGAATCCCCATCCTTCTTTATAAAATCCAGCAAAAGCCTTTGTGACTTTTGGGTTTCCTGTTTTCTCCTTCTACAATGAATTAGAAAGTGTCAGCCTGGCCCTTTAATGGCTTCTGTGGAATGGGACATGCTGTGTCACTGCAAGTAGATGTGTATTTGTCCATTAGTCTCTTTATTAAATGACAGAGACCACCAGTCGGCTTTAACGTGTTCTACTTAGCAAGGAAAAAGAAAGAATTCTTCCAAAGTATTCTTTTTTTTCCCTTCTCGTTCTCCTTTTTTTTTTTTTTTTTTTTGGTAGCTCCTTAAAAGCTTTTTTGTCTTTGTTTGTCCTTTTTCAGCAAGTTGTAAGAAATCTTGATCTCCTGAAATGCAAATTCAAACCCTCAATGAACATATAACAGCTTTGATTCTTAAAGCACATTTTGGAATATTATAGCTACTATTATTAGATTAAAATGCAGTGCTTAGCTGTAAGATGCTGCGTGTTACACATTAACAGTAGATATAATAACCACATTAAATTATAACCATTAATGAGAGCTGATGATATGTGTAACCTGCTTAATGCTCAAAACTTTCATTACTCAGTTGTGAAAATACTAATTTTTATTTATATATCCAGGCAAAGTAAAGGTGTAATTGCTCCACAGTAGCATTTGCATTAGTTCAAGTAGAGCCTACAAGTTTGAAGATATTGGCTATTGTCCGCGTGAACAAGATATTACTTTATAAATAGAACAGAATGCATATTTTGTGAATAACTACCAAAATTACAGTTTCCCAGTTTCTTATTAATGTTGGTTATTATGTTTTTTAGATGTAGCAATATTCCACCATTTAGAGTGTATTAACGTTTGTTTAGCTAGTATTTGTTATATCACTTAGCCAATGGTGTTTTCCCCCAGATAAATCTAATTAGATTTGGAAATGGATTATGTATAAGGTTCCCATTAAAAAATCATTTTCACTGTGGGAAAACTTGTTATGAACACTTTAAGTGGCTATATAGATTTATACAACTGGACTAATTAATGCTTAGAACTGGGGCATGGGCTAAGCATAGTGATTTTGAATTTATAAAAGGATTGTTTAGAAATATCAAGAAGTGAGCAAAATGGCAGTTGTCCTTCAGTATCAGAGACAACCTTTTCTTTTTCCATTCACCAGTTGATGGACATTTGGGTTGTTCCTACTTTTAGGCTATTGTGAATAATGTTGCTTTGAACATTGGTGCACACGTCTCTGTTGGGAAATGTGCTTTGATTTCTTGTGTACGTAGGTAGGCGTGGAACTGCTGATTGCATGTATATGTGTGTTTAACCCTTGAAGAAATGGCCAAATTGTTTCCCAAAGGGGCTGCACCATTTTCCATTCCCACCAGGAGGAGTTAAGATTCCTGGTGCACCTGGGTGGCTCAGTGGGTTAAAGCCTCTGCCTTCGGCTCAGGTCATGATCCCGGGGTCCTGGGATCGAGCCCCACGTCGGGCCTCTGCTTGGCAGGGAACCTGCTTCCCTTCTCTCTCTCTGCCTGCCCCTCTGCTTACTTGTGATCTCTGCTGTCAAGTGAATAAATAAAAAATCTTAAAAAAAAAAAAATAATCCTGTGTCTCCACATTCTCACGAACACTTATTACCTGGCTTTTTCTTGAAAGCTATTCTCGGGGATGTATATGATATCCCATTATCATTCTGGCATGCTTTTCCCAAATAACTAATGATAAAGAACATCTTTTTATATGTTGCTGCTTATGGAGCTGTAAGAGTTTTGTTGTGGTGTTTTGTTTTTTAAATTCTGGATATAAGTCCTTTCTCAAGTATATGATTTGAAAATATTTTTCTCTCCGTGTATGACTTGATTTTTTAAAATTTTCTTAATGGTAGCTTTAGAAATACAAAACCTTTTAATGTTGCTGAGGTCCAGCTTATCGATATTCTTTTATTGCTTCTGCTTTTGGTATTGTAGCTAAGTAATTGGTGCCTAACTCAAGGTTACAGAAATTCATCCCTGTGCTTTTTTCTAAGAGTTTTATAGTTTTAGCTCTTACATTTATTGGAAAGTAAGTAAAAATAAACCACTTTTTGTGTGAAATAACCATAAGTTTGAGGAATATCTGTATTTAAAAAGATGAATTTAGAATTTCTTACCATACATAAAAATTAGTTCAATGGGATGGTTTTTGTTTTGTTTTGCTTTGTTTTGTTTTATGTTTTATGATAGTTTGTTCCTTCTTGAAGGATATTAAGTCTCATGTTTGGTATGCACAAAGACAAATTAATATTTTGAAGTTTTAAAGGAAACCATTTCATCTGGAATGGATTTTTGTTACAATTATCACGTTACCGTCTCTTTTCACTTGGTGTTTTGGAATTTTGGTTTTCAAGCTCATTGTGGAGACGTCCTATTCAGTTTACTTTTTAGCTCCCTAGACCCTGTCTAAGGATTCTGTAGTTTTGTGGTTTTCCTTAATCCAAACCCTTGGTGCTTCAGTCTAGAACCATGTCCTATAGTAGCTTTTGACATGGGACTCCCTTGTGTAATGTTGAGGATCTGTGAGAAATAAAAGCATGCGGCCAGTGAAGGGTTTGGGCCCTGCCTTAGTTCTCTGTCTCTCTAGACTTACAGTTTTACATAAATACATAGTCCCAGGCAGTGAGTCTGAGCTTCTTCTTCTTTTTTTTTTTTTAAAGATTTTATTCATTTATCTGACAGACAGAGACCACAAGTAGGCAGAGAGGCAGGCAGAGAGAGAGAGGAAGGGAAGCAGGCTCCCTGCTGAGCAGAGAGCCCGACACGGGGCTCGATCCTAGGACCCCAGGACCATGACCTGAGCCGAAGGCAGAGGCTTTAACCCACTGAGCCACCCAGGTGCCCCTGAGTCTGAGCTTCTTACCGGGGATCCTTTCAATTCACAATTCTCTAGAAAGAAGCGTCTGGCAACCACTGCCAGCATTGGAATTCTGAGCCCCCAGATGTTGAATTCCATTGAACTTGAGTGCCTTTCCACTCTTTTCATCAATTATCCTCAGTATTTTGGAGCAGAGTGAGCACTCTGAAACATGAGTTCATTTCTCCATCTTAACTGGAATTTATAATTTTTTTTTAAATTGCAAAAATTAATATAGGCTCTTATTTTAGGAATCCCTTTAAGAGGAGACATGGTTCAGATAATTGACATTATTTGGTGTATTTTATTCCTAACAGTAAAAAAAAAAATGAAATGTGAAATATCTGTGATAAAATATTAACATTTGTTAACTTTTGATAAGTACATGGGAATTTGTAGTAACTTTGGTTTTTCTACTTTTTAAAAAATGTGAAATAATTTAATCATAAATAAATTAATATGAAATTCTTTCTTCGTTCTTTCTACCTATACCATGAATCTCACTGCTTAGAGGTAAAACGTATTTAAGTTTATTAAAAAAAAGTTCCAGACTTTTTTTTTGAGTATAAAGAGATGTGTGGCTATTGTCTGTCTCCTGAAGAATTATTATTTTGTTTTATAAACTAAAATGGAATCATACTGCATATAATAACTTGAAGCTAATTTTTTTCCTGTAATCTTATTTGTCGTGGATATACGCTTTTCTCATTATATACAGACCATTTCTGTAAGGGTGGGTTAGTGTTCATTTGATGCACAATGATTTATTTATCTTTTACTTTGTTTTTGAACATTTAGATTGTGTTTGATTTTCCTCTATTTTAGACTGAGCTGCACTGAGCCTTTTATGTACACATTTTGCATAGTTATACTAGCATTGCTCTGGGATAGAGTGGTAGAAATGGACTCCAGAGGTAGAGAATTTCCTGTTTTCTTGTGGCGTGCCCTCCTTAAGTTTGTGTAAGTGCTGATTCTGCTTTCTCCACTGTCGTGATGCCAGCACATCACTGGGAACGGACTAGGTCTTCATTAAATTTTTTTTTTTTTGGGGGGGGGATAATGTTGCCCAAGGAATATTTTCTTTTCTTTTTTTTTTTTTTTAAGATTTTATTTATTTATTTGACAGGTAGAGATCACAAGTAGGCAGAGAGGCAGGCAGAGAGAGAGGGGGGAAGCAGGCTCCCTGCTGAGCAGAGAGCCCGATGTGGCGCTTGATCCCAGGACCCTGAGATCATGACCTGAGCCAAAGGCAAGGCTTAACCCACTGAGCCACCCAGGAATTCCCCCAAGGAATGTTTTCTATGGGAGCCTGAGTTTATGGTAATCTGTGATGTCCGCGTGCTGGATGATAACACGGCACCAGCACGATTCAGAACACTCGGGCATGTCAGTCAGTCAGTCAGTACTGGTCACAGGTGACCAGAGGAGGACGTGCACTGCCCATTGGCGTGCTCGTGGCATTATGTGTTTCCTTGGTCGCTAGCTTGGTGGTCAGGAGTGTGCAACCTGTCATTCTGATTGGCTCAGAGAATCTTATGTCACAGATTTCCGCTCCTCACAAAGGCTTAGGGTAGCTGCCTCCTTTCACGCCTCCGTTGGTATTCCCGGCTTTGTTCTTTCAACCCGCCCTTTCCTCATAGGGCTCATGCATTTCTAACATATTTGTTTTGTTTTGTTTAAGTTTCTTTGACTCTTTTCATAACAAAGAAATTATGGTTTTTACTTTTTAATTAGTCTTGCCATTTAAATCCACTTGAAAAGATAACTTTCTATAAATAATATTTTTAGTTTCAGTGAATTCTGGGGGATTCGACAGTTTCCTTTCCTTTTTTTTTTTTTTTTTAAGATTTTATTTATTTATTTGACAGAGAGAGAGAGAGAGAGAGAACAGGCAAGGGGAGCAGCAGGCAGAGGGAGAAAGAGAAGCAGGCTCCCGGCTGAACAAGGAGCCCGATGCGGGACTTGATCCCAGGACTCTGGAATCATGACCTGAGCCGAAGGCAGCTGCCTAACTAATTGAGCCACCCAGGCATCCCCCTTTTCTTTTAAGAGGAGGCCTGGGGACAGGATCACTTGGTCCTGCAGGGGCTCATGTGCACTCTTCTGGGGGACTTTCCTCTGCTTTTGTTTTACACTAGCAGCGGCCTCATCTTTTTCTCCTGTTACCTTCTACCTACTCACCACAAGTCTCTTTCTCCTCCCTGTTTTATCACAACAGCTTGTGTTTGCATCACCAGTGACCTCTTGTCGCTAAATTCATGGGTCACATCTGCCTTTATCTTATTTGACCTGCCAGTGACCTTGGATACACACTTGTTTCAGGGACAACCTGTTGTCTTCGTTATGCCTCCTTGTCCACTTAGTCTCATCGTGTTTGCTGGTCCTTCCTCATTTCCCCAGCTTAAGTGGTGGATACCCCGGGTCTCAGTCTTTCAGTCTCTTCCCTGCTATGCTCACTCCTGAATGATTGCACCCATTATCATCACTCTAAATATCAACTTGGTGCAGATGAGTCCCTGCTTACAGCTCGAGCCCTGGTCTTCTGAGTTCCGGGCTTGTACGTGCGGCTGCCAGCCCCGCATCTGTACTTCCCTTTCTTGCGACGGACTTCCTTCTCCGCGTGTTCAACGTGAGCCTCTGACTTTCACATCCCACACGCCCCCGGCCAACATGGTGCTCCTTCCGGGCTGTGTCCTGTGTCAGAACATGGCGGCTCCATCTTTCTAGTTGCTTAGGTCATAACCCTTGTTGTCGCCCTCAGTCCCTCTCTGTCCTACATAACGCAGGTGGTCTGTCAAGAAATCCTGTCGGCTCCACTTTCCCAGTGCACTTGGAATTGGACCATATTTTACTCTTACCACGGCTACCGCCCTGGTCTAAATTCTCCCGGTGTCTCACCTAGAGTTCGACGGTGGTGTTCTGTTTGTCCGCCTGCTCGAGTTCTTTTCCCTGCTACGGTCTGGACTCAACGAGGCAGCCTGAGTGATTCTTCAAAAATACATCAGATCGTGCCACATTCCTCAGAGTACAAATAAGTTTTTATGATTTCCGTCCTACAGGGACACCCGCGATCTGTCTTCCCTACTAGCGGTTTGACTTGATCTCTTCTCTCCTGCCCCCTGCCCTCTTTCCCCCAAATTTGGCTTTGCCCAGCATACTCCGGTCGTGACCTTCTTGCCGTTCTTGAAACGTTCCCGTCAAGTTCTCCCTCTGGGTCCTTGTACTTGCTGTGTTCCCCCTGTCGTGTTCTTCACCCCCATATCCAGGTGACTTGTCCTCGCTTCTTCCGGGTCTCTGCTCGCATGTCTCCGGTCTCCTCAGGGAGAGCTTCTCTGACTTCTGCATACACACTTCCACGCACTGGATTTTTCTTCCTAGCTCTTCCCCTATCATTGATCCGATAGACTTCTCTGGCGTGCTTTCTATTTATTTTTTGTTTACCTCTTCTTGGAATGTAAGGGGAGATCTTTGTGACAGGAGCAATGTTTTGTTCACTTCTATTTTCAGCATCTAGAACAGTGTCTGTTCTTGTTATACTTAATGTCAAAAATATTTGTTGAATATGTGAATAAAATAAATGAAGAAGTTTAAGATGTAGATATGATGGGTTGGGGTAAATTCCGTTATTATAAGGAGAGGAATATTTGAATGGGGTCCAGTTTGATAAGTTCTCAGTTCATTGGTGAAATAAAGCAAATTTCCTATTTGCCTTTCTTTCCTAATGTACCGTGAGTTCTTTGAGAGCAGGGACAGTGTCTTAATCATCATGGTAACTCTGTGCCTAGCACTGGGTCTTAAACATAATAGGCATGCCAGAAGTATGTGTTCAGTAAATTTATTTTGTGGATGCATTTAGAACTGCAAATCATTTATCAAAAGTGATTTCAAAATTGGGTATGGTAAAAGAAAATAAAAAATATGCTTCATATGCCTCTGTTTTTCCTAACTACATGCCTCTTAGTCTTGGTCCAAGAATGCTAGGAGATTCAAGAAGGTTTGATTCTCAAAGCCTCTGACATCATGTGTCAAACTTGGTGTGTGTGTGTGTGTGTGTGTGTCTGCTTGTGACTTTGTTCATGTGTGTGTACACGTGCGCATTTTTTCTGGAGAAAGGACTTACAGCTTTCATCAGAATTGTATAGGGGATTCATGACTTGCAAAGGTGAAAACATCTAAATTGTAACCTGGCCTGTTAATTTAGCAGATGAACTAAAGCAGAGTCAGACTTTATAGTGAGTGATTTATTTTGTGGGGATTTTTCTCCTGCTTCTTCTGACAGATCCTTCTAAAAGTAGCAGCACTGGTAATAAAGATTGCATTTTTAATATTTTGAGTTCAGGGTGAAATTTACTGTGTTAGGTACAGGGAAGAGCTTTGGATCATCTAAAGATCTGTTGGAGGAGAGGGGATAGTGGATGAGTTCAGTTTGAGAGCTCTTTCTAATCTTTACCTTTAGCTTTGTATGTACCACCAACTCAGTTTATGGTGGGCAAACAGATTTCTCATTAAATTAACACATGTGTTACCAGACACCAGAAAAAGCAACTCCAAGATGGATTATTCATTACAGTAATGGTTCAGCAAGGATCATTTCTGTAAGCCAAGCTTGGCATGGGGAGCTACTCTTGTTCTTATGAACCTGAGCAGTAGTGGGGTCTATTGGAGAATCTGAAAGATACTATTAATGCTTAGTAAGTTAACCTTTGAGCTATGTAACACACTTGACATTAATGAGATTTCATGTTAAATTTTATGCTGGGAGTTGTTGATTTGGTTTGGGGGATTAATCTATTTCTGCTGTTACACATTCTAAATTAATTAGCAGTGTGCAGCTATGAATATAAAAAGTGCCAGTAGTAATCATTTGAGGAGTAAATTTTGCCTAACCTCTCTTTTCTTTCCCCATTACATGTAGTTGAAAGAAAACTATTTTCCTCATTAATTATTCTAGTTACAGTAAAATCTTGGTAGACTCTCCTCAAGTTTGATGCTTCTTCTGTGGTCCAAATGAGCCTTTGATTTTACTTTATCTTTTATAATTCTCATTAGGGGACTCGCTTACAATCCTTTTATCTTACACATTTTTGAGCATGTGAATTTCATTTATCTTGTGAAACAAACTTTTAAGTTTTATATATCTGAAATTTCCTGTCTTGAGTTAGCCTATCCATATGAACTAGAAGTGAAGTTTAGGTTCATTTTATGAAATGGAATAATTGTTGTATAGTCTGTATTTTTTGATATTTTTCAACTGACTTGATTTTCCTCTGAGTGAAGTGGCATTGTGTTTAAGTGCCATATTTCTTACCTTGTCTGTATTTTTAGTTCTATACTTGATTAGTTGATGACATTCAAATCCTTCAGTATACCCTCTTGATTAAGAAGATGAACAAGATTTGAAAATGTGGCATGAAATCTTATTTGAATAACATTTAGCTACTATAGGTGAAATGTATTAGGCTGTAGAAAATGTTGAGTGCTAGAGATCAGACCCAAAAGAGGACATAATTCCATTCATATAAAGTATAAAAATAGACAAAACTAATTTATGCTGCTAGAAGTGCGAATAGCATTTATCTCGGCCATGGGAGTGGCTGAAAATGACCACAGTAGCATCCTCTGGGATGGATGCTGGGACAGTGGTCTGTTACTAAGTGCTGATATGTTATGGTTTACCAAACTGAACACATTTTTTTTTTTAAAGATTTTATTTATTTACCAGAGAGAGAGAGAGTACACACAAGCAGGCAGAGAGGCAGGCAGAGGCAGCGAGAGAAGCAGGCTCCCTGCTGAGCAAGGAACCCGAAGCGGGACTCGATCCCAGGACCCTGGGATCATGACCCGAGCCGAAGGCAGCGGCTTAACCAATTGAGCCACCCAGGCGTCCCGTGAACACATTTTTTTTAAAATATATCTTATCCTTGAAAGGTCGCTAAGCCTGGATTAAAGACAGGAAGGGAGAATGTTTACTGGCAGTATTGTCTTTGTATCATGGAACTATGAATAAGTACTATCTTTTTTTCTCCTAATCTTTGGAATTTTTCAGGCCATCTTTAATGAGATTTTAGTTTTATAAGACAGAAGAATAAATGACCTTCTTAAATGTGTGCCTGTGTGTGTGTGTGTGTGTGTGTGTATAATATGTCAGAACCCTATGAAGAACAAATGGACCACACATTTTGATAGCCAGACCTGGTCAAGAAGAGACACCCCTAGGCCAGTTGCCTGTGGGCAGCATATTCCACTTACTGGATCTACGGTTTACTTTTCCATCATACGGCGTCCTCTTACCCAGTCTGCAGTGTTACTGTAAAACTGAGGAATGACCCTAGGAAGCCCCTTCTTGGTACCTGACACACAATATGCATTTAGTAAATGATAGCCATTATGTTTCTTAGATATTGTAACCAGGACTTCTGTTAGACATTGCTCTTGGGAGAAAAGGTGTCTAGATCTTTCTTAGTCCCCTCTGTGGACCTGGTCCTCTGTTCATTCTTCCTCAGTAACTTGTGTTCCTTCTTTTACCCCCACCACACCCCTGCATCTAACCTTGCTCAGTGGACCATGAATGTTTGCTTATGTTCCCGACTTTACTTCTGTTCTTGTCTTCTTTCTCTCAGGTCTTCACTAAGACCCCCCTGGTGACCATGGACTTTATTTCTTAGAAAGTTGGATTTCTCTGCTTATCTGATTTACCTCAGGCCCTTTTCCCTTTGAGAAGGATTAGAAATAAAAACACTTACACTTAATGTATTCATTCAGGTAGGCAAATACCCCATGGTGACCTCACATGTTCATGGCATTACGATCATAATTCAGTCCCTGATGAGTTGAAACTTGGACTAACACACCAGCCTCCTAACTGGATTCTAGTGCCGGACGTAATATTTTTAAAACACAAATCCGATTATGTGACTTCTTTGTTGCGAGCCCTTCGGTGGCTTCCCACCTGTCAGGGCGACAGCAGAGGTGCTCTGGGCTGCTCAGCGGGGCTTTTGCTCCAGTCCCCTGTCCTTCCTTCCATCCTGGTGTTCTGCCCCTTGCCCTCGTGTGCCAGCGTCCGCACCTTCTCTGACTCACTCAGGATTCCTCCGGGTGGCCGTGTTGTTTCATTTCATGCTCTTGCGTTTACGTAAGGCTGCCCGAAACGCTCGCTGCCATTCCTCCTTTGGAGGCCCCGTCGTCTTTCCTGCTGGGATATTACCCTCTCGGTGCAGTCCTCTGCGATCGTGCCTCCAGGCAGGGGAGGAATGGCCTCTCTTCGTGTTCCCATAGTGCTTCACGTGCGCCTCTGCTGGAGAAGGCGATATTCCCCTGCAGTGACCGGTCTGCCTCTCTGCCTCCCTCCCTAGTTTCAGAGCAACTTGGGAGCACAGATGGTGTCTCACTTATTCTTATCACCTCAGTGCCTGGTATCATGCATGACACTGAATTAAGAGTCATTCAGCAACTGCTGAGTAAGTGAATGAATCCTCATTTGTTTCTGGGTTTTTAAGTAATTCAAAAATATAGCCAATAAATTGAGATGCTTACTATATATTTTATATATATTCATATATGTATATATGTATACACACACACACACACATACACAGACAGAGCTGTATCTATGTGTCTGTATCTGTATAAAAAGAGAGAGTGTATACTTCAGATTCCTTCTGAGCTTTATTTCTGGCCAAGAACTATTTTTGGCAGTGTTATTCACAGAGGGACGCATGGAGCTGTTTCCATTCTGTGCACAGTTATTAGGGGGAGAACTCAGAAGCCGGGGGATGCCGAGTGTTCATGATCTCCAGACCCTTCAGTAGCGCGGAAAGGAGAGCTCAGGCCGGACTTGGTGGTCACGTGCACAATGACCAGTGAGCTGGTTGTCCGGCGGAGGCAGGCCCCCCTCCGTAAATGCAGGATGGGAACTGGGGTAACGTTGCTGCCGTGTGCCGTCAGACGCACGTTGGCTAGGGTTGTGGCCTTCTTAGACAAAAGGGGCCTCTGGCGTGCAGGAGCTGGAATCAGCTTGTTTTTCTTCTGTTGACTTAAGTCCGATTTGATGAACCAGCTGTCTCTGGTACCAGAGCGGAGAATAAATCAGCCTCCTCTGCTATCTCCTCTCACAGTGAAGAAATTAAGGAAAGAAAAGAATCGTAGTAATGCTACCATGAAAACTCTTTGTGTTTTTTGGTGTTCCCTTCCAGTTTTGATGCCCAGGACACAGATGAAGCACTTTGTGCAGTCCTGGCCCATGGCGGGCTGTTGTCATTATCTGTCCTTTCAGAAGCATTAGATAATGAGCCAAACCCCAAACAGTTGTTTTTAGCATGGTTGCCCTTATCAATATACGAGCAACTTAACATGATTCTTTCCTTATTAACATCCATATTTTTTATGTTGTTTTCATAATCAAATTATAATGATTGCATTGGGTGTGTAGTTTATACTTTTCCCAATGGCCAAAAAGCCCATAGGCATCATGATTTTTTAAAACTTTTTTTTTTTCATTGAGATATATTTGACATAAAACGTTGTGTTAGCTTAAGATATACAGCTTATTGAGTTGATACTTTTTTTAAAAAAATATTTTATTTATTTGACAGACAGAGATCACAAGTAGGCAGAAAAGCAGGCAGAGAGGCAGGCAGAGAGGCAGGCGGGGGCGGGGGCGGGGGAAGGGGGAAGCAGGCTCCCTGCGGAGCAGAGAGCCTGATGTGGGGCTCGATCCCAGGGCCCTGGGATCATGACCTGAGCCGAAGGCAGAGGCTTTAACCCACTGAGCCACCCAGGCGCCCCCCCCCTTTTTTTTTTTTAAAGAAGGCTCCACATCCCCTGGGGAGCCTACGGGGCTTGAACTCATGACCTTGAGATCAAGAGTGGGACACTCAACTGCCTGAGCCACCCAGAGGCCCCTGATTTGATATATTTATATTGCAGTATGGTTGCCATTGTAGCTTAGCTAACACCATTACTATGTCACATAATTATCATTTCTTCTGTTGGGACACATTTTTTTCCTCGTGTTAAAAGCACAGTTTAGAAAATCTTAGGATAAACAAACTGGACAAACTATAAGCATTGGTTAGTATAGCTTAAATTCATTTCCTTTTGCAAGTAAGAGTACAGTTCACAATAGTTTCCTAGAAGTTAAGTATCCTAACATGATGACATTTGTTTTCTATTGCTGCTGTAACATATTATTACAAATTTAGGCACTTAAACAGTCCAAATTGATTATCTTTTAATTCCCATGGGATAAAAATCTGGCAGCCTTGGATGGGTCTCTCCTTAGTCACACATGGGCAAAATCATGGTGCCAACAGGGCTGTGCTCTTTTCAGGAGCCTCTAAAGGAGGATCTGTTTCCATGCTCATTCATGTTATTGACAGAGTTCAATTTCTTGTGGTTATAGGACTGAGGTCCCTGTTGCCTTGCTGGCTGACGCCTGAGGGCTGTTCTCAGCTTCTAGATGCCACTCACATCCCTTGGCTTGTGGCCCCTTCCTCCATCTTCAAAGCTGGCAGTGACGGGTTGAGTCCTCTCGTGCCCAGGTTTCTCTTACCTCTGCCCCATGGCATGTCCCAGACACCCTCTCTCTGACCCTAGCTGGGAAAGGTTCTCTGCTTAAAGGCTCATGTGACTGGGTTAGTCCCACTCCAGTAATTTAGATAATCTCTTCACCTCAAGGTGTGTGTCCTTAATCATATCTGCAAAGTCCCTTTGCCGTGGAATGCAGTGTATTCCCAGGTTCCAGGAATTAGGACATGGACATCTTTGGGGGCCCATAATTCTACTTACCATATAAGGTAGCTGTCAGTTGGTCTACAACAGTGCATTTGTATCCTCAGTATTTGTGATGTGTGATGTCCTGGCAATTACCAAGTGATTACATGATTTACGTTTTCTTTTTTACTTTTATAATGCATGAATAAGTGATGTGATGTGGACCTAAGCAGCCAAACTAAGCCCTCCTGTCAGTATCAGGAAGGCTGTTGAAATGGAGGGACTCGGCCTTAACTTCGCTTTCATTTAAACAGGAAAGTTAAGAAAAAATAAGTGGAAGTAGATAAACACTAAACCAAGAACTTTGTTTTTGTAGAGCAAGCAGTGTTTTTCTTTGATCAAAAGCAGATGTGGTTGTTGTCATTTCTATTTAAAATAATGTTAATGTATTAGCATTTTTCTCCACATGGAATCTCTCAGATGAGTAAATGGAGAGTCAGAATTTTAGCTGATTGCTCCAAGATTGGCAGGAGGTTTCATGTTATAAACCTTTTAAACACTATTAATCATCCACTTATTTAGATGAGAAACAAAACATTTCCTTTTTTTTTTTTAAGATTATATTTATTTATTTGACAGAGAGATCACAAGTAGGCAGAGAGGCAGGCAGAGAGAGAGGGAAGCAGGCTCCTCCCCTCTGAGCAGAGAGCCCGATGCAGGGCTCGATCCCAGGACCCTGAGACCATGACCTGAGCTGAAGATGGAGGCTTAACCCTCTGAGCCACCCAGGTGCCCGAAAAACAAACCATTTCAACATTAGTAGGTGGGTCCTCCAAATCCTCTACCTTTGTAAAGGGGTCACTGTAGCACTGTTTGAATGAATAATTTATTTCATAATTAAATAATAAATATTTTCAAATGCCTAAGAAATTAACCTGAGTTTCTCATTGGTGGGATATTAGATTGGTAAAAAAGAGCCTATTTGCTTCATAAATGTTTCTGAAGGGGGTTATTGGACTAATACACGATGATGGTTTTTCCTTTCTCCAATTTCTTTTGTAAATGATCCAAGGAGGTACAATATGCCAGTAATGCTTTGTTTCACATTTTCTTGTTGCTGGCAAAGATGGATTTTTAAATTTCTCTTCATATCTGAGAAGTGCAAGTAGTCTCATTATCACTCTCTGTTCTTCTGACAATGTGCATTTTTTGCTTTTGCCATTTTCTGTTTTAACCAGGGCGAAGCTGGTGTTCCTGGCAGCAACTCTGACCTCTTCCACTGGAGCACAGCGGCCACCATGAAGGTCCTGTCCAGCACCACGACCACCACCAAGGCCGTGCTGCAGGCGGTCAGTGACCGGCAGTGGTGGAAGAAGTCCTTGACTTACCTTCGACCGCTTCATGTGAGCAAGGCCTCTGTCTTTTTAAAATCCATCCTGGGGCTTCTGTCAGCACATTAGCACCGCATCTCAGTTGTTTTCCTGTTGTAAACAGGTTTCTCTTCTCTAGGTTATTAAATAATCTCTTAAAAAATCGAGGCCTCCCATCAGATAGGGGAAGAGTCACTTATTTTATAGAACGGAACCTACTCCCATAGGGTGCTTGCAAAAGACACTGATACAGATTGAGGTGGGGTTGGGTTTGATGTCAGAATTAAAATTTAGTGGGATGAAAAGGAAAATGATTTCATCGGTCCTTACTTGATTTTGCTGTATTTCTACGGGCCAGTAGCGGAGGAAAGGCCCTGGAAGCAGGCATGGGGGCTAAGGTTATTGGGGCTGCTGGAACGATAATACCACTTACTGTGGGGCTTAAACAACAACCATTTCTTCCTCACGGTTCTAGAGGCTGGGAAGACCAAGATGAAAGTTCTGGCAGATTTAGTGCCTGCTGGGGTCGGCTTGCTGTGTTCTCACATGGTGGAGGAGTGAGGGAGCTCTTGGCAGTCTCTGATGTAAAGGCACTAACCCCATGTCCCAGGGCTCCAACCTTGTGAGCCCATCACCTCCCAAAGTCCTCAACTCTTATTTTTTTAAGAAGTATTTACATTTAATTGAAATGTAGTCAACGTGGAGTTTTGCATTAGTTTCAAGTGCACAATGTAGTGATTTGACAACAGTATCCATTATGTCGTACTCATCACAGTGTAAGTACCATCTGTCATGACATAACAATGTTATAGTACTTGTGACTGTGTTCCCTGTGACTTACTCATTCCCTAGCTGGAAGCCAGGACCTTCCATTCCCCTTCGCTCATTTTGCTCATCCCCCTCCCCCTTCCCTCTGGCAGTCATCAGTTCTCTTGTTTATGCGTCTGCTTATGCTTCTTTGTTTGTTTGCTCTTTTGTTTTTTAGATTCTACATATAAGTGAAATCGTATGATATTTGCCTGTCTTTGACTTACTTCATTTAGTATAATACCCTGTAAATCCATCCATGTCGTCGCAGATGACAAGATCTCATTCTTTTTTATGGCAGAGTAATATTCCCCTGTGTATATACACCCAAAAGCCCCACCTCTTAATACCATCATGTTTTGGGGGCTTAGAATTTCAACATGTGGTTTTTAGGAGATGACACAAACATTCCGTTTTTAGTAGGTGCTTTGGGTTAAGAGAACAGCGTAACCAGATTCTTTCACCCATTCTGAAAGCAGAGGTCAGGACGAGCAGTAGAACGATTGAGTGTACTTTCTGTGACCAGTGAGGATAACTTCAGGCTAAGGGGAGTTGATTGGGTCTGATTTAGATCGGAAGGTAGGTATCTCAGGAGTCACTCTGAGTGGAAACCTGGCTGAGCCAAGTAGGACAAGTACAAAGCCCTTCTTGAAGGAAGGTGCTTGACATCTTTGTAGAGCAGAAAGGAGGCTTGCGTAGTATGAACAGGGTGAACAGCAGGAGGATGATAGGAGGTGAGATCAAGGAGGTGGTGAAGAGGCCAACATCCAAAGCCTTGTAGACTGGTGAGGACCTCAGATTTTGTTCTGAGTAGATGGAAAGCTGCCGGAGACTGTAGGTGATGTGGTTGTTTGATCCAGCGTCACTTTCCCTAAGATCATCGAAGTGCCGTGTGGAGAGCTGGTGGTGTGAGTCAGAGCAGGGGCAAAGAGGTCCCTGGTATAGTGTTTGGTCGTGCGGGGGGGTGGACCAGGGCAGCCATGAAGGAAGTGGGAGATGTATCTTGTGGACCTGCGGATGGTCTGGATGTGGGATATGCAGGGAAGAGGGGAAACAAGAGTGACATAGCCAAGAGGTTGATCCCACAGACTGAGGTGGTGTACCCTTGACTTGGGGGCAGGTCCGCTCGTCTCTTCTCATTGTGTGTATCACACTGGGTATGATTGTGGTTACTGTGGTTACTTTTAAATGACTCGCGTCTTGGACTTTTTGATTGTACGTGCCTCAGATGAAGTGCGTAACCCCGTGCCTGATACCAGATCGTTTTTGTTGAGTGTCAGTTGTCCTTCTTGTCATCATTTCCAGCAGTGCCTTTGTGGTTTCCTGAGGCTGTGGTTGGCATCCAGTGAGGACCCCTAACCCTAACCCTAACCCTCCCCCTCCCCCAACCCTAACCCTAACCCTAATCCCTAACCCTAACTCTGAGGAATGGGTGACTGTGTTTGACTTGGCTCTTCCGGTGAGGAGCTTTATAATCTGAGGAAGGTCAACCTGAAGATGGTTAACTACTAGGGATCCGAAAGCACTTGCCAGCGAGGACGGCCGCTGACAGGTCTTGAAGGCCATTGTGGGGTGGCAGGGGATGAGGCAAGGGCCGCACTTCCATCTTGCCTCCAGCGGGTGGGGGGTGGGGTTTCGGCGGGTGAGGTCCCAGCTGGGCCTGGAAGCAGGGTGGCATCTGCCGAGGCAGTCAGCTTGGTTAGCCCCTTGGAATGGAAGAAAGGCTTAGAAGCTGGTAGGACACGTGAAGTAGATTGTGGTTGAAGAATTGGCCCTTAGTGTTGATTGACGTTCAAGAACTTTAAATGTTATTCTACATAGTTCATACTTGCTACCGTGGCCTGCTAGTCTCATTCAGAGCTGCTAACGGCGTGTGGAGCACGGAAGCGATATGCACGGAATGACGTTTTGGGCAGGTTACTCTGACTGTAGATTAGAAAACTTGCTGTGTATTTAACGCTGATTGCTTCTTTGTTTTTGATGCATTGATGTCAGAGTGACCAGGGAAATCACAAGACACTGCAGGCTGAGGTTGAAGTGCTGCTTTTAGACAGTGGGTGCCGTTCTTACCGCTCCACTGGGTGTCCGTGTCACGCTGACACACTCTCCGTGCATCCCATCGCGCACGTGGATCCGTCTCTCCCCACATAACCCTGCCTTTGCCTCTCCCCATCTGCCCCCAGCGCTCTTTCCTTTTATCCACTGTTCTTGTCTTTGTTCTTTTTAGGGGCAGGAATTCGGTGGTGCTTATCAGATGGGAACCATAGCCAATGAAGGTCTAGAAAAACAAGGCTGTCATCCTTTTTATGAATCTGTCCTCTCTGATCCCTTTGTCACAGAGGTAAGGACAGTGCGCCTAAGAACACAGAGCCAACTCTCACACTGTTTTGGGCATTTTAGTATAAACAAAAATTTAAATGTTCCTGAGAATGTACTTCTTTAGCTTCTTTCTTACTCATGTTCTTCATTGGTTTTATGTGACTTTTTAAAAAATGTGTATATTTTTAAAAGATTTATTTATTTATTTTAGAGAGAGGGAGCAAGTTGGGGGAGGGGGAGAGGGAGAGAGAGAATCTTGAGCAGACTCCCTGCTGCGTACAGAGCTGGATACTGGGCTTGATCTCATAACCTGGGGATCATGACCTGAGCTGAAATCGGGAGTCGGATGCTCAACTGACTGAGCCATCTAGGCGACCTGGTTCTATGTGACTTGTATATGTTATAACATATTATGAGATTAAAATCTGTTTCAAGCTTTACACAAAATGATATGTTTTAGTGAGAAGTTATCATTTGAATCATCAAAAGATATAAAATCCTATGACTCTGTTCTAAGAATATCTTCAAAAAAAAAGTCACCTCCTAAAAGGTATAACTGCTTCTGTCTAGTCTGCAGTGACCTATGACCCCCACCAGCATGTTCCAGTGGAAAGCTTTGCAGAGGTATTACTAAGAACTGGAAAACTGGCTGAGACTAAAACTGAAGGGGAAGAGGTATTTCCAACAACAGAAGGTATGGAAGAAGGTTCTAGTTCCCTGACAATGTGTAACTCCTATTAGGGAAACCATAAATGAAAAACGAGTGAATGGGAGTGGGGAAAAATAATAGTAAATTTTTCTAATTCTCAATAGTTTAACTTGACACCAACATGCATTTATTTAAAACATTTATTTGAGAACCTTCTGTTTTCTGGATACTTACTAACATTGAGGAGTTAAAAGGATAAGTATGATATAATTAAAGTGATTCTTACAGGTATTTCTGATTCTGTGTGTTAATTAAGAACCCTTAAGTATTTGCTTCACAGAATGTAGATGTATATTTCATCTTAAGAATTTTCCGCATGCCTACATATCTTTCTGTGTAGGGTATTTTGGAAAGAATTAAATGTATGTAAGTTCACCAAAGATAACCTTTCCATTTGTATCTTTATTTCTCTTTAGTCTCCCTCCTTCTTCTTAAGGTTCCAGGATAGTTTCCTTGACTATTTTTTTCAGTTCCCACTCTCTCTGCTCTGCCATCTTCAGTGAATACCTCATGATAAAAAGGCTGCTGGAGCTCCAGCTATCTCTCTATATCCCAGGCATCAATAAGGAGAAAAGAGGAAGGAGGGCAAAGCAGTCTCCTTGGTAGTCCTATCCACACCTTCCACTTAGGTGTTTCTGGCTGTCTCTTGCTGCCAATAAACTTGGGTGATGTGGTCTTAACTGAGCACATTGCTGCATGGAATAAAATGTGGGGAAAATGTATATGGGGAATAGAACTGCAGAAAATCGCAGAAAACCTGATCCTGTCACTCATTTTTGGATAATCCTTCTTTCAATCAGTATTTATATGTAGCTGGGAAGAGGGGAAGCAAATACCGTTGTTCTGTCCCCTATGGAGGCCTCTTGAGTACTAGAGTTTTTTTACTGAGTATACCATGTCCCTTCAATTTTGAGATGCCTGCTTTCTTGCCTTTATTTCTGAAATCAGGGTATGTCACAGTTGATGAAGACATTTTGTTTTTCTTATCCAAAAAGCTATTATTACATTCATGGCACACCTTACAAGTAATGCTGAATATATGTGAAGAGTACAGTTGCATTGCTGTTTACCCTTTTAATCATTCTTTATTACTTCTTGCTTTTCTTTCTTTAATTTTATTTTCTTTCTTTCAATTTTATTTTCTTTCTTTAATTTTTTTCAATTCCATAGACATTTGTAGCCAACATTTACTTTGTCTACAGTAAGAGAAGCTCTGTATCAAATGCTGTTAGTACAGTATCTTACTTAATAACAGACCACCAGATACTTACCATTAGTCCTATTTTAGAGATAAAGAACCATGTCTCAGAGACGTGAAACCATTGTGGTTTTTGTTGTTGCTGTTTGAGTTACAAAGCCAGTGGTTGGTTGAACATCCAGATTCAGCTTTGTGTGATCACGGCTATGGGGAGTCCTGCCCACGTTTCAGCCGTCTCTGCAAGGCGCTGTGCTGGACCCTGAATCAAAAAAGGGAGTAACAGGGACAAACAAAAACATGCCCGTGGTGTTATTTAGTTTAATATAGTTCTATTGGTATATTCCATTCCAGACTTGCCAGCCTGTTGACAATAGCATTTTTACAAAGTGGAGTTTGTGCCGAGGAGATAAAATTGTCCCGAAGAGTAAAGATACCTCACAGTGGAATTATGGTGTATTCCCCTTTCGGTGGACCACACGTGACATTTCCATACTCACAGTGAAGTTCTGCAGGTAGCAGAGAAATAGGAGGTGTCCTCTGTTTCACGCATGTGTTCCTCAAGCGTGCTTCTGGCTAAGTGATCTTTAATTATTTGCTTATGGGTCAAACTTGGATTCTTGAGAGGGTTTGCACGCATAGACGCTAAGACCTTAAGAAAATAGTGGGTTGGGTGTGGAAGTTATCACCCACTGATTGGCGTCATAATGACTGAAATCATAACCAGGAAGTTTGGAAATATTGATTCACACAGTTTTTGTTTTTGTTTTTTTTAAAGATTTTATTTATTTATTTGACAGAGAGAGAGATCACAAGTAGGCAGAGAGGCAGGCAGAGGGAGAAGGAGAAGCAGGCTCCCCGCTGAGCCGAGAGCCCGATGCAGGGCTCCATCCCAGGACCCTGAGATCATGACCTGAGCCAAAGGCAGAGGATTAACCCACTGAGCTACCCAGATGCCCCAACACACAGTTTTTCTGTTAGTTAGCCTGCAGCATAGAGATGTGTGAGTGTGAGCACCTCTCACACAACAGGCTTGCTTTGCAAAAAGACAAGATAAAGGCATCAGATTATAAAGGCCCAAGAGAAGGAAGCCTTCTTGGTGCAGACCCTCTCAAATTGCTTATGAAGGCTTCTGCTGTTTTCCAGAGCTGTTTGCCTAGAGAAAGTGAACGGCCCTTGTGAGGCACAGATTTCTGGGTTGTTAGGCCTCCCCGTCTCACAGGGTCTTTAGGTACTTGGCCATCTCTCTACAGTTGGTAACTCGGTGATGAGGCATCCGAGGGATCGTGAAACATGAAACCAATAGGTGTTTTTCTGGAGCTCTTGGAGTAGGGGAAGCATACGTGATGAGGAACCAGGGGACCCCCGTCCAGTTCCTTTTCTCACCATGTGTTCATTATTCACGGAAGGAATGGTCCTTCAGTGTCCCCGTACTTGGAATGTGAAGTTAAGGAAGACACGGTCCTGTCTTGAGAGGGCTTACTGTTGAGGTGAGGAGACAAATTTGTGTACAATAAGGGCTGTAACAGTCCCACAAGAGGCGCTGTGATTACAGACATGTGACAGCGGAGTGGAAAGGGGGTTTGAAGAGTCTTCCTGGAGCTGGTGATACTCGACCCGGGTGTTGAAGGATGAACAGGGCAATGCAGATAAAAAGAGCCAGGTGGCTGGGAATTGAGAGAGAGGTGGGTTGGGAGAGGGACAAGGGGCACATTGTGGAAGAGGAAATAAAATTCACAGAAGCCAAGATGGCAAACATCACGGTTTTCCCGGGATTCGAAAGTTATTCTGATACCTGGAAAGGAGAGTAAATGTGGGCAACCAGGGAAGAAACAAGGCAACACGAGGCTGGGAAGCGAGGTAAGGCCTCCTGTGCCAAGTTGAACGTTTTAAATGAACCTTCCACTGAAAGCTGTAGGGGTTTCAATCAGAAGAGTATTATTGAGTTTTTCTTTACCTCATCATCTGTAAAATGGGCACAGTAGCTTGTAGGTTCTGTCCCTGGACTGTTGCTTGCCGGTGGTGACGATGGGCCCTCGTGGGCCCTGTTTTGTAGACTGGTCCCCGGACTGTGTTAACGTTCTTGGAGTCCTCGCTCGCGGTAGCCGATCCAGTTATCAGTTCCTCTGGATTCCAAGGCCGGCGGCTATCATTCTCCATCCTTGTTTCACACTAGAACTCCTTAGGGAATTTTTAAGAAGTACTAAAGCCTGGGATCCAGTATGGACCCTGTATTTCAGAACCTCTAAAGTGCGGCCCATGAGTTTGAGAGTTCCTAAAGCAGTTCGGTTGTTAAGCTGTGGTTCAAACCCTTTGGAACTTTCAGTTAACATTTCCAGCGTCTCCCCACCACCCGACCCCCTCATCATGTCTCTTCTTCAAACTGACACACTTGCTTTCTGAGCCTCTCCCCCCACAGTCTGGAGAAAGCCATCTCTGCCTTTGATGTCTGGGTCTGGGCTCTCCCACCTGAGGGCAGATCCCGAGTGTTATGTCTATTTCTAACACGTTTCTAGGGCTGCTTGGGTTTTCTGTGGGGCGGGTGCAGTGTCTTCTCCATGCTGGTGGAGAGCGGGCATGGTGCGCGCATCACAGTCACTGGGGCCGAAGTCACTGGGAGGCTGCGCACCGGGTGAAGCTGAATGCGAGGCCTTGGGGCGTGTGTGCTCCTCTTAGTGTGTCTGTGAGATTTTATGGGACTGCAGGTGTTTCCTTTCAGTCCTGGTGTTTCTTCACATTGTCTTTTCTGACCCTCAGATTTTAATACTCCACCAAGGGAAAGAATCCACCTCGATTAAAGCATCAAAAATTTTGTTCCAATTTTTTTTTAATTGAGTGGGAAAAGCTTTCAGAACCCTCGTGTATATTAAAAATGGAATTTTGTTTAAAATGTAGAAGTGATTTTAATAATTTTCCTTTAATTTACATTTGGGGTTAAAAATTTATGATGCGTGTTCGTAAATACTGTCATATTAGGTATCTCTTGATAATACTAATATATCTGAAATAGATATCTTTGGCTACTTTATAATATCAATATTTGTCAGGAACTCAGCAGAATTAAAGAGTGATACAGGTTAAATGACCCAAATTAAAAATTGTAAAAATATGACTTCTGACTTTGGTTCACAAGTAGGTCATGATACAAATTAAACTTCCAACATGATGTGACTTTTCAGAATTTTTTAATAAAGTTGATGAAAAGGTTTTTATGGAGATTGGCTGAAGAAAATTGATCATTATTTATTTAGCTAAATGAATGATTTAATGGCTAATGATTTCCAAATCAATAATATGGGCAGCTTTCCTACGTGAATTTAGTTCTGGAATTAAATTTACCATAGGGTGCTTTCCAGAGGCAGTGAGTTTGCACAGAATTAGTGCTCGGAGTCTTGGGCATGATTTCATCTGATTTTGGCTGTATACCTTGTTTAGAAAATGCATTATATTCAAGATTTTAGAACTAGCTTTGCAAATTAAATTCATACACACTGATAAGTGAATGTAGGGTAGGCTTTTTTTCCCCCCATATACCTTAATGTTAATTTAAAATCACTGACTCCCATCTGTGACAAGTGTGACATCTGGTGAATCCCAGTGAGACCCCGTGAGATCAGTCTACTTCATGTTCTCCCTGATAGTTTTGTCAGATGTTGCCTCAGTGGCTTGCAGATACAAAGACTGAGAAACTTCCAATGTGTGGGGTTTGATTTCCACTTTGTAAGAATCCTTAAGTCTCTGTGCTGCCTAGAAGATTTTGGTGCCCAGGGATATGATCTCAGGTATCTCTGATTACCTTCCAGAGGCCCTGTCTCCACATCCACCACGCTGGGAATCAGGGCTTCAACAAATAAATTTTGGGGGAGCACAGACATTTAGTTCATAACACCGTCTGGACAGATGAATCACCTCTCCTGGTTTTGGTGATTTGCGTTAGCTTTTCAAGCCTGTGTAAAAGCAATGAGGTAATACTACCACCTTTGTGGGTTTTTAAAAAAAAAATTTAAATGTTTAAAATTTCTTTTCAGTGTACCAGAATTAATTGTTTATGTACCACACCCAGTGCTCCATGCAATATGTGCCCTCCATAATACCCACCACCAGGCTTACCCACCTTCCCACCCCCCCCCCTTCAAAACCCTCAGATTGTTTTTCAGAGTCCATAGTCTCTCATGGTTCATCTCCCCCTCCAATATCCCCCAACTCCCTTCTCCTCTCCATCTCCCCATGTCCTCCGTGTTATTTGTTATGCTCCACAAATAAGTGAAACCATATGATAATGGACTCTCTCTGCTTGACATATTTCATTCAGCATAATCTCTTCCAGTCCTGTTCATGTTGATACAAAAGTTGGGTGTTCATCCTTTCTGATGGAGGCATAATACTCCATAGTGTATATGGACCACATCTTCTTTATCCATTCGTCCGTTGAAGGGCATCTTGGTTCTTTCCACAGTTTGGCGACTGTGGCCATTGCTGCTATGAACATTGGGGTACAGATGGCCCTTCTTTTCACTACATCTGTATCTTTGGGGTAAATACCCAGTAATGCAATTGCAGGTTCATAGGTTTTTGTGACCCTTAGAGCTAATTCTTGCAAAACATTTTTCTCCTATCTGGCTTGCCAGAGCAGATATTTTTAAAATGAGAGATATTTTTGCTTTATAATAATTATTGTTGTTGCCTAAAGGAATGGCAGGATCCCAGTGCAGAGTTTCCACTTAAGTCATTTGAGTGTCAGGCTAATTTGGCTGGTGTATAGAATATGGGTAGTATCAGTTAAAACCATAAATTAATGTTGGTTCATATTTACAGAGACCTTGAATACCAAAACAATTTAATTTTTATTCTTTATGAAATGGGAAACCATTGAAGAGGGGAGTGTGTTTTGTGTGTGTGCACGTTTTAAGTTGTTGAGACATTACACTAGTGCTTGCTTAAAATGAATAGAAAAGTAGTATGAAAGTGCTGTTTTAGAATGGATTGGGAGGAGGAAGACTGAAGGCATCAAGTAAGATTGGAGGGTTGTTGAAGAGTCCAGTTTTTAAACTAGAGTGTGTGGCTCTGAAAATATAAAGTGTGGGAAAGAGTTTTTTGGAAATGAATCAGCTTGCTTGGACAGCTGATGGTTGGAAGCAGAGAAGAGAGTGAAGTCCAAGATGATTCTAGGATTTTATGTTTTACTAGTGGGGAGAATAATGCACCATTGTCAGAAATATGAATGGTACTGGGTAAAGAATTAGTAATGTGGGGGAATGTTTGAGTCCCAACAAGCACTTGGTAATGTAGGTCTTATGAAGTGGCCCGTGGGTCAGGACTCTGGAGATAAAGGTTGGGGAAATATACTGAGGTATGGGCTGAGTTCTGCTGGGAAGATCTTGTGAAGTAGGATTGGCAGAGAGTCATGAAATAATCTAACCGAATTCCCACATTCAGAGGTTGAGGAGGGGAGGGTCTGGTGACACAGACAAGGAAGAGGTCATTTGAGGATTGCTGCTGGGGAACTCTGGGACCCTGAAGCCAAGGAAGGACCCCGTGGCAGTGCCTCATACTTTGGTGAGCGCTGAGTGAAAGTGGAAAGGAGAGAACTGTTGAGTTGGTTAGAATGGAGAGCTCTCGAGGGAACATTTTTTCCCCCTGAAAATGGTGTGATTTACTTACGTGTTGAAAAGGACTTTCTCTGATTCTAAATCCCCTTTGTTGATTGAGGAAAACAGCTACCTTCCTCCACAGAGAGGTTGTGAGGAATAACTAGTGGAAATAAGTGTTGTGTGCTCTGTGTGGAGAAGCTGAGTAAGGACAGGGGTGGTCCCAGAGGTGCGGCAGCGGATCGGGAGTGATGGTGTGAGTCTGCTGGTGTCTTCCCGGTGCAATTAGTCTATACACCTAAATGCAGCAGCTAGTTCGTTAATAGCTATGACTTATATAAAATGGAAGTAATCACCCCTGTTACCGCCATGGCAGTTACTAATGGAAGAACCGATTATCTGTCATTTTGGGGGGAAATCAAAAAGTGTCCTAAATGAAGAAATGAGGAAAACTATTTGTTTCTGCAAATCTGTAGTTCATATGGGTGGGGGAAGGAGTTTTCTAGGTGCTTTCTATATGCTAAAGAGATGAGCTGCACTTGCTTCATTTAATCCTAGTTTACATGTGAGGAAAATTAAGGCTCTGATCTAAAATCCAAAATGCTTTGAAAACCAAAAGGACTTTTTGTAACTTGCTTGGCATCAAAACCTGAGCTAAGCTGACATGAGGTTATTTAAGTCTTTGCTTTATCTCGTTTAGTGTGAGCATTCGAATGTTTTACAGCGGAAATATTAATGTCTTTGATCATTGGGTGCTCCCAGACCGGCTGAAGGTATCATATAATATGTGGTATACTTATAGTATAACTTCCTCAAAGTCCTAAACATTCCGAATTCTGGGACACAAAATCATGCAGGAAATGGTGGGTCTCTGTTTTGATCCCAAAACTTTCTGAGGATGGTTTTCTTCTCGCCATATCATCCTGGCTCATTAGTTTATAGATGTTGTTTTAGTTGTTCTAAAATGTACCTGGAATTTGGGGTTTATTTAGGTATGGCAAGACATCCAGAAGTGGAAATGTTTGTCATGAAGGAAGAAGTTTATATTCACAGACCCTAGAAACAGGAGGCAGGGTAGGCCCCAGGGCCCCCGGGGGAAGCACTTGGGTCAGCCCAGAGTTACAGGCAGAGGGTTGAGGGGAAAGCAGGGGCAAAAACCTTTATTGTGTTTTCCACAGGTAAGCTTGAGAAAGCCTAAAATAGATGGTGTGAATAATTTTGTTAAGACTCCAGGCTAGAGAGCTATCTCAATTTGTCCAGTACCTAGCCCTGCGCTGTTAGGACAGAAGAGTGTGCAAGAATATAAAAGCCAGTGAGAAAAGGTGGTTCAGAGTATTGGCTCTGAATTGGTTGCTTTGCATATCAAAGGTGTGCTTGCAGGCAACTTGTTTGCGAAGGGCAATCCTTGCTGGTTTATCAAGACCCCCCAAAATGTCAAAGCATTATAATAAATACATAAATAAATAAACACACTTTAAGTATGAAATAAAATCTATGTGGCTATTATTCACTCAGAGCAAACATTTGTTGCTTGGTAAAAGTAACAATGATGATTCTTTCGAATTCCATCTGAAGGTGATTTTTATCATACTTTGAGATCATGGAAATTAGCTATTTTCTCTTTCCTGCTGCATTAAGCTTTGTATGCAATTAAGTTCAAGAAATGCTAGAGATCATCTTGTCAGTTGTTTCTAAGAAATAATATAACTATTTAAAAAATAAACCTACTGAAACTTAGGTATTTCAGATGAAGATCCTTCCCTTGAAAGATATTTCCTGGGCACTATGCATTTATTTCAATGATGTCATCACTATTCTTTTTCCTTGTTTAGTCTGTTGTTGGGTTGTTTTGTTTTGGAATTTCCTTCAGAGTCTGTAGCATATTCACTGGAATGACCTCTGGAGTATTTTCATCTATTGAGGGTGCTTTGGTTTTCGGATACAGACAAATGCATGTTAAATGGAGTGAAAGATTAAGTCAATTACATGATTTTAAAAAAACTAGATCTGACTGGAAGAGAATCAGGAATGGGACTGATGTTCCCCATGGGCCTCAGAATGGCCCCAAGCACAACTCTAAGAGGTGTGGACCTTCAGTAACTAGGGCAAAGCCACACACCTGAAATACAAGCCTTCTGATCCTCAAGGAGAAAGAGCTGATGTTGATGAGTGGGTTCACATACACTTATTTGAAAATTGGCTTCCTTTGTGCATGAAGAAGGGAAGTATCTGAAAACAAAATGGGGGTGGAAAAAAAAACTAGGTGAGATTGCAGTCGTAGGTCACTTTGTAAGAAACAACATAAGAAAGGAAATAAACAGGAAAGAATTATTAGTATGTGATACTATTGGAATTTTTCCCTCCCCTCCAAAATATGGGTCCTGAAGGACTGTGAGGCAGGTATCAAATGGTAGATAGAAGTCAAGTGGCAGCCCTGGGATTGTGTGTGTGTGTGTGTGTGTGTATAGTATGCAATTTCTTTCCTTTTTTTTTTTTTTTTAGGATTTTATTTACTTATTTGAGAGAGAGACAGTGAGAGAGGGAGAGAGAAAGCATGCACAAGCAGGGAACTGAGGGAAAAGCAGACTCCCCGCTGAGCAGGGAGCCTGATTCAGGGCTTGATCCCAGGACCCGGAGATCATGACCTGAGTAAGGCAGACGCTTAACCAACTGAACCACCCAGGCGCCCCCAGTATGCAATTTCTGCACACTAAGTAAATCTTTCTCATACCTTCCAGAGTGTTCTGTAAATTAAACTTACAAGTTTCTTCTTGCTTTATCTTCTGGTGTCCAGAATATATAGCTAACCCCTTCATCCTTTAGTTTTGATAGTGTTCTAGAACACAATCGCTTCTTTGCTCTCATAACTATTTGTACAAAATTTGGTTTAGGCCCTTTGCATTGTAGTTTTTATTTATTTGGAGACTTTCTTTTGTTCCAATGTGTTTATCCCAAAGGGCGGAATCTGATTCTTATTAGTGAAGAGTCTGGTTCAGAGAAGGTTCTCACTGATACAGAGTGAAGGAATGAATTTGCAGATGGGCCTTGAAACGAGTAGTTTTTGATTAGGAAACCTTCTGATACCGTCTGATTCCTTGGACGTCCTGAGGCTGACCGGTGGTCCAACTTGGTTCGTAAGGTTGGAGAAATCAGAGGATATGAGTATTTAAAGAGGCAATATTCTCTCTGTAAGGCACAGTGGAGAAAGCTCAGTTCGTTCCCCCAGGAGTCATCCACAGGAGATTTTGAGTTCTAAGTCAGATTTGGACACTTGCTGGTGGTTGCTTAGCCCACCACCCTCTCATTGCCCAGACTGTCAGCTAAGCCCAGATTATATAAATGACTTAAATTTCAGTTCAAGTAAGACACAATTAGGAAGGTAAATCTTCTGGAAAAAAAATTATATGGTGTATTTCCGAAGTCGAATATTATTTACTTTGGATTATTCACATACTGTTCTCCTTCATTAGTGCAGATCATGAGAGTCTGTGTTCTTTAAAAATAAAGGATTTACATTGTGATTACATGTGACTACCTGGCATTTGTCACTAAGACCCTAAATGAATGGAATATTTCCTTATTAATGCAAACTGTATATAAACACAGATTTTGTTGGCAGTGTGCTCGCCTGAATTAGAGCCATGACATTGATAGGTCGTTGCTTATATAAAAAATGTGGGAAAGTTGTTACTAGTTGGGATCTATTTGAAGATATTATATAATCAAGGCTAGGGTTTTTTTGTGGAGTGGGATGAAGAGGGATGTTCTTGGAAGGAACAAAACCATCTTCATTGTAGTAATCAAAAGACTGATCTGAAATTTGCACTCACAGCTGTTTTGTTGCTTTGATCTTTCGTGCTCGTATGCTTATTTTCCGTATTAAGCTGTCCTTGATATACATAATTTTATACCGTGGCTTGGGTCTTTAAAACCAAAAGATTAGCTGTAAGAAACCATTGTCACTGATCTTTTTGCACTTAGACTTTGTAACTGCGTTAATGGAATTTTCTCTTGTTTAGAAACATAACAGATAACACAATTTGAGTTAAGGCAAGGTTACTATTTAATAACATAATTTCCTGTGATCTGTATTTGGGTAGTGTTAATAGACATTTGTAAAAGGTCTTAAAGAGTCCTCTGAAGCTAATTATCTGTTGAAATCATACAGGACTAAAAACATGGCACTTAGTAAGTAACTATGAAGGTCATGTAGATCCTCAAGTAAAATGATGCTTTTTTTTTTTTTCCCCCTGCCTTCAGTTCTCTTGCAGCTGGCAAGTGATGCTTTACCAAATGACATGACCTTGGGTCTTGCTTATCTCCTTGCCTTGCCACAGGTAAGTTTCCCCTTACCAAGAGAGGACTTCATGAGGAAACAAAAAACCGACACTGGAGATTTTTCCCAGTGAATTGGTTGTTACAGGTTTCACTTCCTTTTCATTGTTCTTATGTGCTGGAGGGACTGTGGTATCGGTATTCTGAGAGCAAATGCTACCATTTTAGCCGAAGTCTTAATTTCAAATCTTCTTTTACCCACATAGGACCTGCCTTGACAGTATCTTCTGCATTTTAACGTAGTCCTCCTAAAGTTGAGCTTGAGATGATGTGGTGGAAGCTTTGAGCCGAAATTCTCCAGCGATGACTAGAAATGTAATCGTTTATGATGATTTCCTTAACTTCCTTTCAGCGGAGTTTGTTCTGTCGTGTTCCTTTCTAGGTGTTAGATGCTAACAAGTGCTTTGAAAAGCAGGCCCACTCTGCTCTGTCTCTCCAATTGGCAGCCTATTACTGTAGCCTCCAGATCTATGCCCGCCTGGCTCCGTGTTTCAAGGACAGGTGCCATCCTCTCTACAGGGTGAGTCCTTGTGGTTTCCACTCGATTAACAAGCAGAGTTAAAGCTTCTCTAAAATCGTTTAAACACGCATTTACCTCTTTGAAGGGACTGGTGTGCTTTGTATCCAGAACATTCTCCCCGATGGGTGACAGCCCTTGACTTTGCTCTGTTGGACAGAGTTGTTTTTCCAGGCATCACGAAGAGGTAGTTTCCAGCGTGTATTGTGAATGCCGATTCTTCCCGCAACTTTGCTGTCGTTTATGTTATTTTGCAAAGTGCTTAGGGCAGGTTAGAGTAGTAGGAGAGGAGAAATGGAGAATTGGCTTTTTAACCCACTCCCCGAAAGGAAAATGGCTCCAGCTTAGGACAGTAGACACTGTAGTTCTTTGAACAGCGCTGTACTTTGATTTATTTTAAAGCCAGAAATAGGGGAGTATTAGCTGGACAGATGAAATGTTGAAACATGTTATGCCCACTTGCTGCCAAGCTCCAGACAATTTTGATATAACTTTATTGTTGATTTCTGAGCCAGAGAGTCTAAGCATGGCCTCGGGTTACATGTGCCACCTTTTGTGGGCACAGAGGTGTGACAGATGCCACGAGGTTTACCTGTGTATACCAGTTTTAAATATCAGCCTTGGGAAATTGTTTTTTTGTACTGGAGTATTTTGAGAGAATTGCCCCCTTTAAGAGTAGATAAGCAAATAGACCAGACTTTCGAATCCAGTGTGTGTGCCAATAAAAGGTTCTGATTGTGCTGAGGCAGGATTCTTTCTCCCCTGACTTCATAGCACACTTGTAAAGAAGGAATTTCACAATCCAAGTGTGAATGGAAGTTCTAGCTGTCTCAGCCACCCAAAACATAGCTAAGCACATGAAAACATTCCATTTGTGGCAAAAAATCTGTGGCTTTCCTTCATCAGTTTTTCTTTAAAGAGAGTAAGGGCGGTGGGGAGGCTTGGGGGAACCATCTACTACACGGGATAATCTCCCACACGTTATTAGACGTGGACTGTCCTCTGGCATAGTTTGATCACGATGACATTTGGCCAAGAAAGGAATGTTTTCTTCTTTTTCCAGTTAATAAAAGATATTCGTTATTTTGGAGATTCTGGATTTATTTTGTTTTGTTTTTGATAGCTACTGCCGCTTCGTACAGTTACTTTCTTCCATGCTCTAGTAATTTTCCTTTGTTCTGTTTTTATATCTCAGGTATGTTTTTATGTGAAATAAGAAATTGACCTACTGTGCTATAAATTGAGGGAAAGAAGTGATTATATAGGTGGAAATGTGGCAGGTTTCCTTCTGGAACAGCATACTTAATGGCTTTCTTACATTCAATCAGGTGGCTGGCAAAGAATGTTCATGGCGTGTTTGCTGGAGTCTGCTTCTAAGTACCCTATCTTTCATTAGTGCTGAGCATGGACCCAAGTAACCATTTTCTCTAAAGCTCCCAAGTGTGTTAAAACACAGTGAAGCTTTACTTTGACCAAAAGCATTGTGCCTTGTTATAAATACAAGTCAGTCCCGTCTTCAGAATGTACTCGACTGAGATTTCCAAGTGGGTACCGTGGCAATGGGATCCACCTCTTTGGTTCCCGTGTATGTGGTCTGTGTTACGATCGCACTGTGTGCCCAGCACTGTGCTCCCCTTTCCGTGAATACAGAGGATCGAAAGGCCAGTGAGCCGGGTACCTCGTGTGTGCCCTGGGCTCTGAGCATTAACATGAAAAGACGGATGTGGGTTCCTAAGCCCAGCACTTACTATAAATGTGTAGAAGACAGTTGCATACGTGGGGGTGGGAGGGTCTCCCCGAAGGTCTCCCCGAAAAAGCACTGCAGACCCACGCGGCCCAGACCACGTGTCCATCCTCGAAGTGCCGAAGGATTTGCTGCAGAACCACATTGTGGCCCCACTTCAGTTTCTTGACAACCTAATTAAAGTAGTCCTCTTGAAGGAAAATTCGAGTACAGCATGTACGTTTCCCGTTTTCCACTATAGTAAATTATTTTGTACCAAAAGTTAAAAGTCCCAAATCATGTACTGTTTCTGAGAGAGGTAACTTAGGAGAAGACCATTAAATTCCACCCCAACTTCTATATCTGAAAATCCATTTCCTTCTTCAGATGCCGCAGTCGCTCCATAAGGAACCCCATTTAAAATTTCCACACCTGCAGCGTGGGAAGAGACAAAGTAGAACATTGAAAGCTAAGGGCTAGAAGTAAAGGTGCTTTCATCTTGGTTTCTTCTGTGTTCCCAGCAGCTCTTTTCACTTAGTAGAAGTGGGAGCATTTTACTTCCAGGTCTTGTATTTTGTATATCGAGTCCTCATGTGAAGGACCTAGAGCTTGGCATCGTGGTAAGAATAGTAAGACTCGTTCCTGCCCCTTTTTACCCTTAACTCCAATTTCTGTTTCTTCCTTCCAGCTTGTGTCACCCCACTCTTGCCCTTCAACTCTTGGCCCTGTTCCTGTCACCATTTTCCTATCAAACTATCTTTTCCTTGGAAGACGTTCCTTGGAGCTCTCCTGTCTTGCCCCAGCCCTGGGCCTCTGATTCCTGGTTGTTAGACCGCTCATACCTCCCCTCCCCCCACCCCGGCCCAGGGTATGGTTCCTAACATCTGCTCCCCTTCTCCTTTTGGGCTCAGTAGCAGAAGGCAGCTGCTCTTCGGGGTCATTGCTTCAGGAAGCAGCATTAGATCCTAGTGGGAACAGAAGCCAGTAAAGTCCATGTGGCCCAGCGTGATGCCTCCCAACATGATTTCTGTCTTCTCGGCTGCTCCAGACAGAAACAGGTGTGCCCTGCAGTAGGGTTAAGGCAGCACCGGCTCAGGAACCAGCTCATTCTCCCGGGACTTCTTGGCAACCCTCTGGAAAGCATTGTGTTGGTTGGTAGTCTGAAAGGAGATCTGAGGAGTTAGAAAGTATCCGTGATTTTTTTTTTTTTTTTAATTTAACATCAAGATACAAAGTCGTTCTGAAATTCTTCCAGGTAGATGTGCTCCGAGGGAGTTAATAGATGTGTGTGAACGCCTCTCCGGTTGTTTTCTCCTCTCTACCCCATATCCATATCCATATTCCGTCTCCATGTTTCCTTCACCCAAACCACTGTAACAGCCTGGTAAACCTCACCCTGTCTTCATTTTTGTTAGTTTTGTGTCTCTTCCCAAACATCTGTCAGAATGGCCTTTCTGAGGTGGAGACCTGGTCATCCTGCCTTCTGCCTCGAATCCCTCCGTCATTTCCTGTTGTCCTGGCAAGGTCTGCACGTCCCCCACTGTCTGACCTCTGCCTGTTTCTCCAACTTCATCTTCCTTTGCTCCTGCTATACCAGGTCACTTAAATCTCTCAGGTGTCCTGTGTATTCTCTTTCCTTGTCTTCAAACCTGTACTCTTTGCCTGTAATATTCGCCTGCAACATTTCTTTGCTTAGCTCCTCGGTTGAGGTGTTACCTCACCGGGCAGGCTTCCCGCCGCCTGCCGCTATCCCGCCGTGCTCCCGGGCCTGTCTGGTGCCCTTCCGTGGGCATTGTCCTGCCCTATACTCACCTCAGTCATAGCTCTGAAACACTCTCTTGTTTGGAATTTAAGTACTTCTCATCTCACTAGATAATGAGCTGTTGGAGGCTGGTGTCTGTGTTGTATTTGTTGGTTTTCCCAATGCTTAGAGCAGGACCTGGATAATAAGTGCTCACTGGGTAGATTATTGAAAACTAATGAGCAAATCTGTAGCACATGTGAAATGATTGAATTGTGTGTGTGTGTGTGTGTGTGTGTGTGTGTATTTGTTCAAGTATTTATCAAGTGATTACTTTATGCCAGGCAATGGTCTAGATCCTGGGGAAACACGAGTGAACAAAGTACGTAAAAACCCTTGCCCTTCCTGGACTTACGTTCCATTGAGGAAAGGACGTCATAAGCAAAATAAGGAAATAAAATATATACCCTGTTAGATGGTGATAGGAGCTATGAAAACAAAAAGCAAAGAAGGATGAGAAGTATGTGTGTGTAGAGGACACTTTAAACAGATTCAGGGAAGATCTCAAATTGAGAAAGTGACTTTTGAGGAAAGACAAAGAGATGAGCGCAGCACCACGAAGACAGGAGGGGGAAGAGCGTTCCACACAGAGAGAACAGCAGTACCGACGGCATCGAAGCGTCCCTGTGCCCATATGTGTACTGTGGGATTTTCTCACAACGAATTTGAGATGGTATTGAAATTTTACTTTCTAAAACTCAAAGTGTTGAAGAGTTGCCTGACTCCAGATGGAAAGGACAGAAATGCCATCTGTGAGCAGACTTCACTGTGACCAGTAAGGTTTCCTCTGTTTGGCTAAGAAGTGTCGAAAAGAGTGTGGTGTGTGTGTGTGTGTGTGTGTGTGTGTGTGTGTGTGTGTGTGTAGGGGTTGGATAACAGCAAGGGTGAACTTAGGGGCTTGCGTGTGGGAATTGTCCGTGGGCAGGAGGAAGATCAGACTAACCCCGAGAAGCCATCGTTTCTCTTACAGTGGCCCTCACATTTATTCTGCCCCCTTGAGCCTTTGAGTATCCCCGTTTGGCGGAAGGTAAGACTCCGAGAAATCCAGTGGCTCGCCCCAGGTTGCTGTGGTAGGAAGGGACGCCTATCACTTCGCGCTTCTACTTCCCAGCTCTGCCTGCTTTGTCTTGGACCTGAGCGTCTCTGGCTTGGAGGCCCCATGAGTCATGTCCAGCCAGACGTGCCCCTGTGGCTGCCGGTAAAGTCGCCGCTCCCTCACGTGCTAGGGGAACCCCTCGGTGATCGGGCCGGCTCTTCCTCACCCCAGCGGCCATGAGCCCGACACCAGCTCTTTTGAAGTTTATGTTTTAGCTCCTCAGAATTTCTCTCTGAAGTTAACATCCCTTCTCACACCGCTGTGCCTGTGCAGATGTAATTTCCCCACTTAAGTGCCTCTGTCTTCTTCCCACTCTCAGCATCTAAGTCTGAGCTCCAGAGAGCCTCCTGTGTGGAACCTTCTCTGCTCCTGAGCAGACCCGGGCCTCTCCCATGTCTTACTGCTCTTGTGTGGACGCCCTGTGAGCGGTTCTTTGTGGTGTTGTCAGCGACGCACGGCTGTCCACTCTCCATGTGGCGATCTTATTTGGGGGCAGGGACCCATCTCTCTCTCTGAATCCCCAGGACCTCACCCACTGGCTGCTGATTGGCATGTGCGTAGCTTCAGGAACCATTAGCTGCCGAGGGTCGGGACAGCCTTCAGACTTGGGTTTTGGGAGCTCCGGCTTGCTTAGGTTGGCGGGACTCAGACAGGCCACCAGAACCGGATGTCGTAAGTACACAGGAGCTGTCCACGGACCACCTAACGGCTCATGATTCCAGTCTCTTTGGCATCTTCCTTTGCATAAAACAGCACTGCTGAGTTTGGAATTAAATATAACAAACTCCCGATGAATCACCTTAGAAATTGAAATAAAAGTGGTTTCCATTTGTTGCCTACGCATAATAGCACTCAGCAGAGCTGGCTTTCACTCAATTGTCACTTTACCTTATTTCTGTTTTCAGCCCTCCCCTTCTCTCCTTCCACCCCCTGTAGTTCTGAGCTGTAGGAGGATAACTTAGGTAGATTTCTAGGTTTGAATGAAAGTACTGATAGAATCTGTGGGATTATTTCTGACAAAGGACCTGTACATCCTGATGGGAAGTCCCGCCTGGAGCCAGCCAGCCAGCCAGCCAGCACAGGACTGGAGCTTTCCTAGCTTCTCTCTGGAGGAGGCCATCTTGCCTCTACTTTTTTTAGTGACAGAGGACAATGATTGACAGACGGTCAGCTGGAAAGAGTCTTCTCTCCTCATATTTGTCCTGATTGACTTGTTTTTATATTTAAGAAATAATACACACATGGCCATAAAACCCAGATGATGAGAATGGTAGACAGCTAAAAGTCAGTGTTTCCCTTTTGGTTCCTTCCAAAAATAGCTTATGAATATGCATATGTATGTCACAGTTTTATACGCAAATGTGAATAGGCACATTATTACCCTGATTTTGTTTTCAATTATACCTTACCTTTATAATTATTGTAAATGCATCTCGAAGTGTGATCTTTTCTAGCATTCTTTTTAAAAAGTTTCAGAAGATAAAATCGGTTAAAAATGGAAACATGTCCTTTAGTTTTATATTGCTAGAGAAGCAAACCCAGCAGGGGATGGAATTCAAAACTTTATGGTAGACTATTTCTAAAACGTGGTTTTTTTAAGCCACTAATTGAAAATACTAAGTAGAAAATTATCTCAAGCAAATAACAGCCCTAGAGGGGAAACACACCACCTGTTTAAAACTTCCCAACCAATATTACCAAGAAATGGAGACTATTAAACCCGAATGGATTTATTACCTCTACTAGTAAGCAGTAGATTAAGTCATGGGGCATTCCGTAGTCATGAATATTTAGGCATAAATTTTTTTTTACAGGGACTTGACCATATTCTTAGAAGAAATTATATTTTATTCACCCCCTGAAGAACCACATTGCCAAATTTTGGGGGAAAAATTAGAATAATTTAATTCTCCACACTTTCTGTTCAGGTTTTTGATGCCTTTTTATGTTGTTAGTTTTTGCAGCCTGTGATGTTTTGCAGTATCACTTTGAATACTGAATAAGGCAGATTTTTAAGCTACCTGTAAAGTCCTTCAAAAGCTTCCTAGAAGCCAAAAGCTTTCATACCCTTGGATCATGGCATTGAGCCTCGTTGGGAAAAGAGACAGAGCTTTGACTATACCCTACACACACAAAAGCAGCGATTTCAGATATGAGTTTGGATGGAGAACACTGATGGAGACCTGTCGGGAGCATAGGGAAAAAGGGCCTGATGTTGTGGACAGGGCAGTGGTGAGAGGCAAGAGGTTTGCCTCGCTTCTTCGCTAGCAGCCCGGAGCTGAGGCTGCGTGGAGGGCAGATTGGCATCTCTGAATCGGGAACCATAGTCTCGAATGCACATCACTGGGTTGTATGAGGGTCAAATGATATTCATGTCAAAGTGCTTACACACTTGAATGCCATACACTTGGGGCCTGAGTGAATGAATGAAAGGAAGCTTTGGGGTGAGTAGGGGGATGCTTTGGAGTATTTTGAGAGAAAGTGTAAGCTCAGGGGAAGAACTGTCATTAAAACTTAAATATTGGAAGTGATCACAACCAATAAAGTTCCTTGAGGAAGAGCTGGAGGTAGTAATGATAATGGTAAGAGGATAATTTGCGTAAAGGGCTAGAACTTACAACATGCTAATCCATCTAGCCTCATTTAATCTTTATGAAGATTCTATAAAGAAAAAATGGCTTCAATTTTAATAATGGAAAACCCGAAGCTCAGGGAGAAGAGCCAGTAATCGGGGTATCTGATGCCCGTTCCTGTGGTTTTTACCCATAACTGATTTTCCTTTTTCTTAGAAGCCTTTGCGAGTTGTCCCTTCTCATTAGTATTGTGTTTTATACAATAAATTGAAGTTTTGAAAACCTTTCTGTACATTCTGTACATTTAACAAGTATTCAATGATCCATAAATTTGAAGGGAACCTATCATCAAAGAATTAATTACCTGCTCCTAGTCACCACCATTATTAGGGCGTAATTTTAAAATCAGACATATTTATGTCAAGGGGTTGAACAGAAAGGGGTACTAAACTCTCTCTGTTGTCATTAGAGAAGCAAAAAATGAAAGACTTGCAGATACAGCTTGAATCAGATATTTAGTTGGGTACCTACTATTGTGTGTCCTCTAGGGTTGTTTGTATTGCATATATGTGTATAAAGGGGATGAGAGGGAGAATGCACATGTGTGTTTTTAAAAAAAGCCAATCTAGGTATAATATACAATGACAACATTAAATCCATCAGTGAAAGCTGATCATTTGTAAAAGGACTCTGATACTAAATCTTAATTACATTTGGTGGGAGCTCTGCATATACTGGGCTTGCCAAGATCCTTGTAATTTCAGGGGGCGCCTGGGTGGCTCAGTTGCTAAAGTGTCTGCCTTTGGCTCAGGTCATGATCTCAGGGTCCTGGGATCAAGCCTCACATGGGCTCCCGAGTTGGTGGGGAGTCTGCTTCTCCCTCTCCATCTGTCTCTCCCTCTGCTTGTGCGCTCGCTCTCTCTCTCTCTCATACACTCTCTGTCTTTCTTTCTCAAATTTCTTTCTATCCTCAAATATTCTCAAATATCTTTCTATTTTTAAAAGGATACTTATAATATCAAGAGCTATGCCTTCCTTGTTGACCAAGTAGGAAAGGGTGGTTTTGGGGGGAGGCGTTGTGCTTGGGAGTCACAGGCCACCCTGCTACTTAACCCAGTGGCCTCGGTCAAGTGTCTCCTTTTGTGCCTCTAAAACGTATGATACTAGTAGAATCTGGTCCCACAGAATTGTTATTATTAGATGAGATTCACTATATGTATGTTTGGTTCTACGCCTGTCTCCACACTGAAGACTAAAGTATTAGGTATTTGTTCTTAAATAGTTTTTAGTATGTTGAATGCATTTAATGCATAAAGAATCTGAAATAAAAAATACAGAGGGGCTGGGTAATTTCGACTTAGTAAAGGAAAAGACATTGAAGTTGTTTAAGCTGTGTCAGAATATATTGGCTTTAGTTCATTAGTCTGTGTTGTACTTGGAGCAAATATCTGCCCTGAAGATTTAGTGGCGGGATACACGAGAAAAATTCCACACCTGGAGGAATTTCCAAGGATTTATTTTATTTTCATGGTTGAATTCCTATACATTCGTAGCATTTTACCCTTAAAAGGGGAATTCTCTGGTGATGTTCCTTTGTTTTACATCCGAAGAAACTGAGCCCCTGGAGAGCCATGAGAAAGGATCCCTCTCTTGGCTTCCTCTGTGGAGTTCCCATCACTCTTGGTCTGAGACCCTGTAATGGTGCTTGTAATCAGAAGCCTTCTGTGGGTTGCTTCTGTGTATGTCTTTGTCTGTCGCTGCTTTTTAATTCCTTGAGCGTAAGCTCTAGGTCCAATTTGCTTTCTTAGAATGAGGGAGACAAGAGTACTTTAAAATACTTTGTTTTACTTGTGCCCCATAACAAAGCATGGGGAGGCTGTGCTTACTGACGCCTATGGGTGAGGAAACAGATAGGAAATAACTTGCCCCGAACTGCATCCCTACTGAGTGAGGGACCTGGAGTGTGCAGTACCACTGACCTGAAAGCCACTACTGCTGTCCCCGCGCTCCCCTCTTACCTGATTTGTGCGAAGGAATCTACTGTGCTCTGGAAAAGACAAGCTCATGAAGTATACATGGTCTCTGCCATAATTTAATAAGCTGTAATTTAATATTTCTGAGAAAAAGCAATGTAAAATAAATTGTGTAGTGGAGGCACAATTAAAGTGAGTGGGTTTGAGTAAATCCCACAGTCCCATTCATTTTCAGAATACCTGCTTCATGCCAGACCTTGGTTTGTATGTTTTATATATATTGTCTCTTGGGTTTCACACAACCATGCAGGCTGCGTTTTACTGCCATTTTGTAGATGACACAACTGAGTTCGTGGTTGTTAAGTAAGGCAGCACGAGGTCATCCAGCTAGGACCTTCTGTGGGTCCATGCTGATTTCACTAGGCCGTGTTATTTTCTTCATTGGCAAAGACATAAAGATGAAGGTTGTACGTGGAGACTGGAAACTTTCTGTGGGATAAAGAAAAGCCCACACAAATGTTAGTAATTATGCTCATTATTGCTTTGTGCTACCAGTTTGGAGCTCTGCCCTCTACTGGGTCTTGGTATTTTTCCATAAATTGTATCAGAATACAAAAAGAATAGAAATGAGAAGGCGTTACACAATCGAGGTCAAGTGAAGAGTGTGTAGGCCACTCTCCCCAAACAGGTACCAAATCCCTGAGATGCCAGAAAACAAAAGGTAAAACCTGAATGTGAAGAAAACCTGTGGGAAAGCCTTGAGACAATGGAGGTGGTGGGCTTCATGAACGGGGGGGGGGGGGGGGGGAGCAACAGCCTGGCAGAGAGGGGCTCGGAGTCCCACCCAGAGATAGGCTGCATGGGTCTGGCCTCCCCTTCCCAGTGCTTGGGGCAACTGCAGGCTGAGGGCTTCGGTCTGAAAGCACAGGGTCAGAGTGACTATGGGAGAAAGCTGTCCTTCTTGTGGTGAATGTGGGTTTGCAGCTGGAGTGCAGAACTGGGCCACAGGGTGCTCCGTGAAAGGACGGCTGTAGAGGAGCTCTCCTGCCAGCCTGAAGCCCTGCTCATTGCATATGTGCTCTCGCTCTCTCTACCTCTAGGCAGAACCATGCTAACCAGATGAGGTGTGAGGAAACAGGCAACAGTGGTACCCACCAGGGGGCAGAGCAGGTGTAGACAGGCTGGCCGGCCCTGGAGCGGTGGCCCTGTACCACATCACTTCTGGCCTGGCTGAGCCCTTGGTGTGTGACTTCAGTGCTGTCCAAGGGTTCAGTCAGTAAGCAGAAAGGGGGTGGGGGTGAGTGTCAGCTGTAGAGGTGGCCCTGGGAGCTGAGGCGTGGGATCCCCTTTGCTTGAAGCCATGGTGAGAAACACCATCCGTATGCAGCAGATTTCCTCATCTCTTCTAATGGCGGGTAGATATGCTTCTTTCATGCCTTCTTTCTTTTAGGTCTTAGCTATGTAGGCCTTAGCACCTGTGGTACCCTTTACTGGAATTGGTCTCATTGGTTTTTGCTGGCGTTTTTAACTGCTGATACCTGAGTAGTTAGTCTGGGCATTAACTCTTCCAAGAAGGTGCCCTGGAGACTTGGCCCACGCCCAGCTTGTCTGTATTCCCATGGCACCCCGTGCTCATTTGTGTCACACCATTTTACAACTGCTTGATTGTGTCTCCTCATAGACTGCATTCCTGGAGGAAAGGGTCACATCTTCTTAATGCATCACTTGGCACAAAATAGGTGCACAAGAAATATTTGAACAAATGAAAGATGGTCTCGTACCTTACTTTTGAGAGGTGGTTTTCAATCCCAAGTCTTTTGACTTGAGATACCCTTAATCTGTGGTTTTTGCAATAGAACTGAGTATATGCATAGCAGTAGGGAAAAAACATGGACTTTTTCCTCAACTCCACCTCCTAGAACCCAAGAAGATTTCTTTAATTGGTTTTTATCGGCACTCCCAGACTGTTCCCTAATAGGATCAAGAGAAATGTCAGGCTGGGTTTGGTAATACAGACTCGACATTGACAAATCTCCTTGTGTAGCTCAGAATAATGGCTTACACATTAGAAATGCTGACAGCTTACTATAATTAGATGTATTTCTGAGAACCAAAGGTAGATTCTGGAGTTTTTTCCTTATTTGCTTATATTAAAATATAAACCATGTCTTCCCAGGACTTGGGAGTGATGGAGATACTGTTGTTCAAGTATGAGGCTCCCTGTTAAATATCCCAAAATTTTTCATGGTTGAGCTGCTGTTGCTTCGTTGACACCCAGACTAACTTTAATGTAAATAAATGTGGCCAATTGACCACTTATTTTTCTTTCCTGTCAACTGTTAGATTCTGGGTTTTGTTCTATTTGAATAATTTTATTGTTGTTAGAGAAGCTATTAAGAATTATAGAACAATATCCCAGTGAGCCCCAAACTGAGCAGAGTAAAAATTGGTTGGGTGCTCCCTTAAACAACTAGAAGTTTTTATGATTTCAGGAGCAGGGGTGGGTTTTTTCCTAACTTACCCCTGCAGAAAACACTCTTCTACATAGTTCTCTAGGCATTTACAGTGGTGGTATTGGAACTGCTGTTTTGTTATCGAGAATACTTAGATGGTCCAAAGAAACTTTATCCAGGGGCAGTGATGACAAAAATTACTTCCAGGGTGAATTATAAATAATTGGTCTAATGTAGGATGGTGGTAGTTGAAAAAAGCAAGTGGACATTATTTTTTAACTAGTTGGAGATTTTTGAGGAGGAACAGAGCAGGAGTCCAAAAACCTTCCAGACTCGGGTCTGTGTCTTGACTTTGTGGTCTGAAAGTGTACCACGTCTGCCATTGATTGTTCAATGCCTTGATGAAACAGCAAAGGGGAAGAGCCAAACACTGCCCAGCAGACATGGTCTCTTACTGTTACTTTGTTCTGTTTTTGTTGTCACTCTTTTTGTTACAGGCTGATCCCAAAGAGCTAATCAAGATGGTCACCAGGCATGTGACCCGATACAGACATGAAGCCTGGCCGGAGGACCTGGTCTCACTGACCAAGCAGTTGCACTACTACAACGAACGACTCCTGGACTTCACTCAGGCTCAGGTCCTTCAGGGCCTTCGGAAGGGGGTGGATGTGCAGCGGTTTACTGCAGATGACCAGTACAAAAGGGAAACTATCCTTGGTTTAGCAGAGTAAGCAACACCTTTGTCTCATGAAGGGACGGATTTAAAATGTAAAAGAGGGGCGGGCGCCTGGGTGGCTCAGTTGGTTAAGCATCTGACTCGATTTCGGCTCAGGTCATGACCTCAGGGCCATGAGATCGAGCCCAGCTTCAGGCTCCACACTCAGCAGGGAGTCCACTTGAGATTCTCTCCCCCTCCCTTTCCCCTTCCCCGACCTCCTGCTCTGTCTCTCATTTTTCTTTGTGGGTATGGAATGCCCCTTGGTTTTAATACTGGTCTCCATTTTTTAGTTCAGATCAAATGAGAGTTACTTACCTGTCAGAAGGTAGAGAAAGCAGGGGGGAAAAAAGAAAACACAAATTAAAAAAAAAAAAAAAAAGGGTGGGAAAGTGTGTTCGCCCACAATGGTTGTTATTAAGTAGAGTTGTTTTGTTTTTAACACCACAGTTTGTGGAGTGCTTACCATATGCAAGGAGCTGTGTTAGGTGCTTTTTAAACTATATTGTAAATGTTGTAAATGTTATTCAATCCTCAGGGTAACCCTATAACATTAAATGTCATCCCCGTTTTATAGCTGAAGAACATGAGGCTTCAGAGTGTTGAGTACTTGGCCCAAGTTTACATGGCTGGTAGGATCATCACTGGGATGTTGACCTTGACTTCTCACGTAACAAAGCCATCCCCATCTTCCTAGTGCCTCCTGGCCTCCCCCATACTTCCTGATTGTGTTCCCAGGAAGGCACCTGCATGCGGTTCAGTCGAGCCTTCCAGCCTTTGAAACTAAGGTTAAATTGTGCCTATATTTAATGGCTTTTCTTCCCTCTTCGTACAGGACTTTAAAATAACAAAGATGGCCCTGCTTATGGCAGTGAAACTTGCTGTTTTTCATTATTACCGTTTAAATCTTTAAGAAAGTGGCAAAGTAGCCTTGGCACTCTGTAGTGAGTTTATATTAGCCCGAGCTTCTTTCCTACCAGAAGACACCCCAAATTCTCTTTAGAGTAGGCAGGGAATAGAAAGACCAAAGAAGAGATAGAACAATCTGTCCCAGGATTTAGTTAATTAAGAGAAGTACGGAATCACTTTTTCTTTGCCCCTCTGTTTTCCTGGAGATTAATAATTCCTTAGAGTTGTTTCATGTCTAATTGGAAAGTGACCAAGGAGGTCATTTAATCCAACCTCCTCACTTTTGGAAGAGGAATATGAGAATCAACTTTACAGAGTTTTTCAGGGTCACGTGGCCAGGGTGGTGAGCCTCGGCTTCCCACTGCCAAGTCCAATGGGCTTTTCCTCCAGGCATTTGGGAGTCCTTGGTGCCATACTCCTGGTTTCTTAGAAGAGGATTATTAGGTAGAATAAAGATGACAAGGTAAGGCACGTCTTAACATCATCTATTACTTTTTGCTAGGGTTATTGTCCTTGGTTTTCTTTTTTAAATATCCAGCTAGTATATGCTATTTGAAGTATGTCCTAAAGGACAAAGACCTGTTTTTGACAAACACGTAATAGAATCTTCTGCACGGTTTGTTCCTTAGGAAAATACACAACAGCGTTTGAATGGCTTGTTTAAAATGTCTGAGCATCCATGGCATTTCTGAGCTAGGAATTCTGATTTAGAGATGGGAGTTTGGCCTCTCACATACAAGAACCTGTGAAGCACCTGCTTCCTCATGTTCCGCAGTTCTACCTTCTCTACCTGTAATTGTACGCAAGGCGACCATTCTTCATTTTCTTACTAATTGTGATCCATTTCCATGGCACATCTATTCTGGAAGTGCAGTGTATATGTCCTTCATTGCCTGTGTCTCTTACGTGATCGCTTGGCAGTGGTTAGGGTAACCTTGAAGAGGGCACAACATAGCTTGTTTCCTCCCCCCTTATCAGGTGATAACACTGTGTGTACCTGGTGAACACGTTGGTGTCATCAGGCAATGATTCGGACTCCCCTAACAGAAAGAATGAATAGCTAATGGTTGCTATCCTCAAGGATTTCTCATTCCATCGTGGGGAGAGGTGTAGGTGCTCAATAAATACTTTTAAGAAATTTTTAATTGACAGTGCCCTAGTAATTCTTGCCATGACGGACTTATTCCATCCCTGGGCCTCCTTTTTTATAGTCCATGAGCAAAGAATGGTTTTTACATTTTTAAAGGTTTGTAGAAAAACAAGAATAAAAAAATAATAAGAATTTGCTACAGAGACCGTATGTATGGCAGCAAAGCCTGAAAGATTTATTAACTTGCTGTTTACAGAAAATGTTTCCCGACTCCTGGCTAATCAAACATATAAGTAAATGTCCTGGTTTTCTTTGCTAGGGTGTATGCAGTCTTAGCAGTATCATTTAAAAAGAACAGAGATTTCATTTCTCTGCCTGTGGTTTTGTCCACCACTCCTCCAACCAATAATTTGTCTGCTTGGGGATAGAGGAGCCTCATAATAGTCTTTCCAGAATGGCTTTAATGTGGGCACCCTGGCCCAGAATTCTTCTTTAAAAAAAAAAAAAAAAGATTGTATTTATTTATGTGTGTGTGTGAGAGAGAGAGAGAGTAAGAGGGGAGAAGCAGAGGGAGAAGCAGACTCCCTGCCAAGCAGGGAGCCTGATGTGGGGTTCGATCCTGGGGCTCTAGGATCATGACCCGAGCCGATGGCATTCGCTGAACCAACTGAGCCACCCAGGCACCCCCAGAATTCCTGATATACCTGGATGGCCCCATCCCCTGGTTTAAACCTTCCACGGGCTCCCCACTGCTAGAGGATAAGGCGCAGGCCCCTTGGCCAACCTCCCCTCTGCCTCCTCTCCCTGAACTGGCTCGCTGCTGTTCCGCTTGCGTATCCTCCAGACTTGACCTCAGGTTGTCAGTCACTGGCTCATCTCTGCTGTCCATTGAAGTCCTCACTGGTGGCATCCCCTCTGTTTTATTTAATTGTTGGTTCACATCTCACATTGTCCACTAGGGCTACGCTGTGAGTTCTTCAAGAAACACCTGGTTTGACTTTCTGTCCTAAGCGGCTGGCACAGTGCCCGGCACTAGGAAACATAAACGTTTGTGGAGTGCCCGCCTCTGTTTTCTCAGAATGCAGCTACACGTCAGGGAGATGTTTCTTTTGCAGTTTTTTGACTACAGGCTCTGGTGTCTAGACCAGAAAAGTTTCTCGCTCGGTACACTTTGGACTGTATAACGCCTGGTGGGAGAGCTGTTGTGGGCGCTGCAGGAGGCTCGGCCGCACCCCTGTCCCCCACCCACTGGACTCCAGTAGCCCTTGCCGCCTCCTCTCCCGCCGTGATAATCAGACACTGTCAGATGTCCCCAGGGGTGCAGATCCTCGGCCGAGAACCACTGGTCTAGACGGTTCCTTCGTCTGTGGCAGTGCACCACGGTGAAAACGGAGCATTAGAATTCCTTGGAAGTACTTTTCCTGAATTACTGTGAAACGTCTTATTAAGGACCGTGCTGACTGTACCCCTTGCAGCTGGAGAGCGTCCTAATGAACGTTTTCTTGGCTGATTAAGGTAATGTGTTTCTCTTCTCTCCCTTCCCTGTGGCTGATGGACATTCTCGAAGAACACTTGAGGAAAACGTCTACAGCATCGCTCTTTCTCTGGCGCAGCGTTACAGTGTCTCCCATTGGGAAGTTCTTATGACCCATTTGGAGTTCCTGTTCACTGACAGTGGGTAAGCACACGACTCCTATGGGTGTTTATTCCCCCGTTTTCTCAGATTCCGTTTTAGAAGGATCTTGAAGTCGTAAAGTACAATGTCACGTTTCCTTTTGAGCTATACTAGCCCACTATCTGGACATTCTGTCTTTATACGTTTCCTATACACATTTCGGTATTCCAACAATAGTCTATCACTTTTTGCCTTTCGGTAATAATAGTCCCGAGTTACATTAATATTCATGCATTTATGCAGAGGTAGGTTTTCTGTTTGTTGTTTTTTTTACTGAGAATCTGTTGCCTATGAGGAACAGTGTTAGACACTTGGGTTATAAGAGTGAACAAAACAGGTGTCCCAGCTGTCTTGGAAACTGTAGTCTAGTGCGGGAGACAGACCGTCGTTGAATAATGACAGACAAATGTGAAATTACAACTGTGACAAGTACCAGAGAAGAGAGCCCAAAACGGGGGATTTGGCGAAGTTAGGGAAGACTTTCCTGAAGAAATCATGCTGCAGCTGAGATCTACATATTGCATCACAATTGTGTACACTACAATGAGAAGGAAACCACTTTCTAGGGAGACAAAACAGTTAAGTGCTAAAGCCTTTTGATGGGAAGTAGCATCGTGCTTGTGAGGGCCTGACAGGTGGACAGCGTGGCTGAGGTCCAGAGAGTCGGGAGCACAGTGTGAGAGGGCCCTGTGGAGAAACCCGGAAGCCAGGCCCTGGGCAAGACTGCAGGCCTATCACTTGAGTCATAGGAAACTATTGAAGGATTTTGTAAAAGAGAGAGAGGTAATAGGATCAGATCTACATTTTGATAAGATCACTTTGGCTCCCATGTTGAGAAAAAAATTTTAGGAAGACCAGTACAGGCATATAAAAACCAGTTAGGGAGCCACTAGAGTAATAGACTGTGACAGGTGACCATAACTTGGAGTAGGGTTTTGAAAGTCTAGAGGGAGAGATGAGAATGGCTTTCAGGGTTATCTAGAAGGTGAAATGGTCAGCACGAAATGCATTGATTGATAAGGACCTACGAGGTCCGAGTTCAGTGAGAGGGAAAGGGTCAAGATCAGCTCTAGGATCTTACTGGGTCTGCCTGTAGGGTGGTGACTTCCTTTGGTGAGATAGGTAGCCATCGTTATGGACAAGACATTTTGAGGGGAGTGTAAAGAAAAGATAAGGAATTGGGGGAAGTTACACACCTTGAAATGCCTAAGAGGAATGATCATGCGGACAGTGGATCTTACTGCTCTGGGATTCAAAAGAGGAGGAGGAGCCGGAAATACCAATTTGGGAGTTATGTGCACACAGATGATAAATAAGCTCTGTTGTGGGTGCGCTTTGGGAAAGAATAGGGAATGAGAAAGGAGAGAGACGTGAGACACACCTTGAGGACCTTCCCCAATTAATGACGCATGAAGGGCTCCCAGCAAAAGGGACAGAGCATAGGCGAGAAGCAGGACGAAAGAGAAGGGGCCTCTCTGTGCTAGGGAAGCTGTGGGAAGAGAGAGTTTAAGGGAGGGAGTACTGAGTGGGGCCAAATCCTGCTGAACAGTCAAGAATTGCTTATAATTCAGCATTTTTAATTTTTTTTTAAAGATTTTATTTATTTATTCGACAGAGAGAGAGATCACAAGTAGGCAGAAAGGCAGGCAGAGAGAGAGGGGGAAGCAGGCTCCCTGCTGAGCAGAGAGCCCGATGTGGGGCTCGATCCCAGGACCCTGGAATCATGACCTGAGCCAAAGGCAGAGGCTTTAACCCACTGAGCCACCCAGGCGCCCCAGTATTTTTAATTTTTATTAAATCTTTAAAATGTTAGCATCTACGCTCTAAGTATTTATGAAATTGCTACACAGGGGATAGTGTTATCTATGAGAAATACTGCACTGACTTCACCATTTTTGAACCACAATAATATGTTCCAGTAAATATTTCTTATGCATATTGGCATTTAAAAAATACCTTGACATTTTATTAAATGTCTTTTTCCTTTCATTGAATGTTACATAAAAGGCTGTCGTATCTGTACAAGCAGGATGCTCCGTTGGTCTCGGAATATATTATGAATTATCAGGCAATCTGGGAGCGTGCAAGACTGTTCACAGCATATCATTACACCTGATCGCAGTGTGATTATGCAGGCACAGCGATTACAAAAGCAGGAAATCATTACCTCCTGGCATCACGACTTGTGAGTGACAAAACACCTAATATTGATTCAGAAGTGGTGTTTAGTGCTCACGTTCCTCACTTAAAAGATGTGGTTTTCCTGACCATTTAATCAGACTCGGTAACATGGGGGTTTGAAACGAGCCTGGTTAATACTGTAGGAACAGCCCGGCGTTCACTCGTTGAGTCAGTGCCTGTGGGAAGGTAATGGATCAGAGTCAGAAGAAAGATAACGGTCTTTTCCTTAAGATTTTGTTGTCTATCCCTTTTGTTTTCCTATCCCTTTAAAAAGCCGTTCTCCCTGCCAAGTGGATTTCCCTGTATTTTCCGTGCTCTTTCCTGCTGCTTGAACTCGGGGGTGTTCCCGGCTCAGCTCGGGTTCCGGGAAGGCGCCCCGACGGGGCTGAGTGAGGCCCCCAGTGCGACAGAGCGTGACCCTCTGAATCAGAGTCGCTAGCTCAGAGCCCACCCCCTCGCTCTAGCTGTGTGTCCCTGCGCGAGATCATTCGATTCTCCGAAACTCATTTTCCTTAACTCTAAGGTGTCATAAAAATTAAACGACTTCACGGTAAAGTAGCAAACCTGCGTTCCTTTCACAGTCGGTGCTTCACGAGTGGCGGTTACTGCTGCGATTTCACTCCCCGACGAAGGAGATAATGGTTGTGGACACCCATGCTTGAAGTCTGGTGTCCTTTGCCCTCTTACTGTTCCTCCGGTTTTTTCCTTCTCGGGGGTGCTGACCTCCCGTGATGGCTTCGAGCGGACCTGTGTGCCCGGCGTCCGCTCCGGCCGACCCCGCTGGCCTGCCCAGCCTCCTCTTCTCCGGGCCTCGTTCAGGGCTGCTGCGCCCCTCACCGCAGCCGGAGCCGCCAGCCTCCCTTCTGGGCTGTTCGGCACGTGCCGGTAGGTCTTACATCGCTAACATCCGGTGTACGGTGGCTTCTGGGACCAGGCCACACTTTGGGGTCCAGGTCCGCTGCCCGTGATCGCAGCTGTGCAGCCGTGAGCAAGTCTCCTCGTCCTCTTGAGTCACTGTTTTCTCAGTTATCCGACCCTCGTGCTTACCTTGTAAGGTTACAGAGGTGAGAGAAAGTCTGTGGGGGGTTTGCAGCTGGGCGGCTCTGTACTGCTGTGGCATTATTCCGGTACTGTCCTTGTCCGTGCTGCTGACTCCATGAGTGTCTTTCCGTTTTGGACACAAGATCATTTTTGGAATACCAGAGGCTGCTTCTGGGTGATCGAGTAGCACCGCATTTGTTCATTCCTTAAATATTACTATTTTTATAGTGTCTTCCTAGTCTAAGTTTAGGTTGAAGTACTGGGTAAGACGCATCATTACCCTCATAGAGCCTGTGTTCTAATAGGGGAGACTCCCCCAAACCCCAACTCCCACCACCCCAACACACACACACACACACGCACACACACACTTAAAAATAGCCCAAACATAAATTGCTAGTCATGGTAAGTACCAGAAAGGAAGTCCACAAGGAGCAGACAGGAGTCTAGGCAGAGGGTTCTGGGGCCAGGAAGGTCTTGGTATTTCCAGTAGCTGTGGAAGACCATTGAGGCTGGAGCATATGGTGCCTGTGAGCACAGGAGAAGTAGATGGGGGCGAGAACTACCTCCTCTATCATCCTCGGTAACACCCTCCATTCCCCCCCCCTTTTTAAATATTTCATTTATTTGAGAGAGAGAGAGGGAGCATGAGAAGGGGGAGGGTCAGAGGGAGAAGCAGACTCCCTGCTGAGCAGGGACTCGATCCTGGGATTCCAGGATCATGACCTGAGCCAAAGGCAGTCGCTCAACCAACCGAGCCACCAAGTCACCCCCATTTCCCCCTTGTTAATTAAATAACAGATCTGAAGGCCATGCAGCCTACACGTTCAGTTCATTCTGCTAGCCAGCCACCTTCTAGTCACCCGGGTAATTACCCAAGGAATTTTGCTTGGGTGTTGGAGATCATGATACCATCTTCTCTGTCGGTTGGTTTAGTACTGTCTCCTTGAGGCCCGTGGCTGGGGCCGCTGGTCACAGAGAATCCGTGCGCTGCTGTTTTTCACAGTACCTTTTGGTCTCAGGTACAAGGATGAGCAAGGGGAAGTTACGGCTGTGGGAAGATGGATACATTGTAAGGTGTTTGCCTTTTTTATGAATTGAAACCAAAGATATGCAGGTCCTGTGTCCCCGGGTTGCTGCTGCTGAGAGTGGGGATGTGTCCAGAGAGCCACATGGTAAATGATGCCGAATTCTGGCCTTCTCCTCCCTTAAGCAAGCCTGGAGTGGTGTGAGAATAGTTAGTCTGGAGTGGGGATTTAAGGCAGCTCAGCTTGTTAAAAGTAGGTCATAATGTTGAAAATTAAGACAAAATAAAAACTCAGGACCAGGAAAAATCCATTTTAGAGGAGGAAGGTTGAATATAAATATTCAGGTCCTCGGTTTTATACAGTTGTTCAATTTGGTTTTGATCTCTCCTTCCGCCTAAGGTGGGGATTTGCATTGTGCATAAGAAGAAACCTACCATTTCTAAAAGTGGAAGAACTAATTACCACTATTACCAAATTGGAAGCAACGCCTTCCTTACATCTGTAACCTCCCCTTCCAAGTTGTGATCGTTAAGGCCACTTCTCCCCCACAGAGTCAAAAGCTCCTGAAGCTGGCGTAAAATGTAAGCAGAAAATGCATTTTGGCTTCTTTCCATCTTGTGGAGAGTGCTCAGGCTTTGAATCCTGCACGTCTGTCTTCAAACCCTGGCCTTTGACTTCCTGCTAATGTGTCATCGGTAGGCATCCCTGTATGCGGGCCTAGGTTTCCTCATCTTCAGAATGGGTGTTCTCATTCCATTTGGCAAGATGGCTGTGGGATTGAAGAGATTTGTATTTGTACAAATACAATGTATTTGCATGTAGTAGATGCTAAAAAAAAAAAAATTAGCTACTATTGTCACTTCTGGAAGCAGATCATATGTGCTGAACCCATCCTGTGACCACTGTTAGCCTAACTTTGCACATCTGATTCTTGAACAGTTATTTCGCAAGTCGACATTGACATTAATTATAAGGCAGCTGCTTTGTGAGATGTGAGATGATGTGATACTTAATGCCTAAGGGCTCAATACATGGTACCTATGGCTATTTCTGTGCCATGGTGTTTTTAAATATTTTTTGCTAGGTTATAATATGAGACTACATAAACTAGTCAGAACTGGAGGGGTTGGGATTGTCACTATAGCGGAGATGAAGGCTGTCCTCATGGCTTGCCCCACCGTACTCAGTTTGTATAAAACATCCCACAAAGAGGGGTGCCTCCGTCGGTTCAGCGTCTGACTCTTGGTTTCAGCTCAGGTCATGCTCTCTGTGGTGAGATTGAGCCTCATGTCAGGCTCAGTGCTGGGCCTGGAGCCTCCGGAAGAGGCTCTCCCTCTCCCTCTGCCCCTCCTCTCTTTGTCTGTCTGTCTACCTCTCTAAAACAAAACAATGCAAAACAAAACAAAACAAAAAGAACTTAAATAAAAAAATATTCTGCAGAGGATGTCACCAAGTAATTGACAAGAAATAGACAGAGATACCATTGGTCATGCCATCAACTCTGTAGGTGAACTTGGAAAGTTAAATTCCATTTTTCAGTTTGCAAAGACACTTGGCCAAAATGGTGGCAAAGCTGAAAAACGCCATGATGATTTTGATCTCATCTTTCTTCCATTGCCATGTTCAGCTGTCAGGCAGCACGGCAGATCAGGTCAGCTACACTGAGTTCATTCTGAGGTGTTTGGGTGGTGAATACCCGGGTGGTTTTCCTCAGGTCGGAGGGGAAACTTAGACGGTAGAATTGTCTCTTTCCACAGGCATCTCTGGGGGAACCTTGTTCACCCAGGATGATAGTGATTAATTTGGACCCAAATGTCTTTAAACTTGTAAGATTAGTCTTTGGCAGAAATGCCTGTTAGTTGCTGCATTTGGATTTGTGCAGCCCTATCCCCATCCCTTTCTCTCTGTCTTTCCCAGTCCCTACTTCTACCCCACCGTCCGTCCTTCCTTCTACCCCACTGTCCGTCCTTCCTCCTCTCCCTCTCCTCAGTATTCCTCATTTGGGTACTGAAACTGTTACCAACCACTCTCAGACTGAGTAAAGAAAAAGGTGTTTAAATAAATTTGTTTTCCCATACAAATATAAGTTCTTTCAATACATGCTGTACTTGAATCACATTTTTGGGTGATTGACAACTTGAAGCCATTACAGAACACTAATCAAGGGATTAGTGCTCATAATTTATTCCTTGTGCATCGGGTACAACTAATGCTAGTTTCTTCCTGTAGTTAATCTCTGAAAGTTAAATATGCACTATATGATATAAGCTGCTTTATAGCTTAAACTTGGCGCCAGAAGAAGCACTTAACCAGTTTTTAAGGGTAATCATTAATTTGATTAGTGAGAAGTCCATAGTGGTTTCATGGTATTTCTTCCTACTCTCCTGAATATGGGGTCTTTGGAATTGTTTTCTAAGCAGAGATGTCATTTCTTGTTCCAAAGGGAAGATAACAGCTTTTTTCAATGGAAACTATTACAATGGGTTATTGATTACTGGCATCTATAAAAGATCTTAGCACATTGCAATTTGCTTTAGAGGGAGGTTTTGGTATTTATCATGTGTCAGTAAAGGTATTCGAGTGTCTGTCTTGACAAGATAATTAGGTAAAATTGTACATCGGGCAAACTGAATTTAGGCACAGAAGAGTAAGTGGGTGGGCAAGAGGGGAGGTAGCGCTGATTGAGAGATGCTATATTCGAAATGAAGCCAAACACCATGAACTCAAACTTGGATGGTTTAGTCACTGTCTGTATTGTAGATGAGACTGTCTTGAGTATTCTGTTTTATCGGGATATTAGGAATGACGTATGACAGGAGAACTCTTTTAGAGTAATGCTGCTGGGAGAGAGAACTCCTGTCTGCGTTACAGAAGAAAGTCCTGTGTTTAGATGGTTGGTAAGGCAGGCTCTTGACTTTTGTCAGTCGATGGTCGCTTTGTGATAAGGTAAGCAGAACACACACTGGGTACAAAGAGATGTGGTCCTTTGGTCTTAGGCAAGCTGCTTCACCTCTCTGATGGCAGTTTCTCATCTGTAGGTTGCTAATTACTTAGGTTTAGCTTGCCTTGCATAGTAGTCAGCATCGTAAGTGCACGTGTTGTTCTCTCCCCTTCCATCAGGCCTGCCGTTCTGCCTGTAAATCTTTGTCAGTACGAACCGTCTTAATGGGGTTACGTGGTTTCTTATTTACCTTTTCAGACTTCATTTTGCAAATGATGCAGAGACATAACACATTCTGTGTATCACTTTCACATACCACTGTGTGCACAGTATCTTTCAGAGATGACAACACATACTTTGAACAGCGATAGTGTCAAGAATACGTTCCGACGAGCCATTCATTTATACTCCGTGTTTGTTGCACAGAACTCACGCTTTCTTGTCTCCATACCTCCATGGTACTATTTTCACTTCATTCCTTTTTACAGTGACAAGCTCAGGTACTTCCTTCATTAAGCCTTTTGTTACCATTGACAGCCACCTCCTCTGAACTTACAGTGTTAGCGATCCTCCTCTTAATGAGAATACGATTGTGTGTTCTCTCTCCACCCATAGCATAATTTTGCGTTGTTGTTGAACTCTAAATATTATAGCTCAACTAGACTTTCAGACCGCTGGATGAGAACTCTGTGTTGTGAACCTTCATGCCCTCCCCAGTGCTGAGCGCAGTGCCTGGTCCGTAGAGGACACTGAAGTTTTTGCTCATCCATCCATCTACTTGGCACTTATAAGACACATGTTGAATGTTTCCTTTTTACCCACACGAGTGCTCGGAACTGAGAAACTAAAGATAAGGAAGATATGCTGTCATCTTTGCTATCAAGTGATCTATAGTCTAGTAGGGGAGACATACAAGGAAATGAAAAACTAAAGCATGTTATGAGTACCGGAGTAGAAGGATGCCTAGAGGAGGCAGCCACAGAAATTTTTATAGAGCAGGGACATTTTTATAGATAGGGATATTTTTGTAGATGTTCAAATTGTGTCTTAGCAGAAGAACAGGATTTCTCTTGAAGTGACAGGTTAAAAGAGCATTTTTTGAAAAAATGACTTGGTCTTTTCACTTTGTGGATTGCTGCTGTTATCCCCAGTATTATCACACACTTATAAAAACCCAAAAACATAATTTGTGTTAACTTTATCTCCATAAACCAAAAACATGTTCTGGCATTTTCTAAAAATGGGAGTTCCAATAAATAGGGTGCCATATTCTAGAAGAGCTGCTTTTCAACTGTAAGTAATCTAACTTGGATACTGCCAGCAGTCTCGCTAGCTGCCCCCATATATCCTGTTCGCCAGAGCTCTGGAGACTGGGCATTTCTGGGAGAGCTGAGGGCTGCCTAAAGGACTTTGAAAATTAGAGCTTGAAACTTATTCTGCATGGGCCATTGGGGTTACACTGGACTGGAGGCATTATGTTCTGTCCAGGGTGAAGCCAAGACTGAAATTAAGTCTTCCCCCCAAATAAAAACTGGTCAACCAAACCAAACTCCTTAAAATTTTTTTTTCAATAGTTTAAACTGAAGTGAACTTTGTATGTATGTATATATGTATGTATTTAATTTTTTAGTACAGCATAAGGACATCTAAGTCAGTGTGAAAAGATCAAGATATGTGTTTTATTCATACGGCATTCATTAATTCAAGTGAAAGCACACTTATCTGTTCTTTCCTGTTTTAATTGTGTTTGAACACAGTGTCAAATTTGGGTCTATGGAACAGCAGTTCGAGGGTCTTGGATGTAAAACTTCTATGCCTCAAAGTTGGAGCTGTTTCTTCCTCTCACCATTTCTTAAATTCCTGAAATGATAAGGTTGTTTACGTTTCTGTAATGAAGCTCAGATTTTAGATGCTTCTTGTGACATGAATAAACAGTGCATCGTGGAGGTGGACAAGTGTGGGTTCATGTCCTGGCTGGTGCGCACTGGGGACTCTCCCATCTGAAGGAATGTGGCATCATGCCTACTTCACAGGGTTGCTGTGACCCACATGAGATAACATGAAAATTGTATAATAGTAGGCATCTAATAACATCCCTTTCTCTTTATGTAAACCGCATGCATCCTGGTGTTTTACTGAATTTGATTCGCAGGAATAAGGGACTTTATGAGATGCAACCTTTCTCCTTTAGTATTTAAAAAAAAAAAAAGAGCACATCATTTAATAAGGGGACCAAATCTTAACATAATTTCTTCGTCCCTAATTTCAGCTTGTCCACAGTAGAAATTGAAAATCGAGCCCAAGCCCTTCATCTCTTTGAGACTTTGAAGACTGATCCAGAAGGCTTTCATAAGCACATGGTCAGGTATATTTACCCCACGATTGGTGGCTTTGATCACGAAAGGTTGCTGTATTATTTCTCTCTTCTGGAAAGCTGCCACCGTGCGGATTTTGGGAAATACACCATTAAACCAGAAACCCACATTCGACTGCTGAAGAAATTCAAGGTAGTTGCTTCAGGTAAGACAACCATTTCCCTGCTTGAACGCATTCTTTAAATTAAATCTAGGGATTAATTTTTTTGTCCACAGTCATGTTTGTGTGTTGTGGCCAACATAGATCTGAAACCACAGGATTCGATGCTAATTAACTTTTGTTATTATCTTTCCAACTCCTTTACTCGCTGTTGCAGGAATTAAATAGCAAAGAAACTATAAGAAATCTATTGGAAGCAGCACAGTAATTTCGAGGAGGCCTGGTACTAAAATCCAGAGTTTTTGACTAATCCTCCAGAGGTTTATTCCACTCCCCGGGGTTATATTTTACCTTATATGAAGGACAAGCCCGAGAAACTTTACAATTGGCAATTTGACATAATTTCACTTCACTGGAGCCTCTCAGTTTTAAGTGTGTGTGGAAGCCTTAAAATAAGTGCTTTTGACCTCTGAGACCTTGTGGAAATCTTTAGAATGCCAACTGTGTCTCCTTACACTCCTCACTAAGAATCTAAGCACATTAATCCGTCTCCCATCTCTGCGCTTTAGAACTTACAGGGCACTTTGAAATCTGTATCCTTTCGACACCTGTAGCAGTTGTGAGAATTTACTTCAGTTTATCAGCGGTTTACTGAGTAACCAAATTAGAAATTTGGGCCAGACACAGAGGAAAAGGAGTAAGATCCAAACCCTGGCTTCGGGCCTTGGGCCCTCGGGCCTTCGGTAAACATTTCGGGCCCTTGGGCCCTCGGGCAGTGGACGGGAGGCCAGATGAACAGCAGGTGACTAGAGGGGCTCCTGGGTGGCTCAGTGGGTTAAGCCTCTGCCTTCGGCTCAGGTCATGATCTCAGGGTCCTGGGATCGAGCCCCGCATTGGGCTCTCTGCTCAGCAGGGAGCCTGCTTCCCCCTCTCTCTCTGCCTGCCTCTGCCTACTTGTGATCTCTCTCTCTGTCAAATAAATAAATAAAATCTTTAAAAAAAAAAAAAAAAAGAATGCAGTGCGGTGGGTGAGTGCTGAGTGTGCTGTTGGAAGAAAATGCGGGTGCCCTGCAGGCCGGCAGCCTGGGGGCCGCGGTTGTCTCGCGTGCCCCCCTCGAGGGGGTTCGCGGAGGACTGCGCGGCTGATAACCCTGTGGGCCGGGACCGGAGGTCAGGTCTTCGGACCCGTGTAACAGACACACTATCTGCTGTAAACCGGCTGGTGGACTTTACCCGCCAGCCACACAGAGGGCTGCGGATGTGTGCGAAAGTTCTTGGAATGAACCTACTTTTTTTTTTCCTTTCCTTTCCATTAGGTCTTAATTACAAAAAGCTGACAGATGAAACCATGAATCCTCTAGAAGCTCTGGAGCCAGTTCTTTCAAGTCAGAATATCTTATCTATTTCCAAACTTGTTCCCAAAATCCCTGCCAAGGATGGACGGATGCTTTCCCCGAGTGCTCTGTACACCATCTGGTTACAGAAGTTGTTCTGGACTGGAGACCCTCACCTCATTAAACAAGTCCCAGAGTCCTCCCCGGAGTGGCTCCGCGCCTATGATGTCTGCGTGAAGTACTTTGATCGCCTCCACCCGGGCGACCTCATCACTGTGGTGGATGCAATCACGTTTTCTCCAAAAGCTGTGACCAAGGTAACCGAAAGGATAGCTCGCAGTGCATTGGCTGCTTTAGAAGAAACAAAAATTGCTCTTAGGTGCGGTAGATTGTTTTTATTTACTTTCTCGAGTTGGGGAATACTTCCGTGTTTGACGTTTTAGTTTTTTTATTAAGCATGAGGTGTTCTAATTGGGAAATCATTTTCCTCTATCACAGATGCGCAGTCGTCTAAATTAGACTCCGACTGTTCTCACTTACATGTACATTTTATACATGTTACAGTTCTCCTGTGTCATTTGATAGTAAATATTCCATCCTGTTCTTTCTAGTTCATAAGTGGAAAACACCTCCAGCGCCCGGCCCACGGTGCCTGCATTCAGAGGCAGGTGGACAACTTACCTAGGGTTAAACTGAGCACTTAAACAATTTCACACGAATGCCATGTGGTAGTATATGGTTTGGTGATAGAATTATCCATGGAAGTCTATGTAGACATTTTCTAATGTCTGCTCCATGCTTAGGTCTGAGCCCCTTTAGCTGGACTCCACATCTTGCTCTGGATCCTTCCAACAATGTGTAGTTTCACACAGAGTAAATAATGTGGGTCCCTCTCCTCTCCTTCTTGCCCTCTGCTTGGCCACAGGACATCTCTGTCCTGGACAGTCTCCCACCTCTGCTCTCACCTGCTGGGCTCTGTTGCCTTTGGAACTTCCTCTTCATCTGCTGGTGCCCGTCTTTGCTGCTGCTCTCTCCTTCCCTGAGTTGATTGGCAAGTCCGCCCAGTATCTTATCACAAGAATATTTACTGTGGCTAATATTATCTTGAAATTTTACCGTAAAGGCTAAGAATTCAAGTCATTCATTTAGAGATTGGCACAGGTAGAGGTTCAAACATCTGTGGGGATTCCTAGTTCTTTTTTAGGTTTTTTTTTTTTTTTAAGACTTTATTTGAGAAAGAGAGCACAAGCAGGGGGAGGAGGGAGAAGCAGACTCGCCACTGAGCTGGGAACCCGATGCAGGACTTGATCCAAGACCCTGGGACCATGACCTGAGCCAAACGCAGATGCTCAACCGACAGAGCCACCCAGGCACCCTGGGATTTCTAGATCTAACTGTTAGGTCAACAGTTGTGGCTAACCAAAGATATCATTTCCTTATTATTAGAACTCAAGTACTTTAGTTAATAACTTGCTTTTAAATTTTATGAGGACTGCTATAAGAAGGAGATGATCATTTTTGTTGTTTTTAAGGATGAAACTAAGGATTTTAAAGGAAGATAGCATCATATATTTGAAAAGAGTACAAGTTTTAAGTCCTGTAAACCCGGCTTAAACTTTGAACCTGCCACGGAGTAGGTCTGTGGTTCGGCCTGAGGAATCTGCTAGACCTGTGCCTCCTCTGGCCGAGTTATCTGTGGTGCAGGTCATATTAATAATCCCATTCTGACAGGTGAGGAAAGTGTAGTTCCGCAAGATTAGTTTGGTAATAGACGAGCCATACCTTGACATCAGGAAGGCTTTTTCCCAGGGTCTTTGCTCTTAACCTCCGAACTATAGTGTGTCTAAGACGTCCCAGAACAAGCAGCTGGAGTCAAGAGTCCAGAGCCATTCTAGGAGCTGCATGAGGACGGGGACCAGAGAGCCCCCAGGATGCTCGGTCCAAGTGGAGTGGCCTGTCATAGGATGTGTCCAGAGCAGGACTGAGTCTAAGTGAAGGAGGCCAGGCAGGAACCTGGCAAATGTGGGAAAAGACAAGCGTCCAGCAAACACGGGTTTTGACTCTCCCAAGAATGAGAGGAGGGTCACAGTTCTGACGGTGTATGTATTAGCAATGCTGGAAGAATGTTCCGAGGGAAGGGAATGAACCAACTGCGGCATTGAAATCCAAGGAAAAGTCTCTGCAAGTGGGACCGTGAACCAGCAGACAGACGAGGTAAGAAGCCAGGAAGACAGAGGGGCCTTCCCTCCAAGACCCTTTCCTTCCCCTTAAAGCCGAAGCAGTTTTTCAATAGTTTATGTGAGGTTAGCAACAAAGACCAGCTCCCCAGCAAGGCCATATGCTAATTGTGAGCCTGAATATGGAAATGGACAGATGGTTCTAGATTTTCCAGCAGTAGTGAGTGACTCATGATTCAACTGGAGAGTTGGCTGTAGAATCCACTCGGGGCGTTCATTTTTATTGATGATGTTTTTGGTCCGATGGTGGCACTTACAGCACATTCTCATCGCCTTAGTTTCTCACTTCTACCTCCAGCTAGCCCCCCACCGCCTGCGAACGTGTGACAACAGTTTGTGCGGATAGGTGCATTTTTCCCAAGGAAAAGATGCCTGGCTGGCCCAGTAAAGAGTGAGGTAATTACGGCATTGCTTTCTCCTAGTTCAGTGCTATAATGCTTAGCAAGGTGCTCTTGTCTAGTAAATCGTCTCAAGAGGTGGTCTGCTGCTGAGTCATGTAAGCCGTAGAAAAGTGAGGCAGAGGCTTTTAAAGTTCATTTTATGTCTCCCTCATTTTATTTATGCTTTATGTTTTCCCTCATGTTATTAATTGGCAAGCTTTTAATTTTCCATTGAGAGAGGAAAAATAAAAAAGTTTAGATCCAAGGCTTGTTTGGAGTCACACAATACTAGGCTAGAGCGAGCAAGAGCGAGAGGAACTCAAATTGAAATACAGCCTTTACATGGCAGAGGACGCATTTGGAAAAGGAAGTACAGCTGGATTTGGCCAAATTTGCAAAACACCAGATGTTCCCACAGCTCATACATGATGTTCAAAATGTAAAATAAGTGTATACTACTCATGTATAGTGTGCAGTTTTCAAATGTATACCCACATTTAATTCAAAACCGAACTTATCGGAAAGAGCCAGCAAGCTAATTCTAGAATGCGTATCAAGAGCAGCACTTGTTCCGATGCTAGCATTCAGGCCGGAGTGTCTGCAAAGCCTGCGCTTAGTACCCCTCCCTCGACAGAATAAAGCAGAGAAGGCCATTTACCTTCAAGATAATTGTCATTCAGTTGCCATTTGAATTAGCAGAATTTGTGGAGATTCTGAGGAAGATAATCATGCCATGATACGATGTCATGTAGGCAGAGATCGAATTGGCGTGACACTTGCGGTGATGAATATGCAAAATGTCTAAAGTTCGGAGCGTTTGGTCCAAATCTCAATTGTTTTGTTTTTGTGGAGGCAGGTAAGAGTTGCTTTTCATTGCTTTTCAAGTTCAGGAAGTAGAAACAGTTTTTAGGAGGCTCGGAGAGCAAGGTAGGGGGGTTAGAAATCCAGGAAAATGATCAAAGAAGCCAAAATTGAGGTCGAAACACGCTGTTCTTGGTTCAGATGCGATGGGGTTCCATAAGGGGGCTTCTGGGCAATCCCAGCCTTCATCTTAATCCCAGCCTTTTACGGTCCCCACGCGCTTGGGATCGCTGGGAGAGCTTCGTCCGTACGCAGGGCCACAGGAAATACTCCTCTCACCTATGAGATGCTCCCTGGGAGTTTGCTTAGGACCCTTCTTCAGAATCTCCAGAGAGTCCTAGAACTAGAAGAGGCCTTTTGGCCTCCTGCCTGGTGCTTCTCAGCCTGGAACTGGATGTGTCCTCAGCCCGCCCTACATGAGCCCTTTGTTCCAGCTCCCATCACATCCCACCAGGATATCAGATTGTTTCTGATGGGAACATGTTTTCTCCATTGGGTTACAGTGGGGAGAATATTTGGAACCTCTTATCTAGTCTGACCTCTGACCCTGAAGCATCGTATCTATTGATAATCCAGCTAGTCTACGGCCATACCAGCTACTACCCCGTGTGTGTGTGTGTGAGTGTGTGTGTGTGTGTGTGTGTGTGTGTCTATAAAGGATTTTTCTTTGGGCTTTTTATAGTTTCCACTTTTTGGTTCTGGTTTCTAGAGCTATGGAAACAGCATAAGGGAATCTCTTTTTCATATTATGACTGTTCTTGAAATAAGCTACTGTTTCTTCCTTATCCTATTATCCAGAATACTTGATATAAAAATCTGGAAGAGTAAATTTGTCTTAAAAAAAAAAAAAAGACCTAAAAATCAAATGTATTTCCTAAGTTTGTCTCAATCAAAGGCTGCATGATAACAGTAACTTCAGGGCCTTCATGGTGCTAATATTCTCTCTTAACGAAGGATGGCAGCATGTTTTTCACCATAATGAGCAATCAGTGTCTGAAAGCACTGTAAAAATGTTTAGATAATGCATATTACCTAATTGCATGGCATGATGTATGACTTTCTGAAGCACAAACCCAATGCACATTGTGTAGATTCAGCCTGAATCACTAAGTATTTAGGCATCAGCTGTTTGCCATATACGATATTAGTTGCCACTGACAACATTCAGATGTAAAAGACATTCCTAAGAAAGTTAAAAAAAAATCTTTTTTAAAGATTTTGTTTTTAAGCTCTACACCCAACATGAGGCTTGGACTCACCACCCCAAGGTCAAGAATCCCATGCTCCACCAACTGAACCAGCCAGGCGCACAAAATGCTTTTTCTTCTTTACAGTAAAATTATTATAATTGAGAACTACAATCTTCATGAAATTAGAAATTCCTTGAGGCAAGGGATGGTGCCTTTAATCTAATTCTCCAGTTCCTAGCACGGCATGAAGTAGGAACTCTGCAAGTGTTGTTTAAACAATTATTACAAAAATTGGTGATTGTAAAACCTTTTGATCTCTGGGTGCCTTAACATTCTTAAAAATTATTGAAGACCCAAAAGAACTTTTGTTTATTAAGGTTTTATCTATTGATATTTATCATATTAGAAATTAAAACCAAGATATTTTGGAAATATTTATTTAATTCACTTAAAACTTTAATGATAGACCTGTTACAGGCTGATATGAATAGCATATTTGAATGGAAAATAACTATTTCCAAAGAAAAAAGATTAATGGAAGACTGACATTATTTTATATTTACATGTCTTGCTTAATAGAACACAGCTGGATTCTTGTGTTTGTTTCTGCATTCGATTTTTCTTGTTTGGGTTGAAGTCAATGAAGAAAATCCAGCCTTACTCAGTTGTGAGGTCGGAAAAGGGAGAGGTGCTTTAATAGCCTATAACTTGGGGTGTTCGCACTGAAACTCACCAAGTGGTAGATTCATAGAGGCCAGTTGCAACATGGAATCTAAAAGTACATCACTGAACCCTGGTCCTCTGTCCCATTGAAATCACTGGCCCATATTGCATGGCTCTTTTACCCATGTGTGGTTTGTAATGTAACGCATTAGAGCTTTGGGAAATAGTGATCCACTGAGTTATGCAGATCATCCGAATGTTGGTAAATTGCATTCTACAATATCAGCAAAGTCACGTGCATTAAAATGAGCGCTCATCTCAGCAGATGAGTCTTTAAGTATTGGGAAGCTGTCAGTCTCACAGTGGTAGATACAAGTTTTCCAAAATTCTAATTTTTTGCTTGACAGCTCAAATTTTATCAGTGGCAGCAAATACTATGAATTGTTTTCCTTGAAGTGACAGGCTCATTTTGTTCACTTTGGAGAAAATGTCTGCCGAGTATCCAAGTCTAAACAACCAGAGTTTCCTATTAGTTGTTCTTTTAAGCAGAAATGGTGATGCATGCAAAAAGTAGCTACTGCAGCTCATAATTCGAGCCATCACACAGATGCTTTCTCCTTATTACACTTTGGTGTACGGTGAAGTGCTTTGTGTGTATATCACAGAATCTGAAAAAAAAAGTGCACTCAGTGGTTGAGATTTAATAAAGTTAATCATTTTTACTTTTCCATGAGGAACATCCTTAAGTGAAAATTTGCCTGGGGAGAACACAGTGGCTCTTAGTCCAGTCTGGCGATCTGTGCGAAGTGCTCACGGTTTTATCCACCATTACTTTTTTACCAACCTATAAATGTCAATATAGTGAAAAAAGATAAACAATGTCTTAGGGTCCTCAAAATCATTTTGACTTAGCAGACTGCTTGAAAGAGTCTTGGACTTTTGCAGTCTGTGGCCCACACTCTGAGAACCACCTTTGATGCCTATGTGAGAAATCATTTCAGCTCCCTAAATATTTATAATATAAATAAGAATAATGAAGATATGTTCTGATAAGTGCATAAAGGATTGCCTTAAATTTTCAGTTCCTTAAAAAAGATTAATGTCTCTCTTTTTTTTTCCTTAGAGAGAGAGTTGGGGAGAGGGACAGAGTGGGAGAGAATTTGCAGTAGGCTCCATGCTCAGTGCAGGGCCTGATGCAGGGCTCGTTCTTTTTCTTTCTTTCTTTCTTTTTTTTTTTTTTTTTAAGATTTTGTTTATTTATTTGACAGACAGAGATCACAAGTAGGCAGAGAGGTAGGCAGAGCTGAGCAGAGAGCCCGATGCACTTGATCCCAGGACCCTAGGATCATGACCTGAGCTGAAGGCAGAGGCTTTAACCCACTGAGCCACCCAGGTTCCCTGCAGGGCTAATTCTTAACCCTGCGGTCATGACCTGAGCAGAAATCGCATTAGATGCTTAACCGACTGAGCTACCCAGGTGCCTCAAAGCAGATTAATTTCTCATCAGCTTTCCAGATGTGGAAATATTATAAATAATTTGAAAATGCAAGATGGAATGTGTGCCTGGTAATACCCTTTGAACTTGTGAACTGTGAGCTGTATTTTTTTCCTTTCTTCAAACTTTAGTTTTTATAATTTTTTTAAGCTAGCACATTTATCTTATATTGTTAATCAAGCTTAGCAGGGAGTTCTCTGGGAGATGTTTGAGAGACGTATCCAAAAGGAGAAGAGGCGTGGAGTAAGGGGGCATCTCCTAAGGGACCCTCAACTCTGTTCGTAGGCCAGAATATCAGATCAGAGAAAAGGTGATTTTTCTGGGGCCTCATTTGTCATAGTGTTTGAGGGTGATGCTTGGTCATGTTCCTCTCCTCCTCCACTAACACCCACTTTTAGAATTCGGAAAGGTGAAAGCAAAAATATCGGTAACTAAGTGTTAATAACTATTGTTGGAGCAGCTGGCATTGGAGAGTGTGGCTTGGGTCTACAGGGCCAGTTCACATGGAACTTGACCCATTAGAGCTGCCCCGAGGTCATTCTATAAAGCGGTCAAGAATAAGCACATACTGTGGACGGGCAGCCTGCAGACAGGGAGCAGCCACATTGCCCAGGGCTTCTTTAGCATGGAGAGAGGGAGAGAGATGCCATAGGTGTTCCTCCTATAGTTTCCTGCCTGCTGCTCGGAGTGAACTTTTCTCCCTGTCATGGGAAGGTGCGGAATGGGCAGTGGGCTTTTTGCTCAGCTGTTTTACAAAAATTGTCTTAAGAATTCTTTGTGTAGGGGCGCCTGGGTGGCTCAGTGGGTTAAAGCCTCTGCCTTCGGCTCAGGTCATGATCCCAGGGTCCTGGGATCGAGTCCCGCATCGGGCTCTCTGCTCAGCAGGAAGCCTGCTTCCTCCTCTCTCTCTGCCTGCCTCTCTGCCTACTTGTGATCTCTGTCTGTCAAATAAATAAATAAAATCTTAAAAAAAAAAAAGAATTCTTTGTGTATTTTGTGGAACTTTGCAAAGCAGAAGTTTTCAATTTTAATTTAATCCATTTTCTCACAGATTTTTTTTTGCCTTTGGTGCTGTATCTAAAAACTCACAGCCATATCGAAGGTCATCTAGATTTTTTTCTTTTGTAATCTTTTAGGAGTTTTAGAGTTCTATGTTTTACATTTGGTTCCGTGGTCCATTTTGAGTTAATTTTTGCGTAGGGTCTAAGGTCTGGTTCCAGATTCATTTTTTTGCATGTGGCCGTCCATTCGTTCCAGCACCCTTTGTCACAAAGACTGTTGTCACCCCATTGTATTTCCTTTACTCCTTTGTCAAAGATCAGTTAACTGTATTTTTGTGAGTTTTATGCTATTTTTTAATCATACTAGCTTCAACTACGAAAGTATTATAAAATGTTTCCTCAGTGTTACAAGATAACTAACTGTTAACTTTCTCCTCCCCTCCTCCTCCTCTTCCTTCTTCTTCTTCTTCTTCTTCTTCTTTTTTTTAATCTTATTAGTGTTTTTCCCATTGATATCTGGTTTTGGTTTAGTCATCATTTGACTTCTTTGATTCTGAGCCGATTGAGTTTTATTTCTGCCAGATACACTCAGGAAATATTGATGTGAGCACTTTCTCGTTGCCGTTGTTCCAGGTGCTGTAAACGAAAGACTGCCAAGTTTGCCTTTTGAGAAGTTCGTGGCTGACTGGTGCAAATGCGTGCATGTGTAACAGATGAGTTATAAGTTAATATAAAAATTACTATTTACGGGTGTAGTAAATGCTGTGTGTAGGAAGGAAGACACAACATTCATTGAAGACTTTCTGTTTTGTGTATTTGTTAATACTGGTACCCAACAGTGATTACTTCGGGATTTTCAAATGTGCAGTATGTACTACTCTCATCTGACTTGCAGCTGGCCTGTGCATATTATCAGAGTCATAAACGTTATCCTTCCATTCCTGCTCTTGAATGCTTTTGCTTTTAAGAAACTATTTTCTTCTGTTTCGCAGGGTGAAAGTTTAGTCCGATAAGCATATCCTATCTTGACAAAAATGCAAAAAAATAGGAGCTTAGGAGATAAGCGTAGAAGAGAAAACCTAAAAAGGTTTCTTTCCTTTTTGACTGTCAAAGGCACAGAATAAATGGGAACAGAGAAAACTTAAAGTATAGAGAATACAGTTTTTGAAGCTTGATGTAATATAACATGATTTACTCATATATAAATAAAATATAGATAATCCTGAGAAAAATGACCTCCTATTACAAGATTCTAAAGAAAGGAAAGGTTTTCCTTTCCTTTTGTAAAGCGTTTACATTTTACATGGTGTTTTTACTTCCAAAGTTGATTATTTGTCCTTCTTGTCCTTTTTCCATTTATTAAGAGTAAAAAAATCCATAAGTCCCTAGAGAAGTCAATCTGATTTTCCCATTTGCTTGGGATCTTCTTTTTTTCAAGTATACATCATTGGTTAATTTGTTCATTCACTGAACAAATATTTATTGAGTACTGGGGAAGACAGCGTGTAAGATGGCCCTTAATGATCCCTACCTCCCAGTATTTAATCCCCTGTGTAATCCCCTCTCCTCGAGTGTGGGCTGGATTTATTGATTTTCCTCTAATGAACAGAATACAGCAAAAATGATGGGTTGCCACTTAGAAAATTAAGTTACGGAATTATTGTGGCTTCCTTCTTAGGTGCTCTTTCTCACTTTCTCTTGCGTGATTTACTCTTGGGAAGTGTAGCTGCCCTGTGGTAAAGAGCTCCATATGGCAAGAGACCAAGGCTGCTGATAACCCTGTGAGTCAACATGGACGTTGATCTCCTCCTGCCACCCAGCCAGGCCGTCATGTGCACCCACAGTCCCGGCCAGCTGTTTGATTATAACCTCAGGAGAGACCTTGATCCAGAGCCACACCAGATTCATGATTTACAGAAACTGTGAGATTACACACTTTCAAGCTTCTAAAATTGGGTCGTTTGTTATATAACGGTGGACAAATCTTTGTCAGTGCCTACTACATATCAGGAATTGTTCTCAGTGCCGGCCATATAGCACTGAACAGAATAGACAAATTCCTGTGACCATAGGGAGCCTTGCTTAGGGATAGGTGGAAACTAGACAATAAATAAGAATGAGTAAGTTCAGGGACGCCTGGGTGGCTCAGTTGGTTAAGCGGCTGCCTTCAGCTCAGGTCATGATCCCAGAGTCCTGGGATCGAGTCCCACATCGGGCTCCTTGCTCAGCGGGGAGCCTGCTTCTCCCTCTGCCTCTGCCTGCCTCTCTGTCTGCCTGTACTGACTGACTCTGACAAATAAATAAATAAAATCTTTAAAAAAAAAAAATAGAATGAGTAAGTTCAGACATGTGAAATGGCAATCAGTACAAGTAAAAACTAAACCTAGAAAAGACTCAAGATGCAGGATGGCTGCAATTTAAAATAAAATGGTCAAAGAAGACCTTACTGAGAAAGTAACACTCAAGCAGAGACCTTAAGGAAGTAAGGTGGCAATGGGCTGTTTGGTTATTAAAGGTAACATGGATGGGGAAGTGACAAGTCTTGACAGGGGGCATGCTGGAGCAGCAAGTTGTCGTAGATGGAACGGTAGAAAGAAAGGATATCGCTTAGAAGGCAGTTGTAGTTTCCAGAGAAAAGATGAGAGTAGTTTGGATCCAGGTGGTAGCAGTAAAATCGGTGAGAAGTGGTCAAATTCTGGGTTGATTTGGAAGATAGGACCAAAGGAATTTTCTGATGTATTTGAGGTGAGGTGTGAGAAAAAGTTAATCCAGGATGATATCAAGATTGTTGTGACCAGCTGTGGAGATGGAGGTGCCATTTTCTAAGACTGGGAAGGAACAGCTTTTGGGAGGGGTAGGCAGCAGTTTGCTGTGATATTAGAATTGAGGTGACTTTTTAAGATGTCATCCCCGTTGGAAGAAGCTGGGTCATGGGTGCTTGGGATCTCTCTGTACTATTTTGCACTATGTCTTGTGTGCCCGTAATTATCTCAAAGTAAAGAATTATTTTTGTTTTTTAAATATCGATATGACTTTTAAATATCCAAGTGGCTGTTTGACAGGCAGTTGTGTAGATGAATCTGGAGGTCAGCAGAGAAGTCTGGACTGCAGAAACACATTTCAGAATTGTCAGTGGATAGAGAGGAGTCAAAGCCAGGTGGCTGGAGAATACTCCCAAGGGAGCAAGTAGGTGGAGAGGAAATGCAGAGCATGAAGCCGCAGGGCACTCCGACATCAAGACTTGAGGATAAGGAAGAGCCAACAAAGACGGACAGACTTCTAAGATTTTTTTTAATATAATAGTATTTTTATTCATTAATGGAAAAGACCTAGTGATGAATGGAAAAAATGATTTTGGAAGGAGAGGGGAGAATTTCTGCTGTAGCTGGTGAGAGTGTATGGGGCCCTAGAGCCCAGAGGAGTGATTGACCTTGAACGAGATCCCTGTCAGCCTCCCACGATGACAGCAGGAGGGAGGCAGAGTTGATGGGCGCAGATGCGATGGTGGGAGATGGAGGCCATTGGCTTCTCCTGTTTCTGTTTTCTCAGTCAGCAAAGAGACAAAGAAATAAAGCTGAGTGTGAGGAAAAGATACAAAGCAGTAGTTGTTTAAGAGAGGGAGGAAAATAGGGAAACGCGTCACAGCGCTGCCGACCTCCGGCATTTTGAGCACCTCTCCCAGTGTTTACTTATGAGCTCTCAAAATGTTAAGTCTCTCATCCCTAGAATCTGCATGTTTTGGACAAACCTACCTCCCCTCCAGTGCCTTGGCTTTCTCTGTACTTGACCCTGCTGTTTGCCCTCTACTTGCCAGATTTATATATTCATAAAGCTTATTAGAATTCTCTCTTTTTCAGTTCAGCCATTTCTATATGATGAAGTACAAATATTAGGGTTTCTTACCTAATGACTCAGTACCAGTGTAGTGATTTGAACCATGCTTGGGCAGTGGTACATATTAAAATTGATGTTGGCTGTCATTGCTAATGATGTTGCCGCTGCTGATACTGAGCCCTATGCCAGTCCTATGGAGGAAACCCAAAGGAACTGTGAGATTCGATCCCTGCCTTCACTGAGGTTACAGTCTAGGAACACAAGGCGAACATGCATAAAAACAGCTAAAATTCAAGGTAGCATGAAAGTGATCACGGAGTTTGAGTACCATAATTTCCCCCAAATAGTTCAGGAATTATCCTCTCCGGCTCAAAGGTCGTATTCCTGAAGGATAATTGTCCCAAGTTTTAATAAGGAATGAGTGTCCTATTTTCACACCCAAGTCTCCTGGTTTCAGATTTGACGTTGATTGCATGACACAGTTCTGTTCTCAGTCACTGTAGCAGAAGTAAGTACAGTCCAGGACATAATCAAGTATTTTTGTAGGTTCATGAGCCCATGAAAGGTCTGTCTTAACCTTTAGGAAGTTCGAGAGTTTGGTCCAAATGGGCCTATGTTATGAAGAGTCTCCGAAAGGCACACAAATGTTTGTGCGTGTGATGCAGAGAAGAAGCAAGAAGCCCGTGGACACTTGTGCACGGCTCATGGGCTGGAGGACAGTCTGGGGAGAGGAGAGAGAAGTAGCATTTGAGTGCCTGGGCTGTGCCAGGAGATGCTGCGAACAGTATCTCCCAAGCTCTCCATACCTGCCACGGGGGGGTTGATGCCGCCTCCCCTGTTCCATGGACCATCAGACAGGCTCAAGGGAGTTGGGGGCTTACACCAGACTGCTAGCATTCAGGTGACAGAACCAGGATTTGAACTGAATTCTGTTGTGTTCTGAAACCCTGTGCTAAACATGATGTTTATACACAAACTTTAGCTCTGTTTTACAAATTTATTTTCACTTGTTACTATGCTTTCAGTAATCTGCCATAAAACTGATAATGTTATGTCTGTGCAGGCTAGCGGGGCAGCTGGAGGATGGTTGTTAGAGAGAGGAACCCGGAGTGCCTCTCTGGGGCAGCAACCTAGAAATGGCTCCGTGTATAAAGCATTTGAAAACACAAATTAGCGTGAGGGGATCAGCCTCAGCTTTCCCCAGGCTGTTTGATCTCACCTGTAAACCCGCATGCGGCTCAGAAGGAAGCTGTGTGGCACCTGGGCTTGGGGTGGGTGCCGCCGGCTCAGACACTGCGGGGAGGACAGTCGTGTGGAAATTCCGTCCTCGGGCGAATGTGCGGTGTGCTCTGTGCTTTAGGATTCTGTGATCGTTCGTTTCTTTCAGGCTGTAAGGCTGTAAGGAGCAACCCCCACTCCCCTCCCCGACCGCCAGCACCCCGCTACCCAGTCCAGTTACTGCCGTTAGTGGGGCATTATAGTAAGAATACTGTGCGCATGGAGAATTGAGTGAAGGGAAGCTGTATCAGTCAACAACTCACAGGTCAGGACCTGGAGGTGTGAACCTGCTCACTTGTACTTCCCGCCCTCCTCCCCGCACTCTCACATTCACTCATCCCCCCAACAGACACACACTGTGCATATTACAACTGTCCCACACATGCACCCAAATGTTTAGAGCAGCAATGTCCGCAATAGTCAAACTGTGGAAAGAACCTAGATGTCCATTAACAGGTGAATCGATAAAGAAGATGTGGTCTATATATATACTACGGAATACTATGCAGCCATCAAAAGTAATGAACTCTTGCCATTTGCAATGACGTGGATGGGACTAGAGGGTGTTATGCTGAGCAAAATAAGTCAACCAGAGAAAGACAATTATCCATATGATCTCTCTGATATGAGGAATTTGAGAGGCAGGGAGGGGGTGGTGGGGAGCGGGAAGGGAAAAAATGAAACAAGATGGGATTGGGAGGGAGACAAACCATAAGACTCTTAATCTCATGAAAAAAACTGCGGGTTGCTGGGGGGTGAGGGAGGAAGGATGGGGTGGCTGGATGATGGACATTGGAAGGGTATGTGCTATGGTGAGTGCTGTAAAATGTGCAAACCTGTTGATTCATGGACCTGTACCCCTGGGGCAAATAATATATGTTAATTTAAAAAAAAGATTCTTAATCTAAAAAACAATTGCCCCAGACAGGATCCTTTCTGACTGTGTCACTATGCAGTGTCAAGCAGCCTTGTGGGACAGAACTCTCAGACACCCAGCGGGTTATCATCCAGCCTCTATGGCTGCCCTTGGTTGCAGTGCTGATCCGTGGTCCCACAGCTGAGGTCAGATTATGAAGAAGTTTGTAGCCAAGCAGGTACCCTGTCTTTGACAGACCCGTTTTGGCTGCTTCCTCAAAGGAAGATTGTGGACATTCATTGTGAATATTGGGATATGCAGAAGTCTAGGAGTTGGCTCTTAACTGTCTGTCAGTGTCTCCCCATAAAGATAAGGGGAACTAATCTTTCCTTCCAGAGTCTACCATTGACCTCCAGGCCATACCCGAGTACTAGTAGGGGTGAACCAGTTGTCTTCATGGACCTGTTCACATCCAGCCTTCCAAACAGAGGCCAAAAGAGAATGATGGTGTAACGCTGCTCTGTTAATCGTCCAGGCAGCCCTGAGAAGTAAATACTTTATCACCATATTAACAGAAAAGAAAATTAAGGCTTCAGGAAGTTGAAGAACAGCTTCGGTGTCTTGTGAGCTAAAGATAGCAGTCGGGATTTTCATAGAGGCCTGCTCCCAAGATCTTGCTTTCTGTTAGCAACCTGGCCTGAAAAATTTGGCTGCAAAAGCCCTTCTGGGGCGATCATGATTATTGGCCTGACAGCAAACTGAAAGCTCATTCTCTGTGGGTGCTTGGAAAATTATTTCAAATTGGCTAAAGTAATAATTAGTAACAGAGATTGAATACTGGTCGGTCTGATCCTAAAGGGGGATGCCCCTGCTCCGGAGGAGGGGTCTGGCGGGACACCCAGCCCACGTGTGCTTCTGCAGCCCTCGCAGGCCTTCTGCTTAATCAGTGTGAGAAGGAGTGCACACGCCTTCCCGCGGAGCATGCAGGCTCCAAATCCACAGCGGGTAGAAATCGTGAGGAAGACAGAGGAATAAACAAACAATCTCAGAATAATGTGCAGTAAATACCAAAGCGTATTTTAACATGAAAAAAAGCAGCAGGGAAGAGAAGTCTGAAAATAACCGGCCTCCTGAAATGCTCTCCTCTGGCAGATTTCTCAGCTCTGAGCTTACTGGTCAGCTGTAGCTGTTCAGCAACGTGGGCTCCCTCTACTTCTCCATTCATTCATCCCGTCCACTCCATCCTCTCATTTGAGGACCTTTTTAACTTCTGCCTCTGAATTGCTAGTCTATAAATACTTTCTCTAGCCTGTGCAGCAAGGGAACTTGGAAGAAAGAGGCATGCCCTCTCCTCTTGGCTGGTGCCTCTGCTTCTGCGAGCATTGGTACCCACGGAAAGACCCCGGTCTAACTGCCCTCCTCCCCGCCGCCCCCCCCACCCCCCGAATGCTGGTTGTGTTTGCCTACTTGCCGGCAGGGGGTTACTCTTCAGAGAGGAAGCTGGCCAACAGATGAATTAGTGAAGGATTCATAACTAGTGATTTGATCTATGATTGGTGATGTGGAAAAAGTGAGGTAGACATGGTGAGTAGTTGGGTCAGCGGGGCTGGGGTATAGCCAGGAAAGGCCCCAGAGTAGAAGAGATATTTGAGCTGAGTCCTACAATTTGTCATGAGTAGCATGGAGGGAAAGCTTAGAAGGGGAGGAACACTTCATATAGATTTAACAGTTTTAATAAAAGCATTAAAAAAAAACCTAGTACCTTCAGTGAACTACAGGAAATATGGTATAATGAAAGCATGGGAAGGAGGCTCTGGAGATAAGGCAGGGCTGGGTAAGAAAACTGTCGTGTCTGGCTGAAGAGTCTAGACTTTATCCACGGCATGGACCAGGCGTAAATTTTAAGCCAGGTACTGACATTGTCAGATTTTCACTTTCGAAAGATCACTTTGGTGATGACGGGAGAAGGAGCAGAAGGTACCAGCCTGGGGACAAGGAAACTCCAATGTGAAGACCATTGCAGCATCTTTTATTCTTTTTTTTGGGGGGGGGTGGAATTGATGTGTAATCAACATGCCATGTTGTGTTAGTTTCAGGCGGTAACATGATGGTTCAGCAGTTCTGTACGTTATGGGGTGCTCACCGCCATAAGTGTAATTACAACCCGTCACCATACAGTTACTGCATTGTTACTGACTGTACTTCCTATGCTGCACTTTTTAACCCCATGACTTGTTGATTTCATAGCTGGAAGTTTGTAGCTCTTGAACCCCTTCACCTGTTTTGCCCTTCTCCCCCATCCTTCCCCCTCTGGCAACCACCAGTTCTCTCTGTATTCATGCGTCTGTTCGGTTGTTTTGTTTTTTAGATTCCATTTGGTATTTGTTTTTCTCTGTTTTTTTTTTCACTTAGCATAATACCCTCTAGGTGCATCCATGGTAATGGCAAGATCTCGTTCTTTTTTCTGGCAGAGTAATAGTCCATTGGGTGTCTCTACCACAATCTCTTTGTCCGTTCATCCGTCAGTGGACACTTGGGTTGCTTCCATATCTTGGCTATTGTAAATAATGCTGCCGCAAACATAGGAGTGCATATATCTTTCCAAAGTTTTTGTTTCTCTTGGGTAAATGGCATTGCAGGATCATATGGCATTTTTATTTTTAGTGTTTTGGGTGGCAACCATGCTGTTTTCCATAGTGGCTGTACAACTTTACATTCCCACCAACTATGCAGGAGGGTTGCCTTTTCTGCACATTTTTTTTAACACTTGTTATTTCTTGTGTCATTGATACCAGCCATTCTGATAGGTATAAGGTGGTGGGATCTCACTATGGTTTTGATTTTCATTTTCCTGAGGATTAGTGATAAATGTCTTTTCCTGTGTCTGCTGGTCATCCATATATCTTCTTTGGAAAAATGTCTATTCAGGTACACTGACTGTTTTTAAATTTCTTTTTTGGTGTTGGATTGTACTGAGTTCTTTATATACTTTGGTTATGAACCCCTTATCAGATAAATCATATACCAATATCTTACCCCATTCAGCAGGTTGCCTTTTTGCTTTGTTGATAGTCATAGCAGTGTCTTCAGGGAGATGATAATGGACCAGTGTACGGCATCAACACCAAAGTCATTCAATTTGTGATAATTATTATAGTATAGGCATGTGTCTGTATGTATTTGTTTTCTTTCTTTTTCTTTTTTTTTTAAAGATTTTATTTATTAGAGGGAGAGAGAGAGAGCATGAGCATGAATAGGGAGAGGGTCAGAGGTTGAGGGAGAGAGAGAATCTCAAGCAGACTCCCCGCTGAGCAGGGAGCCCGATGCGGGGCTCTATCCCAAGACTCTGGGATCGTGACCTGAGCCAAAGTCAGACACTTAACTGACTGAGCCACCCAGGTGCTCTGTATGTATTTGTTTTTATAGTGCATTTTTATAAACCTCTTTTGAGGAAAATCCACATACTACTTAACCTTCCCCCCCCCCCCACTGAATCGCCTAGCAAAGTTCCTTAGAGTATAACCAGTTTTTTGGTTATACTGGTTATAACCAGTATATATATATAACTAGTATATATACCAGTATACCTGGTCAGATGAGGGATTTTTAATGCTACCTATATGTGTAAAGACTATGAGACGTTGATGCCAATGATGATCAGATGTTAAAAATTCTCATGAGAAGGCTGTTTGGGTGGCGGCTCAGTTGGTTAAGCCTCTGCCTTCGTCTCAGGTCATGGTCTCAGGGTCCTGGGATTGAGCCCTGCGTCGGGCTCTCTGCTCCGCAGGGAGCCTGCTTCCCCCCCACCCTCTGCCTGCCTCTCTGCCTACTTGTGATCTCTGTCTCTCTGTCAAATAAATAAATAAAAAATCTTAAAAAAAAATTCTCATGAGGAGAATAGAGAAAAACAATTTTAAATCACCGCTGACCCAGGGAAATATGAGAAGTTTCATACATTAATTTTGTAGCTTCTCAACATGTTGAATTGAAATAAATTGATGGATCTTAGACACAGCTTAAGTTCTTTTAACGGTGGCATGGTGATGGAGAAAGATCTTTTGAGTTCCCATCCAGCTGGATCTGGGGAAAATTACTCTATCTTCTGAGTCTTCCTCACTGCATAATGGGGAACAGTCATCACCACTATATAAATATAGATTAATTTTAGAATGTTTTTAGACACAGATAAAAAATCCAATTAAATTGGCTTAATTGACCAGAAAATTTACTGGCTAATGAACTGAAAGGTTGAGAGGGGGGGCTGACTTCAGGGTCGGCTGACCCAGCAGTGTGTGGCCATCAAGGAGCCGATTTCTCTCCATCTCTGTTCATTGCTGTCTTACGGTGTTAACTTCATCATAGGGCTCTTTGCTTCAGTGTGATGCCTGGAAGTAATTGGGGCTTCCTAATTCACATCCAGCCAGAGAGAGTGAGAAAGCTTCCCCACAGGAAATTCCAAGTTTCCTGCTGATACGATCACCCCCGAACCCATCCCTGGGGCTCTGGTATGCCAGGTGCTGATCGGCATTGATCGGGATTTGCCCGGATTAGTAATCACCGTGGGAAGAGGAGTGAGATCTGCTGGGTCCCAGAGCAGCCCTGAGTGGGTCGTCCGCGGGTACACAGCCGGCTCTTGGTCCACGTGGTACTGAGTGGCTATAGGGAGGATGCCCGTGATATCTGGAACCTGGACCCTGAGTAACTGTGGTGAGGATTAAATAAAGTAGCATATATAAAGATCTCGGGGCAAGTAGATGCACAAGGATTGGTCAGTTCCCCTTCTGCTTTGTGTTGCTCTTTCTATTTTATTCTTACTTATAAGGTACAAAAGAAGTTTGAATTTTTCAAAGCTCTAGCAAATGGTTTTGGTTTTGAATGACCTTCTGTAGTTTTCACTGTTGGGTTAGGATCTGGATTTTCAAATTCACGTTTGGCTTTGATATAAATTCAGTGGCTCTACTTAAAATGATCTTAAGTACAATTTGTATTGTGTAGCCCATGCATGCACAGGGTAGGAAAAGATTTTTAAATGAAAAATGTGAACGAGTGCTTTTAGATCTTGTTAAAACCTGTATATGCACAACAGCAATGATGGTAGTATTCATTACCGATCACAGTAATAGTTCATCTCTTTTCGAACATTCTTCATGCCTTTCTCTATTAAGATAAAGGTGACCTTCAAGCTACTGAAAAACTTAGGAATGTATTAGCTGATGTCATTGCCAAAAGTGAATAGTAAAAAAGATGGGGCTATTCACACTTGATGAAAAATAATAATATTTCTGTGGCTATTCTATGAGGCAAAAGGCAGAGATAAAGTGGTCTCTGTCCTGTGGCATTCGTTTTTATTATATAAGCAATTGATAGCGAAAGCAAAAAAGCAAAGTTATAACACTGATTTTCTGTTAAGTATATAACTGAAGGTGACAAAGCATGCATTATTTTTGTGATTGAATATCTAGTTAACTGTATTAAAGCAAAATTTCTAAGACTTTTCAATTTTCATTTTCTGTTGCATAATATTTAAGATACTATTTCATAATATTTTATATTTGTAATTTAAAAACGGTGCTTAAAGGTGTGCCTGGGTGGTGCCATCGGTTAAGCATCTGACTCTCAGTTTCAGCTCAGGTTGTGATCTCAGGGCTGTGAGATCAAGTCCCACGGGCCTCTACGCTTAGCAGGGAATCTGCTTGAGATTCTCTCTCCCTTTCCCTCTCTCTCTCTCTCTCTCTCAGATAAATACATCTTAATAAAAAAATAAATAAAAACAGTACTTAAATGTTATTGAAGTAGTGAGAATAAAAAATGAATGACATGGGTCCTGTTCTGAAGGATCCCATAATCTAGTAAGGAAAGCAGACATAGAAATAAAACACATAGCAGCAGTCAGTATCTGTATAGAAATTAATAGTGTGCTATCAGTAAAAAAAATAATAATAATAACATTTCTTCTTTAATGGAGTCAATTCGATCTAACTTGGGCAATTTGGTACCCCGTTTGTGGCCCCGATGTTTGCTGGCCCCACAAGTCATCCTGTTATTGTTGGAGCTGCTTTGCAGGTGTTTTACAGACGGAGTCACACCCACAGCTGAGTCCTGTAGTTAAGTGTTGTGATCGGCTTTCAAAACAAACCAACCAGAAAGACTAGACTGTAGATTCACATCAGAAACTATCAGTAGGCCTCTCACCACAGTGAGGGTTGAATTGTTTCAGGAAACTTTTGTTTTTACTATATTCATCTACAGATAGGGATACTGAGTTTTGCTATGCAGTGAGCTTCTTACTCTGGGTCTTGGACAAAGAGGTTTGGAAGCTGCTGGGCCCGCTGCTGGGCACCTGGCTTCCTATATCGGGCTGGGGGGTAGTGCATACCGGGGCAGCTAGCCCAGGGCAGCACGTCGATGTCTCAGTTCTGTTACGTGTATCATCTAAATTCAGAACTGCTGCCTTCTTTCATCTCCCCCTTCCCCAACCCCAACCTCTCTGGACTCTTGCAGTGACGTCCTTAATGCCCCTCAGTGGCCGTCCCGGGAGCCACTTGCAGCCGTAGCCCACGTTTACTGTCAGCCAGTTGTATTGGGTCCTTTGACAGCATCAAGTGCCCAGAGCTTGCGGTCCCAGGTCACATGCTTCCATTGCCCTTAGAATTAACTAAGAGAAGATTTTGCAAAAGATAGGTTTCTTCCCACCAATGCCAGTGCCTTCCCTAACCCCACACACAGAGGCTTAAGTCTAACAAGGGCTCCAGGATTTTCATTTTTGCAGTAGTGCTCAGTTATTTCAGTGCGGGTGGTCTGAAAAATCACACTTCGGGCAACGGTGTCCAAGATAAAGGCACCAGCATAGCTGAGTTCTGGTGAGAGCCCTTTCCCTGGTCCATGGTTGGCACCTGCTCCCTGTGTCCTCACAGAGTGAAGGGACAGGGAACTCTCTGGTGTCTCTCTTAGAAAGCACTAATCCTTTCACAAGGGCTCTACCTTCATGACTGAACCACCTCCCAAAGGGCCCGCTTTCTAATGCCATCACTTCCGGGGTGGGGGGTAGGATTTCAGCATATGAATTTTGAGGGGATGCAAACATTCAGATTGTGGCCCTTGATATCTAAGATTTTTTTTAAAATCATAATTCTAAATGGGTACAAAGGATGATGTAATTCTCTGTATTTTAAATATTGACATTAAAGCAGAACTGTTACGTAGCTTTGTATCCAGGGTAAGCCACAATAACAGCGATTTGATAACGACCCACTGTTTAAAAAGTATAAGAACCTTTAAAAAGTATAAGAACAAGCACATCTTTAGCAGTTAGAAAAGTTGCATCTTTCCTTTCTCTCCAACGATTTGTACTTTTCCTCTTGTCAAAGAGAAATACAGCTGGGCACTAGTTAAAGACAATAAAGACAGATTTTATTTAGTGATAACTACTGCAGCAGGGAGGACAGGGCTCGCTCCTGGAGTTCAGCTTCTCCAAACAAAAGGCAGGAGACTTTCAGTGCTGGGGTGTGCCAAAGGACGGGCCCAGCCTGGGTGGGGCGCAGTTGGTGTGTAGGACTGGGGCATCCATGTTTGCTGATTGACACTGACCTGGAAGAGAAACCGGCTTCTGGGGTCTTTATGACAGAAGATAGTAGTGTGTGTTGGAGCTGGGTGCTCAACCCTCCCACAGGATCCGGAGCAAGGGCAGGTTCCCTGAATGTTTGCTTTTCAAAGAGATACTTCCAAGTGGTAAGAATATAAAAAGAGTAAGAACTTATTCTGTATTGAGTTATTGTTTCGGTCATGCATTTGATCAGAACAACACAGATATGTTAACTTTTGATAAACAAGAATCCTAAAATTAAAATTATGTTTAAAATATACCTCTTAATGAGATGCATAGGGCTTTAAACATTGCTTTTTTAATTAATTTTTGTGCCCTTCGATGAGTGTTACTTATTGCTAGATTGAAATTGCATTCCACGTCGGTTCTTTGCACTTTATATTTTTATGGGTATGAATATTTAAAAACCTTGTTCACAGTGGTTGGGGAGAGTTTGTCATAGGAGTGCCACTCAGGTGTCTGCCCTCCGTTATCAGCCAAAAAATCACATCATGATCTATGGTTAAAAATTATTTTTAATGATTTATCAACTGACAATTCTATTAGATCTTTCATAAATTTTGTTGAAAGTACAAGAACTGGAAACCTTGTGACGTGAAGTAAAAAATTCATTATCTAGTTGTTGGAGTCCTGTCACACACCAGTATTTTCGGTTGTCCCTTGTTTTGTGCTCTGGAACTTTCTAGACTACAGGACGATGTGGCAGTCAGATTCAGGAAGAGTGTGATGCATGTCTGTCTTATTTAAGGGGAGCGAGACCTGTGTGAAAGGCGAGCTGAGAAAGAGAATAGGTTTGACACCTTGACCTCGAGAATGTTCTCAAGATCAGTTTTAGGACAGAGGATTTGGATAAGGTGAAGATAATGGATTCCCTTAGAACCATCTGCACTGCTATACCCTTCAGAAAAGCTTCGTGTTGTGCTGTTGGCACACATACCCCAGCTGAAGACCACTGGCCTAAAGGAGAACGTGTAAGTTCCTCACCGGGGCACCCTGGGGACCCCAGCCCCAGCCCGCTTCTGCGTCTCTTCCCCCGGAGGACAGTATCTGCCCACGCGCACACAGTTTCCGTTCCTGCCGCCACAGGCTTCTCCTCGCTCCTAGAACAGTGACTGTCTGCGTCTGGTGTGGGAGTTAGACTGGATAAGGAGGCGTCTAGCTTTTCGTGGCAAGTGGTTTGGCGGGGTTGGAGGGCAGCCGCGGGGCATCAAACTCCCGGGATTGTTTGCTGTTTTTCCAAAAACACTTCTTCCTTTTTTCCGCAAATACACCGTTAGCTGCTGCTGTGCACCCACCCCTCTGCTCCCTTCTTTGAGGTACTGAGCTCCTGGGTTTGGGGGAGGGTATTCTGTGCCTCAGCTGTTCTAGAGTCACTGGCATAGAACATTCTCTTTTATAAAAGCCTTTTTAAAGTTCTCGGGTGCTCTCTCTGCCTGAAATCCACCCCACCCGCTTCGTCCACAGGAATTATGCTCAGTCTTCAAGACCTGGTTCAGCTTTTACGTCCCTTCTAAAGACTTCCTTGCCTTTCTAAGACAAACTTCTTTTTCTTGATGCACCCACGTCCTTCGTTTGTACTCGTTGCATTTTATAAGCGCTTATCTTTGGGTTTGGCTTTCCCAGGATGATGTATGTTCTTCCCAGGTGGAGGTCGTGTCTTCATTACCTTTGTATGTCCTGTGCCAAGGCCGGGCTAGCATATGGTCAGTGGGGGAGGGTCTGCTTGAAAAGGAGGAGGGAGAGATAGAAGATTCTCTGTCTTCCTCCCCCTCTGCCCCTCCCCCTGCTTGCGAGTGTGTTCTCTCTCTCTTTCTCTCTCTCTCAAATAAATAAAATCTTAAAAAAAAAATCTGAGCAAAATTGATCAGCTGAAGGAAGCTGTAGATGAGGAAAGTTGTCTCGGTGAATTTTGGGTCAAGCCGTCACCTGAAAACGATAGTACTGATCCTGTCAACTTCTGCTTGAGCTCCTTCCGGTGGTGCCTTCCCAGCCGTGGTGGTGAAGCCCTGTCCCATCTGCCTGACAGACAGGCCCTCCGTGTAGTCACCGCTGCTGGGTTCCTCCCCATCCCCTGACGGCCCTTCGCACGCACACTCCGTTCCAGCCAAGCCAGCCGACTCCCAGCCTCCCCTTTTGCTGCTCCGACTTGCGACTCTTGGAACCTGCGGCTCTTGGAATGCTTCTCCCGTCCTCATGCCTCCTCACTGCTGAGCATCCCCCTCAGGAGGGGCCTCTGTTGGCAGGTGTCTCCCCGCCTCCCCGCCTCCCATCCGCTCACTTCCAGGCAGGACCGGGCTCCCCTTCTGAGGCCTCTACCGTGCCTCCTCCTCACCCTGTTGCTGTTTTGTTAGGATCACGCTGCTTTGTCATGTCTTTTTCCTCTCTCTCTCTTTCAGCCTAGCCTTTCCCTTTCCCGGGGGCAGGGACCTGGTCTGACTCTGTGTCGCCAGCACCCAGCCCAAGGTGACTGTACGGCATGCGTTCACCAGGTGTGAATCAGAGCAGTACGCGCCACGGGATCGCCAGTTCAATGTCCTCGTGTCTCTCCGGGGCGGCCGCGCTGCGCTGACGGCGTACATTGGGTCCCAGTTTGTCCCTCCGTTTGTTTCAGGTCCTTTAACTTAACCTTTTGCAATTTTAGTCTCCAGAGGCCTTCTTACAGGAACAGGTAGGTCATTGCCAGGTCCGTGGCGAACTGGAGTCTCTCGGCCCAGTCCGGACCACAGGTTTCTAGGGATGCCCTGAGAACATGTCACTTCATTGTGCTTCTCAAGGTTCTCTTTCCCTCCTCTGTTGATCAGAGTTGAGGGATTTAAGAGTTATTTTCTGTTTGTCTGCCATTGCTGGACATTGTTTAGGTGCGAAGGATACAGAGATTTTAAAAAACACAGTTTCCGGGATGCCTGGGTGGCTCAGTAGTTTTACCATCTGCCTTTGGCTCAGGTCATGATCCCAGAGTCCTAGAATGGCATCCCGCATCGGGCCCCCTGCTCTGGGGGGAGCCTTCTTCTCCCTGTGCCTGCCGCTCCTCCTGCTTTATGCTCTGACAAATAAGTAAAATCTTAAAATAGAGAAAAAAAGCACACAGTTTCTAGCCTGGAGGACCTCCTTGTTTAGTCAGGGGGACGTACAAGTACCTGGATGATTTGAATGTGGTGTAATTCTTCTTTGATAGAGGTAGGCACAGAGCGCCTTAGGAACGCCTTGAGTGTTTATGACCTTGGGGAAGAGATCACGTCAGGGATGCGTCCAGACGTGTGAGCTCGGAACTGACTCTGGAGGCACAGATGAAGGGAGGCTTGAAAAAGAATGACATTTTTTAGTCCGATACCTACAGGTTCATATTTTTCTTCAAAATAAGATTCTTCGACAGTGTGTTTTCAAACAGGAACTGAAAAAGGCACTGTCAGAGAATTGCAATCCTCAGTATACGGGTTGCCTTCTGTGGCTTCTAATTCCTGTACCTCAGATTCTGTAACCAGCCTGGCACTCGAGGCCACTTACGGTTTATTCTCAATTCTCCTTTCCAACTAGAGCTGTTTAATATTATAGATCAGGGGGTCAACCAGCCTTGGCCCACAGGTCAGATCCAGCCCCCTGACTGTTCTTGTTACAGGCCTTAGCTCTGATTTGTTTTTGCATCTTTTTAAAGGATTGTAAAACCAACCAACCAACCAACCAACCAACTAACCAGCCAACCAAAGACTGTAACAGACCATTTGGCCTGTCAAGCCAGCATATTTTCTACTCTTTCTAACTGCAGTGCCCCCTAGTGGTTACGCATGTATCGTATACCACAGGCTCCCCACCCACCCGCCCCCGCCATAACCCCCAACTCTGCTTCTGCTCCTCTTTCTTTTATAAAATGGGGTCATTCATCCGTTCATTCACTTCCACATTCAACAGATTGGGCAGTTGTTACGAATGGGCCACCATTCCGAGTTTGGGGTTCTGGAATATAACAGTGAGAGACAGCACATGGAAACATAACATGTCAGTTCTGAGGAAAAACTAACACAGGGCAAGGGGAGAGAGGGGGACACCAGTTAAGGGTGCGGGGAGGGCCAGCTTTTCTCGAGTGGTCAGGGGACGCCTCTCTAGAGAGGTGGCATTTGAGCTAAGTCCTGAGGAACAACCGTGAGGATACCTGGGGAGCATCTCAAGCAGAGGGACCAAGGTGTGGCAAAGCACAGAGGGACTGCACGGAAGTCTGTCTGTCTGGTGTGGAGCAGGAGTGTCAAAGAAAAGGGAGGAAGAAGGATTAGGCAGGGAGGGTGGGGGGAAGAACAGATCCTAGCGGGCTTCATAGGACATCAACGGCTGAGTTTTTACTCTTAGTGAATTGGGAAGCTGTTAAATAGGTTTGAGCAGAGGAATAACACGGTCAGATTGATGTTTTTTAAAAATATCACTTTGCTTCTGGGTAATGCTGGAGTACCCAGTTTGCCCCAGGATCACGGTGGCTTAACACAATGAAGGCTGATGTTCCTTCCTGCTTCTGACCCAGTGAGAGACTGTAAAGGGCTCTGCCACAAAGCCGCTAGGCGTCCAGGCTGATGGAAGCTCTCCCGTCTCGTGTTGGTGCCATCTGGGGCCTGCACCGTGCGGACGGCCGTGGCTGGGAGAGAGCGGAGGCTGGGTGATGATGCGTCGGGAGTTATATCTTGCCTTGGCTCAGAAAGAAATGTGTCTCCTCTGCTCAGACTTCCTTGGCTGGAACATGGCTCATGGTAGCTGCGAGGGGATCGACAGCGGTGGTGGGGCCCGTGGGATGCTTCTGTTGGGTGAGCACTGTGCTCTCTGCCCTGTCAGGAGACCAGTTAGAACCAGCGCAGTACAAGAGAGGCGCTGTGGCTTAGCCCGGAGGGGTGGCCTTGGACGTGGGGGAAACTGGGTAGAGTCCGGATTTCTTTCCAAGGTGGACCCAGTAAGATCTGTGGCGATCAGGGATAACTCCTCAATTTCTTCCCTTCCCACCATCTTATTTCTTACACTAAATGTGATTTCTTTGAGCCTGGCTCATGGTTTCTCTCATTTTTCCACAGGGCCTATAAAATAGGTGCTGAATACATACTTACTGGGTACCAGAACAATCTAGCCACTTAAGTTTATTTTACAAAATCTACATTTAAAAAAAAATAGTTACTAATTGCTGTCAGGGAATAGTTTTACAAAATCTTTGATTTCGTATTATAGAACTATGTGTATGAATGATGTGTTAGTGCCATGGGCTTCAAAATAGAAGGTTTAAAATAAGGGTACTTTGTGGCTGCTAGAGTCAGTGAAGAAATTGCGGTTTTTCACCCTGGTGGTACATTTTGTCAGTCTTTTTGTCTTTTACTACTTGTTTTCTCTATCGTGGAAGAGTTTAAGGAAAATAAGTCTATTAGGTCTATTCTGTGTGAAACTTGTATTTTTTTTTTCTTTTTTTAAGTGGGCTCTGTGCCCAGCTGGAGGCCAGTATGGGGCTTGAACTCATGACCCTGAGATCAAGACCTGAGCTGAGATCAAGAGTTGGTTGCTTAACCAACTGAGCCACCCAGGTGCCCCAAAACTTGTATTTCTTAATCTCACCCTATAGCCTTTCAGTGACAAACCTGTTTTTATAAAAAGAGTGAAAAGCTTAAGTGTCCAATGAAGCAAAATGCCCAGTCCTTCCAACCTCTGTCATAACATCACTCTCCCTCAGGAAAATTAATTTAGGGTTGCATTTGTTTACACTCTATATTCGTAGTAACTGTTGGGTTATTTAGTTACTTTGAAATATTATTAAAAATAAAAGGTGGGCAAATGTTTATAGCAGCAATGTCCACAATAGGGAAACTATCGAAAGAACCTAGATGTCCATCAACAGATGAATGGATAAAGAAGACGTGGTATATACACAATGGAATACTATGCAGCCATCAAAAGAAATGGAATCTTGCCATTTGTGACGACGTAGATGGAACTAGAGGGTATTATGCTTAGCGAAATAAGTCAATCGGAGAAAGACAACTATCATATGATTTCCCTGATATGAGGAAGTAGAGATGCAACGTGGGGGGTTTGGGGGGTAGGAAAAGAATAAATGAAACAAGATGGGATTGGGAGGGAGACAAACCATAAGAGACTCTTAATCTCACAAAACAAACTGAGGGTTGCTGGGGGGAGGAGGGTAGGGAGAGGGTGGTGGGGTTATGGATATTGAGGAGGGTATGTGCTATGGTGAGTGCTGTGAAGTGTGTAAACCTGGCGATTCACAGACCTGTACCCCTGGGGCTAATAATACATTATATGTTTATAAAAAAATAAAAAAAATATTTAAAAAAAAAATAAGGGGTAAGGAGACCTTTTCTGGTAACATTGGTGATGATTATTTAAACTCCCAGGAAATTCACTTGCCTCTAGTGGCCATTCTTTGGCTGTTCCGTAGCAGGTTCCAGGAAAACACAGATGTCAGTACGAGGCCTAGACTCAGTATTGCTGGGCAGCTGGAGGCTCCATGCATAGAAGCAGGTGCTGATGCACTTGGCGGTTGGGGCAGGTGGCCCGCTGATGGACGAGCCCGTCTGAAGAAACAGATGAGTCCAGGATGACTTGGATGTGTCTCAGTGTTGAAAGAGGAGTTGGAATGTGCCTTGCCAAGAAGAGAGGAGAGAGCATTTTGCTGAAGAAAGATACCTAGTGACACCAGGAAATGATGAAAAGTTGGGGCGTATGGAGCTTAGAGTGGGGCTACAATTATATTTGAGACTAGAGGGTTAGCTAGGAGCCAGCTCGTGGAAGTCCAGAAGTACCGTACCAAGGGATTTCCCAAGCTTATGAAAAGGTTTTTTTCTAGAAGGGATTACATGGCAAATTGATTAGGAAGATAAACAAGACTGACCCGTAGAAGGTGGCCTGTGTACTCTATCAGTTGGTCAAATTACAAGTCAACTTCAATTTGTTGAAGCTCATGGCGGGTAAGGCATTTGCTGATTGTTCTACACATGATCTCATTTAAATTCTGGAAATGACATTGTATGGTAGACGACATTTTTCACATTTCACACATGCGGTCAGGTTGCCTCGTCCCCCAGCAGTGAACGGGAAGCAGAGGCGAGTGCTCTTCCTCCCTACCAGCGGCTCGTGGGTGGGGGGGTGGCTGACAATGGCACGTTAAACCTTGGACAGCCACGATCGCATCTGGACCTGTCCCGGGGCACAGAGACCACCTGTTTCTCCCAGGACGCTGCTCCCTGGACGTGTGAATTGCCCGCCCTGTCCCTGCTCTCTTGCTGGTCCGTGGTTGAAAGTCTTCCATACCCCTCGGTCAGCTAGGAGAGAAGAGCCATTTGGGCAGCTGGTATAGCCAAATCGTCCCCAAACCCGGCTTTCTTGAGGAGACAAAAGTGAGTGAATAGAAAGGAAGGGTTCGTTCCACCATATTCTTCTTTGTCTTTGTTTCTGTGGAGCATGCAGCCAGCGCGCACCCATCGTCTCTGTGAGAGCCTGTGAGGAGGTGGACACGGCGAAATAGGAGCTGTGTGATGTGCAGGGAGAGGGCAGCCGAGGCACTGGGGCTGGCTTTTACCCATGTCACTCATTCGAGGAACCCCAGCGTATCACAGAACCTCCCTGGGGCTCAGTCTTTCCATCCACATGAGGGGCAAAGTCAGGAGGGCTGTGCAACTGTGCAACTTCCATTATCTTCTATTTCTCCACCACAGAAAAGAGTTCACAGTGTATGCAAGGGAAGAGGAAAATGTGAGGGATGCTTGCCCGTCAGTGGGGGCTTCTGATTTTGTCGTATGTCACGAGTGCTTGGAGGTAGCCATCTGGCTACAGAGCTTACTGGAAGCTGCATTCGCAGGGCACACACTTAGTTACAGTTCAGCGGAAATCGTACTTTCCTAAAGTCACTTTTTACCCATATGAATATGGGGTGAAGAAGATGTCAGCCCTCTGCGCTATACAACATGAATTCTGCACAGAGTGACTTGGAGGGAGCTGCTGGGAAATGCGAGGTTGGGAGGGGCTGACCTCCTAGCACGGTCACTGACGCCGTGTTGTGATGCCCATGGCACTTTTCAGAATAACCAGAGACACACAGTAACTGATTTTTAAGAAATAATAGTGAAGATTTTGTCCTGGGACTCTGTTTTTATTTTATTTATTTGAATTAACATGACACCCTTTGAAGGCTGTAGTAAAAATGTGCTTGAGTGGTTGACACGACCCTAAATCTAGGATCCAGAGCAGCACAAATCAGTGGGGCCCAACATGGCTCCCGGGTGTGTGGTGCTTTCGTCAAGACGGATTACGTTTAGTCGTGAGGCTAATATTTTTGATAATATTAGAATATTTTTAATAATATTAGAAAAATATGACTCCTGCATCCATAACAAAATGACTGTCACATATCAGAATTCAATAAATACTTGGTAGGTAAAGAAATGAATACAACATTATTTTAGAAAATTTGGAAAGCTGAGAACAAAATTGCTCATAATCCCAACACGTTAACATTAAGTCACTAGTGTGTGTGTGTGTGTGTGTGTGTGTGTGTGTGTATTTGTGTTCAGCTGTACACACAGGGTTAGCTTGGACTTTAATATAAGCCTGGCATACACCATTTTATGATTTCTGATTCCTAAAATTTAACACTTTATGATAAGCACTTTCCCAATTGCTGTCCTGGTTTCATAATTCTAATTTTAATGATGGCATTATGTGTTGCATCTAGTAATTTATCATAAGTTAGTTACCATTTCTTTTATTATCAGGCAATTAGATTGCTTTTGAGTTTTTATTTTATAGTTGTCTTCCTGTTAAAATCTTCATGCCTATACTATTTTCTTCTTTTTAATTATTTCCTTATAATAAATTATCAGAACTGGTAATTGTGGTTGTAGAAAGGACTGCTCCTTTTTTCACTGTAAGCAGTACTCTGTTTGAACGCTAACTTCCTCATATCACCACCTACTTTTGCATATGAGCTTAGCATTAAAAATAAATCTGTATTTACTAATTTAATAGTGCCTATGGTCCCTCATGTTGTTGTTTTCCTCACCGAAGGAAAGCTAATATCACATAAGCCTGTTCGCTGGTTAAAGTCGTATGCTAACCTTCCACTGTGGTTCTCTCTGCCTCTCTACTATCTCACGAAATACACCGTCTCTGCTAGCATGGGGCTGGCTTGTCTCACTGGTCCGATCCCTTTTTGTGTCGCAGCTGTCTGTGGAAGCACGGAAGGAGATGACTGAGAAGGCTGTTCAGACAGTCAAACATTTTATTGAGAAGCCGCGGAAAAGAAATTCGGAAGACGACATGCAGGAAGCCCGTGACTCTAAACTGACCTATGCAGATGCCCTGAATCATCTGGAGAAATCGCTCGCTCACCTGGAAACCCTCACCCACAGCTTCCTTGTTTCTCTGAAGACTAGTGAGCAGGTAAGAAAGTGAAAACTTGGTCCCCGTGCTCGCTCGCTCAGAGAATATAAGCACATCTTTTCATCTCTCCTTTCAGGCCGTATTAGTGGTTTTGCTAGGGTTTGCAGTCTTGCAGATGTCTTTGAAGATGGTCCTCAACCCTTTGTCTTTTAGCTTCTTCGTTCTGTCTTGTTTTGTCTTGTTCTGTCAGTTTTCAGTTCTTTGGAAAGGATTTGAGGCCCCTTATTGGGATTAGTCCCTGGCAGGGAGGAGGTGGGAGGGGTTGGGGGGGAGTCTCTGGAATTGAACCCAGGTTGGGTGCCTGGGGGAGGGAGCAGTCGCTGAAGCTGAGAAACCATCAGGACAGTGGTTTGCAAGCCTGACAAGCTGGTAGGCATTTTGCTCTCTCAACTGAAAAATGATAGATTTTTTTCCCTCTGTTATTGCTTCAACAGGTTTTTTTTAAGTTATATGCACTCATCTTTTTTTTTTTTTTTAATTTCTTATTCCCAGTGTCATTTTATTATTGATAAGAATTTTTTTTGGCTATGGGACGCCTGGGTGGCTCAGTTGGTTAAGCGGCTGCCTTCGGCTCAGGTCATGATCCTAGCGTCCTGGGATCGAGTCCCACATCGGGCTCCTTGCTTGGTGGGGAGCCTGCTTCTCCCTCTGCCTACCACTCTGTCTGCCTGTGCTCGCTCGCTCTCTCTCTCTAACAAATAAATAAATTTAAAAAAAAAAAAGAATTTTTTTGGCTAGTAAAATTTTTCCTACTTGGTTTCCAGTTGTGACCCTCATGGTATCTCAGAAAATGCTCTCAGGAGAGGGGTGGGGGGGGGCACTGCCCATGAGCGGACGGGAGGCCCAGTGTGTTAGGACAGCTGAGGGAAACCCTCTGTAGCTTTTGTAGCTTTTCCTCTGGCCCGTCGCAGCCAAGGGAGTTTTAGCTCTCTTTCCATAACTGAGAAGTTGACAGATCCATCCGTAAGTGGTTTCATACAGGTGAAAACGCTGTTTAGATGTCTAAGTAATTTTGCATTTGCCCCTTTAATGTGGATGGTAAATGAAACCATAAGTGGCCACTAATCTCCCCTTTTCTTTTTCTCAAACCGTACATATTGATTGAATTGTATTCTTGGCTTGTAAAGAACTATTCCTGATAGAAAGATGGGTCAGTGGAGAGCAGTTCAGATAATGAACAAATGGGAGACTTCAAAATTTGTATGAGACTCATAAATGCCAAGCCCGCATGGAAAAGATGATGGGAGGAATTCAAAAGTTTGATAGCAGTTTTATTTCATTTTGTGTTTTTCAGTGCTATTAGCCTGTCTAATGAATCACATTAAATGATATACAAGCAATAGAAAAGGCTTTGCAGGGAGCAGATTGGCTTTACCAACCGGATTTTATCCTACTGACATGTACAGTGCTATAATCCGTAATTATGAGAACTGTGATAAAACTGGAATTCTTCAAGTAAAAGTGTATATACTTATTAGTATAAAAAATTAAATACTTGTCTTATTTTTTTAATTAGATAAACTGTGCTCAAATCTGGAGAATTGTCATTCCTCTCCCTGAAACAAGTATTGTCTTTGAGTGACTAGAATAATGGATATGAGGCCAAGGGGATCCTTAACAGAAACAGCCGTTGGTTTCAACTAGGCTGCGATTTAAAGCTACCAGTGGCTGCTTGCGTGCGAATGCCGTTCAGTCAGACCACGGATGGTCCGAGACAGCAGACTCCTGTGGACCTGTTGTGATTTTATTCGGGTGCTTTTCATAGCAAACACTGGAGATCACTTTTAGCCTCATACATCTGTCCCTTTTACGTTCAGGCCTTAATTTTAACCTCTTTGTTTATACACCAGTGAAAGAAGATTCCCCTGGACTCTAGGTTTAGTGCAGTCTTTTTTTTTTTTTTTAAGATTTTATTTATTTATTTGACAGACAGAGATCATAAGTAGGCACGGAGGCAGGCAGAGAGAGAGGGGGAAGCAGGCTCCCCGCTGAGCATAGAGCCCAATGCGGGGCTCGATCCCAGGACCCTGAGATCACGACCTGAGCTGAAGGCAGCGGCTTAACCCACTGAGCCACCCAGGTGCCCCGGTTTAGCGCAGTCTTAACTAGAGGACTTTATCCCGTGCAGGCTCAGGTCCCTCCTGCTCAGGAAGGACACGAGCAGCTGCTATGTTGCATGCATGGGCACCTTCTTCTGTTAGAAGTTTCACAGCAGAGAGAAGATTAAAACGAAATGTCCTGTGCCCAACCCCCAGCCTCACCAGGGATCAGAACGTGACCTCTCTTCATTCATACCCCCACCTTCCCTCACCCCGCTCCTGTGGATTATTTTAAAGAAAATCCCGCTTGTTGTTTCACTTTATCCATAAATGCTTGCACATCTCTTTCTAGAGGATACGTGGAAACACACCACGACAACATGATCACGATAAAAAAAAATTAACAGCAATTCTTTAATACCATCAGCTATCCAGTTAAATGTTTGGATTTTACACGGTGTGTCTGAAAGACTAGAGAGCATCTTCAGGATGACTTGAGAAACTACACACACCCCGGAAGGCATTCTTAACACTGAGTGACCATGTTTGGTGTGATGAAAGCCAGTAGCTCGTAGCCTGTTTTCACACATTATTTGTTGTCACATTCGTTCTTACAGACATTATCAGAGGAGCGGGCGGTGTGGCCCAGGGGAGGGGAGATGGAGTCTTTCGGATTCTGACCCCCATTCCCCGAATCGCTGGCTGTGTGACTTTGGGCATGTTACCGTACCTCTTTGGTTTCCAGTTTACTTTTCAGTAAAATGGAGCTAATTAAAACTCCTCGCAGGGTTATTAGGAGCGCTCAACCAAGTGACACACGTGTACCACCTGGGTTTGCGCAGCAGACGCTCGTGGGCCTGAGGTGTCGTGTGGTTGTAGCCTGGTCACAATGGCAGAGAAACGTACACTTCATGAGCTTTACTTTGGGCCTGACGTTGTGCTGGAGGCCTGACTTCTGTATTCTCTCATTTAATGTTCACAATACCCGTAGTCGCAAGAATCTCTGTCCTTACCTTCATTTCGCAGCCACGGAAGGCCCACAGACTACAGACTACACTACAGGCTGAAGCAAGGATCTGTCCTCAAGCCTGGTGTCCCTCGAGCCCAGGTTCTTACTAACCACTGCCTGTTCTTCAGTGCGGGTTGGAGAATCTTCTGAATGTGCTTTTACTGCTGTTGTAGACCCACTGGGCTCCTGTTTGATTCTCAGGCGTCGCATGCCATGTCTTTGCAGGAAGTGCTGCGCAAGTATGGCGACCTCTATGACCTGTCCCGGTCAGAGAGAGGGAAAGTTCATGAACAGGCTGTGGCCATGTGTCTAGACGGTCTGCCTCTCAGAATGATTGAGCAGCTGCTGCAGGTGGCCGTGGGCCCTCTGGACATCTCGCCCAAGGACGTGGTGCAGAGCGCAGTAGGGAAGATCGTGTCCGTGTTGAGGTAAGCTACAGGGGTGATGCTTTGCCAGGAGTAGTGCTCATTTCACAGTAACGAAGAAGAAATTCCATGTGTGTAGAAGCATTTTATAAACAATGAAGTACTTTATAAAAGCGAGAGATGATTGTGAGATCTCTCAGACTCTTGGGTCTTAAGAGATCTTGAGAACGGAGAACTGTGAAAATGCTTCACCACTGGCGTTGTGTGTAACGCGTCCTAAAATGAACTTCTGGCTCACCCCACTTCTCCTCCAGCCCCAGCTAATTCTTGAAATAGGGAAAGGCCAACATGGCCCATGCAGGAGGTAGCAGAATGTCAGGCCATCTTGGGAACCCAGGTGGATGTTGGCCTCTTGCCTCTTGCTTTGTAGAGGCTGCAAAATGGTTCCCGGAAGCTCCCCTTGACGTAGACAAGGCACGGCTCACCACAGACTGAAGGAGTTAGACATCTGCTAAGTGTCTCCGAGTTTTATTCACCTGCAGTTAATGGCATGAAACCAGCAGTTGCGAAGCCCTGGCTGTGTCAGTGTGCCCGTGACTTCCTGGGATCGCATCCGGGAGGGCTGGGGAAGAGGGAAGGTTAAACTTGGCAGAGAATGAGGCATGAAGTGCTTTCTGTGAATAATGCAATTAGGCTGAAAGATTTGGTTGTGTTTAATGTATTCTCCTTTTAAGCCTTCTTTGTAATTCTGCATTGCTCTTGAGGAACTTTTTGATTAAATGCATGTCAGTTTTCCACAGCCGAACTGAAATCAAATGAGCCTTTATCAGTTTAATTACCCCAGCCTCATACAGTTTTCACCTTAATGATCTGCGCTATCTGGTAATTTGAGAGAGAGAGAGAGACAGAGACAGAGAAATAAAATATCATAACATTTTTTAAGAAATAAAAAACGTCAAATTAATAAAACTTTGTTCTATTATTAGTTTATTGTGTTTTGGTGGTGGTGGCGACTGGGAGAGGCTCCTGCTTGCCTCCCTTGGGCAACGACAGACACTGGGTGCCGTATTTTGCATCTTTGGATCCATAGCTATCTTCTGATTGTTTCTTCAATCAAGATTTAGATGAGCCTCCCAAAAACAAACATTTTGAAAGCTTAGTGCTTTGACGAATTTAGTTTATTTCCTAAAAAATTACACATTGTCATGAATAATTAAAATATGATGTGATATTTTACAGTCATAAAATCCTGACATAAATTATATTTCTCTCTCTTTCCCCGTGCCCAGTTCCATTTGTAAAGACAGCTCTTCGCTTATAAATGTTACGCTGAGCACACAGAAGCCATTCAATAAATGTGAATTAAATCTTTCTGCAGTGGGAGCCAAGGGAGCTTCAGAACTTCAGCCACCTCCTTTTCAAAGGAAAAGAAATTGCTATTGATGGCATCCATAACATTTACCTTCTAGAAAGTTAGTACAATTGAGTAGGCTTAGAACAACAAAGGCACATAACGAACTGAATCCAGCAGTTGATTTCAATCCTATCACTTAAATTATTCTTTCTTCTATTGCTTTTTCAAAATTCAGCGGCATCCTAGACATACACATTTGTAAAATGGGCATGATAATAGTACCTCTCTCATAGACTGCTGGGCACTAAATGGTAGAATGTATGGAAAGCACTTGCACCTGGTAAGTACCACATAAATACTAGGTTTTTTTGTTTTTTTTTTTAAGTCCATCTGGAGAATTTAGATGATGATATATTTAACGCTTTAAGATAGCTTTGAATGTCCATTGAGTGTTTTTTAAATGACAGGAGGCAAGTAGATTTTATTTTCTTGCTAGGAAAGGGAACATGTATTAGACCAGGAGCTCCTCAAGGGCAGAACACGTTTCATCTCTGTCTCTTTAGCACCCGCAGACCGCATACACCCGGCGTGGCTAGGAGCCGGTAGCGTCCTCTGCCGGAATCCATCTGGGAGCCTCTGGATATGAGCGCCACGCTGCTCCCCAAGGTCGAGCCCTCTTCTGAATTGGTTCTGTCTCTCTCCCTTCACAGTGGATGCAGTGCTGACCTCGGTGGCTCGGGGGACCCCCTCCGGGTCCTGGAAGGTGTTGTGGCAGCCGTCCATGCCAGTGTGGACAAGGGGTAAGCCTAGCTCTCCGTGTGTATCTCACCTCATGGCACCCCTCAGAATCTTAGGACTGCTTTGAATACCACTGTTCATGACACCGACAAGACCAAGCAACCTTTCTAGGCGGTTTTGAAGGAAGAGCTGAGGACTTTCTGCCTAACTGAGGAGTCTGTGTCTGGAGTCATGGTTTCTCCAACTGTCCTCTTACCCCGTCAGCTCTAGCGGGATACCCACTTCTCCCCAGAGCCTTGTTTGCTGGGGAGAGCATGGCCTCCTCCCACCTCGTTCCGCATGTAGTTGGGAGGGGGATCTGCTTTGAGCTTCTTGGGAGAGAAGAGATTCACATCTCTAGGAGGTTAGCTGGACTGATGAAGGAAACTTTCTGGAGTATATGTATTATTTTGTTTTGAAAGCTTTATATCCATTAGGTCTGCCTTGCCCCTGCAGGAGTATGACTATACAGGCTTTATTATAAGTCTAGAAAGGTGTGTGTCTCTAATGCCATTTTTAAAAACTTAAATTCAATTAATTAACATATAATATATTATTTGTTTCAGGGGTGCAGGTCTGTGATTCATCAGTCTTACACAATACCCTGTGCTCACCACAACACATACCCTCCCAGTGCCCATCACCCAGCCGCTCCATATCCCCACCCCCCTCCCCTCCAGCAACCCTCAGTTTGTTTCCTAAGATTAAGAGTCTCTTATGGGTTGTCTCCCTCTGGTTTTGTCTTGTTTCATTTCTTCCTCTCTTCCCCTGTAATCCTCTGCGTTGTTTCTTAAATTCTGCATATCACTGAGATCATATGATAATTGTCTTTCTCTGATTGGCTCATTTCACTCAGCGTAATACCCTCTAGTTCCATCCACATCTTTGCAAATGGCAAGATTTCATTTTAGATGGCTGCATAATATTCCATTGTATATATTATACCACATCTTCTTTATCCATTCATCTGTCGATGGACATCTGGGTTCTTTCCATAGTTTGGCTGTTGTAGTCTAATGTCATTTTTAGAAAGAATTTTTCATTCAGGTGCAGTAATAGTGACAGGAAGAACAGCAACCACAAGTTGTGGTTACCTACTTGCCAAAGTTTATGACATCTTTCATGTGTCTGATGTCCATGTCGTTCCTGTAAGGCCTTGACCCAGTTTTCTTATTTTATTGTATTTTTTTCAAATAATCTCTACACCAATGTAGGACTTGAACTCATGAACCCAAGATGAAGAGTCACCTGCTCTACCAACTGAGCCAGCCAGGCAACCCTTTTTTTTAATAGGAAATATGATATAATAGTAATGAAGAAATATTTGTAGAAACACTTCATAGTTCATTCAGTAATGTACTTGTTTTCATTTGCATATTACCTTTAGTTATAGTGCAGGTACACATGTTTTTATATAGCTTCAACCAAAATTCATATTCTATTTTTATTTACTTGCTACTGTAATTCTTCCCATTTGTTTTTGTAGATTTCCTCATGATTATTTCTGATGGTTGCGTGTGTTGTTGCCATTTTCCAGGAGGCCTTGCCCCGGGTCATAGGTCGGGGGAATGGATCCAGGATCCTGGCCAGGCTCTCAGTCCTAATTTAGCACTCTGATGCCTGTACAGGGCATTTCCATGTTTTGCTTCGTGCCTGAGGCTTGAGTGGAGGAAAAGAGGATAAGCCGAAGCCGTATAGGCGAATCTGGGAAAGCATTGCCGTCAGCCCTCTACGCACTCAGCCTTCTCTGTTGTTCTAAACCCCTTGGCTTTGGGGTCTCGAAGTATAACGAAGCTGTTTTACACCTCTTATTTGAAAGTGGAATGAAATGATCTTTGTGTTCACTGCGTGTCATACCCCTGTGCTGCGTCACGAGGAGTTAGATACGGGGAGGAAACAGTGTCGCCGCTGAGACGCTCAGAGGCTCGCGGGGAGATGAGCCTTCCCGGAGCTCTAGTTGCCATAGGACAGGGAGCGAGTGCTGTGCAGGGAGCAAGGTGGACGGGACGGTTTATTCGGTCTGGGGAAGTCAGGGCAGGATACCCAAGGGGCGACATTGGTCCTGGTCCATGAAATGGGAGTCAGGGAGGAGGAGGAGCCGTGGAATGGGACCCCAGGCGGAGGAGGCGGCCTGCGCCCCTGCGCGTGCAGCAGGGAGGGAGCAGGCGGAGACGCTGCGTGGGGAACCCTCTGCCCCCGCTCCGGCGGTGCGTCCGGCATCTCCGTTCTGGTCCAGCCTCTGCCTCGCCCGGTGAGTGCTGTCCAGCCGCGGGATGACACGATCTGAACTGGCAGTAAGCCCCCTCCTGTGGGGACATGGCTAAAAGATTAGAAGGCAGTATTCTTCTTAGTGAATTTCCAGCCAGAAAACAAAGGGGAATCCAACTTGGGTTTCTTGCATACAGACTCCTTTTTTTTTTAAGCTTTGATTTCCAAAGAGGAAGACATTGGGAAATGGAGAAACAGAGCAAGATCTTACTTTTCATTCCAGTGACACAGCATAACGAAGTCTTCTTAACAGGAAAACTTCACTGAACATTTTTTTTTTTTTTTTTTTTTGCTTAAAAAAATAATGAAGGAAGAAAAGTGAAGTCATAACTTTCATTTCTGGCAACTGTTTTTTGAATCCACACAGTTAAGCCTAAATCCTTGGCTTCGATTTCTCTTCCCCAAACTCTGCCTGGCAGATCTCATAGGGGAGCCACTTTCCTTTCTGGGTAGCTCCCTCTCGGGGAGGGTTAGGGTTACCGAGGGTAACCCTCTCGGTCACTCATTACGTGGCCTGATATGGCCGCCTCACGCCCAGGAGGCCAGGCCAGGCCTGTGTGTCCCCCTCGCCCTCAGGCCATACCCTGCCTCCCTCAGTCCTCGCCCTGAAACTTGACCATGCACTGCCCTGTCTGGCATCTGTTTGCAGAGTGAATCCCCTCTCTTCGTGCACGCTCTCCGCTCTCACATCTTCACGTGCTCTGAGGCCAGGCCCACACCAACCCACAGCGTTCCTGGCAGGTAGACTGCACGGAAAGGTCAGAATTTGCATGTGTGTATTCATGGCTATCGCCAAGTGTTTGGTTTTGTGGCTAATTTTTAGACAACTTATATCATCAGCAGCATGTCCTCCTTTGACCTTTTATACTGGTACAAGTCTGATGCACCTTTGAACTACAGCTTCTGCTTCATTCACAAAGCCCCGTGTCCCTCGTCTTCCGCCTGTGGTAAATGTCGGCCTCACGCAACCACGGCACCCAGACAGGCCACCAGGGGTGTGTCTGGACAGACAGACTTCCTTTCCAGCTGAACCAATTCTTGCCTCTGGACATCAGGGCTAAGTATTGTAAGGATTTGAAATAGTGTCAAAAAGTCTTTTGTAGCATCTACAATTAAAGATAAGATTAAGGTAATTAATTATTGAGAGGCTCAGGCACATACATTGAATTTTATAAGTGCACTTTCGCTCATGTTTTATGTATGTCTGTAACATATTTTAAGACTATAAATTTCCTGGTTGGGTTAAGAACTAGTTGATTAGATTGCTTAAGAAAAATGGGCTTAAAAACATTCAATAGCTAAAACGATTTTCTAGAACATTATATTTGTTAAACCTAGAACTAAGAAAAGATCATCATGCATTTAAAAACAAAAAAGTAATGAACGTCGATGACTCAGTGCTGAGATCTTCAAAGTGGCTTTTCGGGAACCCACTTAATCCTCACAACAATGCCCTTATGGGGTTGTTATTGCCCTCATTTCAGATTAGGACATGACGCTCAGACAGGTTTGGTCGTGTGTCCGGGCTCACCCAGGTAAGGACATGCCCAGAAGTTCCTCTCATCAGATCTCACCTGCTTCCAACTTTAAAGAGCCCGCAACGGACAGGACTTCTCAGACGCCACTGTGCGCAGGGATTGCCTGGGGGTCTTCTTAAGATACAGATTTTACTCGAGTAGGTCTGGGTAGGGCCTGAAATTCTGCCTGTGTTATCAGCTCCCAAGTGCTGTTTCGTCCTCGGACTGAACTTGAAGGAGCAAGGTCTTGGCATCACTTGCCCCCCTTTTTCCCACTTTTTGCATCTCCTTCCCTCTGTCTGGGCCTCTTTTCCTCCTCTACCCCTGCGTCCTCCCCTCCACCTCCCACCCTCCTCTACCTTTAGACAGCTTCTTAACAAGAATGAGCAACCCGTGTGAACCAGGACATTAGTGATTCTCAAAAGGATGTGCAGAAATAAATCCACTCAGAGAACAGACAATTAATGCAGAATTCCTCTGTGCACTATTCAAAAAGGAAGAAAGATTTCCTTCAAAACTATTGAGTATTTTAGAAGTTGTTTATTTGTGTAAATTGCTACTTAATCACAGTCCGGCTTCAGCTGTCGGAGGGCTTCCTGGATATTGAACAGTGTCAGATCTTTCAGACTTCATTGAGCTCTTTGGTATTACCTGGGGATTTCACAGTATTTTTAGAGTTCGGAAAATTTAAAAAAAAAAAAAAAAAAAAAGGAAAGAAAGCCCACCAAAGCAAATTGAATCTGATTTCTTCTTAGTCTTCATGCTCTGTGGGGCAAAATAAATCATCAGCCGTCGCCTAGGTACCCACAGTGCACGAGCATTGTGTGCTGTTGTCCTGAGCCCTGCTGACAGCCATGGTCACCAGTCAGGCTGGCGGGTCCACTGTCCTGCAGTATTTCTCAGGGCCACCTCAAGCCATACTGAGGACTTCATAGCTGTCATTTTTGCCTCATTTTAGCAAGATGGGCCCAGGCTCTTACTGATAAACGAACCTCGGGAAGAGATTCTGGGTCAGCATACGTTTGGGAACAGCCACGAGAGGTTGGTTATTCGTGTTTGCCAAAAAGTTCAGACTTGAGATTGGAATTGTGTATATATCAAAATTATTTCCTTTGTAGGAATTTTTCTTTTGATAGAATTTGATTATGTTAATTATTTGTAGGAAGTCACACTTTTTCCGCTATGGCAAGGCTATTAGCATGTTGTGAGTTCGTTTATTTGCAGTTCTCTAATTCCTGGCCGAGTGCCAATAATAGAAGCTGTTACACTGGGGAGGGTCTCCTCCCCGCAGCTCTGTATGCAGTGAAGCAAGTGTGCGCGGCATGTGGATCAATGACCCGAGTTGTGGGATCTACGTAGAACACGAATATTGGGGTCTCTCACTGTTCATTCACTTAGGTTTACTTGCTTCCCTTCTTCATCTCGCCTAACCTTTTACACATCAGGGTTTGCACACGTATTTCCCACGGAGGCCAGGCAGGTGACGGGAATGAGCGAGGTGGGCAGGGCTTACAGAGAAGAAGGCGGGGGTGGAGGGTGAGCGGAACGAGCGCTCACGTGGGCCTTGTCCATAGGAAATAGCGGCCAGTGGCTAGCATGTCCTTTTCATCCAGCTTTCCAGGGGACCTGGTGGTTAAGGGAGTAGATGCAAAGAGATTTCATCCAAGGAAAAACATTTCTTTTTTAATCTAAATGAGCTGACGGATGTTAACTAAAGTTACTGTGGAATCCTTTCACCGTACATGTAAGTCAAATCATGATGCTCTACGCCGTCAGTTTATACAGTGCCATATGTCAGTTCCATCTCAGTAAAACTGGGGGAGGAAATAGAGGAGCTGGAAAAATCTTGATTTCCTGTAAAAATTTTAAATTTTGAAACATTGGCATGTACCATACAAACCAACACAAAACTTCGGCTGCCAGTTTGTAACTTCCATATAGAAGATATGACTAAGTGACCTTCTGTTCCCTTCAGGCATTCAAATTCTATGACATTTATGTTTATACGAAATCACAGTGGTCTGTGTTTTTTTGTTGGAATGCAGTCTTTTCCTTCCCCCTTTCCCAAATAAGAATAATAATTGTATTTGTGTAGCGTGTCATGATTATATAAAGTGCTTTTGTATTGACCATCTTTTTTAGTGAACCTTAACAATGTGAGTTCAAGGTTGAGTTATCTTTGTAGGAATATGCCACACAGAATCTGAAAATTCTTTTACCAAGGATTAGCTTATTAATATTCTCACAATCTGTCTTTTTACTTTGATTCAGTAAGTGCTTTTGTTGGGCTGACATTTCTCTTCTATTCCTTTTGTGAATATCCTCTTGTTCTATAGAACACCACTTTTCTCAAATTAATCATTCAGTGAGCACATTTTTGTTGTTATTGCTGCTGCTGGTCTTCTCTGCTAATAGAGCTATTTCAGAGGACTCCTTATCTCTTGGGCCAAAACCGATTGTGTGAATGTGTGTTTCCTTTAGTGGTTAATTTTTTTAAAAACAGTGTAGTAAGTTACTCTGTGCAGTATAATAACCTCCTCCCCAGAAAAACCTCATTAGAGAGAAAAAGGTGGAAAATGGCTATTTGCAGTGAAACTATGAGTGATTTTTTTCTTTGATCTGTTCTATAACTTTATCTGTTTAAAAACATTTATAGAACTTTTATAATAAAGTAATAATGTTCTCTTTTTATTCCTAAGCTCATGAAATCCTCTCCTTGCCTTCATAAAATACTGTATAAATGGAATCATTTTCCCTCTTCCTGTTCTGTTTTTTCACATTATGAAAGTCATAATTGGTTATCTCTCACCTATTTACTTCAAAAATTTCAAACCCACAGGAAAGTTGCAAGCATAGAAAAAAGAATACCTGTATACTCTTCCCCTTGATTTGTCAGTTTGTTGCCATTTTATCAAATTTCTGCTCTTTCTCTGTCTCCGTATATGTGTGTGCATGTATATTTGATGAGTCATGAAAGTGACTATGGATTTTATTTATTTATTTATTTATTTATTTTTAAGCGATTTTATTTATTTATTTGACAGGCAGAGATCACAAGGAGGCAGAGAGGCAGGCATAGAGGCAGGCATAGAGAGAGGGGGAAGCAGGCTCCCCGCTGAGCAGAGAGCCCGATGCGGGGCTCGATCCCAGGACCCTGGGATCCTGACCTGAGCCGAAGGCAGAGCCTTTATTTAACCCACTGAGCCACCCAGGCACCCCATGACTATGGATTTTAAAAACTCAGACTGAAATGAAAATTTTAGCCATTTTGCAGTCAAAATCTTAGGAGATGGTATCCAGGTAATGTCCTTGGGTGGCTTTTCCCACAGACCTGCCTTTCACTTCTGTGTCATCTTACTGAACACCAGTATTCACGCGGCTATCAGTGAGGCTTGCCTAGAACACGGTGCTTCCAGAACACAGCACTTCTGTTCTAGGAATGAGTTTTCCTAATTTTATTATGTGTTTAAATGATCAACCCAAAGTTAGAGCAGATTTCCCCAAAATGTCAAGTATTACCAACTGCACAATAAATTCTAATGTCAATGAAATCTAACTCAATATGATGACTTGGAAAACATAATAATAACCTTTCTATATCTCATCAGTATATGAATAATTGTAATCTTCTGCCACTGTGTTCTGGAATGTGCTCCCGTTTGGTTTGGTAGCACTGTGTAATAATTGATGAGGCATTAAGATCATCCAAGTTCAAATACTGGCTCCACTCCTTATTTGGTGACCTTGGACATTAAACCTCTCTGTGGTTGTTTCCTCATCTGCAGATTGGAGATGATAACAGAATGCTTGAAAGAGAGTAATGATGAAGTGTAGAATTCACAGCTCCTTGTAACTCCATAAGTCACTGTTTTCATTCTTGTTCACCATAGTCAGGTCTTGGGTAATTGTCATACTTCCAGCTGCAATCTTCGTGACTCCAGCTTCTTCTTGTGGCTCATCCTACCTGCTCCCCATTAGGCACGAGGGTGGCAGGGTCAAAAAAATCAGCTTCATTTTATGTGAAATTGCTTCGGACTCCAGGCCAAAAATGTGCTTTAAGCTCCTCTTCAATGTACCTAATTGGATCCCTGCAGGCTTCACCCAAAAGGGCCTGAGCCTGCCCCAGCCTATACACTTCTCTGATCACTTAACATGATTATGACTTTTCAGTACTCAGAAATCCCCCATTGTTCTCATTCCATACAAAGTTAAGACCAAAGGTCCTCGATGATAATGGTTGCCCCTAATTGAAGCACTTAGTTATCTCTTGATGTATTATGTGCTTTAAATTGATCGCTTACGTGTTTGTTTCGTTCTCAAAAGCTTCATGGGTAAGGGAGTGGTATCCATCTCCAATTTACAAATGAGGGACTGGGGCTCAGAACCATGAAGTGGCTTCTTGGTCGGTGTCACAACGTCAGGGAGAGGTCAGTCTGGGAGCTGAGTCTGGGCCTGACAGCTGCCAAGCCTGAGCTTTCCAAGCGTGAAGCTGCCTTCGCAGCCTTTGGCGCGTGCTCTGGGCCACCCACGAGAGGAGACCTCTCTTACCTACCTCAGCCCGTCCCTTGTTTACCACCTGGACGACTGTGCTCTAAGCAACCCCCTGAACATACGCTGTCCTTTCAAGTCTTTGGGTTCTTTTCTTGCTCTCCTCTTTGTCTGGATGGTTTTTCCCCACCTTTCCATGTTACGTACATGCCATTTTGTCCATTATGGTCCTGTGCAAATGCCACAGCCTCTGTGAAGCCTTCCCTTCTTCTACTCACTGCTTCTCCAAAATGATCATTCATATTTACATAATTAGTAATTTGAATAATAGTCACTTTAAAAATCTTTCTGCGCCATTATCAGTTCCTCAAAGGCAGGAAATGCTGTGATTTTCATCCCTGTATCAAGCACAAATTGGTGTTTGGGTAATACCATAATGATCACTGTGCGGACGATGGTGACTATTTATTAAGAACTTCCCCTGCGCTGTGTACTGTGGCGAAGTACTTCATGTACGTTATCTTTGTTTCACAGACTCCAGGAGACCCACTTACAGGACCTATGTCTGCTTTACTATAAAATGGGGATGGTGACATCCATGATTTTTATATGGGGCCAGGGTTCACAGTTCCAGCCCAGTCCCCCAAAACACTTTTCCTCTGCCTGACATTGTCTCCCTACTTTCCACATAGATTTCCAGGAAATCCTGGTGGTGGTCTCCTTTTCTTGTACCCCAGGTTTGCCAGTTTTGACCCATAGCAAGGACACTAGGTAAAGCTAACAAATGACGTCGTAGGTTGAGAAAATGCTTGAGCCAGTTAGCCATGGTGTTTAACCATTTCTTTTATTCTGAACTACAAAAAATAAATTATCTTTTTTTTTTAAGATTTTATTTATCTATTTGACAGACAGAGATCACAAGTAGGCAGAGAGGCAGGCAGAGAGAGAGGAGGAAGCAGGCCTCCTGCTGAGCAGAGAGCCCGATGGGCTCGATCCCAGGACCCTGGGATCATGACCTGAGCCGAAGGCAGAGGCTTTAACCCACTGAGCCACCCAGGCGCCCCATGGGTTATCTTTTTAATTAGAATTTCCATGAAGTTGTATTGACAAGTATATTATAGAATTCGTACTAACAGAAACACTCAGTGGTAATTGTCGAATCTTTCAGAATTTCCTGTGGTCTTGTTAGGTCATGGAATTTAGGACTTGGTGCAGGTGATTTATTGCCGGAAGCCTCATAAGGATGTGGTTACAGCAAAACCTATGTGATTCAGGGCTTTATCACTGCTCCCCAGGGCCTTGTGCAAGTGAGGTATCTGTATGAGACCTCTTAATAGTAATCAGTAGTAATTCATTGACATCATCATCAAACCAGTTGCTCTCCTGAGATGGCCCATTTGGGATTACAAGGGAAGAGATTCTAGAGCTAGATAGAAAGTTGCACAAATATTTCTTTCTCTGCAGCTTTTTAGACTTCACAGTACTTTTAATAACCATGCATTCATATTTTATCTTTAGGGTAATATGAAGCCTGATGCTCTAACCCCATATGGAAATTCTATCACAGAGTATAGTGGTAGAAGGAACATGGGCTTGGAGCTTGTATTGCACTGTTCTGGATATCTGTGGACATACCATATTCCTTCTTTGAAACCTATTTCCTCATCTATAAAAAGAAATTTACATGTACAGCATAAGGGCTAACAATATTAATAATATTATCTATTTGAAGGTTACGAAGAGAGTAGATCTTAAAAATTCTAATCTCAAGGAAAAAAATGTAACGATGTCAGGCAATGGGTGTTAACTAATCTTATTAGTAACCATTCCACAACATATACGTATATCAGATCATTAAGTTATGCATATTAAACTTCCACAATGTTATGTGTTAGTTATCTCTACAACTAGAAAAAAATTTTAAAAGAAAATAGAATTTATAACATCTACTTTGCATAGTTACTGTCAACTAGTAATAGTTTATTATATAAAACTCAGAATGATGCCTGGCTCTCTATGTATCAGTAACAGAAATAAACCATACTTCTTATTACACTTTGTCTAAGACACAGAGTAGCTAAGAATATATTGATTATTTTCCATCTGCTTCATGTAACTCAGTGTGATACTGCTTAAAAATTAGATTCATCTTACATAGTTTTAAAAATACCTCATATGGTTGCCTTGTGCCATTTAAAACCTAAATTTATCTTAATAGGAAAAAAAACAACAACAACAGTGTCACCCAACAAACAAGGCTTTGGGTCAATCGCTGCATTTGGTTACTGGGATTTTTTTTTTTTTTTAAGACTTAACGAATTTCTATCTAACCCTTGATTTTGCCCTTCAGAGAAGACTTGGTTTCCTCCGAGGACCTGCTGGAGTGGCTGCGGCCCTTCTGTGCCGATGACGCCTGGCCTGTGAGACCCCGCATTCAGGTGCTGCAGATTTTGGGACAGTCCTTTAACCTGACGGAGGAGGATGGCAAGCTCCTTGTGTTCTTTAGAACGGAAGCCATTCTCAAAGCCACTTGGCCCCAGAGACAGGTAAGAGAGCATCCGACTGGTTATCAAATGTTTTCTCTGTTAAAAATCATCGGAGGTTATTTCTTGATTACTTTGGACAGCACGCCAGTGAATAATCAGTTCGGGATGCCACCCGTCCCCTGTGTTCTCAGTCTGGCTGTTTAGGAGTTAAATATGCACAATAAAGCTGGTTTGGAGTTTTCCATCGGTTTGAAGAGGCGTACGCACTGGAGGTGGTGTCTCGTTCACCTCCCGTGTGTGGGTCATTTTTCTCTTCATAGGATGTAGTCAGGATTCTTCACAGTACGAGTTAATTACCGCAGCTCTCCCTGTCCCTGGAGAAACGCAGATGGAAATGGAAACGCAGAGTGCAGTTTAGCTCTACATTCATTTTTTTCATACTCTGCCCAGGCAGGCAGGTGCCCTCCTCTCTCTTCTGTACCTAGAGCGATAATGTAGCACACACACACAAGATCTCAGTTTCTCCATCCCATCCTTCAAGTGGCTTCGCTCAGTCCATCTTCTCTCTGGAACCTTCCCTGACCATTTCACACTTAACTTTGAATTCCACACATTTGAGCTTTAATTATGTATTGTGTATTATTATTGTTACTATCATTATCATTACTATTAAAGTCTTGTCTTCCCACTACTGTGGAAACTCAGAAGCCCTGGAGGTTGTATTATTGTCTTTGAATTCCCCTAAGTATGCTGTGCGCCATACTCTGAGCTCAGATACTTGTTGATTGAGGAAATGGGAATGCTGATTCCTAAATCAAAGAAATAGGGTGGCCTCTGATGTTCAGCTTGAACTCTAAATGGTTGTGTCCTAAAAGACATAGGATGTAAGAATCAGTCTTCTCAGTTGAGTACATTAGCCTGAAGGGTAGACCATATACCAATACAGTACAACTTCCCATATAACCTCCTCTGTGAGAGGATGTCCTGGAAGTCTGACTATAACTCGATTTACCTTCTAATTTTAAAGCTTTGCTCTTTAATGAACATTTATGTCCTTATTACGGCATTGAAAGAACAATGAATTTCTTCTTCTAACAATGAATCAGATAGTGAGAATATCTTGAGACTCATCTCAGAACATCTTCCTAATTATTATTCTTATATATTCTTATTTCCCTATGTGAGAGAAAGAGCTAAATACTATTCTCTATCTTTAGAGTTAGAGAATTGGATATGTGGAAAAGATGAACTTATCAGAGGTTCTGAAATCTTGCCAAATTGCTGAAATGGATTGCATCAAATAGAAGTCACTGGTTTCTGAATAGTACTCTTTCGAAAGCCCCATGACCTTACCAGCGTATTTAGTCTCAACATTTTGCCTTGAATTACATGAAGAGATCACTAACAGGGGCGCCTGGGTGGCTCAGTGGGTTAAAGCCTCTGCCTTCGGCTCAGGTCATGATCTCAGGGTCCTGGGCTCGAGCCCCACATCGGGCTCTCTGCTCAGCAGGGAGCCTGCTTCCTCCCTTCTCTCTCTGCCTGCCTCTCTGCCTACTTGTGATCTGTCTGTCAAATAAATAAATAAAATCTTTAAAAAAAAAAAAGAGTCACTAACAGTCTTCTTAAAGAGCAGTCTGTGGACACAAATGCGGTAGACGATGAACTACTGTCCAGGTCTCTGGCGTGGTTGATGTTAGAGGTTTGCTGGTCTTAGCGACAGGAAGGTTCACGTAGCGTCTCCGAAGTAAGTAAGCTCGGAATTAGGTCATATTATTTTTGCCACATGGGACCTTGGATTATGACTCCTTCTGAAACAAAGAACTCTCCTACTCTCAAGTGCTTTTCTTTTCTTTTCTTTTTTTAAGATTTTACTTATTTATTTGACAGACAGAGATCACAAGTAGGCAGAGAGGCAGGCAGAGAGAGTAGGAGCCTGATGCAGGGCTCGATCCCAGGACCCTGAGATCATGACCTGAGCCGAAGGCAGAGGCTTTAACCCACTGAGCCACCCAGGCGCCCCTCAGGTGCTTTTCTGACAGAAACGCCAGTTTGCAAGTTCTCAACCGTGCTCAGTTTCCTCTTCCTTAAAGGCTGGAGCGGGGGTGGGATAATGAGGCCGATTTTTCTGGTTGGAGCCTCACTGCATGTTATGACCAGTCTCTATTCCAACAATATTACAAAACGATGCGGAGGCCAGGGAAAGGGGAAAACACCCGTCTTCTCTGTCATGTTGAAACAGTAGAATAGACACTTTGATATTTGGGACAAAATGCTTCAGAAATAGTAAGAGCATAACTGCTGTTTCTTCTTTAAGCTTTCCTTCACTTTCCTATTACCCAAAGAACAAGTTCCAACGTTCGTAGGATTCCAGTGACTTCTGGGTATTTCTGAGATTTCAATTTCTTATAGAGACACTTTTTCCAAAAACAGGATCTAAGGGAGCTTAGCCTTTGTTAGGATTCCTTTTCCGTATACGTTTCCGAACTGACTGGACTGTTTGAGCACAGCCCGGCTTCTCTCCTCCTCTGTCTGTGTGTAGATCCTCATGTTACTGCTTTTTTAAGCCCTTAGAAAACACCTCTCCCAACGTCTCTGACTCAAGTAAAATTCACCTCGTGCCCCCTTACTCTTCTTACGATCTCCCCCTTTTCCATTGTCCTTGTAGAAGCGCAGTTTCTCTGTTCTCGGAAGCTAACGAGCTGAGTTTCTTCAGGTACTTAGTAAAGGGAATACAGAAACGATCCTCGTGGCTGAATTATGCTGTTCATCTAGTCTTCCTCCCCAAAAACATTAAGTCAGCGAGTGTCTCCTCCTCCTCCGGTAAAAATGAAGTACTCTGTGTCAGCCTGGCATGGCCGATCCTAATCTGTTTCGGAAGGCACGTGAATTTGGTCAGGAAACTCTGCCTATAGCTGTAAATAACCATTTGCTACATGCAAAATGAACGCAGAAGACTTGCCGCTTCACAGTGGAAATAGCTTCTAGAATGTTACAGAACTGTGCCCAGAGTTTACGTTGGCGGTCATCTCCATTATTGTTTTTACCTTTCACTAGAGCAGTAGAAAGATCAGGGCCTGGTGGACAAATCCTTTGTAAGCATAGGTCTTGGCCACCCTCCCTCCTCTGTTGCCTTTACTGCCTTAGAGAAGATTCCAAAACTGTGAGCCTTGTCTGCTTGGTGTGCAAAGTGGAACCTTGGGCTGGAGGAGGGAGAGCGCGGTTTGCTCGCTGTCATTGCGTCCACACACACACACTAAACTCTTCCTCGTCTCTCTATCCCAGACACCTAGAAGACCCCAAAATGTTGACTGCACGGGCTCACATATTCTCTGTTCCCTATCCCTTTCTTCATTCTCAAAGGTAATATTCAGGGTAGAGGCAGATTCTTACCGAGCAAAGATAAGAATAGATAATGATATTGCAATGTTCAATTACCAGAAAATGTAGGACTGCTACCTTTGCTGTGGCTGGTAATCCTCTTAGGCAGACTTTGCATACATCAAAGAGGGACTTAATATTTAATTATCCTCAAGGTGCCCAAAGTAGTGGCCCCACAAATCAATGTGTTGCTGGGAAACCAGCCAGCTCCTGCAAAATTCCGCACCGAGTCTGTGGAGCCTGCTCCCTCACTGGTTCGCAGAGAGACAGCAATTTCTAGTTTTCTAATGATTAGTTAACAGAATTAAAAATTCAGAGGCCCTCATTTTTCAACTGCTTGAAAGGCCTTCCTCCCCATTCCAGAAAAGTGCCCTGGCGTGGAGGGCAGGGGCGAAGGGAGGGAGAGAATGTGTGGTGGGGAAGGGATGAATATATGGTGTTCATTCCCTTGGTACAATTTATCTGAGTTTTTCAGGTTTTGTAATTTTCTAGTTAACTGGTGCATGAAAAATATGGGCCAAAATACTGATGTTTCCTCAAAAAATCACATACCCCTTCACCTTATTGTTTTTTCTGTTTCTGTATAAAATAGGACATGTGGCTTAGAGTTGCACCCTTTAAATTTCAATCCGTCCGGATTTGTGGTTACACGTGATCACGGGAAAAAATTAGTTTAAGAAGATTTACTGTCATTATTTTTAAGCATGGAAATAAGCACTGGGCGCGGAGCCCAATGAGGAGGGGCTTGAACTCACAGCCCTGAGATCAAGACCTGAGCTGAGATCAAGAGTCGGACTAGTAACCGACTGAGCCACAGGTGCCCTAGTTTACGAAAACTTCTAATCTTACTACAAATTCCTGCATTTTGCGTACTTTGAAACATGCAAGGACATATTTAACTCTTCTGATTAGAGGCCAGTTTGGTTTCATTTGCCAAAACATTAACAAAATACACACTTCTTTATCAGAGCTCAGAAAATGAACTGTACGACGGGTTCAATATGCAAAGCTAGACTTCGTTTCTTACAAAGAATTTACTGTTACCTTAAATGTCTTCAAAGCTAAGACTCACTGCTATAAATGATTTGCTTAATCAAGCATAGGGTAATAGTTGATGTTAAAAATATATATGCCTACACACATATATCCCACACATAGAAATTATCCATACACATAATATATCTTTAGTAACCCTTGAAACTGATTCCTAGAACCAGAGGAGACTTTCGAAAGCCTGACAGTTCTATAGTCACATTTTATAGAAGAGGACACGATGTCCAGAAAGAGGTTACTTCTTCTGATTTTAGCTTAAATGTCACCATTTCTAAAGTGGCTGTATCCTAAAGTAGGTCCTTAGTCACAATCTATATCATAATGTCTTTAATTTTCTTATAACCATCATTGTCTGCTAAATTCTCCCTGCCTGTCCTTCTGTCCATTATATGAGGTCTTTCTTCTTCCATTAGAATATAAATAACATGAAAACAGGGAGCATACAGATACTCTCAGTAAATAGTTGTTGAATAAATGAATATTAAATCTTTTAAAAACTCATCTAAGGTCACCTTTCAAATGGCAAGGCCAGGACCCCTGAGTTTCAATTTGCTGTTCTTGCCACGATGGGGAAGAATTAGACCATGCTGCTTCCTCCTTATATGCAAGCAAAAATGATTTGCTTGGACTAATGAAGAGCTTTCCTTGCGGAGTGGCCTGGTGCTTTTAGGTTGTTGTGGCTGTTTTGTACTAATTTGCTGTACTCTGCTGACAGTGATTTCTGACCAGCCAATTGCTTCTCAAATGGAAGCAAATGAGTCACAAGCAAGCGTGTTTGTCCAGACGTAAGCAGGAGGTCTGAAATGTTCTAATAGAGCTTGATGTGCTTTTCTCCTAAAATATATTAAAATTGAGAGAGCATCTGTGTTACCGGATTCTGCAAATATTCGGAAACCTTCGAAGGCCCCTCTTGTAGGAATAAGGGTTTTTTCCCTTTAAAGATATTTGCTCTTGTCCTAGTTATCATGGGGGGAAGAGGGGACCATGGATTGGGTATGAAGTACACGTTTACCGCATGTAATCTTTAGAACAGCCTTGCTAAGTCGTTACCATTCTCTGGTTGAGATGAGGTCACGTAACCTGTTGAGGTTGCCCAGCTTGTGAGCGATAGGACTGGAGTTCAAATCCCGTCTGATCCCAAAGACTGTGTTCTTGGCCCCATACCGCACTCCTTCCCACCTGCCAGGGAAAGATACTCAGCACTAACGTTTGGGTAGCCTTGAACTACGTAGAGCGTGCTCTGCTCACCTTCTCCTCTCTCTGCTGTGCCGTTGCCTGGATCGACTATGACTGGGCGTGAGGAATGAGGAGTTTGATTCAGGAAACAGAAAGCACCGCTTCATCTCTTAGCTTTTTTCACTGTCTCCATATAGAGCACTGTGCGTGTTCGCTGCTGCCCAGAACGTTCTGAAGAACGGCGTGCCTAGTAAGAGCTGTAGGTGAACTGTTCACGAAGGAGTCTCCAAGCACAGGTTATGCATTGTTCACCGCGCTGTACTCTGGGGCTAGACGAAGAGACCAGGCCATTAACAGTGAAGTGTTTGGGCTTGTCACACAGAACTGCATTCACATCCCACTGTTATTTACCACTTGCTCGCTCCTTGACCTTGGAGACATCACTATGGGATAGTGCATGTAAATCTCTAGCTTCAGTCCAGGTAAATGGGCCCTGCTGGTGTGGGGACTCCGATCCAGTGGAGCACATAGATACAGAAGCAAAGAAGCAAATTCTCCGAAGACTGTAGATGCTACAGAGATGGCTACACAGTGCATAGGGTTCAAGGGAGGGCACGCAGCCATCTGTGTCTGAAGGCAGTGAGGAAAGCCTGCTCCCAGGAGGTGAGCCTTGAGTGAAGGCAAGAGATGAGACTGGAACAGGCCAGACTACTTCCAGTGTCCTGCATGGGTTTCACCTTGACGGTGCTAAGCCCCCCTGGGAGAGGGATGCCTGAGAAGCAATGTGATCAGATATGTTTTAGGAGAAGCTCTCTGACCTCGGCGTGAATAGTGGGCAGGAGCGGAGCCGGTCAGTGGCAGTGGTCAAGTGGCCTGAATTTGGCCTTGAACTTGGTACCAGCTGTGAAGATAGAAGAGGGTAAAGAAAGCTGAAGGGGTCACTGCCAGGGGCCTGGGGGACTGTTTAGATGTGGCGGGAACAAGAAACACCTATTTGGGGTCCCTCTGATGTTTGCCTAAGTTGCTAAGGACAAAGTGGCACTAGGGAAAAGCAGAGGACAGACTCGTTCTGTTGAGAAGGACACTAAGTTCAGGGCTGTGTTTTACACCTAAACAGCACTTCTGGGGCTCGGGGTCTGTGTGCTGAGATAGGAGGCTCCGCTTACCCCCTTCACTGGGCAGACTTTCTTCACAGCCACGTCCTAGGCCACAAGGACCGCTTTCTGGGACGCACACTTGGGTTTAGTATGTGTCACTGGGTGACTGCTCCACCCCAGGGCTCTCCTCTTAGGATCAGGTCAGCTCGGGACCCACTTGGGCTCTCTGTAGCAGGAGAATCACATCCAGGCCAGGGCCTTGCGCCCAGAGGCGTGAGAACCTCAGCAGCCACGCCGGTCGTGCTAACCTCTCCGTGAGCAGTGCTGTCTCTGCGTTCCTTTTAAGGATTAGCGAGACAAGTCGAAGGACGACAGAAGAGGCAGGAAGCATTTCAACGTTTGGATGTTGGCAGTGGTGAGGCTGTGAAGCAGCTGGAGATGCCTTCTCTGTTTTTTACTTTTGACTTTTTGTTTGGAAAGAATTTCAGGTTTACCCCCCAAATTGCATAAATCATAGAGGCAGTGTAACAGCTCATCAACTCCCGTGAAGGTAGGACTATGGTGATTAATATTACTACATCGAGAATGATCCTCTACCTGATGGTAATTATTTTCCATTCATGAAGTGTGTTGATGGGCATTAATATCTATTTCATATTCACAAATATCTGAAGGAAAACAAGCCTCAGTGTCGGTGCTCTGGGAAGATGCAGATTTCAGGACGAGGCCTCGGTTTAGGGAGGCCACGTTCACGCTCAGCGGCCACAGAGACATTTCAGGGCAAAGCTGTTTTCGTCGGAGAATAGGTGACTCTGTCCGCTTTCTCAAGGACAGTGATTCTCCGATAAGGAGGCTGCATCAACTTGACAAATGGACTTACAGCAAGGGCTAAAGCCACCTAATTCAGTGAGGACAGAAGCATCGCTTCCAGAGACAAAAGGGGAAGAGATATCTTCATGTTTGAGTCACACTTGAATTTGCCCTTTAAAATCCTATGATGTTTAGTTAGAAGTGTCTGTGTGGGGTCATCACTAACCGATCCCCTCCCACCACTGCCCCCATGGACTGGGAAGGAGACAGCGGCATAGATGACTTTCTCTTTCACAGGAGAAAAGGGTAGAATCACACAAAACTTAGGAGATGAACTTGTACGAAATGGCTGATTATTTTCACTCATCTCTAGCAGGCATACTGTGGAGCCATTCCAAATCCTGTCTTGTACAAATAAATGAGATTTTAACAAGAGATGCACATTAACCCATGATCCCATTATCCTAAAACAGCCACATTTCTCCATATGCTTTTTCTGTCCTGTCTAATCTATAGACCTGATTCTTATTAGAAGAACTCACAGCACACATCTAGCTCTCTGCTTTTTTATATGTGGCTGCCACATAAAGAATCCCTGTCACTTACTTCGTCCTCCCGTCTGCCAGTCACTAGACTAGCTCCCTTAGCCACATTCTCTTATTTAATAATCACAACTATCACGTGATGTGTGTTATCTTCGTCTTACAGAAGAGGCAGTTAAGCCTCAGAAAGGTCCAGTAATGTCTCCATAGTATAATGTCTTTCCCTGTTACTCTGACTTTATCAGCACTGTTTTGAAAGCTGTGTATTTGATCAAAGTGCTCTTTATCATTATTTTACGGTCTCCTTGGGGGGGTACGTTGAAGCGCTTGCTAGCCACCTGCCGTTCAGTTATCCTCGACGCTAAACTGTGTTCTGTGGTCACTTCCTCTTGTAGCTGTTAAGGCACATGGTTCAGGTCTCTGTACGCCTCACACTTGCCTTAGAGTGTCCTAGCAGTCTGTATTTTAATAAGAACTGTGATACTTTCTGGAAAAGAGAAAATCTGATTCTTTCCTCGGTCTGCGTTCGCGTTCAGCCTGCACCTTGTTTTCAGATGTTTTGGGGAATTTAAATTCTCATGGTATTAATATCGATCTGATGCTTCTGCACCTTCTGTAAGCCTTTGAGACCCATGGCTTTCACTTTTATTGACTCAAAACAATACTCCCCTCTTTAATTTCTTTGCAGATTATTTGCCAGATTTATAACATCCTGATTTTCTTCAATTTAGGATTAATTTTTGTAACCGTGAATGAGTAACGTTACTAGTTGTGATACGAAAATATATTGGGCCAAAACCCATGTCCTTTCTGTTTGAAGAAGTTTCTTTAGCCAGTCTTTAAGATGAAGGCTGTTCGTGACAGATTATCTTTTAGTTTTCCTTACCTGAGAATGTTTTCATTACCCCCCCCCCTTTTTTTTAAGATTTTATTTATTTATTAGAGAGAGAGCAAGCACAGGCAGAGGGAGCAGCAGGCTCCCTGCCGAGCAAGGAGCCTGATATGGGACTCGATCCCGGGACACTAGAATCATGACCCAGGCCGAAGGCAGCGGCTTAACCAACTAAGCCACCCAGGCATCCCTCGTTACCCCTTTTTATCCTAAAGGTTAGTTTTACTGTATATAGAATTTATAGTTGACAGTTCTTTTAACACTTGAAAAATATTCTGCCACTTTTTTTCTGGCTTCTGTACTTTCAGATAAACAATAACCTGTTACTAAAATCACTCTTCTCTCTATAGGGAATGTATTGTTTTCTTTCTGGCCTCTTTCAAGATTTTTTTTCTTTGTCTTGAGTTTTCAGATCTTTAATTATGATGTGTCTGGGTGCAGATTTCTTTGAATTTACGCTGTTTGGGGCTTTCTCAGCTTCTTGAATCTGTATGTTACTATCATCCACCGAATTTGGGAAGCTTTAAAATGTTATTTCTTGAAACACTCTTTGAACTCTACCTTCTTTCTCTCTTCCTCTGGAACTCTGATGAAAAATGATCTTACCTGGACTATCTTATATTTTTGGTCAGGAGTCAGAAAACTCTGAGTCTAAGTATCCTCCTTCCCTTGGATGAGGGGATATCAGACACTGTGCCTGTGTTGTGCCTCCAGTCCTGTGGTCCCAGGCTAGGTAGCTTTTAGGAGTCCTTTGGTTGTCTTTTTCATTATTTCCAAAGTTTATAATTGTGCTTAGTGAGAAAGAATAGGGAAAAATAGGGTCAGAGCCATTTTGTTTATCTATTTATGTTTATATTTTTGTTTGTTTTAAACAAATTGGACTGATTTTTTTTTTTTTTTTTTTAGATTTTATTTATTTGTCAGAGTACACAAGCAGGCAGAACGGCAGGCAGAGGCAGAAGGAGAAGCAGCCTCCCCACTGAGCAAGGTGCCTGATGCAGGACTCAATCCCAGGACCCTGGGATCATGGCCTGAGCCACCCAGGCATCCCATGTTTATCTTTTTTTATGCCGAAATTCATTTCAAATTTTGGTTACCTGAAATTATTTTTAAAACCCTATAGGATATGATGAACAGGACAAACTTATATTATCTTGGTGAATTTAGATAAATTTAGATATTTTAATATGTAGACACAAATTCTAGATTAGCACTTGTATATCAAAGTATGTAATGATTATCCAGCAAAGCATATTCTTTCTCAGGCTTTAAAAAACACATACTCAAGTGCGTTTTCAGGCACACATTTTCTTCTCTCACAGAGAGTGAGGCTTTTGCAGCTACAGTGGTAGAGAATTTAAAATCACTTTCTTAAGAGCTGAACAGTGTAAACATTTGAAACCCTTTATGATGTGAGAGGGAGTGTACAAGTGTGCCTACCCAAAATGGGTAATTGTGTAAACTGCTATATTTTTCATATTTCTATTTTAAACATGAGTTCAATGCTCTGAAAAGTAAGTTACTAATAATTGAAACAGTTAATGAATTTTCAGAAGAAATGTTTCGTGACAAAAAGGCACTTTTTAAAAGTCTGTGTACACATGAAGAAGGTGTTATACAAAGAAACTCCTAGCCAAATACATTTTAAAAATGGAAACTTATTGGCACACTGATATAAAAACAAACATATGAAGGTTTAATTGATAGTTTTTTTAAAAGATCTTTCTCTCCCTTAGGATACACTTCGTGTCCTAAAAATTGACAAGCTGTTAGTTTTTGAAAAGAAAGAAACCCAAATGATACTGAAAATAAGAATCACTTTTTTCTGATCTCTTCTGCTTCCTGGTAGGCGTCGAGTAACCCGTGGTGGACTCCACAGTCCATGTAAAGGAGAAACCCCTTGTTATTCATTCTGCAGGAGTTAATTATAGCAAGTGGAGTATGGACTCTGCTTGCAACATTACAGACCTACCATTCAGTTGTTTTTAAATACTTTCAAAACACAAAACCTTTTCTTCAAATAAACCGTAAAAACTTAGATTTTAACTCAGAAAAGAGCAGCCATTTACCAACCCCTTTTTCCCGCTGCTGACCGTCAGGCACCTCCTCAGAAATCCTGAGACTTTGGGGGATACTTGGAGTCCATTTAACAGATGAGGGGAAAGAGACTGAGAGCAGGACTGTACAGAAATCACGCAACTACCCGTAAAGCATTATTGGTCAAGACATAATGTCAATAAACGACGCCCCCCGCCGCCCCACCCCGGGTCTCTTTTAATGATTTCCTTCTCAATGGCATCTTCTTTATAAGCCTCATGTCCATCTTCAGTAACAAAAGAGCCAAGAATTTGGCTCAGAAATTCATGGAGTTATGGCCACTCCATGAATATTTAATATCGCCGTTCTGGGCTAAGATAGTTTATAAATGATGGAATGTCTTCATTTATTCATTGGTTTATCCATCTGTTCCAACACTCAGTAAGTGCTGGGCATCTACGGTCCATCAGGCATTATGTTAAGGAGGGGGATAAACCAGTGAACAAATGAAAGTGTCTCTTTTCAAGGAGCATCCACTGTGATGGAAGGAGAAAGGCAATAAGCAAACAGATATGTAATACGTCACACGTCTCATACTTGTACATGCTAAGAAGGGACATAAACCGAGGTGCGAGAGACCGACGGTGGAGGGGAGTGCAGCCTGAGGTGGGCAGTTACACAGCGCCTTCTCCGATGAGGTGACGTTTGAGAGATTTGAAGGAAGTAAGCAAACGAGCCCTACAGGTGTCTGCAGAGAGAATGTGCCAGGCAGAGAAAACAGACCAGAGTCCCCGAGGTGGAAGCATGAGTGATGGCCATGGGGCTCCGGAGCCTGGAGAGGAGTAGACGGTGGGAGGTCGGGTCCCAACAGGTAGACGTCTTGAGTTTGAGACTTTTTTTGTTTTAAACGTTTCTTTATAAATAGGCAAGACTATATTGCCAAACTCCCAATTAGACCGCCCGTTTAAATACTATGGAGCTCATCTGGCTCGTTGAGTCCTCTAGTTCCAGAACATCCTGATCTGATGATAATTACGTATCAGCTCTACTGCTTGCCAGCCACGTTACTGGGACAGAGAAGGCAGTTTCCTCATCTGTAAAGGGAGGTTAATAACACCCGTGCTGTTCTCCACCCAAAGCCATTTTAAGGGTGAACTCTTCCTGGATTCTGAAATTATTTCAAAAACTGTAAAATGCTCAGGGGTTAGTCCATGGAGAGTGACTTGGGGCTTCAGGCAGGTTTTGAAGGATCTGTTGGGTTGCCATGTGAGCTCCGGTTGCCATAGTAATTACCAATCATTTCATAGTACATATCAACTCTTGTGGAAATGCAGAATTCATGCTGTGCCCTGTTCATGTGGCTACTTAGGATTAGAGCCAAAATGACCACTAAATTAAATGCTTTGGAAACATGCATTTGTACAGACAAACTAACAAATGTACAGGTAACCATCCGTTTTCGTTATCCTTTCAAGGTATCTGTCATCTGAGTCTCAGGGACCCAAATGGAGAGAGTCTGTGTTCAGAGAGGCTAGGGAACAGGAAAAGCAGCTGTTGGCTTACTTTTATAGTTAAAACTGCTTTCTAACTTAGCATAGCAAAACCGTCAGCCACAGATGCTGGAGGTGCGATTTGTTTCCGGACTGCCTCGATGTGAAGGACGTATCATTCAGTTACGCAACTGGGGGATGAATTCGTGTTCTTGACTTGGTCAGAACTCCTTCTGCATTAGAAATGGAGATGGGAATAAGAGGATATTTTGTTTGATTTTGATGTGTCACGAAAATCCTATGACGAATGCACTTTAGTCAAATCTTTAAATTTCAAATTAGAGAAATTGTCTAGACAACGTGAAAACTTAGCAGTAATCATGCTAAAATGAGAAGTAGAAATGCATTTATGATAATTTAAATGAAAAAAGTTTGACTAATGTTAAGTATGATGAACTAGTATAATTTCATATACAATAATTCCGCATTTTAACATAACACATATTAAATACCAATAAGCCAGTCCTCTGCTTGTTTGAATTTATTTTTGTAATGAACGTTCAGAACCTTCCTATAATTTGTTCTAAACAATTGTTTAACGTAAGAGTAAGGCTTAGAGCTTTTGAAGATTTTGGGGGGTGAGGGGTGGTTAGGGTGGTAGGGTGAATCTCACCTCTCAACACATTGTAAAAATTTTCAAGAGTGTTTAATCAGAATCATCAAATGTGAATTCCTCTGTAAACCAGTGAAGTAGCCTCTGCCACCAATGTCAAGTGTGTATTTCCACTTCCAGGTAGACATAGCTGACATTGAGAACGAAGAGAACCGCCGCGCTCTCTTCGCGGAACTCCTGGAGTCCAGCCACCAAGAGGCGGAGTTTCAGCACTTGGTTTTGCTCTTGCAAGCTTGGCCACCTATGAGCCAGGACTCCGTGTAAGTGGTAACATAAAGTTACATCTCTTTTGTCTGCTCTTTAGTTTTAAAAATTCAGTACCTTCAAAAGAAATACATAAAATCGGCCTTTAGCAGAAAGGAGAATTGTTTATTTGAAATATTGCACTTTCTTTCCATTTCTCCTTGCCCCTACATGCAAATATTTTACTCAAAAATATCAGACCGTGGTTAGTAATAACATCTGACTTAGGGGTGCCTGGATGGCTCAGTCAGTTAAGCGTCTGACTTCGGCTCAGGTCATGATCTCAGGGTCCCGGGACCAAGCCCTGCCTCGGGCTGCCTGCTCAGCGGGGAGTCTGCCTTTCTTTCTCTCTCTCTCTCCCTCTACCTTACCACCCCCCAACTGGTTCTCTCTCTTTCTCCTAAATAAAACTCTTTTAAAAAAAATCTGATTTATATAGCGACAAAATAATTGTGTTCTAGTATTTTCACCAGGAAATGTTTTGAGTCCCTTTTAACACAGCTTGCAGTGCTAACTTGAGAATCCATATGGAACAAATTGATAATTCGCATTTATTGAGGACACACAATGTTATGTGCAATTTACATATATTACCAGTTCACTGTGTAAGCCTCCCCAGAAGGCAGAAGGAGGAGGGAGTGGAGACGCAGAAGGTAAAGGACTTCAGGCGTCCCGCGGCTGGTAAGGGGAGGAGGCGGCGCTCTACCCGACGCCCGGCCCCCTTCACGGCCCGCGACCCTCCCTGTCCTGCTGAGTTCACAGCTGCCGCTGGTGGCCGCGCTCAGCGGTCCTGCAGTCCCCGAGCTGCCGGCCGAGGCTTCCTTCGGAAGAGGCGGCCAGCTTTTCTCTGAGCACATATGCTTCTGTCATGAACTGCTGCTCCTCGCTGGCCAGAAATAGAAGCCCCCGTGGCCCGGTTTCAGACGCCTGCTTGCCCCCCGCCCGGTCTTTTCCTCCGGTGCTCAGCAAGCCCACGCTGCCTGCGCCGGGGCTCAGCTCCGGGCCTGGGAAGGAGATGTTCCTGGAGATAAATCCATCTGCGAGCAGTTTTTAAAGGACTCTTAAAGAACATGTAGCAAAGACTCTGTCCTTTCTCCCTAGGATGAGACTGTCAAGATTATCCGAGGCAAACCAGGGAGAGCGGCATCTTCGTTTTGTGTCCAGCCCCGTGTCTGTAGAAACGGGGAAGAACGTTTCTGAGATCTCTGTCATGTGTGGCGTGTGTGCCACCCGGATATGCAGCTTTCGACACGACATTCTTACCTTCACTGCTGGAAACCATGCAGTACAGGCTCTCCCGTCATAAAACCTTCGGTTTCCCATGGGGGGCTGCATTGAAGCAGCATTGCCGTTTGGTCCCGGCTGTCTTGGCAGAGCTGCCCCGGGACCCCAGGGGCTTGTTAAAAGCCGTCTCCCAGCAACGCCTGCGTGGCTTGGTTGGTTAAGCAGCTGCCTTCAGCTAAGATCATGATCCCCGGGTCCTGGGATCGAGTCCCACATCGGGCTCCTTGCTCAGCGGGAAGCCTGCTTCTCCTTCTGCCTGTAGCTTTCCCTGCATGTGCACGCTCTAGCTCTCATTCTCTCTCTCTCTCTCCTGATCTCTCTCTGACAAGCAAATAAATAAAATCTTAAAAAAAAAAAAAAAGAGAGAGAGAGAGTCACCCATGCTTGGCTTGCGGAGTCCAGCTCTCCCCTGGGAATCCATTTCTAACCAGCTCCTCTGTGACGATCATGTGCGGTAGATATGGCCCACTAATTAGATTGTCAGTAATGCTTTGCTTTTTTAACAGATGATTAGGGTTGCAGTATAGGTTTCCTCGTGCCCTCAAAATGGATCTCTTGGTCTAAAGAGAATTTCTCAGTATCAAAGTACACTCCCCCCAGTCTATTAGTTTACTGTGGTTTTATGGTTTCTTGTACTTTTAGAACAGTGACCATTTCAAATCACTCACTTACCCACAAGAAGTAAAGTCAGCTTCACTTAAGACATTTATTGCATTTTAAACATTTAATACATTTATAGATTTAAAAAATCTTAGTTTTTAGAGGTACATTCTTTGAAAGCCAGTATAAAGTGAAGTTTGTAAATTGCTAACCCGTGTTTTAAAAACCTCCTTTAAGGGACGCATGGGTGACTCAGTCATTTAAATGTCTGCCTTCAGCTGAAGTCGTGGTCCCAGGGTCCTGGGATCGAGTCCCACTTCAGGCTCCTTACTCAACAGGGAGCCTGCTTCTCCCTCTCCCTGCCACTCCCCCCGCTTGTGCACTCTCTCTGTCCCCCTCTCTCTCTGACAAAGAAAATCTTTAAACATAAATAAATAAAAACCTCCTTTTTTAACTCATTAGAGTCAAACCATTACTGGTCCTCTTACCCCTCCTACCAGCCATACCTATTTCCAAGAGGGAAGCTGAGGGTGGGTCAAATAACGTCTGTTTTGGCTTTTTTCCTGGGCCAAATTGGTATTTTATCACAAGAGACTCTATGATGGGACACTTTCAAAATTGTTTTTTTTTTTTTTTAAAGATTGTATTTATTCATTTGACAGTGAGAGGAGAACAAACAGGGGGAGCCGTGGAGGGAGAGGGAGGTCAAGGTCCTTGATCCCAGGACCTGGAATCACGACCCTAGTTGAAGGCAGATGCCCAACCGACTGAGCCACCAGACGCCCCAAAATCTGTTCTTAAGAGTGGTTTTGAGTACCTTTTTTTTGGTTGGTGGATAATCCAGTGTATGACTTCAGCACTTCGGAATAACACCCCCATAAAGGGAGGGAGGGGAGAAAGAGTGGGAAAGGCAGGAAGAAGGGAAGTAGAGTGTGACAACGGTTGAATGTTGCCAGTTAGCACAGTAAAGTTAAAAACTAAGAAATTTGCTTGATCCACCTGACTGCTAATTGACTGAACCAACTTGGGTGTTTTAGTTTTTTGTGCTTTTGTTTTATAGGTATTTTAATCGTGTGCGTTATGTGACTGTCATACATTTTATTGTTAATGAATTAATATTTAAAATTTTGTTTCAATTTTTAAAATTTTTTATTTAAATTCAATTAATTAACATATAGTGTATTACTAGTTGCAGAGGTAGAGTTCAGTGATTCATCAGTCTTATATAACACCCAGTGCTCATTACATCATGTGCCCTCAATGTCCATCACTCATTTACCCCATCCTCCCACCTTCTCCCGCCAGCAGCCCTCAGTTTGTTTCCTATGATTATCTCTTATGTTTTCTCTCACTGTCTGATTTCTTCTTGTTTTATTTTTTCCTCTCTTCCCCCGTGATCCTCTGTTTTGTTTCTTAAATTCCACTTATGAGTTGAGATCATTTGATAATTGTCTTTCTCTGAGTGACTTATTTCACTTCAAATGGCAAGATTTTTTGTGTTTTTTTTTTTTTTTTTTGGCTGGCCGAGTATATTCCATTGTCTATATACACCATGTCTTCTTTATCCATTTGTCTGTCGGTGGACATCTGGGCTCTTCCCATAGGTTGGCTGTTGTGGACATTGCTGCTATAAACATGGGGGTATAAGTGCCACTTTGGATCACTACATTTGTATCTTTAGGGTAAATACCCAGTAGTGTGATTGCTGGGTCGTAGGGTAGCTCTATTTTCAACTTTATGAGGCACCTCCATGCTGTTTTCCAGAGTGGCTACACCAGCTTGTATTCCCACCAGCAGTGTAGGAGGGTTCCCCTTTCTCCATCCTTGCCAATATCTGTCATTTCCTGACTTGTTAATTTTAGCCATTCTGACTGGTGTGGGTTTTGATTTCACTGGGGTTTTGATTTGTATTTCCCTGATGCCTCGTGATGAGCATTTTTTCATGTGTTTATTGGCCATTATGTATGTCTTCTTTGGAGAAATGTCTCTTCATATCTTCTCCCCATTTATTGATTGGATTATTTGTTCTTGGGTGTTGAGTTTGGTGAGTTCTTTATAGAGTTTGGATACTAACCATTTATCTGATAAGACATCTCAAATGTCTTCTCTCATTTTGTCAGTTGTCTTTTGGTTTTGTCAACTGTTTCCTTTGCTGTGCCAAAGCTTTTGATCTTGTTGAAGTCCCAATAGTTCATTTGTGTCTTTGTTTCCCTTGCGTTTGGAGACTTATCTAGCAACAAGTTGCTGCGGCTGAGGTCGAAGAGGTTGCTGCCTGTGTTCTCCTTAAGGATCTGGATGGATTCCTGTCTCACATTTAGGTCTTCCCTCCACTTTGAGCCTATTCTTGTGTGTGGTGTAAGGAAATGGTCCAGTTTCATTCTTCTGCACATGGCTGTCCAATTTTCCCAGCACTGTTTGTTGAAGACACTGTCTTTTTCCATTGGGCATTCTTTTGTGCTTCGTTGAAGATTACCGTAGAGTTGAGTGTCCATTTCTGGGTTCCGTGTTCTGTTCCATTGATCCGTGTGTCTGTTTTTGTGCCAGTGGGTTTTTGGTTGTATTCCCCTGGAGGAAAATACATGGAAAGCATAATGGATCCATCCTTGTGGGAGATTTATAATTCTCATCCAGTGTATTAAAACTGGCTGGTGAAAAATACATTTTGATAATTCACGTCCACGCTGCATGGGCCATTGGGGTGCGCTGTTTTGCCAGCCACTGGTTCCGCTGCCTTGAGGCGGCCCATTAGAGAAAACCCAGGAGAGTGGAATTCAGCCTGTGCAAGAGAAAAGCAGAGGGTGAGTCCTTGAGTGTAAGAAGACTCCCCAGTCCTCCAGACCCTCTCAGAGCTTTGTTCGTCCCTTGAAATAAGCAGTATTCTTTGTCCTCACACAGTGTTCGTTTGAGCCGAGATACAAAGGCTTTGCCAAAGGCTAGTATTGTCAGTCCCTTTGTCATTGTTACACTTGACATTTTTCTTAGGGGATAAGGAATGAAGTCCTTTGAAGGGAAGAACCACCTTAGGTGTTCAGTGTCTAGAATCTAGAGCTGTGCTAAGACAACAGACTTACAAATAGTAAAATTGTTTTAAATAACACTATAAGCAAAATTGGTAACCTGTTCCTGGGGCCATGGAATGAATGTACCTTTAACGTGTTTCTGGAAATGCAAATTGTGAAGTTTGTATGAAACACGGGGTACTGACATCCAGAGAAGGGAAACAAAAAGCAAACTCGTATGCTTTTATGTTTTAGAAATAAGGAAACTGGGGACTCCTGGGTGACTCAGTCCATTAAGCAACTGCCTCCGGCTCAGGTCATGATCTCAGGGCTCCTCACTCATCAGGGAGCCTGCTTGTCCCTCTGCCCCCTCTCTGCTCATGCTCACTCTCTCTCTCTCTCTCTCTCTGACAAATAAATAAATAAAATCCTAAAAAGAAAGAAAGAGAAAGGGAGAAAGAAAGAAAGAGAAAGAAACTGCATGAGGGACACAGTGTGGTCTCTGTACTGCTTGCCTGTGCTCCCAGGTGACCTCCGCTGTGCACTGCCCTCGCTGGCCCTCACCCCTGCCCTGGCCCTGAAATCCTTGTCCTAATCCGAGGCTCAGCGGAAGCCAGTATTTAGGTGGCCAATACTCAGATCTGCCTGCTATTGAGAAGGCACAGTTACAGACATCATTCACTGAATAAAGCGATTTTCTTAGGAAAATATTAAATTGCTTTCTCAGAGTAAGGAAACCTGAGGCCCAGAGAGGCTGAGTGGCTTCCCCAGTACCGATCATCTGGGCTGAGAGCGTTGAAGTGACTTCCCTGAGACACCCAGGTGGGAAGCCGGGGAGCCGGCCCGTGAGCCCGGCGGGAGCTCCGGCCTCCGGGCCGCTGTGCTCTGAAGGTCTGCCCGCAGCCCCCACACTGCTGGGCACTCGGTGATGCCCCAGCGAGCTCTTTTCTCTCCGGGAGATGTTCTCTTTTCTGCAAGAGGGACTTGAAGGAACACATCCTCTGGATTGTGACTGCCCTTTGCCAAAGAGCATTTCACTTCACGAGGTGGCAGTTCTTTTCTTTCTTAACATTTCGCATCCCAGTTGTTACAACATTAACCATTCATTCTCAGTGCCTCGTGTTTTTCTCCCTCAGAACCAGCATAACCAGCAATCCGTGGGTGAGGCTGATGACCGGGATGCTGACCAGGTGCGCAGCGGAGAACAGGGACGGACTGGGGAATGAGATCTTGAAAATCTGCCGCTCTTTATACAACACCAAGCAGATGCTCCCTGCAGAGGTGAGTGGAGAATTCCAGTGGTTTTCCTGGGGGGCAGCCCTTCCCTGATCCAGAGTCTTTAAGAGAAGCGGCGTCAGCGACTGGGCTTGACGAACACTGAGCGTAAGTTATCAGGAGGCAGAGGCCCATAATTTGGAACAGATCAAACGAAGGACAGCCACGCCGAGAGGGGGCTTTGAGGAGGTTTTCTCTGCCTATCCCCTTTACAAGCCCCAGAGTGTAACTCAGCCTTCAGTTCCTGTGGGAAGCCCTCTTATGTCGAACTTAAGCTCCCATGCCTGGGGTCTTGGGATCCAGCCCGTGTACTGTCTCTGCCCGAACCGGGCCAGCTGGTAACAGAGCAGTAAGCCCCGGCGCCCCTCTCAGCAGGTGCCAGCCTTCTGCCGTCATCGTCGTGAGATGGCATGACCACGATATGTATTCTCTGTAAACGTGGACGAAACACAGCCGCCTCCACTTTGACCATCATTCTCTTTGATCCCATAATTTGGCTGTCTCTGAGGTGTTTGCTTAATATATATATAAATTTGTGTATTCTCAAATAAGTACATATTAATTACAGCTCCCTCCTGTGAGCCCGACCTCAGCAGTGTATTGTTTGAGCAATTTTTACATGTCTTAAATGTAAGCATTTGGATAATGGCACTAAATTGATTAATTGGTTTTCAAGTTTCTACCATGTAGGAGATAAAATAAAATTATAAATATGATTCTTTGAATCCTCACTGTAATCACTCAAGGAAAATATTCTCATTAGGAATGTACATTTAATGACTTGTTTTCTGAATGAGGGTCTGGGTGTTTTCTGATTAAATTTTAAAATATTTTATCCCTTGAAAGAAGTCTTCCAACGACCAGAACGACAAAATTCTTCTGTAAGATATTGAACCTTTTATACCCCGCCATTGCGTCAGCTACTTCCTTACCTGTGGTGTGTTGGGCTGTATTGTGAGCCCTTGAGGGTTGCAGCCACGGCTGTGTCACCCCCTCTCACCTGCGGTGGGATTTAGCATGCTGTGTGGAGCTGGGGACTCCATGCAGTTTGTCGTCCCTCCAGGGTGAGTAGTATATAAACAACGAGGGTTCATCATGACCTTAACATCGGTTGAGATCAGGCTTTGTTAGATCAGGACCAAATGTGAGAAGGGCCCCGCCAGTTCTGGTGAACCTTGGCTGGGGAAACACGATTTAGGGTCGCAAGCTGGGTAACAGTGATGCCCGGCACCCACTGGCACTCTCGGCTTCCCACTCCCACCATCTGGTTTAACCTTCGCCACCACCGGAAGGAGGTTCCTTGACCTTCATTTTTTAGCAGATGAAACAGAGGCTCTGAGAGCAAAGGTCCTGTTTCAGGTCACTCAGGCAACGGATGGCGGACCTGGTCCCCAAACGGAGGCCCTGCTTGAACGCTGAGGAGAGAAATCCTTCCACGGGAGCCGCTCTTACCCCAACTGGGGTGTTCGCGTATTGAATGTGTTATATGTAGTTGTGTGAGTTTTACTGTCATTTCCCCCCTTTCCTAGGGTACTTTTTCAAGAATGGCCTGTAGTCTGTAAGGCCTGGATTATTGGTGTTTTAGGTGGAAGGGTGTTCGGATCTCCATCATTACCTGGAAAAGTTTGTTAGCTTACTTAAATATCCTCCTCGGTTTGGTTTTGCTACAGTTGGTGCTGAGGCAGGGAAGGGAAGTTAGCTGAGAACACGGCCGCAGCATCTCTGACCTTCAGCACATACTGTTAGCTTTGTAATCAAGGTTAGCAACAGTTACATATGTTAGTGTTCAGGCCCCCGGCGATGGATGATTAACACATCCGAGTGTCCAAAGCAGAATGAGTACTGTTAGCGTTGAACTTGAAGTTTTAGGGGGCGACCTACTAGGACATAGAGGAAAAAGTCTGTTCTTTTTTTTTTTTTTTTAAATATTTTATTTATTTATTTATTTATTTATTTGACAGACAGAGATCACAAGTAGGCAGAGCAGTAGGCAGAGAGGAGGAAGCAGGTTCCCCGCTGAGCAGAGAGCCCGATGCGGGGCTCGATCCCAGGACACTGAGATCATGACCTGAGCCGAAGGCAGAGGCTTTAACCCACTAAGCCACCCAGGCGCCCATGTTGTTCTTTTTTATTGACTAATGAATCATAAGTGATGCTTTGTATTTCCTATTTTTAAAAAAGGAGTCAGTGATTAAATGAGAAACTAAATAGCTGTGAAGATTCGGCCTCCCCGGCGCGCTCCTATGGCCAGCTTGAGGCACTTTGACAAATGGAGTGATATTTTATCTGCCGTGGCCCTGCTTGATCTAAGAATCTCTGGACCAGTGATTCCTGAGTGTTTTAGGGGAATGAGAATGGATAGCGCCGTGCCGTAAGCCCACGTCCGGTAGCATCGTCCTCACACGCCACAGAGAGGGATCTCCGTGGCTCTCCTCTTCACTGGGACTGGGAGCACCTGAAGGGCAGGGACAGGAGCTGCACTACAGCAGCCGGAGGCCCAGCGAGGCATGAAATTGTGCCGTCCTGTTGCACATGGGGCCAGAGATGACCTGTGTTCGTGGGGAGAGCACCAGACGCTCCAAACCTACCTTTTCTGACCTCTGAAACAAGCTTAGATTGTGTCATCTCCGAGGCGACTCTAGTTCTAAGTGTTCTTCAAGGTCTCCAGGCCTTCGAGGAGGACCTGAGGCAATCTGTTAGGACTCACAACTTTTCCATGGGTCCGCCGTTTTCTTGGGGGTGGCAGAAAGGTACCAGATTGAGCCCCATTTTGAAGGAGGTCCTTATCACTTGTCTGTTCCAGTTTGATGAGATGAGGGGTAATTATCATCAAATGAGTTGTGTTGCCACGGTTTCTTTTGTTTGTTTTTCCTTATGCAGCCTCAGTGCTCTCTTTTAACTGGGTACATGTACAGATTTTTGTCTTAGGATGCCATGATTAAAGGAATCTTGCCAAGGTTATGTACTATTTTTATTGATTGTTAACTGTGCTCAAATGTGAGTTAAAATTGTTACAAAGGAAGGAACACTGTAATTAAGAAATGGAAATGTCTTGTTAAGTTTATTTTACTGCATTTGGAAATTACACAGTCTAATTTCAGAACTGCATAATGTTGAATTCACCGTGGTGGGAAAATTATCCATGACTCACTTTTTTGTAACCCAGTACCTTTGGTTGCCTTACTCTGTGGTTTACAAAGTACCTGTGCCTGTCTGGGACAGGGTACTTAAAAGGACTTAACCTTTTGCTTCATCCGCATTTCCCATCCCCCCAGTAAGTTCCCATATTTAGAGATTTTTTTTTGTTCTTCGTGACTCTTGAGAACGGCTTTACGTGATCCCTGCTGTTGTTCCTGGTACTTGTTTACTTCCGGTCATGCTGGTTTCGCTGGCGGAAAATATTACCGGAAGGATAAAATCAATGTTGCTCATAGGTCATGTGTCCTACAGTCTGGAAAGTTCTGTATTCTCCTCCTTAGCTTGTATCCATGGCAATATATGAAACATTCTCAGGAACGGGAGATATTCCGAATGAGAAATTAGCACAAAACAGATTCTCGGCATTTACAGATTTAAAATTCCAAGTTCCAGCTATTTGTGACCGACCCCGAAGGTCCCCGGTTTCATGGAGGTACAGCCAGAACCAGCAAGAGTCCCAGGGGCGTTGGGTCAGGTGGGTGGGAGTTAGACGCCCGCTGATGAGTGAGCCTAGCTAATCTCCAGCAGCTAAGTCTCAACGTGATTGTTCCCTCTCGCAGTTGAGTTACTTTTGATAATGTCTGGAGTTCGATTTTCAGATCAGGTGACACCCATCCCTGTACACCTTGCCCCACGCTCCTGCCACAGGCCCTGCCATGTCTTCAGGCACAGGATAGCCCAGGATGAGCAGGAGGACTGGTCCTGCTTCTCTGACACCCAGCAGCCACAGGAGCCGTGGCCCGGGGCCTCACCATAGATGACAGTCCCCTGGGTTCTGGCCTGCCTTTGGGCCCAGACATACCTGTTCCTCTGCATTCGAGGTCTCTTATTCTGTATCTTGATGGCTAGACAGGTTTGAGCTGGGAAGGTACCTGGGGGGTGTTTTCTGGTTCTCTTTGCTATTTTGACCTTTCTTAGAGCTCCCAAAATCCCTCTATAAAACTCCTGATACACTGTCTTCTTGCAACAGAGGGGAAACTACGCAGAGAACCTAGTATAGTCGTTAAATTGGGAGTACTTAGCCAATCACTGTTAGCTAAGAGATGAAAAGTACTCAGCAGCTCAAAAAGGACTCCTCCGCTCTTAGATGTCCTTCATTTTATCCTTCTGGTAATATTTTCCATCAGCAAAACCGTAAAGGCCACAATTCAGCAAGTGCCATGAGCAACAGCAGGCATGACCTAAAGGCATTCAAAGAGTCATGAAGGAAAAAAAAAATCCTCTAAATATGGGAACTTAGTCAGGGGACAAGAAACGGGATGAAGGAAAAGGTAAGTCCCTTTAAGTGCCCTGTCCTAGACAGCTAGGCAGACACACCTCCTCATCATCTGTCCAGGTTGTCTGCTCCGAAGGGTATCCAGGTTATTTTGATAAAACTTGTCCTCAAAGCTGTTGTGCTGTGCTTAGTCTAAGTTATCATAAAGTGCTGAGAAATGCCTCTTTACCTAGTACTGATAACTCAGTCAACGAGTAGATATGAGATGAGAAGGAATTATATACGAATATTTTAAGGTAGAGTATATACCAAGCAAGTCTGGAATACAGAGGAGGGAAAGTGAGGCAGATGAACAGATGAATAATTACGATAACAGAGGAAATGTTTACGAAGTATGGCGGGAACAGAGGAGTGCTGGGCCTGGGAGATCAGAGGTGGCTTTGTAAGACTTGGGGTTTTCCTGTGCCCTTTTTAGCGGAGACCCTAAGAACCAGTAAGGGTCTCGCAGGCAGAGAAGCAGCAGAGGTTGAGGCTTGTGCAGGGACCAGAGGAATGCGGGAGCTCATTGTGTCTGCTTCACTTCCAGGACGGTAGCCACGGCCGTGTGTGGTTACTGAAATTTAAAGTGAAGGACAATTGAATAAAAATTTAAAAACAGTGCCTCGATTACACTAGGCCGATCTCACTAGCCAACATGCGGCTCCTGGCTGCCATGTGGGACAGCAGAGATCCAGAAAATTCCCTGGTGGCCGGAAGGTCTCCTGGGCACCAAGGAATGTGCAGGTGGGGGAGCATTGCTAGGACGTTCCAGGAGAAGGAGGGAGACAGAAGCAAGTTGGTGGGCGGCGGCTATGTGAAACTGTCATGATGGGAGTTTCTGTTTCATCCTCCCAAATACTCTCTGCAGGTTTAGGCATCTCAGTTACAAATCTGCGTTTCTCTTTGGCCCAGATGCTCGGTGAGACTGTCTGACTGTGTACTTTAGGGCTCACAGGGGACTTTTCTGACTTAGGATCCATGACGATTGAAGTACACACCTTACAAATCTGTTACCTGCCGGTGTTGATCAGTTTCACACAAGGTTGTGTAGCAGGACCTTCCAATCTGAAACTGAAGGCCTTGCTGATTTCCAGTAGACACGCTAGGGGGAAAGGTGAAAACACTACAGTGAGCGGAATGCCAGAGAGGCCTTTATCCTGGGCTTTAAATAGGAGCTTCTTGTTTTATCTATACTTTATAATAATGCAAAGAAATTATGAAAATGTCATAAATTTGAGTTTTTCTTCTCTGATGTGCCACTCTTGGAGGAGGGCAAGAGAAAGACCAGTCCCATGGCATTGGTTGTGGGTAGAGATTTCTCAGTTCTTTCAAAAACAGCCCTTGCTTTGTATAATGAAGTTGCACTCATTGTCTGGTCCTTGGTCCAGATGTTCTGTTCTTTCTGTTACAGCTAGTTAGGACACTGGGGAGCATACAGCTCGGCAGGGAGGAAGAGCTTGCAAATTTATTGTCTATTCTCTTGTACTTTCGTTGTGAAGGATTATCATTTGTTATCTTATATAAAAGTCTGCTCTCTGATGACAGGTTCAGCTAGGATAATAAAACGCTGAGGACAAAATTCAAATGTATATGTGGAGATCCAAATGCATTTTCATTTTTCTGGACCACAGATAGTTTTCATGAAACGTTCGGTTCACCTTGACATTAGAATTATAAACAGGTTTTTAAGTGTTTAAGTTGCTGGCTTTTCTTGTTGCAGAGGACAACTAGATATTGTTCATAATAACAACTGGTAATAATGTTTATCATTCGTAAAGTGTCTAGAAGATTCCGAGCATTGTATGTTACTATTCATTAACACTTATTCTCACACACACACAAAACTGCAAAGCAGATATAATGACCTCCATTTTGCTGTTGAGGAAACTAGAGCTCTGGAGAGATTAGAAGAATAGACTGCAGTCCTCTATCCATCCAGGGGGACCCTGGGCAGCCGTGAAATGCAGTGTCTGGTGAGTATCAGGTGAATATCAGAGCTCAGGGAGATATTTACTGTCTGTTGTGAAATGAAGGAAGCAGGTACCAAATACTAAATCAGCGTGGCCCCATCTGTGCTCCATACATGCACAGACACACAACACTCCTACGAAAAGGTGTGGAAAGAGACCCCACCAGAGTAGTGCCTGGGATATGGAGTGCCTCCTGCCTCCTCGCTCACCCGATTGTACTTGCGCTTTCAGGCCGTGAGGGAGCTGTGTTCACTGCTGCTCAGCCAGTCCCTGCTGCTCCCAGCCCTGAAACTTCTCCTCGAGAGCCGGGATGAGCGCCTTCACGCCGTGGCGTTGGAGCACGTCACCGCCGTCGGCCAGGTATTCCAGGGGGACTGACTCTCGTGTGTGTTTCCGAGAAATGAATTTGCATTGTCATTCTCATAAATAATATCCATGATTTATCTCAGACCATTTTATCTGCAATGTCCTCTGACCACAGTAGCTCTTTCTGTTTTGTCTAAGAAGTAAATATGTATTTTATAAACATGGACTAAACTCCTCCCATGAATCAGACTCCGTGTTTATGTGCTGAGAATACAAAGCCGAATAAGGAAGCAGTTTCTCTAGAGAAGCAGCCTGTTAGTCCCTTTAGGGAAATGTCGAAGCAATCCAGGACCAGTGGACTTGTCCTCGCAACCTGAAATCTGGATCGAAGGAGTTTGTCGCGGCAGTCGGGCTTCTGTGCCTGGGTCTAGGTGTTTGGTTATGTGCTAATTAAAGGTGAGATGGTGGCTACGAGTTACGTTTACTGGAGCCATCTGAAGTCTCAAGCTCCTATTTCCTCTGGCAAACTAAAGTGCCGTTGAAGCAGTGTCTTGGCTTGAGGAATGACATACTAAAGTCAAGGCCTGGGATTTCTCCCTCAAGGCTGCTTGTCTTGTTATCGTGATTAAGGAAGAAACTTGTTCTTGCCTTTTAAAATTTTACACTTTGGGAATAGATAGCTCAGGGTTGTGTTTTAATGAATTTGTGTTGTATGATCCTTACCGAAACCCTTCTGTAGGGAGACCGTTCTTTCATTTGAAGTTTTGTGAGTGTGTACACACACCACACGCACGCAATTTTAGGTGTGTGGGTATATTCACGCATGTGAGTTTTTCACAGAAATGTAAGGGGATGTTTTCCAGGGACCAGAGAGGGGAGGGGAGTTCTAGAGCGGAAGGTACAGACTTGCCAAACGAGACAGTGAAGAGATTTAATAACAATGGATACAGAAAGTTAGGTATATGGTTCCAGAACACGGACCATAATTGCATTTGGAAATGGTCATAATGAACAAAATGAGAAAAATCTAATGCGTTTATTCATTGAGGTGTAATTCTGAATTCTGTAAAGATTTTGGGACTAGCCTTCATTATCACTGAAGACTGGTTAGAGCAGGGCTTCTCTGGAGACTAGACGGAATTAGGGAGAGCAGGGGACCTGTGTGCTGGGAGCCCGCCCGTCCATCCGCACTAACATAAACATTGCATTACGTGGGGAATTTACAAGAAGCTAAGAATTATGGTGGATTCTTTTTTCCTTAGCCTGTTTTTTTTTGTTTTTTGTTTTTGTAATTGTAAATCCAAGAAATCAGGAAGAAGGGAAAAACGGAGGAAAAGCAGACTGCATATTTTCAGTGCTTTTCCTCCTCATCACCACCGCACCCTGTGTTAGTGTCGCTGCTTAAGTATTCCCACTAAATTTGCCATGGGCCTCTTCGAGAATAAAACAGTGATGTATTATACATTGCCTTTCCATATTCGTCGTGCGCAGAGCTCGCAATGCAGTTCGAAATTGCATAGGCAAGTGTATCAGTTTTCATTTTAAAGATTCTTCATCTCCAGGGCATCTCAGAGAACTGCAGCTAGCACTGGGGCTCCCTAACGGCTGCCCACCACCCCCCCAGACACGCCCCCACTCCCTCTACCCTGCCCCACCCCCTACACACACACACACACACACTTTCAGAATAAAAAACCAAATGGGAACCTTGCAGCACCCAAGTCATTTTGAAGTGGTGCTGATTTACCTCTGTACCACTTTGATCTGACGTGCAGCCTTGTGCTAAAACTCTGTGGTTTTGAATAGGCCGGTGGCCTGAGGCTGGTTTGCCTGGGGTTGTGATGATAACAGTGACACCTCTGTGGCCTCTGGATGCAAAGTTCCAAAGCAGAGGAGTCAGTTGCTGAGCTAAGTCGCCAGGACCCTCACCTGCGGGCACTGGGTCATGAGACTTAACGGTAACCTCTCCAGCTAGGGCTGGATGTTCCCATCAGGTAACCCGTCTGTGACCCTGAAATGTGTTCATAAAAATGCCTAGTATCTTCAGACCTGGTGCTAAAGTTTGGCAGAGTTTTCCAATTCTTATGTATTTTTAACTTCATTTTGAGATGATTTTAACTTTGCCTTCAACTGTGGGAAACACTGCGGCGAGATCCGTTACACCCTTCGTCCAGTTGCCAACAGTGGTGATGTCCGGCGCAGCTGCCGTGTGGCGTTCTAGCAGGACGGGAGCAGACGGATTCAGATGCCAGTCGTTTGACACACCCTCATTCGGGGGGAGTCTGTGTGCAGTAGCGTCGCACGGAGATTTGTGTCACCCCCACCCTGGTCAAGATACAGAACGGTTGCATCCTGGGGATCCCTCCTGCGACCCTTCAGAGCCACGGCCACCTTCTCTCCCTCCACCCCCCGCCCCGCGACACCTGCCCCCCCCCCGCCGGCAGCCTGTGGTGGCTACTCACCTATTCTCCACCTCCGTCACTTTGTCATCTCAAGAATACTAGGTGTCGTTCGTCACTCTCTCCCAGCACCATTGAAAGGTCGTGTGACACTTCTCTAAGGGAAGAGTCACAATGGGCCTTTTTGCAGAAATCCTCACCCGCCATTTTTATTTTATTTTATTACAATTTTTTTTCTGACTAGCTGTTTTTAAATCCTATGTGGTATTGCAGTGGAAGGTATAATACATCTGCTTTTTTTTTTTTTTTTTTGCTTTCTTCTTTTGTGTTTATTTTGCTATTCACTCCATCCATTAGGAGAGGGCCTGAGTTCACTGGTAACTTCAGTTTCCCCCTTACGATGATGGACGCTAGTTCCTGTTGACATTATAAGAAAAAGTGTCCAGCACAGGGACCCTGATAGGCAATTGCTCCTGCAAACTTGTGGACCGAGGTGGAAAGGCGCCCTCCCACTCGCTGATCACATGTGTTATTCCACTGTAAGCCGTGAGACGCTGACAGTTTTGTGAGTGTTTACAGCTGCACGGATGGCGCGTGAGTGCTGGTGCCCGAGGTTGTACCCGCTTCGCCTCCAGTAGCGGTGCTTGCTTCCTTCTCAAAGCTCTTCTGAAATTTGCAGACCTCTAGTGTTGAGCGTGTAACCTCTTACAAACGGCTAGCAGTCTCTTTCCCGAAGAAATAGAAAGTCTGTCTTAGAGATTACGTTGTTGATGAATAATTAAAACCCTGGTGTGGTAGAGATCTTCTTCAGCTAACGATGGGGTTACGTCCCAATGAATCTATCATAAGTCGAGAATATCATAAGTCAAAAATGCATTTAATTCACCTAACCTACAGAACATCGGAGCTTAGCCTCACCTACCCCACGCATGCTCCAAATGCTTCCGTTAACCTATGGCAAAATCAGCTAACACAAAAGCCTATTTATAATAAAGTATCGAATATCTCATGTAGTTTGTTGACTACTGTGCTGAAGGTGAGAAACAGAACGGCTGTGTGGGTGCAGAAGAGGGTGGTCAGCGTATCAGATGTTCACCCTCGTGGCCGGTGGGCAGCAGTGGCTTTGCCCAGCCTCATCAGGGAGATCACACCGCGTGTTGCTAGTCCAGGAAAAGAGCCAGAATCCAAACGCAGTGATACCTACTGAATGTGTGTTGCTTGTGCACCTTTGTAAAGTCAAAAAAACCATAAGTCGAAGTTAAGTCGGGCTGTCTGTCCATCAGCCTCGGTGAGATGTGAGAGCATCGTTCAGGGGTTACAGAGGGAGGGTATAAGGTCTAATCACACCTAATTAAGCATTTCTCTCTGAAGCTAATAACCACCATCTTTCTGATACCATCTCTTTGCCAGGCATTGTCATAGGCACAGCCTTGCTTTCTCTTCTTAATAACCTTGTGAGAAGATCGCATTCTAGTTTCGCAGATGAAAACACAGAGACTCAGAGGTCATCCGGCTAGTAGGAGCCGGTGTTGAAATTGAAACGCTGGACCCAACATTCAGAGCCTGTCCTCAGCCATGCCATGACGGGGCAGGCTGTCTTACGGTGGACGTGGGTTCTCTCTGCAGAGAAAGGAAATTGCTGGAAGCATCTCGCATCATATTAGCTCTGAAAGAGACTTGGGCAGAGCTGGTCTAACAGCCTGGCCCCCACAGGGCTTCCTTCTTCAAACCCGCTCAGACTCCGAGGTCAAGCGCTCTTGGGGGCCGGGAGCTCACCACATCCCGGGGCGCCCCCACCAGTTTCTGATAACCCTCGTGGTACGAGGGCACCTGCAGGTCGAAAGCTGCACCTTTGTCTTGATCGTCGCCCTGCCCGATGGAGCTGCTCAGAGTAGTTGCTTCTGGGGACCGTCCTTCGCGTGTTTCAGTATCGGGGAGTCTCAGCCCCTTTCATCTTGCCCGGAAGGCACAGGAACCTACCAGCATTACTGACAGTGCACCCGTGTCTGGGTTGGAGGGAGAGCCTCCAAGATTCCCAGAAGCGCATCTTTACATTAAAGGTGTTATACAGAACCAAGAAGCCCTCCTTTCTTTGTCCCCTCTTTAACTCTATCCAGGTTTCCAACTAGTTCCTCCTTAGTGAGAGTCTCTTCTGCTCTGGAGGGCTTCCTCAAAACTGCCGTCTCACACGGTTCTTAGCTGGGTACCTCTGGGGACGGGCAGCTCACTCCCTGTAGGTCGATCTATTCGATTTCTACGCCACACAGATAGTGAACAGCATGGTACTGGGTGTAGGGTGAGGACTTTTGTGAAGATCAAGTAAAATAACATCTTATGTTCAAAGGAATTACGGGGAGAGTCACATGTGAAACAGTTAATTGCACAGGAAATGAAAGTAGGAAGGAGGTAGGTACAGAGTGTGGAACCACCAAACTCAGGGCCCTTGTGCAGCATTTGCTGTGGTCATAGAGGTGAGCAAGCTCGGCATTTCAACGATTCTCTCCCGTTGCTAGAGCCTACGTTAGGGGATTTGTCCTCGTTTTGGTTTTAGAAGAGGCGGACTGTGAAATTCCGTGCCGGGAGGGGGACTAGTGCTTCCGTGGAAGGGGGAGTCTGAATAGCATTCAGACAAACAGAGAGACAGAAGAAACCCTGTGGGCATTTTTCTTATCCCAGTACACAATTGTGCTCCCCTTTTATTTCTCTGCCTTTGTAGTTGGTATTTAATAACTTTTATTCGTAGCAGTATATGTAAACCTGAGACAAATATCCTGTCCTCAAGTAAACAGTGAAATAATATTAAATGATCTTCTTTAAAATAATTGGAATGAGGCCCTGCATACATTATGCTAGTGGAATTTCAGCTTACCTCATTGTTATAATTACTCTGCGTTTGGTATAGATCCATAAAAATCAAATATTTTAATTCAGAGAAGGTTCATTACCTGTTGTGGAAACCGGAATTAAGCAGATAACATTTTCATGACTTGGAAGACGGTAGCGCTTTGTGCTTTAATAGATTTCTTTCCCAAGATCTTCAAAGTTTCATTTATTCTCAAAAATTAATTACAGAAGAAATAATCAGTGACCGACATGGCAAGCATTACCCGTTTTATGATATGTGTACGCCTTCCCCTTCTCGAACATGCTTCATGCCTTGTTTGTTTGACTGTAGTAACTTCGGCCCTCTACTGAACTTAAACTCTGAACCAGGCATTGTGCTGGGCACTTAAAAGTGTAGGTTATCACAGCCCTTAGACACCCTCTGTTTTTCAGATGTGGAATCTGAGAGATTGTCCTTAGCAAGGTCACACAGCTGTTCAGCAAAGAAACCAAGACTGGAAATTGGTCTCTAGCCCAAAGTCTGTCTACTCTTCCCAAGACCAGACTGCCTGTCACTCGAATTCAAAAATTATTCGATCAGAGGAATTAAATCAACTAATCCTCCTGGACTTGTTTCATATTTATTTCCAACATCCGACTGAGTCCAGAAATGACAGAACATATTTTTTTCCTCAAGCTGGGAAAGCACCAGTCAAGCAAATGTCAGGGACGAGTGGTTTTCCACAGACTATATACTGAAGTAAGTCTTGATCAATTAAAAAGTTACATATTTTTAAAAATCAGAAAAAAATGTGTATATATATCAGATCCTTTGAGGAACTGTAACTTCTAAACTTTAAAGCAATAGAAAAAAAATCATAAAGGAACAGTTCTTTTCCTGACATTGTAAAAATGTAAAACTTCTATAAAACAACAAATAATCCAAACAGAATTGCAAACACTTTAGAATGTTCATTATAACTAAAATCAGGGTTAATATTATACAAAGAACCCTTCCACGAGGGAAAGAGTGATGTCATGACTCTAGTAAAGGAGAGAAAGGTTTGATGCTTCCCACAATAAGAAACAAAAATGATAGGAAAGAGTGTGGGGGAAAATGGTCCTTGCAAATAAACATTCAAATTAAAGCATCCTTGAGGTATCATTATGCATCTCCCAAATTAGCAAAATAATTTTGTTTTCAAAATAATAACTGCCAAAGCTGAGACGTTTACAGTGAGACCGACACACTCCTCCTTGGATGCTCCCCATGCAAATCGGGCATTTGGCTTTACTATGGCTGCACCCCCGTTCATGTCCCTGCCAAAAAAGATTTCAGGTCCGCTTTCCTGTGTGTTAGTGTGCGTGGGCTGTGGTAACAAAGCACCAGAGACTGGGCAACTCAAGTCACAGAAGTTTATTGTCGCACAATTCCGGAGGCCAGAGTCCAAGGTCAGGATGTCAGCAGGATTGATCTCTCCGGAGGCCTCTCTCCTTGGCTTGCAGACGGCCACCTTCGCCCTGTGTCCTCACAGGGTTGATCCTCGGTCTGTGTGTGTGTGCGTGTGTGTGTGTGTGTGTGTGTGTCCTCTCCTCCTGATGAGGACACCAGACTGGATTAGATCTGCCCATGTGACTCATTTAACTCAATTGCCTCTATAAAGGCTCTTTCTGCAAGTGAAGTCACGTTCTCAGGTCCTGGGGTTTAGGACCCAACGTGGCGATGGGGTAGGGGCACAGTTTATCCCAGAACACCCCGGTTATGCCTCTGGTAATTTATCCGACGGGAGTGGTTCCAAGAAAGCACATACAGAAAAAAATTCATTGATAGTACTTCAGTAATACCAAACATTTAAAAACAGCTAAAATATTCCAAGCAGGAGAAGTTAAATAAATGCTTTATCTATTCAGTAGACGATTTTGTAGCCATTACCATTTTTAATACTGAAAACTATGTAAAAACAATAAAAAAATTTTTAATGTCATTAATAAGCTAGACTACAAATATTGTATGATTGTGAAAACATATCTGTGCACATGGAGAATTACTGGAGAAGAAAGGAGGAAAAAGTCATTTTCTGGTAGTCCACATATAGACAATTTGGTTTTTTAAACTATTTCTACTTTTTTTTTTAAATTTTTTAAAAGATTTTATTTATTTATTTGACAGACAGAGATCACAAGTAGGCAGAGAGTCAGGCAGAGAGAGAGGAGGAAGCAGGCTCCCTGCTGAGCAGAGAGCCCAACGAGGGGCTCAGTCCCAGGATCCCGGGATCATGACCTGAGCTGAAGGCAGAGGCTTAACCTACTGAGCCACCCAGGCGCCCCCTAATTCTACTTTTTTATTTTTAAATTTCAAAAAGGAAAATAAAGTAGGTTAGGAGTAATGGGTGGTAAGACAGCACCAGACTTTTAGGGCCTTAAGTTGAAATTTTGGCCAAAAACAAGAATGAAAGGGCACCTGGGTGGCTCAGTGGGTTAAGCCTCTGCCTTCAGCTCAGGTCATGATCTCAGGGTCCTGGGATCGGGTCCTGCATCGGGCTCTCTGCTGGGCGGGGAGCCTGCTTCCTCCTCTCTCTCTCTCTCTCTGCCTGCCTCTCTGCCTACTTGTGTTCTCTCTCTGTCAAATAAATAAATAAAATCTTTAAACAAAACAAAACAAAACAAAAAACAAGAATGAAGGGCGCCTGGGTGGCTCAGTGGGTTAAAGCCTCTGTCTTCGGCTCAGGTCATGATCCCAGGGTCCTGGGATCGAGCCTCGCATTGGACTCTCTGCTCAGTGGGGAGTCTGCTTCCCTTCCTCTCTCTCTGCCTGCCTCTCTGCCTACTTGTGATCTGTCTGTCAAATAAATAAATAAAATCTTTAAAAAAACACACACACACACAAGAATGAAGAAAAGTTGAGACTTAACAAATTACTGTGGCAACTCCGCAGTGGGACAGTCGTGCCCAGGAGGGCTTGGGGAGCACCAGGCACTCTGCTCGGCTGACTGACGACCCAGCTGGCCTTGGCTCCCCCGAGGCAGGAGGTCTGGCACATGGAGAGAAGCAGTTTTGGCTCTTGGTGCCCTCAGGCCATCCTTCTCTTCTCTGACCCTCAGTCTCCTTTTCTTTAAGATACAGTTGATGGAAGGAGTATTCACAAAAGCCATCTTTCTTTCTGTAGTCTCTCATTCCCTATTTTGTCCCAAATATGCACAGAATAAGTGTTTTCCTTGTATGTGACAATTACAAAATATACTCTGGCCGTTCTGTATCTTTTGCAAAGAGCTGGAAGCCAAGTACAAGGTCAGAGAAAGGAAACAAGGTCAGCCACTTCCATTTTCTCAGCACCTGGTGACAAGACACCAAGCCAGAATTTCTACCCCCCTCAACCTTGGCCTGGCCACTGCCCCAGCTCAGTGCAGGTCAGCAGTCTCGGACTCGACCTTTCTTGAGGGGACGGACCTCTGGGTGGGCCAAAGGGGGCAATTCTGTATTTGATTTCCATGACTTCTGCCTTAGGCTTCGTTAGGCAAGGGAGTACCCAGAGAACTTTTAGAGAGTGGACACCCACCCTGTCCCTGCCCGCCTGCCGCGGACTCCCACCTGCCAGCTCACGGCAGCTCTCTGGAAGGCTGGGGCGCATCCGGCCGGAAACCGATTTTAAGGAAGCCGTTGCCCTGGAGAAAAGCGGACAGAGACGGGAGTGAGAGGGCCCGCAGCAGCAGGCATTGACAGAACCCCTGTCTCCTCCTCAAGCTGGGAAAATCCATCACTCCCTTTCTAGGAGACTTTCAGACCCCCAAAGGGAGGGATCGTGAGTAAACAGAATAATAAAGGTGTCCTAGCCTTGAAGACTTGTTCAGGGCAGCAAAGAAGGTACTGCCCTGCGGTGTTTGGATGCTGAGCCTTTTATCTGTACATTTTATCAAACATTTGCCGGGAGCATCCTGGCACGCGTTCTGTTCCCTCCTAGAGGGCTAGGTGGAGGGATTCTTTCTTGTTAAGGGTGAACCGAACAATAAGACGCACAGTAACTCAGGCGCACCGCACGCGCGCGCGCGTGTGTGTGTGTGCGTGTGTGCATGCACGTGCAGGCGGGGAGGCAGCAGCAAAGAAAGAAAGGATGAGAGCGGTAGAATGATTCATTCACTCGTGGATTCATCCCACACGTCTTGCCGAGCCCCTAGCATGTGGCCAGCACTATTCTGGCCATCGGGGTTGCGGGGGTAAACAGAGGAAAGATCCTAGCTCTGAAGAGGCCGTACTCCGGAGGCGAGCAAACAGTAGACAAGTCCGAGTTGAGGGCTGCTAGTCCAGCTCACCAATTAGCAGCCCCGCGACACTCGGCACATGACTTTGACCTCACCGGATGGGTTTTTTCATCCTTCAACTGCGGTAGTGTCTCAAAGGGATGCTTTAAGGTTGAGACCGAGTGCTCGCTGGCACGTGGGCAGCCGTCCGTCAGTGTGGACACGAGGATGGTGGGGGCAGCACCCACACGGGGTCAAGGTTCTTGTCCCCTAGCTGTGAAGCAGAAGGAGGAGGGAAGCTGGAAGGCGAGAAGATACACAGAACCCCTCAGCAGCCCCCGGTGGGGAGTGTTGAAAGCACCCGTGTCCCTTGCAGCGGAAAAGCTGGTCCTTCATACCACCTTCCTGTCCTACCATCCGGTCTCTAAAAACAAAAACAAGAGCCCCTAAATTGAGTTCAGCTGAAGTGTCTTCCTGAGCCAGCGTGGCTGAGACGCGTGTGCTCGGGCTGACGGAGCGAGAGGCCCAGGCGTGGCGGAGCCTCTGCGGTTCCAGAATCCAGCTCGACTCGGATTCTCTGCAGGGATCGTGTTCTCGTCCCGTTCTTGCGCGGTTTACAGAAACGTGACCGTGTTCACGAATGCAGGCTCATTCGGCCATCGAGTGCATGTTGATTAAACTGGATGCTGGACCGGAAGGAGGATCAAACCTCCGTGCCCTCCAGAAGCCCCCAGTCTGGCGGGGGAGGCAGGTGTACAGTTGATGACAGAGGGTACAAGAGCCACGGAGTGTGGAGGAAGGAGGAGTCAGAGGTTTGGGGAGAGACTTAGGGAAAATGTCATCCCAAAAGGATGGGGGCCTTGGGGCCGACGTTTCTGTTGGTTTTAAAGGATCACTAGGTTGCAGAAAGATGGATGCTCTCTGCCAGTGGGTCGTAATTTCTGTTCCCAGAGCGGCTTTTGTTTTAATTCTTGAAGCTGGTGGACACAATTGACCTCCTCTTCAGTTGCCTTTCCGCCTCGTCATGGAACACGTGGGAAGACCACGCTGTGTTCAATTGTGTAAATAGCTGGTCTACACATTAGGTAATTGGCTTTGAAATGCCACATTAGAGGTTCCTACAACCAAGACTACTAACAGCGCGCAGTGACATTAAGAAGAACTGTGATGAAGCTGGTTTGTGACACCCTAGTATGCATGAGGGGCTCAGAGTTTTGAGTGTGACTAACGTTGACTTCATTTCTCACAAAGCATGTGGACAATAATATTAAATAGAAACGCCTAAGCTACGTGTCACAGCCACGGAGAACCATACAGAGACCAAGCTGAAAACGGGCCCCGTGGCATTGGTCCCCAAAGCGATATAAAAATGTCTTAAAGGGCTGCTGGGTGGCTCAGTCAGTTGAGCTTCCAACTCTTGATTTCAGCTCAGGTCATGATCTTGGGGTCATGAGGTCGAACCCCACACTGGGCTCCAGGCTCAGTGCGGAGTCTGCTTGCGGATTCTCCCTCTTCCCGCTTGTGGGCTTGCACGCACAAGCGCTCCGTCTCTCTCCAAAAGGCACAAATCTTTTTTTAAAAAGTCTTAAAAAGGTAAGTTAGGTACCAAGCTTTCTAGAGGCTTAAGCAAGCGGGGAGCCCGGGCTCTGAAGTCGAGGCTGACGCACACGCGGCTCCTGTGCTGGCCTCCTGACGGCCACGACGTGACATGCAGTCCTCACCCCTCACCTCCCTCACCTGGGACGGCTCGAGCCGAGTGGGGAGGAGTCGGGGAGTGAGGCGGGCGCACTCTTGATGGTTCCTGGCCCTCGGCACCGGGCAGCCGTTGCCGTGCCTCGGGGCTCTCAGCCCGTGGCGGGGAACTGTGCGGGGGAGCCTGCGCGGGGGACGGCAGACGGCGCGAGCACCGGTGACCCGGGCCGAGGGGGTGAGGCTGGCGGGCGGCGGAGGGGAGGGCGTGCGTGACGAGTTGGCTGGCGAGGACGAAGCGAGGCGTCGCTCATGTTCTGCCTGTCCCCTTTCTTAAAGGTGAACGACTCAAACTGTGACCCAGAGCTCCTGTCCCTGCTCCTGGACGCCGGGCTGCTGGCCAAGTGCGTCTCCACCGCCTTCTACCCGCACGTCGTCCGGCACCTCCTGGCCAGCCCGCGGCGAGGGCCCTGGGACGCGGAGGCGCTGGCCGGACACCTGCGGGACGCCGGCCACGTGGCCGAAGCGGGGTCGCTCCTTCTGGCCGTGAGGGGGACGCACCGGGCCCTGCGGACCTTCAGCGCGGCGCTGAGCGCGGGGCGGCACTGGGTGTGAGCCCGGCCCGGGCCTGCGTGGCCGTGGCTCCTCAGCCGCCCGGTGGGAAGGAGCCTCCGAGCCAACGACCGTTCCACAGGCATCGTGGGAACCTGTGGACCGTCCTCAGCGTTTCCGACAAACCGCAAATAAAGCTGTACATAAGCGACGAGCGGCCTTCTCGCTTGTTCTTTCTCGTCGCGACCGGTTAAGCTACTTTGTCGCTGACTCAGAGAGACCTGACCCTTCCTCCTTATTTTGAGCTGCCTTTTCTGGTAGAACCCAGGGAATCAGGACATTTCGGATGTTGTGGTGGCCGGGGCTGCATTTGAAGGGGAGAGAGTGTGTAGAATGGGCAGTGGCTGGAGATGTCCTCGGACGGAGGGAGGCCGTGCCGGGTTAGGGACGCAGTTTGGCTCCGGGGACTCCGGCTCTCTGAACCTTCGTCAGTCAGTGGAAAATGAGGGTTGTATTGTTTGTGTCACAAGTGGTCATGTGAGGTTGTGTGTGTGAGGCTCTGTGAGATGCATCGTGCAGGCCCGAGAAGTGTTACGTCCTCCCCACTCACCAGGGTTGCGGTCCGTGAGTCGTGATTGTGAGGCCACAGCCAGGTCCCTGGGAGCACCTGAGGCGCCTACTGAGTCGGGGGTCCCCGCACGTACCAACGCCACATACTAAGGTTGGCAAAGTTGCGCATCTGGAATCTGGATAACCAGGGCGGGGTGGGGGGGGCGCCTAACAGCGCCGCTGTGGGCACTTAGCGGGGGGGGGGGGGGGGTCACATGGAAGGAGTGTCCCCTGCGTGGGGGCAGAAGGACTGCGATGCGTGACTCACTGGCAGTTGCTCCCACGGCGGACGTGGGTGCTTGAAGGTGGAGGCTCGGAATGGAAGTTCTGGGCTTCGCTCTCGTGAGAGCCTCACCAGATTCAAGCCACAGCAGCGGTCTGGCAGCAGCTGGCGGGCCCACCCCCTACGGATAACATTGCTTTACCTCACGGTCCGTGCCATCATCTTCACCACTGGCTTCACCTCGTTTCGACTGCTACGGGGGTAGCTACAGAGTGCCCGAACAAACACACACACACACAAATAGTTTTCATTGTCTTTGGACAAGATTTATCGGCTTCATTGCCCAGTCCTCTGCCTTCTGACCAGTTGTCTACCCCTGGACTGAGTCCTTGTCCAAACCTTTGGTAGCGCCTAGAATTTGGGAATGGCTTACACAAGCCTCCGAAATGTTTTCAGAGGAAGGGGGTCAATATTTTTCTCCCCAGTCAGGTAACACCTGTGTGGAGAGACCCACAAGGCCAGAAAGGCCTTCCTGGGACCCTGCGGGCACCAGCCGTACCAGATGGCACTGATCGAGCCACTCCCAGGAAGCGTGTCTACTGGTCACTTGGGTCTTCTCTAACCTTACAGCTCCCTTCCATCATTTCGGGCGACTGAAAACATACAGTGAACGTATTCTGAGATAACGTAGTCCATTTTAATGGGATCCATCCAGAAATGTTTTTCCTCAAATTGCAGAATTATAGGCCCTAGACACCAGTATAACACCATGACTCTCTAGATAAATGAACCGAGGGCCAGAGGGTCGAAGTGACTTGCTCAAGGCCAGCAGTGAGTTGTGGGTCTCCGCTGTGCAATGCTTCCGTGGAAGAGAGCCCTTCATATAAACTACGTTGCTCTGATCGGACTCATGTCCTCATCAGAAATCAAATTTGCAAAGTTTGAGTAGTTTCTGTGGAGGAAAAAAGGAAATGGAGGAATACACTCGATTCATGCAAAATGCAGAAATACTCAAGGAGATCGAGTTGGTCTTTGTGTTGGTATTTAGAATGTTGACCATAAATGTTAAAGAAATGAGATAATCTGATGTCTTTCTTACTCAAGAAAGCTCCTAACAATAATCTCAAACCTGTCTCTTTGAACACAAAGCAGAATAAGAAAGGTCTGCCCTAGGGGCGCCTGGGTGGCTCAGTGGGTTAAAGCCACTGCCTTGGATTCAGGTCGTGATCCCAGAGCCCTGGGATCCAGCCCCGCATCAGGCTCTCTGCTCAGCACAGAGCCTGCTTCCCTTCCTCTCTTTCTGCCTGCCTCTCTGCCTACCTGTGATCTCTGTCTGTCAAATAAATAAATAAAAACTTAAAAAAAAAAAAAAAAAGAAAGAAAGAAAGGGCTGCCCTAGCCGTCGCTCTCCAACTTCATAGCTTGGCTTGCCTGGAGAGCGGACCCAAGAGTGGGCACGGTGGGCCTCTTACATCTGACGGCAGGTCACCTCATCTCTCTTGAGCCTTGTGTTCTTATGCACGGGGAGGGCCAAGACCGCCTTCCAGATGTTTGCAGTTCAGCCGGGTCACTCTGTGTCGTCGCTGCTGCCCAGTGTGGTCTGGGCCCTGCTGGATCCCCGTCCACCCTGGGACTCCCCTCCCTCCTTGGTGCTAGGCCCTGCGTCAGCTGAGGGAATTCCCCACCCCAAACACAGACCCCCAAGCTTGAACTGCATTAACTCATGTCATCATTGATAACCTTATAAGGAAATGAGGAGCAGAGAGACTGTGTAGTTTGTCGGACACAAAGCTGGAGGTAACGGAACCGTGAGGCGGGGGGAAGCGGTCCAACTCCGAACCTCGGCCGCATGCTGTGTGCATTTCCGTCCTCGTGGCACCTCCTGCCGGTGCCAAGGGACCCGGGTAAAGTCTCTGGCGGGCGTCTGAATAGCACTATGCTATATTTTCCATCTTTCTTTTCCATTCATGAGCTGATAATATGGCAAAGGGGCTCTGAAATGTCTTTGGAGTCTTTCCAAATGCCCGCTGGTATCCCAGCCTGTTCAAGAGCTCAGACACCAAAATGTCCAGACACCCCTGCTTCCCGCACAGTACCCGGGAGCCTTCGTTCAAACCGTCCCTGGCATTCCATGTTTCCCAAAATGTGCACATGGCTTTGACCCCCGTGAATGTTCTCTGTAGACAATTACGGCACCTAGCTAGCATACCGGGCTTGCTAAAGGCAGGACGAGTCAAGGACCCGAAGTGCTAATATCCATTTGGAAGGTCGTCAGGACCCGTGGTTAATGATCGTAGCTGCGTATTAGAATCACCCGAAGAAAATTTAAAACCTACTGATGCTGAGCGCCCCCCACCCCTCAACCCTGACCAGTGAGAATTATCTAGGGGTGATGGCTGAAGTCATGGTCAACCACAGCCAGCCGGGGAACCGGACTGATGTCACTGGCTCCTTGTCTCTCAATGGCCATGTCTCTGGCCACTTGCTTTTCACTCAGAAGCAGACAAGGAATGTGACGGGATCTAACCCGGGCCTGTCTGTCCATCAGCCCCGACTGGAAGGGTGGACCGGGACTGGAGGGTTTGGAGCTCTTGGTCTGGGAGGGCTGGCCGTGGCCTACCCGTCCGCGGGCCCTCACGTGCCAGGGTGAGCAGGAGCCACCTGTAAACCGGAGAGATTTACCAAAGGAATGAAAAGTCCCCTCCCTTACTTAACCTGTGGCTAAATTTAGATCTGGCCTGGTGGCTCCCGAGTCAGCCGGCCCTGGGTCTGAAGGGCTCTGCCTGCGGAACGTTAAGCTTCTCCTTCCAAACTGGGTCTTGTATTTTCGGAAAGAAAACTCAGTAGAGTAAAGGCAGCGGGAGAGCGTCCAGCACAGCTCTGCCCTGTCGTCGGGGGAGACGCTGCACCTTGCTCGGGTTCGCTACGAACGCAGCAGCTCTGTGCTCTCAGCGAGCGCCAACAGTTGGGACTCCGTCTCTCCTCTTAGTAACTTTAAACTCATTTTCAACTGGAAATGGCTTAGAAAATGAGAAAATAGGAACACAGATTCCTGGGTGTCAGGGGCTTGAAAAGAAGGAAAGGGAGCGTCTTGTATGAGCAACCATGCTGTGGGCTCTCTCCCCACTGACCGCGGGACACAAGAAGCAAGGCCTGGTGTCCCGTGGTCCCGATGGTGCTGGAGCCTGACGCTGATGGTGCCAGTCCCGGAGCTGTGACGTGGGGAGCCCGCTCGGGGCTGGGAGCCAGCAGGGAGCGCAGCAGACTGGTCCGAGTACAACACAAACTCGGTTCCGATGGTGGTGGGGAGGGCCTGGAGTACGAGTCTCTCCTCGCCGGTGGGAGTTCTGGAAGGGCACTTCTGGGCACAAGGGGCCGACCTCAGAGATCAAGGGCTCCGCAGCAGTCGGGCGGCAAGGGAGGCCGTAGAAGGTGAGCCAGAGATGGCCCAGGAAGGAAGGGTTCTAGCGGCAGGCCTCACGGGAAGGGCCTGCGTTGGCATTTTCACTGAGCCGGGGGCAGCTCCATCACCTGATGGAATGCGGGTCCTGCCGAGCCACAGGCCTCAGCCACGCGGAGCCGGCATGGCTGAGGTCGAAGCCCTGGCTGAGGCTGCATCTGGGTTGGAGGGCCAGCCCGGCTGCTCTGTGACTCTGGGCAAGGTCACTTGGTGGCTCTCTCTGTGTCCTGATGACACCAACCCACTGTGGTAAGGCCCGGCTTCAGGAGGGGGAGAGCTCCCCGTGGGATGTCAGGACGGGGAGGGTATGTGGGAGGAGGCTGGGGGTCAGAATGGACCATCTGCACGGGCGGGGGCAGGGAGGGGTCTCTGAGGCCCCCAGGGCCCTCCCTAAGTTCCTGTGCTGCTCTTGGGCACCTCGAGGGTCACGGACCCCCACCAGGCCTGAGCTGGGCTGAAGGCAGAGCTGTCAGGACGCTCGCAATGCTGTCGTTCTGGGAGGAGGGAGACGGCCACTTTGTCTACAAAGCAGGACCGTGAATGGGTGTCCTGGTGTCTGCGGCAGGGGGCTGGGGCTGAGTCACAAAGATCTGTCGCCCCTCAGGCTCCCGCAGCCGGTGGCCCAGGCGCAGGGGTGAGGCCGCCCTGTCCCAGGGGCAGAAGCGCAGCACAAATTGCTCCTTTCTCTCTTAGAAAAGAGATTGACGGCCTCTTCCGGGCTGTGAAGGCCTCCAGCGCTGTGTTTTCCCGCTGCCTGTGGCTCCCAGCGCTCCGCCTCCGGGGCCACTTCCCCCCTTACCCCCCCCCCCCGCCTCCCTCCTTCGGGTGAGCCCTGCTGTCCTGCTGTTCACGGCTTCTTCCCCGGAGCCGGACAAGGCCTCTCCGGTCCTTTGATGAACTCGCCTGTAGCCCATTCTTTACGGCTCCTTTGTTTTCGCTACAGGAGCGTTGCTCTTTGCTACGACAAGCAATGAAATCACACGAGGAACAATGTAGCGAGCACCTGTGTGGGTGCGGGGTCTCTCCTATGCCTTAGCGCTCAGCCCTGACCTGCTCCGGCCAAGCAAGTGGGTGCTGTCCCCCGGGGATGTTCGAGAAGCGCGGTGGGAGAGGTTAAGGGCCTTGCCCGGGGTCGTCCTGTCAGGGAGGGTCGGGAGCACCCTGACCCCGGTCTGGTTCGGAAGCCCAGCGCTGGTGTGAGTCCACACTGCTTGAGAATTCCGGCTTCCCGGGCCCTGCTGGTCGTGTCAGCAGCCACGCGCTCTGATTCGGAGGGGCGGGGGGGGGGGCGACCGCAGCCAGAGGGTCTCCTTGTGTGACAGGGATGACCTGACCTGTTGGGCAGCAGGCAAGTTCTCTGCGCCCGCTCGTGTTCACTTCTTAGCAAAGTGGGAGCTTTTCTCCTCCTGCCCGAGAGAAGGATTTAGAGAAAAGGCCTCGTTCCGGGGGACCCCACGCAGTTGGTAGAAAGGACCTCAGAGTAGATGGGGTACGACTGGTTTCTTTGTGGGGGAGCAGGAAATCAGCTTTATGGAGGGGAGGGATCCCTAGGAGGGTCCTCCAGACCTGCCTCCCAGCCGCCCCCCCTGCCCAGACCCCTTGCTCAGGGCCCTTGACAGGTGGTCTGGGCTCCGCCAGGGGGTGTCTCACACAGCGGCTTGTCCCCGGAGCGGCAGCGGCAGCCGTTTGCAAGTCCCACTGTTGGTTCCGGGCAGGGGTGCCTCCTGAGCCCGCCACTACGTTCCCCAGGGATGCCGGGCGTCTCTGTGTCCAGGAGCCCCGGTGGTGAGGCTCGAGGGAGGGCCGCTGAGCCCTGCTGGCCTCCCACATCCTCGTCCACGCTTGGGGGGTCAGGTGCCTGTGTGCTCCCTTACGTGGCCCTCGGCTGCAGCAGGCGCGGGGGCTCCAGGCTAACCTACCCAGTGTCCTGCCCTCCCCTCCCTCTACTCCAGGGCCCCCCTGACAACCACCAGAGCCCGCTCTCTAAAAGCCGCGAGCGGGTCTTCTCTCCAGCCCCCAGTCCCCAGGCTCCGCCAGCCAAGCTCCTGAGCACAGTCATCAAAGCCTTTTACTCGGTGTTTGCACTGGTGACTGTTTTTTATGTAACGTGCCTGCAAGTCATCTTCACAGCAAAGATGCTGGATATCATCATTCTGAAATGCATTCTAGAGAGTGTAGTGAGCCTCACGCCCAAACAGTATCCCCAAATCACAGAGCCGGCGGGGGATGGAACGGAGATGAACCCGGTGTTCTGTGAGGCTCAGACTCCTACTTAGCCCCATGTCCTGAGTAGCAGAAGCAGTGTGCGTGCCTCGTTTTGGTAAAAAACAAAATAAAACACCCTAAAGTTTACCATCTTAACCATCTCCAAGTGTACAGTTCAGTAATGTCAAATATAGTCACGTTATTGTGCAACCAATCTCCAGAATGTTCTCCTTTTGCAAAACTGACATTACGTTTCCATTAGACAAGTCCCCTTTCCCCCGTCCCCAGCCGACAGCCACCATTCCCCTTTCTGTCTCGTAGATCAGATTATTCTAGGAACTCCGTGGGAGCAGCTTCCTATAGGATTTACCTCTTAGCGACCGGCTGGCTTCGCTCAGCATGATAGCCTCAAGGCTCCAGCACACGGTAGCACATTTCAGAACGTCCCTCCTTGTTCCGGCCGAGCCCTCTCCCGCTGCGTGTCGGTGCGGACGGTGAGCCCCGCGAGCCCGCCGGAGGGTCGGCGGGGAGGAATGAGCCGTGAGCGGTCAGTGTCCGAACATCTTGTTCACAATCTTCTTCTATTCTAGACCGTAAGGTCGGTCTGTGGCCCATGTCTGTAGGGGGGAAGCATCCCGGGCTCTGGCTGGCATACGCCGCAGGCGATCACGGATAAACCCCAGGAGGTGAGCTCGCTGGCGCACCGGCAGAGCCTCAGTGGGGGAGTCCCCGCCGTGGATGGATCCTGGGAGCACAAGCCTACAGGTTGCAGACATGGGTCTTAAAGCCTCCCTTGAAAAGGTGGCCTCTGACCTGCAGACCCATTCCCAGCAGCAGGGGCAGAGGATGGAGAGAGGGGGCGGGGCGGGCTCCCAGGGAGGGCGAGGAACCTAGACCCCAGGGTCTACCTCCATCACGGTAAGAAAGAACCGCTCCTAGAAGAATCCTTTTAAAACATGAAAGGTGGGTTTTGGTCTTGTTTTCAAATCAGAAATGGTTTTATACTGGATTTATACAATATACAATTTCAACATGGAATGATCTTAGTAATTTTCTTCTTTGATCCAAATTGAAGAGCTGTATTAATAATTCTCCTAATATAAAAGCTTCTTTTACTTGCCTCTTTTCAAATTCTTTGCCTTTCTCCCATAAGATCTAGGGGGTGATTGTGAGTCATTTGTTTGCTCTATGCCTGGATACAACCACGGTATTTGAGGTGAAAGTCTTTGGTTTTCATAATGGATGAAACTGGCTTGTAATGTTTGTGCACATGCGTACCCTCTGTATCAAGGTCTGAGGTTTTAGAGGAACTAAATCTAGCTTTTTAAACTGAGAGGTACTGGGACGCCTGGGTGGCTCAGTCAGTTAAGCGGCTGCCTTCGGCTCAGGTCATGATCCCCGTGTCCTGGGATCGAGCCCCACATCGGGCTCGCGGCACGGCAGGGAGCCTGCTTCTCCCTCTGCCCCTTTGCCTGCCTCTCTGCCTGCCTCTCTGCCTGCCTGTGTGCTCTTTCCCTGACAAATAAATAAAAATAAAATCTTAAAAAAGAACAAAAACTGAGAAGTACTTTTAATGCTCTAATATCACTGACCCTGCACAATTATTAACCATATCTCGAAAGTTTGAAAGAACTAACTCGAAACCATTTAGACTTAGTATCATTTATGGAGTTAATTCTGGCCTTTTCAGGTTTGTCTTCTGGTAATCTGTCTGGTCAGGTTGTCCGCTCCTTGACTCAGTTGGGGAGTAATTAATATTTTTCTCAGAAGCCCTTCGTTTCTTGAGATTAAAGATCAGAGCATAAAGTTATAAAATGAACAACTCTTCATGTCTATATTTTTTATTGCGTACAATTGATCATTTCTAGTTTTGTGTGTTAGGACTTCCTCCTCCTCTTCTTTGATTGGGCAAACTGAAGCGTGGCAGGGTGTTTGGGGCGGTTGAAAGGTCACGTCTTTCAAGTTTCCATGATCGCGTTCGCGTTCCTATTCGTGTCCGACATCCCGTAACTGCAGGTTTTGTTAAAGTCGTTTCGGAGTTGTGTCTGTGACTTCCGTAGACATCTGTCCTTCCCTTCCAGCTTCTGGCATTTTCCCCACTGTCTGAGAGCGCCTCCCGACCTCTGCGAGCGGCTTCCTCGCCTCCGGCGTTCGGTGCTTCGGTGCTTGTCTCCCCTTTCAAGGGCCCAGCGAGGTTCTGCCAACGTCCGCCACCGCCTCCTGGGAGACGGCACTGATTTCCTGGAGGATGAGGGATGGAGGTCAGTGTTGACTACATTCCCTCCATCTGGTCCTATCTGCTCCGTATCTAGCTGCTGCTCCTCTGCGTATACGACAGGGGGATGGTCCTGCCTGGGTTGAGTCCGGGGAGAGGATCCCCCCGCTTTGTTATCCCTTGTTGGTTGCAGTAAGCGCGTACAGCCTGCCAGAGCTCCCCTTTGCTGGAGCTCGACGCGTCATCCCCCGTTCCTACGGCTCTGGGAGGAAGGGGTTGTTACAGGTGAGGAAACTGAGGCACGGGGAGGTTGAGTCACCCTGCTGTGAGTACACCTGCTGTGCCTAAATCTAACTCCTCCTTCTCCAGAGGTCGTGATGTGGTGATGTCGCCGGTATTGTTTGTGGCATGTGGAAAGTCACCCCCCAGCCTGGTTTCCTCCTTCCTTGTGCCTGATGCCCCTTCTGAGCCTCTTCTGGGGGCAGGGGAGGACTTCAGGTCCCAAGAGCAGGAGACAAAGGATCTCCTGGCAGAAGGGTACAGTGACAGCCGCCGCTCCAAGCGGAGGTCACCACTGCCGTAGAGGGCATGCGGGGAGGGAGAAATGTGGATGCTCTTAACAGAGCACAACTCAGACCAGTGGGGCCGGGGGAGCGATTCTTTACTCCCATAACCAACCGCAGAAGGGGCGGGAGGCGGCGGACCTCTGGGAACACTGGATCTGGGAGCTCAGACACCGACAAGAGCCCCTCTTACTCTTTACCGGCCGCCGGTGAGTTTCCCTGCCTGCTGGACCGTCTGCTGCTTTTCCGCACGGCAGGGCTTGCTGGCCTGGGTGGGCTTCATCTTAATGGCTGGGCCACCCAGAGGAAGGGGAGCCTTCCGTGCCCCCTTCCTCCAGCAGGTAGGTCCCGGGAACGGTCTCTGGTGGGGTCAGAGCAGCAGCGAGGCAGGAGAGGGGCTGGGGGCTGGGGCCTGGTGGTGGCCCTATTTGAAGTCTCCTTTGGATGGCGACAGGGAATGGGCATCTGCGGGCCCAGAGAGGGAGGGTGGGAGGTCTGCACGGCAGAGACGCGATTTCCCCAAGCCCGGAGGTGTGCAGCCTGGCGGAGCGGGAAGAGCGGATTCGGGAAGCCGTCCTCCCCGTGCCATTTCCTAGCTGTGCAACCCCAGGCGAGGGCCTTTGTGTCTGCTGCGAGCACTAGGAGGCCCTGTCACCCGGTGACCTTTCTTACTTTTAGACTTTCGGAAAGGGAGAGGAAAGCAACCCGAACCCCTTGGCCTTGTCATTCCTTTCAGGAACACCTGCAGGAGTTACCATGGCAACGGGATCTGCAGCCCGGCTCTTCTCTGCACCCCCCCCCGGCTTATTAGCTTCTGCTGTCTGTCAACTGTGGGGCTGCGATTGGCGGGGCCCGGAGAGCTGCCCGGGAGAGGGTAATTGCTGGGTAAGGTCAGCACTCTTGGTCCTGGAAGAGGCTTGGAGGTGTTCTGTCCCCAGAGATCGGGGTCCCCGGAATCAACTTGCAGGATGACCTGGCAAAGGTGGGGACCAGCAAGGTCCCCGGGATCTCTTGGCCGTTTGTGGGTGCGGGTCTGACTGCCCGGGGTACAGAGAGGTCAGAGCTCTGGACTCAGGCACCGTCACTCCCGCCCCTCCTGTCATCCTGTGCAGGTCTCAGGACCATTCCCAGCCTCGGACCGGCAGAACAGCAGGGCAAGGTAAATACCGTTATCCTCAGGGTCACCCTGCGCGTAAGCCCCAAGGGTGGGGAGGAAACTGCCGAGTTCCCTCCGATCCCTGCTGTTTCCGATCCAGTCCTCGGCCCCGCCCTTCTCATGACATGTGTGGCTTCTGCAAGTGGCATCTGCAGACCAGCTGTCATCTCTAGGGTCACAAAATGGGCTTGATGAAGCTTTCTGAGGAGTACTTAGATGTTTCGCTGCCGATGGAAAAAACGCCTCCGTTTCATGGTCTGCTCGACTGGGTGCCTGGTCGGTATATTAAGACTATGATGAGGGGCACTCTGGGTGGTGACAAGGCAGTTCAGCAAGCAGAGGTCCATGGGTGGGGGGCACGCTGGGACGAAGCTTGGAGCCAGGGGGTGCGGCCCCTGGATCTGTGGGTGAGGCCTTGTCTGCTTCCCAGGGCCCAGAAAGAGGCTTCTGTTGAAGGTGCACAGTCGTTCAACCCTCTGCTCGGGGGCAGTATCGTTCTCAGCTTTGGGTGAAGCAGGTCATCAGGTGGGGCCTCGTGTCCCTGCTGACCCGGACTTGGAACCCGTCTCTCGTTATCACTCTGGTCTTGGGTTAGTGATGTGGGAAACATGGAGTTGAGCGTTCCCCAGGTAGGGCACAAATCAGAGCAAAGCTCTTAACTGGAAGATCCACTACCCCGTGGGTGACATTGAGGGGCTTCGGGGGGGGGGGGCCCGGAAATCACGTGCAGTGCACAGTGTGTGTGCACATGTGTGTAGGAGAGAGGAGGAAGGATGCCCGTGGCTTTTTCTGGATTCTCAAAAATCCAGAAAGGCGAAGAGATGCTGAGTAAGAACTTTTCTGAGGGAGACACAAGGGGCCAATTGAAGACCTGGGAGCCCCCGGGACACCTGGAGAGTTTGTGCGCAGCGCGGAGCCCGTGCGGAGAAAGATGGCTGCAGTGGTCTGTGCACTTGAACTCCTGGGCCACCTAGCTTTGCCCGCAGACGCCCAGAGAAAAACAGAAACAACTTTGCAAAACCAACCCCACACCCTGTGCCTGGGGACCTGCCACCTGCCTGCGGGAGAGGTCCCACCCCCCACGTCCTGGGGACGTCTGGACCTACTCAAACAGCACTGTCTTTCCCAGCAGCCCTGCAGCCCCCTCCACCTCCCCCCAGCGTGGGGAGCAGCCTTCTCTCACCTAGGCTGGCTCTGTTCAAGGGAACAAAAAGAACTCAGAAGGCAACATTTTCTAGGCAGGAAATGGTTGCTTTTTATGCTCGTCAAGCGTCTAGTGAGATTCAGAATAAAACCCACCACTGTGAAAGAGAATATGGGATAAAAGGAGCTTTTATTACCCTGGGTTCTGCCTCGTTCGAGATGCTTACCTTTCCATTGTGAAACATAAACCTTCTGTGTGTCTTGGCACCAAGACACGCCCGGTGATGAGTTGTTGTTGCTTTCTTCTCATAGACCATCTGGGCAACCACGCCGGGATCCGGAGGAATGCTTGCGCGGTGGGAAGGGAGCAGAGGACGGAGCTAAAACTTTTCCAACAGTCGGTTTTATGCATGCACGGCAATTGCTTCTGCGGGAAGACGGAGGAAGATTTACTGCGTCGGAGCTGCCGAGCCTTGTGAATGTCGCGCCATGAAATGCCACGTCTGGAACACAGCCCGGCTTGGGAGTGGGTGGCCGGACTGTCAGGAACCCGGGCAGGGCACCCCCTGCTCCCAGGGCTCAGAAGAGGGTGTTCTGGTTCCCATCGAAGCCACTGGAAGTGCACCAGCTCCCTGGGGCTCACATGGAATATGGGCCAAGGGATGGTGGCCTTGGCATCTCCCCCACCAGGCGGAGGCACCCGGAACCCTGGTGTCTCCCACTCTGCCACCTTGTGTCCAGCTCCCCTCCTTCCTGTAAATCACCTGTCAGTCCTCCAGATAAGGAGTCCTTACATTCTTAAAGAAAAAAAAAAAAAAAAGAGAGAGAGATGTTGTCCATCTCTTTGTAGAGATGTAGGGGGGAGGAGTAACAAATGGTTATTGAGTCCCTACTAGGTGCAAGTCAGGCTTTTAAGGGCCTGACATACGTATTTTTCTCTAGAACTTAAATTCATTCTGGGAGGCAAAGATTTTCGCCCTGTTTTTCACTGGAAAATGGGAGACCACGTGCTTGCCCAAGGATATTCAACGAGTTAAGGGACAGAACCCCAAATGGAGCTTCTTTGCCATATAGTCTGATGATATTTTTAGGAATTAATTCTTCAGCAACAAATCTGCAATATCTTGGAGCATTGGAAGCATCCTTGGGAGTCACTCAACTGGGCTGTCCTTTTTTGGTGGGGGTCCCTAAGGCTTGAGGGAGCAGCAGACTGGGTCACTGGGGGAAAATTCACCTGTGTCCCCAGGCCTGGTTCCCGCACGGTGTCCCCGGGTGAAGTGCTAGAACCGGAAGGAACGGACAGCAGTGATGGGCTGGTGGTGGCTTTTAGGGCTGGAGCGTGCTGTGTTGGGACGGGGCTGGGCTCAAGTCTTATTCCCTAGAGACCCTGATAGAGTAGGTGCTCAACAAATTCTCGCGGAATTGACTCACACCAGAAAGGAGAAAGTGCACAATAATGAATTCACATCCCCAGATGCCAGACACCGACTTTTCCAGCTGGTGCTGTCTATGGGACTGAGGCAGGTTGCCGAAAGGCACAGCCAAGAAGTAGACCCTGGCCGGTTGTGCAGCCCCAGTGATGAAGAAAGAGGAAAGCTCGGTGTCCTTCTCCCCACCGAGATCCCAGGAACAGCCCGGCAACCTTGCTCCAAGCCCAGCACTGAGCTGGGGATCCAATGTCATGAAACTCATTTCCATCTGTCAACGTCTTTAATTAGGTGGGGGAATTTCAGGGACTGTGTATGGACCTAGAAAGTACCCAATATATCATTTTTCAAACTTGGAATAGGTCAAAATAAAAATATGCCAACTTGCAAGCTAATCGCCCAGCCCAGCCCTGATGCTTTAAAATAACCGTTACAACCGGACGAGGAATGTGAGTAATCATCGGTGCACGGCGTGCCGGGCTGGCGGGACATGCTTCAGGGCGCTTTATTTCTAGCCGGGCTCGGGAGTGCCAGCATCAAATGCTGCCATCTGTACGAAATGCTACTAGCCTCAAGAGTCCTTTATTTCCAAGCTCCTAAAATCTTAATGATAACACACATTAGTACAGCATTTTTTAGTTTATAAAATGCTTTTATGGACATGATCTCATTTAATTTATGACTTACAACCTCCTGCACCTCACAACCTCTCTATAACAAAAATTACCTTCATTTTACATAGAAGTTGGCCAAGAATTAGACGAGTTCAGGTCAGTTTTCCAAGGTCACGCAGGTGGTACTCGGCCAAGTAGATCCTTGAGTTTGGGTCTTGTCACTCTACACCCCAACACTATGCTCACGTCTCGAGCAATTCTGGCAGATGTTCATGTGTGAGTTGAATACTCCTTGTGACGGGGAGCTCACTCTCAGAGGATGTCAGTGTGTTGTTGAACAGCTCTGACGGTTGGACTGTTGAGGCAAAAGCTGCTGCCATGTAAAACCCACTTGTGGCTCTCCCTGTGAGAGCAACTAGAGTGGGTTTGCTCTCCTACAAATTGGCTTCGAGAGGGATGGCTCCACCTGGCGAATGGCTACCTGCAAGCACACTGTGCAGCTCCTCCTTTCCTCATCTTGCTTATCAAGTGTTTGGGTGAAACAAGCTTAACTCTGCCACAGCACATTTCTGAGGTGGGAAGGGCAGTGGTGTCACCGACCGGCCTCTTGCATCCGGCAGATCCCCATTGAAGATTTCTGCCAAGAACGGACGTCAAGCTAACTGGTGAAACGTCTGAATTTCTGTCTGCCCTCGCCTTTGGAAATCATTCTCCATATTTTTTGCCCGAAGTGGCTCTGAAAACCCCAACAGGTTCCTCACGGTCTTGGTCCATAACCTGTGTGTGTGCTAGAAACTCCCTTTGACCACGTTTCACATTTTCTCTCCGCACCGGCTGTGGATCTCAACCCCACCTCCTGTTCTCTGGGCCTTTGCTGCCATAAAGATGGTTTAGGGGGGCAAGGCTGGATGTGAAGGGAGGAGCTGGAGGGGGTCCCCTCGGTGGCCCACCTGCCCCGGCTCCAGAGGAAATGCTCTTCTTGCTACAGATTTTAGGAAGAAAGCTACAGGCCCAAGGTAGAGTCGCTTGCTTCCAGGACAGCAAAGCAAGACTTCATTGCGGTGTCATCCTCTCCAGGCCTGGAATTCCAAGCCGATCCATCTGGAATTTTCTGGTTGGCGCCAGTGAGGTAATCTGTCACGTGCGCTCTCCCGGCCTCAAAGGGAGATGAGGTAACTCCCCAGTAAAATCCTCTTCCCTCCTCCTTAAGGGAAGGTGACATGGCCTGGATCAGTCTTTCTTTTCTTTTGCTGATAACTTCTTGCCCTACTTTCCTTCGTATAAAAGCCTTCGATTTGTACTTGCTAGAGGGAAGGCCGTCTGCTTCGTGACTCACTTAATAAAGCCAATCGGAGTTACTCGGTTGAATTTTCTTTTTTAACAAAACGTAACGATCAGGACCGTCCGTTAGAGGGGTGGTAAGGAGAAGCCACTCACTCCGGGCTGCTTGGGAAGAGGCCTGTCCAAACCTTCGGTCTGGCGGAGCCCCGGGAGAGCAGGCGGACAGGCCTCACACTCTTGCTGTGGTGTGTGACACACTCACTCGGGGTGGGGGGGCCGGGGGAGGGCGTCTCCTTGTTCAGACTCTCCTAGCAAGGCTCTGGTCAGCGTGTCCTCTGCAGCCCGTGCTCTGCCTCGGTCCCCCCAGAGCTTCTCTTAGCAGGGCCTCGGGCGCCGTGGTGCTGACTCCTCTCCGGCGTGGGTCTTTGGTGGCGAGCGTCCCCTGTCCTGTGAACGCAGCTCACAGCCTTCCAGCCCACTCAGTGCCTTCGTTCCATGAGGTTCTGCACCAGCCGGTCCTGCTCTAGAATCCTGGGAACAGTACGGATTTGGACACACTCTTCTTGCTGTAATACAAAGCTTTTATTTTTATTATACTTAAAAAAAAATGTTTTAAGTAGGCTCCACGCCCAGCAGGGCGCCCATCACAGGGCCTGAACTCACGACCCTGAGATCAAGACCTGAGCTGAGATCAAGAGTCGGATGCTTCGTGGACTGAGCCACCCAAGCGCCCCAAGCTTTTATCTTCTGGTAAGAGTTTGGATGTTCTCTGAAAGCTGATCGAAGAGGAAACAGAGGCTCCAAGAGGTCACCTGACTTGCCCCAGGTGAGTAGTTTATAAGCTGGAGAGCTGGACTTTGAACCCAGACCTCTCTGATCCTTCTTATTCTTTCCCGTGTACCCCACACACGCCCTGTGAGCTCCCGCTCCTCCGCCGCCCCCAGCTTCACCCCTTGGGTGAAGGAAGGAAGGAAGGGAGGAAGGTAAATTCCCTCTTCGTCTTATGGACAATTATGGCAAGTCCTGCCCAAGGCTGTATGCAGTGAATTCAGGGGCTTTGCTCAGAGAAAGCTGGGCCCCTGTCCCGCCTCCAGCAGGGCCTGATGAGTCCTCTTGGAAACTTAGGGTTGAAGTGTGTGGGTCTAACCTTACAGTCTGCCCTGAAGGCGCAAGTGGTTTGGTAGGTCCGGAAGGCTTCCTGGAGTAGGTGAGGTTTGGGGCAGGCTAGATGTCACTTGCTTACCAGGGACCCTCCAGGAAACAATCCCAGCTACCAACCATGCTCATCACCCAGACTCAGGAAAGTGCACTGATGGGCCACAGAGATTGGGATCTGAGATGGATTTCTCTCCTAAAATGGGAAAATTAGCAACGGAGGGTTCCTCCTTAGTCATTTTGTCTGGTTGCTGTGGACTTAGATAAGGAAATAAATATCATATCTCTAGGCGCTATTAATCTTCATTCCTTCCTTTCTGTGTCTTTCTCGCCAGTTGGGATGAGGTCAGCCTTTCAGTCGTCCTTCTGTCCCGTCGAGGCTGGAGTTGGGCATGAAGGAGGCCCCGGCCTCTGTCCTCCCACGGGACCGCGGGCCTTGGCTCGGCTCTCCAGCTGGGGTGCCGCAGTGTCGTCTACCGGACTAATCCCGTCCAACTTCCCAGGATCAGGTGAGGCCCCATGTCCTGCAAACCACCCACAGCCCCTACAGCCCACACTCCCCCAAGTGCGTCTCCAGATCCCGAACATCTTCGTCTTTGTCTCTGTCTTGTTCTCCAGAATTCGGGTGAGGCTTTGCCTTCTCCTGGGAGCTTGTCTGGGACACCCCCAGACTGGGCTTAGGGTCCTGACCCTCACCTTCCCCCAGCCTGTTTGGTCGCAGGGACTGTGGTGGTCCCTGGCAGCTGTCTGTCCTCTACTATACAGGGACCCCTGACTGTCTGGCCCTGAGGCTGTCTGTCCCCCCTGGGTCCCTGGTGCATGGTCTCTTGTTACTCTCGTGAAGGGGGTGCACAGGGAAGTTTGGTTGCTTTCTGGCTGTCTCACGTTAGCCTCCCCACCTTGGTCTGGCCCCCAGGAGCCCAGTGAGCGGGTTTGAGGGGACTTGCCATCCCTCCCGCCCTCAGCGCTGGGAGCGGAGGCACACACCTTCCCCTCTGACTTTCTCATTCTCCCCAAGTTGGTGTTCAGCCCAGCTTCAGGCCCCACGTAAGATCTGCCAAATTTCTCCTGGCCTGAGCCTGCTGTCCTCTATTTAAACTCAACAGGAGGCCCAGGAAATGGGTTGCTGACTCCTAATTCACTGATGATTTGATGCGATAATTATGTCTCTCAACATCCCAGTGACCGCCGTGTGTTTTTGGGGTGACAGAAACAGGATATGATGGGTAGAGGCGGGGCTCAGAGCTGCCTTCACTGAGCAGAAAGTGGGCAGAGATCGCCGGTGTGTTCCTGGGTGGGGAAGCTTCTTCACCGTCCAGCCTTTCTTCCGTCTCCAGGAGGGTTTATGAAACAGAGCACAGTCAGCCCCAGGATGGTGTCTGTGCTGGGGGCAGGCGCAAAACCTCCATTCAGGGACATGTCCTCCTTTTGTGAGTGCAAACCTGCCACCCAGGGACTTCCATTCTGTCCATTCTGACCTCCAGGGTGACACAGGGCAGCCGGTATCTTTATACTCAGAGTGCTGGTCTGTATTTTACTTTATTTTTTAAGTAGGCTCTGTGCCCAGCATGGAGCCCAGTGTGGGTCTTGAACTCACAACCCTGAGATCAAGACCTGAGCGGAGATCAAGAGTCGGACGCTGAACTGACTGAGCCACCCAGGGGCCTCATCAGAGTCCTGGTCTTTAGATGCTCAAAGCTAGTTCCTGAATGCACACAATCACGGGGGACGGTACTGACAACCTTGGTAGCCAGGACTAGAGGGACAGACAGGTCCCCTCTGGCTCAGAAGAGCCACACTGGCTGGACTGGACAGGCAGCTGGACTACAGGTCAGGAGGAGGCACTGAGCCGTGTCCCCTCCGCAGCTGGTCCGCAGCCCTGGGTGCACAGCCCCGTGGCGACCCTGGGCACAGTGTTCCTGTGCCCCCCATCCGGTGGGCTTCCACACCACGCGGCTGCCAGCCCCTCCCTGCAGGCCACAGGGTTCTGAGCTCTGTGCCCGACTTCCCCTTGCCTCCATGCCCTGGGTTCTCGCCGCACCCTGGGCTCTGCCTCACGGGATGGGTTTCTGGCGCCTTCTCCCAGCGACGCTTTCCCACCGAGAGGGCAGGTCCTTACTCCCCATGAACTCTCATCCCCACCGCCACTTCCCAGGCCCTGAGGCCCCGAGCGCTCGCTCCCACTCGTCCGCTTTGGACTGGAGATGGGGCGTTCGTACTTCCTTCTCTTATGTTACCTGGATCAGGAGCCGGCCTTCTGCTGAGTGTCATGACAAAGGTCTCCTGGATCCCTTTTTCTCCTTTCTCCCAGGTCTTAGAGGAGATGCGTATCCCATCTTGTTCGGCGATCTGATTTAACTCAGCTTGACCTCTTGGTTCGCTATGTTCTAGGCTGGGCTTTACACACATTTAATCCCCACCAAAACTCTGAAATGGGCACCGTTATCATGCCGAGTCCCTCGCTCAGTTTCCACAGCTAGTGAGATGCGGACCGGGCAGTCTGGTTCCCGAGTTTGGCTCGTAACCATTGCTTCCTCCCAATCCAAGATGGCAGGAGGCTTCTGTGTTTAATTCATTCCCAGTGGTTACAGCAGTATCTAGTTCATTATAGACGCTGGATAAAAATGTGCTGAGTGAGTGAATAGGTCATGAACAAGTGAATGAGACTTGGCGACTCTCAAGGAAGGGGTCACTTTGTGTAGAGATCAGCCATTCTCAAACCGAAGAGTGTGTCAGAACCCCGTGGGGGCTGCTTCAAAGTCGGACGGTCCCACCCCCAGAATTGCCAGTTTAACCAGTCGACACTGGGAATTGTCATTTCTAAAAATTGCCGGGTGCTGTTGGTGCTGCTGGTCAGGGCCCCATTTTGAGGAGCATGGGCTTAGAGTATAGTCCCGTGTCCTTTCTCAGTGGGGGCGGGGAGGGTGGCTGACAGGTGGTCGACAGTTGGTGCGGCTGCCGGGACTCAGACTCCAGCTGTGCCTCTCCCGACAGTGTGACCAGCGGCTCCAGCTGGCCTGGCTCCTTCCAGTGTCCTGCCTCAACTAGAACGCTGCATGTGGTGCGGAGATTAATTTGTAACACAGACTGCCCCTTCTAGATCACCTCCTATACGCTAGGCACAGGCGCACACCCACGAACACCTGCACGCACACTTGCATTTTTGCTGTGACATCCTGTATGAAACTCTCAGAATCCTTGGGGTCTTCAAAGTTACATCATAAAAATCACAAGGCTTGTAGGCAAACAGGGTCAGAAGCAGACTCGAAATCGACACTGATCGGAAATCTGGCAAAACCATAGAATTAGTGGTGAAAACACCAGCCGAGTACTTCGCTGTGACTTCCTGGGCTTGCCACCAGCCACACACGCTGTTCACTCTTTGCCACCGTAATGGTAAGATTGGGTTCCCGAGACCATTTTTTTAATCTAAGTTAAAAATCCGCTTGCGGTGTAGCCTTCTTCATTAGCCGGCTGTTTTAGTACAGTGGATGGACTTCACTCATAGCTCCGTGGAAAACGTAGCTGTTCTAGAAGCTTCTGAGCTACAATCTGCTATAAAGAAAGGCACATCCAGCCATCGTCAGTTATTACCAGGAGCCCTTCATAAACTGGATTGCTTTCTGTGAACACTCTTGCCCGCATCACTTCAAAAGTCTCATGCTAAAAACAAATCCCGCAAACCACCGTGACCTCCTATGTCATAAAATGGGACTCGTTCTGAGTTGGCAAAATCTGGATTTGAACTCAGAGCTGGCTGACAGCAACGTCCCCTACTTTCTCCTGTTCAACCGCCTTTATCAGACAATGAATATGCAATGAGGGGAGCCGCAGCTGTGGGCCGGTACTGTGTGTTGTGCGCAAAGTAGCCGACAGCATGCGCACCCGGTGATCCTCTGGGACGCTGGAGGCTCTCGAGGGCCAGGCTTGTCTGCCCGTAGCACCTGTGTCGTGGCCCATGCAGAGCACTGCTCAATCCAGGGTTTATGAATGGAATCCTGTTCAAGTCAGTAATAAAAACAAGTCATTGTTTTACAAGGTAGAAGTCATTCCTTTAGTAAACAAATCTTACATTTGCTTTAACTAGATTGGGAGACTGCCTGGGGGTGTTGGTGGTGACATTTTTGACACTTCCGCGTGTGATAGGTTTATTTTCCTGGGAGAAGTTCTGGGAACTTCCTTGGTGCAGGTGGCTCAGGGAGTTTTACCAGGGCCCCTGGGGCAGAGGGGCCCTCCTGGGACAAAGCCGTGCTACCTGGCTTGTAGAGTGCATGTGGGGACATTGCAGGTGTCCGTGTGCGGGAGAGTGACCGTGGGCACTCTGGAACCAGGCTGTGAAAGTGACAACAGTCTGACCGAGGGCGGCTGGAGGGGTAGATGCAGCCCTGGCCAACCTCTGAAGGGCCACAGAGTAGCAGAGGCCGTCCTCGTGGCCCCCAGGGCAGGACGAGGCCCCCAGGGGGAGTGCGGAGCTAATGCCTGAGCTCCCAGCCCTAGCCCCGTTCTTCACATGCTTGGGCTTCTCCCGACTTTCATCCTGCTCCCAAAGTTCACGTGACTCGCCCACGATACGATGAGGGCCTCGGCATGAAAATGTCACCCTATTAATCAGCCTTGTGTGCTCCTTGCCCTGCGATCCGAACGCAGTGCACAGTTTGGGCACAGGTCTGGGCCAGGTCCCGAGCCCCACAAACACCGGTCTGCATGACCACCGCTCCCCGAGCTCAGAGTTCCCATTTGTAAAATGAGGCTCTTATGTAACTGACTTCACAGGGCTGCTGTCGCCTAAAAGGAGGAATTCTAGAAGGGTGCCAAGCAGATGGCCAGCCCTGTCGGCAGGGGCACAAAGGAGTAGAACACAGTGGGCTTCTGGAAGCTTCCAACCTCTCTGGGGTGACAAGACACTCTCTGAAGGCAGGGAACCCTCACGGGCACAGCTCGGCATGCCGATGAAGCGACAGAGAGACGCTATCCATCAGCTGGTTTCCTCCCCGGAACTCGCGCCCCAAAATTACTTTTTTGAGGGAAGGCAGGATGAGTATCTGGGTATCCTTTTTTTGGCCTCTAGTCATCAAACTGATTGGAAAAAACGGAGAAATGATCTTTCTAAAGTTGCAACATTCTCCTTTTCCTCCGAGTGCCGGACGTAGGCTCAAAAACGTCGAACAAAGACGCTCTTGCTCTTGAGAGCTCTGGGGAACGGGGTTTTCTTCCTCCCGCCCCAGGCATGTTTCTCATGCCCCTCCTGCCCCATCCTCTGCAGACACAGAGGGACAGAGCTGGACAGCAGAGGGACAGGAGGCGTTCCCAGCCGCCAGTCCTGGGACCAGCCCCCAGACCATGGGGCCAGAGCTGCAGGACTGAACCTGTACTGAGAGTGCTGGATGGCAGCACGGATGCCAGTCAGCAGAGCGGGCAGACGTCTCTCCGACAGGCAGGTGGCCGGCAAAGCGTCCCTCCAATGTCTGCGTGTCAGCCTGGCCGTGTGAGCCTCTCCCGATCTTCAGCCAATCGTCCCTCCGTGGCAGGGGACAGCTAAGCGCTGCTGACGTCGCCTGCAGGAGCCTCATGTCGTTGTAATGGGGATGCTGCTCCCGGCCGAGAAGTGCACGTGTCCATCCCGGACGCCACGTTCCTGCTGCCATGCTCGGCCCACACACCTGTGTCCCCTCGTGGCACTGGTCCTGGGTTCCCGGGCTTTTAGCATCTTTGGCAATGGTCTAGAGGCAGGCGGCTGAGGGTGGATGCCTCCGGATCGCGTGTCTCGCCCCTTTTCTGAATCTCCTCCTTGTGGGGGCGTCTGTGCCCCAGCACGTGGTTGGGGACGAATGGGTATCCCGTACACCGTGATCGTGCGTGATTCTGGATTTATCCTCGGACGTGAATGCAGCGATGGGGAATGTCACAGCCTCACGCTGCTTTTAAATATGTTCATGACTTCAGAGTCAATGGGAATTTGAATTTCAAGAGCTCGTTATTTCTCTTTCCAGGAAGATAAAAACAACAACAACAGCAACAACATACAGATGTAGTAACATCTGGTTTTCTGGGATGCCCGGCTCAGTCATGCGGGACACAAACCCTGCTGCCGTACCCACTGTCCCTTTCTTTTTGGGGGAAGAGTGTAATGCAGTAAACGGAACGCTGGTTTTGAATTTTTGCCTCTCTGCTGGGCCTGAGTACACAGATGGTCCCTATAATAATAATAATAATAATAATAAACAGGTTTTGCTGATAATCAACAGTATGTCAACATTATACATAAAATATTTTGGTTCTATATCAAAATGAGCCTAGCCTTCACGAAACCAACTTGCAACTTTCCCCGCTTGAGTTTGAAGGGTTAATTGAAATTACCCAGAACAGAATGACATCATCTCAAGCCTCTAGAATAGAATATGGAGGTAGAAGCCAAGGGAGGGGGCCGTGCCCTCATCCTGGAATGGAGTGGAAGGAGCCGGTGAAGTCAGAAGCCTGAGGTTCGATCCAAGCTCTGCCGCTCTGATGGCAAATCCTGGATGAGACCAGGAGTCTCTCCGAGCCTCGCCATTCTCACCTGTAAAATGGGAGCAGCCATCACTATGTTGCTCGTCACCGGGGTTCAGTGCGCCGGCACATGGGAATGTGCCGAGCTCGGAGGAGACTCTCTACAGACAGGTGCTGAGTTTGAAGAGAGAGAGGCTCACAGTGGCGGGTTGTACCAGCTCAAAGCTCCAGAGAGTTACAGAGGAGAGAGAGAGAGAGAGAAGGAGAGAGAGAGGGAAAGAAAGAAAGTGAGCAATTGATCCAGAAAAACCCCGAGAGAGAGATTTCCTCCAAAAGAAATACTTTGCACAGAAATAAGACCACTTCAAATGGCACCAGAAATAATGGTCCACATTTATTGAACTCTTACGAAATGCCAGCCCTTGTGCATTTGCCCTGGAGAAGAATCCCTGGTCTCCTCCTGGGGTAGGTATGCTCCTGGCTGCAAGGGAAAACTTGGGGACTTCCCTGAGAAATCTTCTATTTTCAACCTTAGCACCAATGCATTATACCACTCAGTGTTCAAAACGACCCTAGTTAGTAGGACTCTACCATGAAATGCTTCCCATATACATTCTCACTTTTTTTCTGGATTCTCATGACTGTCTTTTAGGTCACAGTTAGAAGTTAAGGGACAGGGACACCTGTCCTGATGACCCCATCTGGCATTGTCTCCTACAGTCATACAGGATTTCTGCTGAATTTGCCATTGGTTCACCGAAGGCATTTCTGAAATTTAAAAATAATGATTCTTCCTATTCGAGTAAGGTTTCCTTCTATTTATCAAATGCTTTTCTGTAAAACGTTTCGTGTATATAACCTTGAACAGTTATTCCCCTTTGCAAATGAGGACCCTGAGCCCCACAGAGGTTAAATGACTTGTTTAAAGTCATCAAGTGGTAACAGTCCATAATCCTGAGGAACCTGGTGCCCCCACCCCCTTCCACTGTGTTCTAGTCACTCCTATTGCGTCACAAACCACCCCAAACAGAGTCGTCAAACAAGCCCCGGGTGTTCCGGCCAGGGATCCTGTGGGTCAGGAATGTGGGAAAGTCATAGCAGGAAGGACTGTTTCTGCCGCACGTTGTCTGGGGCCCCAGCTGGAGAGACTGGAGGGCTGGGGTGACGTGACAGCGGGCGGGTTGAATTATCTGAAAGCTCATCACTTGTCTCGTGGAGGAGGCCAGCTACTGGTCGGAGCTCAGCAAGGGCTGTTGGTCACGGCACCTACAGGTGGCCTCAGCATGTGGCTCCTTGGGCTTCCGCTCAGCGTGGTGGCCGGGCTCCAAGAGCGAGTGTCCTAACATGAGCTGAGCAGAAGTCCTACCATCTTCATGACCTCGCCTGGGGAGTCCCATAACCATCCCATCCACCGAAGCCACAGTCCTGCCCAGATTCAGGCAGGGAAAAGAGCTCTCCGATCCGGGGGAGATGTCACAGGGGATGTTACCGAGGCTGTCTCTAAGATCCCCTGTTGAGGGAGGCGGACTTGCTGACGTCGGTGGGGTGGGGGGTGCTGCTTTGGAAGAGTTATCTAGGAGGAAGAGGGCAGCCACTGTCCTGGGGGCCTTCCCCACACTTGCTATCCTCAGAGCAAGGACTGCTTGGGGGCCAAGGACCCCTGCTCAGTGTCCAGGGCGTGGTTCCTCTTCCGCTTCCTGAACGGGGCTACTGAGCGGTACTGCAGCAGGCAGCAGGAGTTTCTGAGCTAAAATGTCTCCTTTCTGGCTAATTCCACAGAAGATTGGAGGTGGCTTTCCTTAGAGCAGGTGCGCGCGCGCCCCCCCACACCACAGAAGATCAAAAACCAAATACACATGCAGAGCATAAAATACCGCAACTCATGTTAAAATCACACTTACTGTCTTGAATTCATGCGTGTGGCTCTCGAACACTGGGTGAAAGCTCTGAGCTCTCTGGATGCGTCAGGGCAGAAGGGTCGGGCCTGCTGGTGAGATCGGAGGGGCTCCCCCCACCCCCATTTTCTCTCCCCTCTTGTCTTTCCAAGCGTTGCACTCAGCTGTCCACCCCAGCTTTCCAGTGGTCTTAAAAAGCTTCTTACTTTTTAAAAAGATGATTATGGCCTGTGGTCGTGACATTTCAGAGGAAGAAAGTAAATCGGAGAGGCCCAGCTGGGGCCATTGTCATGCTGTGGTTGAAGGCTCCGAAAAATGCAGAACATTCCTCATTGTCTCGCAGCTCACACTGGCCCCTCTCCTGGACTCCAGGCCAGGGCACTTGAGCAAAAACACTGCCCACCTCCCACCCTCCATGAACAAGCCGGAAATCAGCAGAAAAATTAAGATGTGAAAAATGAGTCTGACGTCTCAAAGGCAAAGGGGAGAAAACAAAAGATCACCTTCTCTTTCTCTTTTCCCTTCCAGGGAAAGGTGAATTCTTTGAGTGACTTCTTTGTTTCACGCTGAGCTAACTAATGTGTCTTAATTATCCTACTCCTTTTTCCTTGCAGAATAAATTCTCTTTATGATTTGATGGGGTCCATTTCAGCAAATGCACAAAAATGAGACATTCTGAGTCCGAAGAAATTAGCCATGAAATGAGTATTGTCTGAATATCAGTGGTTGCCTATTGGGTTTTTTTTGCGGAGGGGGGGAACTATTTGTTTATTAATTATTGATCTGAAGACGGAAGTCCTATGGGTTCAGTTCTGAGGTCTGAGTTTAGGGGAGAACCAGGAGCCTGGAGTTCCTTTGCAGGTGTGTGGCCTCAGACACAGGTGCTTCTAGACCCTGTGTTCCTTGTCATTACGCCAGGCCGTTCCCCAGGGTAAACAGGGTAGTGTTCGAAAAGCAGAGCACAGGTCCTGGTGCAGAGCGGACTGCTCCATGAACTCTGATCACTATTCTTTCCATAGACAAATCCGATTACATCACCCATCTGCTTCAAATGCTCCGCGGACCCCCTTCCAAACATTGTAACTTGACCTTCACCGCATCGCCGGAACCTGATTTACCTCTCCAGAACCATCCTTGAGTTCCTTCCTCAAGCCTCAGTGAACTTCTTCCAAATTCTAGAAGGTTCTGGGCCCTTTTTCTCTTTAAGGAGAGAAACAGCCTCTGCTGTTTCCCCTAAGCTTCTCTTCCCTCCTCTCTCGCTCCATCTCAGGTGTGTGATTTCCTGCAGCCCCAAATCTGGGTGAGTCTGTGGCCGGTGCTCTGTGCCCTAGGGTCTTGTCTGTCCCTTGTAACTGCACCGGTCAGACAACTTCGTGACCCTGTCTGTTGTGTGTCAGTGGTGGTGGTGGACAGTCTTCAGACTGACTTTGGAATCTTGGTGAATAACTGTGAGAACACGTGTCCCTCTCAGGGGTAGAGAAGTGAATTGCCCTGGGCAAAGATGGTGCTTTTATTCTGACGAGAAATTGCTCAAGAGGCTTGTTCCTTACATAAATGTAAAGTTAAGACCCTCCTCCCGTTTGCTCTTGGCAAAAACCGAAAGAGCCATTAACCTGAATGCGGATGTTTTATTTGGAAAAGTTCTTCTGCTTGGAATTGTAAGTGGCAGGGTATGTTTCAGCTAGAGCTGTGTTTTAAGAAGCTGGTGCCTTTTTCTCACATCACATCTCATGGTGTTCCTTGACTCTGAGTGTGGGATGGATGTCGGCGCGAGACTTGCTTGACCTGGGGGACATGAATGTTCTTATTCACAGTAGTTTTTGGCAGACCATCAAGACTGAGATACTGAGGGTCACAGAGAGACAGGCAGGCATTACCCCGTCTGCTGCTGGGGAAAAGGCCACAAACAGCTTGACTAGATCATGATGTACTCAGGGGATGCTATTTACCTCAAGATGTGCGGCATGGCTGGCCCAGGGCTTAGCAAATTATGACTTTGTGGACCAAATCTGGCCCGCTACCTCTGTTTATAAATAAAGTTTTATTGGAACACAGCCACACTGAGTCATTTACGTATGGTCTAGGGCTGCTTTCATGCTACAATGGTGTACCTGAGCAGCTGCAGCGGAGACTGTAAGGCCTACAAAGCCAAAGATATTGACTCTGTGGCCCTTTCCGAAGACAGTTTGCCTCCCCTTGGCCAATACCCACTGTGTTCTCTGACTGGTTGGGGATCACGTCTGTGGGTGGCTATGGGGTCCTTCCTGAAGGAGAAGACATGCCCACCGGCAGCTTCCCTAGCAAGGGCTTGCCCGGACAGCCAACGAGGCCAGGACAAGCAGGGTGCTGCTAGCAGAAGGGGGCGTCGTCTTCCTCTCTCCACTCAGGGCCCTAACCCACTGCTTTCAGACTGTCTGCTTCTCCCTTCAGGCCCCCGTCGCAGGCCCTGGAAAGGACAGACTTGCTAGTCTTTCACCTTAAAAACGGCGGGTGGTTCTGGTGCTTTCTCTCTTGAACCCACTCAGCCTATGCGTGCTCTCTCTTTACAGGGTGTTTGCATAGTCTGTAGCAAGGGAGGGAATTTTATTTTTTAAAGATTTATTTATTTATTGGGGAGGGGCGTGAGTGTGAGGGGGAGGGAATGGGCAGAGGAGAGAAACCCAAACAGACTCCACACTGAGTGCAGAGCCCCATGCGGGGCTCGATCTCACAACCCTGAGATCAGACCAGAGCCAAAACCAAGAGTCAAATGCTTAACCAACTGTCCCACTCATGCATCCCAAAGGGGAGAGAATTTCAAAGTCTCTGAAAGAAGAGCATCTTCCTGTTTGGGGTGAGAGAAGGAAGTGACCCCACTACCCAGGATCATGATGCTGCAGTACTTTCTGGGTAATTACAGACTTCTCTCCACACCCTCCACCCTAACCCACCCTACTTCTCATCTTGTAAAGAAGGGTGGGGAAGGCCACTACAATCTGATCCCCGCCCTGGGCCCCCTCGCATGGGTGCTCCGTCAGTGAACCCCCTCATGCCCAAGACAGCATCACAAAGGCGGCTAGCTGGTCTACCGGGCGTGTTGTCAGCGTTTGAGAAGGGGGAACAATTATTACTAATTTCAGACTTCCTCTGCTTCCGGAGGAGCCGGCAAGCAAAATGTAGACCAACTTTAAATCAATCGTCCTTATTTAGTGAAATCCAAGTCCCATCCCAGACTCTCTGAGGCCACCTGAAGGAGCAAAGCGCACAGTCCCCTCCTTAACTTCAAATGTCACCTTAGGATCTCGAGTGCGTAAGAGCTCCTGATGGGGAAATCTTTTATGATTATCCTTTATGCTGACAACAGCTCTAAATTAGAGGGTGCAGCTGACTGAAATGAGCTTAATTTTCCATACAAATGTGGGCTCTTGGAAAGAAATCACTTTTTCAGGTCTAAAATCTATTTTATCTCCCCTAATTAGGAGAATATGTAAAGCAAGAGGGGGGAGTAGTGTTCAATTTGCCATAAAAAGCAAACCCAGTAGTTTATAAGATCACACATTCCAAACAAGCTCTGGCCCATTAGAGGGATCATACATAATTCAGGACCCACTTGTTACTGTGTGTATCATGCAAATTCGCTCAAATTACATTTAGAAAAAATGAGGTTCATTTTCCAGCTTTAAATAGACTATTAGAAAAAGGGGTAGATATAAAAGCCATAAAGAAGCAAATGATTTAAGTAGCATCATCAATGTGATTTGGGGCTGGAGAACTTGAACGGAAGAGTGAAGAGCCCCCTGTTCTGAGCCGCGGGTCAGGTGGAATCCGGTAGGCAGCGTGTTGTTCGTGTCGCCATCTGTCTGCTTCGCCAAGAGGTCAGCCTCCAGCTGACGTGAGGATCCTTCCATTCTGTCCCTGCTTGTTTTTGAGGTGGTCCCAATACTGACCTTCTAGAAGGTTTTCTCCTTGGACCTTAGAAATTTGTGCATGTGTGCGTGGTGTGTGCGTGTGAGGAGGGCAGTGAGGGTCCTGGTCCGTTCGGGCTGCTCTGATAAAGCACTCTCCGGGGGGGCTGATAACAGCAGAAAGTTATTTCTCTCAGTTCTGGGGACTGGAAGTCGGAGATCGGGGTGCCGGCACGGCTGGGTTCCGGTGAGAACCCTCTTACAGGTTGCAGACTGCCCACCTTTTGTGGCGTCGTCATGTGGCAGAAAGAAGGCAAAAGAGCTCTTTGGGGTCCCGGGTTAAAGGACCCTGACCCCATTCCCAAGGGCTCTTGGCCTAATCACCTCCTAAAGGCGCCACGTCCTACTACCCTCGCTTTTGAGGGCTCAGATTTCAACCATTCAATCCACAGAGAGTGAGAGAGAGAGAGAGAGAGAGAGAGAGAGAGAGAGAGGAGTGTGTGCATGTGTGCATGAGAAAGAGTAGAGGGGGAGGGTGTGGAGGTGGTTTTCTCACTATCCCCTGGGAGATTTGCTCAAATCACACACAGAGCTTGTGGGCGAGTCTGAAGGTCTCTCTCTTCCAGCCAGTCTGCTGTGTCCTTAAAGTCTGATCATTCAAACAGGAACATAAACCCCCTCAAAAGGGAAGTAACTTTATTTTTTCACCCTCGGTTGTGAAAGTTACATGCGCTGATTTTTAGAATTTAGTCAGCACGCGCGCGCGCACACACACACAATTTCTTCCCCCCAAACCGGGATGGTCCCAGCCATACTGTTTCCTAACCTGCTGCATGCAGATCAGCCTGCCCTGTCTCCAAAGCCTCCTTTCCTAAGATGACTGCCCCAAGGGGCGCCTGCGTGGCTCAGTCGGTTAAGCGTCTGCCTTTGGCTCAGGTCACAATCTTGGGGTCCTGGGATGGAGCCTCGAGTCGGGCTCTCTGCTCTGCAGTGAGTCTGCTTCTCTCTCTGTGCTCCCTCCCTCCCTCCCTCTCTGTCTTGCTTGCTCTCTCTCAAGTAAGTAAATAAAAATCTAAAAAAAAAAAAAAAAAAAAAAAAAAGAGGACTGCCTCGAGCCCCATCCTCTACTGGGGTTCGGCCCGGGCAGTCACGGGAGGAGCCCGGCGCTCCTGGGATTTGCTGCTGAAGAATTTCCTCTGAGCTGCTTGCCGCCAGCTCCCGGGGAGAAGCGTGGAGGCTGAGGGATCAATAAGCCGAACAAGGCCACGGGCAGCAGGGTTGTGGAGGAGGAGATGAAACGAACTTCTCCTGCAAGCACCCTTACGGAGATTAATTGAGATTTAAATCATGAAGCCTCACTGGGTAAGTTAGGAGAGAAACACACGTGAGGAAGAGCTTTGCTAATGGTGCTGAGCCCTGTCCCTAGAGTCACACCAGGCTGTGAGTCGGGGCCGAGAGGAGTCGAGGGCACCCGTGGGTGCTCTGGACAGCCCCCCCCCCCAGCTCCTGCGCACATGCCCGGCTCCCAGGGTTCCCCACGTGTCCCAGGCCCCTCTCCTCCTGTGGTCTTTCCAGCGCGTGCCCCTCCTGACTCAGCAACCAGCCGCACCCCGGGCCACCCCTCTGTCCTCATCCCAACCAGAAATGACGGTGTCCTACTTTGTATAATGATTCTTTATGTGTATGTGCAGGTGGAGGTCATCGAGGGGACAGGACGTGACCACGGCTTGACCTGCACGATGGCCCCCGGGCCATCGGAGGCTCCTGCTCCCTTCCCTGCACATTGTGTCCACCAGTCCCACAGCAGACCTGTTTCAAGGACGCAGCCTTGAGAAAGCCGGGGGGCCATCCGGACTGGGTCCACGGCTGCCCCCAGTTAAGGCCTCTACATACATACACGTGTAAGATTTAGGCAGGCGGGCAGGCAGGCGGGCGGGCGGGCGGGGGGCGCAGATCTGGCCTGCGGGAGCCCCAGACCAGCCTCAGATGAAACCTTCCTCGCTCAGGACACCTGCGGCCGCCCACCGGCGGGGGGCGACCCGCCCCTTTCTCCCGGCGGCCCCTGCTCTTCGGGTCCCGCCCACCGGCCCTCCGAGTGCGGCCCGTCCCGGATTCCGCCGGGGGATTCCACACCAGCCGCGTGTCTCCCCCGCCCTCGGACGAGAGACCGCCTGACCGGAGGCCCGAGCTGTGAGTGCCCTGTCCTTGCTGCGCTGAGGGTTGAGCCGAGCCCCAGGGAGCGAGTGTGCTGTGCAGTTAGAATTCCCAGATCCGGAAAGCTCTGTGGTGCCTGAGTCCTCGATCGGGCGAGAGCCCTGTGAGTCCGGGGCCGGCCTGTGTAGACAGACCACCCGCACTTCCGCGGCGAAGCGGGGCTGTTCCTTGTCAAGAGACCTGTAAAGACGGTATCCGCTTCATTACGTTCAGTATAGGTTTTGAGCAAATAAATGGATAAAAACTCAGTTTTCTGAGCGTTTCCGACACTGGAACTGAGGACGAGAGACTGTGGGTCTGTCTCCCCGGGGGCTTCCGTGTTCCCCAGGGTACGGCTCCGGTGGGAAGAGCCGGTTTACACAGTCTCCCGGGCGGAGGGAGGGAGACGTTCAGACCTGGCTTGTCTCACACGGTCAGTGTCTAAGTGCCGACGGCTTCGCTGGTTGGGGGATTGCGATCGCGAGTGTGGACACGAAGCCTTCTCGGCCTCGGCAAGTCCTCTGGAGTCACACAGCGCTGTGCACGCCAGTGTCCAGGTGCCACGGGCGATCGCTGCGGCCCCAGGATGTGACCTGAACACGGTCTTCGGGTACCTCATCCCCAGGCTCTGTGACGGTTCCCGTCGATGCCACGCTTTGAAGAGCGAGGCGGCTGGAAAGGTTAGCTGGAAGGGGAGGTGCGGGGGATTAAGAGAAAAAACACAAGTCCCTGGCCGAGGCAGTAGATGCGTCGAGGTGGGGCTTAAAAGAAGAACAGCCTTAATATCGAGGAATCCTTGCTGGGCCCAGGTAACCTAGATACCACCTCTGAGAGAAAATATAGATCTGTTTTTCAGCTGGGCCTCAGCTCCTCGCTTGCGAGTCACAGCTTCTTGGATTTATCGCAGGTCATTAACTGCTGTGCCCCGACACAGCGAAGAAGTGAGAAGATTAAAGTAACAGCCAGATCCTTTGAGAAATAATTTGGCCTGTCTTTGTTGCTGGGAGTGTACTGTTAGGCCATTATCACCTGTTAATTCTCGGTGTAACTTTGTGGAGGAAAATTATTATCCAAGTGATGGGGATTTTTCAATTAATTCTGTGGGGGCCGTCGGATTTTAAGTGGCTGAGAGTTGGAGATGCGTTTCTGAGGGAAATTGGAACTTGGGTGGGCAAGGCCCTGAGTCCTTTGTAGTCAAGGCAAAATGAAAACGCAGGGCCCGTGGTTCAGAAGTTGGTGTGTCTGAAAGACGGTGAAATTGCAGAGCAGGGAACCAAGTGGGGGACCCCCGCGGAGCCCAGAGCCCCGTGAACAGGGCTGGCACATCCCGGAAGCGGGCCGGGCCTGATGCTTGGAGGGGTTACAGTAGTGCAAACATCAAGGAGCCGAATTCCAGCCAGACAAGCCTGTGATCAGTTCTCAGTTTTGCATTTTATGGGTTGGTTGACCTTGGACAGAGGCGGGGGGCAGGTAGGGGGGTGAGACGACGATGGGGGTGGTCTCTTTCCACTCCTCTGTAAAATGCAGCCAGCAGAACTAGTCCTCTGGGTGATGTTGTACCGATGAAAAGTGTGTAGAGCACTCAGCAGGGCACGTATCCAATAAGAGCTCAGGAAGTCTTAGCCCCGCGGTCCTGCTGCTGGGGTTCCCCCAGCCCCGCAGCCGCTCGCTGGCCCCTCTGCGGGGCCCACCAGCTGGCTTCCAGGTGCCGGCACCTCCTTCTCCAGGCTGATAGCTGAGTTCCTGCTGCTGTCTGAGAATGAATCACCTCCACCCGCCCCCCCTCCACCCCCCCACTGTCATCCCTCAGCCAGGCACAGAAGACTGGGGCGCATCGGTGCCCCAGCTCCCTAGCTACTTGGGGGTACAACTGAGTTGTGGATCTTTTAAGGGCCCCCAGAATTCCCCCAGTAGGCTCAAGCACCCCCAGAGGGGGCTGGCCTGATGGTATAGTCATCTGCCCACCGCTCTTGTCTGTTGTCCCCTCCCCCCGCTGCCCTTCACCTGATGTCAGGGTCCACGTCTGGGGGAGCGTGGCCTCTGACAAGGTCCCACACCATCTCCTTCCTTAATAAAAGATGGGGGAAGGTGCTCGAAAGCAAGGAATGGGGGGTGTTGGCCCCACTTGCCCCCTCAGTGAGATCTGTGTTTGCAGGCTGTGTTTGATCTGACACACGAACCGAAGGGGAAACAGAGAGGACTTGGCACTGGTCCAACAGTCACTCTGACTGGGACCCTCAGGGCTGGGACTACAGCCTGCCACGCCCCACCTCGAGCTGCCTCAGTGGGGCGCCCGCTCTGGGCCATCCCCATGGGAAGTCACAGGGGACTCCTCTTCTGCCTGGAGCCCTGAGCTCAGGGTCAGCAGGTGTCTCACTGGCCAGATTGCATCGTCTAGTGCTTGTGGCCAGAGAGGGGGCATCTGGGTGCTGTCATTCCACAGCAGGACCCCATGACAAACACAGACCTCCTCTCCTTCTGGCCTTGGCCTCAGCAGGCTCAGGCTGAAGGTGTTCTTCTGCGTGAGCCCGGATCAGGAGGGGGGCACTCTGGGTGTTTGGCGAGAGGCCATTCCTCATTTCAGTGTCTACCTTGCAGGAGATATTTTAGCGTAGAGTTTCAAGATTGGCTTTCAGATTCTTTATTTTAAATTTCTGCGTTGTTCACTGAGTCTTATTTGTTATATACTCTTGGAATATTTGGGAAAACTGAAAAAAAAATTTTTTTTTCAGTCTTTCTTTCTTGGCCCTCTGGTTCCTTTGGTAACATTGCCAGCCCTCTTCCCCTCCCAACCCTCCTCCTCTGTCTCCTCCTCCTTTTCCCCCCTCCACCTCCCGTTGGTCTAAGAACCTCAGCCTTCCCCTCGAGCAGATCTTAACCATTGTCGTGCATGGGTCCCATTGGTGTTCTGATGAACCTGTGGACCCCTTCTCAGCGTAATCTTTCCTAATGCACAAAATAAAACACCTGGGGTTACAAAGAGTGAAACATAAATAATGTTTTATTATATTGCTATATTAGGAAAAAAACCCTTTTAAATCCTTGACTTGTGATCTACTACGAGTACAACTCGTGCTTTCCATGAACAAACTTCGTAACGCGACTGGTGTAGGTATGATACCTTCCACCAGTCCGAGGCAGCCGTGTGCATAAGCCAGATGTGGCTCTGCAGGCAGTCACCACAGAAAGATAAAAAAGTGCGTGTCTCTTGCTGACAAAGTCGCACCGCAGGTTAGACTACTCCCATTTGTTGCTCGCTTTCCTAGATGGAAGATATACTCCATTTCAGTGAAAGATGAATGAAAATGAAGATGTGATTGCCGCCCCCCTCCCCCCCCCATGCAGGTCTGTATTCTGTCCTTGGATCCCCATTAAAAATGTTTGCACTAGAGTTCCAAGTGCACCTGGAACGTTGCCCTGTCTCTGCCAGCTTTGCTAGCCGTGATGAGAGGAACCCCCTCTCTGCCTCCCGCCTCCATGGCAGAGCCATGGCTCATGTGTGAGCCCAAGTGCACCGGACTGTCCTTGAGGTCAAGGCAACAGCGGGGGCGGGGGGGGCGGGGTGGGCTCTGACTCTGGCTGCAGCGAGGATTTAAGCGTTGTGGCTGAAGTGCACTGAGGGATAGGAGAGGGATTCTGCCTGTCCTTTAGGATGTCAAACCAGGCCACTGTCTCAGAATGCAATTCTGCTAAAAACAAAGATTGCCCATGAGGAAAACCCAGCTCTCACCCCGGTAGACATATGGGCTGGCTGGAAATTGACGCATAATTGTATCTTGTCCCCATTTGGCTTTCTATCAAGACAGAAGATGAATTAGATATTGAGCAAAATTATTGGCCGAGTGAAACATAGATGTTCTGGAAGCCAAAAAAGAATAAAAAAGGTTGACGGAAGCTGTGACTAGGCCATCGGAGAGGGACACAAGGCATCTTATCAGGGGAAAGGTTATAGGCAGAAAGAAAGGCTCCGTCCCAGAGATACATTTTGTGGAAGCAAGACAAAGCTCGGGGTGCCTTGGCGGCCTCCTGCGTGCTGGGGTGGGGGTGCTGTGGGCTGCGTGACACGCCTCACACACTTTGTTCACTGTGTCCCACACATTCCTGCCTGGGGCCCCTTCTTCCTCGTCCTTCCTGGGTCCCTGCCCTCAAAGAGGAGAATGCTAAGGACCCATGTTAGGGTCAGATCCTAAATCCTTCCCTTCACATCAGGGGCTTTCAACGAGCCCGAGACCTCACTGAGCCTCAGTTTCCTTACCTGCGCAGTAAGAACGCAGCAGCTGTTTACTCCAGACAGGTGTGCAAGCTTAGCCCAGCCCCTCCTGGCCCTCTGACACACCTGGAGCAGAGAGAATGAAGGCTTGGGAGTGGGGCAGGGATACGTGCGTCACTGGCATCTCCAAACATCGGTTTCCTTGGTAAAATGGGAATAAAAATATCTGTGCTGTAGGTGTGTCGTGGGGATTAAATGTGACAAAGAATGTGAGCCAGCCCCCAGCGTGGAACAGGCACTCACTGGTTAAAATGAGAGAAGCAGCGTGTCCTCTGTTAGCCTGTCTTACAGCCTCTGGTCTCCCCAGTGGGACCCAGTACCTTTCCATTTTCCAATTTTCCAAGGCGCAGTTTGGAGATCGGTGGGTTGACTGCCTGCCTCTCCGCTTCCCCACGTGAAGTTGTCCCTACATTTGGTTCTACACATTTTTGGTCATCAGAACCCCTAGAAACAGTTGTGCCCTGGCCTTCCTCCCCACGGGGAGCTGGCAGAGCAGAGAAGACAGTGAGCTGGGCTGGGGGCATCTGTGGGGGGAGGTGCAGACCTCCTGCATTCCCGCCCCACCCCCACCACTTCCTGCCCTTGACCTTGTTAGTTTTCTCTTCTGCCCTAGGGGCGGTGATTTCTCTGTGCAGAGGTGTGTGGATGAATGGTGTCGGGGGATAAAGCAATCGGGACCCTGTAGGGGTCGGTTCTGCAGCTAATGGCCCCACACAGGGCCTTTGTAGGGGCTGCCTACAATCAAGGTCCCTTTGTTTCCTGGGTCCCAGCCCTCTCCACAGCCAAAGGCACTTATGTTCAGAATGACCAGCCGCTCTGCCAAACCGTGTAGAAATGGCTTGCTAAAATCTCAGTAGTTTTTACTGTTGATATTATTATTCTGATTACTAATAATAATGGAGCAGTGGTTGGGAGTGCCAGCTTCAGAAGGATTTGAGTAACAGCCCTGATCTGGCTTCAAGAGCTCGGGCTGCTTACTTAGCCGAAGTTGTAGGTCCCTTGTCTATGAACTCGGGATATAACCGTCTCTATCCCACAGGACTGTAGTGGAGAAGAAAGGCGATAATGCACGTGAACTACATGAACAGGCTCTCATATGAAGTGCTTAGCACACGTGAGCTCGGTCACGCTGATCATCCGGTAGCATGCACCATGCTTTTTGTAGTGGAAACGTATGAAAATATATTCTGGCTGCCCCCACTTCCCATGGAGAGGGGCTGGAGGCTGGCCCTGGGTTCTCGAAGCTCCTTCACGGGGAAGGCCACTGAGGCCAACTGTGTCCTTGCTCCGGATGGCCGATGCAGCCCGCGCTTCCTCTCCCCTGTAAATAAGCCGGCCAGAGAAGAGCCTCATGGGGCACGAACCCCCCACCTGCGGTTCCTTTCCCCCTGGGCCCCTGCCTTGGGTTTGGGGCACCCCGCATCTGGCGCCGGTGGAGCCTGGACCCCAGGGGTCCACGCTGCACCCTTCATACCCTGCCTGTAGGGGTTCGCTGGTTAGGGACAAAGGTTCCCAGGGTGGGGTGGGGGAGGGGGAAGGGTCCAGAGAAAAGAGGGCACACCTGGAAGGGAGGCAGGTAGAATCCCAGCCCCCGGAGAGCTCCCCACTGTGACTGTGTGATCCATATAGAACGGAACAGAACAGAACGGTTGCTCTGCCCGGGGCTTGAGTAGTTCACACGTATTAAGTCAGTTAATCGCTGAAACCACCTTGTAAGGGAAACACTGTTGTCCTCGTCAAGGACTCAGGAGGAAACAAAGGGCCAGAAAGACAGGGTAAGTGGGCCGTGGGCCAAGGTTCCAGGCGGCTCAGGGCTGAGCTGGGACTCAGAGCCCGCGGCCTGCGTGTGTTCGTGTGTCCGCTCTTTCCACAAGGGGAAGGTCACGCTTCCTCCCGAGTGCCCCGCGGTGGAAGCACGTTCACAGCCACGTCCAGGGGAAGAAGTGACACCTGGCGGCCGCACCTCCTCTCCCAGCAGGGACAGGGCACAGTCCACAGGTCCCGCCCCCAGGACTCCAGTGGGGTTTCCTGCCAGCTCCCTGCGCTGTCCTGTGTCCCACGTTGTCCCTGCTCTGGGGGCTGAGGGAAGGAATCGGGGACACCGGGCGTAAAGTCCCTGCCATCCACAGAGACACAACACACCTCCATTTGTAGTATCTCAGCACAAAGCTCCGGGACGCACATGCTCTCCCAGATCCTCACCCCAATCCTTTGTGGCAGGCAAGGCCATCCCCCATTTTCTAGCTTCGGAAACAGCCCCCAGAGCCCGGCTCTGCCTGTTGCAGGCCCCAGGCTTGGCCGGACACACAGAGCACTTTTATTGGTGGGGTCTGGGTCCCTCTGAGATGAGTTATTTTCTGGGCCTGTAGGGTCTTCATACTTCCTCTCTGTCAGACCCCACCCCCTCCGGCTGGCTGTCCCTTTGTCTCTGGAACCCCCCTGCAAACTCTGTGTACCCCCACTTCCTCTGTGTTTCTGTCATTTCCTGCTGCTTTACAAGCTGCGCCCGGGTGGGGTGGCTGAAATCACGTTGATTACTTCTCAGGAGTCAGTGGGGCAGGAACTTGATAGGGCAGGATGGGGACGGCTCAGCTCTGTCCCCTGTGCTGTCTGCTGGGACCAGGACAACCCTGGTGGCTTCTTTGATCATCTGGTGCCTTGGCTGGGAAGTCTGGGAGGCCGGGCACAGCGGGACGCAGTGTCACTCTCCGTAGTCTCTGTGTAGACCCTCCGTGCTGTCCCTCGGGCAGACAGGCAGATTTCCCCCGTGGTGGTGCCGGACCCCCAGCCCCCGTCATCATCAGAGCAGAGCTGCCAGGCCTTCCTGACATTTAGGCCTGGAACCGGCCCAATATCTGTCCCACTGCCTTCAATCCCTGTCATGATGGGGCGACCAGGCCATGAACATGGGGAGTGGTGGCTCCTGGGGCACCTTTGGAGACCTGCCCGCAGCTCTCCATGTCCCTTAAAGATGACAGTGGCTGAGCCCATGCCCGCATTCCCACGTCCAGTCTACGGGGAAACTTTCTCGAGAGTTTCCACCGTGCACTTCATTGATAAAGTCGTGCTAGTCCAGCTGTCCCGAAGTTCCTGATTAATGACTGTTTCCGGGCCCAGAGCCAGCGGTCGCAAAGGACTGGATGATCGATAGGGCATGCCTTGTCTGCTCGGGCCTGGAAGGCCTCCCCTGCTCGCTGTCAGTGTCCAGATGGGCTTTCTCTGAGTGAGAGCGAGGGGCAGCAAGTGGCGAGGGCCAGTCAGTATCAAACGGTTTCTTTCATCCTGTTACTCCAGCCCATTCCCGACAAACCCAGAAGAGAGTGCTAGCCGAGCTCAGGCCCCTGCTCATTCCTGCACAGCCCAGGCCCAGCTTCCTGGGGGGGGGGGGGCACTGCAGAATGGTGACCCCCAGCCACCAGTGAGAGGCCTGTGTGGGCCAGAGCACCCTGTCTTTTCAGAGGATGGGCTAGGTGGGGGGCGAATCTGGACCTGGCCAAGGTGGAGGGTCCAGAGAAGAAAAGCCCAGGAGGCAATGTCTCCCCCACTCCACAGTGTTCCCCACACAGCGCTCCGGAGACTCCAGCCCCGAGCACACGCAGAAGTGCTGCTCTCCCCGAAAAGCGATCTCCAACGCTGGACTCAGGAGAAGCGTACGTTCTAATGCTTTTCCTACCGTAGATCTGTGCATCGGCATAGCAAAGGCTCCGGGAAGGCCAGAGGTGAGGGGGCGTGTCTCACTCTGCTCAGACAAGTACTTCCAGACTTCTTAACAAATCTTTCTTTTCTTCTTCTGGATCAGTTTCGAGACCAGCCTTCCGAGGGTGTACTCTGCAAGGGCTTCCTCGGGGAAGCCAGGGAGAGGCAGCCATCAGATGCAAAGGGAGGCAGTGGGTCCTGGACAGGAGGAAGGTCTGTACAATGTAGGTCCTAGAGTGGATGGGTCAGGGAGGAGCGGGGCATGGTCCAGACATTGAGCTGGAAGAGCCTATAACCTCATTTCCCGCCTGCTGGGGTGTCCAACCGGGTGTGGAGTGCAGAGCTGTTTTGAGCAGGCTCCGTTGCCCTCGTGAGTGTGGTCCTGGGTGGGGGGGCATCTTCTTGACCCAGACCTCCACATTGTGGCCCTGCATGGCTCTGGATGGCCACGCTTGCCAGGTGTAGGCCGTTCGATATAGCAGAGAGGCAGGGCTTCCTGTATTGTGTCTAATTTATGGTGCATTGCACTGGAAATTGGGTCTTGTTAGCATCCGATGGCGGGGGGAGTAAGAGAATTCATGAGAGGGAAAATTATTATTCAACTTTTCCAAATCCTCTCTGCTAGAATGGCAAAATGAGCTTAACATACATATTTAATGCGATTTTTTTTCTTATAAAAACACCTAACCTGTATATGTATTAAATCAAGAAGTTCTTGAAAGGTAGCTGGTTTAATTGCATCTTTTAAAAAAATCCCAAGACTTTTTTATCTTGCAAATGTGATCTAATAACCCTTTCCCTGCCTACCTTCTGCTGAGAGGTTCAGATGAAAATAAGATGTGTGAGGATTCTGTGAACTGTCAAATGCTACTACATGTATGTGATCAGTAAACTATTGTTACCATTGATGCCCTTTGTCAGGGACTGAACTTTTGAGTCCTCTCAAAATCCACTGTTGAAGCCGCCTCCCCAGTGAGCCTGTATTTGTACACAGGGCCAATGATAAGGTGATAAAGGTTAAATGGTGTTGTAAGGGGAGGACCCCAATCTAAGAGGGCTGGTGCCCTTATAAGAAGAAGAAGAAACACCAGAGATCACCTTCTCCCCGTGCACACACACAGCAAGGCCACGTGAGGACGTGGTGAGAAAGTGGCCATCTACAAGCCAGAAAGAGAGCTCTCACCAGCAGCCAAATCGGCCAGCGCCTTGACCTTGGATTTCCGGGCCTCCAAAACTGTGGAACAGAAATTTCTGTTGTTCTGGTCACACAGTCTATGGTATCGTGTTGTGGCAGCCTGAGCTGACTGCCATCCTTTCAATAGAAAATTTCCTTGTGAGCCTTTGCTAGGGCCGTCAGCACCTGTCAATGAAGAGAACCATCATGTCGGCGGGGTCTGGAAACCCAAAGGCGGTTGAATATGACTTACTTAAAGACCCAAAGAATTGAGTTGATCACACCCAGCCTGTCTGTGCAACTCTGTGTGGCCAGTACTCTCTCAGCTTCTGGTCATGAAAACTTGTTTTGTTTTCTGGATGCATGATGTTACATGCGAGAAGATGTTAGCGGACCTGCTTTTCAAACATCACAGAGGAGTGAAGATTAGAAGTTGGCCCGGAAGTGTCTAGATGTAGATTGGGACTTAGCGAAAGAATATGTTTGGCCAAAGTTCATTGGCCATGTTTAGTGTCACTCGTGGAGGCCCTAGGTTGGTAGCTGTATTCATAATTACTGAAATTTTTTTACACATCTGCTATGAGATGGGCAGAGTGTTGGCACTTTTATATATCCTAAGTATAATCAAATCTTCCCCCACAAGACCATTTGTGAAGTGAATTTGCCTAACTAATCAAATCTAATGATCCAATAACGTATATTTGAGTGTCTAACTTCCCACATGGATGTGCCCATGTTCCTGGCACAGATTAAAACCATTTTCAGAGGTATTCAAGGCAGAACTGGGGTTAGATACTGGTTGCCTCTGATTCTGGAATGAAATCAAGCATCCCTGGGTGAGAAGCCTGCTTATGGGGCATGTGCACGAAGTTCCTGGCAGTGGGCTGGTCACGGAAGTATCCACTTTGCCAAGACAGACCCAAATGGGAATATACGCTTTTTAATTTAAAATTTTTTACTTTTCATAGCAGTATGCTATGGATAAATGGAAAGCCTTTGGCATTGATGGTGCTTACGTGCTAGGCCGTAAAGTATACACGAGCAGTTCCTGACTCTTCTCTCCCAAAGGCAACAACTTCCAACCCTTTCAGCTACTTCTGGTATTTATCATCATGTTTCTAAAGACCAACATATTTATTTTTCTATTTATTTTTATTTATTTTTGTTGAGCATCACACAGATACAGAAAACTATATAAAACAAATGTACGGCATGACGACCTCTAAGAAGAGGAACCCCAGGTGTGCCTGGCTGGCTCGGTCGGTATACCATGCAACTCTTGATCTTGGGGTCATGAATTTGAGCCCTCCACCGAGTGTGGAGGTTACTTAGAAAAAAAAGAAAAATCTAGAAGAGGAGCTCCCTTGTAACCACCTCCCTTATCAGGGGATAAGGAAGTCTCCCTCCGTGCACTCCATATGCCCATGGCCAGACTAGTCACTAGCCTCCCACCCAAACTAGTCGCTATCCTAACTGTTGTGGTGTTCACATCTTTATTTTTCCTAATGGTTTCATCACCCAAATGTTTACTTCGTGAAGATGCCATATATACATTTTTTTCTTTTTCTTTCTTTCTTTTTTTTTTTTTTTTTTTGAGGGAGAGAACACAAATGAGCAAGGGAGGGGCAGAGGGAGAGAGGGACTCTTAAGCCGACGGCTCGCCCAGCACAGGGCACAAGGCGGGCTCGATCTCACGACCCTGGGATCGTGACCTGAGCTGAAGTCAAGGGTCAGATGCTTAACCAACTGAGCGCCCCAGGTGCCCCAAAGGTGCTGTATTTTTAAGTCTCTCTTAATCTGTAGGCCTCGGGATTATGTCCTCCCCTGCCCTCAAATTCACGTGTTGGGAGCCCTAACCTCTAGTGCTTCAGAAGGTGACTGTGTTTGGAGCTGGGCTCTTTAAAGCCGGGGTTCACTTGAAATGAAATCATGGGGGCGGGTGCTACTGATCCAATACAGCCAGTGTCCTTATACGAAGTGATGAGGACACGAATACAGGCAGAACCGACGGGCAGCTGCAAGCCAAGGAGACGGGCCACAGAGACACCAACGCTCCATCTTCGCGTTTTTCTGATTTTGTGGCTTGAGAGTTCCCTCCTCTATTTCTGTGGAAGTGGACTCACAACTTTCTAAGCATTCCTGGCTCTGGTCCCCTCCCCCAGTTTTATCTAGACCTTGTTTTTTTTAAACCTTTCCCTTTCCTGTCCTGCTCACCGTGAGTTGTGTTCGCCGCAAGAAGCCTCGGCTGGTGGGTTCTGGGAACTCCCGGGGCCAGGCCCCATCCCCTTAGGAGTGCCCCCTCCACTGGCCGCAGGGGTGTGCAAGCCCCTTGTGGCTTGGCTTGAGCGCCCGCTCTCTCATGAGTGCTTGCAGGTCACGGTCTAGGTGTCGCATCTACCACGGGCCACGCCGCTTCCTTCCGTACAGGTGCCGACAGCCTGCGAGCTTCCCAGCGGCCTGTGCTCGGTTCTCACCCACCCATCACCCTGGCGGGAGGTCACGGGCACCTCTTACCGCTTGGTTTCATGGAGGTCGTAGAGGTCGTACCTGGGCATTAGTTTTTGCCGCCTTAGTGACTCCCAAGGGGCGGTTTAGGGAGACTGGAAAAACACGGATCGTCCCAGCATCCTGGGCTGTATTCCGTGGTTTGCCATTCTAAGGCATTCCCTGTTGACTCCGGTGACAGCCTGTAGGAGTTCGGCTTCCTGGAGCCCAGCGCCCACTCCACTCCTCCCTCCTCTCCCCCTCCCGCCCACTCCACTCCTCCCTCCTCTCCCCCTCCCGCCCCTCCCCCTCCCCTTGAAGTTACTTCCCAATCCAAACACCCTTGATTACTCTTTCTAGGCTCCGCTCATACAGTATGTTCACAGTTCTCTTCCTACACATATTTTTGTTTTGCTTTGTCTAACCCCGGAAATTATTCTGGGATTCTGGGATTCCGAACTGTATTGTGTTTTTGTTTCCGTTTCCTTCAAGTTCTTTTGTTGTTTCATTTGTTTGGGGCCCCTGTTTTTCATGGGGGGGGCTTTCCTCAGATTTCTGTTTATTCCAGGCTGTGCATATTTAAGGGTAATCTGGAAAGGGAAATGGAATTTTCTCCGTTTATTTGTGACGGGGAGAGGGTTTATCTACAGATGGGGCTGTGGGAAGCTCACCTTTTCATGGGGGTACGCTGACCGTCAGTAAAATTTGGTTTTCCTTCCAGCTGACCACATTTCCCAGAAAGGCACCTTCCAGTCTCCTGCAGGGGAAGTATTATTTCCTTGGACCAAGAGAGGGGTCAGACGGCCCTGCTGTCTGGTGTGTAGCCTCATGAAATGCTGTGTGCGGTCTGTCTCCCTTTCTCTGGCAAACGGGCGGTAAGGCGCCTGGTTCAGTTTCTCTTGAACTAACATGGTCTTTGTTCTTGCTGGCCATCTTTGTGCATGTACTGATTTATTTTTTTTTTTTTGGAAGATTTTATTTAATCATTTGAGAAAGAGTGAGTGAGGAAGAGAGAGAACGTGAGTGAGAAAAAGAGCATGAGCAGGGAAAGGAGCCGAAGGAGAGGGAGAAGCAGACATGGGGTGTGATCCCAGGATCCTGACAACATGACCTGAGCTGTAGACAGATGCCTAACCAACTGAGCCACCCAGGCGGCCCTATCTTTGTGCATTTCTATGTGGATGCCTTACGTGCATGACTCCCAATCGGGGTATTAAGTGTTAGTACAGCCTAATTTTTTTTTTTTCCTCAAAGATTTTATTTATTTACTTGACAGAGAGAGATCACAAGTAGGCAGAGAGTCAGGCAAAGAGAGAGGGGGAAGCAGGCTTTCTGCTCAGCAGGGATACCGGGGCAGATGCAGAGCTCGATCCCAGGACCCTGAGATCATGACCTGAGCCGAAGGCAGTGGCTTAATCCACTGAGCCACCCAGGTGCCCCAGTACAGCCTAATTTTATTCTGCTTTGAGAAGGATTAGAAATAGCAGCTCTGATCTTTTCTTCCCATACCCCAGTGAATGATCTTGCATTCTGCTCCCCTGGGGCTTGGGCATCTGATCAAAGGATAAATGTCTGGAAGGGAAGCGTTACCAGAGTGAGGCATGGCAACTGCCCTCTCGTGGAGGACTCCCAGACTTCCTTCCTTGTCCTGTGCCTTAGGCCACTCACCTGCCTTCAGGGGAAGGTGACTCCATGTCCTGAGCCCCCAGGGGACTCCCTGTAGAGATAGTCCTTGTGTGAAGCTTCCTTTAGCTTCTCTTCCAGTTTCCGAAATTAATTGGCTTCTCTTATTTCCGGTGCTTTCCTGTCCTAGTCCCTTTGTCTCTGTGGATTCACACTTTTAAAATCATTTCACTAGTGACCCTTTGAGGGGAAAGGGATGAACACTTGTGCTCCCTCTGCCAGAAACTCATCTCACCGATTACCATAAACAGAGAAGCATTTAATATTTAAAGAGCTTAAGTGTCTAAAAACCTGACGTTCACAAGGCACCTCGTATTTCCAAAGTCCTTTCAGACCTAGTTCTTCATTAGAGGAGGCCATGAGGTACATACCGGAGAGATGGTCACCCTCAGTTCCAAGGTGCAAGGCTCAGGCCCCCAGTAGTTCTGGGATGCAGCTGGGGACTGGGTCACACTAACACGTGTGACCCCTAGTTGTCGTGGTGTCATGTATATGTTGAATCTCGTATACTGGCCATGCACTCAGGGAACATTCTGCACTCCTCTAAGAACTGTCATTCTGTGAAACCCAACCATGTTATCATGTATTAACTGGCACTAAAGACTGTGATATACAGAGGGGACCCCATTTTACATGAGCAGAGGATTTCAGTTGACTATAGCAATGAAAACATGACTGTTCTAATGCATTTTTAATAGTCTACTTCTGGACATCAGCCAAAGTTTGCATCTTTAACAGTAACGGATTTGCCGTCCAGGTCAATTCCCCCCTTAAGAATTCTAGAGATCTGAACTTGACCCCAACTGTTTCCTTGATTTCCTTGTTGCGATGAATGGATCCTCCCATTGGTGAGTTCCGAAGCCTGTGTGGAGGGGTGTTTACTAGGTTTTAATTGATTAGATGGCTTTGGTCAGCAAGCACTTGGCTGCCTTGACATTGACTTAAAAACTCCTTCTCAGACGCTAACGGAAATGCTCGTTGTTCATTGGTTGTATTTTCAGCCTGACATGGTGCAGGCAACTGGTTATGGCTTTCAAAAGTATGAACTCCACACTGTTAGGGATAAGCTCATCTTCTGCCTTCCAGTAGCTCCTGGGGAAGCTGGTAATATCCTACGGCTTGTCCTAGGTCAGGCCCACCCAGGTTCCTGCCTCTGTAAGTCTCTCTTTTCCTCTCTCTCCCTGAGCTTGCTCACCCCAATGGGATCACTCAGCCTTCCCTGGACCAGACAGCTGGAGAGATTAGAGGCACATAAGTAAGTCTTTGTCCATTATCTTGGGATCAACTTCAAGTCCTCCTTGCTGAGTCAATAAAGGAAAGCAGGATGATGTTATGAAAAGAACACAGGAGTTTGGGATAAACTTGGGTGTGTATCCCTTATCTATCTTTACAAACTGTACGAGCTTAAATAAGTCATTTACCTTCTCTGAGACTCAGTGTCCTCAAAAAGTGAGAATAATTATACCCTCACTACTGAGTCATCAAAAAATTAAATGAGATAAAGTAGGAATTCCTAGCATACAATTTCCTATAAAGTTAAACATGCACTTACCATATGACCCCAGCAATTTGACTCCTTGGAAGCTACTCAAGAGAAACAAAAGCACGTGTTGCACAAAGACTTATACACAAATATTGTAAGAGTTTTGTTAATAATAGCTTCAACTGGAAACAACCCAAAAGTCCATCAATGGGCAAAGAAATAAACAAATTATGATATATTCATACAGTGAAATTCTACTTAGCAATAAAATGAATGAACTGTTGAGACATGTTTTGGGTGATTCTCAAAAGCCATTATGCTGATAGAAGGCACCAGACATAAAAGAATGCATTCTGTGAGATTCTCTATGAAACTCTAGGGAAGACACATTCAATCGATAGTGGTAGAAAGCAGATCAACAGTAATCTGGGGCTGGGGGAGGAGGGTGGGTGGGAATGAACTGGGAAGGAGCAGAAGAGTATCTTTGGGTCAGAGAAATGGTCCCATATCTTAATTGTGGGAGGAGTCACATGGGTATATGCCTTAGTCAAAATTCACCAAATTGTATACTTAGAATGTGTGCTTTTATTGTGTGTAAATGATACCTTAATAAAGTAGATTTTTAAAACCGTCTGGCCCCAGGTCTGACACATAGTAAGTGATCAAGAAGCATTGCTTCCCTGCTCTCTTTGGTCTGTACTCAAAGGAAGACAGCACAGTGTGGTCCATGCTCTTGGACCCACGGTCCTTGCGTGGGACAGAAGAGATACTTTCAGTGTCCATCCCATGGTGCTCTGGCTTTCAGTATACAACTCTCGGTCCATTGGGGCTACTGTAACAGAATACCATAGGTTAGGGGCATTAAACAATGGAAATTTATTTTCTCGCAGTTCTGGATGCTAGAAAGTTCCTGCCAATTCATTTTCTGGTGAGTGCCCATGGCTGCCTTCTTGCTGTGTCCTCACATGGCTTTTCCTTTCTGCATGCGCTTGGAGAGCTCTCTCTTCCCCTCCTTTTGAGGCTACCAATTCCTAGTGGATTAAGATCCCATCCTTATGACCTCATTTAACCTTAATTATCTCCTAAATACCTTCTCTCCATGTACAGTCATCAGGGGTTAAGGCTTTAACCTAAGAATTTGGAGGTGGGGGTGGGGTGGACACAGAGCCTACCCTGTGCCTGAATTTTTCCCCCTGGGAATTACAGAAGGAGGCTCTCCCTGACTGTGGCAGGTTAAATGTGCTGGGGAGCAGTCTCTGGGAGCAGTCCTCAAGTAAGTACTTCTGGAAATTGGTGTATAAATACCACAGCTATCTTGCCCCTTAGGTGGATAATTTGGAGAGGTGTGTTTTACACCATTTTTTGAGTTTTCTCCTGGGATAATGCACCAGTCACCTACTGGTAATTGGCTGGATTACTGACCACACTTCTTTCCTGTATCCTGGCTGCTCCCATTCCAATGTTCCCTCTGTCTGCCAAGTAAACCATTCATACTTGAATCTTTATCTCAGGGCCTGAATCTGGGACAGTCTGGAAACAGACAGTGGTATGTGTTTATACAGGGGACTGTGACTCAGTGCAGACTGGGAGGAAAAAAATGGTTCAAGAAACGTTCAAACATCAAGCCGTGGGAGGAGGGATGGATTGTGGAAGAGAGAGTGATTCTCACATAGGGAAGACGTGGGGTTTGAACTGGGATTTGAAGAGTGCATACAGCTCTCACAGGGAATTCTCATGGGACCCAGAGAGAAAAGGGAAGGAGGGAGAGGGAAGGAGAGAGGAAGGGAGAGAAGGAATCAGAGGAAGGGGACTGCATTTAACATTTGCTGAGCACCTGTTGCCAAGAGCCAGGTATAGAGAAGTGAGTGAGACCCAGTTCTTACTCTCAAGGACATCGTGGTCTAGTGGGGAAATGAGATGATTAATAGATAAAGCATTTGTGACATTGCCCTGTGATTTGATGCGTTGCTTCCCAAGTGATGTGGGTTCCAGAAGCTTTCCAGTGTCAAGTATCCTGAAAGAGCCCTCAGTGGGGTGCTCCCTCTCACCAACTCCCTCCAGCTCCAACAAGAAGAGAACCTGAGGTTTTGAAAAGCTCTCCTCAGGCACAGCTCCAAAATTCCAGACAGAGTCCACAGTCTTGTTTTAATGGCTTTGACTAAATTCATGTTCAGTGCTTGATTTAGAGCTTGCAGTGTTAATATTTTGTACATTGGGCCAATTCTCTGGTGATTTTAATATTTCATTTATCGACTGATTTAACTTTTAATAGTATCCAAAGCCATCTCATTAGATTACAGTGCTGAAAGACTGCCGTTGTAATAGCTATCCCGTTGTTTGAGTAAATTCAATTTGGACAGATGTAGCCCAAGGCAAAAGGCAATCGTAATCCGTGAAATATTTTGCTAACTTCTATTCCAAACAAGTCCTCGCCTTTTCTGTGTGCATGACTTGGACATGACAGACAAACCTCTGGAGATCTGGGAGGACGAGGGGAGAAATATCTGCACACGGCCGATGGTCATTGTCACGCCACACTGTATATGTGTGTTGTGTCCCTGTCACGGCCATATTTGGGGACTTCGTATACAGTTGTGTTTGTACCTCATTAGTCTCTGACTACCTAGTACCTTGCAAAGTTTTGATACAGATAGAGACTAATTAAATGTTTGCATTAAACTAGTCTGAGTTTTTGTCTCCAGGGGCCAGAGAATTCTGTCCTTGGTCCTGAACTGTTGACCGGTTTTTTTGATGATGTCTTTAAAGGAGCCATACAGGACACCTCGGGCCCTCTCATGGTAGAAAGCGGGGAGGAACCATAAAACCACTCAGTGGCTGAGTCAGTACAGTATCAGAAAGATTTTGCTATTCTGACACATCCTCAGTGGAATTAAAAAGTGTAGCAGATAAATGGTCCTGTAACATTGTTTGCTCCTGGAAAGTGAAGACTGTCTTTTATTTCTGTATGTCAGAGTGCAGCAGAGGACTGTGTGCAGGTGAAATGGACAATAAATGATTTTGGACTTAATGCGTAATTACAGGTTCTACATTCCATCCCAAAGGTAGTTTCTCACAAGTACACAATGGGAGAGAGAGGAAGGCGTGACATAGCTGCTGCATGAAAGAAAACCATTACGTTCTGGAGTTGCTAATCAGTTTAATAATAATAAACTGATATGGTCCTCAAAATGGCTACCTTTTCTTTTGGGCGTGTGATGTATGTAAGTCAGGTAGACCCTGGAGGGGACAGCTCTGCTCTGATCAGACTGCGACTGTCCCTCTTCCTTCAGTTCTGGGACCCGTGCCAGGCTTCCTGAATGAAACCCTTGAAAGAAAACTCTCAGGTGAAAACCTACGGCTTCTCTGGAGATATAGAAATATTATTTTGATTAATCATTTAATCTAAAAACATTTATTTAGCAGCTTTTCTGTGCTAGACAACCCAGTGACACCAAGGAATGTATAGACATGGTCCTTCTTCCCAAGGAGCTTGTCATAGAACCGCAGAGTAAGATAAAGGAGCACCTGCCAGGGAATCAGTAGGTTTAGGAATCTGGATTTTAAGATGTTCCTCATGATGATGATGAACGTAGGAGCTAATGATGATGTTGAACGTAGACCTTACTTTAAGGGTGAGGCGTCAGTAAAGTTTTTCAGAGAGAAGCTTGACATGTGTATAAGTCAGGGCTCCCCAAGAAGCAGAACTGATAGGATATTCATACATATGCTTATTGTTAGGAGTTGGCTCATGAAACTGGGGGGGCTGAGACATCTCACCACCTGCTGTCAGCGAGCCGGAGACCCGGGGAAGCTGATAGTGTAATTCTAGTCCAAAGGCCCGAGAGCCAGGGGAACTGATGGTGTAAGTCCCAGTCCCAGGGCAGGAGAAGACTAATGGCCCAGCTCAAGGGGACAAACGCCCATCCTCTGCCTTTATTTCTGTTCTGGCCCTCAGTGGACTGACTGATGCTCACGCACACTGCGGAAGGCCATCGCTTTCCTGAGCCCGCTGACTCGAGTGCTCGTCTCATCTGCGAACACCGCACGGACACACCCAGGAATCCCGTTTAATCTGGACACCCCGTGGCCTAGTCAGGTTCACACATAAAATTAACCGTCACAGCACGTGAAAGGGGGCGGGGGGGGGTTACTGACAGCAGGACTGGAGGTTCAGAGGAGGCTTCAAAGCTCAGCCGTGTCTGGAGCAGAGCTGTGAGAGACCGAGATTCTTCCTCCTTGTTCACGATCAGGGCGATTCTGGTGACTGGCTGGCTGGGGGGGCTGTGGGGGGGGGGCAAACCACTCCTCCCTCCACCCTCCCCTTCTTCCTTCCTTTCCCTCCCCTCCCCTCCCCTCCCCTCTTCTCCCCCTTCTTTTTCCCTCCCCCTCCCTCCCCTCCCTTCCCCCTTCCTTCCTTCCTTCCTTCCTTCCTTCCTTCCTTCCCTCCTCCTTCCTCCTCAGGGCTCCACAGGCAACCCTCCAAGAACTATAAACCCTCCACTAGGACCCTTTTCCCAAATAGCCTGATGGACTTTTGGTTCAAGGCCTACAGGTCATCTGGCTAGAGCAGAGGTGCAGACAAGGGTAGAGACAAGGAAGACACTTTGGAGCATGTCACTGCATTATTCTTTTGCTCTTTCCAGCTCTCCCAGATTAGTCTGAGTGAAGACAAAAATCAGCCTTGGTGGAGGGCGGGAACAGACAGCTATCATAGGGTAGCTGCAACCCATAATCAAGCCAACTTATTCTCGAATGTTGGAGAGAGCTGTGGTAAGAGCATGGAAGACCATTTCAAGTCTCTTGGCTTCACAGTGCGCTCACTGATCCTCTCCCTCTTCATCCAGCCTATGGGAGCCCCTAGTCTAGACACCGCGGAGTTGCAAATCTGAGTAAGAGGGCTTTGCTGCAGGAGCTCACCGTTGGGTATGGGAAGTCACTGTAGGGGTTTCAGGTAAGAGCAGAAATAACTATCCTCAGGTGGAAAGTGCCCAGGATGGCCCAGCACCCAACACTCATTAAATACTGTTAAATGGCGATATGGGTACAACTTGACTCCCCATCCCCCACATGCTGAGTAGTAGGGATGGGAGCATAGTGGCATGTGTGCAGAGTGTCTTTTGTTCATGGATACTGTCCTGGACCCCTTGCCTGGATCAGCCCACTACCTTGATGGTCGTCATGGCCTTCTTGATTTTGAACTTGTGTCTTCTCTCATGATTTTGAGTTTTTATTTCATGTCATCTTGGGTAATTGCCCTTGGGACACCTAGGATCCTCTTCTCTCAGAAGTGCTCTAATTAACAGGACATACTTGTGCTGCTGAACAAGGTGGGGGAAGGAAGCAGAACTCACCACCAGCTCATGGTTTAGAGAAAACATCGTGGAAGGGACATTTGAGATGGGTCTTGAAGGGCAGGTCCCTTCACCTTGTAAGAGCGTGAGATGTGGCCCCCAAAGCCATGCAGAGACATTCCCTGGGAAGGCAGGGGAGCAGCCCCAACAATCTCTATGCTCAGAAATGGATGGTGTACTAGGATTAGTCACTGACGATTGAGGTCCCCCCTTCCCAAACCTGGTTCTTCTCCCACCCCCTCTCATCTTGCAGGGAAGTGAGTTCCTACTACAAGGATTCTGCCTTACAAAATCCTTATTTTTCCTGCTATCTTTTTTTTTTCTTTTGCTGCACTGGAATTAACGGTAATATTTCAAAGTAAGCATGAGTGTTGGATATGCTTCATTATTTTCGAAATTTTAACATTAGATTATATAGCAAAGTAGCCGAGTTCTAAGTTCAGTTTTTAAAAAAAAAAGGCTTGGCTTTAATGGCTGTCAGAGTCAAAAAAGATTCCTCACAAAGAGGCATCTGTCCACATGGAAGGAGGGCATTGGTGGCTGTGTTTACTAAATCATGATTCTCATTTTTCAATGCCATCCCCCAATTATGCAAAGGTTTTTGTTGAAATTGGGCTAGTAAATTTCCATCTTCCTGATGTCAGACAGTTATTCTTGCAAACTAATTGGAAGATATTTCATTTTTACATTTTTAAACAAATGTGTCCAAAACCCATTGAAACTTCATTTGGAAGATTCTAAGCAGGCTACAGACTTCTGTTTAAGTGTGCATATGTGAATGTTATTATAGTTGATAATCAAGTATATTGGCAAGAAAATTACATGGGATTGGAAATGTTTTCAAAAATGCTCTTGTACATCTGACTTTCCTTAGAAAAGCTGCTACTTCATCACTCACCCTTTACCTCGAAGGGTCAGATGAGATGTATTTATTTTTTAAGAAATATCTACCTGTGGCACACTGCTGAGAACCACTTAATCATCCCAGAAAAGGTCACCAAATGTGAAACCCTGTCTCTTGATAAAGGAAAAAGGCATAACCCATTTTCTAGTTCAAGTACATGGTGCGTCCCAGAGAAGTTCATGGTTCTGTCTTCCATCATTAGGAAGACTGGTGAAAATGCAACAGTTCAAATATCCTTTCCCCCTTTTACATAATCACATCAATGGTGTTCTGTGACACTATGTGCACCCATTGCCCTTATATTTCTTTGCTGCAGTAGCCTGCTACCAAATGATGCTGTGGGTGAATTCCATGTGAGATGCTATCTCTGTCACCTCACTCTGGAATTCTTTTTCAGTTCTACCGGTTATATTACTATAGTGTCCCTGTAAAACACAGTTACTATTACAGAATTGATTGTTGAGATTGTATCTTCTCCAGTATGACTTCCTGCTCATGGCTTAAATAAAGCAGTTCTTCACATGTGTTATTCCATGTCACTACATCAGGGCCCCAGACTGGGCACTGCATAATGTCAGGGGCACACATCACAGAGACTACAGTGTGCATGATGCCTTCTGGATTGTGCAGTGCACAACCTGCACAACTGTATGACGCTGGAATAAAACACTTCAAATCCAAACCCATAAAACAGGACATGTTGGGGACATCTGCACTTCAATTCCACTGCCTGGAAAGACGCTGATACTCCATAATGTGTTCTAATGTCATTTTCCTACACAAAAAAATTGACATTACTTTCCAAAACTATTTCTGACAAAGAATGTGATTTAATTTACCACCACGTTGCCATATGGTAGCTATGTGTAATTTTGGCCATTGTATTGTGGCAGAAAGATTTTTTAATATTCCATATTCTGAATTTTTTGCACTTTGAAAGTCAAATGTATATATGTTAAGAGTATTTGGCAAATCTTCACAATAATGGCCACACATCTCATCCTTATCCTCATATCATGCTCCACTTCAGTATGTTCTTCCTTCTTTCCTCCCACATCATTCTCCCAGGCTAACCCTCCATGAAGATAATTTTCTTGGTTTGCTCCGTGTTGGCCTGGTACTAAAGAGATTCCAGGAAGGTCATAAACAGCAAGTTTTTGTGGTGGGTGAAGTGGCTGATGACCTACATGAGGCAGGACTGAGAGACAGGGGACACACCCTCAGACTGAGCCACAGACTCACTGTTGCAAACACAGCCCCTCTCTGCATTTTCCCCGCTCACCGCTCCTGAGTGTCGCAGGTGCTTGCTGGCGTGGCATCTTCCAGTCTGTCGGGGACAGATGGTCCTGGGTCTTGGAGACTGTGGGTCACACAGGGGGGAGTTGGAGATGTCTCAAAGGGAAGGGTCCCTGTGAGGAAGGACTGTTTCTGACCATCCAGCAACATCAAAGTTCTTGCTGGGCTTTCTGTCTTTCTTTCTTTCTTTCTTTCTTTCTATCTATCTATCTATCTATCTATCATCATCATCTACCATTTATGTTTTTTAAAAAAATTAACATATAATGTATTATTTGCTTCAGGTCTGTGAATCATCGGTCTTACACAATTCACAGCACTCACCATAGCATGTACCCTCCCCAGTGTCCATCACCCAGTCACCCTGTCCCTTCTACACCCTCCACTCTAGCAACCCTCAGTTTGTTTCCTGAGATTCAGAGTCTCTTACGGTCTATTTCCCTCTCTGGTTTTGTCTTATTTCGTTTTCCCTTCCCTTCCCCTATGATCTTCTGTCTTATTTCTCAAATTCCTCATATCAGGGAGATAATATGATAATTGTCTTTCTCTGACTGACTTATTTTGCATAACATAATAGCCTCTCACCCCATCTACTTCATTGCAAATGACAAGACTTCATTTTTTGATGGCTGCGTAATATTCCATTATATATAGACACACACCACATCTTTATCTAGTCATCTATTGATGGACATCTAGGCTCTTTACATAGTTTGGCTATTGTGGACATTGCTGCTATAAACTTTCAGGTACACTGCGCTTTCAGATCACTACATTTGTATCTTTGTGGTGAATACCCAGTAATGCAATTGCTGGGTCATAGGGTAGCTCTATTTTTAACTTTTTGAGGAACCTCCATACTGTTTTCCAGAGTGGTTGCACTAGCTTGCCTTCCCACCAACAGTGTAGGAGGGTTCCCCTTTCTCCATATCCTCGCCAACACCTGTCATTTCCTGACTTGTTAATTTTAGCCATTCTTACTGGTGTGAGGTGGTATCTCACTGTGGTTTTGATTTGTATTTCCCTGATGGTGAATGATGTTGAGCACTATTTCATGTGTCTTTTGGCCATTTGGATGTCGTCTTTGCAGAAATGTCTGTTCATGTCTTCTGCCCATTTCTTGATTGGATTCTTTGTTCCTTGGGTGTTGAGTTTGGTAAATTCCTTATATATTTTGGATACAAGCCCTTTATCTGATATGTCATTTGCAAAATATCTTCTCCTATCCTGTAGGTTGTCTTTTGGTTTTGTTGACTGTTTCCTTTGCTGTGCAAAAGCTTTTGATCTTGATGAAGTCCCAGTAGTTCATTTTTGCCCTTGCTACCCTTGCCTTTGGCGATGTTTCTAGGAAGAAGTTGCTGTGGCTGAGGTCGAAGAGGTTGCTGCCTGTGTTCTCCTCAAGGATTTTGATGGAATCCTATCTCATATTGAGGTCTTTCATCCATTTTGAGTCTATTTTTGTGTGTGGTATAAGGAAATGGCCCAGCTTCATTCTTCTGCATGTGCCTGTCCAATTTTCCCAATACAATTTGTTGAAGAGGCTGTCTTTTTTCCATTGGACATTCTTTCCTGCTTTGTTGAAAATTAGTTGACCATAAAGTTAAGGGTCCACTTCTAGGTTCTCTATTCTATTCCATTGATCCATGGGTCTGTTTTTGTGCCAGTACCATACTGTTTTGATGATTACAGCTCTGTAATAGAGCTTGAAGTCTGGAATTGCAATGCCACCAGCTTTACTTTTCTTTTTCAACATTCCTGTGGCTATTCAGGGTTTTTTCTGGTTTCATACAAATTTTAGGATTCTTTGTTCCAGTTCTTTGAAAAAAGTTGATGGAGTTTTAATAGGGAGTGCATTAAATGTATAGATTGCTCTAGGTAGCATAGACATTTTCACAATATTTGTTCTTCCAATCCATCAGCATGGAACTTTTTTCTATTTCTTTGTGTCTTCCTCAGTTTATTTCATGAGTGTTCCATAGTTTTCTGAGTGCAGATTCTTTGCCTCTTTGGTTAGATTTATTTCTAGGTATCTTATGGTTTGGGGAGCAATTGTAAATGAGATTGGCTCCTTAATTTCTTTCTTCTGTCTTCTTGTTGGTGTATAGGAATGCAACTGATTTCTGTTCATTGATTTTATATCCTGCCACTTTACTGAATTCCTGTATGAGTTCTAGCAATTTTAGGGTAGAGTCTTTTGGGTTTTCCACATAAAGAATCCTGTCATATGCAAAGAGTGAGAGTTTGACTTCTTTGATGATTTGGATGCCTTTTATTTCTTTTTTTCCCCCTTTTATTTCTTTTTGTTGTCTGATTGCCAAGGTCAGGGCTTCTAGTACTATGTTGAATAGCAGTGGTGATAGTGGACATCCCTGCTGTGTTCCTCACCTTTGGGGAAAAGCTCTCAGGTTTTCCCCATTGAGAATGATATTCATTGTGGATTTCTCATAGATGGCTTTTATGATATTGATGTATGAATGGACCCTCTATTCCTACATTGTGAAGAGTTTTGATCAAGAAAGATGCTGCACTTTGTCAAATGCTTTTTCTGAATCTACTGAGAGTATCATATAGTTCTTGTTCTTTCTTTTATTAATGTATTATATCACATCAATTAATTTGCAGATGTTGAGCTGACCTTGCAGCCCAGGAATAAATCCCACTTGGTTGTGGTGAAAAATCTTTTTAATGTATTGTTGGATTCTATTGGCTAGTATTTTGGTGAGAATTTTTGCATGCATGTTCATCGAGGATATTGGTCTGTAATTCTCTTTTTTGATGGGGTCTTTGTCTGGTTTTGGGATCAAGGTAATGCTGGCCTCATAAAATGAGTTTGGAAGCTTTCCTTCCATTTCTATTTTTTGGAACAGTTTCAGGAGAATAGATATTTATTCTTCTTTAAATGTTTGGTAGAATTCCCCTGGGAAGCCATCTGGCCCTGGGCTCTTTATTGGGAGATTTTTGATGACTCTTTCAATTTCCTTACTGGTTATGGGTCTGCTCAGATTTTCTATTTCTTCCTGGTTCAGTTTCGGTAGTTTATACATCTCTAGGAATGCATCCATTTCTTCCAGATTATCTAATTTGCTGGCATATAGTAGCTCATAATATGTTCTTATAATTGTATTTCTTTGGTGTTGCTTGTGATCTCTCCTCTTTCATTCATGATTTTATTATTTGGGTCCTTTCTGTTTTGTTTTTGATAAGTCTGGCCAGGGGTTTATCAATCTTATTAATTCTTTCAAAGAATAAGCTCCTCTCATTGATCTGTTCCACTGTTCTTTTGGTTTCTATTTAATTGATTTCTGCTCTGGTCTTTATTATTTCTCGTCTGCTGGGTTTAGGCTTTATTTGCTGTTCTTTCTCCAACTCCTTTAGGTGTAGGGTTAGGTTGTGTATTTGATACCTTTCTTGTTTCTTGAAAAAGACTTGTATTCCTAAATACTTTCCTCTCAGGACAGCCTTTGCTACATCCCAAGGATTTTGAACAGTTGTGTTTTCATTATCATTTGTTTCCATGAATTTTTTTCAATTCTTCTTTAATTTCCTGTTTGAGCCATTCATTCTTTAGTAGGATGCTCTTTAGCCTTCATGTATTTGAGTTCTTTCCAAATTTCCTCTTGTGATTGAGTTCTAGCTTCAGAGCATTGTGGTCTGAAAATATGCAGGGAATGATCCCAGTCCTTTGGTACCTTTTAAGACCTGACTGGTGACCCAGGATGTGATCTATTTTGGAGAATATTCCATGTGGAGTAGAGAAGAATGTGTATTTTGTTGCTTTGGGACGGAATGTTCTGTATATATCTGTGATGTCCTTCTGGTCCAGTGTGTCATTTAAAGCCTTTATTCCCTTGTTGATCTTTTGCTTAGATGATCTGTCCATTTCAGTGAGGGGAGTGTTCAAGTTTCCTACTATTATCGTATAATTGTCAAAGTGTTTCTTTGATTTTGTTATTAACTGGCTCATATAATTGGCTGCTCCCATGTTAGGGGTACAGATATTTGAAATTGTTAGATCGTCTTGTTGAACAGACCCTTCAAGTATGATATAGTGTCCTTTCTTATCTCTTATAGTCTTTGGTTTAAAATCTAATTTGTCTGATATAAGGATTGCCATTCCAGCTTTCTTTTGGTGTCCATTAGCATGGTAAATGGTTTTCCAGCCCCTCACTTTAAGTCTGGAGGTTACTTGAGTCTAAAATGAGTTTCTTGCAGACAGCATATCAATGGGTCTTTTTTTTTAAATTTTTTTATTTTAATAAACATATAATGTATTTTTATCTCCAGGGGTACAGGTCTGTGAATCGCCAGGTTTACACATTTCACAGCACTCATCATAGCACATACCCTCCCCAATGTCCATTTCCCCACCACCCTCTCCCGTCCCCCCTCCCCCCAGCAACCCTCAGTCTGTTTTTTGAGATTGAGTCTTTTATGGTTTGTCTCCCTCCCAATCCCATCTTTTCATTTTTTTCTTTTCCTACCTCCCCCCAACCCCCCCCCCGCCTTGCATCTCCACTTCCTCATATCAAAGAGATCATATGATAGTTGTCTTTCTCCGATTGACTTATTTCGCTAAGCATAATACCCTCTAGTTCCATCCACGTCATCGCAAATGGCAAGATTTCATGTCTTTTGATGGCTGCATAGTATTCCATTGTGTGTATATACCACATCTTCTTTATCCATTCATCTGTTGATGGACATCTAGGCTCTTTCCACAGTTTGGCTATTGTGGACATTGCTGCTATAAACATTCGGGTGCATGTGCCCCTTCGGAGCACCACGTTTGTATCTTTAGGATATATACCCAGGAGTGCAATTGCTGGGTCATAGGGTAGCTCTATTTTCAGTTTTTTGAGGAACCTCCACACTGTTTTCCGGAGTGGTTGCATCTGCTTGCATTCCCACCAGCAGTGTAGGAGGTTTCCCCTCTCTCCGCATCCTCGCCAGCATCTGTCATTTCTTGACTTGTTAATTTTAGCCATTCTGACTGGTGTGAGGTGGTATCTCACTGTTGTTTTGATTTGTATTTCCCTGATGCCGAGTGATGTGGAGCATTTTTTCATGTGTCTGTTGGCCATCTGGATGTCTTCTTTGCAGAAATGTCTGTTCATGTCCTCTGCCCATTTCTTGACTGGATTATTTGTTCTTTGGGTATTGAGTTTGATAAGCTCTTTATAGATTTTGGATACTAGCCCTTTATCTGATATGTCATTTGCAAATATCTTCTCCCATTCTGTCAGTTGCCTTTTGGTTTTGTTAACTGTTTCCTTTGCTGTGCAAAAGCTTTTGATCTTGATGAAATCCCAGTAGTTCATTTTTGCCCTTGCTTCTGTTGCCTTTGGCGATGTTCCTAGGAAGAAGTTGCTGCGGTTGAGGTCAAAGAGGTTGCTGCCTGCATTCTCCTCAAGGATTTTGATAGATTCCTTTCTCACATTGAGGTCCTTCATCCATTTTGAGTCTATTTTCGTGTGTGGTGTAAGGAAATAGTACAATTTCATTTTTCTGCATGTGGCTGTCCAATTTTTCCAGCACCATTTGTTGAAGAGGCGGTCTTTTTTCCATTGGATATTCTTTCCTGCTTTGTCAAAGATTAGTTGACCATAGAGTTGAGGGTCTATTTCTGGGCTCTCTATTCTGTTCCATTGGTCTATATGTCTGTTTTTGTGCCAGTACCATACTGTCTTGATGATGACAGCGTTGTAATAGAGCTTGAAGTCTGGAATTGTGATGCCACCGACTTTGGCTTTCTTTTTCAATATTCCTTTGGCTATTCGAGGTCTTTTCTGGTTCCATATAAATTTTAGGATTATTTGTTCTATTTCTTTAAAAAAATAGATGGGATTTTGATAGGGATTGCATTAAATGTGTAGATTGCTTTAGGTAGCATAGACATTTTCACAATATTTGTTCTTCCAATCCATGAGCATGGAATATTTTTCCATTTCTTTGTGTCTTCCTCAATTTCTTTCATGAGTACTTTATAGTTTTCTGAGTATAGATTCTTTGCCTCTTTGGTTAGATTTCTTCCTAGGTATCTTATGGTTTTGGGTGCGATTGTAAATGGGACTGACTCCTCAATTTCTCTTTCTTCTGTCTTGTTGTTAGTGTAAAGAAATGCGACTGATTTCTGTGCATTGACTTTATATCCTGACACTTTACTGAATTCCTGTATAAGTTCTAGCAGTTTTGGAGTGGAGCCTTTTGGGTTTTCCACATATAGTATCATATCATCTGCAAAGAGTGATAGTTTGACTTCTTCTTTGCCGATTTGGATGCCTTTAATTTCTTTTTGTTGTCTGATTGCTGAGGCTAGGACTTCTAGTACTATGTTGAACAGCAGTGGTGATAACGGACATCCCTGCCGTGTTCCTGACCTTAGTGGAAAAGCTTTCAGTTTTTCTCCATTGAGAATGATATTTGCAGTGGGTTTTTCACAGATGGCTTTGATAATATTGAGGTATGTGCCTTCTATCCCTACACTTTGAAGAGTTTTAATCAGGAAGGGATGCTGCACTTTGTCAAATGCTTTTTCAGCATCTATTGAGAGTATCATATGGTTCTTACTCTTTCTTTTATTAATGTATTGTATCACATTGATGGATTTGCGGATGTTGAACCAACCTTGCAGCCCTGGAATAAATCCCACTTGGTCGTGGTGAATAATCCTTTTAATGTACTGTTGGATCCTATTGGCCAGTATTTTGGTGAGAATTTTCGCATCTGTGTTCATCAAAGATATTGGTCTGTAATTCTCTTTTTTGGTGGGATCCTTGTCTGGTTTTGGGATCAAGGTGGTGCTGGCCTCATAGAATGAATTTGGAAATTTTCCTTCCATTTCTATTTTTTGGAACAGTTTCAGGAGAATAGGAATTAATTCTTCTTTAAATGTTTGGTAGAATTCCCCTGGGAAGCCGTCTGGTCCTGGACTTTTGTTTGTTTGGAGATTTTTGATGACTGTTTCAATCTCCTTACTGGTTATGGGTCTGTTCAGGTTATCTATTTCTTCCTGGTTCAGTTGTGGTAGTTTATACGTCTCTAGAAATGTATCCATTTCTTCCAGATTGTCAAATTTGTTGGCGTAGAGTTGCTCGTAGTATGTTCTTATAATTGTTTGTATTTCTTTGGTGTTGGTTGTGATCTCTCCTCTTTCATTCATGATTTTATTTATTTGCGTCCTTTCTCTTTTCTTTTTGATAAGTCTGGCCAGGGGCTTATCAATCTTATTAATTCTTTCAAAGAACCAGCTCCTAGTTTTGTTGATTTGTTCTATTGCTTTTTTAGTTTCTATTTCATTGATTTCTGCTCTGATCTTTATGATTTCTCTTCTCCTGCTGGGTTTAGGCTTTCTTTGTTGTTCTCTCTCCAGCTCCTTTAGGTGTAGGGTTAGGTTGTGTATTTGAGACCTTTCTTGTTTCTTGAGAAAGGCTTGCACCGCTATATATTTTCCTCTCAGGACTGCCTTTGTTGTGTCCCACAGATTTTGAACCGTTGTGTTTTCATTATCATTTGTTTCCATGAATTTTTTCAATTCTTCTTTAATTTCCTGGTTGACCCATTCATTTTTTAGAAGGATGCTGTTTAGTCTCCATGTATTTGCGTTCTTTCCAAATTTCCTCTTGTGATTGAGTTCTAGCTTCAGAGCATTGTGGTCTGAAAATATGCAGGGAATGATCTCAATCTTTTGGTACCAATTGAGACCTGATTTATGACCCAGGATGTGGTCTATTCTGGAGAATGTTCCATGTGCACTAGAGAAGAATGTATATTCTGTTGCTTTGGGATGGAATGTTCTGAATAGATCTGTGATGTCCATCTGGTCCAGTGTGTCATTTAAGGCCTTTAATTCCTTGTTGATCTTTTGCTTAGATGATCTGTCCATTTCAGTGAGGGGAGTGTTAAAGTCCCCTGCTATTATTGTATTACTGTCGATGTATTTCTTTGATTTTGTTATTAATTGGTTTATATAGTTGGCTGCTCCCATGTTAGGGGCATAGATATTTAAGATTGTTAGGTCTTCTTGTTGGACAGACCCTTTGAGTATGATATAGTGTCCTTCCTCATCTCTTATTATAGTCTTTGGCTTAAAATCTAATTGATCTGATATAAGGATTGCCACCCCAGCTTTCTTCTGATGTCCATTAGCATGGTACATTGTTTTCCACCCCCTCACTTGAAATCTGGAGGTGTCTTCGGGTCTAAAATGAGTTTCTTGTAGGCAGCATATTGATGGGTTTTGTTTTTTTATCCATTCTGATACCCTGTGTCTTTTGATTGGGGCATTTAGCCCATTAACATTCAGGGTAACTATTGAGAGATATGAATTTATTGCCATTGTATTGCCTGTAAGGTGACTGTTACTGTATATTGTCTCTGTTTCTTTCTGATCTACTACTTTTAGGGTCTCTCTTTGCTTAGAGGACCCCTTTCAATATTTCCTGTAGAGCTGCTTTGGTGTTTGCAAATTCTTTCAGCTTTTGTTTGTCCTGGAAGCTCTTTATCTCTCCTTCTATTTTCAATGATAGCCTAGCCGGATATAGTATTCTTGGCTGCATGTTTTTCTCGTTTAGTGCTCTGAATATATCATGCCAGTTCTTTCTGGCCTGCCAGGTCTCTGTGGATAGGTCCACTGCCAATCTAATGTTTTTACCCTTGTATATAACAGACTTCTTTTCCCGGGCTGCTTTCAGGATTTTCTCTTTGTCGCTAAGACTTGTAAATTTTACTATCAGGTGACGAGGTGTGGACCTATTTTTATTGATTTTGAGGGGCGTTCTTAGCATCTCCTGGATTTTGATGTTTGTTCCCTTTGCCATATTAGGGAAATTCTCTCCAATAATTGTCTCCAATATACCTTCTGCTCCCCTCTCTCTTTCTTCTTCTTCTGGAATCCCAACTATTCTAATGTTGTGTCGTCTTATGGTGTTGCTTATCTCTCGAATTCTCTCCTCATGGTCCAGTATTTGTTTGTCTCTCTTTTGCTCAGCTTCTTTATTCTCTGTCATTTGGTCTTCTATGTCACTAATTCTTTCCTCTGCCTCATTGATCCTAGCAGTGAGAGCTTCCATTTTTGATTGCACCTCATTAGTAGCTTTTTTGATTTCAACTTGGTTAGATTTTAGTTCTTTTATTTCTCCAGAAAGGGCTTTTATCTCTCCGGAGAGGGTTTCTCTAATATCTTCTATGCCTTTTTCGAGCCCGGCTAGGACCTTGAGAATTGTCATTCTGAACTCTAGATCTGTCATGTTACCTATGTCAGTATTGATTAGGTCTCCAGCCTTCGTTACGGCCTCTTGTTCTTTTTTTTGAGGTGAGTTTTTCCTCCTTGTCATTTTGTCCAGATAAGATTTGCTTTCTCCTTCAGTGGAATTCTGCTGTTCTTGGTGACTGAAGTTGGTCTTGGCTGGGTTTCTTGTTGATCTTCTGGGGGAGGGGCCTGTTGTAGTGATTCTCAAGTGTCTTTGCCGCAGGCGGAATTGCACCGCCCTTGCCAGGGGCCGGGCTAAGTCATCCGCTCGGGTTTGCTTTCGGGAGCTTTTGTTCCCTGAGCGCTTTCCGTAGAGTCCGGAGGACGGGAATGAAGATGGCGGCTTCCCAATCTCTCGGCCCGGAGGAGCCGAGAGCTTGGGGTTCCGCTCCTCAGTGCGACCTTAGAGAAAAGCGCCCAACAGCCCCGCCTCCCTGGCTTGCGGTCGCGCCTCGAGGAAAGCATTCAATTGCTGGAATCTGGAGAAAAGCGCCCGGTCGCTTCCGTCTCCGTAGCCTCCGGCCACACTCCGAGCCCACCCAGCCTGCGACCAGCACAAGGTAACCCCGGGCTTAGAGCTCACTCCTCGGTTTTGTCGCTGTAGCCGGCTTCCCTGCTCCAATTCCTGTGAGTTCCGCGGCCCTCAGACACACCCAGTCCTTCTGTGACCCCGCGGGACCTGGGGTTATGCTGATCCTGCCTGGGTTTCCCCCCGGTTTAGCCTCTGGAGCGATGTCTCCCTGTGGAGCCGACTTTTAAAAGTCCCGATTTTGTGCTCGGTCGCTCCGCCGCTTGCCGGGAGCCGGCCCCTCCCCCCGGGGTCTATCTTCCCGTCGCTTTGGATTCACTTCTCCGCAGGTCCTATCTTTCAGAAAGTGATCGACTTTCTGTTTCTGGAATTGTTGCTCTTCTTCTCTTCGATTTCCCATTGGATTTGTAGGTGTTCACAATGGTTAGATAAGCTGTCTAGCTGATCTCCTGCTACCCGATGTCGTCTCAACCTGCTACTTCTCCGCCATCTTGACTCCTCCCCCCTGGGTCTTTTTTTTTTTAATCCATTCTGATACCCTATGTCTTTTGATTGGTTCATTTAGTCCATTTATTTTTAAGGTAACTATTGAAAGATATGAATTTAGTGCCATTGTATTGCTTGTAAGGTGACTATTACTGTATATTGTCTCTGTTCCTTTCTGGTCTATGTTACTTTTAGGCTGTATTTTTGCTTAGAAGACCCCTTTCAATATTTCCTGTAGGGCTGGTTTGGTGTTTGCAAATTCTTTTAGTTTTTGTTTGTCCTGGAAGCTTTTTATCTTTCCTATTTTCAATGACAACCTAGTTGGATATGGTATTCTTGGCAGCATACTTTTCTTGTTTAATGCTCTGAGTATATCATGCTAGTCCTTTCTGGCCTGCCAGGTCTCTGTAGATAGGTCTGCTGCCAGTCTAATGTTTCTACTGTTGTAGGTTACTGACCTCTTGTTCCAAGCTGCTTTCAGGATTTTTCTCTTTGTCTCTGAGACTTGTAAGTTTTGCTATTAGATGACAGGGTGTTATCCTATTTCTCTTGATTTTGAGGGAGATTCTCTATGTCTCCTAGATTTTGATGCCTGTTTCCTTCCCTGCATTAGGGAAGTTCTACACTATAATTTGCTCTAACATACCTTCTGCCCCCACCTCTTTCTTCTTCTGGGATCCCAATTATTCTAATATTGTTTCATCTTATGGTATCACTTGTCTCTTGAATTCTCCCCTCCTGATCCTGTAGTTATTTATCTCTCTTTTTCTCAGCTTCTTTATTCTCCATCATTTGGTCTTCTATATCACTGATTCTCTATTCTCACTCATTTACCTTAGCAGTAAGAGCCTCCATTATTTATTGCACCTCATTAATAACCTTTTTGATTTCAATCTGGTCAGATTTCTGTTCTTTTATTTCTCCAGAAAGGAATTCTGTAGTATCTTCTATGCTTTTTCAAGCCCAGCTAGTATCTTTATGATCATTATTCTGAACTCCAGTTCCAACATCTTACTAATGTCCATATTGATTAGGTCCTTTGCAGTCAGTACTGCTTCTTGTTCTTTCTTTAGAGGTGAGTTTTTCCATTTTGTTATTTTGTCCAGAGAAGAACAGATAAATGAGAGAACAAAATGCTAAAAGGATAACAATGACCCCGGAAAAGTATACATTACACACAAATTGGAAGAGACTTGCAATGGTGGTGGGGAGTGAAGGAAGAAAGTGAAAAAAAATATATATGATCAGGCTGGTGAATAGAACAGAGCCATGCATTATATTTTGGGTGTATTTTGGTCTGTTAGAGGAAACTGCCTCCCTAAACTTTAAAGAAAGAAAAACATATATATACAAAAATAAGGGTAAACATGACGAAGAGATGGACTATGACTGTAAAGATGAAAATTAAAAGATTTTTAAAAAGGAATTGAAAAGATAAGAAGTTGATTTAAAAAAGAAAGAAAGAAAAAAAAAAGAGATATTGTGATCAGGTGGGAGATTAGAACAAAGCCATACACTAGATTTAGTGTATAGTGTATATTTTGAAACTGTGACCCAAAATTTTAAAGTAAGAAAAACTTATATATATATAGAAAATAAGGTTAAATACAATGAAAGGATGGAATATGACTGTAAAAATGAAAATTAAAAAAGATTTTTAAAAACTAATTGATAAGACGTTGGTTAAAATAGGAAAGAAGAAACATAAAAAAATAGAAAAAGAAAAAATAGAGAAAATTAAAAAATTAACTTTGACAGACTAAGGAATCATGGGGAAAAAAACCATGAATTCTGTATGCTCTACTCCCCCAGCACTGGGCTGGAGTTCCACAGTTCTCATTGATCAGTAAACTTGGTCTTGGGTGGATGTTCTTGCTGATCTTCTGGGGGAGGGGCCTGTTGCAGTGATTCTCAAGTGTCTTTGCCCGAGGCAGAACTGCACTGCCCTTGCCAGGGGCCAGGCTAAGTAACGGGTTTGGTCTTCGTAGCTTTTGTTCCCTGAACACTTTCCATACAGATTTGGAGGACAGGAATGAAGATGGCAGCCGCCCAATCTCTCACCAGTAGGAGTCGAGAGCTCTGGGCCCCACTTCTCTGTGTGCCCTCAGAGAGAAGCAGTCAATCCCTCCCATCTCCCTGGTCTCTGGTGGCACACTGTACTCACCCAGCCTGTGATGGAGCATTTCTGTCTCTGGCATATGGCCCTCCTTGGAGTCTCCAAACCCAACAGATTCCTGCCGTGCACTCCTGTGCCGGTCCTCCCGGAGGAGGAAGGAGGTGGTCTCTCTGGATCTGCCACTTGTGGGGTCCCTGCTTGAAGAGCAGTGGCCTGACTGTGCCTTGGCTCATGGTTTAAGGTAACCCTGATCTGAGAGCCCCCACCTCGGCTCCGTCTTTGCAGCCGGCTTCCCAGCTCTGATACCTGGGAGCTCTGCCACACTCAGTCACCCCTGGTCTTTCTGTGACCATGTGGGTCCTGAGACCACACTGTCCCCCTGAGGGCTCCACCCCCGCTTAGCCTCTGGAGCAACATCCCTCAGCGGAGAAGACTAAAAGTTCTGTTTTTGTGCTCTACTGCTCTACCGCTTGCTGGGAGCCGGCCCATCCCCCCACAGTCTATCTTCCCAAATACTGCCTCGGATTCACTTCTCCTCACATCCTGCCTTCCAGAAAGTGGTCAGTTTTCTGTTCGTAGAATTTCTGCTGTTCTCTTCGACCTCCTCTTGAGTTTGTAGGTGTTCAGAATGGTTTGATAACTATCTAGCTGAATTCCTGGGACCCGTTGATATTTAGGTCTCCTAATCCTCTGCCATCTTGCTTTCCCCCCACCTTTTTAAATTTGTTTTGCAGAGAATTTTTCTGTGGCCATAGAATGACCTTCATGAGGGCCACTCCTGATTACACTGGGAGCCCAAGAGGCTGGGTCTGGATGTCAGCTGTGGCTTTGACTCATGGCAGGAAGGCAGGAAGGGCTGATAATGACCTAATTTGTCTTTGTCTCAGCTGGTGAATGGGGGAGCCATATTGCATCTTGTGTTAAAGGGCCCGCTGATCTGGGAAAAGCAATGTCATGAACGTGGGGCTTGGAAATCCTTTGGGTTGAGGGCAACTGTTCATATTGTATGTCTGAGCCAAGCTCTTGTTGTGTGTTGGAACGAGGCATCTCAGGAGAGGCTGGTTGGACAGAACTGATAGGTGTAAGGAAGCAGCCACATGCTCTGGGTCTTGATAAGCCTCTTGGCAACTGGCCCAGGTACCTTAAGTCCAGACCAGAGATCTCTCTAGCAGGAGGTACATGTGCTGCTCTTCCTCCCGTCTCACGGGTCATGTGCCTGTGCTTGGCCAGGATGACTCCAGGGCCCGGGGAGCCTAGACAGTCCTCCCCTGCTCTTCTCCTAGGACAGACTGCTGAGGGGTCTCAAAGTGCCGGACACTGTGATCCTTCTGCCCTTGGATGGTGGTGGGGATGAAGCACCAAGCACGCAGTACTGTCAATCTTTTGGGGAAGTTTATGCTCCCATGTTGGGGCCTGGGGGAGGTGACCATAGCCTTGGACTGAACATTGGGACATGATCATCAGGGGAGAGAGAGGGGTATAAATGTGCACAAGGAAGTTCCTCCTGACTCCATGCCTACAGGTGGTGGGGGTGGAAGATGGAGTGGGGAGTGAGGGCTGTCAGGAGGGAGGCCGTGGGAGAGAGCGCTGGCTGAGAGAGCGGGCAGGTGCATGGCTCCTTCCAGCCTGTTCACGCATAGCTGGAGAAGCCAGTCGTCAGGGGCTGTATGCCTGGAACCCAGTCAGACTCTGGCCAGGAGATGAAAGCTTTTAAAAAAAGAAACTTTAGGGCAAATATTCATTTACCTTTGCTGAATCTTCTAAATCCCTTTCTCTAGGTCTTATGCCATTTGATAGTTTCCAGGTCAACTTTTCAAAAACCTATCTAAAAACGATTGGAGAAACGTAAGGAACAAATTTTAGTTTTAACTTTAAGGCATTTGTTTACAAAAGGAAAAAAATATCCTGTCTACTTTTATCTTGAGTGAAAATACTCAAATACTTTTTCAGAGAAGGAAAAAAAATCTTTGAAATGTGTTCATTGTTGAAAATTATGAACATACGGAAAAGTTAAAAGAAAAAAATAATTCTACTTTTTGAGACAGAGATACCTAGAAACACCTTAACATTGCCCTTGTGGTCTTTTAAAAAAATCTCATTTGAAAAACATAGTTGAAGTGATAATGTAGACAGTTCTGCATTTTACAATTTTTTTTTCATATTATAGCATAAACGCCTTTTCACTTTATTGAAACCGTTTGTAAAACAAATTTAATGGCCTCATAATATCCTGACAAAAAGGAAGTAATGTGTATCTGTCAGGGTCTGGCAGAAAATAGAAACCACTCTAAGTATTTTAATGCAAGGAATTTTTAGTCAGGAATTGGTTACACGGGTGAAGGCATAGGGGGAAGCCAAAGCTAAGCAGAAGATCCAGGGGGTGACCCAGAGATGAGCAACAGCAGGAATCCCCTTCTAGATCCAGGGCTGGGTGAACAGGGGAGGAGAGGCTGTTACCAGTTATCTAGAAGTGGGGACTGGAGGGCGGGAGCTAGAATAGGTCCAGAAGAGCCACGTGGGCGTTGAGACCCAGAGATGAGTCATACTCAGACATTGACAGGAAGCGGAGATAAGACAGGATGATACCCAGATCCTCCCTCCTCTTGCCTTCTACCCTCGCACAGGTGTCTCTCCCTCACTAATCTGGACAATGGCCCCTTTCTTGCTCTAAACCTTCAGTGGCTCCCCATTACCTATAGAATGAAAAGTGAATTCCTTGGTCTGATACAAAAAGTCCTTCCTAGTCCGACTCTAGCTTAAATATCCACTGTCATTTCTTTTTTTAAAAAAAATCTATTTAAATATTTAGAGAGAGAGAGGGAGAGCGAGTGAGTGCATGTGCTCTTATGAGTGGGGTAGAGGCAGAGGGAGAGAGAGAGAGAAGCAGACACCCTGATGCATGGAGCCCGATGCAGGGCTCGATCTCATGATCCTGAGATCACGACCTTAGCCAAAACCAAGAGTAGGTTGCTCGACTGACTGAACGACCCAGGTGTCCACTCTTATCCTTTCTTATCACTGTCCCCAATACTTCCAGCCCTAGACATACCAGACTTCTCACTGTTTCTTTCTTTCTTTTTTTTTTTTTTAAGATTTTATTTATTTATTTGACAGATGGAGATCACAGAGAAGCAGGCAGAGAGAGGAGGAAGCAGGCTCCCTGCTGAGCAGAGAGCCCGATGCGGGGCTCAATCCCGGGACCCTGGGATTGATCCCGGGACCCTGGGATCATGACCTGAGCCGAAGGCAGAGGCTTTAACCCACTGAGCTACCCAGGCGCCCCATCTCACTGTTTCTTTTAGTGCTGCTCTGATTCCGGACGTGCTGCTCCTACATCCTAGAATGTCCTTTCTGTCTTTGTCCACTGGGTGAGATCTGTTCATCCTTCTGGACCCTTCTCATTGTTACTTTGTCTGGGGAGTTTCCCTCACCCCTTCTCTTGGGGCAGAGGTGGTTGGATCCCCCGTGGCACTGACATCTGAGACATTCTTGGGGGCATGGGTCTGCTTGTCCCCCTGTGAAGGAACACACGGGTGGGGACCCAAGTTCCTATCTGCAGTTTCCCACCTGCTGGTGAGAGCTCAGGAGATCAGAGCTGAATGGTTGAAAATGCTGTTTTCCTAGATCTATAGCTATAGACCTGGAGGACTAAGCAAGAAAAACAAGCTGCAGAAAAATGTGTATGAGATGCCCTTATTTGAATAAAGCAAACACCTCCTGTATAAGTTTTATGAGTGTGGACAAGAGTGTGAAACGCCACACTCCAGGCTGTCTCCGTTGGTTACCTAAGGGGAAGGGAGGAGGTGAGCTACAAAGGCTGTAGGGAAGATTAGTTTTTACTGCACACTTCAGTAATATTTTAAAATCATAGGGCACACATGTCACTTTTATAATTTTTGAGAAGGAATTTAAATAAAAAGGTTAAATAGCATGAAAAGAAAGTTATGGTTTCTCTTCAGAATATGGCTGGATCCACCACTGCCTCATTCAACTCTTCTGGAAACTTCCTGAAACCGGGAGCCCCTAGTGGGGGTCCTTCGGCTTCATTGCCCTCTCTCTGCTTACACCAGGGCTCACTCTGGAGTGAACTGCCTAGAGAGCCGATGCGGGGACACCACGGGTTTCAGCCCCCTGAGGGGAGCTTGGCACAGTCTTGGGGACTGTCAGTCCCCAGATTGGAAGCTCAAAGGATTCTCAGTTCTTGACTGCCAGGATGAACAGAAAGTGAGAGGCTTGGCTTAGCTTCCGTTAAAAACGTCCTGAACCATGCAGGCTCTTAATAAGAAAACTGACTCAGCCCCAAGCTTAATCCGTGAGGTGCATTTTTTTTTTTTTCCAAGACAGCAAGTTCATGGCTCTGTAATAACTGATTTAGATGTTTTGAAATGTATTCTTTGACAAGGCTTAATTAAAGTGGATCGCACCTATATGGGAACATTTTACAGTTTCCATAACAAACACTATTATTACCAGGAGCCATGTATTTTTTTTGCTCTATTGATGTCTTTTATGGTGATGTCATAAAAAGAAGATTATGACTTCTCATTATGAGGCAGATGGAGGAAAAGACGCATTTTGATTACCAGAGAGGGGAATATGTTCTTTCCAAACAGTTACCTTAATAGCTAGCAAGGGCCGGACTGGACGGGAATGGGAGGTCTGGGCAAATGACTTTTTACGGGCTTTACTTTATAGCAGCTTCCTTTTGTATGTTTTAAAATGAGATTCATCAAATGTGAAGCTGATTTTCCAGTCTGGCTAGGAATGAAGTTTCCATAGATTATCTGTCTTTCTACAGCTATTATTAAAATGAACAAAACTCACTTTTTATGTCTCTTAATTTAGTAGCTAGCAACTGGCTTGCTTATAAAATCTATTATAATTAAATGACAGTTTACATTTATAAAGTAGTATAAAGTTTGTAAGGAATCCTTTTTTATTTTTAAAAACCATTTTGTATTTTAAGAGCAATACACTTGCACTGTAATAAATTGGAAAAGTACAGCCTTTCCCTATATTAAAAAAAAGCCAGGTTCAACTACTCATATGATAAGTATTTCCTCCATGTCTTCAATGATTTTTTTAAAAATTTTTGTTTATTTATTTGACAGAGAGAGAGAGATCACAAGTAGGCAGAGAGGCAGGCACGGGTGGCGGGGAGCAGACCCCCTGCTGAGCCGAGAGCCCGATGCAGGACTCGATCCCAGGGACCCCGGGATCGTGACCTGAGCCGAAGGCAGAGGCTTTAACCCACTGAGCCACCAAGGCGCCCCTTAATGATTGTTTTAAACACCCTTTATTTGTTTTTATTTTTTTCTGGCTTTATGGAGGTATAGCAGACAAGTAAAAATCGTATATATTTAAGGTATCCAATGTGATATCTGGATATATGTATATGTAGTGAAATGATTACCACAAATAATTTACATGTCCAGCACCTCACATCCTTACTATCTGTGTGTGTGTTGAGAAGATTGAAGATCTATTCTCCTAGCAGATTTCAGATATACAAAACACTATCATTAACTGTCACCACTGTGTGGTACATTAGATCACCAGGACCTATGCATCATGCATAACTGGAACTTTGTACCTTTAGCAAACACCTCCCTGTTTCCCTAGCCTCCCAGCCCCTGGTAAACACCATTTTAAATGGCTTCATAACATTTAACCATTGATTGTCACATAATTTATTTACCCAGTTCTCCAATGTTGGACACTTACATTTTTTCAAGTTTTCATATGTGTAAATAACACTGTGATAAACTTCTTTATAGAAAATCTTGGTCAGTATTGCCAATCACTCTCCTAGAGTTATCTCTGGAAGTGAAATTGGGGGTCAGAGCGTTGAAACATATGGCCAGCTAGCTTTCCAGAACGTTTGTACCCATTTATATTTCCTGGAGGAACATACAGAGTATCCCTTGAACGTGTCTGTGGACATTTGCTCGGCAGAAATACAAGAGTACCTTCTTAATTTCGGTTCATTTCTCTGATTACTCTCAGTCATTGAGGTGGTCGAGGGGGCTAGGCCAGCTCATGGTGGGCCTTGCCCATGTCTGGTGCCGGGCATAAACACTTGGCTATGCCTGAGTAACTACAGCCCCCAAGAACATTTTAGAGTAATTCCACTTGAGTTCTGAGCTTTGGGTAAAGATACAGTCCCATGCGTATGGGCGCATCTTGCTTCTTCCTCCGCCATCAGAATTACCAGCGGTGACCCAGCAGATCTAAAAGGGGATGAGATTCTATGATTTCAATTTGACTTAGGAAATAATCATGCCATATGCAAATCCTTGAAGCCCAAAGTAGACGTTTTTCCTTTTTTTTTTTTTTAAAGCCGACTTCATATAGAGTCAATTACCCTGAGCAGATTATGTTTTTAGTTCAGACTAATTATCCGTGAATTGGACACATTGGAGGAAGTTCCGAGAGCATCCGTAGCTGGGCAGTGCTGAAGCTGGGGAGGGGAGTACATCCCGGCAGGAACAGGGAACATCAAAGAATGAAAGGCCAAAAAGAAAACAAAGACTTGTAACATGTTTCAGAACAAAAATGGAGTGGGGGGGGCGGTGTAAAAAGCAGAAGCAGTGAATTCATCTCTTCCAAAGCATATTTATGAGTCTTTCCCCTGAACTCCCTTTCTCTTCCTTTGTTTCAGGTCCCACACTCTCCGTGTTTTGCATGCCTAATTAATTGGAGCACGCAATTCCTTACTTTGCCAAGGGTGCATAATTTATCATGCTGGGCTCCTGAAACCAGAGCAGGTAAGTTTTTTTGAAACATATGCAAATTGACTCGCCACCAGCTATGCAGTTCAAGGGTGGATTTCAGGAGTCCGTGTGGGAAGCACCGAAAGCAGACTTTACCTGGCAGTCGTTAAATCACCGGTTGGGTGGGCATTTTCTTGACAGGCTCAACAGATAGCCGGGACCTTTTCAGATACCAAAAAGCAGGGCAGGCACACACACACACACACAACAGAGGAAAAATAAAATTGAAGAAAGTTCCAATTGCATGGATTTACCCAGAATTTTTCAACCATAGATATCTATTTTGACTTTATCATAGCTTCAGTTTTGTTTGTGTTAGGGTTTAGTGTGTATTTTGAATTACGGGGATAGGGTTCCATAATCTTTTCAGCGCTCTGGTTTCTAAAGGACTCATCTGGACCCCGTGTCAGCCAGAGGACTCTGCGTAGTATGTGACAGCCCCCCAGTATAGGCTGTAGAGGGTATAGACTACGGTATAGGCTCACAGTATAGGCTGTGTATAGTATAGCTACAGGCTACAGGGTGAAACCATCTGAAATGCCTTTTGTTCATGTTACAGAGCTCCCAGAGGAAAGCCATCTCGCTTGTCGTGGCTTTTCCAAATAAGGACTGGGGCTTTTGTCAGCATGAATGCAACGTGAATCAGCTTCTGGGCACCAAGCCCGTTAGCTAGCTACCTACCCAGAGGGACTTCATGGCCTCAGATGGCTTCTTTCCAACAAGGGAAACAGAACGAGAGGAGGCCATGCGTTCCTGTTTTAATTCCTTTTCTATTTGGAGCACGATTTCAAAGCCATCTTGTTAATTTTCAACAGCGGGGCTTGAGGGTCCGTGTCCAGGGATGGTCTCCCTGTTTCTCTTTGGGGTTTTGGAGTTCACTCCAGCCCAGTGAGGGTCCTTCCTGCAGCTTTCCCCCTGACAACACCTGGCTCCTACCGCGACGCCAGAGTGTCAGTGCTGGGACCGGCCCATCACATTCTGCTGTGGTCCCCGGGCAAGTGTCTTCTGTCAAGGTCAGTTCATGCTTTACAAGACTGGAAGCCGGGCTGACCTAGGGAGAACTTTCTGAAGCCAAAGCGACTAGCCCACAGAGGTCTGAGTTGCCTGTGTTGTTGGGGGGGGGGGGGTGGGGGTCAGCTTCAGTGGAGAAGGTTGACGGTAGAAACTCACAGCCTCGCGGTGCCTGGGTGCCTCAGTCAGGTGAGTGTCTGCCTTCCGCTCGGGGTCCTGGGATCGAGCCCTGCATCAGGCTCCCTGCTCTGTGGGGAGCCTGCTTCTCCCTTCTTCCCGGCTTGTGCGTGCTCTCTCTGTGTCAAATAAATAAAATCTTTAAAAAGGAAAGAAAGGAAGAAACTCACAGCCTCTACGTTCCCAGTGACTGAAAAGATGAGACATCACCGCTCAACCGGGCCTAAAAAGACATGTGCTCAGGTAGCAGAGACCACCAGATGTGCCTGCCACCCGTGGCCCACAGACACATGCTTTTGGCCTGCGGACTGTTTAAAAATCTTGACTCAATCGACGATCTTTTATTTTATTTATTTTATTTTATTTATTTTATTTATTTATTTATTTATTTGCTTATTTTTATTAGTATTTTTAGAGAGAAAAAGGGAAAGGGGGGAATTGGGGGAGGGGCAGAAGGAGAGGGAGAGAGAGCATCTCAAGCAGACCCCGAGCTGAGCACAGAGCCCATTGCTTGGTTCCATCCCAGGACCCTGCGATCATGACCTGACCCGAAATCAAGAGTCAGATGTGTAAGTGACTGAGCCACCCAAGTTCCGCTTGATTGACAACCTTTTACATAGTAGTAATTTCATAGGAAAATCTGATTTTCAGCTTTTTGGGGGAAAGCATTCCGGCGACACTGAGCCTGCGGGTATCCGTAGCGTCAGTTTCCAGAGCTGAGTGAGGGTGACTCCCCGAGCACCCCCTGCAGCCCTTCCCACTCCATAGCGCACCCCTTCCTCTGCTCACCCCACCACTGTCTGTCTGTGGGTCTCTGAGCCGTGGCCGTGGCTCTTAGTCAGTTCCCGGACCACCACTCTGGACGGGTCTTGAGTCTTCTGTCCTCCCCAGGCCCTAGTTTTCCCAAACGTAAACTAAGGAATTGGATTAGAGAGGGTCCAGAATCTTCCTCAACCCCCGTATTTTGTGACTCTGGGATGGTCAGGAATTTTATTTTATTTTATTTTTTGGTTTATTTATTTATTTGACAGAGAGAGAGAGAGCACAAGTAGGCAAAGCGGCAAGCAGAGGGAGAGGGTCAGGAATTTTTAAATACTTATTTTTGCTATATACTAAAAGGCAATTTTATTTCCTTGACCTTTAAGAATTCTAACATTCACAAAGCACAGCAAAGCCATTTGTAATTTGACATAGTGAGACCAAGCCTTCCAGAGTTTAGAATGTTCTGGGGAGAACAAAGAGAGCGGTTTTGTGGTGGGGACGGGGGTTTGGGGAGGTGGACGCCCTTGCTCTGTGCTTGTCCGACGCTAGGGGTATAGACCCAGCACAGCTCGCTACAGCCCCGTCTGCCTCACAGGCCTGCCGGTCGGCCCGCATCCCGATCAGGTTCTTGAGGGGGAGACACTCGCCTGGAAGTTAGCGGGTCTAGCTTCTTGTCTTGGACCCGTCACGGACTCCTTGCTGGGCGCTGTTTAGGTCCATGCTCGGCTTCCACCTCTGCAAGATTGGAAGAAATGTTTTCAAGAGCTAACATCCTGTGGTCCTAGGGTTCATCCTGTGCTTACATAGGAAACATCAAGGGAAAACCCACAGAAGTTGCCAGGCCCCCCTGCCGAGGGCTTTGCAGCTCCTGGCGGGGGCGGGGGTGGGGAGGGGCACATCAGCTCTGCAGGGGCTCGTGCCAGCCCTGGCCCCTGGTCTCAAGAAACCTTCCACCTAGTGGGGATGATGAAACACGGGCCAATACTCGACCCGAGGAGGGGAAAGACCTGCCTTTTGTCACTTTTTTCTCCACTTTTAAAGGTCTTTCATGTTCAGCATCAGGGCCTTTGTAAAGAAACAGAAAGAAATAATTTAAAAAGTAGTCCGGAAACATAGGAAGTTGGGTAAAAATTTGTTCCTTGTCAATTTTTTTTTTTTTCTTAGAAACACAACTCTTAGGACACACTCAAAAATGCATCAAGTTCACATTCTTTGACTGGTCCTTTGATTCTGAACCAGAGCCTGGCTGCCTTCTGCTGCCCACGCCTGATGGAGATCCCATCTCTGATGGACCCGCCTACCCCACCTCTCCTTCAGTTCAGATGCAGGACACCCTCCAGCACCCCACTTAGGTGGTGTGGCCCGCCCTCCCGATGCCTTCCTTGAGCAGGTCCTCTGTCTCGTCCGGTCCCTGTGCTTGGCTCACCCACGCTGCCTCCTGTCCTTAAGGATTTCCCCTCCCTTGTGAATCCTTGTTGTGTGGATACATGAAGGAGTGAATGAGTGGGGGGAGCTGGTGAAGGAAACCTGGGGACATGGTCACTCAGGATGGTGTGTGCCAGCTCTATGAGATATGGCTTCTGTCCTTGCTTTCATCAGTGTCACACCATCTGGCATTTCCTTTACTTTGCCGTCATTGGCTGGTGGCAATCCTTAAACCAAGGCATACAGGACTGGCCAGTGTCTTTCCCAGGCTGAAAAGGATATGATTTTCCTCTCCTTTCCTTTCCTCTCCTCTCTTTTCTTTCTTTCTTTTATTTTTTTTTTCAAGATTTTTAATTTATTTGAGCGAGAGAGCATGAGCAGGAGGAGGGGCAGAGGGAGGGAGAGGCAGACTCCCTGCTGAGCGGGGAGCCCAGGACCACAGGATCATGACCTGAGCAGGCAGATGCTTAACTGGCTGAGCCACCCAGGCACCCCGGGATCTGATTTTTAAGGTTGTCTTTTTGGGGTGCCTCATGGCCAGCTGCTGAGTTCTTTGAGGACACTTGAACTCTTTTCCTCCCTCTAGGTACCCTGCTGTTGGGGAGGCTAGCTGGCCACTTTGTCTTCCTTATCTGTAATAACTTCAGCCAAACACCATTAGTCGGACCAGTTAGGGATGAAGGGCAGACTAAGGAAAAAGGAAGCCTGACTACACACATCATGTTCAAAAAACCTGCAGTTTCTCTTCTTTAACTACCTCTTAGCATGTGACCAGTACTGCTTAGGAGTTACTCAAATACCTGTTTTAATGCATAGACAAGATCAACACCTAGTGATGTATTAGAATTCTCTGGAGAGGGTGCCTGGGTGGCTCAGTTGGTTAAGCGTCTTTCTTCGGCTCGGGTCATGATCTCAGGGTCCTGGGATTGAGCCTCATGTCCGCTTCTCCCTCTGCCCTTCCCCCTACTCATTCTCTCAATCTCTCTGTCATTCACTCTCTCTCTCAAATAAATAAATAAAATCTAAAAAAAAAAAAAAAGAGAGAAGGATTCTTTGGAGAAACAGAACCAACAGGAGAGCTGATGGTTTATCTCTGTCTGGACACTGGCAGGCTTGAAACCCAAGGGGAGCCAAGCTTTAGTTCAGTTCAAGTGCAAATACAGGAAAAAAAAATTGCAGTTTGAAAGCCATGAGGCTGGAGTTCCCTCTTATTCAGCCTTTCTGTTCTATTGAAAACCCCCTTCAACTGATTGGATGAGGCCCACCCACATTAGAGAAGCCCATGTACTTTACTCAGTTTTCTGATGTAAATGTTAACCTCTTCTAAAAACACCCTCACAGAAACAGAATAACATGTGACCACATATCTGGGCACCCCGTAGCCCAGTCAAGTTGGCATATAACACTCATCTTCCCAGTAAACCAATCAATAGATTTTTATATGGTGAACAAATTCAGAGTGGTCTGTAGTACCCGAGCACAATTTGTTCTGTTTTGTATTGTCTAACTGTTCTGCAATTTTCTCTTTACTGCGAATGAGCCAATGTCTCAGACCTTTAAAAAGGGGGGACAGGAAGGGAGAGAGAAAGATGAGTGGCAGGGGGGTGAGGGGCACAAACCCCTCCATGAGAAATTCCTCCCGTGTGTGTGTGTGAGAGAGAGAGAGAGAGAGAGAGAGAGAGACAGAACGAGTCAGCTTTCCCTGAGGCCAGTGTTGGAAGGCAGACGATACACTGCTTTAGTTCCGTGAGCACTGGAATCTCTCTTGCCCTAAGGACCCAGAGCTGAAGGAGCGTGGGGGCTTCCGGTAGATAATTTGGAGCCAGCCCCGAAGAGTTCATGTCAGGCACTGGGCTCTTTCTAATTCTGCTTTTGCATAGAATAAGCCACTTGAATGATGGATTTGTTAAGTCATGATAGCTGTAATTTATTGAACATTCCTTCTTGGATAAAAATAAAAGCAGTCATTGAGTGCTTTCCATGGAACTATTTGTGACGGTAGATATGTTCTAGGTTTTTGTATTCAACCTGACCAGCAAACCTACTGTCCGCATCTTCGTCCCTGTCTTAGAGACGCTGAAGGACGCTCAGACACAGCAGGCCGCTCGTTTAGGGCTGCGGAGCTGCGAAGTGCAGAGCCGAGGCCCACATCTTCCCACTTTTGTAGTCTCACCTTGGTGAGAACGGGCTGATTTTTTACAAACTGATCAGCCATTCCCGAGGCCCCCGAATGGAGCCGCTCCCCTCCCCGGATGCATCCGTACCAATCTGGAAAGACGGCGATATCGTTGTGATGGCTGAAAATGGTTTGATTATTCCGTGTGTTATGTTGGGGAAAGCAGCCTCTACCTGCTTCAAACATCTGTTCTTTCTTCATCACAGCATTATTCTGAGGCAGAATAAAAAATGCAGGAGAGGGCAGACAATCTTAGCCCACAACAATTTTCAATTTTAGAACACTTTTGCAAATGGTGCTGAAGGAGGTACATATTTTATGTGGAAGAGACTAGGACATTTTGTTCCTTCCAGACACACCGGGGGCGGGCAAGAACAAAAACACAGCTTTTATTTAAAAAACGTTGAAAGGCCGCTGCTGTGTACTCGGGGATCGGCTTTGGGGGCCCACACTGTGCCCTCCCAGGGCCCACGCTGGGGAGGTGGAGAGGAGAGGAGGCAGGCCCGGGACCTTGTGGGCAACGATTTACAGGAGCTCGATGGCAGGAGACAGAAACCCATTCCAAGGCTCTGGGACATTGGGGATGCTGGGAAGCAAGGCCAGTTCACCTGGGGCCCATGGGGAGGTGGGGGCACTGGCAAGTTGCTGTTCCCTGCACCTCGGGTGGCCTCCCCTCCCCCCTCGCCCCTGCCCCTCTACCCAGCTCACACCTGCTCAGGCTTCCCAGGTCTGCTCCCTATTCCCGGTTGCCATGCCCACCACAGGGAGACGCGTGTGACGGAAATACTTCAGAGGACGAGGAGCTCCTCCAGTGTGGGGGAACGTTGTCCGTGACCTTTCCGTGTAACCTCAGTCAGGTGCAGGGGCGCGTCCTGAAATCTCACCCAGCCCGAGCTGGGAGTTCCCCCTCCACCACTTCCTGACTGAGTGGGGCAAGGGCCTGTCACCCCTCGAGCCTGTCCCCGTGACTGTAGGGTGGAGACAAAGGCTTCTGACATGGGTGGATACAGTTGCTCCGTGAGCAACGTGGGTGGGAACCGCGCAGGTCGACTGAGATGCGGATTTTTTCATTGCACACGGTATTTTTAATGTACTCTCTCTTCCTTATGACATTCTTAGTAACTCTGGTTTTCTCGAACTTACTTTGTTTTAAGAATACAGTGTATTACACAAATCACATGAAGTTTGTGTTCATTGACTGCTTATGTTGTCAGTGAGGCTTCTGGTCAACAGGAGACTCGTGGTAAAGTTGGGGGAGTCGAAAGTTACGTGCGGATTTTCTACTTGAGGGGGATCAGCACCCCTGACCCCGTGTTGTTCTAAGGTCAACTGTACCTCTTGGGAGGAGTGAACCAAAAAACATATGCCAAGTGCTTAGGAGGAACCTGAAAAAGAGGAGATGTCAGCGTTTTTAGAGTTCTCTCCAAGTTTGGGGAAGGGAGCAGTCGGGTGCCGGGTACCAGCCGGGTGGACTGATGTAGTCCCCTGGGGTCCTGGGCTTGATTTGTGGTGTCTCTGCTCAGGAAAGCTGATAGAGGAGCGAGTGCAAGAGAGCATGACCAAGGAGGGGCACCAGGAGCCACACTGGGGCAGGATCTGGGGATGCCGGCAGCAGAGTGGGGCTGACTGAGAGGCGCAGGGACTGTGGAAGTGACCTGGCAGCCGCCATATTTATGACTTGAGGTGGTCAACCATCACCTGGCTCAGAACACCAACGAGGTGGGTGACGTTAGGAGGCCTCTTAGGGCACAGACCCCATGGCCACGGTATCCCTGGCACGGTGCTCTCAGCTCATCCCTGTGTCATGTGAATGAGTTAGTAGACGGGTAGCAGAGTGCTGAAGGCTGGCGCACAGAACCTTGGGAGAGCGTGTGGGGCTGAGTGGGACATTAGTGTGGCCCAGAATCACACTGCCATGTACGAGCTCTTTCAAAAGCCAGATTCTATATCAAATTGTCTTGTTTTATTTAATGATTGCAATCCTGATTGTCTTTGTCTGACAGATATGGGAACCAAGGCTGGGAGGAGAGAAACGTTTCTTAGGGTTCCATGTCTCATGTGTTGTGACTGTTGACTGCATGTTGTTAGTGGCCTTGTTGGGGTCCACTGGCTGGTCCCCATAACATCGCAGGAGGCGAGCAAACATGGCATGTGAGGTCTCTCTCTGTCTCTCTCTCTCTGTCTAGACTGAGGAGCTCCATGATGAGTGAGGGACCCACAAATGACCTGAGAGGACTTATTTCTGAGTAAACCATCTTGGATGTGCCTCCCTTGGAGAAGCCCCTTGGAACTCCCAGAAGCAGCTCGTGGAGAGTGAACAGTGAAGACTGAACAGCCAGACAGGTAGGGAGGGCACGCGCGGCAAAATCCTAAATGAAAGTTCACGTGACCCCGTGGCCACTCACAGACCACTGAGCCGTGGGGATGTTGGGTTCACAAGGAAAGTGGATTTTGCCTTGCTGGGCCGAAGCATGGATGGGCTGTGTGCTTTGTGCCTGGCCTTTGGAGCTAGGGACCTGCTCTGCAGAGTTGACTGTGGGTGTAGAAGTGAAAACGTCATGGAGAGACAGGGATAATTCAGGGGGAAGAAGTGAGCCACCCCTGCAGGACAGTCCTTCTCTATCTGAAGGATTAAAGGTGCCTGTGAATTCCTTGGCAGCCTTCCGACCAACCGGTGGGGTTTATACCTCAACCCTTTGAATCCGACTGGGCCTCGTGACCAATAGAGCAGGACAGAGGGGATGCTATGACACATCTTAAGAATTTGGAAGCTTATACTTCCCGGCTCTTTGAATTGTCTCTCTAAGAGCTCCGAGCCGCTGTGTAAAAAGTGTGACTACCCTGAGGCCATCGTGCTGGAAAGGTCACGTGATGCCCCAGCTGTGCCCCGCGCTCCAGCCATCCCCACCAGGGTGCCAGACAGGGGAGGGAAGCCATCTGCTCCTCCAGACCAGCCCATCCGCCAGCTGATGCCACTGAGTGGTTTCCGCGGATGCCATATGGAGCAGAAGACTTACCCAGCTGAGCCTTGCTCAGGTTCTTGACCCATAAAATCATGAGCTGTAATCAATTGTTGCATTTTTTTTTTAAAGGCACTGAGTTTTGGAGTAATTCATTATGCAGTAATAGATAATTGGAACAATCATCCTTTAGATCTTTTTTTTTTTGGTCCAAACTGGGGAGAGTTTCAAGTGTTAGTCATGAGAGCAGTGTTGGTGGGAGGCGTAAGAGGTGTACTTGGCACATGAGAGCACTTAGGGATGGCGTGGTCCTGAGGTTGAATCCTTATTCCCAAAAGCTCACGCCTAATAAAACATGCCTAGGTGTACGTGAGCTCTTTGGGCTTGAAAAAGTTGGGAGTAACCATGATGGTGCCCGTCTTCTGGAGGGCAATGTGCTGTCCTCTTCCAACTCAGAGCCCACTCCTCTCAGAGTCTTCGTCCACTAGTACCGACGGGAAAGACCTGTTTGCTTGCCTGCCTGGGGCCATGCCAGGGTGTCTGCGCTACGATAGGACTGACTTCCGGGGCGGGGATCGGGCTTGGACTTCTTGGCCCTTTGCCTTCTATGAACCTTTAGGGTAGGCTTGAGGTCTTCTGTCCTTTATTCTCTACCAACATCAAACCTGGAAAGAAGAGATTTGCTGCTTTGAGGAGTGATAAGACTCATGCCGTAGAGATGGGATGATTGTCAGCGTCGTTCTTTCTGTGAGAGTGTATTGGTGTCGCCATCTGTGCCTGGCCCGTGGAGCCAAGGGACGGTGCCACAGAGATGACCAAGACTCATGCCTGCCCTCAGAGTGCTCACTGTCACCTGTGAGCTGAGCAGGAAGACAATTGCAACAGAGGCAGTGCGGGCCCCCGAGGGGCTGGGCCAAGGGGAGGATGGCGACATCTGCCAAGAACTTCTCAGGAAGGGAGTGGACACATCAGATGAAGCGAACGTGTCATAATTCAGGCTCTGCTGCTGGAGAGGTGGCGGCAGGGGTGACATTGAGAGGGCCAGGTTAGCCGTGGGCACAAGAAGGTCCTGCATCCTGGGGAATGTGTGCAGAAAATGAGGGAAGAGGTGGCAGATCCTGCTAGACCCTAGCAGAGACCTCAGAAGCAAGGGTGGCTTCTGCTTGATTTCTTCGAGACCTGACAGTGACGGTGAGGAGGAGGGTCTTTATTGAGTGCCTACTGCATGCCTAACTCTTCTTTCAAATTCCCAAACATGTATGAGGAAGGAAATAGCATCCCCAGTTTACAGACAAGGAAACCGAGGTTTAGAGAAGTTCAGTGTTTTGATTAAGACCACACGATGGGTTAGCAGCTGGACAAGTTCATCCCAGTCTGGGTCAGAATTTCTCATTTCCTCTTTTCCGAAGAATCAGACTTCGTTAGGGTGAAAGCCTCTGAGATTAATCTGGTACTTTGTCATTTCACGGTTTCCTGGTCAGATTATCCAGGATTTGGAGCGGTTTTGGAGGTCACCTGGTCAGTCCAACCGTGACTGAAAACTTCACTGTGCTTTTCCCACTTGAGAGAAGATTAGCAAAGACTGTGGACATGACCTTCACTTCTGTGCGCTTTTTCATCTGGCCGAGCTGGCTCATCTTCACCTTGTTACTGCTGGTGTGATGCACATTTTCTCCTGTCTCCTTCTCCCGTCTATAGGATTGCAATTTATTGGGATACAATATTATGTATTCTCCCTGATCCTGATTTTGTTCTGTGGCCATGAAGACCAGAAGGAAATCCATATAAATGTTAAAAGTCATCATGTCTGGATTATGGAATAACGACGGATTGTTATTCAGTCTGTGCTTATCATTATTTTTTTTCTGCATGGTCCCAAAGCCTGTGGTTTGGGAAAGTTTTGGTACAGCCTGGCCCTCTACAATCAGACTTAGAGTCTTCAAGTTCTGTCCCCAACCCCAAAGTCCAGGGATCAGGGCCCTTCCCCAGAGGAAGGTGGGTGGTATAGACAGAGATCAAGCCCTTCTTGTGTGTAACTCACACACACTGGACTCCCACAGCTTTGGGGAGTGCTGAACGGAAGTGTTACTTCCTTCCCCCTGTCTCTCCAAGAAGCTGGATTAAAGAGGCAAAGTCAACAAAGTTTCTTTGAACTTCCTAGAAGAAAGAACCGATGTAGGACACAATGTTATTTTTTTCCAGCAGAGAAAGAAGGTGCCCTGAGAGAGAACATGTTAGGCTCGCTTTATGGTTACTCCCATTGTTGTTCGTCGTAGAAATACTGTGACACCCCAGCTAGTCAGCTCCCATCCCAGCCACCATAGGGAAACTGCCCATCTGACCTCGTTACTCCCCTGTCTGAAAACTTATCAGGGTTCCCTGTTGCCTGTAGGATAAAATTAATTTCTGTCGAATGATCTACTGACACTCTACCGTGTGCATTAGGCCTCTGCAGGTTGAACTATATCTCAGGGCCTTTGCATGTGCCTGGCCCATTGTCCAAAATGCCTCTTCTCTTTTTGTACCCCTTGCAAACTTGTACGTAACCTTCAGAGTCATGATCCAGAGACTTCCCCCATGAACCTGGCTGTCTCTTCCCTCCTGAACGTGTCACACATTTCAGTCCCATCTCAGCACCTCTTCCATGCTCCCACCAGTGCATGAAGCACACGGTCCCAACTGGGCTGTGAGTCCTTCGAGGGACGGGGTGGTGTCCTGTTCACCACTGTCTCCCAGGGCCTAGCAAATGAATGGCACAGAGGATTCACATGGAAGGAGTTTGTTGGACTCAATGGTTGAACCGCGTGCTGGAAAAGTGTCAGGATCCTTGTGGTGCAAGCCTTAAAATAACACAGAGGAAAGAGAGACATCTTGATTGGAAAATGCAGAAATTTCTCCATGTAATTTGTAATTTGATTTCACTCTTGGTTGTTCGATTTATGGTGGAACAGTCCTACCAGTTCCTCTTAAACTGCTCTGAGCTGTTGTGAACTCTTGCTCTATTTCTTCATTAAATGGAGACTAAAAACGGACGAAGTCCCAGGTGGGACATCCGAGTGGACAACTGTGTGCACCGTCACGGGTCCTATAAATCAGGACTGATGGACAGCCAGAAAAGTTCTGCCAGCCTGCCTCATGAGGAGGGGCTCTTGAAGGCATCCGTTGGAGACAACTCAACTGAGAACTTGACCACCAATGATGGAGGCGTCTGAGAACCTGATATCACACGGCAGTGGAGATGATCTCAGGCATGGAGGTGACATCAGATGGGCTTACTGCATAGCTGAGAATCGGCCTCGGATGTTACTGGAAAGCAACGTGTCTCTCTGTTACCATCTATCTCCCGTCTCCCGTCCTCTTCTTTCCCTTGTTCCCGCAAAGTCCCAGTCTGCGTCTGACACTGGGAGACATTTTCACCAACATTTTACAGAAGCTCATCTTCCTTATATTTTCTAAAGTTCAGCCTCCTCCAAATGAGCATGGCTAAAATGGCGTATCATCAGGAGAGAGAAGGCATATTGGCCTGTATTTTTCGCCTTTGATTTTTTTTTTTTTCAAGATTTTATTTTCTGTTTGACAGACAGAGATCACAAGTAGGCAGAGAGGTAGGCAGAGAAAGAGGGGGAAGCAAGCTCCCTGCTGAGCAGAGAGTCTGATGCGGGGCTCGATCCCAGGACCCTGAGATCATGACCTGAGCTGAAGGCAGAGGCTTTAACCCACTGAGCCACCCAGGTGCCCCTAATTTCACTGGTTTCTGGTTTAGTCTTCCTCTATTTCTTTTATCAAAAATAAGCAGCTACATTTATGTAGTTTTATTTTTTTTTAATTTTTTTTTAAAAGATTTTATTTATTTATTTGACAGACAGAGATCGCAAGTAGGCAGAGAGGCAGGCAGAGAGAGAGGAGAAAGCAGGCTCTCCACGGAGCAGAGAGCCCAATGCGGGGCTCGATCCCAGGACCCTGGGATCATGACCTCAGCCAAAGGCAGAGGCTTTAACCCACTGAGCCACCCAGGCGCCTCTACATTTATGTAGTTTTATTTCCCAATTCTTTATCCCATAGAAGAGTAGCATGCTTTATTTTTATTAAAAAATTTTTGTTATAGAAATATGGTGGACGTACAATGTTAGTTTCAGGTGTATGGCGTATTGTTTGGACAATTCTGTACATTATTTAGTGCTCACCATAAGGGTAGTCACCATCTGTCAACATGCAATGTAATTACAATAATATTGACTATATTCTTTATGTTGTGTTTTCATCTCTGTGACTTACTTATTTCATAACTGGAAGTTTGTACCTCTTAATCCCCTTCACCTATTTTGCTCACCTTCCCACACTCCCTCCTGTCTGGCAACTACCATTGTTCTGTGTTTATGACTCCATTTCCATTTGTTTATTTATTTTGTTTTTTAGATTCCATATGTAAGCGAAATCATATGGTATTTGTCTTTTTTTTTAAATATTTTCAAGCAGAATTAGTTTTTTTTAATTTTTAAAAATTTTTTAATTTTTTTTATAATCCTATAATGTATTATTAACCCCAGGGGTACAGGTCTGTGAATCACCAGGTTTACACACTTCACAGCACTCACCATAGCACATACCCTCCCCAGTGTCCATAACCCAACCCCCTCTCCCTACCCTTCTCCCCCCATCACCCTCTGTTTGTTTTGTGACAGTAAGAGTCTTTTATGGTTTGTCTCCCTCCCGATTCTAAGAAAATCTAGACCCTATTTTGCTCAGCGGACTCTTCTTGAGGTTGTAAACGTTCCATGACCAGACTTTGCATATTCCACGCTAAGCCTCAAAAATGAAGGGCACCCAGGTGGCTCAGTTGGTTAACCGTCTGCCTTTGGCTCAGGTCATATCCCAGGGTGTTGGGATCGAGTCCTGCATTGGGCTCCCTACTCAGCGGGGAGCCTGCTTCTCCCTCTGCCTGCTGCTCTCCCTGCTTGTGCTCTCTCTCTCTGTCAAATAAATAATAAAATCTTTAAAAACAAAAAGTTGAAGCAAACATGCTCGTCTTCTCAATTTTTGCTGTTGGTGTGGAATGGAGGGGAGAGGCTGTGATAGGCTTTAAGCTCCAAGGGCCCCCGTGTCTAATAGAGGTGGCACACCTTCTGCCACACTGGGTACCATCCATCCTTTAAATCCTTGCCATTATCATAATAGGTAAAAAGAGATATATTGGATTTCTTTCACTGTGAGTTCTGCTGACCATCTTTATATATTCATAGGTTGTGTATGTGTGTATGTGTGTGAGCACACTCCCTGAAACCTGTTACTTGGTTTTTTGTTGTGGGTTTAAGGTTTTCTGTATTAGTTTGTAAGAGCTTTTTGTTTATTAAGGAAATTTGCTCTGTATCTGTCACTTGAGTTGTAAACCTTTCCCTCCACAGATCTTTGACTTTATGGCTGTCCTACACCCATGGATATTTTAAAGTTATTTATTTCTACCAAATGTAATTTGCTGGTATTTGGGTTTTTTTTAATGATTTCCTGTTGTCATAGCTTTCTTAGAAAGATTTTCTTCATTCTGAGATTATATTCTTTTCTTTCCTCTATATTTTCTCTTCCCTCCCCTCCCCTTCCTTTCCCTCTTTCTCTTCCTTTCTTCTCTTTGTTTCCTTTATTCTAATTCTTTCCTTTCTTTTCTTTCTTCTTTCCTTCCCTCCCTCCCACCCCCTCTCTTTCTTTCTTTCTTTCTTTCTTTCTTTCTATCTTATTGATTCTATTGGAATTGATTTTAATATTGGAGTGAGATAGGAATCCAGCCTAAATGTATCAAATAGCTGGCAAGTGGTCCCAACACTGTTGATTAAATTATCATTTTTAATTACGGGTTTAAGATACCTCCTTTGACATGGCACAAGTTTTCATAGGAACTTGGATTTATTTCTGAGCTCTTTGAACTATTCTGTTGATCTGCCCATTCCTGAACCAGCACCAAGTTGTTTTGATGGCAGTAGCTTCATAAAATATTCATAAAAAATTATGAATATATAAAATACATATAATACATACAAATAAATAATAAATATATAAAAATAAATAATATATGTTATATATATTTATATATATTACATATAAATACATATAAAATATTCATAAAATATTCATAAGAATTTCATAAAATATTTCAATATTGGATGTTAATCTTCCCCATTTCCTCCACATTTTCTGATTTTCCTTAAATTTTTCAAGTGTTTTCTTTCCAATGAACTATAAAATCATTATGTCTAATTCTAAAAATATCCCATTGAAATCTTGATGAACACTTGCAGATTATTTGAGAGACATAGATGCAAAGATATTAACAGCAGCATAATGTGTGAAGGGGTGAAAAACTAGAAGCCTGAATGCCCATGAACAAGATGATGCATTAAAACATATAAAATGCATCAGTAAAAAGAATGTCCCGGTGTCGTCTGCATCAGTATGGATGACTCACCCAAGCATGATATTAAGTAAAAAAGAGCAAGTCAGGGAGGAAAACAATATTCAACAATATATATATGTGTCTACCTCTGTGTGTATATATGGGTATATGTAGCACAAAGAAGTAGATGTTGCCTAGCAATAATACATGGTTATGCAGGGCGCCTGGGTGGCTCAGTGGGTTAAAGCCTCTGCCTTCGGCTCAGGTCATGATCTCAGGGTCCTGGGATCGCCCCCCATCGGGCTCTCTGCTCAGCAGGAAGCCTGCTTCCCCCACCCCCCGTCTGCCTCTCTGCCCACTTGTGATCTTTGTCTGTCAAATAAATAAATAAAATATTTAAAAAATACATGTTTATGCAGTAAAAGTGAAAAGAAATGCATGGAAATGATAAATTCAAGTTCAGGACGGTGGTTTCTTGAAGTAGGGGCAGGGCGGGGACCCAGCCAAGGGGTAGATTCAGGTGCCTTTGTCTCTCTGTTGATGGTTCTATTTCCTAGACCTAAGATATAAGAGAGTTTGTTGTATTATTTTGTATATATTTTTCATGTCTTAGATGCTTATAATTCTTTTTTAATTAAAAAGGTCTACCGAGTACATAAAATAAGTCATAAATAGGAAGGGAAGACATCCTCCGTTTAGATGAGAAGGTGTCAACATTGTATTTTCAGATCTCTGTGACTTCTGCTTAGGCAATAAGGTTTTCATTTCCCTTTCTGCTTTGTACAGAGACTTTAAAATATTTATAATTATATGTATATCAACCTATAAATACAGCACCAGGGTTGAAATAGGAAAATATTTACCTGATTGTTACCTGACTGTTAAGAGAGGAATTCCCTCTCCCTAGATCATAAAGATCATTTAGTCATAAAGAATTGAATGGTTTGATGAGATAAAACAATTTTTTTTTGAGAGAGAGAAAGAGACTGGTTGGCAGGCAGGGCGGCGGGGGGCGGGGAGAGAGAGCGAGAGAATCTTAAGTTGTCTCCATGCCCAACACAGAGCCCCATGCCGGGCTAGATTTCTTGTCCCCAAGATCATGACCTGAGCCAAAATCAAGAGTCAGATGCTTAATTGAGCGTACCAGCCAGTTCCCCCGCAGATAAAAATTTTTAAGAATCTTCATTACTACTAAAACATCACAAACAATTCAAAAGGCAAATGAAAACTATTTTAAAAATATGAAAAATATTTCTGGTAATATGGTAAAGGACTCATCCATTAGAAATATTTATATATTTTAGAAATATACATAGAAACATATATCTATATAGAAATATTTATACTGATCAATAAGAAAATGCTAAAACTCTAATGAACACAATGAACTGGAAATACACTGAAAATTAATGCAAATGGCTAATAAACGAATAAGGCAAGCTTAGCCTTACCAAAGTTAATGAAAACCACAAGGGGACTGTTTAACCTGTTGAATAAACAAAGACTAAGGATAAGACAAAAAAACACTGGCAAGGGCTGTGATGCGGCTACTCTCATACACGGAGAGTGGGGGTTCATGTGGTACAACTTTCGGAAAGTCATGAGAAAATATTGCCAGGGCCTTCGAAACAGGGCTCCCTTCTAGAGATCCGTCTGATAAAGGAGGCAGAAAAATTCCGATATTCATTTGGGTGGATATCCGTCCTTATCTGCATGTTTATTTATTCCGTGCACTCCGAGGTGACAGATTTAATCGATACCCTTCAGTTTTTCCTCGATAAGGTTTTCATTAGATCTTCGTTGCTCTGTTCCTCGCCTGCAGCCCACAAAGGCACTTTGTGGATGTGGAGCCTTGTGCTGTCCTCTCAGACCCTCGGGACGAACCCACATCTTCCCTCTAGCGGGACTTGAAGGCATGAGCCTTGTGCCTTCCTGCTTCTGGCTGGCGTTTTCCTGTGATGGTTCGCCGCAGGGCTTCTCAAGCCCAGCACTGTTAACATTTGGGGTTGGCTGATTCTTTGTTGCAGGGGGCTCTCTTGTCCCTCGCAGGGTGGGAAGCAGTACCCCAGGCCTCTACCCACAAAATGCCAGTGGAGAATAGTCATGACAAGAATGTCTCTAGAAATTTGTCCCCGGGGAAGGCGCAAACCGCCTCTGGTGAAGGTCTGCTGGTTTGAAGAGTCAGTCTTACTAGGGATGTATGTCACGTGCTCCTTTGGGCTGGGAACAGAAACCCTTCTCACTGGAGAAGTGTTGATGTCCTATCGTTAGAAGGACGTGCAGGAGGCATTTACATCCGAGCGGCCAACTTCAGGAAACTGGGCTACTGACCCCCTGTATCTTTCCGTACCAGGCATTTTCTTTCCTGGGTCTGAGTTTCTCCCTCTGCCAAAATGAAGAATTTGAGCTAGAATCGTTGGCTTTTAGAGTGCTGATCAGAGGCCCTCTATCGGCTGCCACAAGATAAAGGCGCTTCAGGAGAGCACATCTCAATGCACCAACTCATCACACCTGTGCTTGATGACACTGTGACAACCCTTCCTGGGAAGACCACAAGATAAGACCCAGGAAGGGTTGTCAGAGTGTCATCAAGCACAGGTGTGATGAGTCGGCACATTGAGATGCGCTCTGAGGTGCCTATTCTGTGACGACTGTGTGGATCCTGAGGACAGGGGCCCATCCTGCCATGAAGGGGGGTGTTTTCCACGGCAGGGAATTGGTGGTTCTAGTGGAGAGCCATTACTCTAGGGCAGGAGACTTCATTGGCCTTTGGCCTGGTCCAGACTAATGGGCCAAGACTGGGAGGCCCAGGGGAGCCACAGATTATGTCTGCTTTCCTTGGTGAGCTGTCCTGACACAGGGAGTGGGCATGGAGCCAACAGTGCCCGGGTGACTTGGGTTTTCCCTGGTACAGCAGCAAGGAGCCAGCAGCAGGGACAGCGGCTGTGGAGTCTGCTAGGCTAACTGGGTGTGTTTGACTTTTATTCTTGCTACAAGAGGCGCCAGGATGGAGCCCAGGTTCACAGAAAGATCCAACCAGGGCCCAGTTAGGGGCGTCAGCAAGAGACATCAGAGGGAAGAGCGGGACCTGTTGGGAGCTGGACATGAGCACTAGTGAGGTGTGCTGTAGAGCTGCTCTTCCCCGTCCTTTGGTTTCCCTAGGATGGCAAACCTGTAGAAACCACCGAGGGGGAGAAGCCGAGGGGTTGGGACAAGGAGGGGGAAAGGTTCTCGAGCAGAATCTGTGCTGAGCGAGGAGTCCAGTGCGGGGCTCGATCTCACGACCCTGAGACCATGACCTAAAAGTTGGATGCTTAGCCTACTGAGCCACCCAGGTATCCCACATTGGGCTCCCCTTTAAAAAGTGAGTTAATTTTTTAAAGAGCTCTGACCTCCTCACGGTGTAGTACCACTTACCTTCACCAAAGGTGTCCCACCTGAGTTGGGACTGCGTTTCCTCACTGACGTCACACGAGGGGTCCCAAGTATGTCTGGGCCAAGAATCAGGTAACTCCAACTCCTTCTCCATGCAGGACCCCTGCCTCTCTATCATCATGCTTATCTACGCTCACTTTTTACAGATGGTCACAAGCAAGGTGAAGCCTCAGTCTATCTTTACGCTTTGATCCATGTTTTATGTAGGTGCTGTCAGAGAAGAAAAACAGCATTGAAAAATGATTATTTTTTTCTCCCATAACATGACTGAAGGTTTTACAGGGATGTGGTTAAAAAAAAAAAAAAAACCTCCTGGCTTTTAGAATCCCTTGAAATTCGGAAAGTAGTTTTAAAGGTTCCATTTGCCACTTTGGCTAGCTCTCTTCCAGATCTGCTTTTTTTTCTGAGCCTGACCGAAACCGGGCTAAGATTTGTAGTCTCCACCGTGAGCATGACTTCAGAGCCCAGTGGTCTGCAAGATGGAGCTCTTTCAGAAAAAGAACTCATTAGCATGACGCAGGAGGCTCTGAAGGTAATCATTTCAAGACGGAGTGCCGAGGACAACACAGGCTTTTGTCGTGACTGATGGAATCTCTTCTCCGGGCAACCTGACAATTTGCACAGCAGCTTCTCTGCTGGGCAGGGCGATCAGGAACTATTTTAGGGAGGCCTGGGCATCCAGCTGCAAGTGTTTTGACAAATCAGACATACAGAGGCGAACTATGTGTGTCCTCACGCTCTCTTCTCATTGGGAGATGCGGGGACGTGTCCAGAATTGACGGGAGTCAGGGACGGGCCCCCTTCCTCAGGCGTGGTCTCTGGACGGGGCTGCCAGAGCAGTTCAGCGCGTCGTTTAGAAAAGCAAGTCCCAGTAGCAATTACTCTTCCTCCTCCTCCTACCAGCTGCTATGATGGTCTGAGTAGGCTTGATCAGAAATGCCATGTGAGGGATACTGGGGTTCAGAAGATGAACAGGACATTCTTTCTGCCCCCCAAAGGAGACTCTATTCAAGCCCACTCGGTGAGCTTTGGATGCTTAGAAAATATTATTCTGACCCTCGTTAAAGACAGTGAGGCAGGACTTTATTCGGGAATGAAGGACAGCTGCCATGGGGTTTTGCAGTAGGGGAGAGAGAGAGAGGACTCCACTCTGAATGCAAGGAAAAGTGGGGATTTAGAGCCAAGGAGCAGATTTGGGGGTTCTGTGGATAGAAAATTACCACAAGGGCAGGGGGATCCTTCTTGTTTTTTAGGATTTTTAAAATTAATTAATTAATTAATTTAGAGAGTGTGAACAGGGGGGAGGGCAGAGGGAGAGGGAAAGAGAGACTTTCAAGCAGGCTCCACGCTGAGCACGGGGACTGATGCAGGGCTTGATCTCATGGCCCTGAGATGATGACCTGAGCTGAAATCAAGAGTCTGATGATTAACTGAGCCACCCAAGCATCATCCCCCCCCTTTTTAAAAATTGATTTTATTTATTTATTTGAGAGAGAGAGAAAGAGAGAATGTGAGCAGGGGGAGGAGCAGAGGAGGAGGAGGGTGGGGATCAAGCAGACTCTGCACTGAGCGAGGAGCCCAACACAGGGCTCGATCCCAGGACCCTGAGAGCATGACCTGAGTCAAAACCAAGAGTCAGACACTTAACTGAAACACCCAGGTGCCCTGAGGATAGGGGGATTCTTGCTAAACTGACCACACAGGATCCTGGCTAAAGGCAGGCCAGAGTGATCTGATATCACTGGGGCGGATAAAGAGAGATGAGGGATTTGGTCAAATATCCAGGGTGACCAGATATTGAGGGTAGCAGAGAGTCTCACTACATTGACGTAGCAGGATTCTTGCTCTTGAGGACAAGGTCCCAGGATGGGGCCTAGTAGGTCAAGGGCCTAGGGGAGCCTGACTAAAGTTTGGCCAAGGAGAATCCTTGTCAGGACTCACCACTTCTGCCTCTCATCCCAACATGGATGAAGGCCCTCAGTAGAGATGCAGGCCCAGAACCTTCCAAGGAAGCATATATTGAGCACTCACCTTCCTCTGTGTCTCCAGAATTTATGGTTTCCTTTCCACCTTGGGTGCCTTCTTAACTGTGGCTGCCATTTAATTCAGCCTCTAGGAATGGACCAATCATGGTAGACGTGCTATCCACATTAATGCAGTAATGTTCACAGCAGTCCGGGCCAACACTAGATAAGTGGAAGTTTCAAATCTGAGGGAAAAAGATCAGAAAACAAAGGTCCAGGGAGTTGAAGTGACATAGTCCATCAAGGGCAGAGCTACACTTCAACCCCAGGGCTCTTCCTTCCAAAGTCCCTCAGCACGAGGTCATCCTGCCTCATTCTAAATTGGTTCACTTATGCATATCTTTGATTCTAGGAGTTTCAAGAAATTATCAATGTTTATCAAATTCAGAACTTAAAGGCTGAATCTACGCCCTCTTCCTTCTACCTCCTTTCCTTAAGCGACAGAAGTTTATTTTCTCATACTTTCAGAGGCTGGAGGTCCAAGATCAAGGTGTCAGTGGGGTTGGTTTCTTTGGAGACCCCTCTCCTTGGCTTGCACGCAGCCATCTCTTTGTTGTGGCCTCTCCTCTGTGCACACACTCCTGTCTCTCTCCTTCTTCTTATCAGGACCTAGTCATGTTGGATTGGGGTCCACCTTTATGACCTCACTCCAAGATCCTCATTTAATTATCTCTTTAAAGACTCTGTCATTCAATACACACTCCGAGATGTACAGGGGTTAGCCCTTCCACATTTGAATTGGGGGCAGGGGGGCACAAAATTCAGTCCATAACATCTAATATATTCTAAAAAATCAGTTGTGAAAGATGGAAAGATGAACAAGACACTTTCTTCATCCTCCAGGAGCTTACAGGTTAGATAGAGCTCCATAAAGAAATCAAGGGATGATGAGTGACCTGGGGGCTCAGAGGAGGGTCAGGTTACCGTGGGCTCTAGTGGTTCAGGAAGACTTCTGGGAGGAGGCAACATAAAGGGGGCCCGGGAAGATGCATATACATTTCTAGAAACTCAAAGGGAAGATCCTGCCTAAAAATTAAGTAGATGTAAGAGGTGAGCACTCAACCTGATTGACTTCATAAACATTTCTTGGGCATCTGTTCTCTGCCAGGCATTGAGCTGAGGGATGGAATATAAGGACAGGCGTCTGCTCTTGAGCTGGCCGGAGGCCAGGAGAAGGGTGATTTTCGAGCTACCTGAACATCAGTAATATACCAGGCAGGAAAGTCTGTAGCACAGCTTGGCCATCTGAAGTTGGCTAGTGGGCACAACAGAGGTGTGTGGCTCAGGGAACCCATGTTGGCAACAGGGCATTGTTTGGCTCTTTCCTGAAGCTCCCCAGGAAAGGGAGCCTAGGCCTGGTGTCCATTCCCTGTCCACACCGTTTTGACTGAATACTGAGTTTCCATCAGCTGTTTAGTTGACATGTTGTTCGGATTTTGAGTTCCACGTGGCAAGACCTTGTCCTTTGTGTTTTATCCTTTGCACCGTTCACCTTGCTGGTGCCGTGTCCTCCGTAAGCCACAGACGTTAATCAGAGTTTTGGGTTCCAGCCATGACAAATTTTGACTTGACAGTGTCTAAATCCTGAACATGTTTCAAATCAGAATGCAAACCCATTGTCCTCCCAACTCTGTATAATTTCCATTAATTGCTCTAATATGCTGGCTCCTCTTTTTGATTGCATGCCCTTTAGAAAAAATCATTGATACATTAATTATAGCTTTCATCCAGAGGTTCGAGCATTTCTAAACATTTATTTGAATTTCATGCCAAACTGGGGGATAATTGCATAGAAAAGGATCATGCTGGGTTAGATTCTGAGATGGGTTTTCAAATATCCTTCCTCCAGTATAAACAGCCCAACCAGCAGCTCCGGCATCTCACTGCTCTGTGTGGTTTGACTGAGCCCATTTGCTGTGTAGTGATAACATGGGATAATGGTTGATGGTCTGAGAGGTCGGCTTCAAGCTCAACGGCTCAGACACCCTTTCTGATCCAAAGCTGTGGCAGGTGAGATTCCAAAGCCTGGGTCTTGGAGAAATGCTGAAGGTGCCGACAGCTGGGGCCAGAGTGACTCGGGTGTATTCTACAGCGAGTCCCAGGAGGACCCGTTCTGTCCATACCGGTGACAGTGGTGTTGACCAGAACTGTGGAGGGCCCAGCAACAGATTGTGCATTTTGCTCTCACTAAAGGTCTGGAGGGTGCTTCTTGGGGTCTCCACTGTCCCTCATAGGGGGGCTGATGGGCACGGTCTCCCTTCCTGCTGGGCCCCTGGATTTCTTCCTCCTCCCTGCCAGGCCTTCCAGACCCATGTATATTTTTGCAGGCTTAATCATGTGACGGTTTTCTTTAAAGGTTCCTGAAGGTTTGCTTGTCAGAAGCCACAGATGGAGAACTACAAATGAAGAATTTCAGTGATGTTGACAAAAAGGAATTTTGCAAACAAATGGTTTCCATAAACAAACATTGAGATCAGCTTCCTGCTGGAGCCTCACCACACACATAACTGGGAAGGAGCTGGAACATAGCCTTCCAGAGCACTCTGACTGAGCTCCTGGCTGGAGCTGGGTTCTCTCTCCTGGTGAATTTCCCTGGTGGGGGGTGGGAGTCGGCACACTCACCAAGCAGGTGAATGGAACATGGGATGTGGAGCAGGAACTCTGCTTTTTATTGTTGTTGTTGTTTTGTTTTTTCTTTCAGGTGTGGGTAACGAATTTATATATTTATTTTTATTGTGTTATGTTAGTCACCATACAGTACATCATTAGTTTTTGATGCAGTGTTCCACGATTCATTGTTTGCGTATAACACCCAGTGTTCCATGCAAAACATGCCCTCCTCCATACCCATCACCGGGCTCACCCATCCCCCCACTCCCCTCCCCTCTAAAACCCTCAGTTTGTTTCCAGGAGTCCATAGCCTTTCATGGTTCCTCTCCCCCTCTGATTCCCACTCTCCCTTCATTTTCTCCTTCCTTCTCCTAATGTCCTCCATGTTATTCCTTATGTTCCACAAATAGATGAAACCATATGATAATTGAATTTCTCTGCTTGGCTTATTTCACTCACCATGATCTCCTCCAGTTCCATCCATGTTGACGCAAAAGTTGGGTATTCATCCTTTCCTATGGCTGAGTCATATTCCATTGTATATATGGACCCCATCTTCTTTATCCATTCATCTTTCGAAGGGCATCTTGGCTCCTTCCACAGTCCGGCTCTTGTGGACATTGCTGCTATGAACATTGGGATGAATGTCGCCCTTATTTTCACTATATCCGTATCTTTGGGGTAAATACCTAGTAGTGCAATAGTTGGGTCATGGGGTCGCTCTATTTTTAACTTTTTGAGGAACATCCATACTGTTGTCCAGAGTGGCTGGAAGTCAGGAAAGCCTCCTTTCCTGGTTAAAACTCGTCAGAGTGCAGGGATAGAGGGAATATTCCTCAACTCATAAAAGCCATCTATGAAAAGCCCACGGTGAATATCATTCCTTAAGATCAGGAACACGAGGATGCCCACTCTCATCACTGTTGTTCAACATAGTACTAGAAGTCCTGGCATCAGCAATCAGACAACAAAAAAGAATATGAGGTATTCAAACCAGCAAAGAAGAAGTCAAACTCTTTCTCTTTGCAGGTGACATGATGCTTTATGTAGAAAACCCAAAAGACTCCATCCCCAAATTACTAGAACTTATACAGCGATTCCATAATTTGACAGGATACAAAATCAACGTGCAGAAATCAGTTGCTTTCCTATACACTAACAACATAACTGTAGAAAGAGAAATTAGGGAATTGATTCCATTTACAATAGCACCAAAAACCATAAGATACCTTGGAATAAACCTAACCAAAGAGGTGAAGGATATATACTCTAGAAACTACAGAAAGAGTGTACGAAAGAACTATGAAAGAAATTGAAGAAGACACAAAAAGGTGGAAAAACATTTCATGCTCATGGATCAGAATAATAAACATTGTTAAAATGTCTATGTTGCCCAGAGCAATCTATACTTTCAGTGCCATCCTGATCAAAACACCAATGGCAATTTTCAAATTGCTAGAACAAACAATCCTAACATTTGTATGGAACCAGAAAAGACCCAAATCGTTGAGGAAATAGTGAAAAAGAAAAACAAAGCTGGGGGCATCATGTTGCCTGATTTCAAGCTATATTACAAAGCTGTGATCACCAAGACGGCATGGTACTGGCACAAAAACAGACACATAGACCAATGGAACAGAGTAGAGAATCCAGATATAGACCCTCAACTCCATGGTCAACTAATCTTCGACAAAGCAGGAAGAACTATCCAATGGAAAAAAGACAGTCTTTTCAATAAATGGTGTTGGAAAAATTGGACAGCCACATGCAGAAGAATGGAACTTAACCATTCTCTTACACCATACACAAATATAAACTCAAAATAGATAAAAGACCTCAATGTGAGGCAGGAATCTATCAGGATCCTAGAGGATAACATAGGCAGTAACCTCTCCGACATTGGCCACAGCAACTTCTTTCAAGACACATCTCCAAAGGCAAGGGAAACAAAAGTGAAAATGAACTTTGGGGACTTCATCAAGATCAAAAGCTTCTGCAGAGCAAAGGAAACAGTCAACAAAACAAAGAGGCAACCCATAATGGGAGAAGATATTCGCAAATGACACTACAGACAAAGGGCTGATATCCAAGATCTATAAAGAACTCCTCAAACTCAACACACACAAAACAGATAATCACGTCAAAAAATGGGCAGAAGAAATGAACAGACACTTCTCCAAAGAAGACATACAAATGGCTAACAGACACATGAAAAAGTGTTCATCATCACTAGCCATCAGGGAGATTCAAATCAAAACCACATTGAGATACCACCTTACACCAGTTAGAATGGCCAAAATTAGCAAGACAGTAAACGACAAGTGCTGGAGATGATGTGGAGAAAGGGGAAACCTCTTACACTGTTGGTGGAAAGGAACTCTGGGTCCTTACCTCACTGTGTCCCCATGTGACCTTGGAGATGTTATTCCAAGTAGGACCTCATCTCTGTCAACATACAGTACATTTTCATGCAATGACATGCACTAATATAGGGCTACCATTTATAGAATACTTATTATGAATCACACAGTAAGCTGGGCAGTTTACCTATATGATTTAATTTAATCTCTACAACTTGGAAAATTAGTGATTATGAAGACTGGGGAAGTAGCTTGCCCAAAGTCGTAAAACCAATAATAAGAAAATCCCAAATAGTTTGGATTCCAAAGCTTTTTCTCTGTACCAGGTTGTCTGTCAGTGAACATTTTCGACTCAGCTGAGTTCAAGTATGTGACAGTGTGTATGCACACATGCGTATGCAAGTTCATGCCCTTAGGTGGGCTTTATTTATTTATTTATTTTTAAGATTTTATTTATTTGAGAAAGAGAGAAAGAGAAAGCTGTAGGTGGGCTTGCAGGAGCTGGGGGAGGGGCAGAAGCAGACTCCCTGCTGTGCGTGGAGCTTGGGGTGGGGTGGGGGGATGACTGGGGGGCTGAGTCCCAGGACGCCAAGATCATAACCTGAGCCTAAGTCAGATGCTTAAGCAACTTGAGCCACCCAGACGCCCCTCGTAAGTGGGGTTTTATACCAGGGAAGTGAGCTCTGTGTTTCTGGTTCCAGGACAGTTTTATCACCATATCCCGAGCTCTAGCTCTCCTCTTCAGCCTCTCCCAGAAGCACGTACTCATGGTTTTACTCTGCTTTTATTTTCTGGATAGATGAAAACATTATGTTTTGTTGTTGTTGTTTTGTTTTGTTTTACACATGTATAATAATTGAATGACTCATCGAACCTGATTTACATGACATAAACAATGTAGCTCATGCCTTATACTTTTGAGACATCCGTACCATGTTGCAGAATTACACTGTTTCCGTTTTCTGGGCAGTCGGGGGAGTGGGCACATGCCTCTCTGTCTGCCCTAGCTCTTACAACCCTCCTGAATCCTCAGAGGAGAGGGTTATGGTAATCTCCCAGGGGTGACAGCTGAAGAAACTCTGAGGCTCAGAGAGGGTCCCCCATTGGTCTCAAATCACCCATGGAGAAAGCAGCAGCCCTGTCCCCCTATTCCCCTACCCCCCCCCCCCACCGACTTGGAGTGCTGTGTGTCCCTCCCACCGCCCCAGCTGGCTAGATGTGCTCGCTCACCCGTGACCAGCCCTGGAAGCCTGGGATGCCACAGGGCCCCCTGAGCAGGAAGGAAGCAGCCTGCCCTGTGAATGCCAGCTTCAGAGCGGACCTGGGGGCTCAGTGGCCCTGTGCTGTGTCCCCCTTTTCAACAAAATATGATCCTCATACAGATGGCCTGATGTAGTATTCCACTGCATTCATTAAATCCGGCACTTTCTCTGTGCTGTCTTCCTGGCAGATAATTTCACTTCTGCTCAGATGGTGGCCCGAGACACCCAGGGGCGCTGGTGGGGCAGAGCTGTGTGCCCTAGAACGTCTCACGGGGGAGGGAGCCGTGCAACCCACGTCCACGCCACCGCACTCAGCGCTTTTGCAAGGCGAGCTTGCACATCTTCCTTGTCTCTGATGCTCCCAGGTATGATTATCCTTCCTTTATTGATGATGGAACAGAGCCCAGGGAGATGAGGTGACTCATTCAGCATCGCGCAGCAAGCCTGGGGTCCTGGGGGCTTACTCTTGATGAGGTGTTCCTTTGATGTGTTAAGTGACCAGCCTCCCGGGGACACCTGGGTGGCTGGGTCCTTAAGTGTCTGCCTTCAGCTCAGTCATGATCCCAAGGGCCTGGGATCCAGTCCCTGTCGGGCTCCCTGCTGAGCAAGAAGCCTGCTTCTCCCTTTTTCTCTCCCTCTGCCTTTATTCCCTCTCTCACTGTCTTTCTCTCTCTGTCTCTGTCAAATAAATAAATAAATTCTTAAAAAAAAAAAAAAAGTGGCCAGCCTTCCGCGGGACGTGTGGAGCTGCCCCACCATCCTTCCCTGTCATCGCGGCTCCCGCTTAAAAGGACACTCTTCCCCGCAGCTCAGCCTTCTTGCTGTCCACGGACTCTAATTACTGGAAAGGTCTTGACATTGAGCTGAAATCCTCCTGTCATCCCCATACAGGCGCCAGGTTTTCGTGGAAGGTTCCGGTCCATCTCTCTCCTCTCTGGAGCCACCATCCCTGATTTCTTCAGTCTGTCCTTCCAGGAAGAACTCCAGGCGTGTCTCAGCCTTGCTGGCCTTTTCTGGATGACTTCCGAACGTGTATATCAAGCGAAGTGAAAACCAGTTCCCCAGGGCAGATCTAAGCAGGCTGGAGCACAGGGAGGACTCGCTAGTCGTGTCGCATCCCTTCCCCCCTTCTCGGAGACAGTCACTGAAGAGGACATGTCCACCTATCCCATGTGGGTCCATTTCCAGCTGGGGGTCTCTGCTGGTTCTAGAGGCTTCTGTCTTCCTTCCTCACTGTGTGTAAGCCCGTGGAGATGGGCATTGGGTTTCAAGGTCTCTCCTCCTCCTGTGAGCTCCAGCAACAGGGCACATTTGCTGAACATCAGGGGGGCACCAGTTGGGTGGTGGGGTGTGAGGGTGTGATGCGTAGTAGGGTGTTGTCTTAATGGGAACGGCTTCCCCACAGCTGTGGGGTGCCTTCGAGTCTACCCTTCGTTTCTGTCTCCGTCATGTGACAATGACTCTCGAACCTCAGCACGGTGTATAGTGATACCAGCACCAGCCCCCATCTGGTGACAGATCAGGCAAAGGCCAAGGATCAGAAAGAGAGGGGGAGGTTCCAGAACATGGGCAAACAGAAAGCGTGTGAGACACGGGCCAGGGGCCAGCGGGGAGGACAGGACACGGCTCACACACATGGGCCGGCAGCAGACGCGTCGCCTGGTGTTTGAGGCCAGGAGTCCGGTAATGGGAGTCGTTAAGAGCAAGAGTGACAGGGTCAAGAGGAATCCGAAGGGGTCTGAGCTGCCGCTTAACACAGACACTGGCCTTCCGGGCCTGCTTTTATATGTCCCCTGTGTGGGGCATGCGGGTCCAGAGTCCAGGGTTCCCTGGATGACGATGTGAGGCTATTAGCCACCTTTCACAGATGGGGAAAGTTGGAAGTTCCTGGCTCGGAGTGACAGCAGAGATCACCAGAACCAAAATGAAGTTTTGGCCTCTGACCCCATAATCCCAGCCACTTTGTTTTACCCCAGGCTACTGCTGGCTCAGGGACTTCGTCTTCTGTCCCAGCCACTGTGGCCTGGGTTAGAATAAGCTGCTGAGTCTACACTAAATGCTCTACTGTGTCATGCTCGCCTTGAGACTAGGACCTTCTACCCTCCGTCCCGTACACAGCTCAGCCCGTTGAAATCTCACCTGCTGTCTGCCCAGTGATCTGCCCAGTGATCTGTGGTCTGTTTATTTTTATTCAAAGCAACAGCCAAAGATTTCATTATTATTTTTTAAAATTTGTGTTTATTTCTAGGGTTTCTCAACCTTCATGCTGTTGTCACTCTAGACCAGATAATTTTTTATGGGGGGGTGGTCTGTCCTCTACATTGCAGACTGCTTGGCAGCTGACCTCTACTCTAGTAACAACCGTGTCCTCCCTTCCCCACTTCTGCTCCCCAGCCGTGACCGTCCAAGTGAATCCGGACATTGCCAAATGTTCCATAGGGGGCAACATGGCCTCTTTCCCCCTCCATTGAGAGCCATTGATCTACTCACATGATTTTCCATTTAAAAGATAACAAAGGCTATAAGAACAATCTCTCTTCCTCTTCTGCCCAACCACTCAGCTACCCCCCCCCTTTTTTTTTTTTTTTACTTTTTGGGTTTTTACGACAAAGCCACACTGCTCATTGCCGAGCACTCAGAAACCTTGCACGTGGAAAGCTGATGGGAACGAAGGAGGCAGAAACATGGATGGTTTCTCCGGGGCTGCCCAAGGGGCCCCCCACTCACAGCGAGGGCCAGCCAGCCTCTGCTGGCTGCAAAGTTGGCAAGTGTCAGCCGAAAGGGAAAGTGAGAGCAGGGTCTTTAGTCCCTTGTCTTCAAGCTCTGTGAGGTCTTTCCTGTCCCAGAACAGGGTTGCTGTTTCTTCCTTCTTGGCTTCCTTCCTTCCGTTTTCCTGAACCATCTGAGGGCAAGTTGCCCACCAGGTGCCCCATCGTACCCAATTGCTTTAGCGTGTGTCTCCTACATGCAAGGACAGTCTTCCACATTAACGCAATAAACCCACAAAACCTCAAAATTAACGTGGATGTTTCCTGTTGCCAGCCCTTGATTCCAGTAGCTCCGTGGAGGTCTTCTAGAACAGATGCATTTCGTTTAGAGTTTCTTGATGTGGCTGTTGTCCTGTCTCCCGAGTCTCTCCTTCAGGCTGGGACGCTTCCTCACTTTTTCTTGACTTTTGTGACTGTGACACTTTTCGAAGATTTCAGGCCAGTTACCTTGTTGACTGTCCCCCCAGTTGAGGTTTGTCTGATGTTTCCTGGTGATTCGGTTCAGGGTTTGCATCTTTGGCAGGAATATGGCAGAGGCGAAGCTGTGTCCTTCCAAGGCCAATGTCTTCAAGCATCTTATGCATGCGTAGTGTTTTGTTTTTTTTTTTACTGGAGACTGGTATTTACAAACCAAGATTGTGGCATTAGCGGTGCTCGTTGTTCCCATGTAGAACACTGATATCTGTAGATAAAAAATACAGCCGTAAATGAGTGAGGGACGCCTGGGTGGCTAGTTGGTTAAGCATCTACTTTTGGTTCAGGTCGTGATCTCAGGGTCCGGGGACTGAGTCCCACATCCAGCTCCCTGCTCCGGGGAAATCTGCTTCTCCTCTGCCTCTCCCTACCCCCCTGCTCATGCTCTCGTTCTCTGTCTCCGATAAATAAATAAAATCTTAAAAAAAAATACCCGAATGTGTGTAATACACACGCTTTCCTATATACACATATATATGCAAACACACAGGCAGATATGTACACACATTTCTTTGCTCGGTGTCCCTCCAATAGTGTTTGTGTATAGGGTGCCATGATTTTAGTAGCATTTTAAGATTTAATAATGTCAGAAGCATAAACACTATAAACACACACAAAACATCACTTGGAAGTTCCATTCTTTAAATCTCCAGCACGCTTACTTAATTTTGATCATTTTTGAATACGTTTTAAAATTTTTGCTCAGGCTTTTCCATCTTCAGAAGGACCGAGAACATGAAAACCTTGTAGTTCAAAATTCACACACTGCATGCAAAAGAAATGTAAATAATTAATCTTTCAAGTGTGTCCCGTGAGTTTGCAGTATTTATACTCTGACGTTATTAAAGCTTAAAACTGTACCTACGTTTCAGGATATGCTGGGTATTGAAAGCCATAAATTCACATAATGGCTATAATCCAACTGAAGACAAAAAGATCATTCTCCTGCTCTTTCCCTATTTGTAACTCCCTTCTCTAAAAGTGAGAAATCTGCCTCCCACCCTGGTAGCGTGTTTCTTTCCTTCATCTCCGCCCTGCGTGTAAGGAGCCTCTCACCCCCGCCATCTCCCACACGCGGGATCTCCCCACCGGCGGGGGCTCCAGCTCCCCAGGCCGTGCTGCAGCCCCAGGTTGAGGCTCTGACTTCCTGCCCCGGGGCGTCCCTCGCCATCCCTACCCGGTCCCAGGTGCATGGAAGCTTCCTCCTCCTCTGGCTCCTCCGCCCCTCACAGGGCACTGTGGCTTCTCCAACACCGCACCAGCACCTTGCGCAGCTCCCTCCAGTGGCTTTAAGACTGGATTGTTCAGAGAGGGAAGAAGGGGAGAGGAGGAGGAACAGGAGAAGGCAGCGGAAGGGCTCGCGAGGTTGCATCTCAGCCTCGGTGTTCTCCCATCGGTCGGTGTTCTCCATCAGTCCGACTCGCTCCATCCCTCAGTGCCAGATAACCCGCGGACGCATCTTTCCTGAAAGTCTCCTTTTATTGGCTTCTATATCTCCCCCCTCTCTTGGTATTTCTCCCATCATATCTCCAGTGGGTTCTTAAACTTTTGATGGGTCTTTTTCTCTGCTCTCGCCTAGAATATTGCTGCTTGCTTGGGATCCATCCTTCGTTTCCTTCTCTTCTCCTACACCAGTGCTCCCGGTGATCTTGCCCCAAGATCACATAGGTAGCCGTGGACCAAGGTCATTGACAGGATGCCAGACGTAATGAGTGACAGCTCAAAGCCAGAAGCTGTATCTAGTTAAACAACTCCTTTTGCTACCGGCCTCTGAACGTCTTAATGGACACTCTGAATCTCCAAGGGTGATAATCCCAGTCCCAAATTTAGTTGGCCTCCCCCAAATTTTCTTTTCTTGTTCCTTTTGGAGTCTCTTTTCACGTTTTGTACAAACATTGGTGTTCAGTGGAGCACAGCATGGAAATTGCTGCTTTAAAGTGTGTAAGGAGTGCCCTGGAAGGCGTATCCAGGAGGCACTTGGCAGGTCACACTCAGCTGGACCCATCTGGAGGCTTCTTAGAAGAGTCGGAAGCGTGGGTCTGTCACGCTGAATGATGCAGAGATGCGAATGGTGAACGTTCTCAGCATCTGTTCGCTTAGACTGGATGCGGCGCCCACATATCATCACAGCTGTGCAGGATCCAAGGTCATGCCCCGTGCTATGTATGTGGGAATTCCTTCCGTGCCCTGAGCCTCAGTTTCCTTACCTGGAAATGCACAGGAGCAAATTACTACTCTAAAGGCAGGCGTGAGATAAGAGCTCCTTTATGTGTGTTAGCCTCTCATTCATGGGTAAGAACAACCCTCGGACGCTGGCCTGCGTGGCAGCCTTCCCTACCTTCCAAGGAGACAGGGCTCTGGGAGCGTCCATGCATCCCCCACTGGACAATCACGGAACTGCCTTAAAAAAAAAAAAAAAGATTTTATTTATTTATTTGAGAGAAAGCAAGAGAGAAGAGACAGAGAGAGAGAGAGAGAGAGATAGGTAGATAGATATTGGAGGGAGGGGCAGAGGAAGAGGGAGAAGCAGGCTCCTGGCTGATCAGCGAGCCCGATGCGGGGCTCAATCCCAGGACCCTGAGATCATGACCAGAGCCGAAGGCAGATGCTTAACCGACTGAGCCACCCAGGTGCCTCAGTTGCGGAACTGCACTTGAGCTCAAGTTTTAGAGACCAGCTGATGTGGCCTCAGTATGGCCTGTCACAGCAGCTGATGCCCTCGGGCATCTGACAGAACCTCTCTGAACAAACGTTTCCTCACCTATAAAACGGAGTCATAATACCTACCTCAGGCTCTGTTGAAGAAAAGGTGTTCAAAGAGCTCAGTGCAGAGGCCACCACACGTCTGTAAATCCACCAAACATCTAGCAGAATGTTTCCAAAGAATTTGTGCATTGAGTTGAAAAGTCTGGCGTCCAGGGGTTGACCTCCATGGCCCAGTGATTATCTTGGCTAGTGTGGGGACCTCACTCTCCCACCCACCAAAATGTCTCCAACATCCAGAAGCGGCTTTTTTTTTTTTTTTTTTTTTTTTTTAAACTGTGAGGAGACAAGTAAATCAGCCTCATTTGTTGCTTTGGGTTGGAAATTGGACTCAGAAAGAAGAGATGTCTCCTCTCTCTGTTCCTTCTTCCCCTTTCGTTCTCGAGCTGATCCTGAGACAGATGTGCGGCCTGGGAAGACTTGGAGGACATCACGTGCACCCTAGGTTCCTTCGTCTTGATAACTAGACCCTGAGCTGGCCCCAGGGCGTGCAGGAGGCAGGACACCAGGTCTCCACCAGAGGACTCAGGCCTGGGCAGAGTTATTTCTGGGGAGCTGAATTCAGACTAAGTCTGCTGAGGGTTTATTTTACCTCTCTGAGTTGGGTCTGCTTTCCAGAAAATTGGGTGATCAGGTATTATAAACCTACAAAGAGCTTTGTGGAACTTCCTGTCCACTTCTCCCATGTTGTGGGTGAACCGAGGCTCAGAGAAAGGGAGGCTTTGTTCAAGGTCACGTGGTGGCTTGGAGAGAGCCAGGGCGAGAACCTGGGGCGTGGCCCTACACACACTGTAGGAACTTTCTATGTCATAGTTACTGTGTGAGTCCACTCAGGCTCCTATAAACGGATCTTATAGGATGAGTGCCTTGAACAACTAATATTTATTTCTCACAGTCTGGAGGCGGGAAGTTTAAGATCAAGGTGCTAGCAGATTGGTGTCTGGTAAGGATCTGCTTCCTGGCTCACAGACAGACAGCTACCTTCTCACTGTGTCCTCGGGGCCACAGTGAAGAAGATGAGGTTGGAGGGAGGCAGAAGGTGGAAGGCGTGAGGGAGCTTCTTGGGTCTCTTCTCGGAAGGCGCTAATCCCATTCATAGGGGCTCACCTGGTCTCTGCCAGAGGGCCCCCTTCCCAAATACCATCACTTCGGGGGTTACGTTTTGACATAGAAATTTGGAGAGGGGGACATAGTCTGTAGCAGGATTTTCGTTACTTTGCCTTTCCATTATCAGATTTCAGTAGATTTATTTATTAAGCTGTAGGCATCCAGATGAGAGAACCTTGGAATACCCCTAAAAATAATTTTAAAATCAATGTACATGTCTAAACATTTTAATTATACATATAAAGAGCTACTAAATGATGTGATTTCTGGCTTCCTCTAAACTATTGACATTCTATAATAAAAATGTCCCATCTCTTCTTTTAATGTATTTAAGGGAATTAAAAAAAAAAAACATAGTGAGTCCTTACTCACCATTATTCATCTTTAAAACTACCATCCGTGAATAAACTATTATTTAACAGTTGCAAATTTATACTCTTCCTTTTTCTCCTTGACATTGTATTTCCATTCCTCTTCCCCTTCAGAGTTTTAAATTAACATCGTATATATCTTTACCCTTTAAAGTCTTTTATTAGTCGCCTTACCGTACATCTCTGCAACAAAAATACGTACCTCATTTGAAATATAATTTGCAAATTTTCTTTATTATGAAGGCTCTTACGTGGTAACATTTTTTTCTACATTGGAGTACTGTTCCAATAATTTTAATTGGCAATTTAAAGGTATTACAAATTTTTCTACTTATTAAGTAAATGTCAGAAGTAAATTTTCTTGGACGTCATGTCTTCGTGAGATGGAGCGAGTGGTTTTAATGCCGTGATCCGAGGAGGCTCTGGACACTAATAATTGCCGTGCCTCCTCGTTCTGTGTTCTGAGGCAGCACAGTATGGGAAGATTTGGGGTGGGAAGGGGCGTGTCCTTCTCTTGTATGGTGGGAGAAGGGTGCCCGTGAACGGGGACCTGAGATGAGAGGCACCCTGAGGCCAGTCTCTACCACAGCTGTGCTCTTGGGTAGGATCGGAGGAAAGAGTATTTAGAAGCCTGGGATTGAGAAGTTGACCCTGTCAACATTCTCCATGCCCTGGCGTTTTGGGGAAAGTTCCTAGCATCTGCAGAGGCTGCACGCCTCCCTCGGAAGGCACGACAGTCAAGGTGAACACGTGGGCGCAGTCTCGGTCCGTACATGTCCCACTGAAAAGAGAGACGCTGTGTTTCGTGTTTAATGTTTGCTTTCCCAGCTCTGGATCTAGCAGTCTTGTTTCTTCTCACAGCTTTATACAATGGGGTGGCTCAGTTGCTGGGGGCATTTTCAGAGCCAATCTCGGTGCCGAGTGGCAGAGGGACAAAGAGGAGTCAGACCTGACCTTCGCCCTCCAGATGCCCCGGGTCAAGAAGGGGGATGAGAGGGGGCACCTGGGCAGCTCAGTCGGTTAAGTGGCTGATGCTGATGCTTGTTTTTGCCTCAGGTCATGCTCTCAGGGCTGTGAGAGTGAGTCCTGCATCAGGCTCTGAGCCGGGCATGGAGCCTGCTTAAGATCCTCTCCCTCTCCCGGGGTGCCTGGGTGGCTCAGTGGGTTAAGCCTCTGCCTTCAGCTCAGGTCATGATCCCAGGGTCCTGGGATTGTGCCCCGCATCGGGCTCTCTGCTGAGCGGGGAGCCTGCTTCCCCCCTCTCTCTCTGCCTGCCTCTCTGCCTGCTTGTGATCTGTCTGTCAAATAAATGAATAAAATCTTAAAAAAAAAAAAAGATCCTCTCCTTCTCCCTCTGCATGCCCCCGACCCCGCGTACCTGCTTGTACGTGCGCGCTCTGTTTTCTCTCAGAAAAATATAGAAGGGGGCCGAGAGAAGTCCACATGCACCGTGATTCCATGACAGGGTCTTACAGAGGCACAGCGGGACGAGAACATTTACAACTGGGGACAAGAAAGAACGTGTTCCTAGGGAATGTCTCATTTTAACTGGCTCTTCAAAGAGTGGGTAGGGTTTCAACAGTCTGAGAGGGTTGGAAGAGCATATTTCTAGAAAGAGGCCAGGAGGACAAACTAAATCTGGTTGCTCCTTAATTGGTGTCTGCCATCTGTCAATCATGGACTTGATCAAAGTCCCAGAGTGTCATTCAGGAGGGTATCAAGCGATACGTGATAAGATGCCCGAGACAAATATAGGTGCTTTAATTGCGATAGATATTAAAGCAATTAACCTAATTATGGTGGTGGCGTAAGGCGGCATCTCGCTCTAAGGAGCCGTCGTCTCCAGAGTAAAGTAATAAAGGCATCTTTCTGTTGCTTACTTTGGGTTTTTGATATGCACGACAACTCTGGGAGGCACGTTTCCTGATTCTCTTCTCTTAAAAGAGGAAACAAAGGTCCCGGGAGGGTCAAGGCTCCTGCCCCAGGACCCCAGCTGGTCAGCGGCTCTGCTAGGATTGACAACCAGGTGTGTCCAACTGAGAATCCTGTGATTCTGGGCAATCCGTCAGTGGCCTTCTCTTCTCTCATGCATCTGTGAAATCCCACTGTGGGTGTCAGTCCTGCTGTCATTTTCTGGTGGCATGCCCGTCACGCAGCTCTGTTGAGGTCGCAGACAGATGTGTGGCTGGGACCGCAGACATTGACACAGTGGTTGTGACTGACTGAAGTTGGCTGCTTGGAGGACAGTAGAACACGAGGCCACTCTCTTAGGGACAGGAGGACGTGGGATGTGCTCACTGTTCTGCCACTAAGTCACCACACCATTGAGTACATCCCAAATAATTAATTCCATCATTCATTCATTCAACAGACATGTAGTGAGTCCTCATTATTTGCAAAGCACTCTTCTAGGTACTAGAAATATGGAGGGAAAAAGCCCAGCACCTGCCCTGAGGAATTCACCTGGGAGGGGAGAATTCAGACAAGGAGACCCTCCTTCAGCATGGCCCAGTGGAGGAGAGCCCGGGCTGGGCGGGCCCAGAGGACCCTCCCACCATCAGCTAAATCTCCATCATGCCCTGCCTCCTTCATTCCCACTATTTGCATTTTTATGAGCCTGTGGTCAGAATCACGGTCTCCGTTTACAGACCTGCGAACAGAACTACAGAACTTGGGCTACAAGTTCTTGTAGCTTGTTCTTGTAGCAAGTTCTTGGGCTACAAGAACTTGGGCTACAGAACTTGCTCACATCCGCTCGGAACCGGTGAAAACCCTAACGGAGCCCAATCCAGATGCCCCGGCAGGGTCTGGCCAGCAACCACGGGCGCACAAACCCTCTGTGCCCATGGCCTGGAACACTCCAGGGCTCCAGACACCTGGGTGACCCCCTCCATGCCGCTGAGACCAGCACTGTCTGCAGTGGGAGCAGCGAGGCCGATGTGTTTTCTGATCTGAGCCGAGTCGCCTTGACACCCCATATCACATGCGTCGTCCTATTCACCTGCTTTGCTGCTGGGCAGAGGCTAATGCCCAGTGGCAGGGAGCTGCCTACAACGTAGCCGGTGCTATGTGGTAGACGTGATGGGCACGCTGTCCCTTTCTGAAATCCTGGAGACTTTGAATTTTGGAGCCTGTGAGGTTTTGGACCTGGAGTCAGTCTGATCATAAAAAAAGAGAATTTTTTTTTTTTCAAAGAAGTTTTTATAAAATGCAGCGGACATGAGGGACTGCAGTTTGGGGGGTTGGCTGTTTCGGGCTGGTGAAGGGACAGCACCTATGGGAGAGCAGCTCCCTGTGTGAAATGGGATGCCCGTCCCAGAGACCCCGCGTTGTGGGAGAGAGCCGGAGTCATCGAGCGGCTGAGGCGCAGAGAGAGGGAATGTCCCGAGACCACCCACTTATTGGAGACCCAGCCGCGGTAACATCCAGGCTGGGGGCTCCAGGCCAGGGCACCTAAAGCCCCCCCGTCATGCAGCCCGGGACTGGGGCTGCCAGGAGCAGGCATCGGGGAGAACCTCCCCAGCACCTCCGGGCTTGACATGCACGCGTGGACAAAGCTGTCTTCTCGCTTTTGTCTGTCTCTCTTTGTCGGCTCCCCAGGTATGTGCTGGCTGCTGGGCTCCATCATCAACTTGTTGGCAAGCCTCTGTTCCTGTGCTGGGTGCGTGGCAAGCCTTGCAGTCCCGGTGGGCACTCATCTCAGCCAGCTCTCCAGGAGCTCTGCCTCCCCTTCTTGGGAGTTCGGCCCCATTTCAGAGAGCAGATGGCTTAGGGGGTCTTGTTTTAGATCCACAGGCCCAGGTGTTCAGGTCCCGGGAGGAGGGTTGTTTCCAGGTGCCCTCCGGAAGACTCCTGCAGCCGGCAGATCTCCCTCTCCCAAGTCAGAGCTCAGAGGGTCCATGCCGTGGGGGCTGGCGCAGAGCGGAGGTGCCCACTGGATTTGGGTTCCTGAGCTGAGCACTGACTGAGCAGCAGGGATGTTCCTGCCTGCAGGAGACAGGAGAGCCCCGAAGACAAGGTCCCGGAGAGCACCGGGACAGGAGATGAGACGAGGCCACCCAAGCAGGTGGTGGCCTGTGGGAGCCTGGGAGTGGGAGTGGAGTGACCCTGCAGGGGGCCGAGGCACGGTGCCCTCCAGTCTGAGAGCAGGTGAAACCTGAGCTCTTGGCGGGCAGGTGCCCGGCATCACGGGGGCAGGTGTGGGGATGGGGCTGCAGGTGTTGAGTTCTGGAAGGAACTGCTGTGTTCGAGGCAGAGTCTGAGGCTTGGACAGAGGCTCAGCTGGACGGGGAAGTTGCCAATTCCTTACATATCCCATCCTCTGCCCTCTCTCTTCTTCTTTCCCTGCCTGTGAGGACCTTCGCTTGGCTGCCTCCACGTTCCCTTGGGGGTTCAGCTTAGCTGTCCCCTCCTCTAAGATGGCTTCTCAGCGCCACCCGGCCCCGGGCTGGGTTGGGAGCCTCTCCTCTGTGTTCCCCAGCACTTTCTTCTCTCCGTTGTGTGTTGATCATGGTGCCTTCTGGTTGCCCGTGATTGCCCCAGACAGAGTTCCTTGCTGGAGCAGGGAGCCCTAGCATGCCGACTGAGCCCAGTCTGGGTGGGACTTGGGTAAACGCCCAGCCAAGAGAGCCATGCAGGGCAGGCTGAGCTGCTGGTGCCAGGAATGAGGAAGGTGCTGCCGTGTTGAACCCTGTTCCAGGGCGGAGTGGGGGGCTGTGGCCTGGTGACAGTGGGGGTCTCTGGGTTTTGAGCCTGGTTTGCCTGCAGTCTGACCTGGGACTGAACAGGAGTTAGCCCTTGAGGTAGGACTGAGGCCACAAGGGGAGAAATCAGTGAGCAAAAGTCGGTACTGGGCAGAGCCTGAAGCTGTCCTGCTTCCTGCTGCTGGAAACTGCTGGAAACTTCTGCCCTTGGTGCTTGTGGCCTGGGAGAGAAAGGAGGCTGATGGAGAAGGTGGTCGTGCTCCGAGGTGGATGGAGAGAAAAGGTGGGACTGCTTCTCCCGAGGGCCTGGGCTTGTGCCCTGCTGCACCAGGGGCTTCAAGGGCAGGGAGAGAGCGTCAGGCAGGGAGGAAGGGGACATGTGGCCGCACACCCTGCTTTGCTTCCTGGCCTCCCCACCTCCTCTCCCTGCGTAGGGCTGGTATTATTCTGTGTGCCAGCTCCTCCCCTCCCAGTTCAAGGGCTCTTCCTGAACCAGCAGTTTGGTGCGTTAGAGCCCCAGAGGGCAGGGACAGTGACTGTCCTCCTCCGTGCTACATTCCCCCTGCTGGGCAGAGTACTTGGCACACAGGAGATCTCAGTAGCCGTCGGCAGGGGACGAGGCCTGCTGTTGACTGCCTACGATGAGCCAGGCATCATGTAAAGCCTCTTCTAGAAGGTTCTGATTTTGACTGTACAAAATGCTTCGAGACCAAGATCCCCGTTATGTAGCTGAGGAAACCAGAACAGAGAGGTAAGGTAGCTTGCCTGACGTCACACAGCTGGGAAGGTGCGGGCTGAGGTGGGGTCCGGCCTCTCACTGGCAGAGCACGTGTTCCCTCACAGGGCGTGTCATAGGCCTGGCTGGCACCTGCTCAGCGCTCTCACCTGTAGCTCGGCCTGCCTCAGCCCCCTGTCCCCCATCACACCACATCTGTGCTAAGGCCGGGCCGAGGCCTAGCCCCTGAGCCGCTGTCGACTCTGACCCGCCTTCCTGGCTCACTGGGTTCGGGCCGCGAGCCCTCGTGCTCCTCCGCCTGTGTCATGTCTCTCAAATCGCTCCCTCATCCTGCCCGCACCTGAGGCGAGACCCTGACTGCCTCCCCTCTGGGCTCTGCGGGTCCCCACACCCATCCATCCCGCTCACCTGATCCGTCCCCTTGAACGCCTCGCCTGCCCAGCAGCCTGGAGTGCACGTGCCCCAAACCTCCTGCTGGAGTCCAAGCCCTTGGCTTTGCCGTCTGCTCCCGCTTAGCAACCCCCTGACCGGTCCCTGGGTCTTTCTGGAGCCCCTCACTGTGCTCTGGAGCCTTCCTTCAACACATGGCCTCTCTGAACCCAGCCCTTTGGGGCGCAGTCACCTCCCTGGGGACCCTTCGCGAGCACCCTGCTGCTGAGCGAGTCAGGAGCTAGACCCCTTCGCTCGGCGCCTCCCAGGCTATAGTGAGTGTGGAGTCGCTCAGAGGAACGCTTGCCTCCACCTTGGACTGACTCCAGCTCCCTTCTGCTGCATGACTAGTTAAAAGTGAACTAAAAATAAAACTACTGTCAGTATTAAACTGGCAGAAAATAAGATAAATAAAGTAAAAATAGAATGGTTTCTCCATTTCCACACCGGAATTTCTTTCTGTCGGTCCTCAAGTTAGTCTCACTTTAATTGCTTGAGGAGCCCGAAGAATACAGAATGTTCAGAGTTGGTGTTTGTTGGGTCTAAGCGATAATTCCCCCCCAGTTCTATAATTATGTGAGTACTGTGGTTAAAAGATATTTCTGAGTCAGATATCTGGTGATAGTTTTCAAAGTTTTTTTTTTTTTTCTTAAAGTTTTGATTTATGTGAATTGGAATAAGACATTTCAGAGAAGATAGGTTTTTAGCTCCTTCAAATTAAACCTTAGGAACTAGAATAAAAATTAGCCGTGAAAAGATACTGAAGCCAGGGGCGCCTGGGTGGCTCAGTCAGCTGAGTGTCTGACTCTTGGTTTGGCTCAGGTCATGATCTTGGGGTCGTGAGGTCGAGCCCCGCAGTGGGGCTCTACGCTCAGCAGGGAGTTGGCTTCTCCCTCTCCCTCTGCCCCTCTCCTCGCTCATGCTTGAGCTCTCTCGGTCTCTCTTTGGAATAAATAAATAAATCTTAAAAAACAGATTCTGCATCTGGCCTCCACCCTGGGCTGGAGAGAGAAGGCAGAAGGATCACAACCAATCTTGCAATGAAAAAGGGCTGGGCTTCTTTCGAATTCGTGGCTGATTTTGAACCCACCGGAGAGTGAGGTTGCAGGGGTAGCGGCTTGTGTGACGTGGAAGGAGAGACGGTACCTCCAGGGAGGGGAGGTGTGCCAGCATGCCCCCCCGGGACAGGCACTCCGCGAGCAGGAGAAGCCCGGCTGGAGTGGCTGGCTAACTGGTGAAGGCTGCTGTGCACTGGAGGGACAGACTGAAGCCCCTGGGGCCGCCGACACTGGGGGTCTGGATTCTCTTGCAGGCTTTTCCCACAGCCCTGTGAACCCCATCCATTGTGTGAGGGACTCACACACAAGATCTGAGGGGGAGAGAAACAGCAGCCCTGTGGGAGGCCCGAGGAGCTCTGCCCCAACCCTCCCTCCCTGTCCACGGCAGAGCTCTAACAGCTCTAACCTGGGGTCTGAGGGAGGGTCATCCCACTCCTCCTCAGGGGCAGGAAGGACCCAGTGCCTCGACACAAGCTGTCTCGGCAGGAGTTCTGAAGACTGTGGTATGCTGAGTGTCCCCATAGTAATAACAAAGCCCAAACCCAACCCAACACCTGACTAGATGAGCACGAACCCTCACACTAGGGTCCCAGCCAAGGGGGGAGGTATGTCCTTTTCTAGACGCAAAAGCGATTTACCCGTCTCTCCTGTCCTGCATGCATGTCTTGCTTTCAACAAAAGATCATGAGGTGTATGAAAAGGTAAGAAAAAGCAACACACTCTCAAGGAATGGAGCAGTCATCAGAACCCAACACCGATGTGACATAGAAATGACACAGATGGAGGCATTACCTGACGGGGAATTGGAGGTAGCTACAACACCAAAGACCCAGACGGCGTGGCTAGTGGAAGACACCAAACATTTAAGGAAGAAACAGTATCAGTTCTATACAGATTCTTCCAGAAAAGAGATAAGACTCTGTGAGGTTAGCATCACCCTACAACTAAAGCCAAAGGCAGCACAGGAACATAGAACTACAGACCAATATTCCTCATGGACATAGATGCGACAGTCCTCAAGAAAATGTTACTAAATCAAAATCCTCAATACATAAAAGGGTGATACATCATGATCCAGTAGAAGTCATTTCAGGAATGCAACATTGGTTTAAAATTTGGAATTCGACTGATATAATTTGTTTACTGAGAGACTAAAGAGGAAAAATCATATGATCATATAAATAGAGACATAAAAAGCATTTGGCAAAACGTAACACCTATTCCTGATATAAACTTCAGCAATTTAGGAATGGAAGGGTGCTTCTCTCCCCGAACACAGAGGGTGGGGGCATCCCAAGAGCAAATGGAATCCGTGATGCTTGCGCTGCGCAGTGTTTGAAAAGACTCAGGGGAGGAGGGTCCAGGATTTGCAGGCTGTGCCACGCTGGGAAAGCTGCTTACCCTTTCTGAGCTTCAGGGCCCTCCTCTGTAACTGGATTAATGTAGTTTATTATACTGTAGTGCAATGGGGATTAACTGAGGTAATGCTCGTGGTATGGACTGTCTTTTTTTTAAATTTATTCTGTTTAAAAAACATTTAAATTCAAATAATTAACATACTGTGTATTATTAGTTTCATAGGTAGAGTTCAGTGATTCATCAGTTTGATATAATACCCCGTGCTCATTTCATCACATGCCCTCCTCAGTGTCCATTACCCAATTACCCCATCCCTCTACCACTTCCTCCCTCCGGCAACCCTCAGTTTGTTTCCTATGGTTAAGGGTCTATTATGATTTTATCTCTGATTTTATCTTGATTTATTTTTCCCTCCTTTCCCCCATGATCCTCTGTTTTGTTTCTTAAATTTCACATGTGAGTGGGGTCATACAGTAATTGTCTTTCTCTGATTGAATCATTTTGCTTAGCATAATACGCTTTAGTTCCATCCACATCATTGCAAATGGCAAAATTTCATTTTTGAATGGATGAGTAGTATTCTTTTGTGTGTGTATATATATATATACATATATATGTATATATGTGTATATATTGTGTGTATATATATGTATATATGTGTGTGTATTGTGTATATATATACACACACACATATATATACACACACACATATGTGTGTGTGTGTGTGTGGGTGTGGGGTGTGTGTGAGTGTATAACATCTTTTTCCATTCATCTGTTGATGGGCATCTGGACTCTTTCCATAGTTTGGCTATTTTGGACATTGTTGCTATAAACATTAGGATGTAGGTGTCCCTTCAGATCACTAAGTTTATATCTTTGGGGCATATACCTAGTAGTGCAATTGCTGGGACATAGGGTAGCTCTATTTTTAACTTTTTGAGGAACCCCCATACTGTTTTCCAGAGTGGCTGTACCAGCCTGTATTCCCATCAACAGTGTGGTGTTTCATTGTGGGCTTGATTTATATTTCCCTGATGACAAATGATGTTGAGCAATTTTTCATGTGTCTGTTGGCCATTTGTAGGTCTTCTTTGCAGAAATGTCTGTTCATGTCTTCTGCCCATTTCTTGATTGGATTATTTGTTCTTTGGGTGTTAATCTTGATAAGTTCTTTATAGATTTTTCATATTAGCACTTTATCTGATAAGACATTTCAAATATCTTCTCCCATTCTGTAGGTTGTCTTTTGGTTTTGTCAGCTGTTTCCTTTGCTGTGCAAAAGGTTGTTATCTTGATGAGGTCTCAATAGTTCATATTTGTCTTTGTTTCCCTTGCCTTTGGAGGGGTATCTAGTAAGAAGTTACTCAGCCAAGGTCATAGAGGTTGCTGCCTATGTTCTCCTCTAGGATTTTGAAGGATTCCTGTCTCACATTTACATCTTTCATCCATTTCGAGTCTGTTTTTGTATATAATGTAAGGATATGGTCCAGTTTCATTCTTCTGCATATGGCTGTCCAATTTTCCCAACACCATTTGTTGAGTAGACTGTCTTTTTTCCATTGCATATTCTTTCCTGCTTTGTTGAAGACTAGTTGGTCATAAAGTTGAGGGTCCATTTCTGGGCTCTCTGTTCTGTTCCTTTGATCTCTGTGTCTGTCCTTGTGCCAGTACCATATTGTCTTGATGATTACACTTTGTAATAGAGCTTGAAGTTGGGAATTGTGATGCCACCAGTTTTGGTCTTTCTTTTTCAATATTCCTTTGGCTATTTGGGGTCTTTTATGGTCCCGTACAAATTTTAGGATTATTTGTTCCAGCTCTGTGAAAAAAGTTGATGGCATTTTGGTAGGGATTGCATTGAATGTGTAGATTGCTCTAGGTAGCTTAGACATTTTAACAACATTTGTTCTTCTAATCCATGAGCATGGAATATTTTTCAATTTCTTTGTGTCTTCCTCAATTTCTTTCATGAGTGTTCTATAGTTTTCTGAGTATGGATCCTTGTCTCTTTGGTTAGGTTTATTCCTATGTATCTTATGGGTTTTGGTGCAATTGTAAATGGAATTGACTCCTTAATTTCTCCTTCTTCTGTCTCATTGTTAGTGTATACTAAAGCAACCGATTTCTGTGCATTGATTTGCATCGATTTAATATCCTGCCACTTTGCTGAATTCCTGTATGAGCTCTAACAATTTTGGGACGGAGTCTTTTGGGTTTTCCACATAAAGTATCATATCATCTGAGAAGAGTGAGACTTTGCCTTCTTCTTTGCCAATTTGGGTGCCTTTTATTTCTTTTTATTGTCTGATTGCTGAGGCTAGGTCTTCTAATACTTTGTTGAACAACAGTGGTGAGAGTGGACATCCCTGTCATGTTCCTGACCCTAAGGATCAAGCTTTCAGTTAACCGAGATAATGCACTTGGTATGGACCGTCATGAAATAGTCCTTTTCTCTTTGCCAGCCCAGACTAGCAGGGATTTGAAAACATTAGAAATAACGCTAATGGATTTCAGACCCTTGCATCTGATGTCAGGGAAGGCATTTTTGAGAGGAGGTGTGGGAAGCACCTTTTCATGCTCTCAGATAACAAAATGAAACACAGTGGGGACTCTCTAGTGGACTGCCTTTGGGTGGTCAGGATGACGACTGCCCACAAATGTGCAGAGAATGGTTTCCTCTCTGTGCTTCCTTAGCACTAGCTCTTCTGACACTGTTCCAGAATACTTTCTCTTCCTGACTGGTTTGCTCTTAGCCTGTGAGCTCAAGAGTGGATCATATTGTATTCTCGGCCCTCAGCACAGGACCTGACCCAGTGTGGCTGGTCAGTTCATGCTGTCTGGATCAATTGGTCTAATTGGAATGCTTCCGGAAAGTTGGAAAATACGTGTTAGAGATTTTGATATTTATTTGGGGAGAAGACCATATTTGGAAATTGATCAGTCTTTGCTAATTGAGCAGAATGGCCTCTTTCTTTTGAGATCTGCTGTCAATACATCACCCTTCAGGGAGCTCCTGTTAGCATCTGACATTTCACTGTTGTGTGCTAGCCTTTCCCCAATTATGTTTTGGTGCTAGCGAACGCATTTATGTTTTCATTTCCAACAAAAGGTTCAATGTCAAAAGCAAAACAGGGGTCAGATTCATCTTGTAGGGGAAGCATCCCGCTGTCCTTCAGTGAAAATAATTGTTAGATTGTATTGAGAAGCATGCATGGGCCATCAGGTAATGCCTTGACTCTTTATACTTATCTGTAGTCTAGAAAATGAGGTCACCTTATTAAAACCTCACCACCACTCTCTGAGGTGGGCAGGGCATAGATTACCACCCTCATTGTGCAGATGAGGGAGCTGAGTCTTAGGTAAAAAAAGTCTTTTGCTGGACTTGGGCCTCAGGACAAAGTCTTCTGTTCTGACTCCTTAGGTTAACGTTTTTTTCTCCCTAGTCTGCATGGCTCCATCAGAAATGAATCCTGCCTTTCTAGTTCTGTTATGAAATCTCAATTCTATACTTGGCTGAGCCGCTTGTTGGTATGTTTTTCCTGCAGATTTCATTTATTTTTCTATCTTATGAGGAACCTCATTAATACGGCTCTGCTGTTCATTCTTCTGCATGTGTAGCATCTACAGGCTTGAACGGAGCCAAAATAATGGGCCTGCAGGGGTTCTGAGCTGGGAGGTTATTGTCAAGTCAGGTGTCACTGATTCCTCATCAATGTGGGGAACTGAACCGTGCACAGACCTTTTCCTACCTTACCTACAAATCATGCAGCATCAGCGTAGTAACAGGTAGTCTCACAGAATGCTCCTTTGTCATTTGGAATGTAAATAATCAGAAACACAACTGGGGAATTATGTACATTGCACACAGTAGCGAAGGAAGTTTTAATTTCTCTCTCTGTTCAGCCTGATAGTTTCTTAGAAAAAGTCTGTGTGAGAATTTCTCTGTTTCCTCATCTGTGAACCTCATCGCCTGGCCCATTCGTGTGTCCATCTGGTCAACCACTGTCCACTGTGGTTTGCTCTGTCCCAGGCCCTCAGCCTCGTGCTGGCAATACATGAGCTGTCAGGAGGGCCTCTGCCTGCATGCCCCAAGTTTGCTGATGATGGATGGAGGAAGATTTCACATTTATGAGGGGTATGGGAGAGGCTTTGATCACAACACAGATGTGAGTAGGAGCCCTGGAGTCCATATCAGGTAAGGTCAGAGACATCCTCTGGTGGAGACCTTGAACTGAGTGTTGGAGGGCTGGCTCACCAGTAGAGGCCCACCAGTCCCCCGTACAGAGCTAGACTGAGAAGCCAGGTTTTCTCACTTTTGGGGAATTCTTGAGTCTTCTATACCACTTTTGCCTTGCAAAGAACATCTGATATAAGAGGTGGAGCATGGGGCTGGGCTTTCATGTGTTGAGTGGGATATGCAAAGGCCCAGGGGCCTGCCACCAGGAGGTGACTTGTGGGCACACTGTGCTGTTTGAAATTGCTGGGGTTTAGGAGATCTCAGCAAAGGGTGAGGAGTGAGAGGCAGAGGCCAAAGCCTGGGGAGCCCTGTAGCCTGAGCCAAGAAGTGGGGGGCCTTAGCCTGCAGGTCATAGGGAGATTTTAAAGGGCTCCTGGCAGAGTGTGTCATGCTGACATCTGACCTTGAGAAAGTTCATTCATGTAAGTGGGCCGAGAGGTGGAGGGAGGGAGAAGATGCTTCATGTGAATGACTGAGTGTAGGAGGCACTACTCAGCCAGAGGTCCCTGGAAGGCACAGGCAGCAGGACTCGGAGTGGGACCAGATGTGCAGGGGCCCAAGGCACACAGGGAGATAACGCCCCGGTTTTGCCTCCTATAGACCAGGTGACCTTGGGCACTTATTTTCTGCGAACTCCCAACTCCTCATTGGCCTAATGGGTCTGGCAGTCCCTCCTCTGCGTCCTCACGGACTCCCGAGATGGGCAAGCAAGGGTAGCGTCTAGACAGCAAAGTGCTGTCAAGTAGGTTTTGACATGATCACTGAACTCAGGGGTTGGCAAACGGGGCCTGTGGACCACATCTGGCTTGCCGCCTGTTTCTGTCAATAAGTTTTCCTGGGACACGGTCGGTCGCGCCTGTTTCTGTATGTCCCGTCTTGGCTGCTTTCTTGCCTTGACGACAGAGTTGAGTAGTTGACACAGAAACTGTATGGCCTTGAAATATTCACTCTCTGGCCCTTTACTGAGAAAGACTGCTGGCTGCTGGGTTCAGTCACGGGTTATACTTTTGCCAAATTTAATTATTGATTGACATAAGGGGATTCCAGAGTCCCTTGTTTTTTCTGATTTGACGGCTCTCAGGCAGGAGGCCAGAGTTCTTGTGGGTATGCAGCTTCTCTTGGACCTGGCTTCTTGTAAGGAAGGAGTGGGGGGATGGTCAAGGTCACAGACCTGCCAAGCTCCTCTCCTGTGGAGAACAGGGACCATTTCATGAGAGTCGTTCCGTTGGTTTCCATTATTTTAGCCTGACTGCTATTCATTTCATGTATTTTCCAATTTTCTGGCATAATTCTCTTTCTTTGCACCGCCCCCCCTCCAGCCCCAGCATTATGCTTTCTTCCATTCTAACTAACCCGTGGAATCAAAAAGTAGAAACCAAACCCCATTATGGTCAGTCTTGGCTGCACTACTCCGAACCAACCAGCACACGACATCATCACTTCTTTGGTTCAAACCCCTTTGCCTTTTCTGGCCCTGAGGATGGCACTTACACGTTTTGAGACAGACAGGAACCAAGGGCAAAGGCCACCAGCCCTGTCGGTCTGCCTCCCTCCTTGTTATTTCTTTTCTTACCAAAGAAACCAATTTGGACTAAGTTTTTATGCTAGGCCTCCAGCAGTTGTCGGCTCCAGAAATACCGGGAGCGTTTAGAAGCTGCTTGTGCTATTAAATATTGTCCGTGTTTAAAGCAAATAGAGAAACATGTGAAGCACAAACACGAATCACCTTCATTTCTCACATCACTTTCCCTCGCTAAAATAGAGTCTGTTGCAAAGCCTACTTTGCAACGTGTGCTCTCAACCCTGAAAATGGTCCCACCTTCCCAGGCCGTGTTTCCATTTAGGAGAGAGGAGGGAAAAAAAAGAAAGGAAGGAAGAAAGAAATAGAACATCGGTGCTGGCAGAAACCTTGGAAGCAATGGAGCCAACGCTCCTCGCTGTACAGATGGTGCAGGACTGCAGCGTGCCACACTCATTGTTTATTTCTACCGTGTACCATGGGGCAGGTGCTGGGGCAGGTGCATGGGGCTGGGCAAGGGCTGGGCAGCAGAGCCTTTCCTTCATCTGGTGTACAAAGACTACCGATCGCTGCCATCCCGAGCAAATGTTCATGTCTGGACGCACTTCCTGCGTCTCAGCCCCTAGGACGTCCCTTTGTCCCAGACCCTTTCCCTTCAGGTTCCCTCCCACCTCCCCAGCCATTCAGCTCAGTGTATTTCCCTTGTAAACGCCACTTCCTGCTTCTCACGGCGCTCTGGAACTTCCCTGGTGTCGCCTGACACTGGCCTCTGGGTGTCGAGGGCAGGGAGGGGCCCCAGAAAGAGGCGGACACTCCACATGGGTGGGGGGCAGATTTCAGAAGCAAGGTGTGGTGGCTTGGACACAGCAAGGTGAGTAGGGCTCGGCATCTGCCCGCCCAGTCTTTAGCATTTCTATAGAGGCCTTACCTGGGTTCAGTTTGTAGACCACCCATATGGTCTCAGCACCCCACCACTAGTGCAAGGCTATGCCCTGGGGGCGGCCTCTGGAGCAGGGAGGGCAGTGGGACCTGAATTCCAAGGATAGGGGAGAGGATGAGGAGACTCCCATCGCGTGGGGCCACCTCCGGGCTCCACCAGGGGACAGGTCTTCCCGATGCCCGCCCCTGACACCACAGCCTCCCCTGGGACTCCTCCCCCTCCTGCCACGTCATCCCTCTGGCCCTCCTGCCCTGTCGCTGCTTTGGTGGTAAGGGTTTTTTAGGGAAAAAGAACACAGATGTAGAGAAAAAATGTGGGGGAGCAAAAAATACTCCTGAATCCCAGTTATTTGCCATGTGTGTGTCTTCCGATGCCCTCTGGAGACAGACCAGATGTCCCCACGGATACCTGGCGACTTCCTTGATTCCGGAGGAGCTCCTTGAATCTTCCAGCATGGAGATTCAGCTCTGTCTTCCTCCAGAAAGGCCTCTCTTCACCTGGGCCTGGAGCACCGTTAGGGTGAGAACCTGGGTGTGGCCCAGCATCCCGACAACGGGATGTGTGCTCTCTGCTCAAGGAAGCCGGGCAGTTCAGCCTTGCTCGAGCAGGGTCATGTGAACACTGCTATGAGGAGTCCGACCTCATTCAAACGGGACTCCCGTGCAAGGGTTTTGGGGAGAGGCCGACAGCATCAAAGCTAAACTTTGGTCAACTTAATCTGCCAGGGATCAGAGGTTAGATTGGAGGGGATTAAGCCTGGAGAGGAAAGCTTCATTAGGCAGGACATCAAGGAAAACCCACGGATGAAAGAGAAACAGAATGTGAGACCTGTGAGCATTAAGCCGAATTTACCTCCAGGCAAAGCAGACCAACCTCAGCCTCAGCGGGGTTAGGCACCGTGGGAGAGAGGCCTTTGGATTCATTTTCAAGGAATGACAGGGACCGGTGCAAGCCTTATGGGTGATTAGTAAAGACGGGGGTCTGAGGGGGAGCGGCCCTCCTGCAGAGTCTCCCAGGCCAGACGCAAAGGTGGGTTCAGAAAGACGGAAACTCAGCTTGTCGAGGAAGCGTGGATGGTGGGTTTCAAGAAGCCCTAAGGTCACGGTTCAGGTTGGGCTAGTTGGTGTGGGTGCGGGTCTGCTCGCTGAGTCTGGCCAGCTCACCTTCACCAGCGGACTGCTTTTTGCTGGTTCTGACCAGTTTTCCAGGAAGTGTTTGCTCTTGGGGCGCCTGGGTGGCGGCCCGGCGCTGAGTCCAGAGATGGGCTCCCCACTCAGCGGGGAGTCTGCTTCTCCCTGTGTTACTCCCCCTGCTCATGCTCTTTCTCTCTCAAATAAATAAATTTAAAAAAATCTCTCTCTCTCTCTATATATATATTTTTTAAAGAAACTTTTGCTCTGATTTCTTCCTCAGAGCCCTGAATCTTGCTGTCTTACTCTCTTAGGGTTCAAGGTCACACACAGGCATACATTTAAGACTCGGCAAAGATTTCCTTAACCAAACCAACCAACCAACCAACGAACCGGCCATCTTGGACTAATCGGAGATCCCCAGCCGATTGCGAATGTGGGCTCTGTGTGACCCTGGACGAGTCTCTGTATCTTCTCTGAGCCTCAGTTTCCCGGCCTGTGTTCATACTCACCTTGTTGGGCTGTGGCAGGAATGAAAGGAGATGAGGACTGCGTCTGGCACGTAGCACGGCCCCCAGGAAATGTTCGCGATGAGCATGGTCTTGCCCTATGGGACTCTGCTGTTTGCAGGCACTTCAAGCTCAAGGGAGCCCTCCAAAGGCCCTGAGCTGGGTCAGCCCGAAGAGACAAGTGAGTGATGCCCACCCCCGGTTAATCCCTCCCCGATGGCTTGTCTGCACTCACCGCGCTCTCCTCTCCCCTCGGATCTCCCGCTGTCCCCAGAGACAGAGAAGATGGATCACCTTCCTGGAGAGCCACTGCTCACGTCACCGCCTGCCTGACCCGTGACAAGATTTAAACTGTCATTTAATTTGTTCCCCGTTATGTGCAGACACAGCCTCACCTTTGGCAGCACTTGGAGGAGGGGCCGGGGAGGAAGTGACGACGTGGGGACATGATTGGCTTCCAGGGTGGCCCTTTCTGGATTCTCCAGGCCCTCAGGGGCTGCGGGGAGAGATTGGTGTTCAGCAGCTGGGGCGTCGGAGCTGGGGTTGGGACCTGGCCGTGGGCTCCGAGAGGGGACCGATGGGGTGTGACGTGAGGGCTGTGAGCAGGGCTCAGCTCTCTGCGTCAGTAGATTTTTTTTTTTTTTTTTTTTTAAGTCACAGCTTTCTGGAACCCCTTCACCTTATGTTAGCCTCTCTGATATGCTTCTCTTAAGGATTCCAGCTTGTGCACGGAATACTGAGCTGGCTGTATCCCCTTGACTCCTGGGATGGAATTTGAAGTAATCAGCCTTTGAATTTTCGGGAGCCCTTAATCTTCTCTGACCCGCACGGAGCTGCAGATTAGCCTGTGAAAAATCATATGTAACCATTTCTTTAAATCCTTCCCTGACTTATTTCTATGGGGAATTTGAATCGTAGAATGCTCCTGAGCTGAAGGCACGTATGAGGTTGTTAGCCTACGAAGCCGAGACTTGCCTTCCGATGGTCCGCTTTCAGCCCGTTCATGCAGTGTGCAACCCCAGCAGGCGAGCGTGCCCACTGCGTGCTCAGCGCTGTCATTGCAGGATGGAGGCTCACCCTCGGGGGGGTCCTTGGACTGGTACGATTGTTCCCATTCTACAGATTAGGAAACTTATTTTCAGCAAAGGAAAGTCACTCGTCCAAAGACGCCTGGCCACTCAGAGTCAGGGTCTGTCTTCAAATTTACAGTTTCTACTATTTCTACTTTCACAAGAGGTCAGTTTCTGCTACGAATGTCTGTTTATGTCTTTTTCATGGAACCAGGCGCCAGAGCAGAGGTGGACTGACCAAGAGGCCAATGAAAATGAAGCTTCAGGTCTCCACACCCTGCGTTCACATGATCAGGTCTTTCTGTAAAGTTTGCAAAAGTAAGCTATTATTCTGTAATTGGTTGAGACCCTTGTTTCATTTCACTCTGGTTTCCACTTGATCACGCCTCCCCTCAGGTCGGGGGGCTCGGAGTGGCGGTGGGCTTTACTGGGACTGGCCAGGGTGGGCTGATTGGGGTGATGCCTTTGCTTGGGCTCAGTGGGCTCTATTCACGTGGTCCATGTCACTCTCAGGGATAGTGAAGTTACTGCTGCTTGACCTGGGGCACAGGGCTTCCAGCGACCTTCCTGGTATCAGGATACAAAGGTGTGGGGTCAGAGGTCGTATTTCAGGATGAACATGTCCTAGGGCAGCAGGTCTCCAAACTCTGGGTGGCACGGGAAAAACAAGGCATGACATGTGAAGAGCCAGAAGCTATGGAAATTCCTTCCAGTGATGAGATGCATAAAACTCTTAAGTGCAATGTCCTGTTTTCATTCAACGTTCAAATGGAAGTTTTCCTGTTGAGAATAGAGTTGATAATATATATGATTATAAATTCACTACACTTTTGTTATTTGAGGAGAATCATGTGAAAAGGAATTTCTCAGAATAACTATTTGTTTCTTTGTTTGTTTGTTTTTAGGATTTTATTTATTTATTTGACAGACAGAGATCACAAGTAGGCAGAGAGGCTGGCAGAGAGAGAGGAGGAAGCAGGCTCCCTGCTGAGCAGAGAGCCTGATGCGGGGCTCCATCCCAGGACCCTGAGATCATGACCTGAGCCGAAGGCAGAGGCCTAACCCACTGAGCCACCCAGGCGCCCCTCGGAATAACTGTTTGTAGACAACAAACCTGCAGGAGGACCAAATCAACAAGTCTGTCTGTGCATCAAGTCATGTGTTTTATGTGCCCTGACTGCTACTAAAAAAAAAAAAAAAATTAATTCTGCTGGAGGAAAGATCGAATTAGTTTTTCACTGTCTTTATATAAATCAATAGGTATGGCAAATTATTGCCAAAAGAAAAGAAAATCAAAGAGCGAACAACCACAAAATGCAGAAGAAATGATTATCTGGGTTTATCAGGCAGACAGTCGTGTTGTTTTCTAGGTCTCGAGATATTTATCATATTTGCCTGCTTTGAAAACTTTGCAGTTTGGAATAATTTCTTTCCAATTCATTTTGACTTCATTTTTATTTGCTACTTTGCCTTCTCTCTCTCTCTCTTTTTTTTTTCCTTTTTAAGCAGGGGGCCCCTGACATGGTAGAAGTTCTAGGTTTCAGAGAGACAAATCCACTGTTGGCCAGGGAGTGAGCCTGCAAAGTGTATGGTGCTGTGCGCACATTGGTTGCAGTGGAGCTAGGTCCTGTAGGTGGAAAGAGGCAGGATGGGATGGGAGACACAAAGAAGAATAAGATTTGGTCCCTGCTCTCATGGGATTTACAAATGGGAGTGACAGGCCATGGTGGGGACTCCATGACTGGTTCCATCATAGAAGGAGTCCCAAAGCCATGCAGGACCAGCGCCCAAGCATGGGGCCTCAGCTCGCATGTTGCTCTCCTATAGCTCAAATACCAGCCTGTTAAAAATGAGGGCTCCTGAGGGCAGGATCTCAGGAGGGGTCCAGACACTTTAGTGATAGTGGAGGAAAGACCGGGATCCGTGGGGAAAATCAAAGCACCTTCATGAATCTGAACTAACGTTCCTGCATTTTTGGTGTTGACATTTGGAGGCATCAAACTGCCTCTTTGTGTCCCCCTCCCCTCATGAGCCTGCCCGAATTCTATGCCCCTGCCAAGTTCTTCCAGAACCTTCCCAGCTTACGGGGATCTCCCTCAGCTACACCAAATCTGTTTCCTACCTAGGTCCCTCCTCAGACGCATGGCACTTCCTACCACCCGCCAGCTGTGTGTTCTTGGACAACTGGCAACCTCTCTGGGCCTCGGGTGTCTGAAAGATGGGGATGGAGAGTCTTCAAACAGGCCCTGCCTTCACGTCCTCAAGAGTTGCCGTGAGGACCAAGCGTGCAGTGGGGAGAGAGCATCTGGTGAGCTGTTAGCTATTCCTCCCGTGGGAATATTCGCTGAGTGCCAGTGCTCCATACTTAGGTCAGATCCTTCTACTTACGCTGGAGTGGGCACAAGAGTCACAAGCAGGGGCCCCCCTGCAGCTTCTTGCAGACAGTAGGTGGTCCACCAAGGTTTGGGGGTGACGAGGTGGAGGGTGACTCAGTTTCCGGAGTCCGACCTGGGCTGGAATGTGTATTGCTTCCTGTCTTGACCTGGAGGGATGTACTTAATCTTGTAGGCTTCAGTTTCTTCTGAAACTTCCTATTTTTATAAAATAGGAAGGAAAAATAATGACGTCACAGAACAGTTGGGGGAATTAATGAGGAAAGGCATATCAAGTGCCTAGAAGCCTCCTAAGGTATCGTAAGTTAGTGGTGTTTGTCCCTGCTCTTGCCTTGGGAAAACCTTAGAAAAATACTTATTGGTATTGATTTCCTACCAGGGACTGTTAGGCATTAGGGATGCAGACATGACTAGGACTTGTGGTCACTGGAAGTTAAGAACATGCAAATTAACACAAAAATGAGGTTATCATTAAAAAAATAGGACATACTGGAAAAGTCTAAAATATGGGTACTTCAAATATTAGAAAGGGCACAGGAGGGCAACTCCTTTCATTTCTTGTTGATGGGAGTATGAACTGAATTCTTGGAAAGCAGTTTCACAATTTCTACCTAAATTTAAAACATGTACGCACGTTGAATGTAGCAATCCAGCCTCTCGGTATTTGCTCTGAGGAAACATTTAAACATGTAAATTATCTATAAGCTCTCATAAACATTTGCAAACATAAACATTGTTTATGAGTGAAAACCTGGAAGAAAACAAACACAACTTGAAACACTCATCAGTGGGGGAAGGCGATCTGTGTTCCAACCGTACTCTGACATACTACAGATCAATGTTATAAAAAGGAGAATGAATTACATCTATACATGCCCATGTGAGAAGAACTTGGACTAACGTTATTAAGTGCAAAAGTAAGATATAGAATAGTGTGTCATTTATGCTAAGAAAACAACAACAAGCAGAAAGCTGAACGAAAACAACCAAATGGGTTATAGCGTTGTCCCTGAGGAAGGGCTGGTTTAACCAGGCCCTACAGTATTTTCCTTAATCAGCTTTATCTGAATTTTTAATAAGTAAATTTTTCATGCATTACTTATATAAAGAAAAGTGGAAGAAAAAAATTGACCAGGCACTAATGAGTTAAGAGTGTAATTATTTGAGATGAGCAGCGCATAGGCTAGATTGTGGAAGCTGCTTTTTTTCTTTATTTTTAATTTTTTTTCTAAAAAAAATTAAAACTTATTTCTAAATTTTTATTTAGTTAATTTAATTTATTTAAATTTTTATTTAAATTCTAGTTAATGAACGTACGGTGCAATATTCATTTGAGGAGTAGAATTCAGGGATTCGTTACTTTCTTTATAATTTTTTTTTTTTTAAAGATTTATTTATTTATCAGAGAGAGAGAGGAGCGAGAGTGAGCACAAGCAGACAGAGTGGCAGGCAGAGGGAGAAGCAGGCTCCCTGCTGAGCAAGGAGCCCGATGTGGGACTCGATCCCAGGACGCTGGGATCATGACCTGAGCCGAAGGCAGCTGCTTAACCAACTGAGCCACCCAGGCATCCCAGGGATTCGTTACTTTCATACAACACTCAGTGCTCCTTGTAACAAGTGCCCCCCCACATTACCCATGCCCCATCTAGCCCATCCCCCACCCACCTCCCTCTGTCAACCCTCGGTTTGTTCTCTATCAGTAAGAGTCTCCTAATACACACCACCTCTTCTTTATTCATTTATCAGTCCATGGACATCTGGGCTGTCTCCATAGTTGGGCTATTGTGGATAACGCTGCTGGGGACATCGGGCTGCATGTGCCCCTTCGAATCTGAATTTTTGTGTCCTTTCGGGTAAATACCTAGTAGTGCGATGGCGGGGTTGTAGGGTAGCTCTATTTTCATCTTGTTGGGGCATCTCTGTACTGTTTTCCCAAGTGGCGGCACCAGCTTGCGTTCCCACCAACGGTGAGGGAAGGAGGAAGCTACTTTGAGTGCAGAGGACATCCGCTGTCCTGGGTGTTTCCTTGCTGGTTGTTAAGGCTGCGGTCCAGGAGGAGAGGAACGGCTGGGTCTGCGGGACCAGTTTAACCCCTGGGACATGTGCCGTGTGGTAGGAGGGAAGCCAACGCTTCCTCTATAGCCCGTTCATAGCCGTGCTGTGGGCCCCTTCGCTGGCTGGCCACTTGGGACTGGTGCAGCAGACCCCGGCCACTGAAGGAGACATGTCTAGATTTTTCTGGCTGAGGTCATCTTGGGTTTTTAAGAGGTCTTCTTGGGCGGGCTGTAGAAAAATCCCTGGCCAGTTTTCTCTCAGTGTCTGCATTTAGTCACCATCTTTTGTCATGGGGATTTCTGCTGGCTCCCCACAGCAGCCTAGTTCTCAGACACGAGTGAGTTGTGTCCCACAAACTCTGGGGATGTGGGATAAGCTCCTCTTGCAGACTTGGAAGCTGGGAGGAGGTAGAACTACAGAGCACTGAGAGCCTGTCCCAAATCCTTTCTCTAGCGTTCCCTGTCCTTCATCTAATGCCAGGTATGGCCGGGATGGGAGTTAGCCCAGTCTTCTACCTCCCAGAACCCCTGGGGTTCATTGACATTCACACTCTGGGGGCCTTAGCTGCTATGGAGATTGAAGGAATTCCAGGGAACCCTCATTGAGAATGTCACGCAGTTTCACTATGACTTAGATAACAGATTGCAGAACGTTCGAGATTAGGGTCCTTCAATAATTCAGGTGAAAAATGAGAGCGTAGAGGCTCAGAGACGCTAACAATGTGTCCAAACCCACACAGCTCCTTAGGGACAGAGCCGGCGGTTACTTAGAGGAGTTCCCTGGTTGGTAATAACCTCTGTAGCTCGCAGTGCCTCATCAATTCTCTTAAATGCTAAGCCTGAGGTTCTTCATGCTTTTTTTTTGATCCTTTATACTTTTTGACTATCAGTGATTGGTATATTAGTATAGAATCTATCATCTCTATGTAAATAGATACATAATATATACATACAATCATATATAGTCTATATATGGAAACATTTTGAAATATAATTCTTCCCGTATATTTGTAGTCAGATGATGGAGTGGGGGCTTAGTGGGAGATCTGAGGCTCAAAGCTAGATTCCCGAGGCAGTTGGAGGGACCAAGGAGAGATGGCTGTGGTTCCTGTCCCCCACGGGATTTTACTTCATAACTCGAGAGGTCAGTGTGACAATCTCTAGCAGTGATTCTCAACTAGGCCATATCTGGAGGCATCTTTGGTATTTATAACTGGGAGGGAGGGGTGCTGGGAGTATCCAGTAGGTAGAGTAGGTAGAGAGATGCTCCTAGACTCCCTACAGTGAACAGAACGGCTCCACGACAAAGAGTCATCTGACCCAAAATGTCAATAACGCTGAGCTTGAGAAGCCCTTCTACAGCACGAAGGCCAAACGTTGTATCAACGGCCATACACAAGAAATCCAGAGGTGGAAAAGGTCAGGGCATGAGCTGGAGTCCTATCTGTAACCCCCCGCCCCTGCCCCCCCGCCCCAGAGCCTACCTCTTCCCTCCGTCCCATCCCGGCAGAGAGAGGGATTCCCACACCTGCTCCATCCACCTTCTTGGCAATGGCATCAGGAAAGCTACGTACCACTAAGGCCAGGGTGGGTAGAGGAGCTCACATGTCTGGACAATTTGTCAGTATTCAGAGTATGTGCCTCTGACTTCCTTATTTGGATTCACCCTGCTCAACTGTCTACTGGTCATTCCCTTTCTTAGAAAGCTCCAGTGCCTTGACTTTGTACATGACAATGGCCCACAGAGTTTGGACTCTGACATCCTCTTACCCCTTCCCCTCCTTCTGCTCTCCCCTGACCATCCTATGCCCCACCCCCCTGAACAAGCTGCTCTGTTTTCTTGTTAAGACCTTCCATGTGATTTTTGGGGGGAGAATTTGGGCTTAAAAATATCAACTTGCCCACTTTCCCAGAAGATGATCTTCCGAAGACAACGGACAGATGCTTGAATTAATTAAGAGCAGAAAGAGCACAATGAAGAGTTTCCTTCCCTGTAGGCTCTGGAGGCGAGGAGATTGCATTTTTTTCATGCTAAAAAGATTGCCTTTCAGAAGACTAAATTACTAACATTTTTTGAAGAATGATTCCTTTTTAGGCAATATCCTTCTTGAACTCTCAGCTCTGTATGAGAGAATACTGCAAATATTTGACTTGAGAGCATGAGCTGAGAGCAGCTAGCAGCTCCCCCTCCCCCTCCCAAGTCTCCCCTCCCACTTCTCTCTGTCTCCCCTCCCCCTCCACTCTCTCCCCTCCCAGTGCCCCCCTCCTCCTGGCTTCCCTCCCTCACCCCTCCCTCTCCCCTCCTTCTCCTCTTCCACTGGTCTCTCTCTTCCCTATGCTGGCCCTCGCCCTTTATGTAACGGGTAACACGAGGAAGGGCCCTGGTCAAAGCCTCTCAGACAGTCAGTGGAAGAGACAGACTGGAAGATAGGTCTGTACTCTGCTTGCTTCCTCTCCATCCTTCTTTCTTTTATTTTTTTAAATAAAACTTGTTTATCTTTAAGGTTTAAACATGATGATTTGATATACATATACATAATGAAGTGATTACTACAGTCAAGCTAATTAACAGACCATCTCCTCATATAGTCCCTCCCTCCTTTTTCTGATGGTGTTGAGAGCACCTGAAATCTAGTGTCTTGGCAAATCTTCGGTATTTCGTGTAGTGTTATTAACTGCAGTCATCATCCACCTTTCTGAATGACTCCACTCTCCCCTCTCCTGCCTGCTCTGTGCTTAGGGCCTCTAAGAACACCAGCACATCAGCAGAAGATCTTGACCAGACACGGTTATCCCTTCCTGTGTATTTCTTATCGTAACACGCTCAGGAGTTCATTCCATGGCCCCAGGATAGGTTTCTTCAAATTCCTTTATCTCTCCCAAGACTTTACTGAAATTACTCTAGTTCAGCCTCTGTGTTTTACTTCCTTTTTGCCTCCTTTCTAATCCCAAGGTCTCTATTTTCTTTTGTTACTAACAAGCTCTATCTAGAAAGTGAAGATAAGGATGGTGAACCCGAAGGCAGGCAGTGTGTCCCGAATGACCATTTGCAGGTTATTTTGGTACAAGAGTTATAGTTCAGGTATGGTTCTAAGGGTAGTCACTCTTTGGGGGAAGACACGCTGATGAGAAATTGTAGCTGGACCCTCCTGGAGGGACCTTCTACCTAAGGCCAATCTTATCTCCTGTTTCTTAAAGACTTTGCAGTTAAAGTTGAAGCCTTAAAAGAAGTATTTTCAAATCAACAGCCCTCTATTATGAGTCCTTTTGGAGCTGAGTAAAAATCAACAAGCATCATTTGCTCGTTCAGCTGATGCTTCCTGAGCCCCTGTGTTGTACGCAGGCTCAGGGGTTACAGACACAAGCCAGACGAAACTGGGTCTTCCTAAAGCCTACGGACTAATGAAGGAATAAATTAATTCACTCAGTGAGTCAGGTATTATTTTAAGTTTTGGAAATTTAGTGGTAAATAAGACAGATGAGCTCCTTGCTGTTATGAAAGTTATAGTCTACCTGGGGGAAGAGAGAGAGAGAGAGAAGGAATTAACAAATGGGCAGATATATCAAAAGAGAAAACATCAAGTAGTGATAAGGACCTACTTTAGGACTGCAGTTAGGGACAGACTCACTTGCCCTTGCTGATACTAATGCTGCCAACAAGGAGTGAGCATGTCAACATCTGGGGGACGTGGTCCAGGCAGAGGAAACCGTGAAGGCCCTAATGTGGACCAAGCTGGTTGGGTTTGAGAGTAGAAAAGCTGTGGCATGGAGAGCAAGGGGGTGTCGAAGGGATATGGTATGCCAAAGGATACAGGGCATCATAGGCTAGCGTATGGAATTTGGGTTTTATTCCAGGGCAATGGAAAACCATTTGAAAGTTTTAAGCAGGAAATTGACACAATCTGATTTCCATTTTAAAAAGATAAAAATGCCCTGCCTTTATTTGATTTTGGTATTCAAGTTTTTTGGCCTTCAGAACATGAATTGGGAGCTTTCTAAATGGTCTAGAACAGCACTTCTCAAATACTGGTATGTCTCAGGATTCCCTGGAAAGCTAAGCCAAAGTTGGGAGGCCTACACTTATTAAAGGATGGCAGGGTCTGGGCCTCTGGGTGTTGTTTTTTGTTTTTTTGTTTTTTTATTTTTTTCACCTTATTTCGTGGGTGATTCTTATTCATACCAAAGTTTGAAAATCACTGGATTAGAAAACAATGCAATTAGCTGTTATTTAGAGGTTTGATAAGATTCAGTTGTGCGCACCTAAGTACTGATGAGTTTTCCAATGGCAGTCCTTTAATCATCCCTTGGTTTCTTCTGTGGTAACTGATCTCTCAACAGAACCATGAAACAACTGCACTCGTGACCATAAAGGCAAGCATCCCAGATAGTAGTCATACACACCAGCAACATATCAAAGGAATAATGTGTGATGATGGGGCAGAGTTGTTTTCCAGCAAAGTAAGTTTCGATGTCCATGAAATACGTCAGGTGTCTCTATGACACGCACAAACTGCAGGAGAAAACCTGCATGGTTGTAATAGTAAATGCTGAGAATCTACTTGGCCAGATTCAGCAGAAATTCCTAATAAAGGTTCAAATAATGGGAACCAAGTAAAACTAGGTAAATATGAGAAAGATAAAATACAACAAGAATGGCATTATTAACAACAAAAAGTTGGTAGTAAACATCATTCTAAAGGTTTTTTAAAAAATATTATTATTATTTATTTGAGAGAGAGAGAGTAAGAGAGAGCCCATTAGCGGGGAGGGTCAGAGGGAGAAGCAGACTCCCTGCTCAGCGGGGAGCCTGATGCAGGACTTAGTCCTGGGACTCTGGAATCATGACCTGAACCAGAGGCCGTTGCTTAACTGACTGAGCCATCCAGGCACCCGGTAAACATCATTCCAAATGGAAAAATTATTTCAATCAAAATTAGGAACTGTAGCGCTTGGCTGCTGTTCCCTTCATTACTTAACATGGTCAGGGAGGTTTTAGTGAATACACAAACATAAGTAAACCCACCACAGAAATGCAAGGGATTATAAGAGAATATTATAAAAGACTATATGCCAATAAATTGCACATCCTGGAAGCAACGGATAAATTCCTAGCAACATATAACCTCCCAAAACTGAAGCAGGAAGAAATAGAAAATTTGAACAGATTGATCACCAGCCATGAAATTGAATTGGTGATCAAACAACTCCCAACAAACAAAAGTCCAGGACCAGATGGCCTCACGGGTGAATTCTACCAAACATTTAAAGAAGAGTTAATACCTAGACTTCTCAAACTATTCCAAAAAATAAAAGAGGAAGGAAAGCTTCCAAATTCATTCTACAAGGTCAGCATTACACTGATTACAAAACCAGATAAAGACCCTACAAAAAAATTACAGGTCAGTATCTCTGGTGATGAACGTAGATGCCAAAATCCTCAACCAAATTCTAGCAAACTGAATCCAACAATATAGTTAAAAAAATCACTCCGCACGATCAAGTGGGATTTATCCCTGGGATGCAAGGGAGGTTCATGATTTACAAATCGATCAGCATGATACATCACATCACCAAGAGACAGGATAAAAACATGCGATCATCTCAATAGATGCAGAAAAAACCTTTGACAAAGTAGAACATCCATTCATGATAAAAACTCTCAACAAAGCAGGTATAGAGGGAACATACCTCAGCATAAAACCAACCCAAACCAAACCAGACAAAACAAAACGTGGGAAAGGAAGATGACTGCTACAAACATTTGGAAAGAAGAAACAAAACTACATTGTCGAGCTTATGATACATTTTGTTTGAGAACCCAAGGGACTCTGATAAAATTATTGGGGTTATTAAAAGAATATAGCCAGGTGGCTGGATATAGGAGCTACCTATAAAAATGTGATGCCTTTCTCAGTCGATATAAAAAAAAATTAATTTACAGCACTCAAAAATCTAAAGCACTTAAGAGCAAATAAAATAAAAGATGAAATAAAAAAACAGGATTGAAGAAAACCATAGTAATTTTATTTAAAGATGTAAAATCAGCCTAAACCCAAGATATACATTATTCTTGGATAGGAAGACTTCCTATCACAAAGTTGGTAATTACCCCAAGTCAGTATTAAATGTTAATGTCATGTCAATTAGAGTTCCCCATTTGGGGGTCGGGGGATTTGAGAAAAATGGTCATAAGTTTATCTGTAGGAAAGGAGCCTGTGAGAAATTATGTGAGAGAAGTATGAGACAGAACAGGGAGTAGAGATCTGGTTTGCTAGATGTTCTCAGACGATGAAGTCATTGTGATCAAGTCAGTATGAGGTTAGTTTATGAATGGACAAGTAGATTAATGGGACACAAAATAGAGAACTCATAAATAAGCCTATTTTACACGTGGGACTTTACTATTTAATAGATGTTGCTGAACAACCAGCTGTTCATCTGAAATAAAAAAACAGACACCCACCCTCAGCCCTTTTTTTATCCTACATATATAAAAATACATTCCAGATGAATTAAAGAGTTTAATACAGACAAATCTAGAAAATGACATGTACGGTGTAGGAGTTGGGAATACCCTCTTAATTAAAACTGTAAACCCCAAATCTGTATAAGAATGCAAAGACATATTTGAATATATGATAATTAAAATTTTGTATATGAAGAAATTCCACAAGGGAAGTCCAAAGATATACTTTGATAATATCTTTATTGCACTCATGGACAAAGCCTGAATATTTTTATTTATGTATTTATTTATTTATTTGAGAGAAATAGAGAGAGAGAGAGAGCACAAGCAAGCAGAGTGGCAGGCAGAAGGAGAGAGAGAAGCAGGCTCCCAGGTGAGCGAGGAGCCTGATGCGGAACTTGACCCCAGGACCCTGGGATCATGACCTGAGCCAAAGGCACCTGCTTAACTGACTGAGCCACCCAGGTGTCCCGAATATTTTTAATAGTTAAAGATTTCTTACAAGTTGACAAGAAAGCAAGTAGCCATTAAGAAAATGTTTAAATGAGCTATCAGTTTAGAAAATGGAAATTAAAATCACAATGAGATATAATTTTACACTCATTGACTGGAAAAATTAAAGGGAAATCGAAAACCAATATTTAGCAGGTATGAAAGGAAAAGAGTACTTGGAATTTTCACTTGGAATTTTGAAAATTTATAGCCTTTTTATAAAGCAATGCATGGCATCTGTTAAAATTAAAAGTACATATATCCTTTGACCCACTCCTGGTGACCTTTCTTACAGAGACTAAATTCCCAAGACACGAGGACTCATAAATAAAGGTGATTCAAGTGCATTATTCATAATGGCAAAGCAAGACCAAAAAAACCCAAACAAAATAAAAATGGAAAATAAAAGTGGAAAATTGGTGAGTAAGGGAATAAAGGATCACCACTTAGGGAATCACTGAGTAAATTATGGCACATACTTATGGTACATAGTCATGGTATGCTTGTGGTCTTTAAAAGAGTTGACTTGAAGTTGACTTGAAGGACCTCCCACTAAGTACTATTGAATGAGGAAAGTAAGGTGTCATGAAATGTACGTATTAGAGTTCCATTTTGTAAATCAAACTGACAAAAATGCCTTCCGTATACATACAGATATATGTATGTGCACATATATATCTCACAGGATTGAATTAACAGGAAATAACATGGGTATAGACATGGAGGAACATAGCTTATCAACACGGCCTATGACGTTTGGGGAATGGGGAGGCTGATGTGGTAGGGGGGAAGGATGGGAGAACCATACAACAAAGGAACAGAAAAAAGACTAATCGAGAGGGGCACGTGATGGGATGAGCACTAGGCGGTACACGCAACTGATGAATTGTTGAACACTACATCTGTAACTTATTGAATTTAAATTTAAAAAAAGACGAAAAAAGCATATGGAGGGCGCCTGGGTGGCTCAGTGGGTTAAATCCTCTGCCTTCGGCTCAGGTCATAATCCCAGGGTCCTGGGATCGAGCCTTGCATCAGGCTCTCTGCTTGGCAGGGAGCCTGCTTCCTCCTCTCTCTGCCTGCCTCTCTGCCTGCTTGTGGTCTCTCTCTGTCAAACAAATAAACAAAATCTTAAAAAAAAAAAAAGCATGTGCATAGAGCCACCTTGGTGGCTCAGTAGTTAAGTATCTGCCTTCGGCTCAGGTCATGATCCTGGGGTCCTGGGATGGAGCCCCACATCAGGCCCCGTGCTCAGCGGGAAGCCTGATTCTCCCTCTCCCACCCCCCAGCCCCCCACTTATATTCCCTCTCTCCTGTCTCTCTCTCTTTCTGTGTCAAATAAATAAATAAATAATCTTTAATAAAAGCATATGCATAATGTCCTTCACACAAAATCATGTATGTATGTGTATGTGTACACATAATTAAATAAAAAGATTTCAGAAGCCAAGGGCATTCTAACGGTGTTAGAAAGATCACTGCAGCTGTCAGGAGAAGAATGGATACAGTGTGAGAGAAAGGAAGCAGGGAGAGCAGTTTCAGTTCTGCTCTGTTTCATCAGTTCTGATGGGCTGGACGTGGAGAGGGTTGAAAGGTAAAGATGGGACTCAAGGATGAATTTCCAGTGTTTTGCCCTAGCAACTCGATGGGTAATGGATCCACTTTACGGATAGGGATAGGATAGACTGCATGAGGAATGAGTTGGGTGGGGAAGAAATAGAGTTTCCTTTGGGAGTATGTCAACAGTTTGAGATGCTTATTATAAATCAGATGAGAAAGGTCAGGTAAGCAGAAGGACCTGGACTCCAAGGAACAGGGACTGTCCCTCCCCTAGACCAGTGGAGTGCATCGTTCTTTTGTCTCTGCAAACCAAGGCACCCTTTCCCACCGTAGCTCTTGATGCCTCAGACTCATTCAGCTTGTCCCTCTGCCTTGTCCTCTTTCCTCTTTCTGTTCAGGTGACATTCCCAGTAATTAATTAAATTAAATTAATTAATTACCCAGCAGTCCCCAGTAATTAATTAATTTAGTCAACAACACAACAACGTAGATCCTACTATGGCTCCGGCCCTGGAGGTTATGTAATATTACGTACTCCCCTGTGACCTTTCCCTTGGTGCTGCCTGCTCTCCAGCACTCCTCACGGCTGGTAATTGTTTATGTTTATACCTTAGTCTCTTCACCGGACTCTGCTTCTCCAGGGTCACCATCTTATTTCTCTCTGCATTATGAGATTTTGTACAGCACTTGGTGCAGACTAAGCACCGGGTAAGTGGTGGTTGCTTTTAATCTGTTAGTAACTTTAAACTCATCTTTCTGCTTCAGACTTCCATAGTTTCGGAGTTGAATGCTAGCAAGATTATAATGCTCTCCCCCACCCCCCGACTCATGCCAACACAGGGCATCATTCGGGATGTCTCCAAATGAAGGAGACACCATTGTAGCAGTTATTTTACCTAAAAAAGCCAGTTCTCATATCTTAGCTCTGAGGACCCTAAGTCAAGATAAACAAACCCTGTATTCTCTTTATATTCCCCATCTCCCTCTTTTACCTTTGTTCTCAGGAATGGGGTCCTCGCTATGTCCGCCTCCATCTTTGATTGTGTTTCTGACGACCCCTCTTCCCTCCAGGGCCATCTACCCCCCACCTTTGCCCATTCTCTGGACTCCTGTTCTATCTTTCATCTCTGCTCTTGCTCTCATGGCCATACCCTCAGCCCCCGTCAGCTTTCATACCCCCACCATGAAGCAGGCTCTCTCAACTCCGCTACCTCTGTGGGTCCTGGTGCCTCTTTGCTCCCCTCTTGCCACCACATCTCCTCTTTCTTCACCTCGTTTCCCCCTTTGCATCATGTGTTCCTCACTCACGGATTCTAGGCACCTGTTCCTGAAAATGTTACCAAGCACATCATAGCTCTCAGTTCAAGTCTTGCTTTCATTATCTTCAACCCCTTCGGGACATTTACAACTGCTGGCCCTCTTTCCCTTTGGAAACTTCCCCTGGAGAAGTGTCCAGTAGTGTCAGCGAGTGAGGAAGAGCGCGGAGCTGGGCGTTGAACAGAGTTTACCCCTCGTTTCTGCAGTAGCAGCTCTATGACCTTGGACAGCTCCCTGAACGGCCCTAAGCTTCGACTTCATGATCTGTGAAATGGGGAGATAATTATAAAATTTCAAAAGGATTATCATGTTAAAATAAAATGATGTATTTATGATTTTCCTGGCAGAGAGACCCTCAGAGGACATCACTGCCTTGCCAGTCCTTGATTTCCATGGCTCTGCACAATCCTGGTTTTCCTTCTGTCTCTCTGACTGCAGCCCCTTTTCCTCTGTCTACCCTCCAATGAAGATTTTCCCAAGGAACAATGAATTGAGGGATATAAAGGAAGTACTTTGACCTTTTAACAAGGCAGATAGGCAGCTTTGAATATAAACCTTTGATAACTAGGTTCGAATTTTGGCTTAATTTTTCACTTCATGTGTAATTATAACAGGAAAAAAAAACCAAAAATACATTTTCTGCCATTTCCGTGTTATACCTCATTTCATAGTCCTTTACAGTAATTCCCAATAATATGGCAACAATGTCTATATCAGGACTCTGTAGAAAGTGCACTTAATCTATTGCCAATTAGACTATTTATTTGTTTTGCATTCAGAGGGAACATAAATTGTCTTACGTTCCATGAAAGAAATTAGACACGGCTTGATATATTAATGCAATTATTACTGTTTCATTAAACTGTATGTTTTGAACCAGAATATTCTATGGCTTATTGGATTGCAGAAAGTGCATTCTTTTATATGCAGAATCACCGTTGATGGACAAACTGACAGCATTCAAAGGCTGCAACATTTTTCATGAAATACTTTCCTATACATGCACGAAATTCTGTGCAAAATGACTAACAGTCAGGTGCATTTAAATAAAGAAGAAAAAAAAAACCCATGCAAAACAATTGCAAGACAACTTTTATTTCAGGAAGACAGTTTTTATCTGATTCTCAGAAACTAATGTTGTCTTTTTTGGATCTATGTATAAATTATTTGTATAAATATCTTTCAACTTGCACACATAGAAACAAAGTTTAGGAATAGTATTGCATAGGGGTGCCTGGATGGCTCGGTCACTTAAGTGTCTGACTCTTCATTTTGGCTCAGGTCATGATCTCAGGGTTGTGAAATTAAGCCCTGCATTGGGCTCTGTGCTGGGTGTGGAACCTGCTTAAGATTCTCTCTCTCTTGCTTCCTCTGCTCTTCCCTCCCTCTCTAAAAAAAAGAGAGAGAGAGAAGAAGGAATTGTCTTGCATAGCAACTGACATTATTAACTGATTAATTCCTTGATTAAGAAAGGAAGATAAAATGTAACCCAGTTTTTTTATTCATATGTCAATGTGAAATGTTCAAGCTTCACAATACTAAAATTACTGTATGATTTTTAAAAAAAATTTAAAGCAATAGCAACCACAGTAATAAAATAAGACAGTGCTCTAGAAAATAATCATACCTGTTGTTTAATGTTTTTAAGGACTCAAGAAGGAGCCAAAATTATTTATTAAATCTTAACATTGCAGAGCTGTATTGCTCTAGTGTATGTATGATAAAGCAGTGTTTCCTTAGCCTGAAATCACAGATCTCCACACAGGAAATGGGCTTAAATTCTGTTTCTACCATTGTCCAACGATGTGCAATTGTGTTGGTTATTGGCTCTTTTGGAGCTACATTTTATCTTCCATCTATGAAACAGGCCTAGGTGTAGCTGTGGCTCTACCAGATTCACAGGATTGTTTTGAGTAACAAAGAAGGTTGTGGATGTGAGTGTTTGTTCTAAGACTATGATTGGCCCGGAAACGCTGGGGGTGAGCATCTATCCCTGGGGGAACCAGGCTGAGCTTGCCGGTGCTGAAAGGCAGGTTCTACTCTGAGAACCGGTGTGTCTGACAACTTGGACTTGGCTGAGTGTGGTTTCACACTGGTTGACTTCCTTTCAGCTCTCAGGCCAGGCAAAGGGTGTGCCTGAGATCTGGGAAGTGAGGAGGTTCCCTGTCACCTCCCTTTGTCTTGTGGAGGTGGACCAGTGTGTGTTGGTCCCAGCAGCTCACGTGGAGCCAAGAGTCCTCTGCGTCAGAAGATTCCCAGATCAAGGGCCTCTTACTCTTCCCCTCTCCCCCTCCCCTCCTTCCTCCCCCTCCCTCCTTCCTCCCCCTCCCCTCCTTCCTCCCTCTCCCCTCCTTCCTCCCCCTCCCCTTCTTCCTCTCCTCTTCTCCTTCCCTCCCTTCCTCCCCTTCCTCACCTCCTCCCTTTCTCCTCTGCTTCTTCTCCCCCTCCCCTCTTCTTTCTTCTGCTTCCTCCCCTACTTCCCCTTGCTCCCCTCCTTCCCCCTCCTCTTCTCTGTTTCCACCCCTTCTCTCTTCTTCCTCCTCCTCCCCTCCTCTCTCTCCTCCTTCTCTCTGTTTACTCTGGAGAGAGGTGTACAAATCATCTCATATCGCCTGGTCCAAAAATACGCTTCCTGGGTTTCCAGTTCCTTGCTGGGCGGATTAGGTCGGGCCACCATCCTTCCTGGATTTCTTGGGTTCCAGGACTTTCAGGCTTTCTGTGCAATAGGAATTGACCAGCTACAGAGAGGGAATCCTTCCTTTCCCGCACAGCCATTCTCTCCCCTCCGAAGGATAATAACATCTAGAGACACCTTGTCACCTCCCCCAGAGACAGTTGCTTATATTTTGGGTTAAGGAGTTCCTCCGGCTTCCATGACAGGATTTGTTTGCATTCAGAATAACCTAGAGGGCATTTCCCTTTCTTTCTCCTTTTCTTTCTCTCTGTCTCTGAGATGGAGGCTGGAAGCTGTTTAGCAGTTCCTCCATGAGCTCCGAATTTCGTAATTTTGGGGTTCTTCTCCGGGGGTGCAAACTGCCGTGTGTGCAGGGACATCTGGCTCTCCCCACAGGTGTGCTAGCATCTTCCATCCTTCACAGTGTGGGCCTTAACGATTACTTCCTGCATTATTTATTGAACCGCCTCAAAGTAGCAGCCGCAAAGACCTTCAGCGTGGGCTCTAGGAATGATTAGTATTCTTAACAGTTCAAATCTGGAAATCTTGGGCTAAGAGTTAGAGGCTTTTTAAGAAGCAAATCTTTTTCTAGTGGGTATTTACCACACCAAGGGAAAAACTTGAGGTGGATGGTGTACTTTTTTTTAATTAGTTTCGGAGGTAGAATTTAGTGATTCATCAGTTGCATCCAAAACCCAGCACTCATCACATCATGTGCCCTCCTTAATGCCCATCCCCCCCAGTTACCTCATCCCCCCACCCACCTCTCCACCAGCAACCCTCAGTTTGTTCTCCATAGTTGAGTCTCTTATGGTTTGCCTCCCTCTCTGTTTTCATCTTATTTTATTTTTCCTTCCCTTCCCCTATGTTCCTCTGTTTTGTTTCTTCAGTTCCACATATGAGTGAAATCACGTGGTATTTGTCTTTCTCTGACTGACTTATTTCACTTAGCATAATACCTACTAGTTCCATCCACGTCGTTGCAAGTGGCAAGATATCATTCTTTTTGATGGCTGAGTAATATTCCATTGTATATATGTATCACATGTTCTTTATCCATTCATCTACTGTTGGACGTCTGGGCTCTTCCATATTTTGACTATTGTGGACATTGCTGCTATAAACATTGGGGTACAGGTGCCCCTTTTCATCAGTATGTTTGTAGCCTTTGGATAAATACCCAGTAGTGCAATTGCTGGGTCGTAAGGTGGCTCTATTTTTTCACTTTTTGAGGAACCTCCATGTGGATGTTGTACTTCTTATTTCTTGGTCCTTGAGGGAGCCCTCATCTTCGCCACTGGAGAAATTCTTCAGAGACAGATTATCATGTATGCTTAGGATGGCTGGATACCAGTTAAGAGAATGGTTACTCATAGTTTCTTGTCTATGTTGACAAACCTTTGGGAAATGAGGACAAGATTTTTATGTGGTGGCATTTATGACATCTGTCACTAACCAGGGGTCATTCTTGATAGGTAGTTGAACATGCATTCCCTCAGCTATTGGTGCTTTAGAGAGAACATTGAACCAAGAGCCAAACCTACCTCAGAACTGGATACCAGTTCTGACTGTGCTAATTAGACAGCCTTGGGAAAATCACTTCAGTTTGCTAATCCTTGGTTTCTTCGCTTAAACTAGGATGACTGAAATGTTTAACAGGAATTTTATGATGATCAAATGGGCCAGTGGGTAGGACAGGTTTTTTTAAGCTATGAGGTGGCAATAGCTAGCCTTATATGAAGGTTTTAAAAAATTTTAATTAATTTTTTTGGGGGTTACTAAAATAATTTAAATATCTGATCTGGGGATGTAATCCTTCCTACTATACCCTCAAGGCAGGAAGTGAAATGTGTGCCTGATTTCACCCATTTTTGATCTTCTTTTATAAGTTTCAGGAAGGTATCTAAATATTATGATAGAAAGTGAAATCATGTTACACGGTAAGCAAGTAACCCCTAATAGAGGTGTCTGTCCCTTGAACTTGAGAATCTGTGGGTATCCAGAGATTTCTGAGGCACAATTTATGCGTGAAGTAGTGCCCTCCTGGAAGGGATATGAGAAAGGGAAGTTTAGACTCCAGTAAAACCCAGTGTATTTAAATGCCCTGAGTACCCAGGGCACTTCCAGGAGGCATGAAAGGGCAGGTTACTTGGAGAGAGGAGGTGTCGTGGACTTGGGTTGGTATTAGGGGACCATGGGAGAGAGCTGGAGATGCATCGAGATTTCCCAAGCGAATCAGCTAAGGAAGCCAGGAGGTAGGAGGTGATGAGGCCCCCTGGGGACTCCTCACTGGTAACTGTTGTTCATGGAGATGCTGCTGCTGGGGGCTGTGAGTGGGTGTGATCACCTCTGCTGATCATCATTGCTGCTGTGAGCGGGCCTTGAGAGCCCTCCTTTTTTTTTTTATGATTTTATTTATTTGTTTGTCAGAGAGAGAGAGAGAAAGCATAAGGGAGTGGCAGGCAGAGGGAGAAGCAGGCTCTCCACCCAGCAAGGAGCCTGATGTGGGCCTCAATCGTGACCTGAGCCAAGGGCAGGCGTTTAACTGACTGAGCCACCCAGGCGTCCCAAGAGTCCTAATTATTGGCAGGTACTGCCACAGTACTAAGGAAAGTGTCAATGGAGAGTCAGTGTTGGCTTATCTATTGCACAGGGATTTCTCCCTAAGCTGGATGGACCAAATAATGTCACTTTAAACTTCTCATTATGTTTTTGGCACTTTTGAAACATTATTTTATAAATCTTCGTGATAGCTCTATAATTCAGGTATTCTTATCTGTATTTGACAGAGGTAGGAACTGACACTTGGAAAGTTTAAATAACCTGACTGAAGTCATGCGCACAGGAAATCATGGGGCTGGGATTTGAACTTAGATTGAATGCCAAAACCCAAGCTGTTTTCATTTTCAGCACATCTTGTTACTGAATATACTTCAGGCTTTACTATCATCCCAGTGAGAGTGACGCATAAGATCTGGTGTTGGGTAGAGGTATTTTTTGTTTTCGATGTACTCTCTGTTGAAGAGAAAGAAACACAATTTCCTACCAGAAAATCTGATGAGATTGGAAACTCAGAAACTCCGGATTAGGGCCCAAGCTAATTAACAGGGACCCTTTACATTGTCTTTAACTAAGATTTTGGCGAGGTGTGTAGCTCACAAGGGGAAAAGAAAAACCAAAACACTCATAAGGGAAAAAAATCCACCTCAACAAGAAAAAAACCCTCAACCTCCTTTAAATAAACAGCATATTTTTAAAAGAGAGAGAGAGAGAGATTATAGGATGTGCTTGGATTTTAAATTCATGAGTAAGTGAGACCAATATTAGACAGGAAAATCAAAAACATTGATAGAATTGGCATCCTACCTATCAAACAGCATGGGACTGAATGAGTCTCAGCATCACCGCTGGCTTCTAAGTGGAATTCCCCATTATGTGGGGGAGGGTGGGGGGGGGGAGATCACGGCTTCCCTCGGTGGCTGGCCTTAGATAATTGGCTCACCTACTGTATCCTGATAATTTAGTTTTAAAATGAGTTCAAATTCTATGAAGATGCAATCAGCCCACGTATTGCAAATGCCCTTGGAAGAAAGCAGAGTGAAATGATAAATGGTTCTGTGTCCTTGCTAGGCATCTTGTCCGAGGTCCCCCTAGGGTGGTGAGAATTCCTGACTGGCTTAATGTCTGCCTTAATGATGACAAAGAAGGACTGAATAGTGTTTAATGATGTTTTAAGTAGATCCTAAGTGGAGGCTCATGACCAACATCAAGGAGTAGAGAAAATACAAATGAATGTCAGAAACAGACCAACTTCAAACAGAATAACCGGGGATGTCCTCCTGCTGCCGCCAGGATTAATACAACTCAGCTCGTGAGACTCACTAGCACGGGCGAGGCTGGAACTATTTGTTGGGCTGTCCCAAGAACAACAGTTGGCTGGATATGCATAACCAGGTGGCATTGGTAGATGTCTGAGTGTGCAGAGAAAGCTCCTGGAAAACTGGGAAAGACGCTTCAAAGATGATATTTTTAATTATAAATATAGTTGCTACAAGAAGTATGTTTTTTCACAGACACAGAGAAGGAAGAAGGAAGAACGGGCTTTAGTCTCACTTCAGAACAGAAACCATCTTTGACCTCATCGTGTGAATCCTTCCCATCTATCCTCGTGTAGATTTTATTTTTTTAAAGCCTAGTTGTAATCATATTGTGTATACGATTTATATCATATTTGTTCATGTGTTCTTTAGCAAGCCTTTCCTTTTTAAAACCATCTTCATAATTACATATTATAACAGATTTATCATAACTCTTTGGAAAGCTGTGCCATAGTAAACCATGTCTATAGTATATCTAGTTATTTTTTTTCTCACAATTTTTTACTGATGAACATCTTTGTGTATAAAACTTATTTCCTGGCTTCCAAAGAACTCCTTTGGATTCATTTCCAAAAGTAGAATTCTGGATCCAAGAATATTGTAAGTTCTGGGTATATATTGACAAAAGAACTGTGTGATTTTGTCTGCTATAGAGTATGCTTATTAACACTAGGTATAGTCATTTTTGAACTCTGTTAATTTAAAAAGCATATATTAATTTAATTTAAAAAGCATATAATTAAATTTATTGGATTGCTTTTAAAATGGAATATTTCCCCACGTTGGCTGCCAAATACATTTCTTGACATTACTTGCTTTTTTCATGTCCTTTGCCCACACACCTTGCATTAACTTCAAACTGGTCTCCTGACTCTGGTCTAACCATCCTCCCATCCATCCTCTACATGGTGCTGGAATTATTCCTGAAATCAAGATCTTCCTTACATCACCCCATTCTCAAATCTTAACAAAGGTTCTCCATGTCTCCCAAAATAGAGAAGATTCTTTACGCTTCTTGGAAAGTCACCACAACATGGCCCACCACTACCTGTTCTGGGCAACTGCTTGGTAAATATGGAATTAAATCTCTCCTGAGATTCATGCAGTGAGTCACTGCCTCACTCACGTTGAGGGTCACACGTTTTTCCAGGTGCTAGCAGACGGGCAGCCCAGGATTCTCTGGTAAGAGAATCTGCGTGGGAAATGCCACGAGGACATTCCACGTCTTACCTTCCCATTCCTGTTGGGAAAGCGGTGCAGTGTCGAGCTTCTTTCTGTGAGTTAGATCTCCCCGGGCTCCAATCCTGCCTCCATCACTCATTTGGCTGTGGCCTGGGGCCGTCATGTAACCTCCCTCTGAGGCCATAACGCCCACCCCTCGGTGTTGTTGGGGGGTGACATGGAGTGACAAAGTGCATTGCACACCTGAGATTGTTGGTCAATTATTATCTCTGCTAAATGAAGTAGCTTACTCCTTTCAAGTGTGAAGTATCTAAAATAGTCCAACTCATATAAACAAAGGATAGAATGGTGGTTGTCAGGGGCTGGGGTGGCAGCGGGGATGGAGGGGGAGGGGAGAGGAGGAGTTGCTAATCAAGGAATATAACCTTTCCGGTGTGCAAGGTGAACTCGTCTGAGAGCTCCACGGTGCGACATTGTACCTAGAGATAACAATCCTGTGCATTTACAAATTAAGAGACTAGCTCTCATGTGAGGTGTTCTTGCCATAATAAAATAGAATTTTAAAGGAATTTAGTTCTCAGGGTTTTAGTTTTATAAGCCCAAGTAATTTCGACTTGCCAAAATGCGGAGCGTGGATCGGAGCAAGTACAAGAGAAACAACGTTTAACTGTTGTCAGCTTTGCCATTAAGGTCACTCCTCAACTGGCAGGCGGTTCTTCCAGCTTTGCCAGAGAATCCAGATCCCGTCTGTCTGATTAACATCATTTTACTGTTGAAGGATGAACTTTATCATAGGATAAAGGCTGGTGTTTGTCACTCACGGCTTGATCCCTAGAAACATTTTTTTTTAAGCAATCAAAATAATAAAAACAACAGTGTCTCCTCACTCAGTTTGGCGAGCAATCTATTACCAAATGCCAGTTTTGGGGACATTCTCAAGGATTCTTCTTTAAAATGCTGAAATAAATTTTAAAAAATCGAGTGGCAAAAATATTACAGAGGTGATTTGTGAGCAAAACTGTTTTCGTATCTCTCGGTGAATGTTATTCTAAAAACTCTCAGAAACAGCAAATTGTTGGTATACATTTGCAGATCTAGAAATCACGTATTTTGGAAAATTTGGCATCAAATCAGATAGCTCAAGCGAAAAGTAGGACAAAGCCAGTGCTGTGCTGAGTGAACTGGATGGTAAAGACACTGTTTTATACCTTGAAGGAGACTAAGTTTATTAGTGACCAGGGGCCAGGAATCCAATTTGTGAAGATAACTCGAAATTATACATACGAATCCTTGACTCTGAAACACTTTTCTAAATATTATAGATTCGAGTGACCTAAAGATAATTTAAAGTGTGTCCCAGTTTTTCATGGCATTTAAAAAATAGATATCTGGAAATGACTGGAAATTTCTCAAGTTGATTTATCTTGGAGAAGTCACAGGAGTAAAGCTGATCTGATACTGTGTCCTGCATTTATCTTTCAGGAGCGGGAGAGCATTCTAATTAAAACTAATCCAGTCACGAACTTGAAATATCAGGTGCTTTAATGTGATTTGCTTTTTAGCAGCCAAGACTATCTTGCCATAAATATTGTGCCCCTGGTTGGTTAGAATCTAATTCAATAAAGTGACAGAGCGGCGGTGAGTTCTGGGAAGCTGGAGTCTCGAGTTTTGTCAGAAGAGCAGGGGATCTCTTGGGGGGGCTCAGTCTGGGGGAGGGAGACATGGGGGTCTCCGGGTGCCTTACACCCAAGGAACCAGGGCTCGGGGTAATCAGACAGCAGTCTAAACAAACATCTCATCTTTAAAGAGAGAAAGAAAGATCTTCCTCAGCCCGTCCATATAAAAATAGGACCATGCATCCCTTTCCCTGGTGAGTCTTCTTCGTAGCATTGATAACCGGGTGATGCCAAGAGAATTTACCGATGATCTCTTGTCCCTGCCTTAGAATGTAAGCTTTGTGATTACAGGGAATTGTTGGTTCTCTTTGCTGCTGTGTTTAGAGTACCTAGAACCTTACCTGCACACAGGTACGTGCTCTCTGAGTACTTGTCGCGAGGATAAATGAGTAAATGACACAACAAGGCACAGCACTCCCAAACTACCCTCCCACATCCGAGCTTTTTTTGATCCTCCAAAAGGTACTGGACACAGAATTGTCTCCTTGTACCTAGATCGTTCTGCCTCCTTCCCTTTACCAATACTTACATCCCGAAAGCCCATGTAAAGTGTTACACCCCCCCCCCCACCATGCCTACTCTGATCTCTGCTCTGGAAATTAATTTATCTCTGCTCCGAACAACTTGGGCACTTTTAATGCTTTATACGATATTGGATGATACACACACACACACACACACACACACACACACAAAACATTAGCCACAATTTGATTTGACATTGCTTTGTGTTGTATTATATTATATTGTAATCTAATTATATTTGTAATAGTTTCGTAGACTTTGTCCTATTAGACTCTGAACTCCTGAGGTTAACAATTGTAATTATCGTTCTAGTCTCTCGAAATGTCCAATATCTTGCATCGTATATAGTAGATATTCAATAAATAATTTTGAATAAGCAGCCAATTAGGATCGTCTACACATGCAAGTCCTGTAAGAAAGATCTAGATAGTGGACATTCCATAGCAAAGAGTTTATGTAAGGATTCGTCCGTCCACCTTGCGCTCCTCATAAAGATAGCAAGTTCCCCAGGAAATTCACAGGACGTTATATAGCCTATTTAATTAATTAATTATTTATTTAAGTCGAGCGAGGGGAGGGTGGGGGAGGGGCCGAGGGGGAGAGAGAATCTTTTTTTTTTTTAAATTTAATTTAATTTTATTTATTTGACAGACAGAGGACACAAGTAGGCAGAGAGGCAGGCAGAGAGAGAGGGGGAAGCAGGCTCCCTGCAGAGCAGAAAGCCCGATGCGGGGCTCGATCCCAGGGCCCTGGGATCATGACCTGAGCTGAAGGCAGAGGCTTTAACCCACTGAGCCACCCAGGCGCCCCGGGAGAGAGAATCTTAAGCAGGCTCCACATCTGATGTGGGGCTCGATCTTACAGCCTGAGTCCATGACCTGAGCCCAAATCAAGAGTCTGACGCTTAATTGACTGAGCCTCCCGGGCGCCCCTATAGAGCCTACTTTGAACAACTTTGAGACAAATGCACTGTTCTCTCCAGTGCCTGGGGATCAGGCACGCTTGGACTCAAATGTCGTGTCCTTCCTTTGCCGGCTCTGTGGTGTGCCCTGCAAACCTCCGTGAGCCTTGGTTACTGTGCCTGCATGATGGGGAGAGGAATTCTTACCTCCCCAGGCCCTTTGCAAGGTTAAGTGGGACAGTGGCTGTCGAGTGCCCGGATGCGTCTGGCCCACGGTGGGCTCTCAGGGAGCAGTGGCTCCCATCGCCCCTGTCCTTAGAACGGCAGCCCTTCCAGACACCTTGCACACTTCTTGTCTTCACAGAACATTTTCGTCTGAAAGGAGATGAGAAATGCAGCTTACTGATTATTTGTCACCAACTGTTTATTTAATATTCGCCACCAGCTCCTTCATGACTTCTTTGCAACATTCATTCTCATCATGTTACCTGGGAGAAGCTGACCCCCAGGGAGGCAGGCGGGCATCAGCCTCGGAGAACAATCAGTTTCAGTTTACATGGTAAGGATGGCACTCATGGGTAGCAGCCTCCTGGTGCTGCCCTGGGGGTTTCCGTACAGTCTCTCTCCTTCCGTCAACTGTTTTCCTGCCCTTTGCAAAGTGGCATCTCCCACCTTCTTCAGACAACGGCTCCTTCTTCTAGTCGCAGGGCTGGGTGAAGTGGCAGAAAGGGCGGTTTTATGCCCTGAACCTTGACTAGTCTAGAATTATCCAGAAGTCCAGGCTGGGATTGTCGCTTTCAGAGTTTCAATTAAGCTTCTGCACTTTCCTTTCTGATACAAGACAACATCGGCTCACAGCTGCCAGCGACTAGAGGGCAGGGACTCTGCTTTGATGACTTGATAAGGAAAGTTTGATCCCAGCCGGCGCCGGCCAGCACGGTGCTCCGGCCAGTCTCCCTGCCCCTGTGGAAACGGGCCCTGCTCTTAGTTACTCACCGTTTGATCCCTGAAAACATTTTTAAAACAATAAAAATTATAAAAAGAAGAAGAAGAACCGTGATTCCTGGAGTCATCCCAGGTGGGCAAGCAAGTTGTACACAAGTGTTGCCTCATGGCCGTCACTACAACAAAACCAACTACGGTGCCCGTTTGGAGATCGGCAGGTTCTCTCCGTCCTTAGTTATCGTTCCCGCTGTTCTCGGGTCTGCACCATGTGCCTTTTTAGCTCTTTTCCACGGGAGGAATTGGTGGCTTGGGGAATTTAAGTCATCCGTGTGTCCACACAGGCGGCCATGCTGGGAAGGAGATGTGAACCTCTGGTCTTTTGGCTTCCAGCCCAGTGCTTTAATGAATGGAGAGAAATGATTTTAAATGATCACATCTGTGCATCCGTATATCTGCTTATTCAGCAGTGAGCAGGTGCGTTTGCAGATGGGCTCCTTAGAGGCTTCAAATAGTGGACTGGGCAGTTGTGTTTACAAGGTGCATTGGCAAGCCTCGTCCTCCTCGGAGATCGGGGAGGGAGCTGTGGAGCCCCTCTGAGAACCCCCGCAGGGGCATTCACCGCCCCCTTCTTCCTCGTGGCCACAGATGACTGCTAGGGGCGCAGGGAGGTGGAGTGACTGTGGCAGGGATGCCGAGGGGACGCGTGGAGCCGGTGCCACCAGGCCACCCTCTCCCCAGGTCCACACCCGAGCGTGAACGCTGGCCTGAACGTTCATGAGGACCGCATCGAAGATGGCCAGCGTGCCGTGAGTCTCTGGACAGATGATCAGATTTGCAGAAATGCAGCCTGCTCGTTGGGAATGAAGCCCATCAGAGAACCTTCTTCTCACTGTCCTCTTGTGAATGAAAGTGTGTTCCACTTCCAGAAGATGTGAGGGTGAAATTTTAATTGAATAAAAGATGGGAAGTTTCCAGGGATGGTTCCCATGGCAACTGCAGTGTGTGTGTGTGTGTGTGTGTGTGTGTGTGTGTGTGCATGCACACGTGTGCATGTGTGTAATATATGCATTAGAAGAGAAATAGCAGCTCATCTCACTGTGTAAGTCTAGAGCAGGGATTTGGGGAAGGAATAGGATTGGAGTCCCCCAGAGTAGCCTGGTGCTGGATTTGCCGATTTCTGTGACTTGTACATCTTTGCAACATGGCAATAACCAAGGGCATTCATGTCTCTCCTTTTTTTCTTGGCTTGATGGAGGCCACGTGCCACCTTGCCCAAGGACCCTGGCTTCTAAGAGTTAGGGTCTTGTGCTAGTCTCCAGCACAGTGGCCTTGGCTCCTGGAGAGGGTTCGCTGCCCAGTCCCTGAGTGCAGTGGGAGCAGGGGACTTGCTGGCAGACAGCCTGGGTGGGACTCCAGCTTTCACGGACCCGCTCCGCAACCTCAGACACGCCCCTTTGCGAACCAGAGCTTCTGCCTGCCTTTACGTGTTTCTGTGATTTTTAAATCCATTAAGGGGAGGATAAAACAACTTCCCCAGAGTGGTATCATGTTTGGGAGAAAGGACACAGGGAATAGGATCCGAGCTTCTTTGTTTCTGGGGACACACAGGCAGGCACGAAATCCAGCAGGTTAGGGGGTCGCACTGTTCATAGCAGCCCCCCATCTGTGGTTTCACTTTCCAGTTGCAGTGACCCCCCCATCACCTGCCGTCAGAAGCTGATGATCCTCCTGACCCGTCGGCAGAAGGTCAAGAGTAGCCTCATGCCACCTCACGTGCCCACGGGGCTCACCCGACTCCATCCAGTTACATAGGCCTTTTATCATCTCCCATCATCACGAGAACGGTGAGTACAGAACAGTGAGATGTTCCAGGAGAGAGAGAGGGAGAGACCACACTCCCATAACTTTGATGACAGTTTACTGTTATAATTGTTTATTATTAGCTATTGTTATTGATCTCTTCCTATGACTAACTTATAAATTAAGCTGTATCAGAGGAACTTGCATAGGAAAAAACACACAGAATACATAGGTTTTGCTACTATCTGAGGTTTCAGGCACCCACTGGGGGTTCTGAAACATATCCGCTGTGATCAGGGGGGCACTCTTGTACTGGAAGGTTGTAATGTTTGCTGGTTACAGGCAGTGTGTAAAGAATAGTTTGGCCATTGGAGAGGCAGCTTTCAGGCTGGGAGAAATGAGGAGAAAGGAGCAGGGAGCAAATACAAAAGGAATGAATGAATGTGAGAGGAACATTCCTGTTGTGCCCAGAAACTTCTGACTAATCTCACGGACCCAAGACCAAGCTCGGGGGCTGGCACTTGGACCGACACTGGGCAAATGTGGAACTGAGCTGAATGTGACCTAGTTTATTTGGCAGGAGAGCAAGTGTATGTGTCCGACTAGAGAGAGAAGACAAGCAGCTTATAATTTATTAAAGTATTCAGCATCATGTTATTTTTCTAAACAAAAGCATGAAAGTGCTTTTATAGGGTTAGAAACTTGGACTTTGTGTATTCAAGCACAGGCTTTCTTTCTTTTTAAATCTCTGTTGGTATTTTCCCTGTTTTTTGGACAAGAATCTTTCTGAAAGTTCCAGCGTGTCCCCACCGGCTTCCTTGGGATAGAGGGGAGGGGCCTTAACTCTGCACACAGCTTTGCTGGACAGAAAATCGAGGGGGTGGTAGCAGCCTTTCTCTTCTGAGCCCTTGAAGCATTTTGTACTTGGTTTATCTAATGAGTGATTTTCTTATAATATCAGCATCTGTTTCTCTGCCCTTTGGAAAGCAGAAAGGAGCTCCGGGGTTCCTGGCAGACTGCTCCTTCCCACAATATTAAATTCAGCCCTGTCAGTTCAAGGTTGTGAATGTTGTTCCCAGCACCCGAGGGCGTCTGTCATCTTGAAGAAGCAACAAAATCTTCCGACAGCCCAGAGCAATTATTTTGGAAGTATTTCCCTCTGGGCTGTGACATGGGCAGGTGGACAAGGCCGGAGCAGATGTCCCCTGATTTGGAGGGGGCATGTGACCTTGGAGGGCAGCTCCGCAGGGTGGTGACGCGTGCAGTCTGGCCCTGAGACTCTCTGTATTGGAATCTGGACTCCACCACACATCTGCTGTGTGATCCTGAATAAGTTACTTGACCCCTCTGGGCCTCAGTTTCTTCATTTGTAGACTGGAATCACAGTGGTACTTCGCAGAGAGAGTCATTGGGATTGAACAAGCTGATACACGTAGAAGTCTTCAAACAATGCCTGGCACATGATACAGCCACATACATGAGTGGCTGTGGTCGTTATAATATCCCAGTGATTCTAGCCATCACAGAGACCTGATGGGGGCTCTTCTGCCTTCCCTCGGTGCAGAGCCATTGATGTGCGGAGGAGATCTACTGCATGCCAAGCATGGTGCCAGACAGGCAGTGACTCTCATTGTATTGGTTCTCCACCTCAGAAGACCCCAGAGAACATCACCATCAGACGGATCTGAGCTGACTTCTTGGGGACCTCGGGGGTCACAGTTGGGATGCTGCCGTGCATGTACTTTTGCAGGGAGGAGGGGGGTATGAATCAGGGGGCTTTGGGTTGCTGGGCTGTCATCAGAAGATAAAAGGGGAGGTCCAGGGGGGCAGAGCACAGCCCTGAGCTGTTGAAGAACAGCAGAATGCCAGCGAATGTGGCGTCCAGGCTAACGTCAGGTCAGGCTGGGGCAGGAGCTTTGCTTTTGCTGAGCAAATGAGGTCGGGGTGCCTGGGAAGGCGGGGGCAGGGGGAAGCATCTCTCCAACATGCTGTTGTAGGATGCTGAGCTGTCCCAAGGGTGGGTGTTTCTTCTCCAGTCAAGGGCATGGCCCAGATGAAGCAACGGTGGCAGGAACGGTGGCTTCCAAACCTGGCTGTTTCTCGGAAAGTCTCTTAAGAGCTTGTTACAAATGCAGGTTCCTTTGCAACGCATCTGCCCCACTTAATCAAAATTTCTGGGCGTAGGAATTGGGACCATCTAGTCCCCGTCATTGTGCAGGGAGCCCTCCCTGGACTCCGAGGACGGGGGTTCAGTTCTCACTGGTGTAGCCCATTAGGGAATAAGCTGGGGAGAGAGCAGCTCTCTGCTGAGAGGCTACCCCATGCAGGTGTGATAATGCCAGGCTCTCAGGGCGCTGAAGGGGCTTCAGCCTGTGCTCAGGGCAGGTTAGGGGAGACAAGGAAGGAAGCTTCGTTCCTGGCAGAGCCTGCTTCCAAGTGGGATCGGCAACAGGGGAAGGTAGGGAAGACCAGGCAGATCAAAGAGGAGATATTGGCCTCAGGACTATAGCTACAAGGATGCAGGCAAGTCGGGCAGGTAGACCTCCTCGGACCAAGGGTCCCTTAGGGTCCTGCCAGGCTGTGACTCTCCAGGAACCTTGTTAGAAGGGAACTGAGGCACATCAGCCACCTCCAAGGTCCCTCGCTCTAGGAGGGGGCAGCGAGGATTCTATATGTCCTCCCTCCTGCCCTCCCCCCCCCCCCGCCCCCAGACTCCATCCTGGCATCTGCAGGTGGGCTCTCTGGCCCGTGAGCGGCTTCAGGCTGAAAACCTGGCTGGGCCTTGAGCATGTCAGAGAAGTTAGCAGGGCTGAGCTCCAGCAAAGAACAGAACTCCGCCTCCTTATCTTTTCTCTCTCTATTCCCACTCCTGGGAATAATCCCTTTACCATCCCTCAATAGTTGAAACCTCCACTTTCCTTCAAGGTTTACTTCAAACGGTGACCTCTCATAAGCTGCCAATTTTTTATTGCCATCAATTTCAAGTTTAAGGCAATTCGATCCAGTTAAACACATACTTATTGAGTCAATGTTATGAATCAATCCTGGAGTCTGGAGCTGGAATGTAAAAGAAAAATTAGGACAGGTTCCCGGTTCTTAGGAAGCTCAGGGCAGGGAAAGAAAAATGCAGGTAAACAAATGTACATCAGGTGCTAGGATGAGGGTCAATTCCAATTTCCAGAAAGGCCTATACAGTATTTATTTCTGTGCATGTTTTCATCTCCTCTATCTAATTTGTATAGATGGCTAGGGACATGACTCATTCATTTTTTTTTAAAGATTTTTATTTATTTATTCGACAGAGAGAGTGAGAGAGCACACGAGGATAGGGAGCTGCAGAGGGAGAGGGAGAAGCAGACTCCACGCTGAGCAGGGAGCCTGACACGGGGCTCGATCCCAGGACCCCGGGATCATGACCTGAGCCGAAGGCAGATGTTTAACCGCCTGAGCCACCCAGGTGCCCCGGCTCATTCATTTTTGATTCCCAGTCTCTGAAACAGTGCATGGATCATGGTTTGTGTTGAATATATAGTCACTGACCTGGTTTGAATTGAATTCGACATTCTGTATGATTATTTGATTATATTTAAAGATGTTTAGGAATACATTATATAATGCCAGGCTGTTGGGAACACAGATTTGGGAGAGCAGAAGACGGATTCTGTCTTACATCTAGCAGTACCTGGGCTTTGAGTAAACAGGCTGACTTCAAGGAGGAAAGATAAAATAGAGTTTGAACATTTTTGGACAACTCTGCATTAGAAGAATCTGCCAGCATTTTGGAAGGGCAGACGGTGACACACAATTATTTGAGCCAATTAGAGGACTGATGCAACTGAATGAGATGATTTTTCCTTGGGGCGAAGTGTCACTGTAGAAAGCAGTACTGTATCCACATGCCTAGTGCGAGAGGAGTGGCCCGAGATCATCTTAGGAAATGCCAAGGTTTGGAGAGCAGGACAAAGGGAGTGAAAACATGGGGTGAAAGGGGGACTCCTCAGATTGTGCTCCTTTGGTCCCTACATATGTCATAGAATAACCTGTCTTCTGTGTGGTATAAGTAAAAAAGCATAGGAAAGATCTCAGTTCAAGTGTAGGTCATGATACATGAAATTGTGACCTTGGGCACTTTAACCTCCCCCAGCCGCATTATTCTCACATGTAAGATGGCAATCCTGGTCCACTGGACACATGTCCATTGAGATAATGAACGTGAAGTGCTTTGCAGGTTACCTTGTGTGTAGGATGTGCTCAGTACATGGCCACTCCCTTCACAGGTCCCTTCTCAGAGATCACTGTGGGGAGGCTAGTGGCCGTCCAGACACCAGAAAGGAGTTCTCACAAACATTAGGAAGTTATTCCTTTGGATGACCCCATGAGCACTACCATTGGGTTCCTTGGGAACTGAGTTTGCAGTCATGACTACGGGACTGACCATGGTGCTGGATGGTGGCATCTGGAGTCTCTGGTGAAGGGGACAGACATGGCAGAAATCCTGGGTACACGTGGAGGCTCATCTGAATGGGGCATTGTTGTGATTTGTATTGTCCCCTCCCTCACCTTGCAAGACCTAGTAGCCAAATCAGCGGCTGGTGGGGTCCTTTGCCGTCTGCAGATTGCTCGCCTGGAAGCCTTTGCTGGTTCTCTCTTGGTCCTGTCGGATCAAGGGCACTGGGGTGGGACATGCATCATGTCTGGGACTCCTGGGGCTGGTTGGAGCCAAGAGACTACTCAAATTTGGGGCTGAGTCCACACGAACCTGGATACTGACCCTGCTGGGGTAGCCCTAAATGAAAAATGAATAAATCTCATTCTTTTTTTTTTTTTTTTGCAGCCCTAAGGGGTCTATCAGAGGAGGGCCCAGCTATATTAGTCATCCAAAGCAGAACACTTTTGAGAATGCACAGAGGCACTGGAAGGCTCGAGCCGGGATGACAGGCGTAACTAAGACTGTCCTGGGCAGAGCACGATCTATTTTCACCCTTGGCAGGCAGCCTGAGCGGAGCACGGTTTCTATCCGATAGTGGTATTGAGAATTATTTTCAGCGAACTTCAGTACCTAGCTGAATATCCGTCCTGATTTGATTTCCTTTAGCTACAGTTTAGTTTAGTTTAATTTCCCGAGAACTTTATTATGAGAAAGACCACTAGAACTTGTGAGGAATAATATGTTCTCATTTGCATAATGATTTACAGTTTACAGAGCATTTTCACACACATTATGTCACCAATCTGGACCTCCTCCCTAAACTTCAAACCTGCAGACTGCAAGCTTCCGCCTCGAACGTGGTCTCCACAAAGCTCTGCAGTATCTGCCTGTTCCACAACGACATTGCCTCCTCCAGGAAGCTTTCCCTGGCTGCAACTCACCATTCCCAACCTCTCAGAGAAAGGTGCCCCTCCTCGGTAACCCGTGTGCTTGCCTACCTTGCTTACTAGAGAGCATCCTTGAGAAGGACTGGGACAAATTGTCTTTTGAATTCTGACAGCCAACTCAGAGTAGAAACAATATTTGCTGAATGAATGAATCTGGCTAGAACAGTGCTTCTCAAACGTCAATGGACGCCAGTCCGCTGGAGAGCTCATTAAAAGGGAGCTTCTCACCTGGCAGGTCTGGGTGGGGACTGAGCGTCTGCGTCTCCACCCAGCACCTGAGTGAGGCTGATGCTGCTAGTTCTTGGACCACATGCCGAGGAGCCAGGTACTCGAGTGCTGGAACTTAAACTTGACTGTGGATGGGAATCACTTGTAAGTATTAAATTGACCCATGCCTGCCTGGACCACACCTCTGGAGTTTCTGATTTAAAAAAATAAGGTGCGGGGCGCCTGGGTGGCTCAGCGGGTTAAAGCCTCTGCCTTCGGCTCGGGTCGTGATCCCAGGGTCTTGGGATCGAGCCCCATGTCGGGCTCTCTGCTCAGCGGGGAGCCTGCTTCCTCCTCTCTCTCTCTCTGCCTGCTTCTCTGCCTACTTGTGATTTCTGTCAAATAAATAAATAAAAATCTTAAAAAAAAAATAAGGTGCAGTTGGGCCTCAGGTGTTTCTAGTATCCAGGAAAGCTTGAGAACCATAGTCCTGCTGGGAAATTTGCCGTGTCTACGCAACTTTTGAAGGGAAGCGTGTGGTTCCCTGTCAGACCAGGAAGAAGTGTGCTAATGGCCCCTCACATTTTTAGAGTTCACAGAGGACTTCGAGGTCAAACGTGTTATTCCATTAGTTCCATATAACCTGTAGGGACCCTTTTCTTCCCATGAGGAGCAGACTTTGCAAAGTGATCCTTATAGAGCAGAGTCATGAATCAGGCCTTTTATTTTTTTTTTATTTCCAAATTTAATTTTTTCCCCCTGAGATCCATAGAGAAAGCCCAAAGTTGTTGGTCAAATCCCAGCCCTGACAGTGGAGCTGGGTGTCACTTGACGTTGAACCTCCCGTTTCTTCTGTGTCCCCACTCCTTCTCCGACGCACACCACTTACATGTCACCCTCCCAGGCAGTGTGGTCTGTCAGCTCCTCTGGCTCATACCCAGGTTGAGGATGAACGCACTCCTGTGTCCTCCTCCTCAAACTGTCAAACTCCCACTCCCATGTCCAGACCAGGCTTAGAGGCCCCCGCTTCCCTTGGGTGGGTTTCATCCCTCCCGTGTCCACCTCCCCTGCTGCTAGGAATGTCTGTTTCTCCGTTTGCTTCTTCTTGGCGGTGAGCTCTTCAAATTAATGAACCATGACTTATTTTCTTGTATTCCCTACACACAGTACAGGGACTGATGCATGATGTGCTCGGCAAGTTTACGCTGAATAAAAATGGGCAGTAAAACAACTTAATCTGCTTTAGAGAGACGTTGTAAGACTATAAGGAATTGAAAGATTAAAAAAACCACTTTGGAAAGTTGAAAGCATGATACTCAATGTAAGATACCCCATTATTGTTAATAGTAGTATCATGGTTACTTATGAATTTTATTTTAGCCTTCCAAGATGCAAACCTGCTTATGCATTTTGTGTCCAACATTTTCAATGGACTAACAAGTATTCTTGCTGTTTTAACAATGTAAGAATTGCAGTGAGAAAATGGGTCATTTAATCAATCAGAAGAAAGGGAATTAATTAAAAGAAAAAAAGAAGAGAGAGAAAAGAAAAGTTACCCATAATCTTATCACCCAAATAGATACTGGTAAAATTGTGATATATTTCTTCCAGTCTGTTTTATGCACACAGTGGTTTTTTTTTTTTTTTAAGATTTATTTATTTATTTGACAGACAGAGATCTCAAGTAGGCAGAGAGAGAGGAGGAAGCAAGCTCCCTGCTGAGCAGAGAGCCCGATGTGGGGCTCGATCCCAGGACCCTGGGACCATGACCCGAGCTGAAGGCAGAGGCTTTAACCCACTGAGCCACCCAGGTGCCCCAACAGACAGTGTTTTTTAAAAGAGTTGTCATAATGCTGTTTGTGAACCATTTTATATCTTTTTTTTTTTCAGTTGAATTTGTAACATACTCATTCCTTCCTATTATTACTACTTATACAAGCATTTCTTTTAGTGGCTGTGTAATATTTTTTTTGAGGAGTGTACACCATGATTTACTTGTGCATTACACAGATGTTGGACTTTTAGGTTGTATTCCTTTTTTTTTGCTCAGGTTAAATATATAAGAAAAGTCTTAATAGGAAACACTTCTGTTAGATTATTTTTTAAAAATCAGAAAATCAAGAAGAACTAAAGAGACAAATGGAATGTGTGATGTATGAAAGCCTCCTTTTGTTTCCACTGGATGAAGGTATCACAGTACAAACCAGAGTTTACAGAGTGTATCCTCAGGGGAGGAGGCTCGGTGTGTTAGACTAATTTTTTAACAACGTTTTACTTGATGGTATTAAATGTATGGGCCATTCTATATGTTGGCAGGAGATATTAATATGGGAATTATAATGGAACATTCCAATTCATATCTTTTTCATTAGAGAATTGAAAATAGCTTTTTCCCCCCCAACACCAATTATGCTGCCCAGAGATATACCTGTGAGAAATTTAAACCTCTGAAAATGAGCAATTTTTTATGCTCTGGGATATTTGTAAGATAACTCCTAGCAAAAGACACACTCAAAATAGTATCCTATTAACAGGGTGATTAACATCTACAATTTACATGTGAATTCTACCCTACTGTATGGGGTTTAAAAGGATCTTTAATTATTTCAACTACTCATGGGACTGTGGCTAACATTTCACTTACCTACCCTGAGAATTTCATAGAAGATTGTGTGGTTAATGTCAGAAACCGACTTTAGATCTTCGGTAGACTTGAGATGTCTGAGTGTGCCCTGCTATATGGTATGTGATCACACTAATTTCCACACACCACTGCAGAACTAATCATATAATTCTTGGCTGCATTTGATTTTTTTTTTTTTTTTTTTGGTATCCAAGTGGTCTCAGAAGAATCCTATGAGATTCAGAAGTCAACATGGCATCCATTCATATATTACTTATCTTATTTGTATTAGAAATATTCATTGAGCACCATGACTTTAGTTAGGTACCCGACCAGCCTCTAGACGTATACACCAATAATTACAGTTCCTCTCTATACCTCTAATACAGGTATATAGAAAAGACTCCTGTCCTCAATAGATTTCTGAATTGAAACTACAGCTGTTATATTGCCTAAGCTCTGGGGTCTCAGAGAGAAACAATTTATCTTTGTTATCCGCCCTTCTCCAAAATCTTGCCTTATCTCAGCTTTTTAGTTGTGCAGACTTGGTCTATCTTATTCTACTTTAATGCAACTTAGAAGCTTTCCTTTTTACCCCCTCTACGTTGGCAGTGATGGGATGTGTTTCTAGGGCTCCATGTCTCTCTTGGTACCCTACTTTGTTCAGGCTGTCCCAAATCTATTTAAAAATTTTGGTCTAGGGGCGCCTGGGTGGCTCAGTGGGTTAAAGCCTCTGCCTTCGGCTCAGGTCATGATCTCAGGGTTCTGGGATCGAGCCCGGCATCGGGCTCTCTGCTCAGCAGGGAACCTGCTTTCCTTCCTCTCTCTCTCTGCCTGCCTCTCTGCCTACTTGTGATCTCTGTCAAATAAATAAAATCTTTAAAAAAAGAAACAAGAGAAGAAGGTGTTTAAAAAAATTTCTTTTGGTCTACTCCTGAAGTTGTCCTCATGTTTCCTTTATCATGGGTAGGACTGGTAGTGTTTCCTGGAGGACAGCGTCTCATCTCACCTTTCCTTCTTTGACTGTAGAACAAAAATCTGTTTTCAAAACTAGAGATGTTTCTTCTGTTTCTGCTGTTCCCTCTCTAAACAGCCGTTTTCTGCAAATATACTCATTCTGAAGATTTTCCAGCCTCTCACCATAGTTTCACCTCTGCCTTTGACAAAGCTCATTCTTTGGCTCATAATTAGCCCAGACTACAGGGATTTTAGATTTTAGTCTTATGTATTAATTTTTAAAAAATAATGAAATTTTTCTGCCATCATAAATTCCAACAATGACACATCCCGAATATGAAAGGAGCCCTGCCCATCTGTTTCCTGCCACCTCACAGTCTGGGTCTTTCACCCACACAGCCACTTGGAATGAGGCATGAAAAGAAATATCCATATGGATGCACATGACCTTTAGCGTGGTGTCCATTACTAGTCAGTGTTCTGGATGGAAACTGGCCAATTCAGCGATCAAGTCAACTTCCTCGGGAGGGATGGAGAACGGGCTGGGGAGCGTGGGGGAGAAACCATATAGAGAGACAGAGTGTGTGGTGGCCTAGAAATAGAATGGAGGTCTGACTTCTAACCTAGGGTTCCATTATTTATAATGATAGTATTTTCATTCTCATTCAATTTTTATTTTCCTTGGACAAGTAATGGCCTCATTTTTCATTTGCTTCATTGTCCATGTATCTTTTCTTATTTTTTCCCATGTACTCAATCCAATGTCATAGGCTGTCTAATATTTTTTTCCAAGTGCTCAATTATATTAGAAGGCTCATTAACTCCTGTTTTGCCTCAAGATCTCTGTCCAGAAATCTTCCCTCTCCAATTCCAGAAGTGACCATTGGTCTCCAGCTCTGCTACACTGCTCTCACCCTAGAACCATCAATAATAATTGTTCTTACTTCCTGGACTTCACGTCTTCCTCTTCTTGATTTACCTCCTTGCCATGTGATGTAAGTGTTCCAGTTACCTACTGCTGCATGACAAACCTCACTACCTTGAAACAGTATGTTATCTACCACCATTCACTGCGTTAGTGGGGTCTACTCCATGTGGTAGCGACTGGGAAGCTGGGTTATCGGCAGTCATCTCCGGGGTGGATTGTTCTGGTTTCCCCCCTGGCTGGCAGTCCATGCTGCCTGTTGGCTGAGAGCTCAGCTTGAGCAGTTAAACCCAGTGCCTCTGCATGGCCTCTCCATGGGACTCGGGCTTTTCACAGCATGGTAGCTGGGTTTTGTGAGGGCATATCCCAAGAATGAGCTTTCTGAGATGCCCGTAGGGAAACTTCAAGTCTTATTATCTCACTTTAGAAGTCCTAGAACATCACTTCTGCTGCATTCTATTGTTCAAAGAAGTCATAAGGCAAGCACAGGTTCCAGGAAGAGGAATCAGGCATCCCGTCTTGATATAAGGAGCAGCATGTGTGTGGAGACATGGAAGGACTCGTTGGTAGCCATCTTTGAGACTAGCTACCACATAGGGTAATGTTGCTCTCATAAGTAAACCCCAGCGTTTCGGTGACTTCATACGATGACATTTTATTTTCCACTTACATTTATCTTCTCTTCCATCTTATTGCTCCACATTACCCTAGAGCTTTGGTGTCCTCTGCTTTTAGCTGGAGGATGGGGAAAGAGAGGGCACAGAAGAAACCTGTACTTCTTAACGACTTTGGCCCAGAAATAACATACCTCACTCTGGCCCCCATTCTAATGTAGGTAATTAGTTCCATGGCCAAACCCAGACACAAAGGGGGCTGGGAGAGGTAGCTCCTGGCTGGATAGCAGGTTCCTGGGAAAAAACCTATGGATGGAAGGGAGATTCTGACTTCTGGTGGATAGCTCATTGTCTCTGCCATGCTCGGTTGTATGAGCACAACTTCTAATAGCTTCTTGTGAAAAAATTCTGGGAGAAAAATACTTTGATATTAACAAATCAAGAAATATATTTAAACTAGCCTTCCACTTGATTAATAGATCAACTGTATAGAGATTTTTAGGTTAAAATAATTTTCCCTCTTATTTCGGAAAACATTGCTTCACTGTAGGCTAGGTTTATAAACCTGATGCCATTTTACTTCTTGTTCCTTGAGTGTAAATTGCTTCTTTCCTGCAAGCCCTGAAGATCATCTACTAATCCCTGGGGCTCTGATTATCAGTTTGCTATAATTTAACATGGTATTTTCATTCATTGTGCTGGGCGTTTGCTGGGCACTTGTGCCATGTACTTCATTTATGGGAAAATTTCTTGCATTATTTCTTTGATATATTTTTCCCTTCTTTTTTACTTATTTTTCTTTTTTTCCTCTTTCACTTTAATTAGATGTTGGATGTCTTGGATTTGTTATCTAATTTCCTTATCTTCCTCTCTTTCTTTCATATCAACTTTCAGAGAGATTTCCCCAGCTTTATCTTTCAATACTTTTATGGAATTAAAAAATTTTGGCTACCAAATTTTAATATAAAAAGCATTTTTCTTGCTTTCTGGATTTTACCTTTCAATAACATCTTGTTCTTGTCAATAGGATGTGTTATCTTATCTCTCTGAAGATATTAATCATATTTTCTCAAAAAATACATTTTTATTCCTTACTTCTTCTATGCCTTCTAGATTCTTTTTTTTTTTTTTTTTTTTGGTCTCTGTCTTTCACATTAGAGGCCATATTCAAATATCTAGTGTTCCACCCCACCCGAACTTTTCACATTTATGAGTCAAAAAATTTAAGAGTTACATGATTAAAAATACAATCTAGATCTCTGAGTGACCATAGCTCCCTGTAATAAACTCCCTATAAAGTGGTTTGGCGACAAGTTGTCCCTTTTGTTGGGAAATCTCCTCAAGTCAAGATCCGGAAGTCTCTTCTGAGGGAGCATGCAGTTTCCTCTTCTGTGCCTGGAGGTGGCACACACGTCAGGCTGCTGATGTTTAGGGAGCAGGGCAGGGCAAGAGGGCGGAGTGGTGGCTGTCTCTTAATGCTTCTATTTTCAGCCCTTGTGCTTCATCCCCGCTTTAGCTGTGTCTGTTGTCTCCAAATATGGGGTCTTCATGGTTGTATTTCTTCAGAAGACAAAATTTCCAGCCTCCTCAAGGGGTTGTGTGGGATGGGGTGGTTGTTGCCTGGATGTTAGATCAGAGGTGAGAGGAGGTACCTGGGGCCTGAGCAGGAATCTTTCACCATGTTTCTATGTTAACATCCATGTGTCTCACCCTTGCCTCCTTCAGTACTGCTTCTTCCAAAGGCTGGTCTCTCGTCAGTATTCTTTCCTGCAGAATTTAGTGAATTCCTTCACTCTGCTAAGGCAGTCACCACTCCTCCATCTGCTCTGTGCCTCCCAATTTTTTGAGGCATTTTACATGTTGATATTTCCTTTTGGATTCAGTGTGCCCTTGTAGATTTATAGCTCTTTTGTACTTTTACTCTAATTTAGCAAGGTTTTGAGAGTCACAGGAGAAAGGGTGATCCCATTATCTATAGGGTTTTATATAAATAAAGGAGACCCACACTTATTTCCTAATACTCTTAAACTTTGCATTAAAATTATAGGCCTAGACTTTTCCTCAAAGCACTTATATCTAGGCCCAAAGTGGCTTCCACCACATCTACACCATGTAGTGGGATCATCCTTCTCCAATCTGTATTTAATTTTAAACTTTTTTTTTTTCTGAAGACAATGAGGAGTTGCCAGATGTTTCTGAGGATTGCAATTAGAAATCAGATTGTGAACAGTAGGTTAGGGATCCATGTTACTTGGTCTTCAATAGAATAGTAATGGAGAAAGCAAAAGGTTTTGGATTAGGAAGTTCTAGTTATGAATTCCAGCTTTGCCACTACTTGCTATGTGACTTGAGGTAATTTGTTCAAGTTCTCTGAACATCAGGTTCCTTATCTATGAAGTACTAATAACACCTACTCTACAAAGATGTGAAGATTTAAAATAATGGTGGTAGAAAGTGGTCTTGTAGTGATGCTTAATAAATTGTCATTGTTTTTACTCCTACTGAAGTATTATCCTGACTACCAATAGAGGAGTTTCTAGAGCTACTGGCAAATATACTTTCTCAGTCCCAAACAACAGGATACTAGCAGACAGTGACTATCTAAAGAAAACCTCATTTAAATACTTGAGGAAAGCTATCTCCTTATCTTTCCCATAAATCTTTTTTGCTTCTCATAATGTAGAAATGAGTTCCAGGCCTGGAGATAGCAATATCAGGGCAATATTTTATAGTGTTATTGCACTTTGTATCCAAACATGGCCCGAGGATTTTATAAGCAAAAATGAAATTTCTTCACATCCCAGTGGCATAAGCATTTCATTACTAAATTTATAGACAGATAAACAGTGACTCACAAAAATGAAAACTTTCTCCCCCAACCCTGGCTATGACTAATGGAATTCAGCAGAAAATAGCTCTCCATGAACTTCCATGCCCCTCATATTCAAGTTTTATAATCTGAATTCCTCCACCATGCACCCTGAGAGTTGTCTGAAAAGTGAGATTAAAGGGGAATCGTCTCATACAGATACTAGGTGTTGTAATGGAGCTGGAGTGGGGGAGAAAGGGGGAAGGGCCTGGAGGAAACATCATTGAAATGTGATATTTAAAGACTGGGTTTTACTGGAGTACAAAGGAAAAAGTATAAACGAGGAGGAGGGTATCTAATACAAAGAAAGGGCATCCAGAGACTTGATCTTTCTGATTAGCAGCTGTGGTCCAGGTCATGCTACTCAATTTAACAAGTGTTCATTGTCTACCTACTATGTGCCAGCTATGCTCAAAGCCAGTACTATATTAACTTGTCTCTAGACCCAGAAAATTAATCCCAGTTCTTTCAACCTTTCTTTATAGTTTTAATATGTGCATAAATAAAATTCTTTGAGATAAGTCTTTACTAATACAAAATTTGAATTCAATAAATATCGATTAATCATTGTACATGCACAGTTTCACTAGGCAGAATCAATGAGTGTTTCAAAGTTGAATAAAGATGCAATTTTGTCACCCTTTCCCCACCCTGAAAGTCCATACTTCAAGCAAGAAAGGCAGACATCAACAGAATGAGCTTTAATTCAAGGCATATGATAATACAAAGTTCTGGAGTAGAGTGATGAAGACAATCATTCTGCCTTGGAAAGACCAGGGAAGGTTTCACAGAGGAGATGATCTTTAGACTGAATGTTAAAGCAATAGATAGAATTTTGATAAGAGGAGAAGAGAAAGAAAGGAGTTCTAGGTGGACCTTAGCATAAGCAAAGTTGTAGAAGCATGGCAGAATATGGACCCTTGGGAAAATAATGTATGGCAGTATAATGTGTACCATAATGTGTATGGTAGAAGAAGAGCAGGACACAATTGAAATAACTGCTCGGTCTTTTCACTATCATCCCCAACTTCAGAAGAGGGACCATGAAGACATTTACACTAAGACCTCTTCAAATTCTGCAACTTTCTGCTTTAGTAAATAGAAGTAGATCAACTTAAAAATACCTATTGGATTCCATTTACTATAGCACCAAGAACCATAAGATACCTCGGAGTAAACCTAACCAAAGAGGTTAAGGATCTGTATTTGAGGAACTACAGAACACTCATAAAAGAAATTGAAGAAGACACAAAAAGATGGAAGACCATTCCATGCTCTTGGATCGGAAGAATAAACATTGTTAAAATGTCTGTACTGCCTAGAGCAATCTATACTTTTAATGCCATTCCGATCAAAATTCCACCGGTATTTTTCAAAGAGCTGGAGCAAATAATCCTAAAATTTGTATGGAATCAGAAGAGACCCTGAATTGCTAAGGAAATGTTGAAAAACAAGAATAAAACTGGCGGCATCACGTTACCTGATTTCAAGCTTTACTACAAAGCTGTGATCACCAAGACAGCATGGTACTGGCATAAAAACAGACACATGGACCAGTGGAACAGAGTAGAGAGCCCAGATATGGACCCTCAACTCTATGGTCAAATAATCTTCGACAAAACAGGAAAAAATATCCAGTGGAAAAAAGACAGTCTCTTCAATAAATGGTGCTGGGAAAACTGGACAGCTATATGTAGAAGAATGAAACTCGACCATTCTCTTACACCATACACAAAGATAAACTTGAAATGGATAAAAGACCTCAATGTGAGACAGGAATCCATCAGAATCCTAGAGGAGAACATAGGCAGTAACCTCTTTGATATCAGCCACAGCAACTTCTTTCAAGATATGTCTCCAAAAGCGATGGAAACAAAAGCGAAAATGAACTTTTGGGACTTCATCAAGATCAAAAGCTTCTGCACAGCGAAGGAAACAGTCAACAAAACAAAGAGGCAACCCATGGAATGGGAGAAGGTATTTGCAAATGACAGTACAGACAAAAGGTTGATATCCAGGATCTATAAAGAACTCCTCAAACTCAACACACACAAAACAGACAATCATATTAAAAAATGGGCAGAAGATATGAACAGACACTTCTCCAATGAAGACTTACAAATGGCTATCAAACACATGAAAAAATGTTCATCATCACTAGCCATCAGGGAGATTCAAATCAAAACCACATCGAGATATCACCTTACACCAGTTAGAATGGCCAAAATTAGCAAGACAGGAAACAACGTGTGTTGGAGAGGATGTGGAGAAAGGGGAGCCCTCTTACACTGTTGGTGGGAATGCAAACTGGTGCAGCCACTTTGGAGAACAGTGTGGAGATTCCTCAAGAAATTAAAAATAGAGCTTCCCTATGACCCTGCAATTACACTACTGGGTATTTACCCCAAAGATACAGATGTAGTGAACAGAAGGGCCATCTGTACCCCCAATGTTTATAGCAGCAATGGTCACGGTCGCCAAACTGTGGAAAGAACCAAGATGCCCTTCGACGGATGAATGGATAAGGAAAATGTGGTCCATATACACTATGGAGTATTATGCCTCCATCAGAAAGGACGAATACCCAACTTTTGTAGCAACATGGACGGGACTGGAAGAGATTATGCTGAGTGAAATAAGTCAAGCAGAGAGAGTCAAGTATCATATGGTTTCACTTATTTGTGGAGCATAACAAATAATATGGAGGACAAGGGTAGATGGAGAGGAGAAGGGAGTTGAGGGAAATTGGAAGGGGAGGTGAACCATGAGAGACTATGGACTCTGAAAAACAACCTGAGGGTTTTGAAGGGGCGGGGGGTGGGAGGTTGGGGGAACCAGGTGGTGGGTATTAGGGAGGGCACGGATTGCATGGAGCACTGGGTGTGGTGAAAAAACAATGAATACTGTTACACTGAAAAGAAATTAAAAAAAAAAAAAAAACCTATTGAAGAATAAGAGTATGGCAAATCAGGCACCCGAGAGAAGAGCATTACTTAACTAGAGATGGGGGAGTTCCTGACCGAGAGAAACTTGACCCTATTCTTTTATTTTGCTTAAAAATTCCAAGAGAAGGACACTAATTGTCTTGGTTTGGGTCAGGTGCCACCATTCTCCAGAACAGGTACTGTGGCAAAGAATGTGAGATGGCTACTTTCACTTGAACCCTTGTTTATTAAGGGGGACAAGAAGCAAAGACAGGAGAAAGGGGTGGGAAAGTGAGATGCTGTTGAGGTCAGGAAAAACATATATTATCTACCATGGTAAGTTCTTCAAAATTCCATGGCTAGTAAGTTGTGAAGCTAGAATTTGAGTGCCAAGCCTTATTATGTTCTCAGTGTGTCACGCTACTTCTTAAATGAGATAATGTACATAAAACTCAGCAATTTCTAAAATTCTTTGAAAATACTTTATTTCTGGGGCACCTGGGTGACTCAGTCAGTTAAACACTTGCCTTCAGCTTAGGTCATGATCTCATGGTCCTAGGATCGAGCCCTCTGTTGGGCTCCCTGCTCAGCGGGGAGTCTGCTTCTCCCTCTGCCCCTCCTCCTGGCTTCTGCTCTTTCCCTTGCTCACTCTCCTTCTCTCTCAAATAAATAAACAAAATCTTTTTTTTTTTTTTAAGTTTGTTTATTTATTTGAGAGAGAGAGTAAGAGAGAGCATGAGAGGGGAGAAGTTCAGAGGGAGAAGCAGACTCACCATGCAGCTGGGAGCCCAATGCGGGACTTGATCCCAGAACTCTGGGATCATGACCTGAGCTGAAGGAGTTGCTCAACCAACTGAGCCACCCAGGTGCCCAAACAAAATCTTTTAAAAGGGTGCCTGGGTGGCTCAGTGGGTTAAGCTGCTGCCTTCGGCTCAGGTCATGATCTCAGGGTCCTGAGATCGAGTCCCGCATCGGGCTCTCTGCTAGGCGGGGAGCCTGCTTCCCTCTCTCTCTCTGCCTGCCTCTCTGCCTACTTGTGATCTCTGTCTGTCAAATAAATAAATAAAATCTTAAAAAAAAATCGAACGGGAATGGCAAGATCAACAGATTCATAAGGCTGAGACATGAAGTATTCTCTGAGCCAGGATCAAACTATCACTGAGCATACCAGATAGAGAAGCTGAATCACCCAGAGGTACACCTGAAAATAATGTACCATCGTGTGTCAGTTGAGTAGAGTTACACTCAAAAAATTGTTTAAAAAAATCTTTTAAAAAATAAAATATCATACTGTATTTAAAAAAAAGATTTTATTTATTTATTTTTGAGAGAGAGAGAGAGAGATTGATTGAAAGAAAATGCATGAGCAGTGGAGAGGGGCAGAGAGAGAGGGAGAAGTAGGCTCCACACTGAGCAGGGAGCCCAATTCAGAACTTGATCCCAGGACCATGGGATCATGACCTAAGCCAAAGGCAGACACTTAACTGACTTAACAGTTTGATCTTAACAAGTGCCCAATAAGATCAAATTTAAAAGAAGCTATGTATAATAGGGAAATTGAGCACTGGTGTATTTTTTTAGTTATAGAATTTCCATTGGGTTCTTTATTATTATTTTCACTTCACTAGTGAGATTCTTGTTCAATCATTGTGTGTATCCTTTTCTTTAAATCCTTATACATATTTCAAATCATTGGTTTGTAGTCTTTTCTGCAAAATCCAACATGCCTTTCTTTCTTCCTTCCATTCTCACTTCCTCCCTCCCCCACCTTCTTTCCTTCCTTCCTTCCTCCCTCCCTCCCTCCCTTCCGCTTTCTCCTCCTTCTACACTTTCTTTTTCTCCTCTGTCTCCTTCTCTTTCTTCTCCTCCTTCTCTTCCTCCCCCAAACCCCACCATCCTCTTTCTCCTCCCCATCATCATCATTCTCCTCCTCCTGCTGCTTCTTGTGATGGGTCACATTTTCTTGCTCCTTTGCATGTCTACTTATTTTTTATCATATGCTCGATATGATAAATGTAATATGGTTGAAAGTCTGAATATTATTGTCTTTTAAAGACTGTTGAATTCTTCAGGTGGCATAATACTATTGGGTCAGCTTGACCCTCTTGATGTTTGGTTTTCAGTTTTGTTAGGGTGATATAGTATTCTCCTAGGTCTGCTTGAACAGATTACAACAAACTTGGTGATTGAAAACAAGAGAAATGTATTCTTTCACAAGTCTGGAGCCCAGAGTCTGAAATCAAGCTGTTATCAGGGTTCTACTCCCTTACCAGATTCTATGGGAGGATACTTCCTTGTCTCTTCCAGCTTCTGGTGGCTCTAGGCATTCCTTGGCTTGTGGATGCATAACTCCAATCTCCATCTTTATCTTCTTTTGGCTTTCTCCTCTGTTTCTGTGTCTTCTCTTCTCTCTCTTATGAGAATACTTGTCCTTGGATTTAGGGCCCACTCAGATATTCTAAGATGATCTCGTCTTAAGATCTTGAACTCCATTACATCTGCAAAAACTCTTTTTCCAAATAAGGTCATATTCACAAGTTCTAATGGTTAGGAAATAAAGAAATCTTTCTTGAGACCACCATTCAACCCCCTACAAGTGGGTCTAAAGTAGGCCTCTCTCTACTAGAGATAAGTAGTACCGCTCCTAAAGTATGGACTTTCTAGCAGCTCAAATGAATTTGCAGTAAACTCAATACACTCTGGTTAGTCGGAACTCCTTATGTCTTTCAGAACCATTCTCAGTAGACCTTGTGGGTTCTCTGTCTGCATGTACCCAGCTCAATATTCAGTCAAACTCTTAAAGGAACCGCTAATATAGAATCGTGGTACTCTTTTTCTGTGCTGCTCCCTCCTCCATGGTACCCTGCCCTCAGGAATTCTGGCTAGCCCACCAGCTCCAAACTCTGATCCCTGCTTCTCAGCTCAGCCAGACTGCTGTGCTTCTGCTTGGGTTCCATCTCCCTGCACTGCAGTCAGAAGAATGCCATCAGGCTGAAAGCTAGGGCAAGCAGGAGGTTCAACCTGTGTTCCAGTTACCAGTTATTGCTTCTTCCAAATCTGCCTTCTTCATTGCTAGGACCCTGACTGTACACCTCCTGTATTTCTTTCTCTCGAGGATCACTTACAGTCCAGTGCTGTCTATTGCTCAGTGTCTGAAGAAAGTTGCTTAATATATTTCATTTCCTGTTTTATGGTTGTTGATAGTGGGAGGGTTATTTCAGAACAGTTACTCCATCATTGTCAGAGGGATGTTCCTTCATAAACTGCACATGTATTTAGGGGGATGCCAAGTAAGAGCCCAAAAAATCAAATTCTTTCTGGAAATTTTTTTTTCTACCAGTCATGATAAAACAATGGCTGACCCAAAGATATGCAGACAGTTTCTCTTTGAAAGCTAAAAGATAATCCATCTTGCAATCACAGTTATCCATGCACATTGGACATGGAGAGAGAAAGTTCGCGTGCTGACCTCAGACATTCAGAGGTGGTGTAGTGCCAACAAGGGGTGCACTGATACCATATTCTTCAAGAGTGCCTGATTTTATTAATCACCTGGATAAATGAGACCACATGCATAGGATGATGAACAGGGTGGCAAAAAAACTAAAAAATATACAATATAAAGCAAGCTGTGAGAGACTAAGGATGTGACTGTGGTATGAGAAACATCTTTAATTTTTGAAAGGCTGTCATGTGGAAAGATTGAATTTGCACCAAGTGAACCAAATGATAAGGGTAGGATCAATATATGTTATAGGGAGGAATAATTCATTGAATTGAGAAAAGAACTTTCTACTAACCAGAGTGCTCCAAGGATAGACGAGGCTGTCACTGGAGAAGTGTAGTAATCACTTCATGTCAGTGGAAGTGCATTTGTTTTTTACTGTTGCCAAATTACCACAGATTACCAAAAATTGAGTAATTTACAAAAACACCCTTTATTATCTCAGTTATGTGGGTTGGAAGCCCAGGCAGGCTTAGCAGGTTATGCTGTGGAGAGTCTCACGAGGTTGAACATCAAGATGTGGCCAGCCTGGGCTGTTAGCTGGCAGTTCTGTGGGGGAGAATCCACTTTAGGTTCACTCAGGTTGTAGGCAGGATTGAGTTTCACGAAGTTGTAGGGCAGGTCCTCATTCTGTGGTGGCTTTTCAGGTAGGGATTGTTCTTAGCTTCTAAAAGCTACCTGCATTCCTTGGTTTGTGGTCCCTGCCATCTAGAAAACCAGCAATGAATCGTGGAGTCCTCATGCTTTGAATCTCTGACTCCTCCTTCTGCCACCAGCTGGACAGAGTTCTCAGTTTTTAAGGGCTCATGTGATTAGATTAGAGCCACTCAGACAATCTTCCCTTTTTGAGATCAGTTGTTCAGTATACTCCCACATAAGATAGAGGGTTCAGGGATATGGGATATGTAATTTTGGAGGTTATTTTTGGAATTCTGCCTGCCGTAGGAGATACCTCAGGAGAGAATGGATGACCACTCAACAAGGATGTCATCCAGTCTTCTAAAACATAGACTGGACCTCAAGGCTAGATTAACTTTAAGGTCCTTTTCAGTCTTGATACTTTATGAGTATTTTATTTAAGTAGGGTTCATAATAAAACATTTATTGAGAATGAGGACTGCAAATAGGAACATATTGGGGGAAACCATGGACCTGTAATAGTAAACTTAATTCATTGCTGTCCTAATATTGGCTCATCAACTTGCACTGCAAGCACATTTTCTTTATTACATTTCTGGGTTCATAATATTTCTCTAGTTTCCCTTGTAAACAAAGTCATTTCTTCTGGCCCTAGACTGCTTCTTCCTCACTAAACCAAACAGTCCTGTTGTACACTTGTTCTACCTTTCCATGCATCAAGGATGCTTATAGACATTATAGCTTTCATTAATTCATTGAATTTTTTTTAACTACTTCTACCTCACAGCCCAGTGTGCAGTGAGGCAATAAATAATAATAACTTATTTAAGACCAAATGTGGTGTTTTTATAAATTGGTTTTGAGACAGTATGGTTAGATCCTATGAAAATCAAATGGAGGAGGAGAGATTCTTTCCCCTTGGAGAATCTGAGAAGTATGCTGGGGGGAGAGTTGGCTTTTAATCTGTGTATTAAAGGATGGGAAGGATTTGGACACATAGAGAAGGGGGAATGGCATTTTGGGTAGAGGAATTTGTGGTAAAGGGCTAGAGAAATTGACTAGGATCATTTTGTAGAGTCTTAAATGAGGTTGAGGAATTTAGTTTGATTCAGTAGGCAACAGGGAGCATTATACTAAATGCGTATAATAATGATGATCACCTCTTCCCAACAAACTTTACTGAAACAAAGCAATTCACATATTCATAAAGAACACATGCCCAGGATTTTAATGGCACACAGTAAACTTTAACAACAAGTAATAAACTAAAAATATTCCTGGGGAAGAAAGAACACCTAGCTTTATCCTGTTTGTTCATTTTCCTTTGCCTTTGATTTTCATTGTTCCTGTTTTGTGGTTTGAAGCTTCTTTTCTCTGTGTGTCAATGAAACTCGTACGATGCTTTGAAAGCCCTGGATAGATTTTAAATTCTACTTTTTTTTTCCTTTTCCCTCAGCTGCTTTACCTATGTCTGTCAAAAACATATTTTGAATCAGATGAATGCACACATTCAAAGCCAGTTTTTAAATTCCTTCTTAAAATAAAATCAAATCAATTTTACTTCTTAAGGTATTCCCAAGTTGTCATCCCTTTTTAGAGGCTTATTTTATATAAGAAATTTATATAGCATTATTCAAAAGCAGTCATATAGATTTCAGGTCTATTTGATGCAGCAGAGTTTATAACTTTGGGAGACTAGGTGTCCACCAATGGATGGCCATTTAGTGTCCCCTGGGAAGGTTTTAGCTCATCCTTGATCTTCACACACTGACTCCAGGGTCACTGATGCTTCTGAAATTGACACATCAAGGCCCGAGATATATTATAGCTAAAGTCTTTATGCTGGGACTAGCCACTGACACCTCAGTGTGACCACAATACCCGAGAGTGGGTTTAGAAAGAGCTTCATGAGAATACCAGAAGGGTAGACTGAGCCCTACTGAAGGGTGTGGGGAAAGGCACTATCTTAAGGAAAGACCCTTTCCCCATCATGGATTTGTTCATTATAGCCAAGTATTATTGACAATTATCACTTGTCAGACATCATTTCTGATTCCAAAAACACTTGGTGACTCAGCATATGCCAGCCCTGGGGACAGCCGAGGATTTAGATGACAGCTAGGGTGGTCTTTTACTTTGGCCTCTTATGAGTTTGGGGTGCTAGAAATATAGCCCCCTCCACCATCTCCTGCTTCTCTTGTCTCTGAGGGTTCTCTCCACATGGTTTTTCTGAGAGGCAGCCCTGCCTTTAGGATTCTGGAGACCGGGACTTAACATCTGATTCCACAGTTTTCTAGCTGTGTGACCTAAGGAAATCACCTAACTTCTTTAAACCTGTAAGGATAAATTAGATATCATCATGTGTGTGAAGGTTTGGTCCTTATTAGGTATTCAGTAGTGTTTGGATTAATTTCATTAGCATGGTGAATGAATTTTAATTTCAGAAGCCTCTATTTTTTTTATCTGCCTTCTTTAACAGAGCATAGCATTTGACAAGCATTGATTGACATTTTTCTGTGTATGGATCTCTGTGTTAGGCATTGTGAGAATTGCAGAGTTGAACTAGAAATGTCCTTATGCTTCTTTAGATACTTCAAAGCAGGCATCGTTATGGGCTCTGGTGACTGACACATCTGGTTGATGGAGATGCAAGAGCCATAGGGATGGATACTTAGCTTATCACAGGGAGATTTTATTCAGTAGAGTCTTGGTATTTGCAGATGTTAGCATTCATCGTTTTGACGATCCATGACCCACATAAATCCCAGGATCTGTATAGTCATTTATAATCTAGCTGAGGTGCAAATATGAATCTCATGATACCATGAAGTGGCATTACTCTTTCATACTCATTGTTAGTAAGCAGTCAAGTTTTCAATGGGGTAGGATGTTCCTTGTGGCATGTACCAGAAAGAAAGCCAACTGGTTGCTAGTGGTGGTAAAGAAAAGAGAAAATGAAGGGATTTCACAAGTGATTGTTCTTCCAGTTTTTGATCGGTAAAACAACCAAATAATGAATTTGGTGGTAGTTTTGATCTACTATATCAATGAGTTGAACCAAATTTTGTGTAGAAATGAGAAAACAATTCAAGATATTGGTACAGCAAAAGCTAAAATTTGTAGCTATGAGAGAAACGAATAAAATTTAAAGCCACATTTTTGACAATGAAGAGAGAATAGGAAGGGGCTAGTTGATCTTTTTGCTGAAATTCTTCCTAGAGAGTTACTTTTCCTTGGAAAGTTGTACCAGTTACTTTCACCATCCTGTTGGCCCTCAGGGAGAATTGCTCCCTCTTAAATGATGATACGGAATAGTGGGCAACAGAATCTTGCTTTAATACCACTCCCCACCCCCTCATCAGGAGCACTGCTAGGTTGAAGCTGGATGAAATTTTATTAAAGGATTTATGATGGAAGACTGGAAATGAATGATGCCTGGCTCTCTATTTGATCTCACAAGGGATAGCTGACTTGTCTTCAAGCTTGCAGATACCTAGCAGAGGTCTTCCAGTCTGGTTCCCAAACCACCTTCATCTGGCCCAGTTCATCTTTCCACTCCACTTGGAATGCCCCCGCGAGTATTAGATTCTTCACATCCAGGCCTAAGAGACCGAGGTTCAGAAAGGATTTCTGTTTTTACGAATCTAAGGTTTGCCTATTCTAGTTTTCTATTATAGAATATTTCTCTTTCTTGGTGTCTTAAACCAAGAATACCTGTTCTCTACACGGGATAGCCTTGTATTTACCTTCAGGAATAGGGCTTTGTTGGTGGGGCAAATTTCATTATAATGTAGTCATATTAACATAGGGGTTTCTTTGAACACTGGAAAACTTATTTTATTATTTTTATTATGACCCAGTGCCTCTTATCACCCACTCCTTGGAGGCTGTGCCCATATCTGGGGCTTCCCACTGTGTCAACTCTGTCAACATAGCACTACCTTCATGTTCCCCTTAAACTCTAGATGTTCAGAAAAATGTTAGTGATCAATTTGAAATTTTTATGGGAGAGACAGAGGAGTGAGTTTATATCATAATTCCCCAGAAAAATGTAAAACTATACACTAGACTTTTCTGTTTCTCAGAGACCCTTCTTGGATGGTGGACTGTTCTCTGGGGATGAGAAAATGGGGGGGGGGGTAGGATTCCCTTTGCTCCTTTTCAACCATGTTTGGCCTGGCTCCTCTCTTTATAATTTCTTACCTTTTTACTATGAAGAATTTATCATTAGCATACCTGAACAGATTACAGGGGTTTGCAATGCAGATGGGAGGTTCCATCATTCTTAGAAAGCAGTGGGAATTAAAATAAGTTCGGGGAGAAGGTTTTCTTGTTCTGTGATCATGATATGAACTGTAGTTTATGGAAAGTTTACTACTTGTTAGGCACTCTGTTAAATGATTTTCATGGAGATATTTTTCCAGTCATTGCTCACAGATATATTAGATGCTTTTATTATTCCCTTCTTATTGAAGATAGATTTAACTTGTCCAGTGGCAGAGTGTGAATGGGAATTCCAGAATTCTAGCTTTTTCTGCTGAACACCTTACTGTATGGCCTTTTATATACCAATGAGTTTCATACCATACATTGGAATCACTAAAGATCCAAATAGGTCATTTAAAATTTTTTAGTTATATTTTATATTCATTTACAACCAAAAATATATGCATTGGGGCAGTATTTCCTAAACTTCCCATGTTGTTTGTTGTTCTCTTGAACAACAAGGCTCACGTGGAATGCAAATTAAATTGTCCCATAGAGAATCTGATTCAGTAGGGGTCTGAGTTACCAATTTCTTAAGAGTTTATTTTAAGGAGTTACTTCAGATGATTCTTGTCTTTGGGCAAGTTTCAGAATTTTCACTCATAAGTGTCCCTGGTTCTTATTGTATTAGGAGCCCTCTGATACTTGTACTGTCTCAACAGCTGTTGCCCCCTCCCCTAGTCTTGACTTTTCTTTTCCCCTGATCCTTTGTTGCTAGGACCCATTTTGAGTTAACTTTTGTGTTTGGTACAAGGAACTGTAGATTGAATTTCATCTTTTTGCTTTTGGATATCTAATTTCCCCAGCACCATTTATTTATACAGTGATCCCTTCTCCTCTAAATTGCTTTTTATTTTGTTACAAAGCTTTATTTTATTGAGATAAAATTTACACACTATAGAGTTCACCCATTTAAAGTATATGTTTCCATAGTTTTAGTGTATTTATAGTTACCCAGCTATCACCACAATCAATTTTAGAACTTTTTTTTTGATTCAAAAAGATATTCCCTTCCCATTAAGCAGTCACGTCATGCTACCTACTCCCCTAAGCCATAGGCAAACACTAATCTCTCTGTCTCTTTAGATCTGCCTATTCTACACATTTCATATAAATGGAATTATACAATCTGTGATTTCTTTTGTGATTGATTTCTTTCACTTAGCATAATGTTTTCAAGTTCATCCAAGTAGTACCATGTGTCTGTACTTTATTCTTTTTGGTAGCCAAATGATATTTCATCATATGGATAGACCACATTTCTTTCTTTCCTTTTCTTAAAAAAATATATTTATTTATTTTAGAGAGATTGAGAGTGCATAAACAGGGGAGGGGCAGAGATAGAGGGAAGGAGAGAAAATCTCAAGCAGACTCCCTGCTCAATACAGAGCCTGATGTGGGGCTCGATTCCATGACTCTGACCTGACCTGAGCTGACAGGACCTGACATGACCTGACTGGAAATCAAGAGTCAGTTGCTCGGGGCACCTGGGTGGCTCAGTGGGTTAGGGCCTCTGCCTTCAGCTCAGGTCATGATCCCAGGGTCCTGGGATCGAGCCCCGCATCGGGCTCTCTGTTCAGCGGAGAGCCTGCATCCCCCTCTCTCTCTGCCCCCTCTTCACCTACTTGTGATCTCTGTCTGTCAAATGAACAAATAAAATATTAAAAAAAAAAAAAAAGAGTCAGTTGCTCAACCAACTGAGCCACCCTGGTGCCCCTAACCTATTTCTTTATCCATTTATTACTTGATGGATATTTGAGTCTCTACATTTTGACTATTTTGAATAATACTGTTATGAACTTTTTTTCTACAAGTTTTTGCATTGGGTGTATCTTTTCATTTTTCTTGGATACATATCTAGGAGTGGAATTGCTGGGTCATTTGTAATTTTATGTTGAAATAATTTGAAGAACTGTCAAACTGTTTTCCAAAACAGCTGCACCATTTTACATTCCCACTGGCAATGTATGAGGCTTCCAATGTTTTCTCTTCGTTGCCAAGACTTGTTATTGTCTGTCTTTTTTATTATGTCATCCTGGAGGGTGTAAAGTGGTATATCATTGTGGGTTTGATTTGAATTTCCCTCCTGACTAAAGATATTGAACATCTTTCCATGTACTTATTGGCCATTTGCATGTGTTCTTTGGGGAAATGTCTATTTAGATCTCTTGCCAATTTTTAAATTGAGTTATTTGTCTTTTTATTTTTGAGTTGTAAGTTTTCTTTATGTATTCTGTGTTGTGGTGAGTCTATAGAAGTGGAATGGACTTCTCACCCAAAATTTAATGCGGATGTCAATACTAATAACATCACACGTGCACTGAGAGGGTGTGGAAAGCTTTATTACTCACGTAACTAGTCTTTTTAGGGGGCAAGAAGGCAGCCACTTCCTTCCCCTACCAAACAAGTCTACATCTGGTTTGGGAGAGTAGGGAAAGGGATTGACATGTCTTCTATTGTAGTTGGGGTAGAGCCGGGGGTGGGGGTGTTCTTGTGAACATGTCAGAGCTTTTATTACTTGAACTCTTGACAGTGCCAAAGGAGGGAGCACCTGGCTTTTTTTTTTTTTTTTTAAATCATCATGTCCAATGTGTGGCAGAAAGAAGAAGGGTAGGCTTTGAGAACTGTCCAACATCAAACATGGAATCACTCTTTAACCTTCTGGATACAAGTCCCTTATTGGATAAATGATTTACAGGTTTTCTTCCATTCTGTGGGTTATCTTTTCAGTTTCTTGATGATGCTATCTCGAGCAGAGAAGTTTTCAATTTTGATGAAGCCCAGCTTTTGTTCTTTTCCAGCTGTGTCTTCTTACATGATTCTAAGAAACCATTGCCTTAGATTTATTCCTATTTTTTTCTTCTGAGAAATGTATACTTTTAGCTTTTACCTTTAGGTATGTGATCAATTTTAAGTTATTTTTTCATGAGGATATTTCTCACTTAGATGATGTTGTACCTTTGTCAGAATTTGGTTGTTCGTATAGGTTCTTTTTTTTTTTTTTAATTTCTATTCTATTTTCTTGATCTATTTGTCTATATGGCAATATCACCTTGTTTTGAGTATTGTAGCTTTAGAAAAAGTCTTGAAATTTGATAGCATTACCCCTACAGCTTTGTTCTTTTTTGAAGTTGTTTTATCTATTCTAGGTCCTTAGCATTTTATGTAAAATTTGAAATTGGCTTGTTAATTTCTGTTAAAAAATATGTTGCTGGTAGGTTGACTGGAATTGCATGAATTCATAGATCAGTTTTGGGGAGAATCTGTACCTTAACAACAAAAATAAAGTATTCCAACCTATGTACGTAGTACATTTCCCTAGTTTTTAAGTCTTTAATTTATCTCAGCAGTGTTTTATAATTTTTGCTATATAGGTCTTATTCACTGGGGGCAGATTTATTATTAAGTAGTTGATATTTTGTATGCTATTGTAAATAATATTTTTTTGTTTTAATTTCTGAGTGTTCATTGCCGGAATATAGAAATTAGACTGATTTTGTATATTGATTTTATATTCCGTAACCTTGCTAAACTCAGTTCTAGTAGCTTTGTTACAGATTCCATTAGATATTTTTTTGTAAAGATGATCGTATTATTTGTGAGCAAAGATAATTATATTTCTTTCTTTCCATTATGTATGGCTTTTCTTTTTCTTAATGTAATGTACTAACATGGTCTTCCAATATGATGTTGAATAGAAGTGGTAAGAGTAGAGCACCTGGGTGGCTCAGTTGGTTAAGCATCTGCCTTCAGCTCAGGTCATGATCTCAGGGTCATGGCATCCGAGTCCTGCATCAGGTTCCCTACTCAGCAAGGAGTCTGCTTCTTTCTCTCCCTCTATGTTCCCTTCCATCCCCTCTCATGTTTGCTCTCTCCCTTTCAAATAAATAAATAGATACATAATATTTTTTAAAAAAGAAGTAGACATTATTATTTTGCTACTGATCTTAGGGAGAAAGTATTCAGTCTGTCATGATTAGGTATATTAGCTATAGGTTTTTGAAATGGAGTTGAAGGCATTCCCTTCTTTCCTACTTTGCTGAGAGTTTTTAATGAGGAATAGATGTAGAATTTTGTCAAGTCCTTTTTTCAGTGTCTTTTGAGATCATCATTTTTTAAAGTATGTTAATGTGATAAATTACATTAACCCATCCTTGCATATTAACCCACATTTGAATTCATGGAATAAAACCCTTTTATCATTATATTTGGTTTCATAGGGGTCATTACAAGGTGCCACAAACTGGGAGACTTGAAACAACAGAAATGTATTCTCTCCACAGTCCTTGAGGTTAGAAGTCTGAAAGCAAGATATCCACGGACATGCTGTCCCTGAATTTTCTAGGGAGTATCTTTCTTTGCCTCCTCCTAGCTTTTTGTGCTTGCAGGCAGTCCTTGACTTGTTGATACATCACTTCAGTCTTGCCTCCATTGTAACAAGGAGTTTTCCCTGTGTTTTTTCTGTCTGTGTGTTCAACTTTCCTTTTATATAGGCACCAGTCATTGGATGAAGGCCGCCCTAATCCATTATGACCTCATCTCAACTTGGTTACATCTGTATAGACCTTATTTCTAGATAAGGTCACATTCACAGGGTTAGAACTTGAACCTATCTTTTCAGGGGATGCAATTCTACTCGTTGAGCTCATGATGTGCTCCTTTTCAAAAAAAGATGTTATTGGAAGAAATTTGCTAAAATTTTGTTTAGAATTTTGCATTTGTCTTCATGAGGGATATTATTCAATTTTTTTGGAAGATTTTTTATTTATTCATTTGAGAGAGAGAGAGAGCAAGCAAGAGCACTAGCAGTGGGGAAAGGCAGAGAGAGAGGGAGAAGCAGACTCCTTGCTGAGCAAGGAGTCTGACTCAAGACTGGATCCTATGACCCCAGGATCATGACCTGAGCGGAAGGTGAGGTTTAACCAACTGAGCCACCCAGGCGCCCCATTCATAGTTTTTTAAAATACTATTTTGTTGGTGTTGGTGTTGTTTTGCTATCAAGGCAATGCTAGACTTAGAGAATGGGTTGTGGAGTATTCCCTCCTCTTCTAATTACTGCAATCAATTGTGCAGCATTGGTAATATTTCTTCCTTCAGTATTTGGCAGAATGCTTCAGTGAAGCCATTTGGCCATGGAAGTTTCTTCCTGTAAAGGTTTTTATACTACAGATTCATTTGCTTTATAGATATTGGGACATTTAGTTTACCCATGTCTTCTTGAGTGGACTTGGTTGTATGTGTCTTCCAAGGACTTTTTTCCATGGAAGTGGACAGTGGAAGGATTGTCCATTTCATCTTAATTGTTGAATTTATTGGAATAAGATTATTTTTAGCATTTTCTTATTATCTTTTTAATATCTATGGAATCCATAGTGATTCTTGCTATTGGTGATTTATGCTTTATTTTTCTTTTTTTCTACTGACTAGTCTGGCTAAAAGTATCAATTTTATTAGTCTCTTTAAAGGACTGTATTTTAGTTACATTGATTGGCTCTAGTGTTTTTCTGTTTTCAAATTCATCAGTGCCATTATGATCATTATTGTTTCTTTTCCTCTCTTTTATGTATATTTATTTGTTTGTTTATTTATTTATTGAATTTTTAAATTTATTTTCTTTTTTTAATTTTATTTTTTCAGTGTTCCAAATCATTTATTTATTTATTTATTTATTTTCTTAAGTTGGAGGCTGAGGTCATTGATTTGATTTGATACCTTATTCTTTTCTAATTCAGATGTTTAGTGCTATAGATTTCCCTCTCAGTACTGCTTTATCAGCATAAAATACCATACATTTGACATTTTGTGTTTCTATTTTCATTCAATTAAAAACACTTTCTAAAATCTCTTTTGATTTCTTCTTTGATACAGAGGGTATTTAGAAATATGTTGTATAGTTTCCAAATATTTAGAGATTTTTAAAAAGATCTTTCAGTTATTGGTCTACTTTCATTCCGTTTGTTGGAAGAACGTACTTTTATGACTTGAATCATTTAACTGGTATTGGGACTTTTTTTGTGGCTCAGAATGTGGTCCGTCCTGGTCAGTCTTTCACGTGCACTTAAAAAGTGTGTGTATTGGGGCGCCTGGGTGGCTCAGTGGGTTAAAGCCTCTGCCTTTGGCTTGGGTCATGATCCCAGGGTCCTGGGATCAAGCCCCGCATCGGACTCTCTGCTCAGCAAGAAGCCTGCTTCCTCCTCTCTCTCTCTGCCTGCCTCTCTGCCTACTTGTAATCTCTGCCTGTCAAATAAATAAAATCTTAAAAAAAAAAAGTTTGTGTATTGCCCATTGTTGGGTAGCATGTTCCATAAATGCTAATTATGTCAAGTTGTTTGGTGTTATTTTGAAGTTATCTATCATCCACATAGAGTATTAAAACATTCAACTATATATGTGGATTTGTCTATTAGTCCTTGTAATTCTATCAGTTTTCCCTTCATGTATTTTGACTTTTCTGTTGTCAAGTACATAAACATTTAGGATTGTTATGTACTCTTGAAGAGTTGATTCTCTTTTTCCTCAGGGTTTCATTTTGAATAGTTACTGCTGCTATGTCATTGCAGTTTCTTCTTCAATACCTAATTGCCATTAGTCCCATCCAATGTATTTTTTTTTAATCTCAAACATTATAGTTTTCATTTCTAGAAATTTGATCTGGATTTCATTAATATTATCCATGTCTCTATTAAACTTTGGAATATGGAATGGTTATAATAATTATTCTGATGTCCTTGTCTGCTAATTCTAACACCTATGTCAATTATGGATGGTTTCAGTTTGTTGGTTTATTTTATCTTATGTGTCTTATTTGCCTGCTTCTTTGCATGTCTGGTAATTTTTGTTTGGAGGCCAGGCATCACTAATCTTTCCTTTTTGGGTGTTGGATATTATATACCTATAAATATTCTTGAATTATGCTGTGGGAATCAGCTAAGTTACTTAGAGTCAGTTTGATCCTTTCAGGTTTTGATTTCAAGATTTGTTTGGTAGGACAGAGCAGTGTTTATTCTAGATATAATTATTCTCCAGTACTGAGCCAAGACTCTTCTGAGTACTCTCTATCTACTGTTCCATGAATTCTGAGGTGTTTAAGTCTTATTGGTGGGAATGGGCATTATTTTTTCCCTTGTGAGGACTAAGTAGTATTTCCTCTGTCCTTTTTGCTAGTTCATTCCTTGAGGTGATTTCCTCATACAGATGCACTGATTTGCTGAATACTTGAGAAAGAGCTCTGCAGATTTTCAGATCTCACTGTACAGAGAACTCTCTAGATCTCTCCTTTCTGGAATTGTATTTTGTAAGCAGTAGTTACTCAGGTCCACCTGAACTCTCAGCTCCTTCTCCTCAACTCAGTAGGTGAGGGAAGTTCTGCTTGGATTTTCCCTTTCTGCATCACAGCTAGAAACTTTCTCCAAGGAGTGAACTGGGGCAACCATAGGGTTTACTTCCTTTGTTTCCTGTCTATCATGGACTACTGTCCTACTGTTGCCTAATATCCAGTGTCTTGAAACTGTTGTTTTATGTATTTTTGTCTTTTCTTGTTGTTTTAGTCAATATGGTAAATCTGGTCTCTGTTCATTTTGGTTGGAAGCAGAAGTTCCCATATAAAAAATTTTGCATATGTATGTATATGTGCATTTTTTTCTGGAGAGAGTTTTTATAACTTTCATAAGATTTTCTAAAGAGTATATAGCCCTCTATAAGAGGAAGAAACATTTATTTATGGTAGTAATTATGTACTTTTTATTTTGTTATATATATTTTATTTTTAAAATATTTTATTTAAATTCAGTTAACTAATATACATTGTATTATTAGTTTCAGAGGCAGAGTTCAGTGGTTCATCGGTTGCATGTAACATCCAGTGCTCATTACAGCCTTAAATTTTATTTATTTACCTCTTTTTATAAATCTGTATATTCCTTCACATATTTCTAAATTTTTATAAGTTTAAATTTTCAACAAATTATAAATAGTGACATGCTAAAAATAAGTCCTTTATATCACTCTTTTAAATATATCCAGTGGGTTCTAATATCATAGCAAATTATTACCCATGATTCTCCATTTTAAAAATGGTGAGCAAGATTTTCTTCAACAGTTGAAAATTTCACCTTACTCTTTTTGCTCTTAGAATTTACTCTTTCCCATTCCCTTGCTCTCATAGAATGTTATCCTAATGTGATATATTTTATGCTTGAGAGTCTTTTTATTACTCTGCTGTGTCTGAGGTCTGCCAGACCGCCCCCAGGTTTGATGATTTGCTAGGAAGGCTCACAGGACACAGCCTATTGTCATATCCACAAGTAGGATTTATTTCAGTGAGAGCCTACAAAGCAAAATCAGCAAAGGGAAAAACACATGTGGAGAAGTCCAGAAGAAATGGGGAGCCAGCTTCCAAGAGTCTTCTTTCTGTAGAATCACACTGGGTGTAATTAATTCTTTCAACAATGAGTTGTGACAACACATGTGAAATATTATCAACCAGGGAAGCTCATTAGAGACTCAACACCCAAAGTTTTAATTGTGGGCTGGTCATGTAGCTACCATCTTTCTAGCGCACACCATAATTCCAGATTCCCAGAAGGAAAACAGATTTTCAGTAGAAACCATTTTAGTCCTTCCCTACATTAAAAAAAAAAAAAAAATGGAAACTACCTGACTTGAAAAAGGATGTGTTACATTAGAGGTTGGCAATCTTTTTCTGTGAAAGGCCACAGACTGAATATTATAGGTCTTGTGTGACAGACGGTCTTTGTCTCAGCTACTCAGGTCTGTGGTGGCATGAAAGCCACTATGGACAATATATACATAAATGAGTGTGGTAGTGTTCTGAGAGGTACAAGGTTGGGTTTGCCTACACACTCTAGTTAGCTGACCCCTATGTCACACAAGTTTAGAATCTATTTCCTTTTGCAACCGCAACACCAATTTATCACAAACTGGCTAGAAAAGCAAGCCCAGAAAATTCAGTGGCACATAATGATGGTCTATTTTGACATTAATGAAAAGATGAGCTGTGTCTGCTGGAAAGGTGGGAGTCAATGGCTAATGACTTGATATCTGATTTTTCCCTGTCATGGAGATTGTTCACTGTATTTTAAATAGGTTATTTGGTGTCCTGGTGATTTTTATACATGAGCAAATCACCATCTGGAGTTTGGGAAAGAGTGAGAAATGCACTTACTTTGATAAAGTGTGAGAAGGGCAGTAGTGTATGAAAAGGGAAAGAACCCAACCCTCCATCACAACCTTGGTCTCATGCCTGTCACTTTAACAAAGAGCACATTGGAAGGTGGGGCAGAATCTGGAGTGATTCTTTTAAATTCCACATACCCACTGATGATTCTTCCATGATTCCAGGGGTGCTTGAGTTTGAATCCCTTTAGATTCAGAGAACATTCTTTCTGTTTCCCAGTGATTTAGTCAATTATAGCACCCACTTGTGAGCCTCTCCCCTAGGCATTTCCTTGGTAGTGGTTATTCTTGCAGTCATAATGTGTGTGTCATCTCAGTTCCTGAATGTCCCCCAAGACTTGTACCTACAGATGCTACAGCCTCCTCTTCAGACTAATTCAACCAACACCTGAAACTTATCACTGATACTTGCTTTCAACAAAAATATCCACCGTATGATATTCACCTATAATTTTGAGAAATGTTGGTAAAAATTTGGGAAATTTTAGAAAATCACAGGGAAAGGAAATTGCTCGTGCTTCTGCCAACTCAACCTTGCTGTGCCTCAGTTTCTTCATTTATAAAGTGGGAATAATACTAGTGCCTATGTCAGAGGGTGGCTACAAGGACGAAATCATAATTTCCAGTATTATCTTGGTTCTCTTCTTTCCCCACTCACCTTTCTTCCTCACCCCCATTCCTCCAAGATTTCTTTCCTGGGAGCAATGAGTTTTTATTCTTCTCTTTAGCTCTCCTTTATAGAAGCTTGGGGGCAGCTGACGCCCACATCAAAAGGAGACTTAGCTCCTCTGATGAAAACTGTCTGCCTAAGGGGAATTCTGGACTAGTGGTTGGGAGAATAATGTTCTGTCCATCTGTTGCCCTGGATATCAATGGCCTCCTTATGTGAGTCTTAAAGTCTGACGCTGTCAGGATGACCTGCTTGTTCTGGGAGGTGGGCCTCTGGATGGGAATTTCTTACCTCAAACACAATAATATGATCCAGGAATGTTACCTCGGGTGATGGATTGGAAGGAAGCCAGATTTTGTTCATTTTTAAAGAAGAAACATGAACTCATCTCAGATGCTCCCTGAACCTGGGACAGATATTTGGCACAAAGTGATCACTCACTGAATATTGACTAAATGAAACAACTGAGCATTTAGACTTACCCGTCTTACTTCTTTCTCAAAACTGATGAAAGTCTAAGGAACTCTGTTAGAATGGGACTCCTGAGGGGTTTATTTCCTCCACGATAGAGGCAGAGCAGAGTAGTGGTGGAGATATGGACTCTCTTGCCAGAGTGTTGCAATTCTATATGAGGCTACCCATACCTGGGGACTCAGTTTTCTCATCTTTAAAATAGGAATAATTATAACGCCTATCTCATAGGGTTGTTGTGAGAATTAAATGAATTAATACACAGGAGGTATTTGGAACGGTGCTTGGCACACAGTAAACACTCTATAGATGTTAGGTATTGTTAGTATTCATTCCATGGACACTTCTAAATTGACTGCCAACCATGGAACGAGGCTAGCTACTGGGAAGTATGGAGATAAAGACAGAGTTCTGGGTCACAAAGCATCTAGGGTCTCCTATGGCAGGCTGAGAAGTGGAGAGCGGTAAGTACCGGGATAAAGGTTCTGCTAAAGCTGTGCACGGTACACTGGGAAAGCACAGAAGTGAATCTGCAATCAGATAGTGACTCTCCAGTGTTAGCAAAAGCAGGTGACTGCCCCTCTGTGAATCTCTTAGATTTACAGAAATGTTCCATATAGCAGATGATGACCTAACAATCATATCCATTTTTTCCCAAGTCCACCTAGCCTACCAAGTATTGTAAAATAAAAGAAAACATTATTTTTGAAATACTGACCTTGGAGCTGTCAATGAGGTAGAATTTCAGGGATATGAAGAAAAAAGTAGAGAATCAAACTAAAAGAGCAGTTTATGGAACATTTTTTTTTCCTAAGGGAAATGGTAGAAATTCTTGTCTCAACATATAAAGGTTTTGGTAAAAATCAAAGGTCACAGAAATATTAAGTGCCTGGGGAGTTAGAGAAAGTGTCTTAGGGAAAATTGTTTGCACCAGGTCTTGAAGGGTGAATTGGAGCATAACAGATGGGAAGGGCCACTTCCAGAAGAGGAGCAAGCATGTACTATGGCCTGGAGTCATGGGAGATCAAGTGGCTGCAGGGGAGGGATTGTGACAGCAAGTGGTTAGCAATATTTGGAAAAAGGAGGGTTGAAGATATTTCATGAAGGGTCTCATATACATCCTTAAAGAGCTCAAAGTGCAAGCTAGAATGATGAGAAGCATAAGAAAGGGAGAGGTTTGATCACTCTTGAAATTTGGGAAGATTCTTCTGTCGATGATGGATTGAAATCACAAAATGGGAGATGGTCGCGATGGTCAAAGTAAGGCTCGTGAGGTCTACAGAAGGCAAGTGCTGTGGAACCTGATGAATTGTTGGGTCTGATGCTACAGAAGGCAAACAGGGTGACTCTCTGCTGTTTTAGGACACTGTGGATTTGTATGGCACATCTCAGCTTCCTGGTCCGTTAGAGACTTTACCTGCTGCTGGAGAAGCTCCGTTAGACCATGGAGGTAGTACATCTTTTTTTCAGAGTAAGAAACAGCTTCTTCCAGGTAAAGGGACTTGTTCAAGGTCACAGAGTCAAGCAGTTGCGGCACAGGAAAAATGGGAATGATTATCTGGAGCCCCACTCCGGTGCCTTTGCCACATGTACATACAGTTCTTCACAGTTCCTTCCTTCCTTCATCATCCCAAAAGGCATGAACCTATAATCCTGAATTTCGACACCCAAACCCTTTTCATGTCATTTTGTCTTTCCTCCTTGTCCCTTGTCATTCCCAGTCTTCCTTCCTTCCTGATCCCTTTTATAAACTCTTCAGTTTCCAATACTCTAGGTCTTCTGGTCATGATCTCAAAGCCCTGAAAATTTCTGACCTAGTAGAACTCATTTTATCCTCAATGTGGTGTCCCATCTTCATTTTTAAGGTCAGGGCATATAGCCTGTGTATTCCTTTGATTACTTTTCAAAGTCACTCTCTGTGTATCATCCATCCTTCTTTCCATAATTGTCTACTTTTTCAAAAGCCAAGCCCTATAAAAGTATTACATTAATAACCACCTTTAAGAGTAATTAAAGGTAAAAGATTTATAATAGGTATTTATGTCCCATTGCTCCTAAAAGATTTTTTCCTCTTTTGCATCTCCGCCCTTCATTTCTCATTCCTCTAATATAATCTCAGTAGCCAAGTGATAAATTTGCTCCATTATTGCCACTCGGGTCCCCTTGGCTCCTTCCCTTCTGTTGTTACACTACTCAGCTGGTTCCTTGGAGCCCCCTTGTCTGTGAACAGATCAACTCTGATGACCCTTAGCATTTGCTCTCAGAAGTGTTGCTGATTTAGTTGTCAAATACCAAAAGGAAAGTTAGCTATCATTAAACCCAAAGCCTTACAGGTGGGAAAACAAAGAGACCAGGAGAGAAAGTGACTCTCCAAGGACATATGGCATTTGGTTGTTGGGGAGAGCTGTGTCCCAGGTCTGTTGCTCTCATTCTGGACTTTTCCCACTGTTTCACCTTGCCCTCTGCTCTGCAAAGAAAATATTAACTTATGTGGCTCGAGGGCAATCACAAGAAGTGGAAGGTATAGTTTCTGACTTCACAGTCTAGCTCAGTGACAAGTTTAAAATGCAGCAAGTTAAAGGACAAGGCCAATTTTCCATTTGTGAGAACCTGCTGGATGGTCAGAGAATAGACCCAAGTGTGAAGGATAGACAGGTTCAGAGATGCTGACCCCAGACTCCAGGATCAGCATGACATAGGTTTGGATCCAGATCTGCTGCTTACCAAATGAGTAAACTTGACATGCCCCCCGAATGTCACTGAGCTTCAAGTTGATTGTAGTGTTGAAGACAAGAAGTAACAGGTATTCTGGGACTTAGTTGGCACTCAATAAATGGCAAGCTGGAGAGGCTTCCTTCGTGGGGAGGATGGAACAAGTACAGAGGGCTCAATTACGAAGGACAGAGGAACACAATCATCAGGTAGTGCCAAGGCCTGGAGCCAATGGAGGCTGAGAAGACATGGGTATAATGATGGGTCAGGTAGGATTCCAACCTGGTTGAATAGTAGGGTTTAGAAGAGGAGTCACGGAGCATGGCTACAAAGATAAGTACAGGTGGGAATGGGAAAGGACTGGAACCTTCCCAAAGAAGAGTTTGGAATCCAATCTATCAGTTCATATAATGTTTGAATTTGAGGTGCCCAAAAGACAACCTTGTGCCATGATCCCCCATCCGAGCTTTGTGTCACGCTGGAGTTTGATGCAAGTTTGATGGGTGTTTTGTGGTCAAATATGCTTGGAAACTTCCGGGTTAAACATAGCTAAACAAGGCTCTTCACTCAAAACTCCTTTTGGAAAGTTAGTATCTATTATAAATTGTCAAGAAAGAAAGAACTTTGCATTTCCAGAACTTATTTGATCACAGAACTATTTTTTTTCCCAAGCTAAATACCAATAAGATTTTGAGTATTATCCAGAGAAACAGGGTCAGTGCCTCCTGAATAGCTAACTCCCCTCCCTCTGGGGCCACGGAAAGGCTGGTCTTAGCTGCTTGGCCAGCTCTGGTTTGGTCACAATTACTCAGTGTGGAAGTGACGTCTGTCCCTCAGGGCTCCCAGAGATTTCACCTGGGACCCCCACTTCCTGGATCTTCTTAGTTCCTCATTTATTCATTTCGAGGATTGCTGTCAGTACCACAGACTGGGTGGCTTTGAGAACAAAAGTCCATTGTCTCACAGCTGTGCAGGGTGGAAGTCTGAGATAAAGATGGCAGCAGGGTTAGAGGGGAGGATTTTTAAAGGTCTCTTTCCTTGGCTTGTAGATTACTATCTTCTCTATGTCTCTGTGTACCATCTTCCCTTTCTGCATGTCTCTGTGTCCAAATTTCCCCTTTTTCTAAGGACACCTGTCCTCCTAGATAAGGGCCTACTCTAGCAACCTTACTTTCACTTGGTTATTTCTGTAAAGACCTCCAAATAAGGTCACACTCTAAGGGACTGGGAGTTAGGGCTTCGATATATGAGTTTTGAGGGGAACACACTCCAATCTGTAATACTTATTGACTTTATGCCCCACAGAAGGCCAAAAGGGTGTTTCCAAGTGGAGAAAGGCAAGAAAAGGTACGCAGCAGACTGGCTCTCGGCAGCCTGCTTACAAGCTACTGGGCTGCCAGATGGAGGTGGTGATGCTCAGTCCTTCCCAAATAGATGGTGAGTTCTCCTGTTTCAATGCCTTTGTTCCTGCACCCTGCATTCCTCGCCACCCCCAGGACACGCATGCACGCACTCATACGCAGGAGGGACTTGATTCATTCATCGTAGCACATTATAAAATACATGGCACGTGGCCTTTCCACTCTTAACGTTCAATTTACTTTCTCAGGGGCTATTTTCATAGTGATTACAGGTTCATGAGATAATTTCAGCCTTTACATCAATCAGCACAAGGTTTGCGCACAAAGCAATTTGACATTGGTCATGCCGTTTCTGCTCCTTCTGACAATTTGAGGAATGAAGCGAGGTAGGGATTGTGGCTCCCTGTTCTTGCTGGGGTCACTGAGTTTCAGGGAAGTAAAATATCCTCCCCTGGTGTTTGACCCGGGATGCTCAGGCACCCGTTTACGGTCATTCCATCCACGGCGCCATATTGCTTTCTGTGAAGTATCACCTTCCATGGGTCTGTATTCTGAGGCATCTGCCTTTTTATAATTTTCATCCTTCTGTCTTCTCTATCTCCCTCTGCCGACTGCCACCATGTCCCACAAAACATGCTCCTCCTTCCATCTCAATGCTTACAGCACAGTCCATGCTGGGAGCCATTCCAGTGTTCTTCCATTCCTCATTCTCTGTGGGACTGGATTTTAGGCAAGTCTAAAGCCTGGATGTGTGTGTGTGGGGGGGGGGGTGGAGGCCCTAGGAGATTGGTCTCAGTAACGGGCAGGGGTTCTGCACCTGGGGAGGCAAGGGGGTAGCTAAGTCCCTAGGAAAGTTGGGGGTATCTCAAAACAGATATGGGATGGAGGATGGGGTGGGGGCTCTCATCTCAATCAGTAATCCTGCCATTAGCAGATCCCATTGTTGGGATCTGGAATCCCAAGGGGGGACTGTGGCCCTTTAAGGTGGAGACCCCTGCTGAGGCACTTGCCCTGTATAGTGTTTGTAGGGTAGTCCTTGTACCCTGTCCTTAAATGGATGTGGATCCCACCCCGCCCCCGTCTGCTGGTGTCTTTCTGATGAGCCCATCTTCAGCCAGCTGGTCCCCTCCGGTGCCTTCTCTCCATCCCCAGTCTTACCATCTCGGTCCCGACTCCTCCATCTTTTTCCCTCCATCGGACTTGCCTTGCTTTGGTGCACGTGATCTCTGGGCCTCTGTGCTTCCCTATTCAGTTTGTTGTTGTTGTTGTTGTTCTCCTGTGGCCATTTCAGTGCAGGTGAATAAACGTGTCCTGTCCGTCGCCCCAGCTCCCTGTCAGCTCCAGCCACACTCAACCCGTCAAGCCACCTGCTCATCTCCTCCCACTCGTGCCTCATTTTTCTGGAGAGCTGCTGCCTCTCCATCAGAATCCAGCCTAAATACCCCGTCGGGGCAGCGGGGCTGACACTCTCCAGAAGGGGTGACTTGCTTCTCCTGAGTGAACACATCATCTCCCCGCACTTAATAGCCTGTTTACGTGACTGTCTCACTCTCTCAGGGCAGGGACTTGACGGCTCCACCTCATGTGACCTTAGCCTGGCAGAGTGTCGGAACTCTGTCAGCATTCCCAGAACCACTGACCTCTCTGTCGGGTTTTCTGCCGAGCGCCGGGTGTTTCTGACCTTAAAAACGCTCACTGCTGGAAAGATTACCCTGAAACACAATTGACCAGGTCATTTCTCTGCTTAAAAGCATGCATTACCGGCACCACGGAGACCAGTGCGGCTCGTGAAATGCCCCCAGCCTGGCAGGCTGGATCAACCGGTTCCTCCTCCCAGTGCCCAGAGTACTTCAGGCAGGCCTCCCCCCTCGCTCTCAACCCACCAGCCTCAATTTTCTGTTTTATATTCTTTCTCTGCCCAGACATTAAATTAGGCTTCGCATGGGGCCTAGAACCAAGCAGGTGCCAAAGAAGTTCACATGACTAAATTTCCAAAAAGCCCCATGGAGAGGAAGGGGGAACAAATAGATGTCCTGTTAGGGACTCAATGTTTGTGTCCCCCATCACTCATGTTGAAACCCTATCCCCAATTAATCGTATTAGGAGGTGGGGCCTTTGGGAGGTTATTGAGATTAGATGAAGTCAAGAATCCTGGGGGTGTAAGGTACAATATGGAGACTGTAGTTATCCATACATGATACCGGATACATAAAGTTGCTAAAAAGGGTAAATCTTAAGAGTTCTCACCACACACACTTGCAGGGTGGCTAGGTGAGTGATGGATGTTAGCCAGCCTTTCTGTGGTGATCATTTTGGAATATATACATGTATCAAATCACCATGTTGTATACCTCACAGTCACACGCCATTACATGTCCATGGCATCTCAGTAAAGCTGAAAAAAAATTTAAAAATGAAAAGAAATGGCTTATTTTGAGGTCAGTTTTAGAATATTTGAGAGATTAATTTTAAGAAATGGAGGGGATGGTATGAGAGATATGGTAAGAAAAGTGGAAGTACATAAAAATGACAGCATCTCAACACCTAAGTTTAAATTCTGAATCTGACATTCTGTGGGCTTGGGTCGATCACACCTCCTGAGACTCAGTCTCCAGATGTTAAGTGAGATTAAGGATTATTAATTAATTAATTAATAATTACATAAAGATATCTTGAGTGTTTACTCTGTGCAAGGAACTGTGTTAATTACTGGAAGAGGAGGGAATGCATTCATAAATCTAGATTACCCAGAATATTTTTCTTCCAAATATTAGATTCTGTGATGCTATGAACTCTCTTGGTTAACACTGCAGGGGAATTACGTAGCTTTTAGGAACTACAGTCAGTAACTAATTTTGTAGCAAACACACTCATTTTAATGTGCCACTAAGAAGATGTTTCCAACTTCTGGGATAAAGTCAGGTTCTCCTATGGAAATATACATGAAGTTGCTAAGAAATTATATTTCTAGTGACCCCTTGAGCTCTGCTCATGCATAGAATTGAGGAAATAAGAGGCTCTTTGATACAGGTACAGAAGGCTTACTGTGAGTGTATCTGGCGGCCCTTCATTCTGAAGGTTTTGGTGAGCTATTGAGAGCCTCTGATTAGGAGCATGGCTAGAAGCTCTGCTTTATAGCATTTCATTTGATGACTTATGCAGGCATTTCCAAGGCAAGAACCTGGCAAATATGCTCATAGCCTCGTGCCGAGAATGAGTAAAGAAGGAACACAGGGTTCATTAGCCATGATAAAACCATGAAGAGACCCACTTTTGTGTTTCCTTTGTTGAGGCTGGTGTCTCTGGAGGAGGCAGCTCTGCTGAGGGGTCCCCGGATGGATGCTTTCGCACTGGTACAGGCTAGGCCTTACCGTTCTTTACCGGGCTTGAGATTCCAGAGAAAAGGGACCACACCACTAACCACACTTTCAGCATCAAGGAAATTCACCTTCCACTTTAGGTTTAGACTCAGGGGCTATGAATTGAGCCCCTCTTAGCTGCTTGGGGCAGGACCACACTGTGTCATCCTTCCTTTCTCCAGGCTTTGCTCTCTTCATGTGTCAGTAAAGGATTTGGACTCCAGCTATGACAGTCCATATTTCCCTGTGGGAAGTGGGACTCAGGGTCCCTTAAAGACAACTGGCAGCCCCCAGACTCTGGGGAAAAACAGTCCTAAGTGAGGCAGCAAAATCCTCTTGGCTTTAGCTTCAACTCTCTAGGGAACTTTTGGAAAAAATCACCTCTTTCCTGGCCTCTGTTTCTATATGGTAAAGTAGGGAGTTTAGAAGATAGTTTCTTGAAGTACCATGCCTCAGTATAATTTTCAGTGGTTTGGGGGCTGGAAGAGCTTCAATGCTGCCTGAGAGAAATAGCGAACCTCCAGTTGGATAAAAGGAACAGTGGCCATTGCAACCCATCTTCAAACCAGCAGAAGGTCTTTCCTCTTTTTTATGCGGGAATTATGTTTGCCCATTGAGAAGCAAGTGGAGAAAGCAGAGCCTGGAATAAGCCAGAATGCAGAAGGAACTGGAGACACTAAATTCACAGTCCAATAACAATCTGCAGCTGAAAATAGGAGACCAATTCCCAAGACAAAAATCAGCAGAAAATCTTGACAATCGGATAATCTGTCGCTATGACAATTGAGTTTCAAGTCGCCTAATTGAGCACAGCCCTCTGTGGGAGTGGGTGACACACAGCAGCGGCATGAACAGCAATCACCCTGCTTTCTGTGCTCCGGGAAGCATTTTGAGCCCGTCAGCAAACCATCCATCTGCTCCGCTTCTTCCTTCCTGAAAAGTGCATCTGCAAGAAAGCCCAGGGCTGGAGGCCAGGAGAGATGTGCGCTCAAAGCTTCTAGGTTCCTTTGCACTTAGATGAGGGTCAGCGATTTCTAAAAAGAGCTTTTCGTTCTTCCTCAGAGTAGCCCTGGAAAAAAAGGCAAATGATTCTTAAAGCTTCCAGAGGTGCACATGTAAATGTTCTGCTGAAGTAAGCTACTTGTCCACCTTCCCTCGTTGCTCTGGGTGGGAAGGAGGCCTGTCATTCTCCCAGAGCCCTCTGAGGCAGTCTTGCAGACTCAAGACATTTAGAATTTCCACAGGTGCATGGATTTTCACAGGAAGAGTGAAGACACTTACTCAGAGGGTTATGAACCTTCCCTACCTTTCCCTTGGCCATTGACTCCATTCATTCACGAATGTTCTATTAGATGCTTATTATATATGACAAATACTACCCTCCCTGAGTTCACTTGCCATCCCTTTTAGAAGTTCCAGAAGAGCAATTATTTTGTCAGTTTTGTCCATGACTGAATATCAAGGGTCTATAAAAATACCGGGCCCAGGGTAGACTTCCACACATTTTTAGGAGGATCAGAACAAAGGGCTGAAAGTATTAAAATAAAGAGAGGATTTATCCCTCTCTTGAGGGGCCTGCTATAATAGTGAGGGAGTTAGAGTACGGGCAGACACTTTTCACAATGTAGGTAAGTTGTAAAATGGAGGTATGTGTGTGGGAGAGGTGAGGATTCTGGTCTTCCCTGGGAGTTCTAGACTTTCCCCAAGCGTTATGTTCAAGCCTGGGGACCGTTCATCAGGAGCATCCCTGACAACCCAGAGTAGGGATCGCCCTGCCTCTGGAAGGTCCTGGGGAGTATTATATGGTTGAAGACAGAAGGGAAGACTCCAGTAGAAGTGAAAACCACCTCAAACCTGCCCAGTTGTCAAGTAGAGGAGGGCAACAATTCTGTCCTGTGGCTCCAGTACATAGAACCTGGGGCAATTCTTGAAAGCATCAGGAAAGCATCAGTGTAAGTGAGACCTTTCTAGCAATCAGGTGTTCAAGGTATCGAGTTACTTTTCTGGAAGTTCAAGCCACAGCTGGACACGGGGTGGCAAGGATTCACGCACCCTGGAAGATGGAGCCTGAACAGAGATTTCAGACTCTGTTCCTTGGGCACTAGCTCTGTGGGGGCGCTGCCTGGCTACTGCATGGGAAGCCACAGGCTGAAGGGCTGGGCTGTGCTCTGGCATGTACTAGGGTTGAATAAGATTTTTTTCTTTCTTTCCTTCTTCCTTTCTTTTTTAAGAGGGAAAGAGCGAGAGAGCAAGCATGAATGTGAGTCGGGGGTGGAGAGAGAAAGAGAGAATCTCAAGCAGGTTCCTCACCCAGCGTAGAGCCAGATGTGGGGCTTGATCTCATGACCCTAAGATCATGACCTGAGCTAAAATCAAAGAGTTGGAGGCTTAATGGATTGAGTCACCCAGGAGGCCCCACCCCCCATTTTTTGAATAGGATTTCACTGCAGCCAAAGAGTCTCCTGATTTCTTTTATTTACTGCACCAGATGTCTGTGTGTTTCCTTCTAAATCCCATGACCCACGATGAGACTAACATTAAACAAGACCATGCTAACATTGTTTTTGCATTGGTTTATAGAATGTTAGAACTGGGAGAGAGCTTTCCTATAACCTCTAAAAGTGATTCTTATTAACCTTTTGGATGTCTTTGACCCATTAAAAATGTTCATGGAAGCTGTTTCCAGGAAAAGGCACATGTATCCTCACAACAAATGCTGTCTAAAAGGAGGTTCAGAGGGTTCGCATTTACTGTGAAGCCCATTGAAGGCCCCTTCAACAGTCTATGAAGGCCACACTGATTCCCTGGCTTAGTCCCACCCAAACTTTGCAGATGGGAAATGGAGGCTGGCAGGCAGCAGTGGGGGAGGCAAGTCCACAGAACCTGGAGCCGGAAGGTCTTTATCCAAGTCCACAATCTGCCTTCTAGATGTGCTCTAGGGTGCATTGGGATACTGGAGACGAACACTAGTTTTATACCGTGGTCCTACACAGTTTACAAGAATGCCTTTTCAGGCCTTCCTGAAATACACATAGGGGACCACAAGTGATAGGACAAGCAAGATGTAGAAACTAGATGGAAGAGAAGTTGCATGAGGGGGGAAGGTAGAAGCGACTTGGATAGAACAGAAACGCAGCTGTCTTGGTCCGTCTGTATCAGAACCACCAGTTGAGACCAGGCCAGGGCAGCATGGCAGAGCCATGGCATAAAGGCACCCAAATGGTACACCCAACTCTTCCTGGACTTCTAGACTTCCACCCTCATGTTACTATGGGACAGTTTATAGCCATGGTGAGGAAATGAAACCATGTGTCCTCAGTAGAGGTGAGTAGTGTGAGTGTAATTCTGATAGGTAGGAATCCTGATACCAGCAATTGGCAGTAGAAGGGGAGACACAGAGGGTTTGTAACACCAAAGAGCTTACCCTGGGTAGAACTTGCATTCTGCTTCCTTGGTTATGCCAAGGAAGAGAGAAGGGAGTAGAGAGGTTTCTATTGAGCTATGGTTTCTTAATCACTTCAGTGGCTACAGCAGCAGAGAACTGTCTGGAAAGGGGTCTGGGAGTTAATGGGGCAGCACATTTAAATACTATGGACCTTAATTTCTTTGGATAATCCAGATAATCACAATGCATTGCTTATGGTTGTATCGAAACGTTAAAGAATGTTATTTGGGGATATTTGTTGCTTGGGAAGCTTTGGGCAAAAGGAGGGGGCAAGGAGCATAGTTCTGCTTTGTCTTTAAAGTTGGGTGGCAAGGCTAGGGCCAGGCAGGATAGAATCTGGTGTTCAGGATACTTTTCTTGTAAATCACAGTTGAGCTTCTAGAGCGATATTTTGCCATTCTTTCTCTGCATACTATCTGGTATTGCATGGAGATTTTGAGATCTCATTTTGAATAAGGCTGATCAGGTTTCCAATTTCTGACTCTCATTAGTGGAGCAACTGGTGTGATGTCATTTAATTTCCTTAAATCACAGTTTCCTCTTGGGTATAAAACATCTCTGCTTCAAGAGAAATGCCCTCCCCTCCCCAACCCTCCCCTCTTCATTTAATGGGGTAACCCTCAGAGAAGGGGGCTTGTTCAGCACTCTCCCTCCCCTCCCTCCACCTCCCTGCTTTGTTGTTTTGTTACTTCTTTGGTTCTTCTTCTTCTTTTTTTTTTTTTCTTCTTTTTTCTTAATGGGAAATCTTCTATATATCAGGATTTGTCTTAAGCTGGTAGCCTTTTCTAGGAGGTTAATTCACATGTTTTATAATACCGTTATGGTTCTCAGCCCACAAGATCAAGACTCTTTTGCCAATAATCTCTTAGAATTGCATTCCTAGGTTTCTCTAGAAGATACTCTCACTAGCAGAATACTCCTTCTTCAGCTGCGTTTCCTCTCACACTTCCTGGAGACAGGTCATGGCCTTGGCCTGTTGGTGCCCTGGTATCCGTTTCTGATCAAAAGATCAAGTACTTGGTAGCAGGTTCCACTCTGGTGCCCTATTTCCTTCTTGTCCTGTCTGTCGTCCATCCCTCTCCAGCACGTCACTCTGCCTCCCCTCTGTCCTCCCTTCCACCATCCAAGATCCTCCAATAAGTCACAGCTCTGCATCAGCCCTAAATTGACTAAAGATGAGAGAGAAAGAAAGACTAAAGACTTATCAGGTTGGTGGTCTTTGGTTCCTGGTATGGTCACAGGTGGCTTTAGAGATGAGGTGACCTGCTCTGTCCACACTCCTATATCTTGTTTCTCCTCAAATGCTGTCATTGCCTTGAATAAAACCAGGTTTTGCCTGAAATGGAGTCCTTCTTCCTTCTGCCCCAGATTACCCTTATGGGTACAATAGAGAAACCTGGCTTAGGTATGAACATATTCTAATATCCAATTCACCGATAAGTCCAGTCATAATTGTAGTTTCTGATATAGGAAAGATGTTAGGGCTTGAAGCCGATGGCCAGGAAGGAATCCTTGAGACATCTTTGGTGCAAAAAGGTGATTTTATTAAAACACAGGGGCAGGACCTGTGGGCAGAATGAGCTGCCATGGGATCGTGAGGAGTGGCCCATTATATACTTTCAAGTTGGGAGGGGGTTAGGGATAGCATAAGTCTCTAAGGAATTTTGGAAGCAAGGTTTCCAGGATTTTGAGGGGGCTAGCTATTGTTGGGAAAATGTCATTTATTACTGTCTAATAAAACCTTAGTCATGAGACCTTTCAGATATATATTGGTGGGCCATGTTCTTGGGGAGTTTAGGGATAAAGAAAATTTCCAAAGGAGTTTTTATATATTAAAGTAGACTTACAGGATCCTGGCTGGGGGAGGAGGGCCAGGCTAGGATTGCCTTTTGTCCTTACCAAAGTATTAACATGAAGGCAGTTGAGTCCCTAGAGGAAGGTCACTCTACCTGTTTCAAGGACTTGTCGATGGGCTATAGGTAGTAAGGAAATTTAGTAGTTTTTCTTCTGCCTTTGTTTCCCACATCAGTTTCCAAGCCTTTACTTCTGTATTCTCATTCCCCCGAAACTAAAGAATAAAATATAGATGATAAAGATCTTGGTTGACTTTGGGTCAGTTTGTGCCAGTGGAAGTTTGTCTTTGCAGGAGGAGTAGAGAAAGCTTGGATCCCTCTCCTAAGGAAAATCTGCTGATTCTGGTGTGGTTTTTACTGCACAGTGGTAATTTCGGTGAGGGTGTGGCCCTCTCACATTGCTTTTCCATGCAATTTAGCAGGTGTTGACTTAAATACGATTCATTCATCTGACTGTCTCAGTAGAAACAACCTAGAAATATGTCCACACTGGCACTCTCCAGAGAAGGTGAGGGAGACGAGTGGCTGCACCGGCACAGTCGCTGGTAGTTTTAGGTCAGGAAGAAGTTGAGTGGGCCAGGGTTTTACTAACAACAGGATCCTTTGTGGTGCCCGGCTGCAGACTGGCACTCGGGATGGGCAAGGGGGATGCCTGGCAGCAGAGGCAGGAATGTGTGGGCATGATGAGGAGTCTAGAGCAGACAGGCCAAAAGGATCTGTGCGCAGGCACAGGCAAGGTTTTCTGCTGCAGAGCTGGCGTGGAGACGCATTTCCAGCAAGTAGATGGGTGTGGGGTTTGGCCTATGATAATGGGCTGCTTAAAGGGAAAGGATTGTTGGCCTCACAGACTCACACAGCTACTGAGGAAAACCCATTACAGTACCACTGTCATTAGTGGTACTGATTCATTCATCTGACTGTCTCAGTAGAAACAACCTAGAAATACATCCACATTGGCACTCTCCAGAGAAGGTCTCCAGGTTGTCCTTCATCCACAAGTGTAATCGGAAAACTAAGAATCACTAGATTTGAGCAAAACCCCATAGCATGAGAAAGGACCTAAGTGAGCAACAGAGCAAATTCAAGGTGCATAAGACACTTAAAAAAAAAAAAAAACAACACCAAACCAAACCTTATTTATTATCTTTAGATTTGAGAGCATACTGTGCTACTATAATACAAAAAGGCCAATGTAAAAAAAAAAATGAGGAGTCAGTAAATAATCAGACATAGGAAATTAAGAAGTATCACGCCAAAAGCAAAATGTCAGTGGGTGGCCTGAGTAAGGACATAGAGAAGATTAACTGATCACGAAGATAAAGTCTAGGATGTAGGATAAACAGAGGCGGAAGACATGAAGAGTGACTGAAGAAATGTGAAGGACAGATCCAAGGGTTTGACACCCATCCAACTGCAGCTCCAGAAAGAGAAAACAAAAAGAAAGGAAAATGAAGTCATTTGGGAAAAAAAAAAAAAAAAAAAGGGAAGCTCATTTTCTGAGTTGAGCAGTTGAATCTTCACATGGAAAGGTACATCGAAGGCTGAGCCAGATTAATCGAAAAAGATAGATCCTGGATTAATGAAAAATATATATTTCAGAAATCCCAGGATAGAGAGAAAATCTTATAGGCTCCAAGAGAGAAAAATACGTCGTCTACAAAGAAACAAGCATTATACCAACATAGACTGTTTTCATTATCAGCTTTGGGGGAATAGATGTAGAGCATTGTCTTTACAATTCTGAGAGAAAATGGTCTGAATCTAAAATTCTATATCCAGATGAACCATCAGTTAAATTAAAGCCAAAATACAGGATTTCAGAGTTTACCTTTCACACACCCTATATGAAAAAAATTACTTTAGGAGCTATTTTAGCAGAATAAAAAAGAAATCCACAAAAGAAGATGGTGGAGTACCAAAAAAGGGCATTATTGCATGGCCTGAGTGAATGAAGAAAGCTACAAAGAAATGAAAAGAGGTTTCATTAGACTTTTTTGCTTGGAATTCTCTTTTGTATGACATAGGACTTTTTTTTTCTTTATGAGTCCTGTTACATCACTGGGTTCTTTCTATCTTTGAATCAACCTATAGACTCAGTATGAAAGACCTACAAAATTTATAGATGAGGGTTTCAGTATTATGAACCTTGACAGAACATAAATAATACTTAACCGGTGTTAAAGTAATTGAGCAAGGAGTCTATCACACGGGGGTGGCCCTAATGTCTTGATAGCTTACGTCAACAAACCAAACCCAAGCCAGGATAGAACAGTCAGAGTCAAGGCACTGGAATCAAAAAGTGAAACCCAAGGACAGCCAATCACAATAGTCAGCTACGCTTTCCCAAATAAGGTGGCCGAGTAAGCTGTGGCCAATCAAATACTTTCCTGTCTTCACTTCTGTGTCTCCTCTGTGAAAACCTCTCCCTAGCTCTCCTATAGGTGGTACATTCTTAACCACTTTTGGCTTGGTGCTGCCCTTTTCTAATGGATAATTGCACAGAGAAACTCTTCAAAATTTTAATGTGCCTCGGTTTACATTTTAACACTAGGAGAAGCAAGAGGAAGAAGGGGGAGATGTTGAAGTTTGTGGAAATGTATAATGTTTATATAATATGTATAATGTTTATAAAATTGTTTATATCCCAATTTGATATTGGAAAACCAAACGTTTCTATTTAAAACGGACAAAACAGGGAAGAGGGGTTTAATGACATTAAAACGGACAAAACAGTGAAGAGGGGTTTAAAGAGGGGAAGAATTTTAAAACAAGCTATTAGTAGAGGCTGCCCATGGGGAGTGGGACTGGGGGTTGAGAAAATGGGGTCAATTTTACTTTTCATAGTCTTCTGATAACATAAAATTTATTTCGACAGAAAACAGTCTTTCCTTTGCTTTTTGTAAAATCTCAGACCATTGAGGTCTGCTAAATCCCAAGGTTTAAATTTCCCTGGGATTACTTCAATTCAGAGTGCTTTACATGACTTTCCCCTATGTGTACCCATCAGAAACCAATCTCTGGTTTTGTTTTTTGTTTGTTTGTTTGTTTTTGTTTTATTTATTTACGTTTTTTGCTCAATGAAGAGAAAACCTTGCTTGTCAGTCTTCACCCTAGAATGATTTACCTTCCTCATGGATGCATGTGGATGTTGTACAAACAAGTTTTTGCAAAATGAAATGCTTCTATTTCTAGTAGCTAAAATTCAAGATGAAAGGCTGGTCATAGAATTTCTAATATTGGGATAAAAATAATTGCAAAGCAGCCCCATGTAATTAAAGAGATTATCATGAACGTGACCGTGCTGGGAAAACAGCCGGTATCACAGTCCTCTCTTACTGAATTCGCATCGATTCTGCTCACTTTGCACATCCTTCAGGAAACAGGCTCCCCCCCAGGTTTGCTAGGCCCTCTCACACAGGCAAGATCACTCTTTTTTTTTTTTTTTTAAAGTGGATCATTTATTCAGGATGCCACACCAAAAAAAAAAAAAAAAAAGAAATGAGGAAAACTAATGAGTTATCTGTGTACTTTGCATACAGACTGGAAGATTAATCTTTGTTAACTGCTTGTTTAATGTTACAGCTAATAATTAGTTACCTTGTCGCCCTGGACCATCCATCATTTTATTGAACTTGTGGGGTTTCTGTTTTGTGGGTTTTTGGGTTTTTTTTTCCCACTTTCAAAGATGGTTGCTTGTGGACAAAAGACGCTTACCTGGATGGTTATTGAAAGAACTGTTGATGTTTGAGGAGTCAATTTTCACACACAATGTTTTTGTTCCTTCTGGCTTCAGCGAAGGCCTCTGCGAGTTCCAAGAAGGAAGGTGGAGCGACAAGCGCGTGGGTTTGGAAATCGGACGTGAGCCCAGACTTGGTGGTCGGCACCGTGTAGGTTATCCAGCAAGTGACATAACTTCGCTGGCGCTCAGTTTCTCCCTGTGTCAAATGAGGGGATTGTAGTAGAAGGCCTTGAAAAACAGCTCCAGTGCTCACACTTTGTATATGATGAGCCAGGAATAAGGGTTATTTTGGAAGCATTTTTCTTTTGACCAAAAAAAAAAAAAAAAGAAAGAAAGAAAAGAAAAGAAAGAACAGCTTGCAGGGAGCTGCCTTAACAATATTCGGTGGAATATTAGTTCTAATGTCTGCAGTATCTCCAATCGCAACTAAACATGCCTTTTTTTATCATCAAAAGTAGCTATAGAAACCATATCACCACATCGATAGCGTCTATTGTAAGAAGCTTGAACATTTTCAGGGCTTCGGGAGATGCTGACAAGGAGGGAGTAAACAATGGCTTTTGCTGTTACTGACTTCACTTTCAGTGGTCTGGCCATAGTGTCTGTGTCCTTTATTTTTTTATTTCTTTTTTTAAGATTTTATTTATTTATTTGACAGAGATCACAAGTAGGCAGAGAGGCAGGCAGAGAGAGAAGGGGAAGCAGGCTCCTTGCTGAGCAGAGAGCCCGATGTGGGGGGCTCGATCCCAGGACCCCGGGATCATGACCTGAACTGAAGGCAGAGGCTTTAACCCACTGAGCCACCCAGGCGCCCCTAATTTTTTTTTTAAATTTATTTTTTTTAAGAGCATCCGTGTCCTTTAAAAGTAGCAAGGGTTCCTGCAGTTTCTTCCTCGTGGATTAGAGATTCAGTGCAGGGAAGAGCATTCGGGGAATGAGCTGATGCCCGGGTCATGTTGATGCCTTTAATATTACGCAGACTTAGGCAAGGGATAGAAACCCTCTTCTTCAGTGTGGTCTTGGAAAGCAAAGGCAAAGCGAAACAAAGAGGCAAAATAGGAGGCTTCTTCTGGCTCCGTCGTCAGCCAGCTGGGTGTCTCCATGCCCCCAACTGTGAAACAGCTTAGATGGCACCCAACCATGGTTTAAAAAAATTTTTTTTGACCCAAATCTACAGTTTTTGGAGCCCCAATGTAAGGAACAGATAACAGTGGGGCTGCCAAGGGTGGCTCATTAGTGGGGAGCCCCGGACTCCTGCCTATAATCCTCATGCCGTTGCTGGTGCCTACCAGTGTCGCTTGAGGCCTTTTGGAGCAGCTAGGAGCCCAGTGTGAAATTTCGGGCTCAGAGGTCCTTCTATGCCAGCCCCAGACAGGCACTGACAGGGAAGCATGGAACAACAGTGAGGGTGGAGAGACTTCACTCTGACAATTCCTGCAGGAAGGAAGGAAAAGTTCTCCTGCTGCAAGCTGATTATCTAAAACCTCACATGCTACAAAACTGTGCACTAGAAAATCATGGGCAGGTCACTCCACCTTGTTATCATCCCACAAGAAAAAATAATACCAGTCATCATAAAAATGCTAATGCTGTGAAAAACACAAAAGCCCAGTTTAATGTCTAAAAAGTAAGGACATACTACAGTCTATACAGGATTATACTGGAAAGAGGAAGGAAGACCTTGGTGGAAGGGGGAGTAAGGAAGGGCTGGGCTGCCTCTTTCAGGAGACAAGAGCTGCAGGCACACGACCAGGCAGAATGCAGTGGGGAGCCCTCGAACTTCAGATCCTGTGACCAAACGTGCCTGGAGAAGAGGGTGCCTATGGGCATAGTGTGGCCCCGAGGACTGGGATTTTCCAAGGCTTGCTGCACACAGCTGTGTAGTGTCCTTGTGTTCAGCTGTACCACAAAACGATGCTGGGAGAAAAGTGCTGTGAATTGTAGCTTCTGCACTATTTTATATTATTCCCAACTTAATAATTGCTTATGAGCAAATTTGTGTCACATGTCGTGTGTTGCAGCAGATCACCCAAGTCCAAGAGGGTACATCTGTCTCCTGTAGGCCTGCCCCAGAATCAATGATGTACAAGAAAGAGGAGCCTGTATACTTCTGGTTCTTCAAGCCCCAAAACCCCACCTACATACCATGCCCTCCTGGTTTCAAAAAAAGGAACTGCAAACTCCAAGAGTTTCCTGGACAATTAATTGTTAGAGGCTGCCACCAGTGTGTGTTCCCCTGGCTTCCTCAGTAGGCTGTCATCTTTCTGGATCCAGGCCATCAATTCTTCCAATATGGTTTTGGGGATCATATTCCCGAACATTCTTGTTAGGTATTCATCATCCATCCTTCAATCCATCCATCCAACCACCATCTATCCTACCATCCATCCATCCATCCATCCAACCACCATCTATCCTACCAACCATCCATCCACCCATCCTTCCATCCATCCATCCAACCACCGTCTATCCAACCAACCTATCATCCATCCATCCATCCATCCATCCATTCATTCATTTTTTGGCCTTCGTACCCCAAAGTCATTCCCATGGGTGAAGAACTCCTTGCATCAGCCACTGTAGCCACAGAGAGCTGAGTCAACTTCCATCTTGCTCTCTGTTGGAAAAGGGTAGATACTCAGTTAGCAATGGAGCTCAGGAGATTTAGACAATTTAATACCTTCATTTCCCTACCTCTTCTCCAGTTTCTCCAGCTGCTATTTTGTGATAATAATAATAATTTAAAAAGTGATGTTTACTACAAAGGTTTGGGACTACAAAAGCAATATTTCTGCAGGTAATTGGTCAATAACATAATCCATTTCTCTTTGGAATCTTTCTTTTAAGTCTCCAGTGTCAAAGCCTGGCCAGCTGTGCTATGCTGACAACATAGAAAATATTCACCTTTATTGTCCATTCAGGAGTCATTGGCAAGAACCACACATGGGCTTCTGGTGACAGCAGAGTTTTAATTGCTTTATTGAACAGGTGAGTCTCCAGAAGGTGCAAGCAGAAAATGACTTTATTTTGCCCTTCCCCCCCCAATCCTGCTCTATCAGATATTAGTTCCTGGCCCTTGGACGGTTTTGCTGGCAGAGCCCATAGCGTTCAGTCATTCTCAGGTGCAAGTATTAAAAAGTCCAGTCCAATCTAAATCAAAACATACTTTGTTCATCCTATTCTATGCTTCTCCAGTCTCTCAGTGCAGGCTGACTGTAAAATTAATTGCACAAGGTGTGATGTGCACAACACAGTCTGTCCTACATCTTCCTCCAGTCTACTCTTCTGACCCTCCTTCTTTGCCCTTGTGCGACTTCTGTGCTTTTCAGGATTAGAGTTGAGAATAAGGAGAAAGGAGAAAGGGAACGGCCAATATGACTGACGTTATTGAACCCTGGGCCATTTACCTCTCTGCAACAGAGTCCCAGATGCTGACTTTTCCATGGGAATATTCAGAGACCCACTCCCATCCTCCCCATCCTGGATTCTCCGACCCAGGCAGTGTGCTCACAGACAGACTTCTTATGTCTCCTCAGCTATTCTCCAGTGGTTTACCTTGCAAAGCCTTTGTGTTCTGAGCCCTCTTTGCTCCTCCCTCAAGTTGTCTTGAGGGAGGTCCTTTCAAGATGGCGCACCGTGGGCAGTGGAACGGCTGCTCCCTTGCCCCTCCTCCAGCGAAAGTACAGATTGCGCTTATTGAAGAACTTCTCTCTCTGTTTTTGGGGCAGCTCCAATCCCCAGCCTCTGTACCGTACCAGACTTTAGGGGTCAGAAGCCAAGCTGCCCCAAGAATTCTTTCTATCAAGTTCCTCTTCAGTAGCAGCATAGTAGAAGCTATGAATTTCTGCTGCCCTGCAAACATCCAGCTCTGGGGTGAGCCTGATGTCAAAAAGTGAATCCACTGAAGATTTGCTTCTTACAGCCTCAGACTGGAGGGGGAGCAACCTCCCATGGGAAGGAGAGGCATAGTGGTCCAGTTCTGTAGGTTGACAATTCTCCTCAAAGAAACTCTCCCTCTGATCAATCTCTTTGAATTTCTCATTATTGCTGTCGTCGTTATTATTATTTGGCATAAGCTGGAGTTGTAGGATGGGATATGGGTTGTAGAACCAGTTTTGCTGTCTCTTGGAAAAATCTATAGACATAGGCCTTCTCTTTAAAATGTGTGAGCATTGGTCATTTTTCGTAACACTGGAACTTCGACAGAAACTCAAAGAAAAGTCCCATGTAATATATGTTTTACAAAGAATTGTAAAAAAAAGGTCAACATTTTATTTCAACATTAAATCCTTGTCGTCATGGGGAAAACTGCTGACCACAGGAATGTCAGTGAACACTTTGGTATAGAACTCTGAGGTATGTTAGCAGATCTAGATCTGGGCGAGGGGCTCTCAAGGCTTAGCATCACTGAGGGAGCTGGTTACAGCGGATCCTCTTCAGGACCATCCTCAGAGACTCTGAGTCAGTAGGTCTAGGATAGGACTCAAGAACCTGCCCGCTACATAAGCATCCCTCTCCCCTTCATTCTGGAATAGGTGGTCCTGGACCACACGTTTAAAAAACATCACTCCAGGCGATTCTGGTGCCCTCTAGCCCATGCTGGAGGCAGAGGTCCACGTTATTCTAATCCCACACCGAGGACAAAAGAGCAGACCAGGTGAAAAAACTGGTTCAGGTCTGACTCTTGTGAAGTTCTGCTCCTAGGAGCAGGCTCCTAGCCAGGTATCTATTGTGCGCCAGATGCTTTAAGGTCACCTAGAGCTTGCTTACAAATGAGAGCCAGAGTTCTGTCCAGAGCACGGGCCTGGGGACTGACCCCGCACTTACCTTGGACTGCATCTCTGCCCTCTGAGACGGTGGTAATTGTGGGTGAGGAGAGCACAGATGCACCGCCAGGATAAGATTCCAGGCCTGGCTCTTCCCCATCCAAAATTCCTTACATTTCTGGCAAAGGGTATTGTTTCCCTTTGGTTCCTTCCAACTACAATAGGATTTCTAAAATTTGTGATTTGGATTGTAGCAATTAATGTCATGGTGAAATACATGGTCTTTAAAAAAAAAAAACCAAACTGGCTAACTCCTTAAACTAAACTGAGTTTCCTTTCAGGTAAAAATCGATGAAGAAATATTTGAGTGCCAAAAATGTGACTCATAAAAATGATTGCCTATTATTTATACTAAAATTAGAAGTGGACTAATATTGTTATATTGAATTATATATTTATTTTATTATATTATGTAACTATATCTTATATTAAAAAAATCATTATTTTTTTTCTATTTTCTACCCAAAGCTCTCCCCAAGTGTGTCATAAGCTCATAACAAACAAAAGTATATCTAACTCCTGTACTTTCTTTTTCTATTGTGAAAAGCATTTTGTTTGCCTCCTATGAGCTATGGGAAGCTGTATGCTTAGAAATGAAAATAATCACCCTGGGATTCTAGTCATTATATAGTCATGAGACTGGGATTTGGAATCAAAGGCAGAGGGTTGTGCAGTTAGGTCTTCATGACATGACCCTAGGGAGATTCTCAAGTCAGAAGAAGAAAATAGAAGGGGATACTCAGAGGAAGAAAACACTCATTTGTATGTTTCTGATACAGCACAGTATTATTAGGCAGATGCTAATAACCCACAAAACTAGTAAGTAGCAAGCTAACAAGTCTTGAAAAATTAACAAGACAAAGGGAAAAATAAAGTGGAAAATAGCAAATATGGAAAGATAAAGAAAGGAATTAAAGACAAAACACCCTGTGGAAAAAATCCATAATAACTCTTGTCAATAATAAAATTCTCTCTGTAACTCCTATAACTCAACAACAACAACAACAACAAATGACCCAATTGAAAAATGACAAAGCACTTAAATAGACATTTCTCCAAAGAAGATACATAAATGGCCGATAAGCACATGAAAAGATGCTCAACATCATTAGTCATTATGGAAATGCAAATCAAAACCTCAGTGTAATAATACTCCAAACTTGTTGTGATGCTATTATAAAAAAAAAAAAAAACAACAGAAAATAACCAAATATCTTGACAAAGATATGGGGAAATTGGAAGCCTGTGCATTGCTAGAGGGGATATAAACTGGTGCAGTCATTGTGGAAAATGATAGAGTGATTCCTCACAAAATTAAACTGAATTTCCCTATGAGCTAGCAATTCTACTTCTGAGCTTATACCTAAGAGAAGTGAAAGCAGGATCTCAAACAGTTATTTGTATCCCTGTGTTCACAGCAGCATTATTCACGATAGCTAAAAGAAACAATTCAACTGTCCGTTGACAGATCAATGGATTAACAAAATGTGGTATGTGCATATGACGGAATATTATTCAGCCTCCAAAAGGAGGAAATGTTGATTCATGCTGTCACATGGATGAAACTTGAAGACAGTATGCTCAGTTAAATACAGCAGTCACAAAAAACAAATATTGTGTGCTTCTGCTTCATATAGTCAGGGTTATCCAGAGAAATAGAACCATATATGTTCACATGTATAAGAAATTTATTTTTAGTTGGCTTATGAGCCTGTAGAGGTTTGGCAAATCCAAAATCTGATGGGGGGAGCTGAAGACTCAGGAAATGGTTGTAGTTTGAATCCAAAGCCAGTCTGCTGGTAAACCAGCAACAACCAGTGTTGCAGATGAAGTCTGAAAGCAGTCTGCTGGAGAATTCCCTCTTGATCAGGGGAGATCATTCCTTCTGTTTGAGCCTTCAACTGATTGGATAAGGCCCATCCATATTATGGAGGACAATCTACTTTACTCAAAGTCGACCAGTTTAAATGGTGACTTAAATTTCATTTTAAAACAACCTCACAGACACATGAAGAATAATGTTTGACCAAATACATGGGCAGTGTGGCTCAGCCAAACTGACACATAAAATGAACCCTCACACACTTGTATGAGGTTCTCAGAGTAGTCAAATTTGTAGAGACAGAAGGTAGAATGGTGATTTCCAGGGGAAATCCAGGGGAGGGAGGCATGGGGAGTTAGTGTTTAATGAATACAGAGTTTCAGTCAGGGAAGATGAAAAGTTCTGGACATGGATGATGGTAATGGTTGTATGAGTGTGAATGTATTCAGTGTTGCAGACCTGTATATTTAAAATTGGTTAAAATGGTAAATTTTGTGCTATGTGCACTTTGTCACCAAAAAAAAAAAAAAAAAAAAGGGAATAAAAAGCTTTTGCTTACTGAGCACCTATTACATACATACCAGGAACTACGATATGCATTTTTCCTTATCTGCACAACTACCAACTGGAATAGTGTTATTGCCCCAATTTTCCTACTCTAGGACAGAGCCAGGTCAGTAGTCAGTCATTAGTGGAGTCTATTGGATCCAAGGTCATTCTCCCTCCAGTAAAAACACTTTCGTTTACCTCACTGCTATTTAAAAACCTTACAGTGTGCCGGCCCTTTCTAGGGAGGCCTGATAGGTGTTGGCTGGATGGGAAGATCCCAGAGGTCCAGGCCTCTTGAGCCTCAATGAGACTGGGTGTGAGATCTCTATTAATTTCACCAGGACCATGTTTCCCCAGAGTGAGACTTGATGAACTCCTATATCAGGGCCAATTAAGACTTTGTTGAAGGTCTAGAATTTTGGCCCAATCACACTCTTCCCAGAAATATGAATTTAATAGTTTCTGGGGCATTCTTAAGCACACTGAAGTTTCAGACTCACGGTACTAGAAGGCAGTGAAGGCTTTCCAGAACAAATGTGACCAGTGGAGGCAGCAATTAAACAGGCTAAAGGATGAGTGGATTCTTACCTGGGAATCCTACATTCTCATTGACTTTTATTTTAAAACTAGGGGTGTATTCTCACGGAGGGAATGATCTAAGGGGCAGTTGAAAATTTGGATGACAAAATTTCATTCTATTCCACCATATTTAATGTCTCTTTATTTAACCCTTGTACATATCACAAAGTGGAGTGAGACACAGCTCTGGACCTCTTGTGATTCTACTGAGTCTATTAAGAGGACAAGAAAATATACAATTAGCCATGTGAGAACTGTAGCAAGAATGGAGGTATGAGGGGATCACTGAGGAGGAGTTGACTAAGCCATTCCACGTGGGTGGGGACTCAGAAAACATCCCACTGAAGTGGACATTCCAGTGAAAGTGACTTAGAAGCATTCAGAAAATACTCCATTGAAACAATGACTTTGAAGATGAATATGATTTTGTCAAACGGAAAAAGGGAAAATTCCATTCCAAAAGGGGAAGACACAGGAGCCAGAGGCAGAGCGTGTTGTAGTTCACAAAGTGCTTTTCTGGACATTTCCTGAACTTTTACATAATCATAGCCTACAGGCTTATGAGCATATTTTAAAGATGACAAATAAGGCTTCTGTAGGTGAATTGCCAACAATAATTGGCAAATTGGGCGTTGGCAGTCTTGCTGTGTCGTGGTGCATACCAAAGAAGAACTGAGTTCTAGGGTGTGTCAATATTTCTAGTTGAGAACTTTCTAGAATAATACCTCTCTGAGGTGGGAAGAAGAGCTGGGGTGGCACCAAGAAATCTCCTTGGAGAAGTGCTCCTGAGATCATCTTTGTGAGAATTCTGTATATAGAGGAAAAAAGTAAAAACATGATTAATTATTATTGATAATTATTGATATTAATATTGATATTGATATTATTGATAATATTGATAATTAAACGTTGTGAGCACGGTGTAGTGTTTCCTGATCTGCTGGACCCAGGGACACCAGACACTGAGTCTGAACATTGATCTTTGTAAAAATTCTTTGGAGGGGCACATACCTTCCATATCATGAAGGCATGGGGAAATCAAAATCACTGCAGAAACTTCCTGACACTTGTCTGACTCTCACACATGAATTTCTAATCTAAACTGTCAGTCCCGCAATGCAGCCTTCCATCAGTTGCTGGAGAACCATAGATTAAATATAATTCAGTTGGGGGTGGGAAGAGCAGAGAAACCTGTCTTGGAGGATATGCTTATGTTTTAGAAGTATCACACAGAGACCTAAATGAGGCTTTTATCAGAGAAATAATTGTTTAAGGGGACGGAATGCTTTGAGAAAAAGTGATTCCTCCATTTCTCTGAACTGTGGAAAAATGAAGTGAGGGCGTTGGCACCTTTCCCTAAAAGGTCCCACTAATGTTAGCCTTCCTCTGGCTTGGTATGGGAAAAGGAGAACAGAATTTCACAGAAGGCTATTTTTCTGGTCAAAAGGAAACCTCAAGTTTGGTCTTTTGGGATAAGTAGGGGACGTTATTACATAGGAAATAACAAGGAATGTGAGGGGATACCACTGGTGTGTCTCAGCTCCGTTGAGGACAACATTTAAATTTGTCTTAAATTTGCTTGGTTTTCAATGTCAGTGTCTGATAAATGAACGCGTGCTGGAAGCCTTTTGCATATATCGGGAGAGGAGACTTAACAGGCAGGCTGTGACTGTGGATTCAGCTGTGAGGCATTTGTAGTAAAAGGAACATAAAGCAACTTCTTTCTGGCGATTCATTCCGAAGCAGAAATTCAAATGAGCATCAAGTAGTCTATTATATATTCCTGAATATATTTTGGGAGATGTTAAAATTTCTTATATCTTCTCTGTGGCAGTAACCAGCATTGAGCATGCTCTGAAAGTTCTGGAGAAGACCCCTGCAAAAACTATTTGATTGTGTTGTTCTCAGGTGGATCTTAGTTTGTGTCATTCAGAATCCCTTAAATTTCAAGATTGTTCCACCCTCCACATTTATGTGTAGGCTCTTGGGAATATCAGAAAGGAGATGCTTCCTTGCTCTAGCAGGTGCATTGTGTGTGAGTTTTATAGAGTTGTCTCAATGGGGCACCCTGAATGATCGCATATGCAAAGAAAAGGTCCAGGCTAGGGAGGTAAAAGTAGACTAAAGAGAGTCGAGTAGCAGTTCTTTTTCAACTTTCACCTTCTTAAATGACTGTAAAACTTTGCCTCCCGTCTTCTTTTCTTCCAGACTCCTCTCCACCCAGCTGCTGGAAAGATTTTTCCAGAACATGTCAATCTGATCAGACCACCACTTCCCCAGCTTAGAGAATTTTGATGACTTCTCATGTCCCTCCTTCCTCGGAGTGGGTGGTCCACAGCCTGCAGGGCACAGATCACCTGCCTTGTCCCCAAACTACATCTCCTCTCACTCCTCAGAAGTTATGCTTTGCAGGGGGAGGTAGGAGTAGGTCACTTGTAGGGCCCTTAACATCCCCATGTCTTTCACACCTCGAACTCTGTGGCCTGTCCCATTTTCTCTGTACTGGGATGTCTTTGTTGCCTTTGTTTGATAGATAAATCTCTACCTTTTCCTTTGAGCTCTGATGTAAGTTTCTTCAGTGCAGAGTACAGACCTTCTCTGGTTCACCCTGGGTCTGCAGAGGCGGGCCTACTACCTGTTCTGGAGCAAACCTAGAGAAGCATGTGTTGGATGGATGAGGTGTCACCTCTGTTAGGTCCACCTGCCACAGTTAGTCCTCTATGCTTCCACCCCACTTTGTACAAACTCTGTTAGCCCTTACCATCCACTGCAGATCTGCTTCCTATGAACGCTGAGCTCCTAAAGGGAAGGGGCACATGGAAGTGTCTATTTCTGGTGCCCATGTAGAGCTTGCCCCAAGATTGGGTTGGGGTAATGATAAATGAATAAGTGAACAAGACTTATCCAGAATGAGTAGTAGGCAAAATAGTAAAGCCAGTTACAGCTGATATTTTCCTACTTCCTGTGAGTAATCAGCTCCTTTGCCAGCCATTTTTCAAAAACCCTACACTCTTCCCAACAGGGTTTCTCTCTGATCTGCACTTTTCCCAAGCCCTCCATTTAATCATCAATAAAAGTTAAAAGATCTCTAATTTAACCCTACCTCCTTATTTTATGGATGAGAAAACCAATGTCCAGCAAAGGAGAGTGATTTACTCAAGTACAGTCTGGGAAATAATAGGACCCAGATCAGACCCTCCTTCTCCTGCCCATAGCCTGGGTCCTCTTCCTACACCTTGCCCAAAGTCACTGCTCTCCGGGGGGGCACCTGGGTGGCTCAGCGGGTTGGGTCTCTGCCTTCAGCTCAGGTCATGATCTCAGGGTCCTGGGATCGAGCCCCGCATCGGGCTCTCTGCTCGGCGGGAGGCCTGCTTCCCCCTCTCTCCCTGCCTGCTGCTCTGCCTGCTTGTGATCTCTCTCTCTCTCTCTGTCAAATAAATAAATAAATTAAAAAAAAAAGAGTCACTGCTGTCCGGCCACTCAGGTTCTGCAAGGGGCCAAGCTTCCCAAATTGGTAAAACACCCAAAGATACCTTTAGTTCAATATGCTTCATCTCCAAGGTAACACCTTCATTTTAATGGGGACCTTCCGTTTCTTAATATACAGGTGCCTACCTGGGTTCCTGGCAGATAGCAGATAGTCAATACATGTTCCTCAAATATAGAATAATGGCAGACTAGAGAGCTTGAGTTAAAAAAAGAGTGTGGGTGGGGTAGATTTTTGTAGGGAAGATGGGAAAGCTTTTAGCAATCATATTTGTCATCATAGCAAAGATAAGTTATAAAAAATGTACAATAGAAATTGTATTTTGCAAATCTGTGTTATCCTTCCTTGGATTCCAGTCAAGTATAGTGGTTAGAAAGGATGATTTCGGAGGCTTAGAAATCACACACACACACACACACACACAGACACACTCATTCACACTCTTACTCACTCACTTGCTCACTCACAACACAGAACATGAAGTTGGTTCCTTAAGTCCAGGTCATTTCTGACTCTGGGTTTGAACGTGACAGGCATCTCATGCTCCAGGAGCAACTTCATCCTCCTAGTGGCTTGGAAATGACATCGTACCTTCTGAACTCATCAGTCAATGAGAGAAACCTCATTTCCTTTTTCTACAACAGTAAAAAGCTAAAATTCAGACATTCCTCCTTAAGTTAATTTACTAAGATTCTGTAGATTTTTAGATGAACACGACTGAATCCATCCTTTCTAGGAGAAAAGATGATGATTTTAGGGAAGTTGCAATGACCTTCACCCTGAGCTCCAGACCTGTGCATACACCTGTTTGCTGTCATCTCCACTGGAGTAAACCACAGGAACATTATGCTCTGTACAAAAGCAACCTTATCATCTTTCTGTTCAAAGCTTTTCCATGTCCTGTGCTAATTATTCTGGAAATTGGGGCTACCCTCTACCAAGTTGCCCCCTTTACTTTCCTTTCTCCTTCTAAACAGTTCTGAGATTTTAGCAGTAACTCTTTTTCCTGATGCCTGCGTGCCACCCCTACTCCTCCTCTTTCAGGGCAGGCCAGTTTCCACCAGTCATGCCTCTGTCAACCCTGCCTCTTGACATCTCTCTGTCCATACCTCACCCCTCTCCCCACGGGGTCCTGAAGAAGCTTCACACCTGGACCAGAGCTTTAAGCTTGACCCTCTCTAATCTGGCCCCAGTGAGGCCATAGTGAATTCTCTAAAATGTCCATCTTGTCATGCCTGTGGCCTCTGTCAGGAACTCTTCAGGGGCTTCTTGTTGCCTGTGGGGCCCAATGCAGACTTGTTAACATGGCCCAGGTGGCCCTCAGGGGTGGGGCTGGAGCCCCCGTGGGGCCTCAGTCTCTTGCATCTTACAGATGTAGTGACTAAGATGCCATCCTTGCCTTTTAATGCTCTCCTTTGGCTGGTTGTACCTTTTCACTAAAAACCTACTAAGCGTTAACAGTTTTAGTTCAAATCAAAGACCTTTTCCTCTCTGAACTCTTTTCTGACATCATTCTGACATTCTTTGTGTCCCAGACCTGCTTGGGTCCGATTGAGATTATGCATGGAGAAAACTTCAGTGCGTTGAGTTCTTTACATGGATTTCTTCCTTCTCCAGGGCGAGAATCTTGTTTCCATCCTTAATATCAATGCCTCTCCCAGTGCCTGGCACAGCACAGGAGAACTAGGATGAATGGAGAAAGCATAGAGAACTAGGATGGGAGGCGAGATGATTCCAGAGTAGGGTGAGGTTGGCAGACTAGGGCCTGCCTTCTGGAGAGGGCAGCCCCTTCTCCGTTGTTCCATGGCTGGCTCTCAGGGCTGAGGATGGAAGTGAGAGCAAGTTCACAAGGATGGTGGCACCCTCTCCCCTCCAAGAAGGAAGGGGCTGAAACTTGGGTGCAGCAAGCAGTAACAAAGGGTCCTATTTGGAGGTCTTGGCTGCGTCTAGCCCACCCACGTAATTTATTTGGAAGAGCTATACCCAAGGGATTGTGGCAGGAGGGAGTGGGAAGGAAGAATTTGAATCCCTTCGGGTCGCGGCATTACCCTTCCAGCTCATCACAGACTCCACCTCTTCCTACTTGTGGGGTTGCCTGTCTCCCCAGGAATGTGCATTTTTGACTGGAGGCTACTTTTAGTACATATAGTACTTTTGTGTAAAATGTCAGATAAATTGCAAAACGGGTATTTCTTACCCAGGGTGGCCACAGTGCTGCTCCAGGGCAGGAGCAGAACAATGTCCAGTCCCCACGGTCCCCAACACCTACTCCTGCAAGGAAGCCTAGATTTGACGTCCCCTGTGACAGGCAGACTCTAAGACGTCCTTCAGTGGTCTCTACCTCCTGGTATTGACACTTGGTGTAATTCCCTCCTCTTGATTTTTTTCTAACCATAGAGTATGACAAAGGTGGTGGGATGGCACTTCAGTGATGAAGTTATAGACAATGGTAACTTCCATCTTCCTGTAGACTCTCCCCCATCTGGCTTGGATGAAGCGAGCTGCCATGTTGGTGAGGCTCATCTGGCAAAGGAAATGAAGGAAACATCTGGCCAGCAGCCAGCCCGAAAGAAAGGCCCTCAGGAACTGAATCCTATCAACAACCTTGTGAGTGAACTTGGCGGTAGATTCTTCCCCAGTCAAGCCTTCAGATAAGACCCCATTCATGGTCAAACATTGTGACTTAATCTCACGAGAGATGGTAAAGCAGAGGTACCAGCTAAGTCATGCCCAACTTTTGATCCACAGCAACTGTGAAATAATGTGCATTGTTCCAAGCTGCTAAGTTTAAGGTAATTTGTTACGTATCAGTAGATAATCAATACATTCATTTTAAACTTTCTGACTCTTTCTATGTAGCTCAGATCCCTGGGTCTTCTTGGACTTGATCCAGCCAGCACATGCCTTGTTTCCAACAGGAACATGAAAAAGCACATGTATTGTTTCTGTTTTCCAACATTATTCATGGGTGACAAAGAAGGAAGATGTGACAATCTGGCCCACCTTATGGACAGGGAGTTGAGAATAGGCTTGGGAACAGAACCATAAACATTGTCCATGTGATGCACTGTCTGCTTTGCTGGGATGACCAGAAACAAAATAATCTCAGACTTTGAGACTGTGGGCTTAGCTGTATCTGAATACACGAGGCATCTGCTGAGACCAGGAAGAGCCAACAAAAGATCAAGCAGGGCTTAGCAACTAACCATCACACAGTGGTCCATCTGCTAGGCAGAATTGCTGTGGCATGTTACAGTAGTTACAGTGAGAAAAATCACTCTTTGGACTTGATGTATGCTATCTTTCACATATATATATTTATATTTTACCGAAAGCAATCCAGGCATGATATTTAGCAATGCTACAAAACAGACTGTCAGCGGAATATCTTAGATGCGATACACTTTATCTTGGTACTGACAAGTAGCTCTCTGATTTTTTTTTTTTTTTTGAGGAGAAAAATTCAAGAAAACAATGAAGATTTCCTGTACAGCTGCAATATATGTATTTGAATGCCTTTAAAAGATTCACAGAATGTTTTTGCTTTCTAAGTGTTGAATCCTAAATAATATTTGTCCTATCCTTTGCTTTCATAGAATGTTAGTGTTGTAAAGGGACTTCGAGATTTTCTAATGGAAACTTCTCACGTTATAGTTGGGGAACCAAGGTCAGAGAATGGGAGTCTGGTTTTTCTCTGTATTGTAAAGCAGGTTAATGCAGAGAGAGGACAAGAAACAACTGGGGCATATCAAGCTTCTTGATTTAATCCTTATGACAACCTGGTAGGTACTATCATTATCCCCATATTTCAGATGGAAAAAGAAAAGTCTCAGGGAGGTTAAGTAAACTGTGCTATGCCACACAGCTCAGAAGAAACAGAGCTTACATTCAAATGCAACTCTTCTGGATCCCAGAGCCTCAGCCTTTAACCATGAAACCATACCACCTCCTGGCACAGAACTCCCAACTTTTGTTAAACACCCTTCTCCAAAAACCCAGCTGATATCTAGATAATATATATTTTTTTCTCACCAGAAGCCTTTGATAATAAGCTGGTTGTGTAAAAAAAAAAAAAAATAGGAAGGGAATTAAACTCATGTCTTGGAGTTACTTTCTTACTTTGATTCTTAGTTTCCAATTTGCATGTATCAGTTAGGTTTTTGCTTCATAGAAAATATTCCAAAACTTGGCAGCTTAACCCAAAAACCATGAATAGGGAGTGTGTAAAGGAAAAGAATCCCAGAAAGTGGAGCGCGGAGCCTCCCTGACCTTCCAAATGTCTCTATGTGGCTACTTATTAGACTTCTCCAACTTGACCCATGGACTTCCTACCCTGTCTCTTTAGCTCTTCAATGTGCTCAAAGTGAACTCATGGTGATCCGAATCCTTTATCTCAGAGAAGTGTGTCATCATCCACCCATTCCCGAAAGTCAGCAATCCTGTAAACATCTGGAGACTACCTTCACATTCATCTCTATGTCCTTTCCGTAACAAGCGGGAGTGGAGACTCGCTGTTATGTGCTGCCTTGACATCTGGTAGAATCAGGAGAGCCTCAGATGGCTTAGCTATTTGTTCTGCTTCCAGTTCTGTTCTTGCAGATAAGGTCCCCTCACTAAACAATGCTCTTTATCATGGGACCAGACTCAGCTCCTGCTTATCCCTGAATGACAGGTCTCATCTCTCTGCCAGCCCATGGAATTATTCAAACAAGCCCATTACATCCTCCCATGGGAACTCAGGGGGCACCTTACCCTACTGATACTAGAAAATCTGCCTCCCACACCCCCTGCTGGGGCAATCTGTTCCCAGGGGTGACCTCCATGTGCCCTTTATGGCATATGGTGGCCTTGTCCTGGGTTGTAAACATGTGACTAATAAAATGCTGTCTGTCTCATCTGTGGTCCGGGGTTAGCTGCTGTATTTGGTTGTTCCTACAAGTAGGGCAGAAATTCTCCCATCATGATGGGGTGAATGGGAGACAGTAAAACATAGGTTTTTGGAGTCTTTCCTCCAATGACCCCTCATCTCTGTGTCTCCTTCTCCATTCACTCAATCATTGCCTTTTTCCTGGCAGTGATCATCACTTTCCACTGGATCATTACAGAAGCTTATTAACTGGTCCCCTTTCCTGAATATCCTTCACTCCACTCTCCATACTGCAACCAGGTTATCCTTCTAAAATCCAAATTGAAGACATTATTTCTTTGCTTAAAGTCCACTAATGGCTTTCTCTAGCGGCCAGGGTAGAAATGAAATTCCTTAGTTGATCGTGGCTTTCCTGAAAGGTCTGACTTCGGCTTTCCTCTCTGGCCTCATGTTCTAGAACTCCACTGCCAACATGCTTTACCCCTGTGCTTCCTCTCCTGACCTTTGGGCCTCTCTGGTTCCAGACATGAGCTCTTCTTTGTGGTCAAGGCTCTTCCCTTCTCTACCGAAGTTTTGCAGGTCTTGGGATACTCCTCCAGGAAGCCTTCTCTGATCACCTTTCAGCAACTGGGGTGTTGAGTTCTGAAATCTAACACACCCATGCTTACTTCTTCTATAGTACGTGCTTATATTCTACTTATCTCCTTACTTGCCCTTCTTTCCTGACGGACTATAGCCTCCATTGCTGATGGCAGCTTCCGGAATGTAGAAGGCATTTAATACATAATGGTGAATTAATGAGTGAATGGAAGTTGAATAAGTTCCGGTGCCAATGAGTAGCTTGTTTTCATTCTCATGTGTGAGATGCAGCTTCTTATAAATGGGTTTTGTAAGAGGTTTAATGTTCTTTCTTTGCAAGTTTTTTTTTTCTTTATCATTTCATGTTCATATTAACCTGATTTCAGAAGAAACTGTTTAGCACAATTCTATTTTAAGAACATAAATTCATAGGGGCAGGAAATGAGAAATTGCTCTTTGAAATGCTCTTGGGAAATTTCAGTCTATGCCTTGTGTTGTTTAAAATAAAATAGCTCCAGACCAGGATATAGAATAGGAGGCAAAATGAAATCTTGCCCTATAACATTATTGCAGATAAAAAAAAAAAATCCCCTTGTAAAAAATGAACACCATAGGACCTCTAAATTGACTTGTTAAAGGGATTTCTTTTTTTAAATAAATATCTGGTGAGAAATGTTATAAGTTACCTAGAGAGATTCAGACAGGCGGAGGATGGATTCTCCGTTTCCGCAGCGACAAAGCCCTTGAAGGGAGAGTTCTAAACCAGAAAGGAGAGAAGAGGGCTGCCATGCACATTGGTGTCTCACCTTTCTCTTCTTTTCTAAGCCACCAGGTCATTTGGTGTGGTGGTGACATGATACGATTCTTCTTTCTGTATTTCTTTTGTTTGGGGTATGTGTCTATGGGAGGCAGATCTTCCCGATTGGAAGAGTTCGTCTTTTTGAGGTAAGGTGGCAAAGGTCAGGGTTAGGGTTAGCCTTTTCTATGATGAGTTCTCTCTACTCAAGCAGCTTGGATGAAGAAGAGATGTGAGTTCATTCTTGTTAAAGTGATTTGATAAGCAGCACTTCCTGTGGACAGGACCCTTCTAGCACTTTTTTTTTCTTTTTTCATTTAAAAAAAAATTTTTTTTAATAATGTATTTTTATCCCCAGAGGCACAGGTCTGTGAATCGCCAGGTTTACACATTTCACAGCACTCATCATAGCCCATACCCTCCCCAATGTCCATATCCCCACCACCCTCTCCCACCCCATTCCCCCCAGCAACCCTCAGTCTGTTTTTTGAGATTGAGTCTTTTATGGTTTGTCTCCCTCCCGATCCCATCTTCTTTCATTTTTTCTTTTCCTACCCCCACGTTGCATCTCCACTTCCTCATATCAGGGAAATCATATGATAGTTGTCTTTCTCCGATTGACTTATTTCGCTAAGCATAATACCCTCTAGTTCCGTCCACGCCGTTGCAAATGGCAAGATTTCAGTTCTTTTGATGGCTGCATGGTATTCCATTGTATATATATACACCACATCTTCTTTATCCATTCATCTGTTGATGGACATCCACTCATAACATCTTCATGACTATGATTCTCCCTATTTTACAGATGGGGAAGTTGAGACACAGAGAGGTTGAGTCATTTGTCCAAGGCTGCACAGCTAAGAAGATGACACATGGTGTTTGAGCCAGACAGACTGGCTGCAGAATCTAGGTGCTCCATCACGATAGTGGGGAAGGAAACTTTGTTATCTATTGGGGTTTAAATAATTGTCATTAATCTTGACAACACACGAGAGACCTCTTACTCTTATTTTATAGAAGAAAATATGGCTCAGAGGTCCAAGGAGAGGGTCTTCAGTGGTAGAGGTGGACTGTGATCTCAAGTGTGTCTCATTCTCAAACTCATGTACTGTCCTCTTGTGCTGCCACTGTGCAACCGTCCTGTGCCCCCTGGCCCCAAGGAAGAGCCCTTCCTTCCTTCCAGCATGACTGTGTAAGCAGTGACAATGTTTTGGATTTGCCTGGCATGTGTCCACCCCATCCCGGCTGATCCTCATGGATTCCTGAGACAGAAAGGGGACGTCTTGCTCCCTGTCTCACAGGTGAGCAAATCCTTGAATTGAAAAGGGAAGTGACTTGTTCAAGGTCAAACAAGGTGGAGACAAAAACAGCTGCATATTTTCTGACTTCAAGCCCAGTGCCGTGTCTGCTTTTTCACAGCTCCTTCAGAGCTGTTGAGTGACAGCTGAGTTGAGTGATCTTGAAAAGCTGGTAGATTGTTCGACAATTTGCTTTCGACAACATCTTGAGAGCTAAATTTGAGGGGAAGGTTCAGAAAGGTAACTTTGAGCTTCTTTGTTCAAAGGAAGGAACAGAGACACAAGTTTTCGGATCCTCAAGTCATTGACTTGCAGAAAAGGAGTCGATTTTGCTAAACTTTTCCAAAGTTGTAATCTAGCCAAGTCATTCTTAGTAATTCACTAACTCAGACTCCTCTCACCCTGCCTCACGCTGTGCGGGGAAATTAGGAAGGAGTATTGGAATTCTTATCTTTGGATTCTTCACTATCCCCAACACAATTTTGAAGGCTCTTATAATTTTGAAAGGCTGCCTTCTCAAATAGCAATAAACAGCCCGACTGAAGACAAATCCAACTGAATTGGCTCAAGAGCCGTAAATTATAAAGTGTGGGGAGGGGTGCAGTCCCATGGGAAATCCTTGGGTGCAGATCCTAGCCACTATAAATTGGCCCTTGGCTCCGTTTTGACATCCAGACATCCACTGTGAGCCTCAGGTCCAAATCTGCCCGACCGCCAAGCTCAAAACCAAATTAAAGCTTTGGAGCCATTGTTCCATTGCGTGGGCCAGTCTCTCTCTCAATATCATCTCTCAACCACCTTTTTACTCCTTAAGCCAGTCAGAAAACCCAGGTTGCACCTGCTGAGGGGTCTTGGTTCCAGAATGGCAAAACAGATTTAGACCGAAGGAAAGACGCTCTTCTTCTTCCATGGAGGGGTGGACCCAGATTCTGTATTGGGGAGCTAGAAGGAAACTCTCAAGGACAGCACCAAGTCCTCACTTTATGAAGGAGTTTGGGGCTCAGAGCAGAACAAGGCAGCATGGTGACAGAACAGAAGCAAGGGAGAGCTGAGTCTGAATTATGACTCGTGTTTACCCCGTGACTTTGGGCGACGGGTCCACTTAGTACCTCACTGTCACGTCTTAAGATGGAAATAAACGCGAATTTAAAGGAGGTAGCGTACAACGTTATATCTGTTTGTTTAGCTGTGTAAGGTCAGACAGAGGCTCTGTGGCAGCTCTGGAGCCTGAGTTGGGGTTGCTGGCTTTCCAGCCACGGCTTGTGGTACCCCGTGATGCACGCTGGAAAGCAGCCCTGTTCATTCTTTGCTACTTCTTGCCTTTGCAGTCGTAATCAAGCCATTTTCTCTCTTGGAGAACAGCTAAGCACGTATCAGTTTTTTGTTCTTTTTAGGCACCTCAGGTGAAGCCCAAGTTCTCACATGCAAATGAAGCCAGAACTCTTCCCCCTAAACGGTTGGCCTGTGGAGATGGTAGTCTCCAGGACAACCAGGCCTGAGAAAGCCTCCCAGCGCGCGTCTCAGGCAAATGCACCTGTTTTTAATTAGCATGAACAAAAACAATCCTGCCAGCAACAGGCAGAGCCCGATAGCATCAATTCTGGACTAGGTTAACCCTTCTGTGCTCCTTACGCCAAAAGGTTGGGGAAGAAGCGAGCTCAGCCGGGCTGTCCCCACCTTCCCTCCCAGCGCCTCCGCCCTACCCTTAGTGGGCAAGCTTGTCACCGGCCCCCGCTGAAAAAGCCTCCGCGCCCCATGCAATGCCCTCCCTGGAGCGTCCTGTGATTGCTGCACCTGGCCCCATGCCTGATCATTTACAAACCACCCTTGGCTTCATCTCCTTTTCTTCTCAACATGTGAGGTATTCTGTTTTTTGTTTGTTTGTTTGTTTGTTTGTACAGCCACAGAAACCCAGTTTACAAAGATCACGGGATTCCAGGTGGTTCTGAGAGCAAGAATGAGCAAAGCCGGGATCTGGGCTTGATGAATGAATTCTAACTCCAAGTCCTCATTTACGGCCCTGCTCTCTGAGCCTCTGCTGCCCCCTCCTCCCATTTGATAGTAAGGGTCAGGGGTTGATATCCAGGAAAGTGACCTGGTTTTGTTCCAGTGTCGGTGGACAGACACAATCATTTTTTTTTTGAGAAACACTCCCCTAGATGCCTTAGAATCACTTGGGGAACTTACAAAAACAGATGGGTCAGACCCCATCAGAGACCAATTATGTAGGAGTCTCAGAGTGGGCTCTGCTTCTGGTACTTTCTAAAATGCCTTGGAGGGTCTTAATCCATCGCTGGGGCTCAGATGCATTCTGATGACCCTTCTAACTCTGAGAAGCTCTGACTTTTGAGGTAGAGGAGAGGCACTGGCCCCAGGATGTTGGGAGGGACAGAGGTCTGAGACTCATTTCATCTTCAGAGCAGTAAATACTATTCTGTTTTGAACTCTGTGTTGGCACATTTCCCTGGTCCCTTACCTTGCGTTCAGCTAATCCATCAGCACGAAGTTAGGCAGGGTTTATGTTTGCTGTCCCATGTTCTTTTTCTTTCTAGTAAGACTCGAGCCATTTTTTATCAGGCAGGAACTGCAGGGCAAGGTTGATGAAGGGGCGTTCACCTCCTTTCAAGGTCATGAAAGCTTGGAGAATATAAGGAAAGCTATGCAGAGTCAGAACATGCAAGTGTAGATACATTCTTATGTAATTATTCTGTAATATACAATACATAGTACATCTGATACACTATATAATCATAGTGTAAGTGTACAAGCATATCTCATTGCATTTGGCTTTCCTGTACTTTGCAGATACTGTGTTTTTTTACAAGTTGGTTTGTGGCAATGCTGTTTTGAACCAATCTACTGGCAGCATTTTTCCAACAGTATTCGCTCATGCAATGTCTGTGTCCTACTTTAGTAATTCTCACAATATTTCCAACTTTTCCATAATTATTGTAGTTGTTACAGTGATCTGTGATCAGTGAGGATGAGTCGCTCAAAGCACTGAGGATGGTTAGAATTTTTTAGCAATAGGCTTTTTTAAAATTAAGGCATAAATATTGTTTTTTAAATTTTTTTATTTTTTAAATTTTTGTAAGATTTTATTTATTTATTTGACAGACAGAGATCACAAGCAGGCAGAGAGGCAGGCAGAGAGAAAGAGGGGGAAGCAGGCTTGCCGCTGAGCAGGGAGCCCGATGAGGGGCTCAATCCCAGGACCCTGAGATTATGACCTGAGCCGAAGGCAGAGGCTTTAACCCACTGAGCCACCTAGGCGCCCCTACATTGTTTATTTTTAGACACAATGCTATTGAATACTTAAGAAACTATAGTATAGTGTAAACATAATTTTTATATGCACTGGGAAACCAAAAAAATCTGTTTGACTTTCTTGTGATATTTGCTTTATTGTGGTGGTCTGGAACTGAAGCTCCACGTGTCTACACATACACATACATACACGCATTGTATGCATATGGCTCTGGGTGTCCTCAGAAGCTCCAAGGTCATTGGTCCTCAAACTTCAATAAGCAGGCATCAGAATCACTTGGAGGGTTCAGTCACACACAGATGCTTCTCAGACCCACCCCTAGGATTTCTGCTTCAGAAGGCCTAGGGTTGGGCCTGGAGTTTTGCATTTCTAACAAGTTCCAGGTGATGCTGGCATTGCAGATTGGAGGAGGACACTTTAAGAACTGATGCCGTCAGCAGCCTCTTTCCTAGTCTAACCCTCCTCTACCGTGGGTGTGTGAGTTCAGGTGCAAAGAGACATCACCCAGCAAGGTCATGGCAGAGCTGGCAACATCAAGTCCTCTCCATTTCAATCCAGTGCAGCTCCTTTCACCTGCCACAAGCCAGGGGAGTAAGACAAGATCTCTGCCACTGACTTAAAAATCCACGAATAGTGGGGCGCCTGGGTGGCTCAGTGGGTTAAAGCCTCTGCGTTCGGTTCAGGTCATGATCCCAGGATCCTGGGATCGAGCCCCGCATCGGGCTCTCTGCTCGGCAGGGAGCCTGCTTCCTCCTCTCTCTCTGCCTGCCTCTCTGCCTACTTGTGATCTCTGTCTGTCAAATAAATAAATAAAATCTTAAAAAAAAATCCACGAATAGTAATAATGACACTCAGAATGTGACCACTATCAAAAGAAGTTATGAATGTCATAGAAACATCTTTATAATTTAGGTTGGGGTGGAAAAAAGCACTCTGTGAGGGCTTGGGGAAAGCAACCGTGTTGAGCTTCTTTTCCTCTGGAAGGAAGCTTGGAGGGGAGGGAAAGAAGGACCTGAATGTCTAATCGTGTCCACACGCTGCTTACAGCTTCGAGTGTGTTTTGCTATTTAGTCTTGTGGACTTCTCACAACAATGGGTGATATGATACCAAATTTACACAAGAGGAAATCACATACTGTGTTCTTTCGAGGAGTGCACTATGGATAGAAAAAAAAAAAACAACAACCAAAAAACCTCTTTGTAATCTTGTTCTGGCTTCATGTTTGTATGCAAATGTGTCTCATTTACAGGGACAGCTGAGTACTTTAGTAAGTCATTACTGGATTTCCGATATTCCAAACAGAAGAGGCCATTCCGTTAGGCTTGCCTCCATGGGGGTGCGATGAACTGACCACAAGAGGGGGTGACAGGTGGGAACTGCTGGTCCACTGGGAGACCGTCCTTCTCTGTTGATCTTCTCTACTCCGGGCAGCCAGGGCACAAGTGGGCCAGAGATCGTAGTAAAAGGCACAGGAAGCAAATGTATCTGGTACAGGGTCCGCATGTTTGTTTCATGGGCCATGAGGTTGGGGACAGCCGTGGAAAGCCAGCTCTCCAGAGAAGGAGTAAGCAGAGCCTCTGTTTGAGGGATTGCAGTCAAAATCGGAGATAGTTGGTTTGGAGGAGAGAGGCCAGGAGGCAGATCAGAGCAAGGGAAATCCGCAACGCCGAAGGTGTGGCCTTTGTCGTCCATGATACGTGAGAGCAGCCCAGGGCTCTGTCCCCCTGGATTTGTCACCCTGGAAGGAAATTATTCTGTGCTTTGGTTTGGGGTTTTCTCTAGGTGTTGAGGACTGAGCCTGGCCTCTCACCATCAGAAAAATTGGGGAATAACAAAGAGAGCTCCTGGCCCCTGAGAGCCAGGACGCCAGGCTGCTTGTCCTGTTCTGCCCCAGACTCCCTGAGGGACTCCGGGCAGGCCAGACCGCCTCCAGAGCTTCAGGACCTCCACAGGTCTCTAAGGTCGAGCAGGGCGGCCCGGGGAGGAGTAATGGAGAGTGAAGGGGGCGCCCCAGGAACAGTGTGTGCGTCTGAATTCAGAGGACATTGCAGGCGACGGGAGCCTCTCTGCACCTTCTCCAGCCAGGTCAGTGTATCCGCGCAACTAGAAAGGGAGCAGACGTCGGCGTCAGCGAGGCGACTGTGAAAATCCCCTGCCACCTGTAAGCAGCCTATGCGATCTCGCTTATCTTCCTTTTTTTTCTCCCGCATGAGAGAAGACTGCAAAATGGAGATAGTAAGCACCTACTGTTTACAGCTGTTTCTAGGATTCGATGGAATAGGTAGACACACATGGTGCACAGTGCCCCACAGAAGACCACGTGTTCCCAGCCCCTGCTTGGGATGCTGAGCTGCTAGTCTCTGTGGTGGGACGCCCGGAGAACCTTCCGACACCTGCTACTGCTCTTCCTCTACCTGCTGGACTCTTTCTCTTACAGTTCCTAGACATCGGATTAGGGGACACGAATAAAGTGATGAGTCAGAAATATCTCCTGCCTTTTGGAAGCCCACAGTCTGACAGCATTGTTCCATCAGTGTCTAGAGCCAACTGTAGCAAAGGCTAAGAATAGACTAAGAAAATGCCCTGGGGGTTTAGAGCTAAATCCTGCCTGGGGTGTCAGACAAGCCTCCCTGGGGAAGCTGCCTTCAGGCCCAGAGGATTTGGACTTGCCTGGGTTTGGACTTGACTGATGAAGGCATTCCAGGGGGGAGAATGCACATCTGTTCAGAAATCACGTCTACTCATAGCCTCCTGAGCGCACCCCTGGGTTATATGTGGTCTGCTCTGCCTCCATTGTGATGATCCCATCCTAATCATCCCGGATTTCAAGTGCTTCAGCTGGGCCCCTTTTTGCACATGGCATTCAGTTCAAGTCACTTAGAGAAGCCGAGACATAGGTCAGTGGCATTACACAGATCTTGTTTATTTCTTTGCTGCCGGGGCTCTTTGGTTAGTTAATTATTGCCGGGGGAGGAGCCCATGGAGAGAAGTTAGGGTCACCAAAGAGGGCTGGGTTTCGGACCAGCTCTCCAGGTGCCCTTCCATGAGGCAGGTGGGTGCTGGGTGGCATGGGGACGACACACGTGCTCCTGGTTAGAGAGTCTCCACTCTGGTTTCCTCCTTACCTCTCTGGGGTCTTCAACAATCTACTTTGGGAGTCTTCACGTAGCTCGTGTGTCCATGAGTTCACTCAACAGGCATTTACCGAGTACCTGCCAGAATCACACCATCTGTTTAACAGGATGTAGTCCCTGCCTCCATAGAACTCACAGTCTGGAGGAAAAAAGAGAAAAAGAAATAATCCTAAAACTGTGAAAACAGCGATTGAGAGATGCCCGTGTTGCTCTGAGTGTCCAGGAGGGGGCGCCTAACCCGGCCTAACAGGGCAGTGGACGAGGGGAGGCTCGGAGGCGCCTCCTGGCCCCGGGTCGGTTCACCTGCATCTCCTCTCGCCATCCTGGCTGCGCGCACGCCTGGGTTAGGCTTTGTTAGGTCTCACAGCCCACGGGATGGCACTGCGTCCTCCTGCCTCCTCCTGGGCCCGCTTCCTCCTTCCTCCGCCCGGAGCCTTGATTTTTCTCAGCTGTAAAAAGTCCACGCTGAGCACCGGTGTTGACCCCTGTGACCCTGGTTTCTTTGAAACCGTCATTTGGATCATTATTTTGCTCTTAGGAAAACAGCTGCGTGATTTCCGTAGGAAAGGGATTTTTTTTCCTCAAAATGTCGCTTCTGCGTCCTAGTGAGAAGCTGGCCCTGAGGTGGCTCCTGACCATGCACGCGGTCCTCTGTCACTTAGTCTTCGGTGAGGGGCACACTGGTCTTCAGAAGTCGAATTAGGGAGAGAACGAAGGGATCCGATTCCAGAGGAATCGCACCTTGTGAGGGCTGTGGGCGGTCTATTTAAAAATGATGAATTAAATTTAATGAATATCCCCTCACTAGATTTCTATCCCTATTAAGTATTTTGCAAGATTTTTATTACTTGCTAAGAATCTAAGTTATTTCCTCTCATTTTTCTTGCAAAGGATGAGTTCAATATTTCAGCCGCTCTCATTTATTGTTAATTCTCTTTTCCCACTCATTTATTAGAAGACCCATTTTTCTCTGTGGTTTATCTTTTTCTCCCCTAAAGTGTTTATATAAAATCCTTTCTAGCTCTTTTACCACTTAAAAAAATTAGCCATCCTTTTTTATTACCCGAATCTTTCTGGTTTGGCCTTTAGCTGAGCAATAATCAAATTCTTTCCTTTATTCTCCTCCTTTTTCATGACTAAACTTCTTTAAACTTATAATTTTCTAACTCCCTCTGCTAAAGCTATAATGACAGTTTCTATTTTTACTCTGGATGGGGTGGGGCCGAGATTCCATTCAATTTAATGGAAACTTTCATTAGCGCCTATTAACGGATGTATGTGAAGTGACTGGCACAGTGCCAGGCATACAGTAAGCGCTCGGGTTTTGCCCGTGTGGTTATTGTTATTTCCAGGCACTGTGCTTGTTGACCCTCGGTTATAAAGATGATTCAGAAATGGTCCATGTCTCTGCTTAAATCCGGCGGTGACTCTCCATCACCTCCCTGGGAAGTTCAAGTCCTTGAGGAGGAACCCAAGGCTGTTAGTGATCTGATCTTTGTCTACGTCTTGACCTCTAGCGTAGCTTACCATCTCCAGAGCCACACGCAAGTGCAGACGTGGCATGGAGACTCAGCTTTTCAAGACTTTTCATGTGGTTAGGACTCAAGCATGGAATGTCTTCTTTCCATCCCTTTCACCGAGCACTACTTCCTCCAGGAGTCCTCTGCTGATGCTTGTTTTCCTGCCAGAATTCATTCATTCTTTCTTTCTTTCTTCTTCTGTGCTATTTTCTTTTTCTGTGTTATTTTCTATACCTTCTATGCTTCTGTTCTTATACCATATTATGACTGTTTCAAAGTTTGTCTTTTTCTTTGCTAGATTTCGTGCTCCTTGAGAACAGGGTTTCACCTTTTTCAGGTCTGTATCCCCACTTCCCAATTTTCCACTCAGAAAACTTTGTCAAATTGATGATGATACTGGGCACACTTAGAGTTTTTCTTTTAGAAGTAATGATGAAGTGATCGAATGACCTAGAAGAGAAGGAATTCTTTATCAATGCAGAAATTTGGGAAGATTTCCTGAAAAGACCTGCTGTTTATAACCAAACCATGAAAGAAGAGTAGAAGTTCGGTGGTGCAGCTTCACGGGGTAGGGCGTGCCACACGGAGGGACCACCTGTGTAAAAAACGAAGGCAAAAGTGGCAAAGTTCTGTTTTTGGTTTTGTTTTGTTTTTGGATCATAGTAAGGCTTTTTGTGTGGCTGGAGCAGGCAAGTTTAGTGGGACAGGGATGGTGTCATTCGTGCCTTTATTCCTTCCACAAATATTTGTTGTAAGCTATGTTTCTTAGAAGGCTGGAAAGATAGGCTGGCTCCCAGAGGGCTTCTTAAACATTAGACTGAAAAGTCCCAAGGATTGGGGAGAGTAGAAACTGAGAAAATGGGTAGGAAACTGTCTTTTCTGAAGAACTGACTGGCTTAACTTAGTCAACATCCCTTGTTAACTTGAGCTTGGAGCAGGCTCAGCTTTCGGCAGTGGTATGGTAGGGAGAAGGTAACCGGAACTTTGTCTCAAAAAGCTCTCATTTCCATGCTCTCTTTCTACATTTTAGGCAGCCCCTCTGTTGTAGTATTTTTTTCCCCTCTCATTCATAACCTGCTCTCCTGGAACATTCGCCAGCCATCTGGGATAAACTTGGTGAGGATTCTAGCCACTCTATCCTCCTTCTAAACCAGACCTGACTTTATGGAATGAAATACATGCTTTGCTCCCTGAAAACAATCAGCAGATGAGAAAGCCACAGATTTGTAGGTGTGTCTCTTTTCCAGGCCCCTGAAATCCCAGGCTCTAGGTGGCCTGTTTTCTAGGGTAGACCTTGGCCTGATACATGGGCTGGAAAAAGAGTGTGATCTTGCTTTTGAAAGGACTCTGAAATAATGGGCAGAAGTATTTTGAAGATATCCACCACACACATCCAACTCCAAGTTAAACTGGCTACGATCTTTTCAAGGCATATATTTTTTAAAAATATTGGGTGGCAAAACCAGCAACGTTTCTCCCGAAAGCTCCTAAATGGCCCTATTAACACAACTGCTAGTTAAACAGGCATGGAAAATAATCTTCCTGAAATGGCAGCTACAGGTGAGGCAGCCACAAATTTAACCTTTCTTGATGTTATGTAACCAAAAACTAAAACATTAACCTGGGCTGAATGACACGTCCATTCAGTCCTTTGACATTATTTGGTGAATATGTTCTGTGCCCACGGCATGGAGCTCACGTTACCCAGGTACACCAGGTGTCTGGACTGCACGGAGGCCTCCCGGTCCTGTCTGGATAGCTCTTTTGAGCACACCCTTTGAATCTAGGCTGGGCCTGGGACTGCTTTCCCATGGGATCTGGAGGAAGTAATATTCCCGGGCTTGGAGTCCAGGCATTAAGAAGGCTTGGTAGCTTCCATTTCCTTCTACTTGGATCACATGATTTTGGAAGCACTGGGCTGCTGTGCTGGGGAAAGCAGGTGGGGAGGAAAGGCCTTGAAACTGTGTGAAGAGGGAGAGGGGCCCATTTGTCCCAGTTTCCCAGAGGACTCCCTATGAGCCACGATGGGACAGAAATAAAATAAGACCCTAAGCAAGAGCCACGGAACTTCCCACTGAGCTTAAGCTACAGAACCGTGAGCTTTAATGATAAGGTTGATATTTTGAACTGCAGAGTGTTAGGGTGGTTTATGATGCAGCAATAGAAGAACAGGACAGTTCCTCCAGTCTGGAACCCTTTTTTCTCCTCTGCTTTCGGCTCCTTGATGGCTTTCACGGCACATTTTGATAGTTAGATCTATTTCATAATGACTTTCCATGGGAGATCTCTCTAGATCTAGATCTAGATCTCTCTAGCACCTCCTGAGTCTTACTGGGAAAAAAACGATTCCATATCTTTTTAGAAACACCCGTATTTGTTTCTTAATCTTTGCTCCTCAAGGAAGAAAGAGATCACATTTCTTAAGGATCAGTAGGCATATGTTGGCATTTAACATGAATGATCTGTTTGAATTCTCACAACATTAATAAAAAGATACTCCTTATTTATCTCCAGTTTACAAATGGGAAAGCTGAGCAAAAGTTTAATGAGATTATCCAAGATCACTGAGGTGGGAGGCAATGGAATGGCTTGCTGATTCTTCTGGTTCTTCTGATTCTAAATCCAGAATATATGTCATCAGATCAAACTCCTACTGTTTTGAAAAGAAATTTGGGAGTTTCTGTCAGCACTGTTCCCCATTCTATTCTGGCACAAGCCAGAAACTGTCCACCGTGGAGCCTAGGGATGTCCTACGAGGGGCACATAACCCCCAGTCCTTTCCAGGGGCTGAACTTATACCCCCTGCAATGGAACTCTAATGATTCCTCCTTACTGCAAAGATCAAACTCTGCTTTTTAACCACCACCGTCTTATTGAAACTGTCATCTCTTGGAAATTAAAAGATCTCCTCTGGATCCAGTAATTTAAAGTTCTTGATGCTCATGTACTGTAAGGCCCCTAGAGGAGCCATCTTGAACAGGAGCTGATGTGCTGAGACTCTGGTGTCCAGTCCCCAGTCAATGTAATATTCTATCTTTAAAAAAAAAATGTGGAAGCAAGTTTTTGAATTAGTGATTTCTCAACAGAATTTTTTCTGGAGTTGCAGGATCATTAGAATATGAATAGGGTGGAGATGAGAGAGATGGCAATCAATATTTCATTATAATATCTCCAGAGGTTTCCAAAGCAATGGATATGGGAGAAGAGAAGCTTTTAAGAAGAAAAATGGTGCATATAAATGGCCCAGTAATATAAGTGTTTTCACATTTTACTTAGAGAAAAACATAGTGTACATTTTAGCAGAGAAAAGTGGATATTTAAATAATTTATCAAACTTATTTCCTTAGGGAAAATGCAGGGTAGTAACATCTCCATCATTCTCCAGAAAGGGATACGTTGTAGTATCCATAAATAGAAAAGCACCTAAAATAGGAAAGGCAGCAAAAGACACTGGTGAAAACATTGAACCGAGAATCCAGAGACCTGGATTTGGTTCCAGCTTTGCCACCTGCTACTTGTACAATATTAGATGAGTTTCTTACTCCTTTCCAGAGAACTTTATTTTCCCACGTGTGAAATGATGGATCAAATAGGAACTGCACAGGTTTGAGGAAACTCCGGGATCACATATTATTATCACTGCTCACCCTTCCTGACCACCATAGAGACCCCTGATATATGTGCTCCAACTCCAGGGTCCTCAAAGTCAGACTTGGAAATCTCTGAGCTAGATGTCCTTGCTTGATATTCACATCATGTGATCCAACTTTACATGAATTTTTACAAAAACAGACGATTTATATTAAGAAGTGTATAAATTATCAACGGACTCATCGTTAGTGAACTCTCCTTTCCTGTGGTCCACATCCCAGGTGTTTAAATGGGGTGATGTTTCTAAGTGGCCTGCAGACTTCCATCTTAATGGTCTACAGGTTTGGGGTTCCCTGCCCTATGCCTTTAATAAGTCCCTACAAAGTCTAAAAAGAAGTTTCAGTAGTTGAGTGCTGACACACTGTCAGCACTCCATGTTTTGCTGGGCTATTATAAGACACGAAATTTAAGTCAAAATAAATGGCAAGAGAACCCTGCTGTGTTTTTCTTAGCAGCTAATTGGCTTGTTATGCTGAGGATGGACTTCTAGATATATGCTGTGGAGCCATCCCCCCCAACGCTGAAGGAAGATTTGTTAAGTGCCAGAGTGTAGGAGGGAGAATGACTAAGGGAAAATGAAATTGCTGTGAAAAACAATAAAACAGCTTTTAAGTCTCAAGCAATAAATTATCACATTTGAAAAATATTTAACAGAACATATACTAGTTTGGTGTTGAGAATGTAATGAACCTTGATGTGATGAATATAAGACTGTCTTAGCCCAGCTGAAGCAAGGTCTCTATTATTATTACTTTTTAAAGATCTGTTTATTTAGGTTGGGGGGGGAGGGGCAGAGGGAAAGAAGCAGACTCCCTGCTAAGCCAGAAGCCCGAGGCAGGGCTTGATTCTAGGACCCTGAGATCCTGGTCTGAGCTGAAGTCAAGAGTCAGAGGCTTAACCAGCTGAGCCACCCAGGCTTCCTTCTGTTATTTTTGAGGAGCAGAGTTAGGCTACACTCCCTTCCCACATGTCCAAAAGAGCCTCCTAGGAAACCCTGAATTAGTGGACTGCTGAGATCAAGACACAGGAGTTGATTAACGTAAATTCACACTATGGTGTTAATGGCTTCATTTTTTTCCAGAATAATTTTGTTGTTTTGTTCCTGGTTTCCTGGATGAAGGAAACCTGAGTTTCTTTAAACATTTAACTTCTTATCAAAGAAATATATATACGTGGTTTAGAAAGTGAGAGGAAGGAGGCTTTTAATAGCCAACAACAGCAAAACACCATTCCTCTGCTCCTCTCATCTACACTCCTGATTCTTGCTTTTCAGATGACCCTTTTTTAACATTGTGAGCTACTCTTGGTATTCACCTCCTGATTCTTAAATAATATGCTTATTATGCCATTTTTTTGAAATGTCAATTAATATAAGTTGACGTTCTACTGTGAAACTAAGGATTTTGTACCATAATTCCTCTCCATGCTCCATATTTGGTTATTAGTGTTCATATCATTATCATCATATAAACATCGTTCACAGATGAGCCATGTAGTATTTTAGGATATTTCTTTTCTGTATAATTTTTCATTTTTCTGTGAATGATTCATTCTTTTTTTTTATTTGCTTAGTTTTATAGGTACTTGTTGCTAAATCTTTTCCAAACTCTTCAAAATACCTGAACATGTTTTCTCAATGCAGCCAAACATATAAGATAAGACACCAGTTCCAAATAATTGTATTCTGTTAGAAACATCCTTCTGTTGGCCCCCACACTCCTGCTCTACACTGGATTGTATCGCTGGCATCGAAGGACTTTGTTTCTAATCATCAGGAAAATCACTTAGTCTCCTGTCAAGATGCTCTGTTCACTGGGGGCCATATACCTGCTTTCTTGGTTTGCTTTCTCGTCTTGGTGGAGCATATCCTCTAGTAGCTTACAAAATAGACATATAAGAGAGCTGTATATTTGTTGATTCCACAATTCTAACATTAATCCAAAAAAAAAAAAAAGGGATGACATCCATAGAGTCTTTTAGAAATTAAGAAATACTCTCCTGGGTAATATCTGGTAACTGGATAATGAAAAACAATTTTGAATTAAACTAAACTATTGAAAGAACAATGACTACTGTATATCAGAGTTCCACCAGGAAACAGAACTAAACTTAGATGGTTCAACTGAAGAGGGCTGAGTGAAGTAATGATGTAAAAGCTTTCAGCAAGGTTAAGAGAATCCAGACACTCATGCAACAATGGGAAGGTGTTCTCACCTCAAGGCTTGAACTGACAAAGTAAAGAAATCTGTTAAGGACCCCAGTGTGAACGGAAGCTGTGAAAGAGGCTGTGTATGTGGAGAAGGTACCTGCTGCCACTAAAAGAATTGCTGGGATGAACAGGGAGGTAGTAAGTCACAGCTTCTCTTTCCTGTCCTCTGATTTCCTGTTGATGCCTCCCATTGGCCAAACCCAACTGAAATCCACCTAACAAGAGGCTCTAGGTGATACAGCCCCTTAGGGGAGGGTTCTAGAAGCAGAGAGAGAGATGGAAAGTAAACCTGCTGAGTGCAAATGGAGAAAGACAGCACATGCTTTCATGCCATAATTATGGGACATGGCTAAGGTTGAATTCCAATAAAAATTTATAGCCTCAGACATATTTCTTTTATTTTTTTTAAAGATTTATTTATTTTTAGAAAGAGAGAGCACACCCACCGGAGAGGGGCAGAAGGAGATGGAGAGAAAGAATCCCCAAGCAGACTCCCCACTAGGCACAGAGCCCGATGTGGGGCTCTATCTCATGACCCTGAGATCATGAAATGAGCCGATACCAAGAGTTGGACGCTTAGCCAACTGAGTCAACCAGATGCCTCTCAGACAAATTTGTTTTAAAGAAGAAAGACAAAATAGAGGAATTACTGCCCATCCTAAAAAACTAGAAAAGATAACAGAAGAAACTATTATAAGTTTAACTATTAGAAGAAAGATTAGAAACTATTAGAAGAAGAAAATATTAGAAAGAATCAAGATAAAAGAAAATATTAAAGATAAAAGTTGGAATAAAAGTAAAAAGCAAAACAATAGCAGAAAGGATGTATAAATCCAAAATCAGTTTTCTTGAAAAGACCAGAAAATGGATAAAAGCCTTAGAAATTGGTTGAAGGGAAACAGAGAATAAAAATATTTAAAATTAGAAATGAAAAGGTGATAGTCACATGCATGGAGGAGAGTAAGGGGACTATTACATGCAACTCTTTCTTCACACATGCAACTTTATTTTCTTACAAAATTCAAATAGTCAAAGCCAACCCTAGAAGAAGAAAACTAGAAAAATTCAACTACTGTAAAAAAAAAAAGACATTAGAAAGAAAATTAATGATCAACAGTTAGAAAAAAAACATCATGAGCAGATGGCTTCACAGCTGAGTTTTATCTAACCTTTAGAGGACAGATGATCCTCATGTTAATTAAATTATCCAGGGCTTTAGAGAAAGATTGCTCCAATTCATTCAAAGAAATGACCATAGTCTTAGTACTTGATCCTGATAAGGAAGGATAAAGAAAAGAAAAAAAAAAAAAAAAGAAATGTTAGACCCGTTTTAGGAATAAAGTTGCTAGAAGTCTAAATAAAATAAAAATGCAATTTAAAATGGACTTTCTAATTTTAATACAATTTTAAATTGACTGTGTAAGAATAAATACACTATGGCAAGCAGGGTGTAGCCCCCAAATGCAAAAAATTTGATGGCAGCCATAACACAATTTATTCATACACGGAAAAAAAGAGGTAAGAGCTCATTGTCAAATCAAAGGTTGCTGAAAAGACATTTGCCAAAGCTAGGCTGAACTTCCTGATGAAAACTAAGTTAACCAGAACTAGGAGTCTCCAGAAATAACTACAAAGACCGTCTAGTCCAACACTTCATTGCCGAGAAGAGCAAAGGCAGCTTCAAGAAGAGAAGATCTAAAAACCAGGCAGTGATTTCCGAGCAGAGTAGGGAGGAGAACCCAGGTGTCCTCATGGCCTTGATCTGCCTGCCCTGGGACAGCCTCCTCCTTCACCACAGGTGTAAGGCCTCATCTTGGTTCTACGGCAGCCTGAGGATTGATTTTCTCGGTGGGCCCTTGACCTCGAGGTTTCTTCCTTCCCACCTCGAGACGGGAAAATCGGCGCGTCCTCCGGGCGACCACTGTGCTGAGTGCCGCCTCCTGTCCCCGCTTCTCCGCTTCCTCCGTGTCTCTGCGCGGCCGTTCGATACGCTGAGGGCTTGATTGTGCCAAAGGATCACTCACAGCAAAGCGCCTGACGCTTGCAGGAAGAACGACTGCAAATTCTGATTTCATTTTCTCCAAAACGGTTTTGATTGGGCATCTGCTGGGTTCTGTGCGGCACGTCTGGTCGCTAGAGCAGACGCTGGTTCGTTAGTTCCTCTCCCAGGGACCCTGGCGGGAGTCTCAGTACCGTGTCGCCTCAGTGGAAACCGAGTTGTCACAAAATGATGGATAAGGGGTTTTGGGCATCCCATAATCCTCAGAGCTGGGATTGGAATCTCCATTACCAGATTCCAAACCCATTACTTCTTATACTACACCCACAGCGGCCTCTCCTACCAGAGGGTTCCAGAAAATGCTGGAAGGTGCTGAGGGCAAAGCAGGTGGTGCCCCGGCGGAAAGTCGCACAGCCGGGCATTCTGCAGCACAGGATTCTGGGAAAGAGTCATGGCGGCGCCCAGCGGCAGCCCGAGGCACATGGGAGCTGCAGCGGGCTCCGAGTTAGGGGTGGTCGCTGCGAGGCAACAGTGCCCGTGCTCAGGCTACTCCCCCTGCCCTCTCACACCCAGCTTCCTCTTGGCTTAAAGGCGGACGGCAGACTCCATCTCATGGGTAAGTGTCAGGATTGCGTAAGATCCTGCTCGCAGGGAAGGGGCCGGAAAGATGCCCGTTTTCAGTGAAGGCTTCCCGTAGATGTGTATTTAAAAAATAAAATAACATTTAAGAAAAAACAAAAATCAACAACAAAGTGGCGTGAGCCACTCTTTTTACAAACAGTTATCCAGGTCTTCTCTGTGTCAGAGCCAAGCACCTGTATGTGGAGGGAAATACTAGAAATTAAAATGTGCTTCATAGTAACCCAACTCCTTTTAATTAAGAAAAAAAAGTCAAACAGTTTAAAGCATTTTTATCTCAATGGTCTTATTAGTATGTCTGTGATACTCGTTCGATGGGAACTGTTTTCCCAATCAGGTTTTTCTGGGTATAGAATAGGGGCTCCTGTCCCCCCACCCCGCTCTGTGCTCTACCTTTTCGTCTCTCTCTGAAAGTGGCCAGAAAGAATTAAAAATTTAGATGTGGCCGTATTTATGCTAATGAAGCTATTTTGGAATCATTTTTTCCCTTCAGGTTAAAATCTCTTAGGGAATGGCTTGGCAAGAAAGAAGGTGGTAATTTTTGTAGAAATTGGTAACTCTAATCTTTTTATTCTAAAAAAAATTTGCTGCTAATAATCTTTCATTTACCAATGGGTATTTTAGAAGCTGAAGTCTAAGGCATTTACTCTGGTTTTAGTGCCTGCTATTCTAAGAGAACATGATTACCAACTACCATCAATAAGTCTTAACTTCACAACTTTCAGCAAAATAATTTTCGAGTTCTTATAGATAATGCATAGGTAATACCCTTATCAGTAAAAAGTGCTTAGGATTGCTAAAAAAAAAAAAAAGAAGAAAGTTAAAAATTGTGAAATATGCTGTATGCTAAGGATTTTTTTTTTTTTTTTCCTAAGGCCATTTGCTGGTATTGAAATAGGGTTTTTTGCTGTGTGGAAGATATGGAAATTTATATCTTACATCATGATATATTCCACTTCCTTGGTTAAAAATCTTTCATTATCTCTTTTGTAAAATGAATCTTTGGACTCTAGAGAACAAAAACCTTAGAAACTGTGAAGAAAGGATAAATTTTCCTTTTCATAGTTTCACATAGTTTCCCCAACTGAGGGGAAAAGATTCAGGAAAGACCGGTGTTGACATTAGCAAACAAACAGTAGGTCTTCTAAGGAACAAAGTCTCATTTCTTTGGAAGATAATGTCCGGAGTTCGTACACTACTAGGTTTCAAGTAAATGCCTTGAAGTAGTTCATTACTTTAAAGCACACATTCTGGGATGATCTTAGTTTATTTCGAACTCACATACTCCCATGCAAGTATATGCACACGTTATGTTAACATCTTATAATTCTTTAAATTATTAGTTCAATTAGCTGTAGATGTGGTTTCCTTAGTAAAATGACTCATACATTTATTGACCATCTAATTTGTCCTGGTGATTTCATGTTTGTGTTTTTCTTACAACCTAGCCTATAAAGCAATTTCCATAATCTCCGTTTGCAGATTTGGAACCTCATCAGGACCACATAACATTGTCAAATTCGCACATCTAGCAGTCGGAGGAATTACATTTCTCATCTCACACATACTCCACTTCCTCTCCTCTGACAAGATTGGAAATTGAATCTGGGAAGGCTTTTTCTCCCAGGCCAATGTATCTGTCCCTCAAAGCTCCACATGTGGTAAGAGTGGGAAGTCTGTACCTCTTTCTTGTATTTCAAGAAATCATAGGACTGTGGTCTGAGTGTGAGTTAAGAGATGACATTCTGAAATGGAAACAGCTAATTTAATATCTGCAATTGTACAGTTCTTTGAGAAACAGAATAGCCAGCAAGGTGGCAGGCCAGACCGCGGAAGCCTTTCCCAGCAGATGAAAAGTTTGTTTTTGACTTTGTAGATGAGAGAAGTCATGAAGCTGTGTTAGCAGAGAAAGACCTCATCAGTATGGAAATGGTGTGGTAGACTGGGGGCTGTGCAGGCTGGGCAGGGATGATCAGGAACCTTAATCTGTGGAGAGAGGGTGGAGAGGGCGTGGTAGATTATGTAGATGTGAACACAGAACAGGTAGGAGTTAGCAACCAATTAGATACTGGGGGTGAGGCAGAGGGACGACACCAAGGTGCTCAGTCTCGCAGTGGGAGACATTGCTGCCACAAACAGGCAAGAGAGGCAATTGCGTAGTGGGCTACTCTCCATTCCAGCCCTCCCTGCCCTATGCTTCTCGTTGGCTTCTCTTACGCACCCTCTACACAAACAGGGCATTCCAGAGCATGTCATTTTAAAAAAAGATGTCAATCCAGAGTACTTTATTCAAAAAGATTATGATATTTCATGGGGTTTCTAAGTAAGGCTAGGCTATGACAAATTTGTTTTCCTGTCAATCAGTTTAAGCTTAAATTTCCTTTGGGATCATGTTCATCTACCCAGATCTTGCTTCAAATAAAACAAAGACCGTGTCCTCAGCTCCTTTTTATTTTACAGAACTCTGCAGTTTTGCGGGAAAGACTGCCCTCCTGTTTTGGACTTGTCTGAAATGGGGGAATGGCCCTGAGGCTCTCGAAATTAAAAATAGCTAATATGCACTTACCCAATCTTGGGAGGCTACTGAGTTTTCGTCACTTTTTTCTTCCTTTGTTTAACAGACTTTTCTCATTTTATTTACTTTGGGCATTGTGCTTGGACGAAGGTGGGGAGTAAAAGGAATGGGGTTCGGGTTTGGATAAGCCAATGTGGATACGTGCTCAGGGTACGATAGGGCGATGTGGAACCATTGACAGAAGTTATATTGCTAATATCTATAGGTACATGTGTTCATTTCATATCTCATAGCCGATGAGCTATAGGCGTCTGCTAGGTCCACGTTATAGGGAAGGGAAAAGACACAGTCAACAAACAGACACAACCACAGATCAGAGTGTGTAAGGCAGATGAGGAGGGGAAGGTGCAGGTTTGCCGGAAGGCTTCATGCAGGCGGTCATTTAAACTGAACCTCAATTATTGAAGAATCAGGAAAGGAAAAGACATTTCTGGCAAAAGTAACAGTTTGTATGACAGCATGAGGGCTTGAAAGAATGAACACGATGGAGTGCTGACTACTCTAGCGCGAGTGTATTGTAGTTGGTTGGGGAGGGACAGGAACGAAAGGAGGAAGGACACAAGGGAGGCGGAAGTTGAGGCGGGATCATTGCTTGAGGCCAGGCTGGGGGTGGTCGTTGACAACCAGCCTGAGGAGTCTGGAGCTTCTCTCCCGGGCAAGGAGTGCCAGGGAGTGTGATAGAAGCAGGGCTGACATGCTTTGCATTTTGGAAATCTGCTCTGGCCTGGGTTACGGTGATCTCATACTTAACGCTACTGCCTCTCTTGCTTTTCTACATAACAAGCCTCTCAGAGGAAGTTGCCGGTTCTATTTGTTCACTGCCCATGCCAGCCCATTCTGGTTTCTGTTTTCGTGACCCCAGTGAAGCTGTTTGTATTAAGATTACCAGAGGTCATTCTAATGGACACTCCTTCGTTTTTATTCTCTTTGTAGCAGTAATCCACACAGTTGTCATCCCCGTTCCTGACATACTTTCTTGTTGTCTACTCGGACTACCTGTCTTCCCCTCCTACCTCACAGACCTTTGCTCTTCCGCTTTCTTCGCAGGCTTCTCTTCTGTCTGACGTCTAAATACAAGAGCCTTCCAGGGCTCAGTCCTGGACCCTCTGCTTGCTTGCTTGCTTGCTTGCTTGCTTTCTTTCTTTCTTTCTTTTTTTTAAGATTTTATTTATTTATTTGACAGAGAGAGAAAAAACAGAGTTGGGGAGGGGCAGAGGGAGAGGAGAAGCAGACCCCCCACTGAGCAGGGAGCCCGACATGGAGCTCAATCCCAGGACCCTGAGATCATGACCTCAGCTGAAGGCAGAGGCTTAACCCACTGAGCCACCCAGGGGCCCCGATCCTCTGCTTTTATATTGAAAATCTCTTTTTATCTACAACCTTGATTTTAAATTCAGTGTATATGTTGATGAATCCCAAATTTGTGTCTCTAGTCCTAGTGTATACATTGAATTCCAAACTCATCAATCCTGCTACCCTTTGGGCATCTTCCTGTGAATGTTTAATAGACTTCAAAACAGAGTTCTTGATCTCCCTCCTCTTTTATGTTTATACCTCTGTAGCTTAGAAAAGGACACTCTTATCTTTCTAATTACTTAATCCCAAAACCCATGTGTAGGTATAATCCTTGATTTTTTTCCTCCTTTTTCTTACTCCTTATATCCTATCCATTAGCAGATCTTTTCAGTCTACTTTTTTTTAAAACTTAATTTTTTAAAAGAAGTTTTAGGTTCACGGCAAAATTAAGAGGAAGGTACATTACAGTATATATTTCCCATATACTCCCTGCCCTCATATGTACATAGCCTCTCCCATCAACAAACCCCACCAGAGTGGTACATTTGTTATAGTTGATGAACCTACACTGATATATCATATTCATCTAAAACTTATAGTTTACATTAGGGTTCACAACTGTTGTTGTACATTCTGTGGATTTGGGCAAATATATAATGACACGTATCCATCATTGTATCATGCAGAATATTTCCACTGCACTAGAAATCCTCTCCATTCTGCCTGTTTATCCTTACCATCCACCCTTCTTCCCTCCCCTCCCAACCCTTGATCTTTTTACTGTCATGCTTTTTTCAGATGTCATATAGTTGGAATCATAGACTATGTAGCCTTTTCGGATAGGCTTCTCTCAGTTAGTAATATGCATTTTAGATTTCTCCATGTCTTTCCATGGCTTGATAGCTCATTTCTTTTTAGCACTGTCATAGTACTCTTCCATTTTCTGGATGTTTCACAGTTGATTAATCTATTCACCTACAGAAGGGACTTCTTGGTTGCTTCCAAGCTTTGGCAATTATGAATAAAGCTGTTACAAACATCAGTGTGCAGGTTTTTGTGAGAACATAAGTTTTCAGCTCCTCTGTGTAAATGCCAAGGAACATGATTTCTAGTTTTCTGGTAAGAATACATCTAGTTTTATAAGAAACTGCTAGCTGTCTTCCAAGGTGGCTGCCCCATTCTGCATTCCCACCAGCAGTGAATGAGAGTTCCTGTTGCTCCACATCCTCACCAGCATCTGGTGTCGTCAGTGTTCTGAATTTTGGCCAGTCTCATAGGTGTGTAGAGTTATTTCATTGTTGTTTTGATTTGCATTTCCCCGATGACAAATGAAATGGAGCATCTTCTCATTAGACTTCTTTGCCTCTGTATATCTTCTTTGGTGAGGTTGGTTGTCTAGGTATTTGCCTCATTTTAAAGTCAGATTGGTTGTTTCCTTATTGCTGAGTTTTAAGAGTCCTTTGTATATTTTGGATAACAGTTCTTCATCAACTTTTGTAAATTATCCTCCCAATCTGTGGCTGGTATTCTCCTTTTCTTGGCATTGACATTATCTTTCACAGAGCAGGAGTTTTTAATTTTAATGAAGTATAGCTTATCAATTATTTTTTCATGAATCATGCCTTTGATGTATTTTAAAAGGCAGCACCATATCCAAGGTCATCTTGGTTTTCTCCTGTATTATCTTCTACGAGTTTTATGGTTTTGTGTTTTACCTCTTGGGCTATGATCCCTTTTGATTAATTTTTGCAAAGAGTGTAAGGTCTGTGTCTAGATTGATTTCTTTGTGGATGTCTAGTTGTTCCAGAATCATTTATTTAAAAAGAATGTTTTTCTCCATTGTATTGCTTTTGCTCTTTTGTTGAAGACTTTTTATGTGAGTCTGTTTCTGTGCGCTCTGTTCCACCCCACTGGATCTACGTGTCTACTCTTTTGCCAGTATCACATTGTCTTGATTAATGTGTTTTATAATAAGTCTTAAAGTTGAGTAATGTTAGTCTTCCAACTCTGTTCTTCTCCTTCAATATTTTGTTGGCCATTTTACCCTTCCTATAAACTTCAGAACCAATTTGTTGATATCCTCAAAATAATTGGTGGGATTTTAATTGAAACTGCTTGAGTCTATAAATCAGGCTGGAAGAACTGATACTGTAATGATATTGAGTTTTCTATCCATGAGCATGGGATATCTCTTTACTTAGTTTTTTGCTTTTGTTCATCAGAGTGTTTTAGGTTTCTTCATACACATCTTATACATACTTCATTAGGTTTGTACCTAAACATTTCATTTTCTTGGGTACTAATGCATGTGGTATTACATTTTTAATTTCAGTTTTTACTCATTCATTGTTAGCATGTGGGAAAATTATCCACTGTTGTGGGTTATTTCTATAATCACTTATTAGTTCCAGGGGGTTTTGTTGTTACTGTTGCTGGCTTGTTGATTCTTTCAGATTTTCTACATAGATGATCATCTGCAAACAAAGCCAGTTGCATTTCTTCCTTCCCAATCTGTATACCTTTTATTTCTTTTTCTTATGTCATTGTATTAGCTAGTATTTCCACTACATTGTTGAAAAGGAGTGATGAGAGGGGACATCTTTGCCTTGTTCCTGATCTTAGTGGGAAAAGCTTTGAGTTTCTCATCATTCTGCCTTTAAAAATACATCTCAAATCCTCCCATTTCTTTCTGTCTCTACCAGCAGCTAAAGGGCTAAAGTCTAAGCTACCTTTATCTCTTGCCTCAATAATGATTTGAATAAAATCTCAAATCTAAGACATGGCCTTCAGTGCCCTACATAATTTGGATTCAGACTTTCTGAGCCTCCTATTCTGTTGACAAGAATAGGGTTTCTATCCCTTTTCCTATCCCTCATCCTGTTCTCTTCCTCACTATCACTATTTCTAAAGTGATGATAATTCTGATATAGTTGGATTCCTGGATTTCTAGTGAGTGTGCATGTGAGAGGTTGGGCACGCAGGAGTGACTCTTCTTTCTACTGCAGCCTGAGTCTCTTAAGCTCTTTCCCCAGCTCTGGTCCCCAGAGTCTTTTAGGGCTCTTCATGTTCTGGCTTTGTTTGCAACACAGCTGTGTGCTGAAATATGAGCAGAAGCACAATTTCTTATAAAAATTAATACTTTGAGTTTGTCTTTGAATGAAACCTGCCATTACAAAAAGGATGCCTACCTGGACTGAGGCAGATCTGGGCATCCTGGGCCTAAGGGGATCTGTGTTCTGTGCTGGCAAGGGTCCTCGCTTCTGCCTCTGGGTGGATAGCCAGTGCCCCACTCTCATGTTGTATTTAAATCCCTTCACTTTACACTATCTAGCCTTTTAGAGGGAAAGTTGAGACCTCTTGTGAGTTTGGTCTATCCCAGGCTATGTTGCCTGTACTGGTGGAGCTGGTGTGAGAATTTCTGTTTCTTGACTCTGATCTTATTGACTTTTTTGCCCCAACATTCTGCCTACGAATGTTGCCTCTATATAATTTTCCAGGTTTCTTTTTTTGTTCATGGATTAGTACCATTTTAATTTTCCAAGTTCATAGGAAATTTGACATAAGCATCTTTGCTGATGACTTTTCTTGTGTATCCTACATGTTAAAAAGAAGCAAGAGTGAGCACAAAAATAAAGCATTTAAACATTTAAAATGTACTGTTCAGGTAAAGTGAACAAAATGTAAATGGCAATACTAGGACTAACTCAGTGATGCATGTAGTTAATATCATCCTGTGTTTGCAGCATTACAAATGTAATGAAGGTGCTTTCTGGAGAATATATGGACACATTTGCAAAGGAAAGGAAAATGCTTATCAAGAAGAGATGTGTATACACCTTGTAGCTTCTTTTCATCTTCTTTATCCTGACTAAGCACAAAAATTACCATGTCTTTCAATAGAATCTTTAATATGTAAATGAAATTAGGCAAATGCTTAAGTTGACATATTTTACGCACATTTTACCAGTTACATACATTTTCACTGCTGTGCTTATGCCTACTATCTCCCCTTGTGAAATCTAATTTTAGATTTTATGTAGGCACATATTATCACCAGGAGATGCAGAGTAGCTCACATAAACAATAAAATAACAAAAGTGTGGCTGGGCAGCTGAAGAGAAGCAGACGAAACTGATTTGGTTGTCTCTGGACAGAGTATTAGAGCATATTGTTGTATTTTTGAGCACTATCATTAACGGAATTTATCAAGTTCCTACTATAAGCATGTCGTTTTTTTAATGGCTTATTCTTTCTCTGGGAAAGACACAGCTCTCTCCCACAACTCTCTGAGGGGGAATTAAAGACAAAATGTAGTCCTCAGGAACACATTTAGGCTGGGATGCTGGATGATGAATAATTTAGTGGGAAGAGTGATTAAACTTCTCTCTTACGCAGAACACATTTTGGATTATTTTGTTCCCCTGATAATTTCTTTTTGAGGATCACCTTACTCTCTCTTCTACTCCCTGCAGCTGGCAGCATGGAAACGTCCTGCCTGAGTGGACCTTCCCAGCAACTCCAGTTTGGAATGCTAAGCTTCAATAGTTGAGGCAAGGTTCCTCTCTGCTTTGAGGAGAGATCCTGCCTTTTCCTGGGTTTGTCTTTCTGTGCCTCCTCTTAACAATGATGAAACTGTGAGGGTGAATTTTTTGGGGTGTGTGTCTGGGGAATTGGTTCCAGGAGGCTGCTAAATTATGCTCTTCATCTAGAAGAGCACAGTGAATCCTGGTAACTCAGGTGTGGTTCAGCCTTTATGCCAGACAGGATTAATTAGCGAGATTGGAATAAAACTTTGATTTAAGATCATAGCTGTTATTTTCATTAATCATGACTACTACACTGGGTACACACTGAGCTGAGCAGTATGGCCAGCTGGGTGTGGTGACGAGGACAATGGGCTATAGATGGGGCAGCGCTAGCACAGTGAAAGAGCAGCAATCGGTGGGATATTCTTCGTCCTTCTCCCATGTCACTTTGTTGGAACATGTAGCATTTATACGTTCTTCTTCCGCCTTCATCCTCACCTTTCTGATATTTACAGTTATGTGCGTTAAATTTCATTCTGGCAGGTTCCCCAGTTATCTCTTATCTAGATCAAGCCCAGTCTCCAGTGCGGCAGTTGGCAACCATTTCCTAGTGAGAGGCCAGCTAGTGAACATTTTGGGCTTAATGGAGCATGCAGTCTCTGGTGTAACTACTCAACCTGGCCATCGCAGTGCAGACACAGACATGGATAATACAGAGATGAACGGGTATGGCTGTGCTCCAGGAAAACCCAAACAGGTGGTAGGCTGGATTTGGTCCGCAGGCCCCAACTGGCAAACGATCTTGTAAGTCCTCAGAAAAGATTCTTAAATATAGTATTTCCTGAGATTTTAAATGTTTACAATTGTTCTGCATTAGACTGGCTTTTTTCAGGACATCTGGACTCTGGACTGGGTATAGAATTGTTGGTTCATCTTTTTTCTGCCTTGATTCTTAAAAAAATTTTTTCACTCTTTATTTTCTTTCTGTGCTGCTTTTGAGAAGTCTGATGACAGCCTGAGATTTGGTTTGTTGGTTTGTTTTTATAAATAACTTTTTCCGTTGCTCTAGAGGCCAGAAAATTCATCCACTTCTATGTTTTTGGCCTTAGAGTCTAATAGTTTTCCTAGATTATGCCTAAAGTTGAATATTCAGGGTAAATTTTCCCAGTTACATTGTGGGTCTTTTAATATGAAAGTTCAAGTCATTTTGAAAATTTTCTTGGATTATAACCTTAAATATTCTGTTCCATTGATTTTTCTCCAGAAACTACATTATACATATGCTGGATCCTCTTTGATTATCTTTCTTTTGGTACCTTTTGAGTCTTTTCCTTCTCTGGGTTGTTTGCATTGTTCTCTTTAGTGCCTCTTGTATTTTTAGCAAAATCCTGGTTCCTTTTTACCTTATAATTTATTCTTAGTTCTGAGGAGATTTTGCCTTTTTCTTTAACTTCTTACGTTTGTTCAACATATTTTATATATCTATTTTTTATCTTGACTTTAGAATTTCTAATTTATTAGAAATTTATTAGAATTTCTAATTTATTAGTGGTGTTATTTTATATTTGCCATTGCTTATTTAACTTTATGCTCATCTATTAGTGTTTTTCTCTACTTTGGGTGCAATTTAGAGAATATTTAATTGAGAATTTTTTGTTCTCAGGGATTCCATATACCTTTTGCTGTCTTTTCCTGTTTATTCTAAGGGGCCTTAGATTTTCCAAAGTAGCAATAATCAATTATCTATAAAGAGATTTGGGGGATTTGGGATGCCTACTAGATTTCTTTGTTCAAGGATTTCCTCTCGTGTGTTATTTTTTAAAAACTAATGGCCCTTTCCTCTTTCTGTTTGGGTGTGTGTGCTGGTCAGTAGTGTCTTCTAATTCTGTGATATCCTTTCCTCTTTCTGGTTGGGCATGTGTGCTGGTCAGTAGTGTCTTCTAATTCTGTGATATCCTTTTCTTTTCCTTCATTAACAAGTCTCCAAGGGATGGCTCTTCTTTCCAGATCATTCCCTCTTCCCCAGAACTAGTGCTTTCCTGAGACTGACACTTTGCACCTGTGTGCTTTCAAGTGCTTTTCTCCAGGTTCTAGTCTAGTACTCTGTCCACCTGCTCTTGGACATTTTATTGGTATTCCCTTGTTTAGAGTGGCCTCTTTTCTGAGCATGGTGTTACCTGTGTCTGTCTATCCCTAGGAGTGTAGTGCACTCTCAACTCACCGTGCCTTCACTAATTTTTCTTTTTCTGTAGGATATAGTCTGCTGTCAATGCATCTAGTGTATTTCTAATCTCAGGGTGTTCTTCATGTCGAGAAGTTTGATTTGGGTTTTTAAAATACTTTCTGTGTGGGGTTTTTTTTTTTTTTTCCTTCTGGTATGTAGGAAGTGTAGCTACTTTAATATGTTTGCTAACTTCTGTCTGTTCAATTTTGGGTTTTTTTTTTTTTCTGTTGATTGATTTTATTCTTCTTGCCATAAGTGGAGGGTTTTTGTTGTTGTTTTGTTTTTTTTAGATTCCTTGAGTAGCTGTAATTTTTATTGGATACCAGACATTGTAAATGTATGTGTTTGCTGGATTTTTAGTGTTTAAAAAATTTTTTTTTTGCCTTTTTCCCCCCTGGGACACAGTTAAATTTCATGGAAATCATTTGATTTACTTGAGGCTTGATTTTTAGCTTTGCTAGTTAGGACCTGAATACCATTTAGTGTAGTACTAATATGGCCTAATGCAGAGACAGTGCCCGTCTCAGGATTCTACTCAATGCCAATGTGTTAGGAGGCCTCTCCCATTTAGTTGGCAGGAAGACAGACTGTCTCTGACCTGTGTGAGTCCTAAGGATTGTTTAGGATGCTCTTTTCTGGTGCTTTTTCCCCTGGACTCATTTCCTCACACCCATGCTCTGATCAGTACTCAGGCAAAGACTCAAGGGGACCTTCTGCCACTCCCTGGGGTTCTCTCTCCTCTCTGGTACAGTGTTCTATGGATGCTAGCCATGCTGGCCTTCCTGAGATCTAAACTCTGTCTCTGCCACTCAGGGAACTCCTTGGCTCAGTTTGGATTTCCCTTCCCTGTGTTGTGGCCTCTCTCCAGGCAGTAAATGGGGGGTGTTTCTAGGGATCACTTGATTTGTTTCCCTTCTCACAGGGACTACTCTTAAGCCCTACCTTTGGCCAAGGTTTGAAAATCATTGTTTTTTTACATCTTTTGTCCAGTTTTAATTTTTGTTTATTATTATTTTTTAAAGATTTATTTATTTGAGAGAGAGAGAGTGCTCCTGCAAATGAGCAGGAGAGGCAGGGGGAGAGAGAGAATCTCAAGCAGGCTCCCCACTAAGTGCAAAACCCAGTGCAGGGCTTGATCTCGAGACCCTGAGATTGGATCATGACCTGAGCTGGAACTAAGAGTTGATGCTCAACCGAGTGAGCCTCGTAGGTGCCCCTATTTTGTCATTTTTAAGTGAACATAGAAAATGATTTCAGTGTCTGCTATTCTCTCATGGCCAGAAGCAGAAGCTCCATTCAACTTTAAGTTATGGCTGCCACCCAGCAGGTGGGACTCTTTGTGCCCAAGGTCCCACAGGTGGGGAAAGGAATCACCACTCCAGCTGTGGTAGTTGACTCTCATCATCCCAAGTACACAAGAGCACAGAGAAGAAAATGTCTGACATACTAGTAATTGCCTGGGATATCTCCTCCTGCCTTTGGGCCCTGTTTTGGTGGAAAATACGTAAGGGCAGCAGCCACAGGCTGAGGAGGATATTGGCTCAGACATGGAGCTCAGACACTTAGGGGATGAGGAGTTCAGTTGCCTCACCCATTAACCCCCCAGACCAGCAGCAGCACAGGTGCAGTGAGAGGACTTCAGAGTGAGCAGAGGAGGCACATAGAAGGTGACAGGTGCAGCCTAGTGGAATAGGTGCAAAAGTAAAGGCTCTGGTTTGTCCCATTAACCAGCCCACATCTTGGGGCACTGACAACGTAAGTGAGGGGGTGAGGAAAGTGAGTCACAGTAGGGTTAGCCTGCAGTGGGCACATTTATGAGCTGGGAACCACAGTGAAGGACCGAGGCTCAGTCCTGCTAGAGACTTCCTGAATGACCACTTCAAATGTACTTAAATTATCCACCTGAAGGGTAGGGAAAGTGAAGCATTTCCCACAGAGTCTCGGTATGTGAAATCTCTGGCATTTCTGGACAATCCTGCGGAAGGTCTGGGCACCGTTCTGGTTGCAGGGGAATGTCCTCAGTGGAGAAGCATAAAAGCACAGGCACTTGAGATAGGAGATTGTTACCAGGCTCGGGATCAACAGCAACAGCATTTAACATACTATACAATTTGCTTGTTTCCTGTGTCCTTCTACTAGTTCCAAGGACCATGAAGGCAGAGACTTGTTCTCAGCAACCTCTCTGTCCCTTACTCTCGGCTCTAAGGCAAAGTGTGTTTTTATAGTTTGCAGCCTTATCAAAACCATGTGGAGGTGTGGTAAGGAATACTTTTCTAAAGGAAGATAGAGGGAGAGAGATGTTGGAAAGACAGAGCCATTGAGATGAATTACACAAGACACATTAGCAGCAAAGCCCCTGTTTTATTGGTTGGACTAAGCATAAAGAGAGGGAGCACACACTGCTAGGGACCTTCTTGAAGAAATCCGAGGGCATCTGAGCCCTGGGCTGTAACCCACCAAGACCATATACTGTCCAAGTGTGCAGCCTCAGCTGTAGAATAATGAGAAAAGTCTCCGAACAGCAACTTTAGTGAGAAAGGGTTTTCAGGTAATACCACTCACCAGTTCTACGAATGTATTTTGGTACTTTTCTATAGCGCCTGATTTTCAAGTCATTATCAGTAATTTACATATGAGTCTTTCCGTAGTAAAATTGTAGTCATTTTCAACAAATCCTATTAGTGTCCTGTTAAAATCCAAAATCAAAGCAACTGCTTCAGATATTAAAAAAGATAAAAATAAATGCCCACTCAAGGTGCCCTGAAGCAATAGATGCCATCATTAATCTGGATCCCTGACTGTATCGACCAGATGGGACGCATGGTACGGTGGGAAGATCACAAGCTTTGGAACCAGACCCATGCAGATTTAGCTTCCAGCTTTGCTGTTTGTAAGCTATAACATCGGGCAAGGTGCTTAACCTCTCTGACCTCCGGTATCCTTAATTGTAAAATGAAGCTAATAATTGAGATAATGTACGCACAGCACACAGCAGTGTCTGGCGCGTGGAAGGCAGGCATCCCATCAAAGGTGTACCTGTCCTCAAGGTCTAAGAACAAACAGTGCGGAGTGACGAGTGGGTTTAGATCCTGGCTCCCTTGGTTGGTCCTGGACGTGCTTTTTCCTTTTCCTCTGTCTCTGCCTGGCTGTCATGCTGATCAGAAAAGAAAACATTTACTAATTCCAGGAACAGAGTCAGCAGTCAAATATGAAATTTCCTTTTTATTTTTTAAAAAACATGCGAGCAGTTTTAAGAAAAAATGTGTAAACACAGAAGCTAGACACATGGTCCAGGCCGAACAACAAAACTCTCAGAAGACAGCAACGACACTGTCTCGCTTCTTTTTTAATAGTCACGGGCGGCACAATCTCAAAAGTGTTCTAATTCACCAGAAGAACCACTCCTCACTTGAAACCACTTTTCCGCTTACCAGGCACTTCTGCAAGCATGCCAGTGCTCGCACACGCTTGCTGACCTGGGCAACGGTTGGGGGTGGGGGTGTGGGGCTCAGCAGGCAGCTCCGAACTTCACATTCGAAAGACAGGCCCTGCCAAATGAAGGTGTTCGCCCATCGGTGGGTCTGGAGGGAGAATATTTGTATATTTACTCTTCTCGGCCAGGTGGTCAGGTCTTCCCCAACAGACGCCTGACTCCATGCCTCCTTGGACTTTCAGAGAGTCTGCAAACATAACGTAACTCATCTCCCAGTCTGTAACTCCTCACTCTGCGGAGCCGTGATGGCAAGAAATGTTTTGGGCTGCTTTCTCTTCAGAAAACTGCTGTGGCTCCGTTCATGTTTTATGGAGTCCTGGAATGTGGCCAGCAAGGCTGGCGTCCCGACCTAGCCACAGACAAGTCTGCAAACACCACTTCATGATATATCAGCTTGTTTCCTTTACCGGACCGGAGGTTTTACTTCCCACTCTTAAGCTCTTCCAGTTTATTCTCTTTGCTTTTCATTTCTCTGCATGCCTTATAAACCATTCAGGATCTTCGTGGCATACAATTTCGAGGTGTTTCTATGACTAAAACAGTCAGTATATATCATTGTTATTGCTCAGAGTGTCACGGTTGGATTTGGCGCTCGTTAGTAGTGTCTTGGCCTCAGCGTTCTCCAAAGCCATTTGTGAATGGTGCGGATATCATGGAAATGCTAAGCCCTGGCTCATCTCACGTCATCTTTCTTGTGGCCCCAGAGAATATTGAATCTAATTGCTGATCCTCATTAAATCTCCCTAGTACTCTTTTTCAGAAAGATCCCGATGTTTCAAGAGGACGCCCTGTGTCCTCAGTGGTCCATTTTCAGCCACGTGACCTCATTCGCCTGTTCTGTTGGAGTCAGTACGTGGTGAGGGACGATGAGAAGAGTGTCCGGCTTGGCGCTCAGCAGCATGGATCCCACCTCTAGCCTTGCCACCTCACAGATGAGAGCTCTGTGGCAAGTCATTTAACAGCTCTGGAATTTAAATAGGGAAAATCCTAGATTAATATACATATATAGAATATTGGTGTTGCTATTGTAATATATTCTAGGGCTCTTTGCGCTAGCAGCTTATGACAAACCAGTAACTAAAAGTTTCCTGCCCCACTGCAATCACAATCAATTGAAAAACAGAGGAGGCAGCTGGAGATGAAAATACTGCTAGTATCCCTAGGCTGGGGACTAGGGATTGATCTATATTCAGGCTCAGTGTTCCTCTTATCATCCACTTGGCTAAAGCCCCCAGAACGGCTGGTCACTCAGTGCGGGGACAGGGTCTGCACCGTTCCCACAGGTGCTTCATGCCCTCCTATTTCTTTCCCTTTGAACTCGCGCCCCCACTCATCCCTTCTGAAATGTCCATCACTAAGAATGGGTACAGGGGGTACTGCTACCAAGGATGTGCAAGGTTAGTGCCTAGACAGCAAGAGGAAGGCAGTGAGAATTATCGCTTTCCCCCTGCCCTCCCATCTATTTACAGATGTAGAAGCAAGCCCAGAGAGGTGGGGGTGACTTATCGAGGCTCTCATAGAGGTAGGAACCTGCAACACAGAGGGAGGTGGTTCTTACTTGCTTTTTCTTTTCTTTTCTTTTTTCTTTTCTTTTCTTTTTTCTTTTCTTTCTTTTCTTTTTTTTTAAGATTTTATTTATTTGGGAGAGAGAAAGTGAGAGAGAGAGAGAGAGCGTGCGAGAGAGCTCTGGCGGGTATGGCAGGGAGAGAGAAGCAGGCTGAGCAGGGAAACCAACTTAGGGCTCTCGATCCCCTGACCTGGAGATCATGACCTGAGCTGAAGGCAGACACTAATCATCTGAGCCACCCAGGTGCCCCCTTATTTGCTTTTCACACAGAAACCCTTGTGGGAGGAAATCCTACAAGGAATAATCCAGGTAAAACCTGAGCTGTTCTGACCGCAGTGGGCTGAGACCTGGACGATCCCCTCATTATGTGCCTCCTCCCCAGTGGAGGTCCTTGAGGATGTCGCCTGCACAGAGGGCCCTCCGAGTGGTGGCATGCATGGCACGCCTGCAGCAGTTACAGTTGTGAACACTTGGTGCACTGTTCTAGCTGCTTTATATGTATCATCTTTATCATCTTATTTAATCCTCCCAGCAACCCTAGCATATATAAGCTGTTACTGTACCCATTGTACAGATGCCGTAACTGAGTCAAGATGTTAAATGAATGGCTGAAAGTCACACAGATAGTAAAACACAGCTCAGGTAGCCGGAGCAGCATGACTCTGCAGCTTTTGTTCTTCCCTACAGTGGGTCCATGTGGTGCGGCTTCACAGTATAATTTCATTTAATTCTCACCGTAACCTCGCCATAACCTCACCACCATAACCTGTTTATTCACAGTCAGTAGAAGAGGGAGCCAAGTCTCAGAAAGGTCAAAGAACTAAGACTCAGACATCTGTTAGAAACTGCAGAGGAGAATTTGCAGGTAGGCTGTGGTCCACTTGTGCTGTTGCCTGAGTTTACCTCGTGAACATGAGTGATGGTTTCACCAGTCTGAGAATAAGGGAGATCTGGCCCAAGTCTTCATTTTTTTCACACATTGCTTGCCATCAGGTGACATCTAGAAAGGTAGTAAGCTTTGTAAAAATCTCAGTTTCTTTGTCTACAGAAATAGGCATTATAAAAGTCTTTGGGAGACAATTCTCCTTGACTCTCTCTGGTTTCTAGACATTCAGGTATTAACAGCCAAATTGTTTCATACTATCTTTGCAAGAATGTTTATAGAAGCAAATGGCCTTGGAAAGATATGGTGACTCCTTCTATAGCAAATTTAATCACCCTTGGGATGACAAAGATAGAAATGTCTCCCTTTCCACCCCAGAACAGATTTGCTCACATTTCAAGGTAATGAAGATAATGGGTCTCTGGAGGGGAAGATGAGAAGCTTTGCCAGAACTTTTACATAAGAACAGAGTCTCCTACTCTCAGGGTTCCTGAAACATGACATGGATGTGTCCCTTCTGGGTCAAAATGTATAAGAAGTGAGTGTGATTTCTTCGTAGTCTTCCTTTGGCCTCATTGACTGAGTGGAGGAGAGAGTGGTGTCATAGGAGTGGGGATTCCACAGGACAAAGAAGCCTGAATCCCTGCATTAGGCCGTAGAAGCCTGCCCAGCCACACACACCCACATTAGACTGTGATGTGAGTGAGCGAAGAATTTTCACTGTGTTAAGTCGCTTACAATTCAAGGTTTACTTACTATAGCATCTAATATGACCTTAATCCGAGCTGTATGTGGAAATAGCATTTATGAATTGCTTTTTATATCCCAACATTGTACTAGGAAATTAAAAAAAATATTTTATTTATTTATTTCTCAGAGAGAGAGCCAGAGAGCACAAAGTTGGTGGGGGGGATGACAGAGGGAGCCTGATGCGGGGCTTGATCCCAGGACCCTGGGGTCATGACTGAAGCTGAAGGAAGAAGCTTAACTGAGCCACTGAGGAGCCCCTGTGCTAGGAAATTTCACATGCACTATCTCATTTAACTATGGATACAGCCTTAAAATTATTTTTAGTTTAACGGATGCAGAACTGAAACCTAGAAAGATTAACAGTTTTTTGTTTGTTTGTTTCCTTATAACATCACAGAGCTAGTAAGAGGCCAAAGTAAGATTGAAGCCTGCTGTCTCTGATCAAAATTTATGTTATCCTTCCCTTTAAAGGCTAATTATTTCATCTGACACTCTTTAAAGAAATATGGCTCACACTCAGAATGCCAAGAATAGTGAGAACAAAAGTCAGTGATCTCCAGTGTTTGCTTGATTCCCTTCCTGAATTGTGTCTTGATCTGTTCCTCTTTGTTTTATGAATTTAACCATTCTTTGCTCATTGACCCTTGGCTCCAGACTCCAACCCTTATCCCCACTGGGGACGTTATTGCTCTCCTGATGGGTTAGATATGCTCTTCCAGGTCTGCTCTGTGGTCTGAGCCTTCTGGCTACTGGCACAGAGAGCAATGTGTGTGAGAAGCCCCATATTCCACTCTGGCTCTCTAGGACCTGCACTTGCCAAGACAACGTGCCTCACCTCCCTTCCCTTGAGGGAATCAGAATGATGCTGATATTATGAGAGTATTTCCAAGGTGTTTCACTTTGCCTGTTTGCAGTGCATTGCCAAACTCTTAAAGAATGCAATATAAATTTTAAGCCCAGTAGTAAAGTATAAGTTACCACATAATAGAACACTTAAATTATGGAGGGGATAGCATCATCCTGAGATTTCTCGAAGGAGTACTTGCAGAAGAGCTATGTCTGCTCAGTGCAACCCTTGAAAGCAGTAATGCGACCTAAAATCTGTGTTTTTCAAAAACTAGAAAGGAAAATGTTTAGTTTTTCTAAACTGGCATGTGCATTTTGTTTCCTCTACCATACTGGAAACTCCTCCAGACAGATCACAAAGGCTTCCTCTTCCTTTGCCTCTTTATCTCCCTCAGATTGTTGATGTACTCAAGTGCTCATAAATTCTTGTGGCCCTTATTAGGCCTTGGAGAATATACTAACCTTTCCCATAGACGCCAGTGAGATAAATAAAGACCGTAAGACAAAATACATACCTCTTATGTTGATATTAAATATTCAGAACGATTCCCAAATGAATAATGTAGTTATTTAAATTAGATTCATTGTGCATTTGCAATGCGCCAGGTTCCAAGATGGGCACTGGAGTTGCAAATGAGCAGAAGACAAAGTTCTGGCCTTCAAGAGGATTATATACTAGTAGGAGAAGTAAGCTTTCACAGAAGCAAAATTCAGATGTAACGAAGACGTACAAAACTGTATGTGCCCTGTAGCTACTAATGATACAGCTCCCTAAACAAAAGAATTTCCACCAAGAAAAAATCCAGAATCATATGGCTTTCCCAACAAATTCTACCAAATATTTAAGGAAGAAATCCTCCAGAGAAAAGAAAGAGGAACGATATTTCCTGTTCGTTTCATGACTTGGATAACAAAATCTGACCGCGTTATTACCAAAAAGAAGCATTAAAGACCAATCTGACTCAAGAACTTGCGTTTTGAGATCTCTCATTTGGTCATGACATATTCCCTTTTTTGATACATGACAGAGTTCAGTATGTTCCTACTTCATTAAGGATTTTGTATGTATATCCAAGAAAAGATTTTCCACTTGAGTCTGGGAATAAGAATACCCATGTTCACCACTTCTGTTGAATCCTGAGAGGTGTAGCCAGTGCAGTAGGCAAGAACAAATCAAGTTGTAAGAATGGAAATAAGGAGCTCAAACTGTCATCATTTGCAAATGATAAATTTTGAATGTAGCAAATCTAAGGATAAACAGATAAATTAGCAAAATTAGAAAGGGAGTTTAGTGATTAGGTTGTTAGATATAAGATCAGTAAAATAAAAAGTTCATTTTTTTATATGCAGTATCACATGGAAAATAAAGTTTCAAAGGTTCCCACTTCACTATTAGAAAAGAAATTTAGAGGAATGAATCTAATCAAAAGATGTGCAAGACCTCTAGATAAAAAATTGGGGAAGAATTAATGAAAACAGAAGTAAATGGAGAAGTAGTCCATGTTCATGGATTGGAGGACTCAATCCAATAAAGTTGTCAGTTATTCCTAAATGCATCTATAGATTCAACTTGACTCATAGCAAAAATCCAATAGTTTATAGGACTATGAATGGAGTTATTTTATTTATATGGAATAGTAAAGGACCCCAAGTAGCCAGTACCCCTCAAAAAAGAAGCTACAGGTAGACAGTTAAGCAGGAAAGACTAGAGATCCCATATAAAGACAGACACACACATACACAAGCACTTGATTTATGGTGCGGCAACAATTAGATATCTGTATGGAAAAAAAAGACACTTATGCCAACCTCGTGCCATATGCAAAAATCAGTTCCTGGGGAACTGGAGAACCACTGAATGTGAAAGTCAAAATGATGAAACTTCTTGAAAATTTAGAAGAGTATCTTCATGTCCTTGGGATAACTTTTTTTTTTTTAAACTAAACAACAACAACAAAAAAAGCAGTAAGCATAAGAAAAAACTTGATAATTAGAATACATTAAAATTGAAAACTTCTGTTCACCAATAATCTTCCTTTAATGAGTAAAAAATAAAAGTGAGAAAAACTGTTTGCAATACACATAACTAACAAAGGGCTTTTACCTAGAAAGTGTAAAGATCTCCTATATATCAATAACAGAAAGACCTCCCACCCCCCAAAAAAGAAAGACAACTCAGTGAGAAAAAAGACAAGATATGAAAGAACCATTACACAAAAGAGGGTATCTAAATGATTTATACACAGATGGAAATGTGTTCAACTTTATTCATTACTGGGAAAATGCTGCACCTGGTGCCCCTACACACCCACCAGAATGGCTGAAACTCAAAAGATACCGTTGTCAAGTGTTCGTGAGCTTGTGTAGGAACTGGAGCCCATATTTACTATGGATGATTGGACAAATTGAGACAGTTACCAAAAACATAGTTGGAATCTTCTAAAGTTGACAATATTGTGCATTCTCTTGCCTAGCCATTCCATTCCAGGTTAGTTACCCAACAGAAATGTCTATCAGGTGATAAGTATAACTGTATTCATAACTGCTTTATTCATAATAGCCAAGTCAACTCAGAGATCCAGCAGCAAAAAATAAAAGTACTATATTCCAGTGAAAAGAAATGAACCACAGTAACACAGAGCAAGTGACTTGAATATGTTTTGCAAATACATAGAAGATAAGATACTAGACATAAAAGAATGTGCCTCATATCATTCCATTTATATAAAGGTCAAAATAGGCAGAATTAAACTGGAGTAATTAAGAATGTATAATTAGGTGTTAAAAATAGGAAAAGGAGGAAATGATTACCATAAAATCAAGATAGCAGTTCAGCTAAGAGATCACATGGTTGTGATCAGGAAAATGTGGTTAGGTAGCTTTTGGATTGCAAATATTCTATTTCTTGACCTGGGTGGGAGTTATGTGGATGTTTGTGATAATTTATTGTTTCATATTTGTATATGCTTTTCTGGACATGTGTTTTACACACACACACACACACACACGGTTAAAGAGTCTGCCTCTTCAGCTCTTACTCCCTTTCTGAACCTCCGAATGTCTCATGGACATCTTCACTGACTTTCTATGGGCACTTCACACTCCACATACCTCAACTTGACTTTATTCAGCTCTGCTTGCTGAATGCCCCCAATGGGTGAATGCATGCACCCCATCTTCCAAGTCAGGTGTCTGGATATCATCACTGACTCATCCATGTCTCTTAATCACCACATTCAATAAAGTTCTATTGATTTTACCTCTTAATATCTTTTGAACTTTGTCCTCATGTTCACTTGTTATAACTGCCTTTTGTCCATGTCACCATGGTATCTGATCTCTCTTACTTCAGCAGCCTCTTAATTGTCCCTCTGTTTTCTTCTCCGGTCTTGGCCTTCTCTGTTCCACCTTCCATGTTGTCGTCAGGGTTGTCAAACTTCCCTTCGGAAATTCTAGTCCAATCATGTCCACCCCTCTCATTAAGCTTGCCCTGGCTCATGCTAGCTGACACAGATCATCCTTAACCTTTCTCTGTAGGCTTATTAATTATGCTCTCTTACAGATCATGCTTCTGAAACAGTGTCTAATTTACTAAAGATGCAGAGATTCAAGAACAGAGCAGTGGCATCAACTTGTCCCTCTTTCCCACCTCCTGCCCTTCTCTCATCATCTCCCACCTTTGCCCTTGTAACCTTCCCTTCGACTTTAAGCGCATAAGGTGCTCTTAGAGCACAGCGAATAAATACTTCTGTGTGATTTTTGTAATCATTTCTGCTGCCCTGAGCCTCAGGGAATATGTCAGAATAAGTGTTCAATAAATGTGTCATGAATATTTTTGACTGAATGAATTCAGAGGCTGCAGGTGTCACCTCTTCTGAGAAGATTCAGGAGACTTCATTGTCCAGCACCCATGGGCCTTGAGCTGCTAGAGCATTCGGGATGGAGAGAATGTCACAAACGTAGGAAAGAGTGGGTTGCTCAGTATTTATAAGTTTAGGCCTTGTGTTGGAAGATTGATTTTTTAAAAGAAAATTCGCTGTGTCTGCAGTTAGGCTACTCAACATTCAATTTGACTGGAGCTTGATGGGAGGCATTATTTTCCATTGATTATTTTTATTCAATACATGGCAGAAGACGACATTCCTGAACTGGCTGCAGAATCATAAATATTTAAATCCAAGTTATTTGCCATGCATAGAAATAATCAAGTCATGATAGCTAACTTAGATGTTTGGTGGCTTGATTATTAATTTTTACAGCCTAATATAAATTCCATAGCCATGCCCTGGAATGGCTTAAGGGAGATGGTTGTTTTACTAGTGGCACAAATGGTCATCTCGTATATACAGGTTCAAAGAACAAAACGTTTAGGAAAGATCTGAGCTATCACATATCTTCTAAATATCAGACAAGGAAACAGTCTCAGAGGGTCAAGTGACATAGTCCCCTCATGGTTAATTATGGTCAGAACAAGAATCCAGGTCTCCTGACACCCAGACCAAGTCTCACTCCTAATCTTTGTAAGAGTTTAGTATCCGTGATTCAGGATCTTAGCGGTATAGGGAGGAAGGGGGCAGTATCCTGTTGTTCTTTGATATATCTTTATGCAGACGGGTTATGTCAGCGAGGACTGATGATAATGATGGCAAGAGTTTGTACTGATTATCACCTACATTTCAGGCTTTGTCACAGACACTTCACCTGCCACATCTCTGGGCCTCACAAGAGAGTGAAGTGAGACTATTTTAGGAATGAGAACCCCAAGTGTCAGAGAAATTAACACCTTGTCCTGGGTCTGTCACACAGTTCCCGTGATCTCTCTGATCTGCTACCTACCATTTCAGCATAACCTCATGTAACTCAGGCCTTGAAATGAAAGTCCACTGTATACTGGTGTGAACTTGGCTGAATATCACCACTTAAGTCTTAAGAGCCAACAAGTGGATCTTGTTACTGAGTAGTAGCTTTCTGCTTATTTACTTGGATGGAGGACTAGAACCTAGAGAATTAAAATGTGGCAGTTATAAGGTTCATTCATTTATTGATGAATTTAACAAACATTTATGAAATGCCTACAGTCTTAAAGATTCCGAGCTAGACTTGGCAGTCACATAACGAGAGGCAGAACAGTAAAGAAATACATGGCTTTGAATAAGGCATGCCGTTCATGGGTTCTGGGACTGTGGGCATCTACAGATGATCTGTGTTTCTGTTTATTCTGTGCCATGGGGATCATAGCTGTGTAATGTGGTTATTGTGTAAAACAGTGTTTCTCATCCAGGAGTGATTTTTCCCCCCCGGGGACATTTGACAATGTCTGGAGGCATTTTTGGTTGTTACGAGTAGGGGGCAGGTGCTACCACAATACATGGGATGGCTCCAAATAACAGTTGATTGTCCAGCCAAAATGTTAGTAGTATGGAGGTCGAGAAACCCTGCTGTGGAACACCTGCACTAGAATATGTATAATAGAGGTGATGTGTTGGCCCAGCATGACCCATGGGGAGCTTCCCAGCTGATCCTGGCCAGTGCCTTTCTGGAAAGGCGGGGGATATCCTGCCAGAAGTTGTCCATCCATTTTCCCTGTGAAAACTTACCTTAGGGGCCAGGGTCACTGAAAGTGTGCTGTCCATAGATGATGGAGAGGTGGTGGGTAGAGGCAGGAGGTGTGGTCCTTAGTTGGTCTTTAGCTGGCGGCTCACAGCTCTGAGTCTCCTTACCCTCAGCCACTTGGTTCTCATTATGGAAGATTCCTCTTCCACCATTGAGTCAAAGGTTCGCATCTCCTCCCCAGGTTCACCTTCTACCTCTTCCTGCTCCTTACCTGGCCAGTCTACCCTAGTCTTTGCAAGAAAACACACAAAAAAGCAAAAACAAAAAAAGCATTCCTATCCTCAAAAGCACCACATTTTGTAAACATACATAGGAATCTTCTTTTGTCATTTAGGTCAGGGACTTTCTCTTTAAGTCCTAAGTGGATGACAAAACACATAGTGTGATATTGGGGTGGAGGCAATAAAAACCCTCTGGGAAATATGAACAGTGATGGGAAGAAGAAGAAGTGCATCCTTAAAATCCCACAGCCATGACCGTGAAATAAAAGACATGTGAATTAGAATACTTGTCCTGAGCCTGACACAGACTGTGTGCTCCATCAATGTGATGACATCTCTGAGAAGTGCTTCAGGTGTAGCTCTCGTGATGGCTGGTTGATCAGTTGGTTGGTTGGACAGAGTCCAAGGCTTTGGGTCACTAGATCTGCCCATGTGACTGAGAGCCCTGTGGCAAATGTCTGTAGAGTACCTCCTGTGTGCTGGGCACAGTGCTGAGCATAGACATGAATGATCTCCTCTCCTTTTCTTAGTATTCTATCCTGAGATTGAGTTGCTGTTACTATCTTCATGTTACCCACGAGGCCACTGGAGTTGGAAGAGGGGTGAAGTGGCTGGACCACGATATACCACTGGCAGGTAGTAGAGCTGGAGCTTCATTTGGGGCCGTTTGACAGAAAGATGATACTTTTCACTGCTGGGTCATAACAAACTCTTTAATTTGGGGGCCCATGTTAGTAAAAAATTTTTTAAAAAATGGGAGGTGCATGCCAGCATTTATAAAACACGATTTAAAGTCAGTATTTGAGGCAAAGGAAAAATTGCATAACTATGTAACAAATTGCTTAAGATTCTTCTATATTATTAAGTAATATCAGGAATAGGAATTTTCTAAAGTAAATTTTATGCTTTCAACAGAATCCAAAGGTATAATAGTTTCTTTGACACTATTTATGAAAGTGATTAATTCCTTAGAGTCTTTAGAATTCTACTTTTTTTCATGTAAGATTTTCTTTCCCGCTAATGAATAATAACTTATAGTCATGATCATTGTGTTACTTAAAATTTATAGTTTCTGTTCATTGTTAGTTCTCAAATGGAGTATCACTGCAGGTGGGGGGAGATCTCTGAAACAGCGATTAAAATGCAGTCAGAAGAGTTTGTACTTAGAAGTGGGAACTCGTTATTTTTACGAAATCCTGCGAGTGTTGTTTGAATTTGGTAGTTTCTCCCCGTGTGGAACAAGGTGTAGTTCCTGGTTGGTCTGCTGCATTCAGCGGTGCAGGTTGTGGTGGTGGCCTGGGTGCTTTGACCACGGCGTGCGATGCTGACCCGGACCGCTTGTGAGAGCTGATTTAGGAACATCACTTCCCAGCTCCGTGTTTCATCGCATGGCATTGGGAGCGGCAATCTGGCTGCACGGGGCATAGTTACACCGCAGAAGTTGGCAAGCTCCACCTATCACCAGCCACCAGGCTAGTGGTTAAACATTTAGTGCCATGCCATGGGCACAGTCAGGAGAGGGTTTAGGGGCTGAAACATAGCCTTTGCACTCCTCCCTGAGGTGCAGATGGATGGGAATGGGTTCCTTTCTCTCATTCAGACAAAGATACCGCAGCTGGACCCTCACAAGGCTAGAAGGGAGTATCTTCTAGTTTATACAAAGACAACAGATGGGTTGGTAGCAACCACGAGTTTAGGACAGTGGTTCCCAGACCTGGCTGATTATTGTAACCATCTCATCGTTCTCCTAAAAATAGATTTTAGGGCTTCTCAGGGATTTTGATTTGGTTTATGTAACATCCAGTAATGGTTGCTTACCCACTTTTCTTCTTGACTGGCACACCCTCGTTTTGATAGGGTGGTCCCCAAGTCAGGGGAGAGTATTTGTATCCGTGCCTCCAGGGGTTAATCATGAGTGGTATAAACCAGTCAGGATAATTCCACCCACCCCCCACCCCCTTTAAAGTGTAGGCCTGTGAGCCAGTTGTGGTTATTTATGGGAGGCTAATTATGTCAAGTACACGGGGCTAACTGCCTGAGACTACCACGCGGCTTTAAGGCTTCTGAACAAGATCCTAAATTTGAGAAAGAGACGTACAGATTATCTGTCTGGCTCTCCCCATTGCTGGACGTTGTGTAGCAGAGCCTTCTTTAATTCCCGGAGGTGTTGCAACCATGTTTGAACAAGGAGGAGAGCCAGCCTGAAGGCAAAGCCAGTGCACTCAGAATGGGACTCTGTTCTAACTGACCAACACCTAAACTTCCTATTAATTGTTTAAGAGAGTTTGAGTCAGTATTTTCTGTTGTTTGCGATGGAAAGAGATTTAACCAGTATGTTTTGGATGAGGCCTGGGAGTCTATATTTCAAAAACCTTCCAAATTTGGGGGGCACCTGGGTGGCTCAGTTGGTTGGGCATCTGATTTTTTATTTCAGCTCAGGGCATGATCTCAGGGTCGTGGGTTCGAGCCCCGTGTCAGGTTCCATGCTGGTCGTGGAGCCTGCTTAAGATTCTCTGTCTCTCTCTCCCTTGGTCCCTCCCCTCCCCTGCTCTCTCTCTCTCTCTCTCTCTCAAAACAAATAAACAAACCGAACTTTCCAAATTTTTGGAAAATTTGGGAACCACCAGATTACCCCATAAACAAAGTTATGTAGCGATGTTTACCCCCTTGTTCTTGTGTGACCACGTAAGCCCTGACGCAGTTGGAACCTGAGGAAACTGTACCAGGCCTTGTGCATCCATGTCCATTTGTCCCAGCATCCTATAAAAAATACCAGTTTCTGTGTGTGGCACGGTGTGAAAAAGGTCGGGCAGCACTGGGCTGCTGTGTTTAATTGTGTACTGGGAGGAAAATAGGACTGAATCACCAAATTGCTGTGTAGTTTTAGAAATGCACTGTGTTTATTTCTTAGTTCTGCCACCTATGAAAGAATATAAAGTTGGCTTTGTTAATAATTGTGAATGACAACAGTGAGGATAAAATGTGGCAATGTGGGTGGGACCTCCCGGCCAGCTTGTTCGATGTTTCTTCCTTAGCCGTGTGTGACAGGTATGGGAACGGATTGGTACCAGCTGCGCATCTCAGCGGAGGAACATGCCCGTCATTCAGTGGGGACCAGAGGTGATGATGATCCCCGCAGGAGTTGTTATTACTCAGCATGAACAGGTAGGTGTTGCTGACTCTTTGGAAGCAGTCGTGCAGCACAGGTGGATCTTAAGCAGCTGAGTTAAGTCAACGCTCCTGCTCTGGCTTTTCTACTTCCATTCGTTGACTTGGGTCCCCATCTTTGGATTCCTCTATTTTGGGCATCTTTTCAGTCTCCTGCAAAGACCTCTACCTTCCTCAGTTGACTTGGAGCCTCGACTGTGTGCAAAAGAAAAACAAATTCTCGATCAGGAAGACAAAATGTATCAATGCAGAGAGTATTGACCATATATTTTCATTTAAAAATAATGAATAGCACATAAAAAAGCAACCTTATTTCCACCATTCAAAGATATTTACTTACTCTTAATGTTTTGTTAAATTTTCATTCAGAATTTATTTTTATATTCATGCTGTTTTATTAAAAAAAAAAAACCTCAATCCAAAAACCTGCAAACATGGATCTTCTCTTTCTTTCCTTCACCTTCTTATGTCTAATCTTTACATTCAGTCCATCAGTAAGTCCTGTGGATTATACCTCTGACTGTATCCCAGATCAGCCCACTTCTTTCCATTGCTACTGCCACTCTCACCCAGCCCGTGTCATTTCTTACTTGGTCTACTTCAGTAGCCTTCTGACTCATCTGTTTTCACTCTTGTTTTGAAGGATTAGTTTTATTTTTCACACATTCATTAGAGTGATCTCTGTGTAAATTGAATCCTATCATTCCCCTCGAAGAAACTTTCCAAAAGCTTCCCATTGCACCTGGAATAAAATATAGATTTTATTCAAATAGCGTAAATGCCTCAATATGGTCTAAACCTGCCTATCTCTCCTCCTCTCCCCCTTACTGGTTTTTTTCCAGCCATCTCACCCTAGGACCTTTGCACTTCTTGGTTTGTCTGTTTGGAACATTAGTCCTCTGGTTTTTGCACATGGCTGCTCCTTTCCAGGTCTCAACTCTAATGTCACTTCCACAGAAAGACTTTTCCTATTCATCAAATCAAAATAGCCTCCCAGCCACTTGTTATCAAATCACCCTTTTTTATTTCATTAAATACAGGTCACATTTTAAAATAGTGTTTTAAAAACATTTTATTTTCCTTTCCCTTTTTTCCTAGAAAGTAAGATGCGGGAGAATCATGACCTGTCTAACTTATTTATTGCTCTACCTGCTGTTTCAAATGGTTCTTTCCCATAGATAATCAGTATCCAATAAACATGTATTGAATGAGTGAGTGAACAAATGAATGAGTAACTGAGATCATAGTGAGAATTCCTTTTTGTATTTTTCTTTTATCATTTTTCTATAATGTTTAAGCCAGTATTTCTTAAACCTGAGAAGATGCCTACAGACCACCCCCACCCTGATCCCAAATGTTGACTTATACACGATCCAACATCAAGTAGTTTAAGTTCCTTGTTCTTAGAGTCCTTATACGGGTGCACAATCAAAACACATTTACAAATTATGGACAGAACCACAACACAAATATGATTCAAATGAACGATATCGACAATGGTCTAGGTGAAACTAAATCATGACTCAGAGTGGGTAAGGTCTCATTGCTATGAGGCAGGTTCCTTGAGTTCCCAGGACCATCCTGTCCTTTGCTTTTTCGTGATTTCTCTCTCTTTGAATTACTGTGAGACCTTAATTTCTACACCATGCCGTGACTTCTATTCGTCTGGAATGGGTGTGGTACACTGGAGACACACTTGCCTCTGCTCTTATTAACATTTCTCAGTTAAGTCATACTACTGAATGGAATGTGATCTTTAACCTAAAGTAGAGGCGGGAGAATCCTATCTCAGAGACTTGTTTTTAAGGTGATGCTCGTCCTGACATCCCCGCGTGGATTTACAACCAGGGGGACACGTGGCTGCCTAGAGTTGCAGGGAGGCATATTCAGGAGAAAGTTGTTGTGGGGGGGGCTCTGGATTCATCTGCACCAGGAAATGAAATTTATTTAATTTTCCAAGTAATACCTCTTTATATGTAGTTTCAAACATGTATCACTAAGCACAATATCACACACCTCGTATGCATATCTTGCCTATTTATATATTCATTTTATTATAAAAGTTGGTGCTTGTTTAGAATGAATTTAAAAAGCACAACTAATTAAACATTTAAAAATTCTAATAAATATTTCAAACACCACAAAAATCCAGTATCTCAAATTTGCATATTTACAAAAACTTGTGGCCCTGTGAACATACTGCTTGGGGACCCCTTCCCCTTGACCTTAGGGCTTGGGGATGCCCTCCCCCTCATTTTAGGATTTTGGAAGAGCTCAGGGCAAGTAAGGAGCCCTGAAATTTAAGCCTTATTAGTTTCACAGTGTATTAATTATGGATAGCTGTGTAACAGATCGCCCCCACCCCCTCAGGAAATCTAGCTCCTTTAAAACTAGATCTGTTATCTCCCATAGTTTCTGGGGCGCTGCTGTTATTAAATTGCAAAGACTGTTTTGAAGCTTGGACACTAGATTCCAAAATCTGTATTCTTATCCGTAAGCTCTGCAGCCTCAACACTTCTAGCTCACTCATTCCTCCCTGCTGGGCAAGTGCCTTCCCGCTCTCAGCCTGATTCCTGCCTCCTCTGTGGAGTCTTACTCTCTTCTCTGCCATGACTGGTGTTTTCTTTCCTCTAAGCTCCTAAACCCTGCCTTTCCCCCGTTTAGCAAACTTCTCGAAGGATTTTCATTGCTTAGTTATCTGCAAGGTAGAATATACGTTACTTGAATTCAGGGGCCTCTTTTTTTTTTTTCCTATCCCCAAATCCGCAGTAGCTGGCAAAACCTTGGCTTGAGGTCAATGCCAATGAATGTCTGTTGCATGAACAAATGGTTTGTCCTGGATTCCGAGAGGCCGGCCTCATTTCTGAGGTCGTGTATTCATCAGATTCCTGGATGATTAGCATTTAATGATCATAGTAAATGGCTGGGACCACAAGAACTCAGGTTTTGTTCTGTTTTTGTGGGGGTTTTTTTTTTGTTTGTTTTTTTGTTTTTTGGTGAAATTTGCTTTGTCTGGAGAAAGGCATTGGGACAGGTCACCCCTCAGTGAACCAGTGACCATATGCTGCCTACTTTATATGCTAGCAACCCCACTCAGCCGACTGCTACTGCTTCCGGAACCTCTTTGTGCCACTAAAACCTGCACAATGGAAAATCCCTACTGAGTGTGCTGACCAGTGGGCAGCCAGAGCCCCAGCACGTGGCCCCACTGCTTCATGGGCAGCCCCCAGTGGCCCATTCTGCCGATGGCTCGCGGACGGCAGAGCCAGCACACATGTGTTAGAAGGCTCCAGCTGTCTGTTACTCCCCAAGAGCACCCATTTTTTTCCAGATGCCAAATGTACATACTTCATTTTAACAGTTTTCTTTCTCTCTGCAAATTGAAACACTCTGTGTGGGAACATGCGAACCTAGGGCATAGTAAAAATACAAAAGGGAAATTCCAAATGTTCTTTCCCGGGTACCCTTCACCTTGGGCAGCGTGATTTGCTTTCTTCTCTGTAACCACTTTGCTTCTTACATACGTGCTCTTATGCAGGGCTCCTGCTTCCCCAGGGTATTCTAACCCCCTCACGGGAATTCCGCCTGTAAGCTCCTAGAAGATTAACTCAAATCCTGCTGCCTGCGTGTTGCCTGCTTTGATTATCCCAGTCTTCTTCCTTTCTGGAATTCTAGTGGTGTTTGCTGTTGATGCTTGCTATAGACCATGTCTGTCAGATTTTCCTGTGCGTGCACGTATTTTATACTTAGCATTTTGTGTTGTCATTTTAGAGGTAAACCTCTAAATAACTTTCTTTATATTTGTGTTTGCAGGTTTTCATTTCATTTATTTACCTATATTTCTACTTTTACCTGTATTTAGAGTTCTGGTGTTTGGTTTTTTTTTTTCCCTCCTTGATCAATTGTAACATCCTTGAAGGCGGATAGTGGTCCACAATACCTAGATGGTATTTTTTTTTTTTTTATCTTGATTCCAGTATAGTTAACATACGGTGTTATGTTAGTTTCAGGTGTACTGGATAGTGAGTCAACAATTCTGTACATGACTCAGTGCTCATCACGGTAAGTGTCCCCTTCACCCCCTTCACCTGTTTCCCTCATCCCCCAACTCTTCTCCCCTCTAGTAAACATCCATTTGTTCTCTATAGTTAAGAGTCTGTTTTTTGCTTTGTCTCTTTTTTTCCCCCTTAGTCATTTGTTTCCTTTCTTAAATTCCACTTAAGGATGAAATCATATGGTACTTTGTCTTTCTCTGATTTATCTTACTTAGCACTGTATCCTCTAGATCCATCCATGTTGTTGCAAATGGCAAGATCTTACTCTTTTTTTTGGCTGAGTAATATTCCATTCTGTGTGTGTGTGTGTAGAATTATATATAGGATATATATAATTCTATATATAGAATGGAATATTATTTCTTTATCCATTCTAGGTGGCATTTTTATTTATTTTTATTTTTATTTTTTTGTAAGAAGAGCATACATGCTGAGAATAGCATATCTAAGTTTGCGTCCCTGTTCTATCTCTCATGTACTGATTTGGGCAAGTTCCTTCATCTCTGAGCCTAAGTTGACCACCTCAGAAGTGGGTGTTACATTTGCTGTGAACAGAAAAATCAGAGGCTTCATGTGAAGTATCTGGCCCAGGGCTTGGCTCCTCTAATCCTGAGAGATGTTTGTTTCCTCTCCATCTGCCTGACACTGATTGGCTCCAGACATCCAGGGGGTTCAATCCTGGGGAGGCTGGGCAGAGTGTCAGGGAAACAGGGCAGAGGGGAGGTTTAGTTTCCTTTTGCCCTGGTTCTCATTTTGAAGTTTTAGTTGAAAGATTTCATCATATGCTGGCAAATGCTTATATTTCTGTTGTTTTTAAATTTTATTTAAGATAATTCTTTGAATTCCCATTTTAAAGTATGAGGAAAGATGGTTGATATAGTAACCAAGCCTCAAAAAATTATGTATTTTGTATACGGTAAAAAAGAAAACCAAGTAAAAGCTAGTATACTTTTTATTGCCAGTGAATTTACCACTCAAGTCTGCTGAACTTCAACTCCCTTTTTTTTTTTTTTTAATTTTGCAAGTCTTTTTTGTCTTTGGTTAAGTATTCCTCAGTATTATATTAACTTTTTTGTATGCTATTGTAAATGGGATTGCTTTCTTAATTTCCTTTTCTCACAATTAATTGTTAGTGTACAGAAGAATTCTAATACTACTTGAGTTTGCTTTTCATTTGAAAAGAATGAAGTAATCATTGGAAAAAAAGATAAAGCCTTAGATAGCTATGGTGGGATGTGGGATAGGACTCAGGCCTGCTATAAGGAAGCACAACTGTCTTAGTCCTGTGTGTCTAGCAACTGGATGTGGGAGCTTCCTACAAATCACCTTTGATGTGTCTAGGCTCTGTTTCCTCTGTACAAAATGAGTGGGTCAAACTCAATGATCTGTGAGACCCTTTTTTACTCTTAAAAAAAAAAAAAGCCAACTATGATTCTTATTAATTTAGTTATCAGTATTGGGGAAATGAAAACCTCAGTCAAGTAAAACAATTTCTTCATAAGTTTTAGAAATGAATATTGTAAACGATATTATAGACAGTAATGTTAAAAATGCTTGAGAGAACACTTGCAAGTAATTTGAAGCCCTTGAAGAGCATGGATTAAGATACAAAAAATTGATTGGTTAATTGCAAACCATTCTTAACTATTCATTACTGCATGCTAGAGAGCTCGCTTGGCTTAAATTGAGTCCCTGTAGATTCCTGACAGGAAGAAAGAGCTACTTCATTAAAAAAACTATTTACATTTATGTTTGTTTTGTGAATTCAGCTAGTGACAGAACAATATTTAGTGTGGTTCCAGGCACAAGAACTGCTGTCACATTCTGGGGTCACACCCAGGCTCTGTCACTTATAGCCTGTGTGACCTTGGGTAAGTCATTCAGTCCCTCCACAGAACAAGCTTTACAACTGTAGTAGGTAAGCAATGAGGATTAATGAAGTATATTTTGCGTGTTGCCTGGTAAGTAGTAGATGTTCAATAATTATTATGTTGTGACAGCTTCATTTTAGTGATTTACTCTAAGTGTGATCTACAGTCCTACCTCAAACTATAGTCCTATATTGATAACTGAGGTCTTAAAGTATCTATTTCATATTCAGATTGCTCACATTGTTGTGGTTTTCATTTGGAGGTCATGCCATGTGATGGAAAGAAAGTAGACAGTGAGACAAGCAAATGTCACTTTGTCAAGTCAGCTTTGTCATAGATCTTGCTATCTTTATCCATAAATAAGATGGTGGTTGGGTTAGATGATCAGATTATATCTGTTCAATTTGGGGTACATGGCCTTTGGAGGCCTGATGTAGGCAGAAGTTGTATGCAAAGTATTATGTCTAGGGCCACTTTTCTAGGACAGAGCTCTGTGCCATTCAGTACACTCTCAGATGGGTCCATGAGGAGTTAAGAGCCTCTTGTCTCAAGCATCTGCAGATACTTTGTTGGCTCCATAGTTCCATGACTACAGGACATTGGAATTTTGTTGAAATCACTTAGGGGATCAGAGCTTCTGGGGAAACTGATAACTGAAGCCATTTTCTAGTGAAATAGGAAACTATTTTGTTTGATAGTTCCTTCTGGCAGTAGTAAGAACAGGGAAAAATAGAGTACAATAGAGTACAGCTTGTCCCTCTATTTCTTTTTTTTTTAAATTTTTTAAATTTTTTATTTATTTTCAGCATAACAGTATTCATTGTTTTTTCACCACACCCAGTGCTCCATGCAATCTGTACCCTCCCTAATACCCACCACCTGGTTCCCCCAACCTCCCAACCCCCGCCCCTTCAAAACCCTCAGGTTGTTTTTCAGAGTCCATAGTCTCTCATGGTTCACCTCCCCTTCCAATTTCCCTCAACTCCCTTCTCCTCTCCATCTACCCTTGTCCTCCATATTATTTTTTATGCTCCACAAATAAGTGAAACCATATGATACTTGACTCTCTCTGCTTGACTTATTTCACTCAGCATAATCTCTTCCAGTCCTGTCCATGTTGCTACAAAAGTTGGGTATTCGTCCTTTCTGATGGAGGCATAATACTCCATAGTGTATATGGACCACATCTTCGTTATCCATTCATCTGTTGAAGGGCATCTTGGTTCTTTCCACAGTTTGGTGACCGTGGCCATTGCTGCTATAAACATTGGGGTACAGATGGCCCTTCTTCTCACTACATCTGTATCTTTGGGGTAAATACCCAGTAGTGCAATTGCAGGGTCATAGGGAAGCTCTATTTTTAACTTCTTGAGGAATCTCCACACTGTTCTCCAAAGTGGCTGCACCAGCTTGCATTCCCACCAACAGTGTAAGAGGGTTCCCCTTTCTCCATATCCTCTCCAACACACGTTGTTTCCACACCAGCTGTCTCTACACCTTAAAGAACTGGAGAATCAACAACAAATCAAACCAACTCCACACATAAGAAGGGAAATAATCAAGATTAGAGCAGAGATCAATGAGGTAGAAACCAGAGATACAGTAGAACGTATCAATGAAACTAGAAGCTGGTTTTTTGAAAGAATCAATAAGATCGATAAGCCATTGGCCACACTAATCCAAAAGAAAAGAGAGAAAGCCCAAATTAATAAAATTATGAATGAAAAGGGAGAGATCACAACTAACACCAAGGAAGTAGAAACAATCATCAGAAGTTATTATCAACAGTTATATGCCAATAAGCTAAGCAACCTAGATGAAATGGATGCATTCCTGGAAAACTATAAACTCCAAAAATTGAACCAGGAAGAAATTGACAACCTGAATAGACCGATATCTAGTAACGAGATTGAAGCAGTGATCAAAAACCTCCCAAAAAACAAGAGCCCAGGACCTGACGGATTCCCTGCGGAATTCTATCAAACTTTCAAAGAAGAAATAACACCTATTCTCCTGAAGCTGTTTCAAAAAATTGAAGCAGAAGGAAAACTTCCAGACTCTTTTTATGAAGCCAGCATTACCCTGATCCCCAAACTAGGCGAAGACCCTACCAAAAAGGAGAATTTCAGACCAATATCACTGATGAATATGGATGCTAAGATTCTCAACAAGATCCTAGCAAACAGGACCCAACGGCACATTAAAAAGATTATCCACCATGACCAAGTGGGATTCATCCCTGGGTTACAAGGATGGTTCAACATTCGCAAATCAATCAATGTGATAGGACAAATCAATAAGAGAAGAGAGAAGAACCACATGATCTTCTCAATTGATGCAGAAAAAGCATTTGACAAAATCCAGCATCCGTTACTAATTAAAACGCTTCAAAGTATAGGGATAGAGGGAACATTCTTGAACTTCATCAAATCTATCTATGAAAGACCCACAGCAAATATCATCCTCAATGGGAAAAAGCTTGCAGCCTTCCCGTTGAGATCAGGAACATGACAAGGATACCCACTCTCACCACTCTTGTTCAACATAGTATTAGAAGTCCTAGCAACAGCAATCAGACAACAAAGAGAAATAAAAGGTATCCAAATTGGCAAGGAAGAAGTCAAACTCTCTCTCTTCGCAGATGACATGATTCTTTATATGGAAAACCCGAAAGACTCCATCCCCAAACTTCTAGAACTCATACAGCAATTCAGTAATGTGGTAGGATACAAAGTCAATGTACAGAAATCAGTGGCTTTCTTATACACTAACTGAAAATACAGAAAGGCAAATTAGAGAATTGATTCCATTTACTATAGCACCAAGAACCATAAGATACCTCGGAATAAACCTAACCAAAGAGGTTAAGGATCTATACTCGAGGAACTACAGAACACTCCTAAAAGAAATTGTCCCTCTATTTCAATGAGACAAATGCTACCTACTTAGTTCTTTAAGAGCATTTGAATTACCATGAGGGCTCTTTTTCAAGATTTAAACCTGCTTACTCTATATATAATGATTATATTGATACTTAATGGGTGTCATTTTTTGATTTTGCTAATAAGATGGAAAGGTACATATTTTTTGGTTGAGTCCCACTGCTAATCACTCTATATTAATCTGGTAAAGTTCTTTTGGTTGGCTGTGTTATGACTGAACACTTTTTCTGGAAGGATCTGGAAAGATGGATCTGGCAAATTCAAGGCTGGACTCTGGGCCAGGGAAAAGAGCAGGGAATTTGAAACTCATAGTCTGAAGCTGGAAAAGAGGAGAAGACTGTCTTTAAAGGAAGTAGGAGAATAAGAAGGTCAGAAGAGTGATAACACCAAATCCAGAGGAGATGGCGTTGATGTTAGGATCCAGAAGTCAAGAGATTGGGGCGCCTGGGTGGCTCAGTGGGTTGGGCCTCTGCCTTCAGCTCAGGTCATGATTTCAGAGTCCTGCTTCGGACTCTCTGCTCAGTGGGGAGCCTGCTTACCCCCCCTCCCCACTCTGCCTGCTCTCTGCCTACTTGTGATCTCTCTCTCTGTCAAATAAATAAAATCTTAAAAAAAAAAATAGAAGTCAAGAGATTGAAGTCAGATGAAATATCATTCAGGATCCAACGATATACTCTGCAAAACAGGGTTGAGAGTTACCTTTCATGCTGTGAAAATAATCAGGCCCCTCTAGTGAACCATGCTTTTTTCTAGCAACCAAACTGCCACTTCTATATGGCAGCTCCAGTGGCTTGAAAGCATGTCCAAATTCCAGGGTCTGGAGAAGCTACTCACACAACTGACCTGACCTTGCCACCTGTGTCCATAGGACACTACTGTAGAGTTTAGGATGCCCATTCCAGTGTGGGGGCAACTCTGTTGAGGCTCTCTCCTTTAAGAGTTGCTACTTCTCTTTGCTACTGCCTCTGGATAGCAAGAGAACAAGTGCACTGTTGTATGCAATCCTTCTATGGCTTTCTTCTTAAAAATTTCTGAAGAGTTCTTTGGATTGATATTTTAAAAATTGATACTTTAAAAATAAGTTAGAGAATGTATTTGACACAATGGTCCATATTATCTACAATTAAATTATTTTACACTTTATTATAATTTCATTATTGTATTAAATTATCTTAAATGTACGTATTTAAAGAATATTACAAATAATATAAGTTTCCACTAGAGTATGGTGATGCTTTTAACTATTCAGTGCTCTTTAGTGCTGAACTAGCTAGGAAGATCTGGTTCTACTGGGATCTACTTATTTATCTGGTTTTAAATCTTTGAAGCCCTCTCAGTTACTTCTGTGTCTTATGCCCTTTCATGATCCATACCAAACTATTTTGAACTAGCAAGTAGTTCCATATTGTTCTCCATTTTTCTACCTGTCTCAATCTGTAAGTCTGTCTCTAAAATATATATATTTTATTGGCTGGCATGATTCTTAACCTTTTGCTCTTGACATTGCTATTTTCTGTTGCACAAAAAAGCAAACCTGAAATTGTAGAAATCTTGGAGGACTCATTGGTGTCTGAGCAAATCTGCTGGCTGTAAAACTCATTATCCTGGTCTGCTGGAGTTGAAGGGGTTCTGTAAGCAGAGTAGGATTTGCAAAGAGAGAAAATAACTCTTTTGTGGGATCGACCGAGAAAAATCTTTTATTGATTGATTGATTCATTCATTCATTCATTCATTCATTTCAGGCATGCATTGAGCACCTAGTATGTCCCAGTCTTTCAGACAGAATCTGGGGAAACAGAATTCAGTATGAAATCTCCCCTACTTTCATGGAGCACAAGGTCCAGTGGGAAAAAAGATGTTAACAGCTGACAATTAGAGTGCAGGTCAGAAACATTATGATGGAGGCACAAGAGGCTGTGGGAGCTCTGATATTATAATTTATAATAAGAAATTATATGTGTATGTGCATATATATACACACACATATACATATATTGAGATATATATATATATCTTCATCGCCATTTCTGACACAGGGCTCCTAAAAAAAACTGGAATTTCCTAAGTAAGGGGAGTAATAAAGGTGTCTTTTAAGCTCGTGTGATTAAGGTAACTTTTGGAAAGCCCTTAGGTAACCTAAAGGTGAGCCTTTGTTGCCAGGGAAACCAACCATGCGATTGGAGAGTTGGAACTTTTAGTTTTACTCCTGACCTCTGGGGAGGAGAGAGGAGCTGGAGTTTGAGTTTCATCACCAACGGCCAAGGATTTAATCAATCATGCCTGTGTAATGAAGCCTCTATAAAATCCCCAAAGGACAGGGTTCAGAGAACTTCCAGGTTGGTGGACACACGGGAATTCAGGGAGAATGGTGTGCCTGTAGAGCATAGAAACTCTGTGCTCCTTCCCACATACTGTGCCTGTGCATCTCTTCCACCTGGGGGTTCCTGAGTTATATCCTTTTTTAATGGACTGGTAAGCCTGAGTAGATGTTTTTATAAGTTCTGTGAGCCATCCTGGCAAATTAATCAAACCCTGGGGGTGGGAGTGGGAACCTTAGATGTATAGACAATTGGTCAGAAGCGGAGGTAACAACCTGGTTGGTGGTTAGTATCTGAAGTTGGCAGGGAGCCAGGGGGTGCAGTCTTAGATGGAGCCCTTAACCCATGTGATCTGACATCGTCTCCAGTTAGATAGTGTCAGCATTGAGTTAATTGCTTGGTAGTGTGGAAGACACACGCACACAGAACCCAGAGGAATGGCACAGGCCCTAGCCTAGGCTGTTGAGGAAAAAGTCTGTATAGAGGGGTGGAACTTCACCTTAGTCTTGAAGAGTGAGTAAGAATTGTCCAGGTAAAGGCACAGGCCTAGGGCCATTCAGCATACAGTCTTCGGTGGAAATTTCTAGAATACAACTTTTGTGAAAATCACTTTAACTCAAGAGATTAATGGAAATAAACAATAACGCCAGCAATTAAAAAAAAAAATTGTCCAGGTAAAAAGAGAGCAACGTAGGAAAGATTCCAGCCAGAAAATGTATATGTGCAAAGGCCTAAAGCTAGATGAACATTTCAAGTTCATAGGAATATAAGAATGTGCTTCAGTACCACGGGGACAGAGAGTTCTTTACTCTGTGGCTCCTTTCTGAGGGTCACCTTCAAGCATCCTCACTGGCTGGTCTTGCTGCTTTAGAGATTATTTCTCTCCATTGGCTGCTTTGTAGACTTTTGGCGCTGAAACCATCTTATGCCTCTCATGCAGGGCTCACCTCGACATTGTAGAGACTGTCACAAATTAATCAGATGATTAAACAGCATTTACTACCCACTGTACGTGAAGACTTTGCTTTTAGTTCTGTATATATATTTTCTGTTGTGACAGACATGCAGGAAAGAGTGGAAAGTACACAAAACTGGAGCCAGACAACCTGGGAACATATCCCCACTCTTCCATAACCTAGGTGTGTGATTCTGGACAAATCACTTAAAGGCTTTGAGTCTGTTTCCTGCAAAATTATGAATAATATTAACTATATTATAGGGTTATTGAGAAAAAGAAGTAGGATGATGAATACAGATAGCATTTTGAAAGATTCAGATGTATTAATGATGAGCGTAATTAGTCCATCACACTCTCACCCACAGCTTCACATGTTTAGAGAGTAGTTCAGGGTAAATCTGAGTTTCTGAAAGAAAACTATCTCGAGGAACTTTTTGAAGGAAGTGAGAAGACCGCTCATTGGACGTGAAGTAGGAGGTGATTTCAAGAGAGTACCAGGACCCTTGGTGCTGGTGGACTGGGAGAGTGGGTTTTGCCATACGCCCCATCAGACAGATGGAGCCGAGACCAATGGGGAGCATGAGAGGAGGTGTGTGCGGAAAGTGGTGGCGGAGCTCTGAGCTGAGACAGGTGGGCTGCATGGGTGGGCTGTGCAGTGGGTGGAAGGAACACTAGGATCAGGAGCTTGTAGCTGTGTAGCGCAGGAAGAACCTGATGAATATTAAACATCACACACTCATCCAGCTGGTGAAGAGATTAGGTTCTTGAGAGGTTAAGTGATTGGCTCCTAGTCATGGCCATGGCCAGTTGGAGAGCTGAAATTCCAACTTGAGATGCCCAACTTTTAGTTTTACTTACTTATTTATTTATAATTTATTTTTTAAATTTCTTTTCAGTGTACCAGAATTCATTGCTTATGCACCACACCCAGTGCTCCATGCACTACGTGCCCTCCATTATACCCACCACCAGGCTCACCCAACCTCCCACCCCCCTCCACTCCAAGACCCTCAGATTGTTTTTCAGAGTCCACAGTCTCTCATGGTTCTTCTCCCCCTCCGATTTCCCCCAGCTCCCTTCTCCTCTCCATCTCCCCATGTCCTCCATGTTATTCCTTATGCTCCACAAGTAAGTGAAACTGTATGATAATTGACTCTCTCTGTTTGACTTATTTCACTGAGCATAATCTCCTCCAGTCCCGTCCATGTTGATACAGAAGTTGGGTATTCATTCTCCTGAAGGAAAGAAAAACAACTGAGTTTCTTCAATCCTAATCATAACAACCTCAGATAATAAATTTAACATGAGTATATTTATAAATATATTATTTCTTATATTAATTCCTCTTTCAAGTCTCCAGCATTTACATATATTAGGACCCTTTGTCTTCATCACATTACTTATTCACAAATTCATTTATTTATTAATTCAAACACCCTTTTACAGGGTTTCCTGTACTTTTGGCACCATAAAAAGGAATGGGGATCCAAGATGAATAGATCCCTATCTTTAGTCTCAGGGCCTTCATCATCTTTTAGGGAGGACATACAGACAGACACATGCAATACTGCCCAGTGAGTGTGCACAATGGAAGGAGCAATCCCTTTGGAAAGTTGACGGAGGGAGCCTCAGAGCTGGTTGATCCTTGAACTGAGTCTTAGAGGAAAACTGGGAGTTTGCCACCTAGAGGCAGGAGGTGGAGGTGAAGAGTCATGAATGCTCCAGGTGAGTGATGTGCTGGAGTCCTCATGGCTGAAAGGCAGACAAAGTTCTTCCCCTGACAACACTTGATACCACACCATGACATTGTGAGGGAGCAACACTGCTGTGAGTTTTGGGGAAACATTTTTAAGTCTCAATCAAGTGAAAGACGATTTAATGAAAAAGGTAAGTGACAAATTCATTTAAATCCAGAAAAAAAAAATAAATCCTCCCTTCTGGCCTCAGGGAGAGGCTAATTATTGTGTGGAGTCACTTTATGAAACCCTTCCAGATGGGATTCTACGTGTGACTTTTTTTTTTTTTGCTCTGGGTGGTGGAGGAGGAGTTGCATGGGATGAGTTCTTCTCCCACTTGTTAAGCTTTGGCAGCTATGACTGGCTCCACACCTGCAGAGTTTGGTGTCATAACAGTGAAATTGTTTCTGTGAAACTGAAGTGATGTTTATTGAGCTGTGGGGACACAGAGATGAATATGACATGATCTCTGCCCCCAGGGAACATACAGCCGGTGGGGGGGCAGACAGACACGTGGGGAAACACACACAACATGATGGGATGTGTGCTGAGTGCTTAGGGGACAGACAACATGGGGTACAGCGTTCTTACACTGAATCTTGAAGAGTGAGTAGGAGTCAAATAAGGGGAGAAGCTTCCTCATAGAAGAAATCATCATCATCATCGTCATCATCATCATCATCTTCTGGAACTCTGGACCAGGAGGAGGTTTTCGGAGAACATGGATGGGACTGCAAAGCACAAGAGGCAGCTGAAGCAGGAAAAGGCCAGTCCCCTGAAACTTCCAGTCCTAGAGGAGTATAGACTTTATTTTGTGAGGTTGGGAGGGCCACTGAAAAATTTTAAGCAGAGAGTCGTCAGAATGGTGTTTCAGAAGCATTATTTTTGCTGTAGCACAGGGGAAGAGCTGGATGCGGCCAGATTCAAGACAAGGAGACCAGCTGTCTGGCTCTTGCAACACCCTTGGCAAGAGATGAGGGTGGACTGAATTAAGATGTGAAAATTGTAGGAATTACCAGTCATGTCAGAACAGGAGGGTACGGGAGGCGTTTGGTAAGGCTCACGGATTCCTAGTTTAGGTGTGTGTGGAGACAGTTATGCTACCGGACAAGATGAGTAACACAGAAGAAGAGGTAGTTCGGGGTGCTGCTGTGTGTGTGGAGCTGAGTTCTAGATTCTAGATTTGCTGGATTTGAGGTGTCTGTGGGTCCTCCAGATTAATATGTCCTGCAGAAAGTAGGGTTCCAGAGGATAGGGTGAGTCTGGGGCTCGGAAGAGATATCTGGGTTTGAGATATAGACCAGCATGTCAGAAGTAGCTGGATGTGGAGAGAGAGGGGCATGGACCTTTCTGAGAACAAATGATCAGAGGGAACAGGGACTGAGGATCGGATCAAGGGACTTCAGTGTTTGAAATTATAAATCAGAAACTTCGGATCTTATTCATCGTTGACACAGCCTTCAGGTGTCTCCCCATGGGCAGACTTTGGCTGACAACAAAGTGTTAAGTGCCAGGAGCTAGATTTATTCTGTAAAGAAATTCTTCCCAAAGCAAGAAATTTTTGGCTCTCACTCTGGGACTGTGTGTGCTTAGCTTCTAACAGCTCTTGGTAGTTGGTAGTTTGGATCACATTTGGACCAGTATTTTCACACTAGTATTTCGAGTAAAATAGTCTTGGATCATAGAAGTGGATGCGTATTCTCTAAGCCTCACGGCTAGTCACCTGTTTTGATCTGAACAAGTTTGGCAGTTAGATCTGCAGGCTTTCTTATGACACAAATTGGGATTTTACCTTTTGAAAAAGAAGGAACTGGAGACCAAATATTTATCCTTTTTTCCCCTACCTTCATGTGTTAGTGTTCTCTCAAGAAATGGACCAATAGAGAATACATGTAGAGAGGGAGAGATTTATTTATAAGGAATTTGCTCATGCAGTTATGGAGGTGAGTCGTCCCACTGTGTGCTGTCTGTAAGCTGGAGACCCAGGAAAGTTCGTGGTGTAACTCAGTCTAAGTCTTCTGAGAACTAGAGCCCCCAGGGCAGAAGATTGAGGTCCCAGCTCAAGCAATTGGGCAGGCAGGACTCAAATCTTCCTCCTTCTACGTTTTTGTTCCGTTCAGGCCCTCAAAGGGTGGGATGGTGCCCATCCACACTGGAAAGAGCTGCTTCCCGAGTCCACTGATTCAGATGTGAATTTCGTCTGGAAACATCCTCACAGACATACACAGAAATAATGTTAAGCCAAATACACGCACACTTCATGATCCTGTCATGTTGTCACATTAAATTAACTGTCACACTCAGAAGTCAGAAGCATGGGAATACTTGAGATTCCTCGCTTCCCTCTTTCTGTTTCTTCTTTCTTTTCTCCATCCCTTTCTGTGATTCCCTGAATGTCACTAGGACACCAGTTTTATTCCAGGTACTGTGTGATAAGGGCTTGATAAATACTACATAGTCCTGGCTATGGAGGAGGGTGGTCTACTGGGGAAGTTGGTCATACGTGTTGGGAAATGTGCAAGGTGATACGCTAGAGATGAGACAGTACGGTCCGGGTGCTGTGGTAGACTGTTCCTTTGGTGTCCCCAGTGAGCTGTCTCTTCTAGCACTCCTCATACCGTCCTCTCTCACGTGGACTCTGGGCTTGTCCATGTGATTAGCGTTGACCAGTAGGACATTGACTAGTATGGTACAAGCAGCATCTAGTTAAGCACTCGCACACCGGGTCTCATCTCCTTGAAGTGGTCCTTCTTGCAAGCTGGCCACTGTTCTGTGAGAAAGACCAAAGAGCCACACAGAGAGGCCCTTTTGGGGAATGTTGAGGCCCCTGCTCTGGGGTACAGTTGCGCTCCCCTCTAGTGGCTGTTTTTTAATTGCCAGCATGCGAGTGAGGCCTGACCCACAGCCCACTAACCCACTGCCCCGGCCAGTGTTGTGTGAGCAGAAGAATCTCTTGGCCAAAAATCAGAATCATGAGAAATAATAAAGTGGTGTTTCCAGGCACTGAGTTTTGAATTGGTTTGTTACTATTAGATAACTGAATTTCTTGATGATGGTTCCTCCGGTCACCAAAGCCTTTTTAACTGTTCCTCCTTCTTTATCTGCTGTTGTGGGCTGAATTTTTCCCTCCCTCCTCCCCAACTCGTAGGGTTGAAGTCCTCGCGCCCAGTGCCTCTGAATGTGACCACGTATGGAGATAGGACCTCCACAGTGATGGTTAAGTTAAAGTAAGGCTGTATCGGGTGGGCCCTAATCCAACCCGAGTGGTGTCCTTATAAGAAGAGGAAATTCAGACACATGAAGAGATGCCAGGGATGCATGTGAACAGTGAGAAGACCGTGTGGAGGTGGCCATCTGCGAGCCACGGAGAGAGGCCGCTGAGGAAACTAAACCTGCCCACACCTTGATCTTGAGGTTCCAGCCTCCAGAACTGGGAGAAAATAGATTTCTGTTTTTTAAGGCCCCAGTCCTTGGCAGCCCTAGCCTATGAGCACACCTGCTACAGCTAACTTTTCCCTCCTTTTCTTTCGCCTTCCACGAAGTCACTCTTTCTCCATCTTTTAGATCAGGATTTCTCAATCTTATCACTTCGATCTTTTGGACTGGATCATTCTTTATTGTAGTTGGGGGAGCAGGGCTGTGCGTCGTCGGATGTGCACAGCGTGCCTGGCCTCTACCCACAAGAGGCCAGTAACACCGCCACAGACCATCTTCAGAAACTGCCATGTACCCCCTGGGGTCAAAATCACCTCCTGTTGAGTACCGATGTCTAAAACTCTGTGTAGGACCCAGTTCCTTTATTTCCATGATTAAAGACCCTTTGGTGATTGCCTGCTATCTTTGCTATATTTCTCAGATATTTCTCATCTCCTGATAGGGAAATGAGAGGAAGGGAAGTAGAATGGTGTTTTGGATGACCTTGCCTTAGTTCTGAGATGAAATCAGGGCTGCATTTGGTTGATCTCTTCCCTTCTGGGCAGGGGATATTAGAAATGTAAAGAAAAGTGCTTCAGGTAGAAATGTAAGAGGTTTTTTTGTTTGTTTGTTTATTTTTCAAAATCTGAATCACATTCCCTGTGACCTGCAGAAGTCACGACCTAGTTCTGCACTTTGCAAAATTGCTAATAGATATTACTTATCAGGTCCTTGCTATGTGCCAGACACCACTGTTGCTCAGAGTTTTAGAGAAATTAATACATTTAATTCTCACAAAAGCCCTGGGTACGGGATACTATTTTAAATCCTGTCTTACCAGGGAGGAAATTTAAATGATATTATTTCCCCCTAATAGTGCAACTAACCTAGGCCAGAGCACAGATTTGAACCCAGGCCAGGTTTCTCTGGAGCCCTATTTCACCATGCTACGTTTTGTTGTGGATACACAGTGAAGACACTGTATGTGTTCTTGGGCTAGCTTTGCCACTTACTAGCTCTATGTTCTTGGGTAAATGAATTTACTTCTCTGAATTTCGATTCTTTTTCAGTAGAAAGGGGGAAAATAATCCCTATGCTCCCCTATCCCTATGTAATTTTTATAGGATCAAATAGTCTATTTTTTAAAATTATGTCTCAGATCTGTACAAAGTAGATACATACTAAGGATTAATTTATTCTTTTTATATAAGAGCTTCAATACTTGATCTAACTATCTCATTAGAGTTAAGGGTAGGAGATGGGCATAGTAGTGGGTATTAAAGATGTAAAACAATATATAAATACTTAATGTTTGAGAAATGTAGTTTTTTTGTGTGTATTCATGTTTGTATGTGAGAGAGGCAGGTGGGCACTAGCCTTTTGGAACATCTAATTTGTTCCCAGTGCTTGTATGTATTATCTCATTTAATTATCTTCAGAGCAGTTATCTTAATTTAATTTCTAAGAAAACTGAGGCTCAAAGAGAAGTTGTAGCCTACCCAGTGTCATATAGCTAGTAGATGACAGGGTTGTCATTCAAACCTGGGTCCATTTGGCTCTGAAATCTGGGTTCAGCAACATTACTTTGATTTCATGTGACATTTTTAAGTTTCTTAGCTTATCAGAATAGTTAAGAATCAAACCCTAACCATGTAAAAAACATCTATAGGTATTCGTGTTCTTTCTGAAATGAAGTCCCACAGGGATGTTGAACATAATAGCTTCGTGCCCCATGGCAGAGCTGCCCCTGAGGGCTAACATATCCAGAAGAAAAGAGAAGCAAATACAGGGGACTACAGTTTCATCCTGTCCCTCTCTCTGTCTGTCTGTCTGTCTCTCTCTTTCTCACACACACACACACACACACACACACACACAGGTTCACTCGCTGGTGTGCACTCTGAGAAGTCATCAAGATAATGTAAAGGTCTGTGGAAAATTACTTTGTGTTAGAAGTACCTGGAGAAAAGAATTTGGACATTTATGGAAGCAACTCCGCAAGAAAAACCCCAGGGAAATTAGACTCCATAATAAATAGAAATTACCTTGAGATAATTGCTAACTTTGTAATCATTTTAAAGTTCAATGAAAAATTTAGAAATAAAAGAGAACATGCCATGATTGAAATATTTTAAAAAATTATGCATGAGCCCGGGAAAGTGGTAAGCATGTCAGAAAACCCATAACTATTTACATAGACAGGCCTCAGGGACACTCATTGGATCCAAGTAAAGAAAAGGATCATGTAAATCATTTCTGTGTTAGTGTGGGATTTTGTTATTGTTTTTTCTAGAGAAACTATGAAGATATCAGGAGACTACAGTGAAAACAAGAAAATATGATGCAGAATTTCACAAAATAAATGAACTGAAAACATGTACCCCCAGGGAGGTCTGACAACTAACTGAAAATGAAATGGGATAGATTTTATAAAGGAAAACTACTTTGGCAGTGCAATGGAATGATCAACACTGGTTCAGATGGACCAAAAAAAAAAATTGAGATGAGTCTTGGTCATTTCAGAGGCATTGGCTAGAGGAGTCCATTCCTTCTTTTTGATCTCCTCTTATTTAACTTTGATTGTCAGCCTTTGTACCTTTTAGCCATAAGGGCAATAGTTCAGGTTTTAAAAGTGAGTGATATGTTTCATGATTTTTTGGTGAAAAAAGTAGTTTTCTTGTAGGTGATTAGTTTCACCTGCAGTTGAGAACATGGAGGAAAATCATTCTAGGGCACATACTCATGGATGGGAAACTCAGAGTGGTCTGTATGGCTAGAACATAGGTAGGTGTGTGGTATGTGGGCTAGCTCTTTTAAAGGATAATAACCTAAAGTGATCAGAATGACAATTAATGACTAAGAATCTTTGTTCCCAAGGATAGATATGTTGACACATTTTTAGGCACGAAGGAAAAGCATATGTATTTCTGCCCAACATTTCTATGCATGTACACACACATACACAGAGACACATGCTTGCATTAGAGAGCCAAGACCTGGGTTGGTAGAGGTCATAAACTTCATGACCTAGGAATTCTACTGTCTGGAATTCTAGAGCAGTGTTTCTCAAAGTGTGGTCACTTGACCAGTGTCAGGATCACCTAGGTATTTGTTACAAAAGAAATTCTCAGGCCACATGTCAGACCTATTAAATGAGGAACTCTAGAGAGCATCCGCATGTGTGGGTTTTTTTTAAAATTTTTTTTAAACATATAATGTATTATTAGCCCCAAGGGTACAGGTCTGTGAATCGCCAGGTTTACACACTTCACAGCACTCACCATAGCACATACCCTCCCCAGTGTCCATAACCCCACCACCCTCTCCCTACCCCCCCTCCCCTCGACCCCCCTCAGTTTGTTTTGTGACATTTAGAGTCTCTTATGGTTTGTTTCCCTCCTGATCCCATCTTGTTTCATTTATTCTTTTCCTACCCCCAAACCCCCAACGTTGCATCTCCACTTCCTCATATCAGGGAGATCATATGATAGTTGTCTTTCTCTGATTGACTTATTTCGCTCAGCATAATACCCTCTAGTTCCATCCACGTATCCACATGTGTTTTAACAGGCTCCCTAGAGACTCTTGCGCATTCTAGTGAGGGGGCCCCTGCTCTACAGCATGTAGCAACATCCTTGTCCAGGCGGGGGATGTACAGGACCTAGCCCTTGCCCTCAAGCAGATCTCAGTCTGGTTGAGATTTTAAGACCTCTACTTGACTAATGAGGATTTACGGGTTTTGTAGGGTGTTGTAGTGGAGGCAAGCTTGAAAACAGAGATTAAGGAGAAACAGGGTGTGCTTGAGGGTATGGACAAAGGCTTGAAAGTAGAGATATACTTCAGAATTATTGGGAGGTTTCCAGCCAGACCCAGGCAGGAAATAAAACTGCAGGCAGGGGGAAAATGGCCCGTCAAAGTGCAGAAGCATGAAAGAAATGGTCTGTATGGGGTGTTAACAGGTGGCTGGTGTGGCTAGAGTATTAGTGAACAGATGGACGCTTTGGAAGCAGCACTGCCGTAGTCAGGGCCGCTCTTATCACACCTTTTGATTATTGCCACGGGCTTCTTACTCGGCCTTTGGCTTCCAGTCTAGCTCCCCATCAAATGTACCTCCAGCAGACAGGACCGTTCAAAAGTGCAAATCTGGCCATGTCACTTTCCTGCTTAGAACTCTTCCATGGCTCTGGTGTGCCTGCAGAATGAAGCCCGAACTCCTTCACCTGACATATATGTAAGGCCTTGCTTGCTTTCATTGTGTTTCTGTCTACCCTGAACTCTGGTCTTTCCCTGGGCCTCCTCAGGATCTTTCATCTGCTGTTTCTCCAGCTCCTTTTGAGAAACTCCTATTTAACCACCAAGAATCAGTTTAAATTTTATCTCCTTTAGGTTGTCCAAGGACCTCAGCTCCAAAGCTGGCTAGGGGGATCTTCCTGGTGCTTCTTTAACGTCCTGGGATTCATCTAACCTCCTCTGTAGCACACAGGACAGATACTGCTCACCTGTCTTCTCCCATCTTATTCTGACCCTGCGCGGCACCAAAGTTCAGTCTTCTTTGTTCCTAACCTCAAATCTGAGCACAAGGCCACATCATAGTGTGCGTGAATATTTATGGAAAGGATGAACTGTGAAGGGATTTGTGTTTCAGGCAGAAGAACCCCTGGAGAAAGTTTAAGATAATAACTATTTGACAAGATCATTCTGTTTGGGGAAACAGTGATGCTGGCAGTAAATGCATAATTCTGAATACCCTTCAACCCTGCTTTCTAGCTACCTAACCTTGGTGCAGCTCCTTATCACTAACACAGTTACATCCATCTAACTTGAATGATTCCTTCCTTTCACCAGATTGAACTCAGCATGGGAAGCCTCTATGAGAGCATGGACATTGATCTGCTTGACCTCAGAGCTAATATATAGTTGATTTTCATTATTCATGGTGGTCATATTCTATAAAGTCACCATGAATGTTGAATTAGCAAATACTGAACCATTGCTTCTAGGGGAAATAGTGGGTTAGGTTCCTCTGAACCCTTGGTCACAATATTTTTGTCAACCAAAATTTTTATTTGTTGATATATAACCCTAGTTTTTTTTAATGTGTGTTGGTATGTAAAGCTATCTCATAAAGATATATACATATATATACATATATAGATATATAAAGATATATACATATATAAAGATACATACATATATATACATACATAAAGATACATACATATATAGATATACATATACATATATCTCATAAAAATATATACATATATTTGCTTTATTAATGTTAACTCAAGGCCAGCAGCACTATATAACTCATGTCTGGGAAAAAAAAACAAAATTTGTAAAATATGTATTTTCTTCATAAGGCACTCCATAGCCTTCTTGAACTTAGGGATGCTAGGCTGCACTTCAGCATTGTGCTTGGGGGCATTTTAAGCAGCAACATCACTGGTAAGCACAAGGAAATGAGAAAAATGTGGCACTAATTAAACCAGGAAAAGAGTATTTCTCTATAGTATGAGAACTGAAACAAAGAGGCAGGGTATTCCCTTGTTTGACTTCAGTTGGAAAAGTACGATTAAACATTAGGGAAGAAAAGATTGGTGAACTTAAAAACAATTAAAAATGAAACAGACATAGATTTAAAAAATGAGCAGAACTGTGAAGCAACTTCAAGCAGCTTAATATCTGTATAATTGGAGTTCCTGAAGGGTAGGAAAGGCGGCAACAGAAAAATAATCAGGAAAAAATCCAAGCCTCCTCCCTGTCCCCTCAAAAAACGGGAAGGGAAATTATAATCAAAACCAGTTAAAACCAGCACTAAAGAGAAAGTTTTAAAAGACAGTAGGTTGGGGACAGAGGGCTCATTACTCACAAAGGAATAAAAATAGGCATGATAGTAGATTTATCATTAAAAACAATGCATGCTGGAAGATACTGAGTGAGAAAGAATTATCAACATAGGATGCTATACCCAGTGAAAATATTTTTCAAAAAGAAAGGAAAGTACTTTTTATAACCAAACAAAAGCTAAAATAATTTATCCCTGCAAAACTGCACTACAAGAAATGTTAAGGGAAGTACTCTTTTTTCTGTTCCATTGATTTATTTATCTTGATAATACACTGCCTTGATTATTGAAGCATTATAATTAATTCCTTTATTTCAAAAGATTTATTTATTTTAGAGAGAGAGAGAAAGAGCGCGCATGGGTGGGGGGGAGGGGCAGAGAGAGGGGGAGAGAATCCTTAAGCAGATTCCCTGCTGAGCATGGAGCCCCAGTTGGGGCTCAATTTCAGGACCCTGAGATCCTGATCTGAGCTGCTGACTGAGCCACTCAGGCACCCTGAAGCACTGTAATAATTGTTGAGGTCAGGTAGCATTAGTGTTACAATTTTTTCCCTTTTCAAAGTTACTTTGGATATTTTAATCTGTAGCATTACATATGAATTTTTTTTAAAAGGATTTTATTTATTTATTTGAGACAGAGAGATACAGAGAGAGAGAAAGAGAGAGAGAGAGAGCGAGTGCATATGAGCAGGGGAGAGGCAGAGGGAGAGGGAGAAGCAGACTCCCTGCTGAGCCAGGAGCCTGATGTGGGGCTTGATCCCAGGATGCTGGGTTCATGACCTGAGCCCAGGGCAGACGCTTAACCGTCTGAGCCACCCAGTCACCCCTACATATGAATCAGTGCCTACACGGATTATGATTGAGTTTGCCTTGAATTTATAGATTTGTGAAAAACTGACATCTTAACAATACTGAGTTTTCCCATTCATGAACAATGTGTATCTTTCCATTTTTTTTTGTTTCTTTAATTTTTCTTAGCAATGTTTGCAATTTTCAGTGTACAGGTCTTGCATGTCTTTATTCAGATTTACCTTATAGTGTTTCTCATATATATATATTTTTACTATTTATAAATGATCTTGTTTTAATTTCCAGTTTTTGTTGTTAAATGTAGGCATACAGCTGATTTTTGTATACTGACCTTATGTCCTGCATCCTTGCTAAACTCGCTTATTATTTCTGGTAACTTTTTTGTTAAGTCCATATTTTTGTCTTCCGTAAATGAAGATTTCCTTATTCCTTTCCAGTTTCAATGTCCTGTTTTGTTGTTGTTTTTCCTTGCCTTAGTTTGCTGGCTAGTACCTGCGGTGCAGTGTTGAAGAGAAGAGATGAAGACGGGCATCCTTGCCTTGTTTATTGCGTTAGGTGGAGAGCACTCAGTCTTTCACTATTAAACGTGATGTTAGCTATCGGTTTGGTGTAGGTGCCATTTATATTAGGATAGGGAAATTCCCTTTAATTCTTAGTTTTTTGAGAGGTTTTATCAGGAATAAATGTTAGATTTTTTTTTTCAACTATTTCTTCTGATTATGTTGAGATGATAATAGAGTTTTATTTTCAAGTCTATTAATAGAGTGAATTATCCTGATTGATATTTGACAGTTAAACCAACCTTGCATTCCTGGGATAAATCCCACTTGTTCATGAAGCATTCAAAAAAAAATACAAATAAATATGTTGTCATATTCAATTTGTTAAAATTTGTTAAAATGCATCTGTGTATATAAATGCTATTCGCCCATAGTTTTTAATTTGTCTATTTTTGCTATCCGAATAATGCTAACCTCAAGGTATGAGTTGTGGAGCATTTTTTCCTCTTCAGTTTCTGGTACAGTCTGTGCAGATTGATACTGTTTTTTCCCTAAGCACTTGGTGTCATTTCTGTGAATCTATCCAGGTCCTGGAGTTTTCTTTGGGGGAAGGCTTGAGGCTGTAAGTTTAAAAAAGTAATAGACATGAGACTACTTGATTTATCTACTTATTCTTGAGTGATATTTGATAATTTCTGTATTTCAACTATTGCCCACTTACCTAGGTAGGCAAATTTATTGTCATAAAGTTATTTTTTTAAGATTTTATTTATTTATTTGACAGACAGAGATCACAAGTAGGCAGAGAGGCAGGGGGGGTGGCGGCGGGGGGAAGCAGGCCCCGTGCTGAGCATAGAGCCCAATTCGGGACTTGATCCCAGGATCCTGGGATCATGACCTGAGTTGAAGGCAGAGGCTTTAAACCACTGAGCCACCCAGGCATCCCGTCATAAAGTTATTTGTAATATTTCTTCATTAGATCTGTAGAATCTGTAGTGATACCATCTCTTTTGTTCCTGATATTGTTTATATCTTTTTTCCTAAGTAATCTGGCTAGAGGTTTATCAACTTTTTTTTTTTTTTATTTTTTTTTATTTTTAGTGTCTTGAAGGACATTTGGGCTGGTTCTAGTTTTGGGCTGTTGCAAACAAAGTTGCTGTGAATATTTGTGAACAGGTTTTTATATGAACATGTTTTCATTTCTTTGAGAGAAATACTCAAGGGTACAATTGCTGGGCCTTATGTTATTGCATGTTTATTTTTTTAAGAGACTTCCAAATTGTTTTCCAGAGTGGTTGTGGCATTTTATACTCAATTAGTCATGCGGTAATGTACTTTACCCATATTTTTAAAAAAAGATTTATTTATTTATCTTAAAGATAGAAAGAATGGAGGTGGGGCAGAAGGATAGGGAGAGAGAAACTCAAGCAGACTTCATGCTCAGTGTGGATCTCAGTATGGGTCTCAGTCTCACAACCCTGAGATTATGACCTGAGCCAAAACCAAGAATTGGATGTTTAACCAACTGCATCACTCACTCACTCAGGTGCCTTTACCTTATCCATATTTTAACCAACATTGGTGCTGCCACTGTTTTTCTATTTTAGCCATTCTGACATTGTGGTGTTAACGTGCATTTTCCTGATGGCTGATGATATTGAATATATTTTCATGTGCTTATTTGCCATCTGTATACCCTCTGGTGAAATGTCTGTTCATATCTGTTGCTCATTTTCTTATTGAATTGCTCATTTCTTTCAGTTTGTTGAGTTTCCAGAGTTCTTTATGTATTTGGATTTTTCTTTTGTTGGCTATCTGGTTTACGAATATTTTCTCTCATTCTGTAGTTTGTCTTTTCATTGTCTTCAGTGACTTCACAGAGTAAAAGTTTAAAAGTTTGATGAGGTTCACTTTATCGATTTTTCTTTTTTATGTATCATTCTTTTGATGTCAAGACTAAGAACTCTTTGGCTAGTGTTAGGTCCCAAAGATTTTCTTTGATTTTTTTTTTAAAGTTATATAGTTTTTCATTTTACACTTAAGTTTACAATTTATTTTGAGTTACTTTTTGTACAAGATGAGAGAATTCCTTTGCTTAGTTGGTTTTGCAACTTTGTAACAAATCAGCATATTTATATGGGTTAATTCATAGGATTTTTCTTTTGTAACTTATCAGTGTGGTGGAATAAAGGCCACTTACTGTGGTGTAGAACTCTTTATATATTGTTAGGTTTGATTCACTAATATTTTGCTGAATATTTTTCATGAGAGAGAGTGGTCTGCAGTTTTGTTTGTTTGTGGTACTATCTTTGTATGGTTTTGGTATCAGGATAATAATTCTGACCTCGTGTAATGAGTTGGGAAATGCTTCTCTTTTGTTTTCAGTAAAAGATTGTATAAAGTTGCTGGTTATTGTTCTTTAGATATTCAGTAGAACTCTCCAGTGAAGCTAACTGGGTATGGAGGTTTGTTTGTTGATATTTAAAATTACATATCCAGTTTTTCTCAGAGTTATGGTGCTATCCTGATTGTGTATTTCACCTTAGTTGAATTTTGGTAGTTTGTGATTTTTGGAGGAATTGGTTAATTTCTTCTGAGTTAGCAAATCTGTGAGTATAAAGTTGTTCATCATATTCCCTTTTTAATGGCTGCAAAAAGCATAGTTATAATCGCTATTTCATTCCCGATTATTATTGATTTGTGTTTTCTCTTTTTAATGATGTGAGTCACATATGTAACCAATTATTTAACAGTTTTATTGAGATACAATAATATACAAAAGACTGCACATTCTCAATATATACCATTTGATAAGTTTGGACATGTACATACAACCTTGCTAAAGGCATACACATTTTATTAGCTTTTTTTTTTTTTTCAAAGATTGATCTTTTTGTTTTATCAAATTTGTGTTTTTTCAGTTTTATGGATATCTACTTTTATGTTTATTATTTTTCCTTCTTGTTTGAGTTCAGTTTCCTCTTCTTCAGTTTCTTGAGGAATAAATTTGGTTATCAACTTGAGATCTTTTCTCATTTGTAATTGAAACATTTAGTGCTACAGATTTCCCTCTTGGCACTGATTTAGCTGCTTCCCACATATTTTGATAAGTTGCATCTTTTTCATTAATTATGTTCATTTTGAAAGTTCCTTTCAAGTCTTTCTTTTTTGACATTACTTGAAAGTATATTGTTTAATTCTCATGTGTTTAGAAATTTTCCTGCTATTTTTCTGGTATTGATTTCTATATGGTCAGAATGCATACTTTGTATGATTCAAATTCTTTTAAATGTGTTGAAGTTTGTTTTGTAGCATAGGATATTACCTGTCTTGGTGAATATTCCATAGGTGCTTGGGGAAAAAACGTGTAATCTGTTTAGGGGATAGAACGTTCTGTATTGTGTTTGTTAATTAGTTGATCATGTTGTTCACATCTTCTAAATCTTTCTGATTTTTTGTTTGCAGTTCTCAAATTTGTTGAAAGGAAGGTGTTGAAGCCCCCAGTATAATTATGGCTTTGCTTATTTCTCCTTGCAGCTCTATCATTTTCCTTTTACTTACTTTGAGCTTCTCTTGTTTGGTATGGACACATTTAGGATCATTATGTTTTCCTGATATATTTCTCCTTTTATCATTACATAATGTCCCTCTTTTTTTTTTAAGTGATTTTATTTGCTCTACCATTTACTTTATGAGATATTAATGTAGTCTTGCTACTCCTGCTTTTTGTTAAAAATATGTTCTTTGCTTGGCATATTGTTTTCTGTCCTTTTATTTTCAATCTACCAATGTCATTGAATTTGAAGTGAATTTCTTTTAAGCAATATATAGCTGGGTTGTGTATTTTTTACCTACTCTGCCAATCTCTGTCTTTTGATTGATATACTCAGACGTTTAAGATCGTTTTCAATATGCAAGAGCACTTACATGTGACCTTTTCTTTTTATTTTATTCTTCTGATTATGATTCTGAACTTTCTCTTATCTTCCCGTGGGATCCTTGAAAAATTTTTAGGATTCCTTTCTGATTTATTTGTCATATTTGTAAGTGTATCTTTCTGTATAGTTTTCATAGTGGTTGCTCTGGGTATTACAATATATGTCTGTGATCCTAACAGTCTCTTGGAATCAGCATTTCACCACTGTGAGTCAAGTCTGGGAAACTCACTTCCATGTAGATCTCTTTATCTTCTGTACCTTAAATATCATTGTCTTGAGTGTCAGATGGTATTACTGTTTTTGTCATAATTACCAGATGAGATTCATAAAGCTCATGAGGAAAAGGATACTTGATTGCACTTCCATGTTTGTGATCTTTCTGTTGTCCCTTCTTCCTTCTGTATTTACTGTAGTTCTTTCTTTCATCACTTCCTTTCTGTTTGAAGAACTTTATTTTGGCCAATCTCTAAGAGTGTGTATGCCAGTAACAAATTTTCTTCCAGTTTTCCTGCATATGAGAATGTTGATATTCCCTGTTCCTTCTTGAGGGATAATTTCTCCAGATAGAATTCATGGTTGACAATTCGTTTCTTTCAACATTTGAAAAATATTGCGTTACCTTCCACCTAGCCCGCCATGGTTTCAGATGAGAAGTTCACTGTCATTTGAATGGCTTTCCTTAACTTGATCCTCTTCAGTGTTAGTTCAGTTTTTTGACTGTGTAGGAGTGTGTCTTTTATCAAATTTGGGAAATGTTCAACCGTTGTCTTCTAACACTGTTTCTACTCTGTGCTCTCCAGTCCTTCTGGGACTCGGATGATAAAAAGCTTGGATCTATTTTTGTCATCCTACTTGTCCTCAAGAGTGTTTTGGTTTTTGTTTTGTTTTTTTTCCTCCCCAGTTTAATTCCTCTCTGTTGTTCAGGTCTGGTGAATTGAGTTGTTTGGTTCTCAGCTTTACCTTTACCAAGGCCCTCATGCTCTATCATCTCCATTTTAGTATTGAACCCATTCAATTTTTAAAGTTTCCACTTTTGTATTTCTAGTTTATAAGTTTCATCTTATTATTTTTATAAATACTGTGTCTTTGCTGAGATTTCTCAATTTTTCGTTTGTTTCAAGAGAATTCGTAATGGATTTTGGGGGCATTTTTATGATGACTGCTTGTCTTAGCTCAGGCTGTCAGAACAAAATACCATTGACTGGTGGCTTAATCAACAGAAATTAATTTTCTCACACTTTAAAGGCTGTAAAGTCCAAGATCAAGGCACTGTCTGCTTCGATTTCTGGTGAGAGCCCTCCTCCTGGCTTGCAGATGCTGTCTTCTCACCGTGCCCTCACATGACCAAGATGCAGTGGACTCTGATATTATAAGGACAATAATCTTACTGAATCAGGGTCCCACCCTTATGATCACATTTAACTTTAATTACTTCTGTAAAGCCTCTAACTTCAAATATTATAACATTGGGGGTTAGGGCTTCAACAGTTGAGTTTGGGCTAGATACAATTCAGTTCACAGTACTGCTTTAAAATCTTTGTGAGATAATTCTGACATTTGATACATCTCAGTGTTGGTGTTCCTTGATTGCTTTTTCTCAGTAAAGTTGTGATTTTCTTGATTCTTGGTATGAATTTATTGTATTTTGGAGATTATGTTTGGAGATCCTGGGTCCTATTTAAGTTTTTTTTTATTTTCATAGGTGGTCACCCTATGAAAATAGCTTGTGGGTTGTGGTCTACTTCTATCCAATGATCCTAATTTTCAGAATCTGTGCAGTGTTATTTTGATCTGTTTAGATCAATAGGTAATGCCCAGGATCCCGTTGTTCTTGCTGGTTCTGCCTAAGGGGGTGGAAGTGATCTTCCCAAACCAGGACAACAGGTGTTTCCTCACTGGGGAGAGACGTGGTAGGATCTCTATTCTGACGCTCCTCCCCCTGGCTTCCCCAGTATCTCTGGGTCGGGGAGAAGGCTCTGGGGCTCAAGAAGACAGAGAAGTTTCCTGGACCAGGCTGCTCTTTGGGACAGGGTCCTTTTCCCAGTTCTTTCCACCCATTCCACTCATAGTCATTTTATTTTCATTTCTCCTTGTCCACATCTTACCACTCAGTGCAATGTTTTGCATATAGGAGGTGCTTAATTGTTACTTCACTTGGATTACTCGTCAATTATTTATTTACTTGCCAAGGATGTTGGTGGAGGTGGTTTTATTGGTTTTATTTTTATCTACTCTCTGGGTTTATCTAGACAACTGTAAATCAAGGACAAGCCTCTCTAACATTGTTAGATACAAGGCGTGGACTCTTTCTGTGGAAAGTGTCTACTTTTACAGGAGTAAGAGAGTGGATTGGAGATGGCATGCTATTCTGTTGAGATGCTTTTCTATCACACAGAGTTGTTTTTAGAGCAAGCAAGAAAAATCGTTGCTTCCTCCTCCTCTTGGCTTTTGTAAAAGAAATCTAAAGAATTTCAGAAAGAAGTTTCAAGCTTTCTATTGCAAAACAGGCTATTTGGTTGGTATGAGAAGAATCCCTAAATAGGTAACTATTTTATTCCCTGTCACAGAGGCTGGCTCAAAAGCAAATTTCCTTAATTTTGATTGATAGGATTATACAATATCAGAACTGAATGAGACATTAGAGAACAGCTGGTCCAAAGCCTTTTATGTTACCAGTGTGGAAAATGGGGCTTATTTAAAGTGATGGTTTGTCTACGACCACAAAGAAGTTGGCAGCATATGGGCAGTAAGAGGCTGCGTTGAAGTGTTTGTCTTCTTGATTCATGGAATCTCGGGTTTGAATCCTGTCTCAGTCACTTCCTGGCTATATGACATTGGACAAGTCCTTTACCTTGTCTAATTTTACTTATTTATATTAACTGATTAACAGAAGGTCCTTTACCTTGTCTGATATTATTTATATCAGTTAATATTTTATTTATTTCTTTTATGAGGGCTCAGTAAGCTAATCCATGTTCAGTGCCCAGAAACTAGTAAGAGCTCAATAATCATAACTACAGCCATTCCAGGGACCACCCAGTTTTCGCCTAGAGAGTTTTCTATTATGACATGGCAAACCAGTTCTATTTGCCCTATTAGGTACAGTTTCTAGTTTCACCCATTCATTCACAAGCATTTGCCGAGCGCCTGCTGTGTACACCAGCACTGGAGATACAGAGATGAATAAAAAGTCCCCTTTGCCCTCCTGGAGTTTGCTCTCTGAGGGTAAGATGGCCTCATCAGTAAAGAGTGGAGGCATGAACAAGGCTGGAGGGAAGAAGAGTGTCTCTTCTACCTTTGGAAATTACTTTTAGGATTTTTTTATTTTCATCTGTTTGTTGGAAGGTAGCTGAGCCTGCATATATTGGCTGTCCATAAAAAATGGCTATCAGGCATTTGACCGGCTGATTTTCAGAAATTAAGACTCCTAATGTTAAAAACATTATATGCGTTAGATGTATCTATCAATATATGCATTGAATACCTTTAAGAGATCAAGCTTGGGAAGCTGGAGGAACTAGTTCTGAGTCATCAGTCATCTGACGAGGCTGAAGTCAGGTAGAGCCACTTCTTACAGGCAGTTGAGTCACGACCAGGTGACAGGGAATTTATTCAGAGTTAGTTTGCTGTTTGTCAGACTGAATGTGGAAAACCCAGTTTTAAGGACAAGTTCTAGTTAGTGAATGATGATCCCAGGCAGCAGAAGCAGGTGCTGAAGAGAATTGCGGAGGGCAATGGGAGAACAAGAGATGTGGAAATTAATTTAATTTATTATTCCAAGACCATGGAAGACTTTTGACCTAGGTTTGAAAGGCAAAAATGGGGGCTGGCCATTGTGATGGACAAGGACACCCAAGCTAAGGCTGGAATTTTGTAAGCTGAAGATGAGTGTTGGGGGCAGCACACTGCCTGATGTGGTTATTGCATGAACTTGAGAAGGGGGAGGAGGAGGGGGGCAGACTGGCTTGGGGGTGAAATCCTGGCTTGGGGATTGTGAATATCATGCTAGCAAGGTTGGACTCTAGACTTCATGCCACAGACAATAGAGAGGCGATGGGTGTTAAGAGTGAGAATTACAGGAGCAAGCTTGCAATTATTATATTGTCAATAAATTCTCTGTTCTTTGCATCTCTGTGTTGTAAAGGCCAGGGATATTAAACATATATAAACAATGACAGACTTTTCTTGCTCTGGTAGCCATTAGACCTATATACTTTAAAAGAGAGCACTTTATTAAATGTCTTCAGAAAGGGCTTACGGACATACAGTTGGGACCCCAGTCTAATTATGGCTCTCAGGAATGTCATCTAAAGCATTTTGCTACACACCTGTGTTGATTGATAACCACATTGACCTGGCCACTGTGGCTTTGCCTTCAGATTGAATAAGGACCTCCTCTGTCATTTTCAGGAAGAGAAATGACCAGGACCGGCCACATTCTTTTAGATTTTTGGGGGGTACAGATTCTACTCAAGCACCCCATGTGGGAAACGAGGACCCTCTATCTTGTTTCTGCCGAAGTCCAGGCAGGAAACAGTCATCACAAGATGAAAATAGAGTAGTTGCTTTTCGGGATTAACTGGTTCTGGGCTGTATTTGTGTAAGCAAATTAATGAGCTGGAAAGTCTCATTTTTACAAGTGCTAAATTGTGAAGACACTACAGGGACAGACGCTTCAGTGTTATTGATGTCTATTCAGATGAGGGAAGGGATCTCACGGAATACCAAGGAAGCCTCCTCATTTAAAACATGCCTCTTAACTGTCAGCAGCATCATTTCAATCTCAGCAGAGGAGGACGTGGCAGAGAATATTTTTCATTTTGTCTGTTGCAGATTTTCCAAAATGCACTTATAGTTACCAACTATGAAAGGGCTTTTACGAAAATTTTCTTTTTAAGATGCGGCGCAGTGAAAACTCTAAGGTAGATTCTTTTCTCTGTCTTCTTCCTTCTTCCTTGTCTCCCTCCCTCTATCCCACCTGCCTTCCCTCCATCCTTTCCTCTGGTTCTCCCTTCCTCCTTTCCTTCCCTCTCTCCTTTTTGTCTTCAAACATTTATTGAACATCCATAACTGTCCATCACAATTAGGGACAAAACTCACAAAGATAGAGAATGTAAGTCCTGGTCTTCAGAAACTCCGAGTCTTCCGGCGGAAATGCACGCATAACACACGTAAGCGTAGGGTCGTAGTCACAGCACAAGAAGGGATTTGATTCCAGTTATCAGCTCACAGGAGTTTTCCACAGTTACCTGGTGGAGGGAAGCACCTCACTTTGTCCTTTAGCTTTTGAAGATGTGCAGGATCCTGCAACAGAGCAGTTTGTCCTCTACACCTCTGGTAGGTATTTGGTGAAAACAAGCTTTCAGGAGGGGGTCCAAATAGCCATTCTTCCCAAAAGCATGAGAGCAAGTGATCAAATCCAGGAGAGCGAGTGATGACCAAACCTTCGTGTCTGACTTAATGGGCCTTTTGAGCTCATGCCTGCGTGGGGCAGTGCCAGCCTAGAAATGTTTAGCTTTTCAATTCCAACGAAGACCTGATTTAGAAGAGTCTGGGCAAGATCCCCTCTCACAGAATTTGCTTTCCTGCAGGAATGCAGAGTATCAACTTCCAGAATGGATCCAGGCCGAGTTCAGTTACATAATGAAGGGTTTTGGTTTAGAAGACATCTCGTGTGTTTGTTTAAAGTGCAGGCCTCGTTGGTCTTGGAGTGTGTCCCCCACGGATAAGGGGAGGGCAGCTGTAAAAGCAGCTACCGTGTGGCATTGCTCTGATGACTAGAAATACTTACGTGAAGTGTCAACCCAGAGTGGCCAGAAGTAATGCTCAAGTAATTATAGCTGTTTCTTTAGTGTTTGCTGGTATTATCACAAGGGTATATAACCCTTACTGGTATTATCATAAAAATAACTGTCACTTGCCATCAGTGTGAGCTTCAAGACTCACTTCTCACCAGGCAAATCTTCCCCACTATTAAGCTGAGGGAGTTGAACTAGATCCGTGTTTTTCAAATGCTTTAAAACTATCACTTCTACTTCTTTTATCAAATCTCACATTTTCTCTAGTATCATTGAAAATAAAAAGGAATTCAATATTGTGTTTTAAAAAGGATGCAACCACTGGGGTAAAGTGGTTCTCTATTTTCAAACCACACCCCAAAGATGGAACTCAGAGAACTAGATATTCTCTTGTGCCCCTTCCAGATCCAATACTTGGTCTAATTTTGTGGTGTTTGAGGGGGATAAAAGCTCACTTGTGTCTATTTTTTTTTCCTGTCAGGAAATGATACTAGACTTTGGTTGCCTGGCATCTTTTGCCTCTCCAAAATCTCGTTTTACATGAAAAACATATTTGCATCATTTAAACATTTACGGGGCCCATGGAATTTCTTCTTTTCTCCCAGTTATTTGCTTGGATTGGCACAACCCCTGCTCTAAGGAGAAACAGCCTGTATTCTGACAGTCAAAGGCCCCTCTCACAGCGTATGCTATGGATGGTACCACTCTTCACGTTTGAAGCAATGGGAGGAAACTATTGGCTCTAGAGGATAGGAAAATTTACACACGGTAAATACTATTGATTTCCCTTGTCCGGAGATTAATTTAGAAAAAAGAATCTGGTATTACTATGAAGGTGATGTGCGATGATGGAGAAAGGAAGAGGGGGGATCAATACCTCGGAGCCATCATTAATGTACTACCGTCACTATCATTTTGACAGGTTTACAATCAAATGCCATTGATTTTTCATCAGCCTCTCCGGCTGGCTTCAGAAGGTGAGGTTGCTGGCTTTTGAAAAATAAAGGGTTTTGTAACAGACATTTTTGTTCTAGCTTTTGCTACCCAGGAAGGAGTGCTTGAGATGTGCTGAGTCAGCCTTCACTTTCTGTGTACTTTTCTGCGTCACAACTTTGGCCTGACAGCTAGAAAGGGAGGCTTCTGTGCAGCCCAAGGTAGGCATCCCCTTGGAGGAAGGAATGGTGTTACTTAGAGAGTGGGGCTTCTCCAGAGTAACAGCATCAGAACAAGAGAAGGGATTAGGCGCTCAGGGGAGGGACATAGAACTTTGGAGGGGAAGGGGGGGAGTCAGAGATCCGGAATCACTGAGCTCCTGCTAGGAGCTAAAACCTTACGCATGACATCCCATTTAATGCTCAGAGCCTCCAAATTATGAAGAGTTGAAATTCAGAGAGTTCAAGTAACTTTCCCAGGTTTACACACCTGGAAAATGCAGCAGGAATCTGTTCACACGATTGTTTGAAACCATTTCTGTTTCCCTCTAGAAGCTGGTATAGAAGTGGTATATTGCCAGGTGCCCCAGTTTAAGGGACTTAGATGAATGAGAAAAGCCTTGAATCTTGGCCTTCATCCTGAAGTGGCCCAGTACTCTACATCCTGATTCCTGACCCCAGCTGTGCGTACTTGTAGCTCCTGCCACAGGTGGTGTGCCGATCATGCTAGCCTACCAGTGTGTGATAATGGTTCTTGATCTGTAAATTCCTGGAACAGCAATGACGACAACGTGCATGGGCTTAACCTGTACCCATTGCTTCTAGACGGGAATTTCCGGCCACTCAATACCTTTTTCCCTTGTGAGCCGAGGTATATAACTTGAAAGAAATTGTTCTATTCAAGCCCCTCTCCTTAGTGGCTTTTTCCAGAATTCAAATTTGGATAGATTTTTTAATCTCAAAAATAATTCAGAAAATCCTAGGTTGTTAGCATGGATGAACCATTTCTGTGCTGTAGGAGTGAGGAGGCCTGGCCTTGGATTGAAGAGGGTGAATCCACTGTGTGCTTATCCCTGATGCTAAATTACTAAGTTTGTGACTTAGGGTAAGTCCTTTCTTCTCTGTAAGCATCACTCACCTCATCTCATAAATGAAGTGATGGGCACGGAGCACAGCAGTGTTCTCCAATCTGTTTAGAGAGCAGCAAGAAGTTTTGGTGCTCTTTTCCCAAATGTAACGAAATTATCATAATTCCTGTGTACTAACAGGACAGATTTTTCAAGCAGAAAATGTTCTATATTTATTCCCTTTTCTGAATCTGAAATGGGAATATCACATAAAATATTTTTAAGAAATCACATATGAGCAGGATAAAAATAATCTAAGGCTATCTGCCACATGTAAAGTAAAAAGTGAACCTGCCAGGCTAGTAAAGAACTTGATGTCAGGTGTGATATCGATCAACTAATTTCCGTTATTGTCTGCCCACGGATAAGTAATAGCAAGAGCCAAAGATTCATGAAAATTTGTGCAAAGAAATGTTATAATTGAGAAATTCTGTTTGGTAGCTTTTCTTTTTTCCATGATGACCAGGGAAGACGTCATGGGTTTGTTGATATTATCCAATGTGATAATGTATGTAGAGTATCTCACTCATTGCTTGACTCAGACTAGAAGCTCCCTTAGGGTTATCTCATTTGATTTTAGTGAAATATCATCTCTGTTTAGTTCTCAATTTCTCCAAAACAAAGTTCGAGAAACAAAAATTAGAGGTATCTTTAGATCCGTGCCAGAACTGCCATTCTCTGATTCAAAGATGATTTCCCTCTACGGCAATAAAGCAGGACTCCAGGGAGCTCAGTAGGGCTGGGAGTGGGGGTTGGATTTGAAGATGGGGATGGGGACGTGTCCGTTTAGCAACTGTCAAAATTTTACCCATGAAGGCGTTGACTCAGTCTATTGATTATGTGAAGTCTGCTCTCTCTGGCATTCCAAATTCTGTGAAGTCTGGTGATAATGGGCAGTGCCATCTGTCAGCTCTGTAACTGGGCCCCAAATCTATGGGAGATTACTTACAGAGAGAACAACAGCTACAGAATGTCGCACTGAAATTAACCTAGATGTACACTGTTGGACGGGTATCTCCCTAGGCACTGGGACCATAAAAAGGTGAATATTAGCAGACCGTTATCCTCAGGGAGATGCACTCTGGTGTGGATACTCACATGAACACACACACTTCCACCTAAGGCTGAACGGGGTAACTACACGATGCCGGTGGTGCGTGCCCAGGGCGGGGCAGGTTCTTTCTGACGCAGGAGCAGTAGCGAAGTCTGTCCTTGTTGAAGCTTATCGTTACTTTTTTGGACTCCATCTTCTTTGTCCCTATATGGACAGTTCCTCAACCTTCTGTAACCTAGATCTTACTGTCTTTATTCCTTTGAAATGTCTTGCAGATAGGATATTAGTGATCTCCCATTTTCCAGATCCTGGAAAGTTTTTCAGAAATCCTACTTGATTTGATTCTGTACACTGTGAAATATCTTTTCCCCTTGGTGTCTAGGACACTTAATAACAGTTTTAATTAAAGTATTTTGTATTAAAGAGTAGGGAATGCATTCTGGGGTGTTTTCCTCTTAAAGTGAAAAATATTTATAAATTGTTACACAGCCTCTAACATTTTCTGAAATCAGTAACTAGTTGTTACTTAGCTATATTGACTGAGTCAAATTGTTAGGATCCAGCTGTCTTACATAGTGGACAATAAGTACTTTTGAGAGTTTCTAAGGAAGTTAAATAAGAATTCTTAAGCTAAGTGACATTGATAACTAGTGCAAAAGACTCATTTTTATTCCTTAAAATATTAACTTCAGAAAAGTTTTATTTGCTAATTATGTAATAATGAATATAGACTTTTTAAAAATAATGAAACCATTTGTTTTATCACTCTCATTTTATAACATCATTGATCATTTTCATAAACCCTGTGGAATCACCAATATTTTCATTGTACAAAGAAGATGAGTCAGAGAAATAAAGAGTGATTCGTCATTATGAAAACTCTCCAAATATAGGGAAGCTGAGCCGGAAACAATTAGCCTGCACCTATAAAAATGTCTTAGGTAAAATGTTGCTGTTCCCTCAAATGGAACAAATACAAAAAGAAAAAAAAAAAAGATGCAGAAATGTAATTTATTCATTTTTGCATGTTGCAAGAGAAAGTCCCAGTTTTGTCATTTGTTATTTGTTTCTTCCCTTTAAGAAACACCATCCATTCTATTTCTGGTTGATTGTGCTGGTTCACTGTTTACCAGAGTTCTTCCAGTGTACAAGTACGTGGAGATAATGGGTCTGTGTATGCCCCAGAGGAAATCAGGAAAGGAAAATCCAAAGGAAAACAGGATATTTCAGGCCAATACTCAATTTGGCCTCTTAGATATTCAATAAATACTGAGAGCAGAACATGGAACCTGTTGCCTACCCATGCATATTTTAATTTCTTTTTAATGTTTTTGTATTAATTGTGTTTTTATTTATAATCTTGAGTACTTTTTACTCCACTGAGCTGGGTCTGCTCGTTGGTGTTTTCAAGGAGTGCTCCAACCTTGGCCAGACACATAAGATTTTGAATGTAAGGAGCACCTCTGTTGCTCTCTCAACACTTAACAGTTAGATGCTGAATCTTTGGATTTGACTGATTCTGTATTTTTATCCTCCGTCTCCCTTCCCTCATGTCTGTTGAAGGTTGATCTTATCGTTCATCTCCCACTTACATCTTCCTTCCTTCTTCTGTAGGAGTCTTTATCTGCCTGTGTCTTAATACCTCTTTTTTCTTGCCATTTTATGTCCTTTCGGTCCTTGCTGTGCCTTCGTAGCTCTCTGAGAAATGCACCCCTACATGTGCCCCAACAGCTGGCCAAGTAATTAGCAACATAGTTAAAGCACAAGGCAGAGGAAATAAGGGAGATCTCATGGGGACTGGAACCAACCTAGCAATCTTCTGCCTACCACCCGTTGTCTGAAAAGTGGTTCCTGATGACTCAAAGTCAAGGGTTCTGTCTCATAACCTCCTCTGAGGGCCCAGGGCTGTCAGTCAAGGGAAGCAAGTAGGGCTCTTGCTTTGCCAGGATTCCTGCAGCCAGAGTAGAGGACTGGAGGGAGCCCACACTGCAGAGACCTGGGGGTTCTGCTTCTGTCAGTGCTCCTGGGCAGACGTCTGGGGTCTTTGATCATCCACACGGTAGCTGTTGTCTGAACTCCCAAGTATGTGGAATGTGTGTCCTTGTATGTTGCATATGTATATCTGTGTATACTGGGTGACTATGAGTGCGTGTGTGTGTATGCGTGAGTGTACAAACATGCTTCTGCATGGGTGGGTATGGGAATATGGATGCATGGGTCGCACAGATGTAAGGATATATGTACATGTCTTGGGGAAAGTGTTGTGTGTGCCGAGAGTACTCAATAAATATTTGTAGAGCGAATAAATTATTCCATTTATTCAGTTCCATAAATATTTATGGAATAGTTTGATGATAATTAGAATCATAATAAGCAGTAATAATGTAAACAAGAGAAAACTTGTACTAGAATATTTGCAAAAAAGGGGGCTTGTCCCGGTATGTGTTCAGGAATTCTCCATGAGGCAGCTACTTTGTAGAAATCTCAGGCCTTCCTTGCTCTTGTCCAGTTGGACCTGGGCTCACTTTCTGCTGCTTACTACCTTGGACCCCAGGGCCACTGTTGTAAACCTCTCCATCAGATGTTGCTACTACCACACTGGCCTCATTAGAGGCGTTTGGTGTAGAAGATCACCCTTTCTTAAGTCCTGGGCCCTTAATTTTATATAGTTCTACTAACATAATTCTGTTGCATTGCTTAAGACTCTTTTTGTAAGGATTGGGGAAAATTGAAGGGAATTAACAGCATTGGCAGTAAGACTCTTAATGTTAGATGTTAAATAGTGGTTTTCAGCAACCAATGTGAAAATAAGGTGTATCACTCACTTATAGGACTCCTATCGTAGATGGCTCCCTTAATCCCCCATAGAGTGGATTTCAGTCTCCTCTGAGGAAAATCCCATGTCTGTCTGCAGAGACCCACCTCCCTCTAGAGCCATCCCCTTCCCACCACCTCAGCAAAGGGCAGCTGGGATTATGCACAGGAGTTCATAGTTCCCAAAGCCTGAGCTGCTTTCTCTCTCAAGGCCGACTATCTGTGGGACTTCGGTACAACAATGCAGGGTAGGTGACTGCATCCCGTGGCTGGCCCCTTCTCACATCTCTCCTCCAGTGTGAAATAAAAGTACACACACCCTCATTCCTCCTGGAGGCTTCTGGTCCTAGTGGATAATAAACTTTGGGCTTAACCCCCATCTCTACCCACACAGTGCACACATTGCTTCCAGGACAGACAATAATGCTCATAGCCCGTACAGCCTAAATAAGCACAAGAAAAACATTTTCCTGAAGAATACACAACCTAGAGGGACTTTTCCTAGTCCCGAGTGGGATGGTGTTTTCCATTACCTGCTCGGTAACGTCTTCCTTCTCCTTCTGACCTTCACCCTTTCCCCGTCATACGTTGTCCATGGCAAGGGACCCACTTAAACATATGAAATGGGGCTCATGAGAGTCTGATTCCAAAGAGCTGTCTTTGATCTCCAAGCTCTCCCAGTTAGCTCTGTAAAGACCAGAAGTGTGCTTTCAATGTGGATAGTTTCAGCTTTTTCTTGGGCCAGACCGAATTCCCCTTGTGGGCTTCCTCCCTCCCTCACCTGTCTGTGAGGGGAGGAGAGGGGCATAAAGCTGTATTTCCCTATCTATAGCAAGCCCTCGGGGAACAGCCAGGAGCAGAAACACTTCCCAGTATAATCATAATTTCACCTTAATTCGGGTAACAGTTTATAATTTACAAAGAACATTTACCATCCTCTACACCTGAGGTTAAAACAAAAACAAAAACAGAAACAAGAGCACCCTCTTAAAATAACAAAGTGGTTTCATGTATATGAATGAGTTATCTGGGACCTACAGAGCACTGGCAACTCTCCCTCCAAAAGAGTGTAAGAAGATTCATTTAAGGCTCTTGGAGTGTGTCTTGGCAGGAGATATTTAGGGCTTACCGCATTTCCCATCCACTTCTGAGGACAGTCACATAATTTCTCATCAAGCTGTCTGTCCCTTTATTGGCAGTTTTGACTTGACCTTACAGCTGTGCATCTCAATTATCTCTAATCCATATGCTGTTAAGATGCTAATGAGGAGAAAAAAATGTCATTAACCTGAAGAAAACTTCCAGGATCCCCACTTTTCATTGTGTGCCGTGATCTATGTTGCTTTCCTTCTAAGCCACATGGAAAGGTAGAGGAACTGACTGCCCTTATTTTACTTCTTAGAAGGTCACTGGTTAGATACATAAAAAGATGCATTTTTCCCCTATTAAAAAAGAGGCTTTAAAGATATTTAAATCATCCAAGTTGCTTTCTAGAAGGCTCCATTATGTAAAACAGCATTAATGATTGTGTAGTATGAGTAGGACTGTAGCAAGCCAGACACACAGGGAGGAGAAATGGGAAGGTTTTTATGAGGTTTATAAATTTTGCACCTTTATATATTTAATAAAAAGCTTGTGTCTAAATTATGAGAATGTTCTTGAGAATGAGGCATGGGTTTTGGAACCTTTACTATCTGAGGATATTTTAACTACAAAATAATAACTTGACTGGAAATTCTTTGAGTGGGAAAGTAGTAAAAATGACAAGGGGCATTCAGAGATGTTTTCATTGTATCCATTCATCATCTGAAACTTTAATGCAGTCAGGATTTACTGAAAGAATAACATACTCCTATATATTAAATGCTGGGAGTGTTATAACTTTGAATGTTCTTAGAAACTATCTATCCAATTACATATGTTCCTTTAGAAATTCAGCTGAGATTACTGGCATTGCACTTGATAGAAGAGATTTCAGAGTATTCCTTTTTGCAGATAATGACTTCTATGTTTCCTTTCACTTTCATCCCAGCACAGCTTATGGGTTAGTTATAACTCTGAATCATGATTATGTGGGATTTTCCGAGGGTGACACAAACTCCAACCGAGTTGCCTGAGAGGAAAAAAAAAAATCAGAAGCCGTTCTTTGGGTGGCACATATATTTGGATAACATTGCCATGTCAAAATCAGCTAATTAAATGAATCACCGTGTAATGAAAAGATATCAAGTTCAAATTCAAAGCAACAACAACAAAGAAAAAGAAATATGTGTGCGTTAGTCTTGGCTGTGGCTAGTTCTGTAGCCTTGGGAAGTGCTATTCATTCCCCGAGGTCTTCAGTGGGAAATACGGCAAATTATGTAATAGCATCATTTCAAAGATAATTAAGGCATGGACTATACAAGTCGTTTATGTTTTATAAATTACTATACAACTACTAATTATAACTGTACTTTATTAACTCAAGTAGTATTAATTGAGGTCTTTCTGGGTATTGTAGTGAGCAGTGCATCAAAGTAAAAAGATGAAAAAAGATACCATTTCTAATTTCAAGGATTTTCTGGTCTGTAAGATTAATGGTTAGCATTTACAGAGCACTGTGTACCCAACAGTGGGTAAAGCATGATTTAAAAAAAATAAACAGGAATAAAAAGACACCGCATACAACAGAGCCTTTGCGTAGGCTAATTATAAGGAGCTGAGTTTGTGTCTGGGGTCCTGGATGGAGGCTTCAGAAACCCCTAAAGACTTAGTACAAATCAAGGTCATATTCCTCCATTTATGAAGAAGGAGACCCTAGTAAGGGTCCATGGGATGCAACACTTAAAACCTATACTGTTGGTTGCTTGAATACATCCCAAAGCCCCTCAGTGGCTACAGTTAGGCCTGCCTGGACATAGCCAAACTTCATTTCTGCAGACATTTCCTTACAAGTTCCAGGGGAGCCTCGGCTAAGCATTGTGCAGCCTGCAAAATCCAGAGGCAAAGATGGCCATGATGGGGACTGGTGGATCTTCTGCCCAGAAGGAGAGGGATTATGCTGGCTTCTTGAGAATAATTTGTCATCTAAGATTCTTTAGAAACTGGGTATCTTAATCTAGAAGCCAGATATGTTAATTTAACTCCCATTTCTCCTCCCTGTGTGTCTGGCTTGCTACAGTCCTATTGGGGAGGCATCCTGTAAGAATGAGAATGGTCTAATCAGGGGGACAGGGACCTCCTAGGGCAAAGGCAGAGAGGGAGCTGCGAGCAGGTGGAAAACACAGTCAAGTTCACTTGCTTCCCAGAAGTCAAGCATCGCAGGACATCCAGGCCAGCCTAGGCGGCTTGGTTTGCCAAGTTCAGGAGTCCGCCTTTTACCCTGTAGGAAGTGAGGATTCATCAGAGGATTTTCGGTAGAAGGATGACCCCTGCGGATCGTAAAGGCGTAAGACTTAAAGTACAGCAACCCACGGGGGAGTTGGAGCACAGCAGGATAAATGAAGAGATGACCCACGACTGTAATTCCTCCTTACTAACATTTATGCAATGGCATAGCCATTAGGAAGTGGGTGTATGACGTTTACAGCTGGAAGGGGGCTAGCGGGTCCTGCAGGAAGTGAGAGAGACTCAGTTTTTGGCCACGGGGAGGGTGGGGTTCAATTTGGAATCAACTATGATGTTCCTCTTCCAGTCAGAAGGAGTGCGACTCCCTGTGCCTTCTCCCACGCGTGCATGTGCATGCCTGTGTGTGTGTATCCCACCCACCCAGAGGTGGAATGTGGTGTCTGCGTCCGCAGAGACAGAAACCTCCCTGGTCTTTCTGAAATAAGTCAGTGTACCTGGCACTTCAAAGATCATATTTAAGTAAATGTATGGCCACAGCTCTATGTTAAAGTGAGAACTTGAAACTGTCACGGATAGAAACAAAATTCTGTTGCTATTCAGTGTCTCTTAAAGAGAAATCACAATTCCTTTGTGGGTTATGGGGGACAAGGTGGCGTGTAACACACAGACGTCTTGCAGGGGCTGAACAACGAAAAGGAAGAACTTCCCCCCCAACCCAATTAAGGGTTTTCAGTGTTAACTTAGAATTATTAAGTCTATTTAGACCACGGTAAGTATCAGTTAGCTGGAAGCTTATACACCAGGTATATCAAACAATGGAATTGTTTTCACTTACAAACAGTCCTTTAAAAAATAACGCCATTGATCTTTAAAAAAAAAAAAAAAAAAGACGCCTTGGTGGCTCATTTGGTTAAGCCGCTGCCTTCGGCTCGGGTCATGATCCCAGGGTCCTGGGATCGAGTCCCACATCGGGCTCCTTGCTCAGCAGGGAGCCAGCTTCTCTCGCTGCCTCTGCCTGCCTCTCTGCCTGCTTGTGTGTACTCTCTCTCTGACAAATAAATAAATAAAATCTTTAAAAAAAATAACGCCATTGTTGTAATTAAAAATGTATATAATTCTTTAAAATAACCTGCTAATGGTAGTCACAAGATATGGGAGGCCCTAGGAGAAGTCACTGACAATCAACCACAGACTACCTTACTGAATAGTTCACTAGTTGACCTTGGAATGACCACTTGGCTCAGCTCTAGTTCTATAGCCCTGAATAGCAAATGGCCAATAGAACAATTTGCTAAAAGACCCATTCACCTAATGCTTAGTTAATTAAAAAAAATTTAAAAGACCACTTTTTTTTTATTAACCACTTAGAAAACGTCTGGCAATTCTTTGCATCTCATGGAGGCTGGCCCAGTAACGTTCTGTGCAATTTTTGCGTTGTATTTTGTGAATTTTGCACTTCACTGTAGCGTGTAGCATGAATGTCAAAGATTTTAATGAAGCGTATGGACTCATTCTCCAAGTGCATTTTAAATCTGATCTTCTGCCTTCCCCACCTCTCTTAGTCCATAAATTTACTTTCTTGAGTAGGAGAAAAACGAGGGAATTGTGCAGAGCACACCAGGATTTAGAACTTGGGAAGGGTTTTACACAAGTGCCTTTACACACCGTACCTTGCATTCATCACTCAGACACATACACACGGTAACCATGTAGTCACAGAGGCTCTTCTTTGTTCTTGGATAGTCTTTGCAAATCATTCATTATAGAGAGTAAAACAACACTGCATTTCTCATCTCACATGAGCCCTGCTTATCGAGATCGGACACTCAAGTGTTGTGTCTTGTCATGTCTCCATTGGTGCTGTATGATTTCTGTATCATTAAAAGATAAGGACTCATTGAATTATCTTGCCCTGGTGTAAGCTTTCAGACAGAATCTGTGTATTTCAGAACACAGACCAAAATAAATATGTATTTCTAACTTCAGATACCTAGTCTCTTCTGAAGACTCAGTGCTTTACAGGCGAATGTGTGGGCTCTTCCTTATGCACAGTGTATAGGGTCATAATATATCTGCCAGCCTGACCAAGCAAGGTAGGTCTGTGTGGATGGGGGCTTGGGTGTGAATGTTTGTAGAAGAGGTGTGTATGTATACTGATTTGGTGATTTTGTGATATATATGGATAAATGATGAGAATATTACCAATTTTGGGGCATATTCAAGTGGCACTGCCCCTTCTCTCTCACTCATGTAAGTAATTCAGTAAATCAACTAGAAAAGGAAAAGGAAGTCACCTGGGTTGTAAATATACCAAGTGAAGGAAACCTTTCTTATAGCTTTTTTTTTTTTTTAAATATTTTATTTATTTATTTGACAGAGAGAGATCACAGTAGACAGAGAGGCAGAGAGAGAAGGAGAGAGAGAAGCAGGCTCTCTGCTGAGCAGAGAGCCCGACCTTTCTTATAGCTTATAAAATATTTAACATTTGTGACCTGCCTGACAGGTGAAATTCACTATATAAAAAATTTCACACCCAAAGCGTACTTAACATTAACCATCCTTCGAGAAAACAGAACTGCTGTAAATTTTATAATTGGCTGAAGGGAAACTTTGTGTGTGTGTGTGTGTGTGTGTGAGAGAGAGAGAGAGAGAGAGACAGAGAGAGACAGAGACAGAGACAGAGAGAATCAGCAATTCAACACATTGGTCATTGGCTGAATCATGGAGCTGTGATTCTTGGTGAATTGGAGATTGTGTGGGATGATCACCACAGCAGTGTCGCAATGCTCTTGCCACACTTACATTTGTATGTTTCCTGGTGTTTACACACATGAGTAGATACCTACTGGAAAGCATTTGTGGATACCCTGGTTTGGAAATTTATAAATACGTCTCATGCAGGAAGAAGAGCTCAGGAACAGAAAAAGAGAGATAACATTTGAATTAGGAAAGCAGCATTTCCCTAGAAACTGTCAGCCTGCTTCTGCTATGTCTCATTGGCCAGCACTGTGGCACATAGTCAGTGTTAGCTGGAAGAGAGTCCGAGACATGCAGCTTGTCATCTTGTCCCATTCCTCCCTCAAACTAACTGGAGTTATGATCAGAGGGACGAAAAGGATCTTGGATATTGGAAAAGCAGCTAGTAGTGGTCTGTCTGCTGGAACTGAAATTTTTCTTCCTCTTCTGCTCTGTTTTTAGTTCATTACTCTGCTGCTTTTTTTTTTTTTTTTTAAGTTGTTACCCTCTTTTCTCTCCTGCTGGGTTATACTTTACTTAGAACTATAGCATTTTGGAGTAGAAAGACTTGGGATCCTCTGATTCTACTCCCTTTATTTCACTTTTGAGAAAGCTGGATGCTTAAGACCATGATTACTTGCCCAAGGTCTCACAGTGATTTAGAGAAGAAGCCACAAGGGGAGCCCAGGCTAGTGCTCCTCCCTGAGCAGTGCTGGCTGAGGTTGGGGCCAGAAAAAAGTCACATGGACAAATGTTCACTTTTATTTTTCCTAAGTGAAAACCCCAGTCACCGCCTTCTTTAAAGTTGAAAATTATTTGCCCTTGGCAAATTCAATTTCTAGCCAGCCAAGCTTAATTGTAACCCATTGCTAGTCATTTTTTTTTTTTTTTTTAAACTCCCACACATTCTGTTACAGGATCATGCAGCTGCCAGAATGGGAAGGCCAGTTCAGAGGGGTTTCTCTACATTTGCTAATCAAAAAGATTCAAGGCCAGTATGTAAGAATAACCTCACAGAATACCTCCCCACCCCACCAAACCTTTGCCAGAAAAATACCCTAAATAAGACTGGCAGCTTTCTGCCATTTTTTTTCTTAAAACTTTAAAGATTGTTGCACAAAGCTTGCCTGATAGACTAGGGAGGTTCTTACGTCCTTCCAAGAAATGGGTGATCTTCGGTCACTTTCTTGCTCTCTCTTTCTTCTGAAGTTGGAAGAGTTTGCTCTGGAATTAGGGCCTCAGTCTTGGTGGCACACTGAAATCACAGGAGGGCATTTAAAATGGTTAATGTCTGTATCTCCACCCCTCCCCCCAACTCTCCTGACTTTATTGATTTTCGGTGCAGGGCATCCCTTGCAAAGCTCTCCAGGCGATGCTGACAGGAGGCCACTGGGCTATAGTGAGCCCTAATCTTGCTACTCGGAGTGTGGCCTCCCGACCAGCAGCTTCCTTTAACCTGGGATCTTGGGAGAACAGAAGAATTTCAGGTTGCACTCTGGACCTCCTGAATCGGAATTTGCAAGACTCTCAGATGACCCAGTGTACTGTAGTGTGGGAAGCACCACTGAGATTCCTTCCAGCCCTCTCATTTCGTGATTCTATAATATCGGGTCACTTCCTTGCTCAGAACCCTTCTATCGCTCCCATGCAGTTGGAATTCTTCAACCTGCTGTTTATGGCTCATCTTAATCTAACCCAGCTCTTGTCTGTCCAGCCATTTCTCCCTTGGTGTGTTCCATTCTCTAGGCACCTCCGTTTTCTCCTTGTCCATGTAAGCAGCCCTTGGTCATTTCAGATGTGGTTTGCAGACATGGCTCCCCAGTTCTTGCCCAGCCGAACATGTCAAAGTCCGGCCAACGTTGGCTTGCCCCGGCCCACCCTGGGTCACTGGCATTTATGCTTTCTGCTCAGATAAATTGCTGGAGGTATCTGGAATTACCACTGGATTTCTTTTCCTTAATCTCCCTGCTTAGACTGAAAGATCCTTTAAGACAAGGATTATATCCTCCTCATTCTTGAATCCCAAGTGCATGCTGAAAAAAATATGGTGGACATCCAAAATGTTTCCTATCAGAGCTTAGTGGGTGGAGAAGACCAGTGATGTGGGAGTCAGAGGAGTTGAATCTTAGAGCCCCTGGTGGTGTGACCTTCTCTGGATGTCAGAGTTTTTGTTTGCTTGTTTTAAGATTTATTTATTTATTTGGGAGAGAGGGAGGGAGAAAGGATAGAGCCCCAAGCAGACTCCAGCTGAGTCTGGAGCCCGACATGGGGCTTTTTCCCATGACCCATGAGATTATGACCTGAGCTGAAACCAAGACTACGATGCTTAACCAACTGTACCACCCAGGCACCCCCTCAGTTTTCTTTTTTAATGATTTTATTTATTTGACAGAGACAGCACACAAGCAGGGGGAGAAGAAGAGGGAGAGGAAGAAGCAGGTTCCCCACTGAGCAGGGACTCCCCTCCTCCCACCACCAACACAGGGCTCAGTCCCAAGACCCTGGGATCATGACCCCAGCTGAAGGCAGATGCTTAACTGACTGAGCCACAGATGCCCCCTCAGTGTTCTCGTACAAAGGAATTGAGATTCCTTCCATCTCTGACAGTATGAGACTAGGACTCCGTTGGGACCTGGTGTTCTCCAGATCATTGTCTCTGATGACCGAGTCCTTGGTTCTTACATATTTACCAGGAACCGTGCACGCATGTGAAGAGTTTTTAATTAATTTAATCCTTCATGTGGGCTTTAAATACACTCTTATCTTGTCCTCGAAAGTAAGCGCTGCCCCCTAGGTCTGAAGCTGAATGAAATCGGGATGAATTCATTAAGCATCAGGCAGCTGAATGAGCGAGAAGCCGAAAAAACTGGGCTTGGTCTTTCCATTATCTTGTTTGGTTTTCAAGAGAATTGTGATCTTTTGTCTCTTATGGATATGGTTTGGGATCAATTGGAAATGTGTGGCTCTTGCCCTGCAGACCTTTCCGCCCTGACTGAACACAGCTGTCTGGTTAACCGTAATAAGCAGCCCTGGGAGGGAGACATACGGGGATTGGTTGCTCCAATTTGGAGCTGATGAAGCAGGCTCAGCGAGGTGAAGTGATTTGCCAGTAATTTGCAGTGTTTTTCAAAGGGCTGGTTTCGGTTCCATCTGCTTCAAGAACACCTGGGGTACTTATCTGCCCTGCGGAGTCCTTGGCCCCACCACGGCCAGAATCTCGGCGGCTGAGGCCCAGGATCCTGTCAATTTGATGATCCCCGAAGCGGTCCTTAAGCGTATTGAAGTAGGAGAATCACCTTGTTAGGAACTGTTCGGTGTCCCTACAGAGAGTGAATCCAAGATGCAGGGCGATCGCTCCGTCTCCTTAACACCGGAAGGGCTTGGACATGGGCTGTGTTATCGCAGTCCCATGAGGCGCTTTTACGGGAGGTCACCTCTCTTAAGTGGCACACGAGGCCAGGTGACACAGCCCGGGAATCCTTATATTTAAATAGTTGTGTAGGTGACTTTGATACTAAGTAAGGCCTGGGAACAGCTACGTGGAAACCAGCCTGGAATGTTTTTAAAAGGCTGCAGTCAGCAGAGAGACTAATGTGTAATTGGATAATGGGATGTGTTTAAAATGGAGTCTCCTGCAGGCTGTCTCTCTGCCTACGTTCCACTTTAGCTCCTCTGGAAAAGCCTTTTCCCTGGTCGACAGAAGTAGACTGAAGCATGTCCAAGCTCCTTAGAGTCTTTACAAGAGAGAGCAAAGCTGAAGGAGTTTTCCAGACTCTGGTTTTCTGTCTGAGGCCCTGTCACTCATGTCATGCTCCCCCTTTAGCGGCCTGGGCTACACGCAGTCTGTGACCTCGGCCAGTGGCTTCTGAGATGGGACTGGTGATGTGCCTGGGGAACAGCAGCCCCTTCCCCTTCAAGCAGTAGATAAAAATAGAAGTTACAAGCCCTCACATTTTATAACACTTTTCCAATCACAAAGTACATTCACATTTTTTAATCTCGTTAATCGCCCCAACAGACCCCTGAGGTAGGTGTCATTACACACATGTTACAGATGATGAGATTGAAGCCAAGAGAGAGAAAGTGCCCTGCTCAGTCATGGTTGCTGAGTCACAGAGCCGAGCAGACAGACTTCCAGCTTCAGACCCAACGCTCTCCCCACTGTGCACAACAGCCGCCATATTCCCTCCATAGCCCTGGTGACACAGGTGTTTTGTTCTCATTGGCAGCTGGCAGAGCTGACGTTAGAAGTGACAGACCCAAAGTCACACAGGTACTGAGGGGGAAGGCCGGGATTCATACCCAGCTCTCTCCCACTCTAAAGCTACCCATTCTCGTTAATGACTCTGCCGTTGTCTTTAAAGTTTGAACCATCTGTTGCGTACATCGAACATTTTGACATCCATCCGTGGTAAGAAGTCATCACGGTTCATTGCGCGCACGCACACACGTGTACTTACATCCGTGTAGACACAGGAACTCCAAAGTTTGTTTTCACTCATACTCTATTACCATACATTTTAGTTTGTTTTGTTCGAAAATGCTGATCCTGACCCATTAAACACATTTCATAATCCACTGAAGGGCCATGACCTACACTTTAAAGAACATTCTTCTGGTGCGCAAACATTTGCTCGTGGTATTTATTTACATCTTTTCTGTTAGGTCAAGAGCACGCGTTGAGAGACAGAAAAAGTTCTTCGGTGTTCAGCCTTGGACCCGACAAGCTTGGGCGCCCCTGCCCGGTTCCTACCTGGTGTGCGCTGGCCCCTTGGGCAGGCCTCAGGCTCCTGGCCGCCTCCCAGGCCACAGAGGTGGGGTTCCGAGGGCCAGTGGCACGGGGGTGCCTTGATGATGAGGATTTTCTTCGCAGCTTCCCCTTTCCTGACGGCTGTGAGCGGTAATAAACGCGCGAGCGAACGGGGAGAGTTGAGTGTGTTTATTGCTGCTATTGAAAAAATAATGTGATAATAAACAGGGCCCGTAATGGAAATTGCTTCTAAGAATAAAATTATGTTATTATGAGTTACGTGCCGCCCCGAGAAAACGCGTCGTGTCCCCGAGTGGGAACTGCCTGGCTGGCTGGCGCTGTTCCACTGGGCCTCCTGCCTGGGATCCCCGCTTCTCGCGCCGCTCGTGCCAATTTGAACTTTTAGCCTCATTGACTTCTTGGCACTGCTGATCTTTGGAAACTGGGCGGCTGGGGCGGCATCGCGTTTTAATGAGTGCATTTAATCCCCTGGCCTACATGGCGATGCCCGTTACCTTTCTTTGCAGAGTCTCATTAGGTCTGGATGAGGAAACTCTTCTTTAGTGTATGATGAAGGAATTAACCCCGAGCACAGTTTAAATGGTCTATGTGGAAGAGAGTTGCCTTTTTTTTTTTTTAAATCGGCTAATAGCCTATTCTGTCATTAATGCAGGCGTACGAGTAAAATGAAGGTTTGAGAGCTCAGCTCCTGTAGTAATTAGAAAGAAAATGACAGAAAAAATGTCAGCTTGGAAGAGCTGGGTTGGCTTTGATGACCCCCAGACTCTCACAGGCTACGAACAAAATGCCTTCAAACCTTTTCCTTCAGCCTTTGTACGTAACGTTACCTTACGCCCTGTCTTTTCACGCCCTGTCTTTGCTCACCTTCCTCCTCTGGCCAGGAATCTCTCAACTTACCGCCTTCACCTGTCAGATTCTTAGTCCTCTCTTGAAGTTTCTCCCAATGGTGACACCCTAGAAGAAGTCACACTAGACCCCAGGGAGTACTTTTTTCCCCTGCCCATATTCCCCTTCACCATATTCTGGTGACCCTTTTGTTCAAGAACTTACCATGGTCTCCATTATTAAGCTGACTGCATCATATCCCTTATTAGACTGTAAGCTTGTAGTTCACACGGTGGTTCTCCTTCATCTCTGTTCCCTCTACAGAGTCTGGTCCGAGGTACAGCGTAAGCCAGCTGGGTTCATGGTGTGGAAGGAGATCCAAATGCAGCGGATTTGACTATAGGATCTCCATACTGGGTACCAGGGCTGGCGCTGGGGTGAGGCCGGACAGGCTCCTGGCCTGCGCCTGCAGCAAATGTCTCCTAAAGTGTATGCCCTGGGCACCTCTCCTGCCTCACTGAAGTCCCAGCCTTGGTGAGGGGACTGGGAAAAGGTTGAGGCCTGCTCTTAAAGAGGCATTTGCTGAATTCCTTTTCTGATCAGGATTTTTATAATCAGCACAAGAGAGCCTCTTTTCTTTTTTTTTTTTTTAAGATTTTATTTATTTTTTTGACAGAGATCACAAGTAGGCAGAGAGGCAGCAGAGGGAGAGGGGGAAGCAGGCTCCCCGCCGAGCAGAGAACCCGATGTAGGACTCGATCCCAGGACCCTGGGATCATGACCCGAGCCAAACGCAGAGGCTTTAACCCACTGAGCCACCCAGGCACCCCAGCACAAGAGAGCCTCTTCCCTCCTTAGCCAGCCCATCAGGGCTCCTGTCCTGTATCGATAAACCTGTGGCTCCACTGGCATGTCTCTGTGCTCGCTTATCCCCGGTGCTCTGTTCTGACCCCTCTTCAGTCCCTTACCTGGGGTACTGCGAGCTTCCCTGCCTTCAGACGCCCCCTGCCTGGTCCCATCCTTTCTGCTACATGTCACGTGGGTCAAGGAGCTGTGCTAGGTCGCTTCCTTGTTCTGTGTCCTTGTTCCCTTCTTCTTTCTCATCCCATAGCAGGGAGAGGCCAAGTCTGCAGAGACCACAAAAGAGAAGATCACTAGGACATTTGTGGATTTTGCAAAAACTTCCTATATAAATAGTGATGGCAAATCAGAGTGTTTAATCAGAATTATAAATGAGATTCTTTAAAGATTAGGATGCTTCTATCATGATAACATTTTAGAATATTTGATGGAGTTCTGTCTTTAAGGTATGGGTGAAATTATTCATTTGTTTATTCATTTAGCAGTGGAAGGGTCCGGTCTAGGTACATCAGGACACAAGGCTGACACTGTCCCTGTCTTCATATTCCTATGTTCTACAGAGAGGAGGCAGAGCCGAGCAGGACACAGCCCTTTAACCAGATCCTGGCGAGTGTGTAAGGGCTGTGAAGAAAACAAACAGGGTAGCATAGTGAAGAGCTGGGGCTGGGTCCTCAGAGGAGGTGACATTTGTCCCAAGACCTATGGGTTGGATGAGGCTGCCAAGGGAATTGCCACGGCAGAGCGAGCACAGCAGAGCAGCCGGAGACGGGGGCTCTCTCCGTGGTCTGAGGAGCAGGAGGATGGTGTGTGATGGCTAGAGGACAGTGAACAAGGGCAAAAGTGGCACCAGAGGAGGTCGGTGAGGCAGCCAGAGGCCAGGGTCAGCCAGGGGCTTTGGACTTTACTCCCAGTGGATTGGAAACACTTGGAGGGCATTGCCCCAGGAAGGTGGCGTGATTTCCTTCACTTTTTCAGTCAACACTCTTGCTTACGTGCGGACTTGATTATTAAGAGCCCAGACTTCCACTACAGGTGACTACCACACAGGTGACTACCCTTTTGAACAAAACCAAGGTTCTATAACATAGAAAATATATGAAGACTCTCTAATTTGCAGATATTCTTTTATGTTTCTTCTTGGTTAGAAACTTACCTTTAAATTAAAAAAAAAAAAACAAAAACCCTGCTCTTCATCTGAAGTAAATATTTATGGTACTCTTAGAGTTGTAAATATTTTTTTCTTTTTCTCCTTCTTTGTCAAGTTCATGACACGCCTATGCTGTTCTACACAAACACGATATATGCTTGGGTTTTGCCCATGTTCTTTTCCAAGAAAATTGAATGTAAGTCAAGTGGCCGAAGGAGCAATACCATTTCTTTGAATTTGTCACAGAGAAGAACATGTTATTTACTGATGTCCAATTTTGTCTGGTGTTTGGAATAGCAAACCTCTTTAGAGATAAGCACAAACTTTCACCGATCTTGAACATCATCTAATATGAGACACGGTGTTGGTAAAAATAATATCTGGGTCCTAGTGTGGTCACCAGAGGAAAAGTAGCAAAGATAGTCCCTGATGCCCAGTCGAGTATGTTTGATCATAACTTTCCATAGACTCACACTGCCACCCCCTAATCTCTTCTTTCGCCTCTAGTCTGAGACAAGCGGGTTCAGGAAAACAAAGTGGAGGTATGTGGGGAGAAAGTGGGTAAAAGAAGGTGTGTGTGTGTGTGTGTGTGCGTGCGCGCTCTTCAGTTTCTTCCTGTGAGGGGTATGGTTTTGCTGAAGAGTGATTCCTCCACTTTACGTTAGTGGTTTCCTAACCAGGCTGGTAAACTCACCTGGGCGTTGGTTGGAAGGACATTCCCATCCCGTTATGTGTGGAATTGCAGTCCCCCTCCCTCCAATGCCTATGTTGAAGTCCCCATCCCTAGTGTCTCAGATGTGACATTATTTGGAAATAAGGTCATTGCCGAAGTAGTCGGTTAAGTTAAGATGGCATCATGCCAGATTAGGGTAGGCCTCTGTCCTCATAAAACTGGTGTCCTTACTCAAAGAAAAGACATCTGGACACAGAGGTGTGCACACAGGGAGACTGTCATATGCGGATGGTTGCGTCTACAAGCCGGGGAACGCCCCAGATTGCCAGCAAACCACTAGAATCCAGGAGAGAGTCTCAGAATGCACTCTTCCTCACAGGTCTTAGAAGGAACCAACCCTGCAAACACCTTGACCTTGGACTTACAGTCTCCACAACTGTGAGATTTTGAATTTCTGTTAAGTCAACTGGTTTGCAGTACTTTGTCATATCTGCCCTAGGAAACCACTTCACAGTCCCATCCAGCTCCCAGGGAGCACCATCTCCAGGGGAAGGTCCAAGGAGAAGACTTTCATAGCCCTTGAGTGGCTTCTGAGGAAGAGATGGGGCTGGGAAGCACAGTTCTGTCTCCTTGGCCGTCCCTGGACATCCACATATGTGCTCACATCTGAGCTCCTGCCGTCCCCACTGCCTGGCGTCCAGGATTCTTGTGGGATATGGGGACATAGTGCAACCGTGCATGAATCCCATCAGGATGGGACTGTTCACCTATTGAAACAGTCATTTGTTGACATTCCCTTTGTTAAAAAAAAATGCTGGTAGTATTGTATACAGAAAAGCCAAACTTAAAAGTGTATTCTCAGCGCATAGTCTTGCACTGACCATGTACTGGTGTAAAGGTTGTTAAAGATGACAGGGTTTCTAATTTCAAAGAATTTGAATAATGTGCTTTGGAAACTATGGTTCCCAGGCTGCTAGCTAACTTGAAAAAGATTGCTCTTCATTCTAAATGTCCCTGACGCTCTGTATTCTCTCAGTATTGTACCCTGACAAGCCTGGATGGTCGGGTATATCTAGAAACCAAGCCTGGAGGGAGCTTTTCATTTTTCTTTCAGCTGATCTGACCCCGAAGACCAGCCTGCTTGTACACCAATGCCACCTTTCCTAGAGTTATCATAAGAGGTTTTTTTTGTTTTGTTTTGTTTTGTTTTTTATTAGAATCTGGGTCTCAGGAACCTGTGGTCGTCTTCAGCTCACCCTTTGGGTTGGAATTTATCAAGCTTGTTCTGAGCCCAAAGGTGATTTCTTTTTTCCTCCTGAAATTTTGGTGAATTTCTGCTCAGCCATTTTTATACTGTTGAAGCATGAAGCGTAGTTATCGTGCTCTGAAAATTGTTTAGATGTTTGCCACCCACCTCCAGCCAAATAACAGGAGCTAGTTTTTTTGAAGTAAAAATTTTCCATGGCCTCCTTTGAGTGCAAGAACTGATTCTTTGTCACAGTGGGAGATTTTTCTCCTTAGCCTGCGGTGATACAGAAGAAGGCGCGTGGGCTGGAAAAGAGAGACTCAAATTTGAATCATACTTTTTCATCCACTGTTGTTTGATCTGGGGCAACATTCTTAACTTTCTCCTCAAACCTTGTTTTCCTCACCTATAAAATGGGGTAACACCTCTCAGTTCATAGTGAGGGTTGGTGTTTATACATGAAATAACGGGATATGGTATAGGCTCACCGTCCTCAAACTAGCATGCTCCTTAGAATCACCAGGGAGCTTTTAAAACACAAGTACCTCTCTGGTGGGGCGGGTGGTGAAGCTACACATCTGAATTATTTTATTTTATTTTATTTTTCAAAAATTTATTTATTTGAGAGAGAGATAGAGCATGAGAGTGTGCAGGTGTAGGGGAAGGGGCAGGAGGGAGGGAGAGAGAGAATCTCCAGCAGACTCCCAGCTGAGTGAGCAGCTCAACGTGGGGCTCGATCTCATGACCCTGAAATTATGACCTGAGCTGAAATCAAGAGCCTGAAGCTTAATTGACTGAGCCACCCAGGTGCCTCTACACTCTGAACAATTTTAATTGCTCCAGGATATTTGGAAGACCAGGGAAGGTTAAGAACAAGTAGGTCTAGCAAGATGGACTTCAGAAGCATCTGCTAAGTGAAAGAAGCCACAGAAAAGGCCACATACAGTGGGATTGCATTAATATGATATTCCAGAAGTGGCAAAGCTGTAGTGACAGAGATCGGATGAGTGATTGTCAGAGTCGGAGAGTTGGGGATGATTTCTGCAGAGGGGCAGAGAGGAGTGTTTTGGGGTGAAAATGTTTGCTGTGTTGATTTGTCAATACTCGTTCACTTGTATGTTTCAAAAAGTAAATTTTATTGCATGTGAATTAAACCTCAACAAAAGGAACTAGTCGACTGGGTAGGCCCTTGATAGCCATTATTTTGATGACGAGATGATGAGAATGAGGATATAGCAGGAGGAAAGTAGTTGGTTTCGAAAACAATTCCCAGATGTTAGTTGTTGTTGTTGGGTTTTTTTGGTGAGGACCAGCTTGAAGCTCTTGAGGCGTTACAAGATAGGTAACCATAAATCCATGACCTGAAATGTGCACATTCAAGTGAACACATTTGACATGCTCTTTGTTCCAGATGTCCAGGTAAGCATGCCGAATGGGGCTTGCTGACTCTTTCATGACTAATGAAGCGTAAATACCAGATGACTGGAGAGAGTGTTGACATGGGGATGAACACTGGGAGCGTTTTTGAACCGAGTTACCCAAACTCTCTGAGGCTTTCAAGAAAAAAAAAAAAAATCACAAAGAAGCAGAGACTCATGGGAGTCTCTTCCTGAGTCCTTCTTCTGTTAGGGCTACCATAATGGTGTTTTCTTTCGCTCAGACTTGCGAAAGAGGCCTCAAGAGCATGAAATCCATCTAAAGAGCAAATAGGTGGGAAGCAGATACCAACACAAACCTCTGCTGGAGGTTTCAGTGTGAGGTGGGTCAGAGCTCTTGCTCACGTGTGATCACACAAACCTCGTGTCCTCGCCTGCCGGTAAACAGGACGCAGGCCCACGTCTCTGCTGGGTTCTTAGGGATCATGGTTCTCTAGCCTAGAACAGGTCAACATGTTCCTCCCATTTTCTTCCAGCTGTTTAACCTTTGACAAGTGATTTAAGCTTTCAGAGTGTTAGCTTTCTCACCAGAAATATGAGGGGGAGGCTCCTTACTCTATAGGGCCGTCTCATGAAGTAGACTAACGTGTGCCAAGGCCTTGCCTGGTGTCTGCTGCCTGCCAGTGGGTCCACGTATGTCCCAGGCTCCGTCCCTTGGCTTGATCTGTTTTAATTCATTCACTTCTTATCACAACCCTATGAAGTATTATTGTTGTTGTCCCATTTTGTGACCGAGGAAGCTGAGCGAGAGGAGGTTGGTAATTAGGTGAAGGAAAAATGGCAGCAGTCTGCCTCCAAGCCCTCCGCTTGCGCCACCTGGTTCCGCCAGCCCTGGCGCGTGTAGCAGACCTGCTGTAAATGGTGGGAATCGTAGGAAGTTCAGTAGCCTTCATTAGTCCTTGGGTAGGGTTGCTTGCCCAGGAATTGCCAGGTCCTGGGCTTCTCTGCAGGTGCACATGCACTTGTATTTCGGGAGGCAGTTTGCCCAAATGCAAGGCTGGGAGTGTTGCAGTAAGGCCTAAGGACCTAGGTTAGAATTCCTGTCTTTCCTTTCCTAGGTGTTTTTGGTTTTTGTTTTTTAAGATTCATGTATTTATGTGGGAGGGATGTTGCAGGGAGAGAGAGAACACAAGCAGGGGGCGCACAGGGAGAGGGAGAGAGAATCTCAAGCAGACTCTGCCCTGAGCATGAAGCCCGATGTGGGGCTCGATCCTAGGACCCTAAGATCAGGAACTGAGACCATGAGTTGGATGCCCAAACGACTGCACCACCCAGGGGCTCTAAGGCTTTGGGTTTTTAACTCTGATCAGTGACGTGCAGCAAGGCCTTTGCACCTCATTCCATGTGTATTTGGAACTCCCTCCCCCAGAACCTGTGTTCTCTTTCCCAGGGAGAAATCAGGCTCTGAATGCCTGCCCCGAGTCACCATGCTGGACGTGGAGGGTGGGACCCCTGGAGGAGGTGATTCTTGAACTGGATTCCAGCCCTCTGCATGGTCCAGAGCGTGGGGATGGATGCTGTTTCCCACACCATGGCTTTAACCTTCTTTCAGAAACAATTCTTCTATAACCTAATGTTATGTCCGACTCTGGCTCTTGCAATTAGGGTTTGAACTCGTAGGGTGTTCGAATGGGTGTCATCCATTCCTGTCTCCTCGGCCGCTAGCTTAGTTCCCTGCCCAGGTAGGAGCTTTGCAGAAAGTCTGCTGAAATGCGTGAAGTTCAGTTGGATCACAGAAACGCCGAGACAGCGGCTGGACTGAACTTGAACAAAGGCCCTGCCAGGCCTGGGTAGAGGTCATTCTTGAAAGCTGCTGTGTATAGGGGTGGTGGGAGGTGGAGACGGGCTTATTCTCTCTGACAAATAGACGGAGACTGTTTCCCTGTACCCTTGGGGTTTAATCTTTTCTTCCGAATCTTGAAAGCCCATGGCATTGAGTGCTGAAACCCATTACAGAACAATTGTCCTTGGAGCTCAAGTTCCCTCACGATTCTTTTCCTGGGAGGCTCCTATGATGGGCTCTGACATTACTCCATGAATCATAGACACTTCTGCCTCAGGCTCTTAGAAGTGTTTTTCACCAGCCCGGGTCTACCAAGAAATAGGACTTTATTCCCCTTTCTGTACAACAAATGCCCTTGTCTTCAAGGAAGGCCTTTCCCTCCACCTCCATCTCTGAGGAATGTGTAATCAAAGACAGAAAAGGCCGGAGACAGGAGAGAGAAGCACTGCAGGGTCAGATCTCAATGAAGCAAGGGCCAGCATGTGATTCTGAGAATCCCACGTTCAAAGCATGTGGGGTCAGGAGGCGGCTGGGATGGGAGGCTTCGGGAGAGGCGAGCCCCCCTCGCCGGAGCAGGTCTGCAACAGTCGGGCCTGAGATGCAGCCGCAGCAGTCTTGGAATCCTGTGACGTTAACAGGGCAGGAGCCTTGCTTCCCTCCTGATCCAGGCTTTTGCTCGTTTCCCCTCTAGCTGCAGCTACAGTGTTTCTCGGTGCATGGAGTTCCTGAATGGGGGTGCTCCACGGCCCCACCGGTCCCTTCCTGCTTTTCCCTGTTTGGAACACCCATCCCGGTTGCCCGTTGCCCGGTGGTCCTTTTCCCCATCGTTCTCTACTGTTCAGACCAGACATCGATTTGACTGCAAGTTTTCTGGGACTTCCAGACCGTTTGGACGTTCCACTTCTATGCCTCCCTCTGTCCGAACACACCGAGCTTGTTCATTAGGTATTTGTGTCCAACAGGGAGTCCTGAAAGGGCTTTCAGTTGGGGAATGACATGGCCAGGACTGATTTTCAAAAAGGTCCCTCTTCTAGCTGCTGTAGGAAGCCTGGCTGCCGAGTGGAGAGCTGGCGTGGGGAGCGGAGGTGGCCCTGATGGGAGGGGTGCACAGGAGCTGAGATGAAGGTTTGCAGTGAGGACAGAAGATGAATCCTGCTAATTGTTCAGAGGCGGTGCCGCGTGAAGGAAGCACCCAGAGCACTGCTTACACCAGGGTTGGCCATCCGCTCGCAGGAAGCCTATAATGAGTGGAATCCAGTGGAACAGGGGAGCCTTCAGGGGTTTCCTGTCCGGCCGCACAAGTCCTCAGCAAACAAGGCAAAGACACCGGCTCTCGTTTTTGCTGAGGACTTTCTTTTTTTTTTTTTTTTTTTTAAAGATTTTATTTATTTATTTGACAGAGAGAGATCACAAGTAGGCAGAGAGGCAGGCAGAGAGAGAGAGAGGGAAGCAGGCTCCCTGCTGAGCAGAGAACCCGATGCGGGACTCGATCCCAGGACCCTGAGATCATGACCTGAGCCGAAGGCAGCGGCTTAACCCACTGAGCCACCCAGGCGCCCTGCTGAGGACTTTCTTGAGCCAGGTGTAAAACGCAGGCGTGGTGAGAGCCCAATCTCTCCAAGGGCAGCGTGTCTCCTACTTCCCAGCATTCTCCTGGAGGTCCATGCCAGACAGGCTGCCGTTCCCCAGGGGCCGGCAAGCACGCTGCGTGGCACCTTCGTCCAGGGGCCTTTGCTCCCACTCTTCCTGAAGCCTCTAGGGGTACAGTCAGGACCCTGCATGGCCTTAAAGGTGCAGCCCAAATGCCTCTTTTTCAGAGAAGTCAGATGTATTGTTGCTCCTTCTTTGATGTCCCCAAAACTAATTTTAAGGCAAATATTTTTTTCCCCACATGTTGGAGTCGAGTAGGCATAGAGTTTATTTATTTCTTGCTCCTTGGTAGACACTTTTGTACTCCACTCCCTGGAACCCCAATTGGACAGGGTACTTGCACATCGCAGATGTTCAGAACTGTTCTTGAAATGACTGAGGGGGAAGAGGCAGTCCTGGGCTTCCTGAGTGACGAAGACCACGGCTGCCTTTCTTCGATGAGAGAGTCAGTGAGGGTCATTCTTTTAGCCCTTCTGCTGGGATGAGCCCAGGAGATTTGGGATGGTGACACAGATCCCCAGACAGACTCAGGGACAAGGAACCAACATAATGAATGAAAGTGTGTGTGTGTGTGTGTGTGTGTGTGTGTGTGTGTGGAGGAGGGAGAGGAGGGGGCCCAGGAACGCATAGTAAGCAGTGAGGCCAGCCACAAAATAAGCGCTCAGTGACCTACACGTTCTCCTCGTTCCCTCCGTACTCTGGGTGGACACTTTCAGGACTGTAAATACCAAATGCCCTGAAGAAACCTGCATTGCCCGAACTGAGACAGGAGACACGCAGATATTAACACCCAGCAAGGCCACTTGGCAAAATGCCTCACATTCCCACCACCCACATTGGTTCTGGAGTTGGCCTTGTGTCTGAGCCTAAGATTTCTGACTCTGACTGAAATGACCTTCAGCCACCTGTTGTTCGAGCATCATTACCCATTCTTGGTGCCAACGCCACGGTTCAAAGTCCTGGCCCACCATTACATTCTGGCTCTGCCAGATGACATTTCTGGTTGTTTTTTCTTTCCTTTTTTTTTTTTTTTTTCATGTCTGACTCCTCCAAATTTATTTCCCTATAGAAATCATCTTGGAAGAGCTTCATAACTTTGCTTGGCTTTGGTTTTTTCCAAAAGCGCCTCCTGTTCTGATAATCTGGGACTGTATTTTAAACCCCATAGCTTGAAGGCTTTTCCCCACATAGGGCCCCTTTTAAGAGCAAAGCAGATGATGTTATTTTGGGAAATGAGCCGAGGCACATATCATTCCCTGGGAAGCCTTTCTGCTTCCTGCTGTAGAGTTCCTTCTACTTTCCCTCCATTGGCCAGTGAACCTCCAGTCCACTGGCAAAGCTGGACGGCACACCCAGAGTCTTGAGCTCTGTCTTTTTGTCCGTAGATTCTTTTCAAGAAATCCCATAATCTTGGCTTTAGCCATCTATAATGAGAAAATGTTGCTTTCCAGGAAGGAGGCTTTCCTTTAACATTTACACAAAATAAGTCAAAGGATGTGGGACAATTCTGAGATTGTCTCCTTGCCCTATGAAAAATGGTGTGTGACATAGACTTAAACTGATCTTTCCAGCTGAGGTGATGTGGAAAGTATTTCTTTCCATCATCAGAGGCCAGTCTACCAGCAGACAAACAGAACAGCTTGCAATAATTCAGTTATGTTCCGGGTTTGCCTATTAGCAGTACTTGAAACAAACATCCCAGATATCTTTGAGAATGAGAGCTTGCAAGGGAAGGGACTATCCGAGGGCGGATCTGGCATCCCAGGGCCCTGTGACCAGGGTCTGGAGCCTGGATCTTGTGGACAGTTTGCATCTAGGAGAGACAGGTGTTTTCTACTCATGTCAAGGTCAAACCAACAGTCAATATTCCCATCCTCCTGTGCTATGTCATCAGCCAGTGATCAGCTGACATCCCTTCTGCAGTCCCCCCTTTACAGGGAAGCTATGAAATTTTCAGGTTTGCCTTCATCCCCAGTTCCAGTAATAGCCTCTGATTTGCCTAATTAATCAGGGAAATCTGATTGGCCTGCTGCAGTAATTGGTGTGGGCTGCTTGGGCCTAAATCGATGAATACTTGGCTGTCTTCTGGCCATGAGGATTGACGGCGTCATGGCCTCATGGTCCACTTCAGGTCATTGGTATGTAAGGGAAAATGTGTTGGAAAATGTGGAGAGTATCTTCCCACTCTTTCTGATCTTTGAAAAATACTGCAGCCATTTTGCTTCCTTAAGCCTGAAAATACTCCATACAAAGAGAATAGAGCTGAATGACTAACAAAGAAACAGCCCAAGGCACTGGATTCAGGCAACCAGGAGGTCTCCTTGACCTCTAGACTTCTGATGATAAGAACCAAATCATTCATTCACTATTTAAATTAGCTATATTGGTTTTTCTATTTTTTGTGACATAAAATAAACTAACCAATATAGGGAGGGGGTTAGAAACTTGTGGGGAGAGGAGGTAAAGTCAAAAACTTCCTCATGACCAGGTTGCCCAAGGACAGAGTAAAGCATATGAAAGGCAAGGAGACAGTGGTTTACCAAGGAGACAATGGTGCGCTTTGGAAATTGTCATGGTTCTAGGTCTGGACAGCTTGTTCCTCCAGGAGGAATGATCACTGGACATTGAGCTCCTTGAGGACTCTTCATCTATGAGTCTCTCGGGCCCAGCACAGCGCCTGGCATACACTTTGTGGTGAACAAATCAGTAAAGGAATGGATCTCTTACCCGTCCTGGCCATAAAGATGAGTGGGTATAGGAAGGGCTTTGAAAAGGCAGCAGTGAGCAGTGCTGGAACAATCAGTGCCAAGTTCAAGATAGAGTGACCGGGGCGCCTGGGTGGCCCAGTGGGTTAAGCCTCTGCCTTCGGCTCGGGTCATGATCTCAGGGTCCTGGAATCTAGCCCCACATCAGGCTCTCTGCTCAGCGGGGAGCCTGCTTCCCGCACCCCCCCCCCCCCCCGCCTACCTCTCTGCCTACTTGTGATCTCTCTCTCTCTCTGTCAAATAAATAAATAAAATCTTTAATTAAAAAAAAAAAAAGATAGAGTGACCGGACTCAGTTCTCTCTGGTGACCCAGTGAGCTGGAGAGACCCTGAAGAAATTGGGACACCAGCAGATCTATAGTCCAAAGAGCAATCTTGGAATCAGTATTTGTAGTGGTAGGGCCTCTTCAGTCCGTCTTAGAGGCGCTCTGTGAAGGGACTTGCAGGCTTGCAGGAATTGCAGATCAACCTGGTGAGCATGTTTCCTGGAGATGGTGGGTTGGCTTGGGTCCCGTGGGGAGTGACAGTCCTGTAAGATTACTCAGAAGTCCATTCCAGCGGCTCTGCCCTGAGGACTCTCAAAGTAATTATAGTATCAACCCATTCAGGCCTCCTGAAACCTGAAATCAATCTTTTATCATTTTGCTTTTATTTCTTCACCAAATTCAGTACAGAAATCAACAAGGGATAGCCTGGACTTTCACACGGGCTTATCTCTTTTGTGGACATCACTGAAATCAGAGAGCTCAGCCAAATCACCCAGTTGTCACTGTAGAATCCACTGATTCCTGGCCAGAGGGTCTAAGATCCTGCACTTGCTCTCCAACCTCTGGCGTCTCACTCCATTAATCACCCATTTCCTCTCCTGTTTCTGAGTCTCGTGCTTTGTCTTGATGCCTTGCTTTGCATCTATCTCTGTCTTAGCAAACACACGAGCCTCACTTCTCCTTCAGCCACATTCTTCTCCAGCTTGTGCCTTGCTTTCCTCCTTTACGTCTCTACCTGAATCCTAAGAGATGCTGTGGCTCTGGAAGCCAGGTTCACCCTCTGCAGTCCTGCACCTTCATTCTGAGACGGTCTGCATTTGGCTTCTGTCCTGACCACCCTCCAAAACAGTTCTCACCAAGGGCAACCATGACTTCCTGGTGACCAGATTCATTGGACATTAAAATGCCAAAGATATTTGGATGACAGTACAGTTCTCATCAAACCAACACAGTTTCCAAAACCTTTTAGAGAAAATGGGGTGAGTGCTAGGAAAACACATGTAGGACTCCCGAAGAACCGAGATGGGGAGCTCTAACAAGGAGACAGCTTTACGCGTATTTGTTCACTTACAGACAATGAGCTTGGGGCCTGGAGAGGCAAAACAGTCCGCTGGAGGTCAGGCTCAGCGTATAAGGACTTGAACACAGGCCTTTTGGCTGTAAGCATTCACTGAAGACTCACGTACCCCAGGCACTGCTCCAAGTATTTTACAGTTATAACTCTCATAATAACTCAATAATGAGATGCTGTTACTCTCATGCTTGTCTTATAAGTAATAATACTTAGGTACAGAGTAAGTAACTTGTCCAAGGGCACAGAGCTAGAAATGGCACAGATGGGATGGGACTCCAGAGCCCTTTGCTTAACAACTATGCCATGCTACCTTTCCATTGTCTTATATTTTACTGTATATCCCAGACCTTCCAAAACCAAGGTGTGACATGCCTCAGGAGGTTAGAAGTGGTCTTAGATATTCATCTCCTCAGCGCAGGGACAGCTGGGTGGGACTTGGGGCAGTCATAGTTTCTTACTGATCTACTTTCGTTGGTAGCATTCTTGACTGTTCAGTGGGTCATACAAATGTAAATTTTCATGATTAACATGGCATGTAGCAAATGAATATTGTCCATGTAATGGCATTATTAAGCACTCTACAAATAGCGGTCAGTTTATTCAAAGAACACGTTATTATGGCATTGTGTATAGACCTCTGAAAAACCTTATAATGGCCACTACAACATTTGCAAACGCAGTGGTGTGGAGTGGGGTGGGGGTAAGGGTTGAGGGATGGGAGGGAAGGAGAGGATCTGAAAGTATTCGGAAAGACTTGGTGTTGGCTTTGTTTGTGTGTAAATAACTTATCCCCAGTTTCCCGTAAGACTAACCCTACTCTTAATATTCTAAGATGTTCCCTTGGAGTCAAAGTCACTATTAATTGTAGAATCCCAGTATAAAGTGAAGCAGACTTCTAAAGCAGAACTACAGCAAATAGATAAAGGGTCATGTGTCGGTATTTTACAGCCTTGCATTAGCTGTTTGCCCCCAAGACAGAGATTTTAATAATTAAGGGTATTACTAAAAGCATAAATTTTTACTAATTAATAAAATACATAATCTCCTTCATACCCCCCCAGTCTCTGGTACTATTATAATAAAAATATCCCTTAAGAGTACTTCAGCCTTCAACAATACCGACAATACCTACGTTTACGTGGTCATTTGTAAAGTACTCTCCTATCTTATATCTGAAATGAGGGTTTGGCATTAATGGGGATGTCCTCACCTGTCTGCCGAAACCCTCAGGAAGGTGAACCTCTCCATGAGACTTTCCGTGAACTGGAGTCCTCAGATGGGGAGCTCAGACTCACTAGGGACAGTCATTCCCCATCTGCTCTCACTCCCCAACTGCTCTGTGTGAACCACTCAGATCAATTTGAACAACCTCCAAAGGAGGGCAGAGGGCAGTTCCAGGGGAGTCTGCAGGGAGAAAGGGGCTCTAGGGTCCAAGTTTCTGCCCCACAAGGATTCCCTTGGTCAAGAACTTCACTCCTCTTAGATCTGCTGTTTCTTTCTGTAGAAGGATCATTCTCTGATAAACTATTTTGGGGTTTACTGAGGGAACACAGCCCCGGGGCTGGGGTTGGCTGGTATCTAGTTCCATCTGATTACTGATGGATGTAGTGCTCAGTTGTACATATGACGGCTGCAACACATTCATCACAAACTGAGTGGCTTAAAGCAGCATGGATTTATTATCTTAGAGTTCTGGAAGTCAGAAGTGCAAAGTAGGTCTCACTGGGCTCAAATCCAAGTGTCAGTAGGACTGAGTTCCTTTATAGAGGTGATGGGGGATACCATTGCTTGGCTTGTCCAGCTCCAACCCTGATTCCTTTACTCATGGCCCCCTCCATCTTCAAAGCCAGCAACCACTGACCAAGTCTTTCTGACATTGTCTCACTTGGACATTGACTTTTATGTCTCTGTCTTTCATATTCAAGGATCTTTGTGTTTACCTGGATAATCTGGGACATGCTCCCTATTTTGAGACTAGATGCTGATCAACCTTAATTCCAGGGGATGTCTTCACTCCCCTTTGTTGTATAATGTGACATATTCACAAGTTCCTGGAATGAGGACACAGACACACTGAGGGGGCCACGCTGCCACCTACCGCAGTGATTGGCGCTTCTGGCAGCGCCAGCATGACTTAGACCACACGGCTCTGATGCCGTTCGGTTTTCCACTCGGGGTTGCTGGCACAATTGGAAGAGTGACCAGCTGGCCTGTTGATCAGTTGGCTCATATTCTTGATGTGTCCAGAGAATTCAACAGAAATACTTCAATGCCGAATCCAGTTTGCTACCTCTACTGCGTTCTTTTCTACTGGTTATGTCTCACTGGTGTCCTGACGTTACCTTAGCGCCTAGGATGACTATCCCCACCCCCACCACGACCACTTTCTTCCTCTCCTCCTCCCTGACTTCCTCTTTAACACCTGACTTTTATCAAACTCATCAAATGTGTCAGGAATCATGTTAACTTCTTTAACAGAATTAGCTATTTTAAGCCTCGTGGCATTCCTAGGAGCTAGGTGTTATTTTCCCACTATATGTTTGAGGAGACTGATACCACGCATGTGCCAAACACGGGACTGATACTATCATGTAGGAATACATCCCCTTCCTAAGAGATTAGGGATTGGGAAAAAAGAGCACAGGAGCCTAACAGAAAGGAGCACAATCTAACTTAAAGGATTTCCTTGTCCCTTCCAAAGTGCTGTCGAAGGCATTACTTGCAGTATCTGTGGGCTTTCCAGCTGTAGATCATGCACTCAGTGTATATCCTCGGCCAGTCGAGAAGGTCCCATCTGAGGTAAATATGTCTTTCCTACATAGGACTTAGCTTTTCAGAGCAGCATTCAAGAAGAAACCCCAAATATTCGGATTGATGGTGGTATACTTCTCACTAAGGCTCTAAGATCTACTTGGCATAAGCTAATTGTTATAGGTAATGTATGCAAATATAGGCAAAGTGTCCCACAAAATAGTTTGAAGGGGCCTCTCTAAATAGAGATGATTCCATCTGGTTTAGACTGACTAGTCAGGCAAGGCCACATGCCAAAATTTATTTTTTGCAATAGCAATATTACAGGTGCCCTGGGCCCCCAAGTCTAACGCATTTGGCTGTGGGATTATATAAATTTAGGTTTCTAAATTTATATCAAACAGACAGTTCAGGTGGTAATGAAATGCTTTGGGTAAGTACAATTTTCTTCTCAAAAGGAAAGTGACAAAGAATTGCCAAGGATCGGGGGATAATAACACACTTTATATTCAGCCCGTGACAGTCCTCCACGAAGCCCCAGTTTCTTGGGCAAACATTACAGAGATACAGAGCCTCATGATGCCCTTGAGAGGTGAGCAGAGGTAATGCCGTCCTGGTTGTTTTCTGGTGAAGTGAAGCATTAGGAGACCGCCCTTTCTGAGACAAACCTGAGACTCGAAACAGGGTAGCTCTCCCGATCTCAGGACAGAAGACTTCAACACTTGGTGAGGTTACAGCATCACTGCTAGTAACACAGTTATTTTTACGGGATCGTGCAGATCTCCAGACAGTCATGGGCTTAGAAAAACAGAAATCCTTTATAAACTCAGACGCTTCTAGTTCTCCCATTTCTGCATCTCTCTGGTTATTTTTCGAGGGCACTTCAGGGACTGTGGCTTGCTGGGTTTGCTGTAACAAAGTACCACGGACTTGCTTTACACAACTGGAACCTACTCTCTCGGGAGGGTTTTCTCTCAGTTCAGGAGTCTAAAAGCCTGAAATCAGGATATCTGCAAAGCCATGCTTCCTCTGATGGCCTTAGGACAGGATCCTTCCTCGCCTCTTTCTAGCTTCTGGTGGTTGCGAGTAATCGCTGGTGTTCTTTGACTTACAGCTGCAGCATTCCGGTCTTGGTATTCTCCCGTGTTGTCTCTGGGTTGAAATTTCCCTCTGCTTATAAGGACCACGGTTATTGCATAAGCGTCTCCCTAAATCTAGTGCAAACTCATCTTGACTTGATTACATCTGTAAAGACCCTGTTTTCCAAGAAGGTCACCTTCAGAGGTACCCAGGGTTGGGACTTCAACATATCATCTTAGGGGACACAGTTCCCCACTTCAGGGACTGTCTGACCAACTGAGACTCAGTCACTGTAGACTTCTCTATGTGACAGTTTCCAGTGAGGGGGGAGCACAGTGATTATAATGAATGGGATAAACTGGATTTCTTTGGCCCAGTAACCCGAGAAAACACTGAGTCTCCAGATACACAGCTAGGTCAGGCCTTGGAGGTTGCTGGCTTTGGAATGAGACTCCAGCATCCGGGCAGAGACTTGCTTTCTCTGGAGACACATTTAGAAGCAATTTCGTGTTTAGACAAAGGAGAACATTTAGACACAGTGATGGTGGCAGAGGTAAAAGGCTTAGAGGGGGAAGGAGGAAAGAATGACGTCTGTGCAGCAAGTGCTGCCCGTAAGGAGCCCGATTCTTAGAGTCCAGATCTCCACCGGAACCCTGTGTGTGGAACCACTACGCACCAACTCCTGTCATCAGCCCTGCTGAGGACTCACCCAGTAATTGAGGCAGGAAGTGTGGCCTCGTTCTCTCCATTTCAGGATCAGCAGACTAATCCTCTATCAAGTCAGATCTCCCAAAGCTAGAGGTCTCACCATTCCTCTCGCACCCGTAAAAATGTCTCCAGAGAGTGGCTATTTAAGAGGCTGTCCTTTCCTTTTATCGAGGGGCCATATAAGAAATGACTAGATAAAGCATGTTTCTATATCTTCGGTAAAAACGCCACTGAAGAGTCCCTCCCCCCTCCGTTGTCCCATGTCCCTTACGTAAGTCTCTCTGTAATGATTGCCTCTTAAAACTTGCTGCTAGAAAAAGGTTTGTCTTTCCCGTCACCCTCTTTTTCTTGTTAGCAGGGAAAAATAGCACTGGCGATTTGGGGGGAATTTTATGGTTGTTTGATTTTTGCCTTTGTTGTTGGAAAACAATGAAGGTCTGAGTCTGGACTTTTCCCCAGATGTTATGTCAATTACCTTTGTATTACAACCCACCCGTCAGAATCAAAGCATCGTAAGAGGACTGGTGGAGGCAGACCTATGGTATTTTCTGCCCCAAACTGGCTCCTGGGACCCCAGAACCCCACTCTAGCTGCCAACCAGGGGCTACCAAGTCTGGGTGCCTTAATATAACAACACCCAGAGTGGCTCTTCAGGATTGCGAATGTCACTGTAGAGTTGGTGGGGAATGGCCAAACCCACATTGTGGGATAGTGAGTACTTACTGTTGGCACATAGATAATTACTTGCATTGTGGAGGATTTTCAGAAAGATGAATAAATAATAAATACATGTCTGAATAGGCCAGGAGGGTTTGGGCTGGATGCCCTTACTATCGATACCAGTTGCCAGATGACCAGTCTTTTGTTAGTTCTTTCCAGACGTAATGACTCCACGTAGTCCAGCCATCCCCTGCCACGTAATGCATCCGGTTGTTCTCGTGGCTCCAGCGTCTCCTCAAAAGCTGACGTATCTGCATTTCAGGACAGCCCCTGATGATTATCGACTCTGTGTAGAAGGGTCTGTGGAGAGATGCTTAGAGGCTGCAGAAAGACAGCTGGTGCCTGAGGCAGGACATAAATCTGGCCTCTACACTCACCTTCCCCTTTATAAATAATAGAGAAAGTTTGTGTGTGTGTGTGCTTGCGCGTGTGCGTGCTTAGGTTCTAGTCCATTCCCTGTCAGGAAGTCTTCAGAGTTTACTGCATACAAATTCATTATCTCCACCTTGGCTCACATATCCCGTGGTATGTAAACAAAATTTGACTCTGTCTGGAAAACGAATGAACATGTGCCTAAGTCCTCTGGGTTTGAAAGCACGCATTTTGCAAAGCAGTCTTTGGGAAATGTCCGCGGAGCACCCAATGACAGAATGCTGAAAGAAGAAATAAAACGTCCAGTGCCTTGAGAATTGAAGTATTGAAGATGAGATAGACGGCATTCATTCCCTCATTCATTCATTCACTCAACCATGATTCTGTTGAGCATGTACTGGGCACCACGCACCGGGTGAGCCATTGCAGTCAGTAGTCGTGAGTGTAAACAGACAGTGGGGGCAGCAGAACTTGATAGAAGGTGGTTAATCACACAAATATAAAACAGCAACTGTGACTAGTGCCATGAAGAAGAAAATGGTGTTACAAGGAGCCACTAAGGGGAGAAGTGACCTGCAAAGTGAGCCAAAGCCTGGCAGGAATGCCTTTCATCCGTTGACAAGAGACTGTCATTCATTTGCAAGTGAGTACCTTTGGGAAGCATTTCGCAGTGAGTCAGTCCATCAGCGGATGGATGGATGGAGCATGTCACAGTCTCAGAGACTGCCAGTGATGAAAGAACCTTCATCTTACTGACAGGGGCGCTGAGGCCAAGAGGCCACCAACCTGGAGAGTGCCACCCAACACTTCCTATGTCCCTTCCTGATGGTGTTTCTCTCGTGGTGTTGCCGCTCCCTGAACCCTCTAATATGCATGTGTGTGTGTGAATATATGACTCTTTGATTGTCTGTTTACTTTGTTTACCTCCCTTGACTCAAATGTGAACTCCGCGAGGACAGAGATTTGTGCTATGTGTCATGTGTCATGTGTTGCCTGGAACGCCCTTGGATTATTCTCAGCACGGTTGCAAATACTGAATCCAGCCTGTAGTAGGTGTTTGCTAATTGGTGTTTCCTTGCCCTTTGTCACTCTTTGCTGAGATGTTAAGATAATACCTGTGTTCTATTCTTGGTTATCTGGGTATCCCAGTAGAGTGAGAGCTGAAACTTAACCGTGATGAGTCACCCGGATAATACTGCTCCCTCCACCTTTTGGTTTGGAAACTAGTTTAACCGGTCATGTTTTGAGGCTGGGAGAAGGAGGCTAACTATCGAGTGAATAAACAAAACATAGCATCAGAGTAAGGAGTGTCCTTATATGAACAAAAAGTTTAGGGAAAACAGAGTGTTCAAAACCCAGAGTGTGACCTCCCAGTTAGCCCTAGCTCTGGAAGTGGAGATGTAGGCTGACCATAGCTGGGCATTCAAAATGTCAGTATTTGGGTCTCCATTTGGACATACATTTGGCTGCAAGGTGAAACAGAACTCTACAGTGGCATAAAGAGTTGTCACTTATTTGTGGAGCATAACAAGTAACACGGAGGACATAGGGAGATGGAGAGGGGAAGGGAGTTGAGGGAAATTGGAAGGGGAGATGAACCATGAGAGACTATAGAGTCTGAAGAACAATCTGAGGGTTTTGAAGGGGCGGGGGGTGGGAGGTTGGGGGAGCCAGGTGGTGGGTATTATGGAGGGCACATACTGCATGGAGCACTGGGTGTGGTGCATAAACAATGAATTCTGTTATGCTGAAAAGAAATTAATAAAAAAAAAAGTTGTTGGGGCGCCTGGGTGCCTCAGTTGGTAAAGCATCTGCCTTCTGCTCAGGTCATGATCCCAGGGTCCTGGGATGGAGCCCCGCATCAGGCTCCCTGCTCAGTGGGCAGCCTGCTTCTCCCTCTCCCTCTGCTCCTCTCCATGCTTGTGCTTTCTCTTTCTCTCTGTCAAATAAATAAAATCTTTAAAAAAATTGTTGAGGTTCCATCTTATGCCCTAAGAAGGAGAGAATTTCTTCACTGCTGTAGTTTGACTGTCTAGAACAATGCTTGTGACATAGTAGTCACTTAATAAATGTTTGCTGATCAGATCATTATAGGTTTGAATCAGGTAGTCACCTTCAACCACATCCAGGTTCTCCCTTCCCCCTTTGGAAATGATCAAAAGGATGTTTTTGTTTTTGTTTATCCCATTGGCAATTATCGTGTTTATTCAAGCAAGGATTGGATTATTGACATTTTAGATATGAACTAAATAATGATTATTTTAGAAGAGGTTCTATATTCCAGGCACTGGCTACATGCTTTACAGATATTAGCTCTTCCTCACCTCATAGTAACTGACGTGGTTGGTTAAACTCTCCTCCTTTCAGAGGTGATGAAATTGAGTCTCAGAAGTTAAAGTTTAAAGCCATCCATGTGCAAAATCCTGTTCTCAACATTGTATACTGCTTAGTTTTAGGCAGGGATGGTCTCACTCAGATGTTCAGGTAGAACTGGGATTCCTGGGCGCCTGGGTGGCTCAGTGGGTTGAGTCTCTGCCTTCGGCTTGGGTCGTGATCTCGGGGTCCTGGGATCGAGTTCCACATCGGGCTCTCTGCTTGGTGGGGAGACTGCTTCCTCCTCTCTCTGCCTGCTTCTCTGCCTACTTGTGATCTCTCTCTCTGTCAACTGAATAAATAAAATCTTAAAAAAAAAAAAAAAAGAATTGGGATCCCTACAGGAGGTCCAGTCTGCATTTCTTCCACTGGAATGAGAAGATGAGTATAATTTCTTCAGTACCTCCTAAACTGAATTAAACCAACCCGGAGTCTACCTTATCTCCCACCTTTTGAAAAACCCATGGGGTCATACAACAGATGAAATTATCATAACAGCCACACACCCACAAAATTTAGAGAATATTAGAGAAAGACAACTTCCCAGCTCTTACGGAAGTGATCTCAAGCCAGATTATGTTTCTAAGATTAAATATACAATAAAAACCAGACCAACATAGCTTTTGCCAACCAAAGACCTAGCAAAGATTTAGCAGTATCTAGAGAAGAAAATGATTCAGAGACCACAGAATGAGAACAACTCAACAACGGCACGCTTCCGTCTTGCCAGGATGCTTTTCGAACTGTGCCAGCAGTCCCGAGATCCTCTAACATGTAGGTTAAATTCAGTAGGCAGAAGTGTTTCATGAAGAGGTTGTGGCAGTGTTTTCATTTGGGGTGAAATCTACCCATTGCATATAGCCTGCTCTTTCCGAGATTAACACTGGAAATGGAAGCATTCCTAACTTCTGGAAAAATTACAAGTTTTATTTGGTGGCACCCCCTGTCATCAGGACTTACCTGGTAGCCTTCCTCCCTGCCCTGCCTCCCAGCTTTAGGATTCTTTAAACCTTTAGGAGACTTTTAAACATCCAAGTGCCTAAATCCCCACCTCTTCTTTGATCTCTAGGCTTCTTGGTCCCCAGCTTTCTCCGGAACATGGCTATGGTCAGAGACAAGGCTCTGGCTCTGCCCTGTTTTGAGCAGACATGGGTGGGGTTCCCATATCCCCCTTTTGTCCTTTTCTCTGCATGGCCCCAGTCCATTCGTAACTCTGTGTCCTAGTGGTTGCTGCTACTGCTTCTGTCTCTAAAGACTTCAGCTTCCCCTGGTAGGTTCTATCTTGTTCTTACTTTTGTCTTAGCTGAAGAGTCATGCTCCACAGATCCTGGACTCATGTTTCATTGCTCTTGGGTCCAGGGAGGCCCTCTGCCCCCTGCTCTTTATCTTTCTTCAGCTTTTGAATTGTCCACTCCAAGTGACTTCTCTTCCTTCAGGAGCAGACAGCCTTCCTGGCCACCTCTTGCCCCGCTGTTTCATTTCTGTTCTGCTCCTGTTCCTTTCCAACAGGCCTTGCTGAGTTTTAGAAATGTGAGCCTGTTCTGTAAATTGCTCCTCTTCTTTCTCTGCCACATGCAGAAGTTGACTTCCTTTCCTTTTGGGACCCGTTGTCTGGTTTCCTAACAGAATCCTCTGGATTCTACTTGTGGGTGGGTTCTCCTGCACAGAGGTATGTTAGATTACTGAATTCTGGATCCGTTAAACATCTGTTCCTCAGCTAAATCCCATTTGCTCTCCCCTTCTTGAGTTAAAAGTCATCACTCAAGACCCATCTTTCCTTCAGTCGAAAATAAAACTTAGGGCAAAACTATATACATTATTAAGTATGCTTTGTTGTTTCTCACTAATTGAAATAGAGGCAGGGGTAGTGACTGCAGTCCCACTAACAGAGGTGGGGGTAGGAAGGGGAGAGACTCGGTCTTACCACTTTAAAATATACCTAACGGTGCTTGACATTTTCTACGCTGGTACTCCCTATCTTCTTGGCTTAAATCTGTTCCATTTGTTTTCTGCATCTTCTTGAAATAGCTCTCTTAATATTAAAAGGTTGGTTTCCCAATTGTCTTTCCTGTGAACACTCTTCAACAGCTTTAAGGGGCATCCCCCCCCAGAGATTAAGGCCCCCCCTGGAATGGGCTCCTTCCAGTGTGTTCCTGGAATTCTTGCCTCCTTTTAGGAGGGGAGTAGGCACCTGTCCTTAGGTGTCCATGAAGAATGACCCCTAGACACATCACTAGAACAGCACTTACAGCCCATGTCATCCCCATATACCTCTTTGAGTGGGAAAGAGTGATTTAGCTCATGGGTGGAATGTCGGGAATCAAACATCATTGGTCCATCTTTCTCATTCAGGCAAGATTAAAATGACAACACCGTTCCCGATGCCCAAGGCTGATTCTTTCTTGAGGAGCTGCCTTGGCTATAATGAATTTCTGTTCTTCCATGTAACAGACCTTCCAGGAGGCAGATTCTGTCCTCTTAAGGGAAGAAAGGGGCAGGAAGAAGGACGTGAACCTGTCTAGCTGTTCTACCTGTGCCTGAGTAGATAAGTTCAGTTACTTTGGTGGTGGCGAGGTAAGGTACGGAGTAGGGACATAACGAGAACTGTATGTGACCAAGACTAAAGCTGTGTTCCCTAAACCAGAGCCTCTAGCGATAATACTAATAAATTTTTATTCTGAAGGGATACATGTTTCAGTTTCTTGGTGGGATTTGGAACTCAGAAGAGGAAAGGGGTGTGATTTATTTACCCTTCCACTCCAACAGCCTTTGCTCTGCTGGCTTTCTGTGGATTCAGGGCTCCCGTGCTGGTGGAGTAATGGCTGAAATGCCTCCTCTTCTGCCTTTGAAAGAAGTGCCATCCAGACATCTCTCTTTTCCCTTTTCATGGCTGTTCAGCCTGGCCTCAAAGTTCACCACCTGTCTCCGAGGGAAATCCCTTTCTTCCTTCAGCTCAATCAAGATGTCATTCTTCATTTTTCATGAACTCACTCACAGCAGTTCCTGTGAAGGAAAGACTCAGGCTCTTACCTTTTTCCGTTATGAGCTGAGACCATTCTCTCTTGAGCCCCTTATTAGATCTGATTTCTAGAGATTGAAACTTCCAAATATTTATGTCCATTGAGTTTTTCTAGATCTTAGCCCAGTGAGGGGTTTTATTTAATTATAGGATAAAGTATCATATGATATTTAGACTGCTCTCGGGTAAAAGCAATGCAAAATCCAACTTATTTGGATTAAATAAATTTATTGGTTCACATATCTGGAAGTCCAGAGGAAGGATAGACTTCAGAATGAGCCAGGGATTCAGCGTCAGTCTGCCTGTCTTGGCAATGCCCTTCACTTTGGGCTGGTTTCCTTCTAAGCCTGCTTTCTGCAGGTTGACCTTCAGATCCATATACAGCAATGTCTAGAAAAAGAATAGATGGTCCCCTCTAGATATTTTCCGGAACAGGGAAGATCTGTTGTAGAGAATCCCCTATAAACTTTTCCTCAGATAAAATTGTCTTGTACTGAATCTCATGTCCATTCCGAAGCAGCGATGGCAAGGACCACTCCTGCGGCTGGGGGACTTTCCTTCCCCTGAGGCACATGAGGTCCGGGGGGAGGGTGGGGTAACTAACTAGAGGGGGCTTCCGCTTGGAAGGTGGGAGGGAGGAACTGGGTTTGGATAGACAATCAGAAATTCCTGCCTCAGCTCACTCCCTTAGAACAATTCATTGATAAAATCTATACCTCTGGGGTTGAACCCATGGTCTGGATCAAAAATCCATGACCATGGCCAAAGGTAACTTGATACTGGGCAGTGGCCCCCTGCTTCTTAGAGGTTATGGACAAATAAAATGCATACTAGAAATCCCAAAATACCTTCATTGGCTTTGGAAGTAGTTTAACATAAGATAAAGAAGAATCTTTTTGAAGTCCCTAACCTAGAGCCACTTACTTACTGGTAGCACTAGTATTTTAAAGGTAAAATCTTCATTTTAATGATAAGCTCATAATTAATATAGATTTCATGGGTTTATAGTCCTGGCTGAGGAATGCATTTTATTCATCAGTGAATAAAACATAAAAGCTCACTTGAAAAAAATGTTTAATTACTCAAGAAGGTACAACCATTTGAAGCTTGCGTGCGTGCGTGCACACACACACACACACACACACCTCAGAGCTTGGTCTCTGATGCAGGAATGACTGCTTCTACATGGAGGAGTAAAGACAGAGAATACTGACCTCTTGGGGCAGGCAGGTTGCCAGACCATGCTTGGGTAGTAAACTTTATTCCAATCCTGCCATTCAGAGTAAAGGAAATCCTCTTTTATGTCAGTCTGGGTTCTCTAAGAAACACACACTGAGGCAGGAGTGAATACACAGAGATTTTATTAAGGCAAATGCATGTGCAGAAGTTGGGAGAACCAAGGTCAGGCCAAGAGAGCAGTCAGCCCCCTCTGCAGGTCCATCTCAGGGTGAGGTACAGGGGAGGAGTTTGTGGGGGGATGTCCGACACGGCTGACCTGTCTGAGGAGGGTTCAGCAAAGCTGGTAGTGAGTCCTGGAGCTGAAGTCCTGTGTGAGCCTGAGGCAAAAAGGAAAATCAGTAATACTAATCATGATTTTATTTACAATTTTGGTATTATTGTTTGTCATAGATTTTTTGCATTAATTTTTATTGAAAATATTATATCAAGTATCATTTATATTTATCACCAACTTCTTTGGCACCTCTTAAATTTTGCACCCAAGGCAATTTGCTTCCCACCGGTCCTGGCCCTGATTGGCACAGAGGGGTTGATGCAGACCGAGTGTAAGCACTGGTGGGGTTCAAGGCAGATGGGTGATGGTCAGTGATGCTCCGGATAGTGGAAGGCCTGGGACATGCAGTCTCGTGGCCACCACACCCTCTCCTGGGGGGGAGGACGAGGGGACAGGAGAAAACTCTTCCCTGTGAGAATTCTGGTGACCGTGAAGAACATCAAGAACGAAGCGATTCTTTTCCTTCTATTCGAGACACTAATTGTTGACACGAAGCCTGGAGCTCATAAATCTCTTTGGCCTGGGTCTCGTGAGGATGGTTAGCCAGTCCCCTCACACCCATGCTGGGCGCTGCAGGTACTGAAATAAGGTCCCCAGCACGGCTGCTTGTCCCAGCTCTCAAGCCTCGTCTGGCTGTCTGCTCAGATCCTCCTCTCCTGTCCTGTCTCTCTGCTTTTCCGTACCGCTGGCATCTAGCCCTCCCAGACTGGCCGGCTATGCGGAGGGTGTGCGTAAGCCTTTGTATCTGGCTGCTCTGCACAGCGCTGCTTTTCAGATCATTCCTTGGTTCCACACATCACAGTCTGTGGGCGGGTGATTTGCGACCTCCCGTGTTTGTAGACTCTGTGACATGACAGGCTAATTTCGTCTTCAGGGTCCCCAGGCTTTTCTCACTGGGGAAGAAGATTTTAAAAAGTAGGGACACCTGGGTGGCTCAGTTGGTTAAGCATCTGCCTTCAGCTCAGGTCATGATCCCAGGTTCCTGGGATTGAGCCCCACATGGGGCTCCCTGCTCAGTGGGGAGCCTGCTTCTCCCTCTCCCTCTGCCTGCGGCTCCCCCTGCGTGTGCTCACTCTCTATCTCTCAAATAAATAAATAAATATAATTTTTTTTTAAAAAAGGTAAAATGAGGGAAGCTTGGTCACACAAACTCTAATTTCCAGATTAACGAAAAATGTAAACCTCTTCTTTGTGCACCATGCCGAAGTGCAGCAGGTGGGGTAGACAGCCTTCCTGATGCCCCATTGGTCCTTAGAGCAGTCATGTGTCTCCTCCAGATGCTCTGTGTCCCACTGTGGGCAGTAGGGAGTATCTTGATTCTAACCCTCCCAACAACAGAGCTTAGGTGTTCCTGCCTCTAGCCTACTTGTATGAAAGCTGAAGTTTGGGAAGACTGTGATTTGGCTCAGGTCACTCAGCTAGGAGATCGGGGTTCTAGAATTCTGAGTCCACGTGTTTGACTTCTGTGGCTGACTCTTTGCTGTATTTCTTCCCACTGGTTGACAATGAGTGGCTTATTTCTAGGGAAATCATTGCTGTGTATTGATTCGGGTACAACTGTCTTACAGTCCGATGAGTCACTCAGTATCCACAGTGGCCACCGTCCCTGCCAGAAGAGCTCACCCGAGCAGTGCTGGGGGTGCTTTCCACTAGGGCAAACAAGTATTTGTTCCAACTTTATTGACCAGACCACTCAATCAAGTTTTATAATTAGTTCTCATTAGCACTCCTGTAGCTGCGAATTCTTCTGTTTCTTCTTTTTTTCTCTCTTTTAAAACCTGCAGCTGATTTGGTACCTCAAAAGATTCAAAGTTTTCCTTGACTTTGAAAGAATCAAAGAAAGAAATTTCCAGTGTGATGATTGCTATAAAAACCCCACTGAAAAGGCACAGCTAGGAAACTTACCCTGGAGATGACGTGGAAAAGTTGTGTTTGTATGACATAAACTGAGTCTGTATAGCTTCTTGTGGCAAGGGATGATAGATTCACCTTAAATTAAAGTTATTTAGCTCTGAGGTCTTCCAGAATGGACTTTATTTTTCTGTTTCAGAATGTCACTCCTATGATCATTCCAGGTACAGAAAATGATGTCTTTCCTTGGGCTTCATGTAACCAGTGGGTAGTGTCATTTAGGCGAGCTGATCACTATGTAGTATCTTGGGCTATTAAAACCTAGGTGCTCTTAAATATTTATAATGAGAGAAGTCATATTCAGCATCTTACATGCATTATTAACAGTCTCTAAATACATCTTCTAAATCAGTTACAGTATGTATTGTACCCCTGCCATGAAATTTACCTTTCCCATTTCAGCTTTTGCGTCTGTGGCCAAGGACTGATGGGTCTCCAAGGAATATTGTGACCCAGATTCAGTTTCCTATATTCAGTGCTTCCCGGGGTTTTCATATCCATTCACTTGCTGACTACTCATATGTATATTCATGTAAAATTAAAATGTCTCATTACTGAGATTTTAGGAACATGTTAAAAGAGAGAGAGTACTTGATTGGGCATTGAACAACTTGAGTTCTAGTCCCAGCCTTGCTGTGGGCCTGCTTGGGTGCCTGAGGCAAGTCTGTTCTGGCCCCATTTTTCTCATCTGTGAAACGGGGACTTTGAATAGATGGCTTGGTTCCTGGAGAGCGGGGGGAGGGGTGGCGGTCAGGTCACACACCTCTCAGTCTGGAGGAAAGAACTGGACAGAATTCAGCCAATGAGGCATGCTTCTGGGACTGAACAATCTAGACTTGAGAAAATGTACCACAGACCAGTGTGATTTCTGTTTGGAGTGGGGTGTGATCAGATTGTACCTTTGTGGTGAGGACTTCCTCCCACAGTGGGTCATCCCACTCTCGGCCATCCTTGAACAGGGAAGGCTATGGTTCTTAGAAATAGGGTGAGGAAGATTTTCTTGTTGGTATGTACTGAATGTCCGTGTCCCCCCAAAATTCGTATGTTGAAATCCTAATCCCCAGTGTGATGGTATTAGGAGGTGGGGCCTTTGGAGGTAATTAGGTCATGAGAATAGAGCTCTCATGAATGGGATTTTACCCCCTTATAAAAGGTTCCCTCCCCTTTTCTGCCATTCGAGGACACAGTGAGAAGACAGCCCAGGAAGTGGCCCTCACCAGGCATGGAATCTGCCACATCTTAGTCTTGTACTTCCTGGCCTTTAGAACTGTGAGAAATAGATTTTGGTTGTTTATAAGCCACTAGTCTATGGTAGTCTAACCCACTAGTTCTGTTACAGCAACGTGAATGGACTAAGACGTTTATGTACTGAAGTTTGTCTAAACTCACAGCCTACAAAATATGGTGGGGAAGCGTAGAGTTGGCTCTGACAAGAAGTTAGGTGTGATATGGGTAGGGATTCGGAGGTTGGGTTTGTGCCTTAGGGTTATAGCTGCTCATTTTTTCTCTCTCTTTACTTAGATCTTTGGGTATGTAACTCAGGTCTGAGTTCTGCTGTGTGAAGTTCAGGACACCAGTGTCCCTCCCTGTGGTCCAAGCAGGGCTGTCAGTAAGGCCAGTGTGGCTAGGACAGGAGTCAACAGCTATAGATGGAAGAAATGGAAGAAGCATGTAGACTAGCCCAGGAGGCCAGGTGGAAAGGTCTGGAGGAATTTGCTCCCTGGCCCATGAGGGGCAATCCTCTTGGAAGCTCTTGGGCATAATGGGTGAGAGCAGGACGTATATCTGGGGAAGACTAGGGAGGTGAGATCATCTTGTGATGAAGATGCCAGGCTGAAGATCGTAGCTTTCATCTAGGAAGCAGGAGGCAGGTTGGGTCTTTTGACCGAGGCAGCGATGTATCATTTTTATATTTCATAAAGGAAATCCCGGAGGCAGTGTGGGAATGTAATGGGAAAGAGCGATGGAAAGCAATCCAATATTACACTTTGCATGCTATGTCGGGCTTAATAAATGCCAACAACTCCATTTAGGGCTTCAGGTGTCCGGAGTAATTGGTCCTTGTATCCTGAGCTCTCATTTTGGACTCCAGGTTGTCCAAAGGCCCAATTCATCTCTTCGGTAAGCAGGGGACAGTTAACTCATGACTTCAGGTTTTCATTTAATGCATCTGTAGCCTTTATGATTTGAAGCCTTCTAAAAGGAAAGGAGGGAAAATATAATTAAGAAAGAGAAGGAGTGTGTGGGTGCACGTGCACACATGCGTGGATGCACTTGTCTGTCCCTGCATGTACCTGACCAAGCAGGTGTGCACCGATTGGATTTTATAACATGAAACCGTGAGCGCGTGATGAAGAAAGCACCAGCCCGGAAGTCAGAACGCCTGTGTTCTTATTCTTGCCCTGTGCCAAAGAGCTGTTTAACTCCAGCTCGATCACAACTGACCTAGAGCTCTGGCTCCTTCTCTGTCCAAAACGGAGTTGGGGAGTCAACTCGATTTCTACAAAGCTTATCAGCTGTACCATTTTCTATTTTATAAATAATCCCTTCTCTCCTATCTTAGAACTGGTACACACTTTACAGATATTGTGAGTTGTTTAAATTGCATGGCATGCTGGATACTTTATGTAGGAAAAAATAACAGAAAAGGAGGGAAGAATATATTCGATTTGACCTTGGCAGTTTCATTTTTAAAAATGTTTTCAAAATAGCATGAACAAGCGAAAAATAATCTAAGCCACCAACAGATAAACCTTTTACCATGGAAACCGTGAGACAGTAGATGTTGTGCTGTGGAAAGGAGTAAAAACTACAGTAGGAACACGGAGGACACACTGTGGGGAGATTTGTACCCCTCAAGGACTTGGAAAAATAAGATCTTCTCGGATCTGCACATCAATCGGGAAGGAAGGTCTGAATTCAGAAATATGAGGCTATTACAATCACTTATATTAAAATAAGACACATTTTGATCAATTCCAGAGTAGGATTTTTCAGCAGCAACACTACTGAGATTTTGAGCCAAAGAGCTCTTTGTCACGGGGGGGCTGTCCCCTGCATCGGGACCTGTGTAGCAGCAGCCAGGACCACAGACTTGACGACGGCAGCCTCATCTTCCCTCGTCCTCAAGCTCAGAAGTCAAAAAAGTATCTCCAGACATGGTTGAATGTCCCCTGAGGACCACATTATTTCCACTTGAGAACTACTGTCCCAACATCAGGATTTTTAGAAAGAGAACCGAAGCGTTAGCTTAGAACCACATGGACCTGGATTCCTCCCCAGTGATGCTGTTTACTGGTTGTTCGACTGCAGGCAAGCTGCCTGTCCTTCGTAAGCCTCAGTTTCTTCATCTGTCAAAGAGAGAGAGTATTGACTCTCTGGTTAGTGTACGCATCAGATTATGTACGATAGCCAGGGAAGGCAGTGCTGGTGACGAACAGGAAAAAAGGAGAAAGCAAGCCCTCCTGTGGGTTAGAAGAGGCCCAGACTATCGACAGTTGTTTGCATTTACATGTGGATGTGTCCACATCCAATATCGTAACCCCCAAATGATCCTTGTACCTTTAATCCTAAAGCAGTGATGTTTACTGAGTACCTACTGAGTAGGCATCAGACACCATGCTAACCCTTGTGTGTTCATCACCTCCTTTACTCTGTCAGCTCCCTATCGTGATAAGCAGTTACGATGATGTTTCAGATGAAGTCACTGAGGCTAACAGAGATGAAGGATCCCATCCCGTGCCATGCAGTAATGTCAGGTTTGCTCAGTTTCAAAGCCCATAATTTCAGTTTCCCCAAAGATGAGCTCGGTGGCCTGGGATACTGGAATCGTAATCACTGTGTTTGAATAAGAGGAGAATTATCATGAATTTGAAAGGGAAGGACTTTGTTAGCAACGTATCTTACTTGAGCATAAATAATTATGGCTAAGTGAGTTTGTCTCAAGGCACTGAGTTACAGGGACCCTTACAGGTGTTCAGAGAAGTATGTGACGCAGTTAAAGAATACAGAGCCTGTTTCCTAGCATGTAGTCCTTGCATGAGAAAAGCTAATGCCATGCATTTGACTTATCCTGATATTCAATTAAAAATCCAGGCAACCAGATTCTCCTTTGTCAGCTTTCTTCTGCAAAAGCTGTGCCTAAGAGAAATCTTCCTTCCACTCCTCCCTGGCCCCAATCTTTCATGCTGGTAGAAGGGAAAACCCTGATTCATGGGTCAGAGAATTGGGTTGTATTGCTTTTGAAATATTGGTGCGAGGTAGAAATGGTTTCCAATTACAGTGGCCTGAGTGCACAATCCCCGTACTGTGCTATTTAAATAACCGCTGAATCGCCAGGGCTGCTTTCGTGTTTCTAGCTCCCTGAACAAGTAAATAATGGAAAGAGGAGGGGAAAAAAAAAAGTAGCAGCATTTGTAATAAATAACCACATGATCTGGTGTTGGGACCTCAGTCTTTGGTCATATTTCTTCCCCTTCCACCACGCTTTTCCTAATGGCAACTCTGAAATAAAAGTTACATTTCATATGTGAAACTTAGAATCCAGCCTGACCTTTTGCTTGCACCTTTAGGAATGTTGCAGTGGGAAAAAAACACCGACTTTGGAGTCAGACTGACTTAGGGTTGAATCCCAGCTCTGTCGTCAGCCCGTGTTGTCCATGGAAGCATTTCTTACTTTTTGGAGTTTGAACTGTGTAGGGTTTGAAGTCAGACCGACCTGGTCAGGGAGCTTCATGTCTGTGAGCATCTGTAAAACGGATGGGTCCTCAGATGACTTGCAGGGTGAAAAGCAGGGTTAACTGTGTGAAATCTCTACCATAGTTCTTGATATATGGTGGGGTTTTAGTAAAGGGACAACAATTATTGTGTCATTCGTATCAATTTCCTTGTGAGACACAGCAATAGAAGAGAACATCATTCAATTTATGTTATCAGATCTACTGAGCTGATAAAATGCAAGTTACACCGATAGGGTGTACAGATGAGTTTTAAAAAGCAGGAGGATTCTGTGGATAAGAGGTTGACATTCTTTTAGGAATGGCCTGTGGAGTTCATGAACTGTACTGTGTCTGACACTCAGGTGATGTTGTCACCTATCATTCAACACTTAATTCGTTGGGGGCCAGACAACAGGAACGGGTGGGAGAGAGAGACAGACAGAGGTGGGGGAAAAAGAGAAAGAAAGCATGCTGGTGTATGCGAGCATGGGCTTGCTCTCTACCTGTGTCATCAAGATGAAGTTGTCCTTTTTGGATGACATCTCGTCTGACTGGCAGGCCTAGGGAGACAGAGGCAGGCATGCTCTGCAGGCAATAGGATATAACAGGAGGACCCCGGGAGTCCACTGGACAAGTAGATTTAAAACGAGTCATTCGGTCCCCGCCCAGCTGACCCTCGAATCCCTGATACAGCTTGCCAGCGAGACATCTCCCACTCTCTGCCTGGGGACCTCGGCCATGGTGAGCCCACCACTTCTGAAAGTTATCAGTTGTAAATATCAGAGAAGGAGAAAGTTCTTCTTTAGGTGGAGCCTGGCCTTATCTATCTGTTACTCATTCCTGGGCTCTTATTCTGATCTTTGGAGAGACACAGAGTCAGTCCATTTTCCCCTAGAAGGCCTTCTTGATCTCAAGAGCATCTGTTACTTCCCTTGGATCTCAGCATCCCCATTCTTCTTGATGGCTTGTCAGGGCCTCCGCTGGAAGGAAGAGTGATGCTTGTACACTGAAGAGTTCGTGACGCTGTAGCACGGGGGAATGCGATATCACTGGAAGCCGGGTTTCCTTACATGTGCTCATGCACACAGAGGTGTGTCCTGGTTAGCAGAGAGCCTGGGATATGGACCTGCATGACCTTGTACCATCCACCTGACTTGTCTGTGTGTCACTTCCTGTGAACTGGGGATATTATTTCTTAAATTTGTGACGCCCAAATGCCGAAGCATGTGTGAAAATCCTCTGTAAGTTGTAAACTTCCATATACATGATAGTGTGCTTAATGATAATAAGGGTTGAATGCATTTTGTGACTATCTCTTTAATCAGTCCTGGGGAAATTTCATGGAAATGTTACTAGCTCGAAGTGTCCTCAAACTTTGGCTATGACACGTTTATAAAAGGCGTCATTCTGGGTACTTGTTGTTGACACCAGACACAGGACTGCACGGGCATATGGCTTCATTGTTGCCCATGCCAAATGTGGCGTGAAATCATCCAAGCTGGAAGCTGGAATTTAGGTCAATCTCCTTCCTTAATGATGAAAAAAAAAAGAACTCAATGATTTGCCATTTGAAACAAAAAAGGATATGTTTTCTTCCTGTCATTGATGTTGGCTCATTTTGCTCAATAATGTTGCTAATTCAAGCCTGACAGCTTTGAGGTTGACCAGGAAGTTGGCTGTAGCCAAGCACCAGGGCTTTCTTGACTGCTTTGGATAGAATGTCCTGCACTATCTCTCACTCACACTCAGGCCTGATGCTGGGGGAAAACTCCAGGAGTTCCCGTATCTGTTAAGTGAGAGATTCAGGCAGACAGAACCATCACAGCAATCAGGGAAGTACTACAAGCAGCTTGTAAGATGCTATGGGGAAGGAGTGACACCTTCCATGGCCAGCCCGGGCAGTTTGCTCTGCTCTGGCCCCCACCAGGATAATCTGTGTATGCTTCTGTCTTCCATCTCGGTCTCTGGTTTGTGGCATTTATGGGCGGACTACATATTCCTGTTTCCCATCAGACTGAGTACTCTCAAAAGCCAGGACTCTCATGAGCCTTCCTATTAACAAACATGCTTTCTGACACAGTAGATAGTCAGTAAATTGGCAGTATAACGGAAAGGTGAATGAAGTGACAATTGAGATCGCAGAATTATTTCTTGAAGCTATTTCTTGAAGAATTGGATTTCTGTGAGCTAAAAAGGACAGTGACGACATTCCAGGTGTGAGCCCCTTGAGCAAAGGCTGGGAAGTGGGAGAGCCTAGCCTCTTTGGGGAAGGAATGGCTCAGAGACGCTGGAATTCAGGTTTATGATCACTTGTCATGGGGAATTAGGGCATCATTCGAAACCAGTGATCATCATGAAAACCTTGGAAAGTAAGCTTTTTATTATGGTCATTTTGAAGATGAGTTTACTGAGAATAAATACATTTGCTAAATGTATTTACTGAGAATAAATACATTTGCTAAAGTTCACATAGCAGATAAGTGGCTAAGCTGAGATTCAAACCAAGGTCTGCGAGACTCAAGGCCACTGTATCACGTGGCCACTGACCAGGCGTCTGAGCTGTATCCGTTGGAGATTCACTGTCAGCCCAAACTTCTTGTGCTTCTGAACCCTGCCTCCCCTGAACGCACACCCCCTCCCCTGTACTCCCGTGCTGCATGCGGGCCATGCCAACAGAGTCTTTTCCAGAATGAGGGACTGTTCTGCTCTTCAGTCTCATCTTTATGCCTGTGTCAGCCTGCGACGGGCTAGAAAGAGATTGTTAGAAATCACTGACTCACTCTCCTTGCTCTCCACCAAGGAAACGAGGCCCAGAGTGGAGCGTGCCCTGCTGACTCTCCGAGAGCCGGGCCAGGGTGAGGGGATGTGAGTCCTTACTTGACTGAATTCCGATTGCCTGCACAGAACAAAGGATTCTGGAGAATTTGTAGTTTCATTTCAGAGCTGCTGCAAAAGAGTTTAACATATGGCAGGTATTTTTAATTGTAGAAATCAAGGGCACTATCCTTAGATGGGGAAACTCACTGTGGAAAAGTGATTTCTGTGTTGACAAAATAGCTAACTCCACCCATCTGTTACTATAGTTATTTACAAAACACCCATGCCTGGTTTCATCTAGATTTTCTCCTTCCGAGGCAGGCAGGGTATCAGATCAATCCTCTTCCAATACAGAATAAACGGCCACTTGAATGAATAATTTTTGAGCACCTCTCTGGGGTCGAGGCATAGGATCAAAGGCCATGGAGTCTGTGTAATTCATCCAGGACCTTCTCTGTCTTCAAGGACCACATTTCCTGCCCGGAGCAACTGCTGCAGGCCAGCTACTGTGATGGACATTCTCATACTTATTATCTAATATAACTAGCTGAGTGTCGCTGTGAGAGAGAGATTAGTTCCCCTATTCGCAGATGAGCACAGTGGCATTAAGAGAAACTAAGAGATGTGCCCAAAGTGAAAAATCTAGCATCTGGTACCTTTTAGCAGTTTGAAACAGAGTGAACAGAAGGTAAAAAGTATTAAGATGGAATAGAAAGTATAAGAAAGAGTAGGCAGGGGGTAAATTCAGCTTCATCTGGAAATAGGGTAGCAGGCCCCTTCTCGATGCCACACCTCCCACAGAGTCACACAGAGAGTGCTGTTCTATTTCGCAATAGCCCACAAAGTTTGCGAGAGGAGAGGTGCCCGTGTGTGTGGCGGAGGGGCTGGTGGGAGGAGAAGGCAGGCAGGCTTGCTGGGGATCATTGCTTCCATGGATTTGCCATCACGAGGGTTCTTCTATTCAGGCTTTGAGGGCCAGGACCTGGACTTTCTTGGTACACTTGCAGATAGCTAATGCTTGGGGCCAAACACTGAGTGACATACTGAGAGAGTAGTGTACAAAACAGATGCCGGTTTTTAAACCAACAATCAGAGATGTCCAAGTAAGAAGATGCCCTTGTCCTCAACCCGGGGTACCCCTTCAGTTAGTATCAGTGTGACCTGGGAGATATAACTGGCAACAAAAGCAGGCTTGGGGAGCTTGGAATTTAAGCAAAAGAAGGTGATCTTTAATCGTCCAGGGGTGGAAAGTTACGGCTCTTGGGCTACATCTGACCTGCCACCTGTTTTTGTAAATAAAGTTTTATTGGAACACAGCCATGCCCATTTATTTACATATGTCCCTGGCTGCTTTCGTGTTGCAGCAGCAGAGCTGAGAAATTGCAAGAAAGACCATATGGCTTGCAAAGCCTAAAATATTTACTATCTCATTTTGCAGGGAAAGTTTGCCAACTCCTGATCTAGTCCATATTAAGACTCTGTGCACCTTATGTTTTGTTTCCATGTCCTGCAATTCCATTTCTATAGGGCTCCCAATTCTGTCCCTCTCCCCACTATTCTACTTAAGAACCTTTGAGAGTTGCAAATAACCCCAAGTCAAAGAAACCTACGCAGAAAAGGAGGGAGATAACTGGCACTTTCGAGGCTGAGTTGGCTTTACACACAACTAGAATTATAGACCCAGAAGCCACAATGTTTGTTTCCATTCTCTGACCCTCTAGATTTTCCTGTGTGACTTTTATTCTCACTTAGTGGAAAGAGTCTACTTTTCATTGGGAGAAATATCTTCTAGCTGTTCTGGGTCTTGCTAGGCGAAGGGGTATCTTCTGTCCAAGGTTGAAAGGTCTTAGAGAAGCCTGCTGATTGGCCCGGGTTTAGTCTCGTGCTCATTCCTGGGACCAATCACTGTGACAAAGGGCAGTAAGGTACCAAGTGGGCCCAGTTTGGCCCCTGTGGGTGTGGTCTGATTGCAGAGGAAGGAGCGCAGAAGATGTGGGGACTCTCAGCTGGGGAGGCAACTACATGAGGCTCGCTGACAACCGGTTTTCTCCTTCTCAGCCTGGCTTTGTTACTTCAAGTCCTTAGTACATGTCTGCAGACCAACGACATCTAATCTCCCCTCTTCCAGTCATCCTAGGTATTGCGGCTGGAGGGTCTTCCTGAGTGCGATCTGATCATGTCCCTCAATGGAAGCTTAAAACGCGGAGTTCGTCTCCATCCCATTCCTCCCAGTGACCCAGTGACCACTAGGAAAACGTCATGACCAGATCTTGATGATCTCTCCTAGTCCTTCCTCTATCACTTCCTGTCATGCACCCTTCACTCCCGACAACTAGATCAGGCCCATGTATAGTTCCTTACCTACTCCTGTGAATCACTTACAGCTTTCTGTGCCCAGAACATGCCACCATCTGTGTTCATCTGGTGAACTTCTGACACCTAGTCATTGATGGGGCATGGATGTCCCCTTTCTGTCCTCCCACAGCCCTTTGTGCTTCTCTCTGTTGCAGACTTACCACACGGTACCATATGGTCTATTTTTGTCTTCACTTACTATGAACTTCAGGAACTTGAGCTCATGCCTGTTCACCTGTGTGCTCAGACACTGTACCAGGTCAGCCACGATTACTTGCTGGATGAAGCATTTCTGCTCCCACTTCCCTCTAAGGAAGAGTCCTCTAGCGATCGACCACTCTCCACCCAGGATTATGGCAATGTTCTTTTCTCAATTCCTCTTTCCATGCTTGCCATTCATTTAAAATGGCATATTCTTTCTTTGTATGTGCCAACATCATTGATTTAGGTCTGGTTGAGTAGCAGCTACTCTGGACCTCGTCTTCTGGATCCCCTAGTTCTTAGAGCCAGAGATACTCCATCTTCATTCCGAAGTGTCATCCATATCCCCAACTTGTCTAAGAAAAGAGTGTATTATAGTTTTGTTTGAGCAAACAAAAACACCCAGTGGTTTAATGCGCGCACGCGCGCACACACACACACACACACACAGATGCACACACAGTATGTGTATATGCATGTATTTATATCATGTGTGCACACGTTATATAATACACGGACATCGGTAAGTCTCAAAAACTGCTCCGATCCAAATTAGGTATTTTCAGGTGACTCTTTGGAACAGAAAGCAAGGCCTCACACAAAGTCTGGGAACACCCATTACAGAGCTGTATGTCCTACTTGCTTAAACTTTATACCTTTCAAGATTTGAATAGAATAACGCTTGGAATCAGAGGTCCAGGATTTGACTCTTGCCTCTGCCCTTTCTGAGTAATCACAGAGAAATTGTACTTAATGACAGTGAGCCTTTGTTTCTGCATTTATGTAATAGTCGCCTCTTCTAGCTTAGTGACCAGATTTTAAAGAGAATGCAGAGGGAAGTGATTTCTAAGCTGTGAAATGCCATAAAAATATCAGTTATTGCAAAAATAGAAATTTAAGAATTCAAACATAAAATATTTAATGTGAACTCCATGGGAAAAATATATATTTTAAACACTCCTGCCACAATCTAATATTTCCCCAACAAAGTCTGGTATTGGAGCACGGTAGGTAACTTAATTACCTAGTGGAATGACAGCTTTAGCAGCGCTTAACGACTGCCGTCTGAGGACTGGCAGGTTTAATACAGCAACCAAACAGGAGCTAACAGATGTGTCTCCCTCTTCCTGGGTCCCATCACTGGGGCCGTGCAGCTGCAGCTCTGCCTTTATCTCGGGTACTTTGGCTTTGAAATGTGGCTGTATTTCTGTGAAACTCCTCCTATTCAAGCTTTATGACCTCGCCTTTTCCTAAGAACGGCCATTTTCCTTGACAACTCCATGCTGATCGGCAGTAACAGAGATCTTGTGCAGATGATTAGAGGGGCGGAATGAGTGGTTGGGTGGAGGGGCACCTTTCCGGGGGGCGGTGGGGAGAGCACACCTCCAACAGAGCGAGCTGACAGGCCCTGACGATGGAGGCAGTGGGTGATACCAAAGAGATGGCACAGCTTGTCCTGTGGTTTCGGCAGTGACCCTGGGATATTTGCGGAATGGCTCAGAAGCCTGCCTTTCCCCCAGTTTGGAAGAGAACCAGTTTCAACCCTGTTTAGAAGAAGATAATGGGAGGAAGGTGGTGAGTGAGAAAGTCAAAACTTAGAAGATGTTTCTGGGTCTTGACATTTACTCTTTGCCTTGATCCTCTCAGTATTTATAAATCGCTCTGGTGTTTTCTGCTGCTTTATTTAGCACTTCCACATCTGCTCTACACGGGGTGATTTTGGGAGTTAACCGCTTGCAAGGTATTCTGGGAAAAATGTATACTGTGCCCTGTGCTAATGAGAGGTTTTCCGAGTGACTGTTATTTCGTATTCTGAGCTCCAGCAAGCATTAGACAGCAGACCAAACACACACATATGGTCTGTGCCCTGTAAATATTAAAAATGCATTAGTCAGTCTAAGTTTTCTTTTGTATTTTCTAAGACTTGTCAATCACAAACCAATAGATCCTATTTGTAGAGAAAGAACAGATTTAAAATGACAAAACCAGAACATTTCTCAGAATCCTGGGAAGGGCTGGCACTTAAAAAAAAAAAAAACAACAACAAAAAAACAGTGACAACAAAATTTCAAGTGAGTTGTCTTGGAGTCTGTCAGACTTGGAGATGCACTGCTCTCCCTGAGTCTGTGCCTCCCAGATGGAGTGGCTTCTGTAGAAAAACAATCATGGTTATATTCAGGAGAGCTTACTTGGCAAGAAAATCATGATTGAACTGATGCTATTGTGACATAATGTAGGAGTTTATAATTGCAATTTGTTATGAAACAGTTGGACTGAGTCCCAAGGATGGATATTTTAATGCTCTGTGGGGAAATCGGAAAGAAAGGCATTGTCAAGGACAGATGCGGTAGCAGAGTGAGGCTGGCTGCTGGGGGGCCTTGCTGCTTGGTATTTGCCTTAGTGAAAGTGCAGAAGTCCCAGGTCTGGCCCCTAGTCCCACAGGACGAGACTCAGCGTAGCCAATATCCCAGAGCTGGTCATATCTGGGAAGGCCAGTTCGTACTGAGTAAACTCAGGTATATGCACCAGGAACAGTCTTGTTTATTTACCAGGAGATACAGAACTGTCAGGCCGGCCCTTCTTTTGGACTTACCCGGTGTGCTCCCTGTAGGCCAGCTACACAGGAAGTTAAGATTCCTGGTAAGCTTGGAATCTGGGAAAGACAGTCTCATCAGGTGGTGGGGCCTCGTGTGTCCACTTTCACCATTTGTGATGCTCACTGTTGGGTGGATGGAATGCTTTGAGGGTCTCAAAAGACAAACTGTGGCCCTAGGGGACATTGGACGGCCACTCCAGCATCTCCCTCAGCAGCCGTACCTTCCCAAGCCTGCCATTGTTGGCATTCTTTCCCAATACAATCCTTGCATCTTTCTTTAATTGTGATAATACCTCCAAATACATTAAAATTGAGGCCAGGCCAATCATTTGGCTTCTCTTCAAAATGATATTCTTTAAATATTTTCTCAGCACTTCTTTAGAGGAGAAGTTGAGCTCTGTCTAGAGAAGCATCAAAGCAGGAGCCCAATGGCAGCACTCAGCCTCTCTGTCATTCCAAGGCTCTTCCTCTCTGGCCCAACTTTGCACTCCCCACTCTGCAAAACAGTCCTCTGCAGAAAACTGCATCTACCTTCTATGAAGGCAGCTTAAAGATCATCTATTACTAGCTTAGCCCGGCTTAACATAATACTGCCTCTAACCACGTACTCCTCCACAGGGTATGTTCTCGTAGATTAATTTCATCTTCTTGTATTACGTGCGCACGCATGTGCATGCAAACACACACACACACACACATTTTTTACCCAAGGATGTTTCAGAAAACTTTTGAATCAGTACTATAGGCTGTTACCCGTTGGCTTGCTCCTTAGTCCAGCTGAATTCAGAGATAAATCGTTCCCTGGCCTGGGAATCCTTCACTCTATGATTTACAGTAAATCATACCTCTAAAGCCTGCATATGTTTGCATCTCTAAAGCTTGTTCCTTCATTTTATTTTCATTTTGTTTTTAAAAATTATTCCATCACTCATTTATTTATCTGTGCAGCAAATGTTAACTGATCATCTTCTAGATTATACCCTGCACAAGTATGTAAAGGAGGATATTACATGGTTTGTTCCCCAAGATTTATGTCTGTGAGGAGAGACAGGCAAGTGACCAGATCATTGTAATGGCGTGGTGAGCATGGCAATGGAGTGTGGGAACACAAAGAAAGGCGACTAACCTGAGAACCAGAGTGGAGCTTCAGGGAGACTTCCTAGAAGGAGCTGCTTGAGAGTTAGCCAAACTCAGATGCGTGTGAGCGGGCTCCTTAGGCAGAATGGAGTCATGATCTTAAACATCCCAAGTTGAATCCATGGTTAAAGTCAAAGGTAGCATGAACTCTTTCCAGTTTATCCCTGGGGGCTTCTCTCTCTTGACGAAGCACTTCCTAGGTGACAAAAAGAGAGAGAGAGAACAACACTGTGTGGACAAACCGCTGAGTCTAATAATAGCCGCCAGTAGATGTCTAGTACTTTGTTGTTTATCAAGCAAAGCCACATTCATTATGTCACTGAATTTCCTGAAGACACCTTATAGCAGTCATTCTTAACTGGAGTGATTTTTAAAAAAAAAATTTAAAATTAAATTAATTTTTTTTTCAGTGTTCCAGAATTCGTTGTTTATGTACCACACCCAGTACCCCATGCAATATGTGCCCTCCATAATATCCACCACCAGGCTCACCCAATGTCCTGCCCCCTCCCCTCCAAAACCCTCAGTTTGTTTCTCAGAGTCCACGGTCTCTCATGGTTTGTCTCCCCCTCCGATTTCCCCCAACTCACTTCTCTCCATCTCCCCATGTCCTCCATGTTATTTCTTATGCTCCACAAATAAGCAAAACCATATGATACTTGACTCTCTCTGCTTGACTTATTTCACTCAGCATAATCCTCTCCAGTCCTGTCCATGTTGATACAAAAGTTGGGTATTCATCCTTTCTGATGGAGGCGTGATATTCCATTGTATATATGGATCACATCTTCTTTATCCATTCATCTGTTGAAGGGCATCTTGGCTGTTTCCACAGTTTGGCGATTGTGGCCATTCCTGCTATGAATATTTGGGGTACAGATGGACCTTCTTCTCACTACATCTGTATCTTTGGGGTAAATACCCAGTAGTGCAATTGCAGGGTCATAGGGTAGCTCCATTTTTAATTTCTTAAGGAATCTCCACACTGTTTTCCAAAGTGGCTGCACCAACTTGCATTCCCACCAACAGTGTGAGAGGGTTCCCCTTTCTCTACATCTTCTCCAACCCTTGGTGTTTACTGTCTTGTTAATTTTGGCCATTCTAACTGGTGTAAGGTGGTATCTCAATGTGGTTTTGATTTGAATTTCCCTGGTGGCTAATGATGATGAATATTTTTTCATGTGTCTGTTAGCCATTTGTAGTGATTTTAACCAGGGACTGCATTTGGTAATGCCTGCAGATATTTTGGGTTGTCATACTGGGTGCCAAGAGACTGTTATTGGCTTCTATTTGGTGGAGTGATGATGCTGTCATGTTCAGGATATTCCCCCACAACAAAGAATTATCTGACTCAAAACATCAACAGTAGTGCTGAGATTGAGAAGTCACAGCTTGAGGTCATCTCCACATTTTGAAAGGGAAACCGAATTTCTAGGTCTAGTTCCATCTAAATTAGCTGTGTGATCTTTGGCAAACCATTTACTCACAAGCCCTGATTCTCCTACTCATAAAATGTGTATTTATTTTTACATTAAATGACCCATAAAGTCTTTTCCCAATCGAAGAGTGTTTGAGTCCCTGAATTCAAATGTAAGTTTAAGCCAACAAATCAGCAAATAAAACATCTTTGCTCTAAAAGTTACAGTAGTAATATATTGATTCCTAGTACCAGGACTGATGAGACAGTGTGGCATGATGGAAAAAGTGGTCATATTCTCGTTTACAAAATGAGGTTGCAATTCTTGCCTTAAAGATTGAATGTTATAGTGTATGTCAAATGCAAACTTATAGTGCCTGGAATATAGTAAGTGCTCAATAATAATGGTAGCTATCATCATTGCTATGTATCTGTGGTACAAATGTGATCTCTAATATCTTCAGAGCTGGAAAGGGGCAGATAAATTGGAAGCATATGGAATTATGAAACATGAGCTTGTCTAGCATCAGCATTTTTTATGTGTGTGCCAGACTAATTTCATTGTATCCCCTAGCATGTCTTTCCAGTTCTGCAGATCCCTAGGTCTTGGTCCATGAAAGTTGTTTGGAAAATTCTTATTCAGTTGAATTTGTAAATTGAGTCCCTTTTTGGTCACATTATCTACCAATTAATTTAACTACCTTTGTTCATATTCTAACTTCATTCTTGAAGGAAATGTTTCATATTTAGGTTTGATAGAAATAAATCTGGTTCTTTCTCTGCATTTGGTACTACTCTAGGGACTGTCATTTAATATTTGGGTTCCCATGGAGATGCTTCCCAGTGGGACTACAAAATTGAGGGTTCTTATCGATTCCCTGTAAGTTAATGGCTCCTCTGACAGAGAATCTGACATCAACCTCTCTCTCCTGCTTGCTGCCACAAAAAAAGTGAGAGCCAGTGAAGAGGGAAGGTACACGGATGGAAACATTGCCCAGTCTGCTAAAAAGTATTGACTTCTGATCAGTTCATAAAGTTATAACCACTGAAGCAAATGTTTTCAAGTTATAAGTGCAAGGCCTTGGTTTTTTGTTTGTTTTTTACTAGATGAATAGATACTTAATGAGTCAAAGTGCATAGAATTACATTGTACATCTGTACACGTTTTCATTTTTCCTAATTTCATTTTTCCTAAAAGAGGCTGTGTGGTTGAATCAGGACTACTTCCTCATTCATGTTCACCCAGAACCTCAGAATATGACTTTATTTGGAAATAGGTCTTTGAAGATGTAATTCAAGTTAAGAAGAGGTTACATTGGAGTAAGACTGATGTCTTTATAAGACGAAGAGAGGACACTGAGACACAAGTAGAACTCTATATGAATGAAGAGACAGAGATTAGAGTGATCTGTCTTCAAGCCAAAGGATGCCAAGGATTGCTGGAAACCATAGCCATGGAATAGACTCTCCTTGAGAATGCCCATGGTATTAACCCTTCCAACACCTTGATTTCATACTTCTAGCCTTCACAACTCTGAAACAATAAATTTCTATGGGTTAGGCCACCCAGTTTGTAATTATTTGTTACAGCAACCTTGGGAACCTAATAGAGAAGCCTTGTTTATAAAACCTCAGTGAAGAACTTCATTGAGGTGCTTTGGAAGCAGAAATACTTAAACCTGGATGGACCCAAAGGTCAATCAAAATTCACCATCATCTTTTCCCAGTAGGTACCACTTTTCTTTAACCTGCCAAGATACCTGCCATATGAAACAGTGTCACAGAAACTTTTGAATAGAGATTAATTTCTGGATGGAAATTGGCAGTTATTAGAAAGTTATCAGAACATGCTCATGCCTTCCTGGCTTTCTTCTGGTCTTCAGTTGACTGTTGTTTTGTTTTATTTTTCACTGGGCCTTTGTTCTGAATTGAACTTGGGCAAAAATAATGGCATTTGATATGACAATAAAATATTGGTTCAGTTTTCTATTACCTGGAGAATTCAATTCATTGTGTGAAGAGTATAAGTGGGTTTTGCTGAATGTGTTCCAATTTATGGTTTATGTGTTCCAATATATGTTTTAAAAGAGTGGAGGTATTTTTAATGAGGTGCTTAATGTTTAAATCCCATCCAGCTTAAAAACGATGAAGGAAATGGCAAGACCAGCCAGATCTTATCAGAAATGTCATTGTAGTACTGGTCTTCAAATTTTTGTGCCTTTCGACTCTGTAGAAGACACAAAAGGAAAAAATAAACCATGGAAAACTGAAGACCAGTAGAATATATGTACAACTTCAGAGTATTCGAAGGTGGGGGTCTGTTGGGAAATTGTGGCATAGTTTTGGGTTTGGCCTTTGAGAAAAGAGTGAAATGTCCAGGAGTCAGATCCTTCAAACCCATGGTGTTATCTATTTTCTGTGAGGTCAGGGGGACCTTGAGCAGAGATAGAGAGTAAAGAGAGAAATAAGGAGGTGAGTAATGGGTTACCGAAATCACTCTGATTCCTGTCTTGGGAGAGATGTGGGACAGAGATGAGAAAGGTTGGGACCCTGAACATCACTGCATTTTCCCCATAATGTTACTGAACTTGGCAGTCTTGCCTGTTCCATCGCCTGGGATTGTAAGTGCATGGTGAGCACCTTTAAAGCATCTGTATACTGCTTATTTCACTTGGTCCTCATATATACTCATTCATACACAGAACTGTAGGTAAGTATCTATACTCCTTTTTTTTATAGTATTTTTTTTAAGATTTTATTTATTTATTTGACAGACAGAGATCACAAGTAGGCAGAGAGGCAGGCAGAGAGAGAAGAGGAAGCAGGCTCCCTGCTGAGCAGAGAGCCCAATGTGGGGCTCAATCCCAGGACCCTGAGATCATGACCTGAGCCGAAGGCAGAGGCTTTAACCCACTGAGCCACCCAGGTGCCCCAAATATCTATACTCCTGTTTTACCCGAGACTGAGAGTTTAAAGAAACTTCCCTAAATCCTATAGCTAGTAAGTAAATGAACTAGGATTCAGCTATTAATCTAATTCCAAATGCTAGTTTTTATTGAACGTACCCTGCTGTCCTCTTGGAACATCCCTGGAAAGCTTCTCCTTTGACTACTCTTAAAGGCTGATTAATCCAAATCTTATCTCTGAACTGGTCATTAATGATAATATAGCACTAGAAAATAAGCTAGGTATAGAAATTACATTTTTACTAAAATCTGTCAAATTTATATCTTTTCTGTTTTGAATGTCAACAAACACATTTTAATTCCCAAAGAAGTCTTGTTCTTCCTTCAAGTAGAAACATTTCCTTAAATAGATCTTTTTAGGGAATACAGAATAGTTTCTAGCTACTATTTTACTGAAGGTATTCACATGGGAATGAGGGATACAACCATAGTACTCTAAATTTCCTTAGAGTTAAGATGACACATTTCTACATGTAATTGAACTTAAGATGGAAGCAATGGTGTCAGAATCTTAAAATGTCAAACCAGCTTCCAATGTACATTGTTGAACTTCTCTGTAATTCAGGTGTTTGGAGGATGAATCCTGGCTCACCGCTCTGAGTTGACCAAGTGCTTCATTAATATCAGGTGAACTTCATTAGCATCTAGTAAAGATTTAAAAAAAAAAAGAACTCATGATAATAACCAAAAATAATGCTGCTGTGTGCCAGGTGTTCTATATGAATTATTGCTTTTAATTCTTATAAAATTTTATGGAATAAGGTTGACTTTATGCAGATTTTGTTTTTTTATAAGAAAAACCCAAAATAAGGGACTGTTAACTTAGAAATATTAATAAATGTGCATAAGATCTCATGAATAGTTCCAGGATTAAAACTCTTAGCTATCTGACTCAAAATCCATCCTCTTAACTGTTATAAACCCAAATATGGAGGACTCAATATTTTGATTCCTCCTCGGTGGCTGAAGTGATAGATTGTAGAGTTATGCAACATGTTCAAGGCCATGTGTTACTGCTCATTCAGCTGTCATCCAATAAATATTTAGAGTAACTATTAAAAGCAAAGTACTATGCTGTTTGCTGATTATGTAAAAGTGAAAATAACATACATGGACACCTGGGAGGCTCAGTTGGTTAAGCAACTCCCTTTGGCTCAGGTCATGATCCCGGAGTCCTAGGATCGAGTCCTGCATCGGGCTCCCAGCTTCATGGGGAGTCTGCTTCTCCCTCTGAGCTTCTCCCCTCTCATGCTCTCTCTCACTTTCTCTCTCTCTCTCTCTCTCTCTCTCAAATGAATAAATAAAATCTTAAAAACAGAGAAAATAACATATATGATCTCTTATTTCTAAGAAACATAAAAGTTAACTTGTGGGGCACCTGGGTGGCTCAGTTGGTTAAGTGGCTGTCTTCAGCTTGGGTCATGATTCCAGAGTCCTGGGATCAAACCCTGCATTGGGCTCCCTGCTCAGCAGAGGGCCTGCTTCTCTCTCTCCCTCTGCCTGCTGCTCTGCTTACTTGTGTTCTCTATCTCTCTGTCAAATAAGTAAATAAAATCTTTTTAAAAAAAAGATTAAAAAAAATAAAAGTTAACTCATTAAAAATGAACTGTGAGTGGTGATAAGTATACTCTGAGAAAAACAAGCCAAAGGCTGAAATTGAGAATGCTGTTGGGGGAAAGATGGGGTATTATCTTGGTAAGGTGACACTTAAGCTGAAGGATTAGTGGAGCTGGCTGTGTGAAGAGTTAAGGTGGGACATTTCTTCAAGGCAGAGAGAACAGCATGTGCAAAGGCCCTAGGCCAAAAAGAATTGGATGTAATGCAGGAACAAAAGAGTTAGTGTGACTGAAGCACAGTAAGGGGAGGAGTGAGGCCTGACATGGAGTTGAGAAACAAGCAGAACCCAGTTCACAGGGACATTATTCTTTAGTGGGTGGAAATTCAGTCAGCAGTGAGAGAAAAATGATGAGGTATGAGCAGAGAAAGGAGTAGAGATAGGGTGTCCCTGTAGCTGAGTCATACTGATTTACATGGTTTGAAGACCAATGGACTTGTACTACCAAGCTTACAGAGACACTTTATTTCTCCCCATTGAAGCTCTGTTCTTCAACACTTCCCAGGATGCTTGCGTCCTTGCTAAATTCTCTCCAACCAATTCTGTTGCAGATTTTTTAGGATTTTCCAGAGAAACAATTATGTAGTCTGCAAGTAGAGATAGTTTTGCTTCTTTCTTCTCTCTATATAAACTATTTACTTATTTTTCTTGCATTATTGCAATCTCTAGTTCTCTCTATGTAGTTTTGAACACAAGTGGTGAGAGTAGGTAGGCATCTTTGTGTTTCAGATGTAGGGGAAAAGAATTTCAAGTACCATCAAGAAATGATATGTGGTTTTCCAAGATTTTTCTTGTTTTTTCCAAGGTTTTCCAAAGATGCCTTATATCATATTAATGAAGTCTCCATCCATTCTCATTTTGATGAAAGTGTATAATATAAACTTTATATCATGAATTAATGATAAATTTTGTTAAGTGCTCTTCTGCATCTATTGATCATATTGTTTTCCCTCCTTTCTAATGTTATATTAACTTAGTAATCTTAGGATAAATCCTACTTGACATGGATTTATTATACATCATTAAGCTTGATTTTTTTAAAAATTGCTAAGGATTTTTTTACATTAGTTTTTCATAAAGAATATAATTTAAAATTTTTATGAAGTTTTTGGCAGGATTTAGTATTAGGGTTGTGCTGGTCTCATAAGGTGAGTTGAGAGATGTTTCCTCTTCCTCTGTTTTCTGAGTTTGTATAAGATTGGTGCTATTTCCTAAGAGGTGGTTCTTCAAAAGAATTAATAAAATTGATAAACCCCTAGCCAGAGTTATCAAAATAAAAGAGAAAGGACTCAAATAGATAAAATAACAAATGAGAGAGGAGAGAACACAACCAACATCACATAAATATAAAAAAACTATATAAGAATACTATGAAAAATTATGTGCCATCAAACTGGGCAATCTGAAAAAAATGGACAAATTCCTAGAAACAAACTACCAAAACTGAAGCAGGAAGAAATAGAAAACTTGATCAAACCCATAACCAGCAAAGAAATTGAATCAATAATCAAAAATCTCCCAACAAACAAAAGTTCTGGGCCCCATGGTTCCCAAGGAAATTCTACTAAACATTTTATTTTTAGATTTTATTTATTTATTTGACACACAGAGAGAGAGGACACAAGCAGGTGGATCAGCAGGCAGAGGGAGAGGGAGAAGCAGACTCCCCATGGAGCAGGGAGCCCAGTGGGGCTCTATCCCAGGACCCAGGGATCATGATCTGAGTTGAAGGCAGCCACTTAACCAACTGAGCCACTCAGGCACTCCTCTACCAAACATTTAAAGAAGAGTTAATACTTTTCTTCCCAAACTGTTCCAAGAAACAGAAATGGAAGGAAAACTTCCGGATTCATTCTACAAAGTCAGAATTACTTTGATTCCAAAACCAAAGACCCCACTGAAAAGGAGAATTAACAGGCCAATAGCCTTGATGAACATAGATGCAAAAATTCTCATAGAATACTAGCAAATTGAATTCAAAAGTGCATTAATAGAATTATTCACTACAATCAAGTGGGATTTATTCCTGAGCTGCAGGTGTTCAATATTCACAAATCAATTAACATGATACAGCATATTAATAAAACAAAGGATAAGAACCATATGATACTGTCAATAGATGCATAAAAAACATTTGACAAAATACAGCATCCGTTCTTGATTAAAGAAAAAGAAACCTCAACAAAGTAGGGATAGATGGAACATACCTCATCATAAAGGCCATATATGAAAGACCCACAGCTAATATCATCCTCAGTGGGGAAAAACTGAGAGCCTTTCCCTTACAGTCAGGAACAAGACAAGGATGTTCACTCTCACCATTACTATTTAACACAGTACTGGAAGTCTTGGTCTTAGCAGTCATCCAGATTAGCAAGGAAGAAGTCAAACTTCCACTATTTGCAAATGACATTATACTCTATGTAGAAAACCTGAAAGATTCAACCAAAAAATTTCTAGAACTAGTAACATGAATTCAGCGAAGTCATAGTATATAAAATCAATGTACAGAAATCTGTTGCATTTCTATACATCATAACAAAGCAGCAGAAAAATAAATCAGGGAATCAATCCCACTTACAGTTGCAGCAAAAACAATAAGACACTTATGAATAAACCTAAAGAGGTAAAAGATCTGTACTCTGAAAACTATAGGACACTTTATGAAAGAAATTGAAGAGGACACAAAGAAATGGAAAAGCATTCTGTGCTTGGGGATTGGAAGAAGAAACATCATTAAAATATCTATACAGGCAAAAGTAGTCTACACATTTAACTCAATCCCTAACAAAATACCACCAGGATTTTTCACAGAGCTAGAACAAACAATCCTAAAATTTGTATGGAATGACAAAAGACCCTGAATATCCAAAGGAATCCTGAAAAAGAAAAACAAAACTAGATGCATCACAGTTCTGTATTTCAAGCTATATTACAAAGCTGTAGTCATCAAGACAGCATGGTACTGGCACAAAAACAGTAACAGATCAGTGGAACAGAATAGAGAACCCAGAAGTGGACGCACAAATCTGTGGTCATCTAATCTTCAACAAAGCAGGAAAGAATATCCAGTAGAAAAAAAGACAGTCTCTTCAACAAATGGTGTTGGGAAAACTGGAGAGTCACTTACAGAAGAATGAAACTGGGCCACTTTCTTATACCATACACAAAGATAAATTCAAAATGGATGAAAGATCCAAATGTGAGACAGGAATCCATCAAAATCCTAGAAGAAAACACAGGCAGAAACCTCTTTGACCTCAGCCTAGCAAATTCTTACTAGACACATTGCTGGAGGCAAAGGAAGCAAAAGCAAAAATGAACTCTTGGGACTTCATCAAGATAAAAAGCTTCTGCACAGTGAAGAAAATAATCAACAAAACTAAAAGGCAGTCTACATAATGGGAGAAGAGATTTGCAAATGACATATCAGATAAAGGGTTAGTATCCAAAATCTCTGAAGAACTTACCAAACTCAACACCCTAAAAATAAATAAGACAGTTAAGAAATGGGCAGAGAACACGAATAGGCAACTTTTCAAAGAAGGCATTCAGATGGCTAACAGACACATGAAAAAATGCTCAACATCACTTATCATCAGGGAAGTAGAAATCAAAACCACAATGAGATACCACCTCACACCTGTCAGAATGGCAAAAATCAACAACACAAGAAACAACAGGTGTTGGGGAGGGCGCTGGGTTAGGAGAACCATCCTGCACTGTTGGTGGGAATGCAAACTGGTGCAGCCACTGTGGAGAACAATATGGACATTTTTCAAAAAATTAAAAGTAAGAACCCTACAATCCAGCAATTGCGCTACTAAGTATTTACCCAAAGGATACAAACACAGATTTCAAGGGGTACATGCACCTGATGTTTATAACAGCATTATCAATATCCAGACCATGGAGAGAGCCCAAATGTCAGTTGACTGATGAATGGATAAAGAAGAGGTGTGTATATATATATAAGGGAATGTGTATATATAAGGGAATATATCCCTTTATATGTGTGTGTGTGTGTGTGTGTATGTGTATATATAAGGGAATATGTCACACACACACACATATAAAATATATAAAATGGAATCTTACTCAGGCATCAAAAAGAATAAAATCTAGGGGTTCTTGGGTGGCTCACTTGGCTAAGCGTCCAACTCTTGGTTTTGGCTAAAGTCATGATCTCAGGGTGATGAGTTGGAGCTCCATGTCAGGCTCTATGCTCAGCACAGAGTCAGCTTCGTACCTTCTCTCTTTCCCTCTGCCCCTCCCCCTGCTTGTGCTCATTTGCTCTCTCACAAATAAATAAATAAATACATCTTTAAAAAAAAAGAATGAAATCTTGCCATTTGCAATGACATGCATAGAGCTAGAATGTATTAATCTGAGTGAAATAAGTCAGTCAGAGAAAGACAAATACTGTATGATACCACACATATGTGGAATTTAGGAAAACAGATGAACACATAAGAAAAAAAGAATAGAGGGAAAGAAACCATAAGAGACTCTTAATGATAGAGAACAAACTGAGGGTTGATGGAGGAAGTGGGTAGGGGTTGGGCTAGATGAGTGATGGGGATTAAGGAGGGTATTTGTTATGATGAGCACTGGGTGTCATATGTAAGTGATGAATCACTGAATTCTATTCCTGAAACCAGTATTGCACTGTATGTTAACTAACTAAAATTTAAATCAAAAGAAGACTGGTGTTATTTCTTCCTTCATTGTTTGATGGAATTTACTAGTCAAATCATCTGGGCCTCGAGTTATCTTTATAAGGTTTTTTATAAATTAGTTAATATATTTAATTGATGCTAGGGTTTTCCAATTTTTCTGTTTCATTTTGTGTCAGTTTTGATAAGTTGTATGTTTCAAGAAATTTTTCATTTCATAGTTTCTTAAATTTTATGTATAAAGTTCAGTATTCTTTAAAAACTAGTAAAGAACTCTTTTATTCTTAATATTGATCATTTGTGTTTGTTTACTCTCTTACTCAGTTTTAAAAAATTAATAGGTTTTTTTTTTCATCTTCACAAAGAAAAATCTTTTGGCTTTATGTTCTCTGTTTTGTGCTCTTTAAAAATTGATTTTGCCTCCTTTTTTTTAAAAGTTACTATGTGTTTGTTTTATTTTTTCCTAGCTCCTAGGCTATTCAATCACTGATTTGGAATCTTCCTTCTTTTCTAAAGCAAGCTTAGAAATAAAATTAGAATAAAATAAATAGAATAGAATAGAATAGAATAAATAGAATAAAATAAAAAGCTTAGAATAAAATTCCTGTGAATCACTGTATCATCTATACCCCTAAATTGGGACATTTTATTTTGCATTTATCATTCAGTTCAAAATATCTTAAAATTTTCTTGTGGTATCTTTTATAATCCATGGATTATTTGGATGTGTGTTATTTAATTTCTAGGTGTTTGGGAATATTCCAGAAAATTTTCTGTTGATTTCTAATTTAATTCTATTGGGGTCACAGAACATAGCTTTTAATTTTTTTAAAAAGATTTTACTTATTTATTTGACAAAGAGAGAGAGATCAAAAGTAGGCAGAGAGAGGGGGAAGCAGGCTTCCCGCTGAGCAGAGAGCCTGACCCAGTCCTTGATCCCAGAACCCTGAGATCATGACCTGAGCCAAAGTGAGAGGCTTAACCCACTGAGCCACCCAGGTTCTCCAGCTTTTAAATTTATTAAGAATTTTTTTGTATCTTAGCATACAATCTGGGTGTTGGTGACTATATCAAGCACACTTGAAAAGAATGTTTATTCTACAATTGCCAAGTACAGTGTTTTATAAATATCAATAAGGCCAAACTAGTTGATAGTGTTGTTCAGATTTTCAGTGGATTTTTTTCCTTGTTGTATCCATTCTTGAGAAATGGTGCTTAAATCTCCAGCTATGATTATCTAATTATCTGTTTTTTCCTTGAATTCTGTCATTTGTTGCTTTGTGAATTTTTAAACTCTGTATTTAGGCAAGTACACATTTAAGACTCTCATATCTTTTTGGTAAGTTGATCCTTTAATCATTACACAAAGTTCCTCTTGATTTCTAGTACTGCTCTTCGCCTTGAATAATAGTGATATTGATATAAGATCTGTTATTCTTATGTTTACTGTTAGCATATCTTGTCCTTTTGCATCTCATTTACTTTTAATTACTCTGTCTTCTTATTTGAAGTGTATATCTTATAAATAGCAAATATTTAGATCTTGTATTTTATTAGTTTTTATAATCCTTATCTGGAGTGTTTAGTCTATTAATGTACAATGTGATACTGGTATGGTTGGGTTAAATTCTATTATCCTATTATTTCACTATTCGCTTTCTCTGTTTTTTGTTCTGTTAGTCTTTCCTTTCTCCATTTGGGTGATTTGATTATATTTTATAATTCCATTTTACTTTAGTTATTGACTTTTTAGCTGTATATCATATTTTTTCGTGGTGGTGCTAGGGGTTGCTTTACACATTGTTAACTTTGTACAATCTCCTTAGAATTAATATTATACTACTTCACTTAAGATGTAGAAACCTTGCAACCACATAGGTCAATATCGTTTTTCTTTATGGTATCTCTATTTACTCTTATGTGTATTACATATGTGCTAAGTATAAAGCTTCTAAGACAATGTAAATGTTAAACAGTTCCAAGTATTTTAGGGAAAATAAGCAGAAAAATTGTTTTTCTATTTTTTTCAAATATTTACCATTAAAAAAATATATATATATATTCTTCATTCCTTCCTGAAGGTTTGCATTTCCATCTAGTGTTATGTCCTTTTGGCTGAAGAACTTCCTTTGACGTTTATTGGAGTTCATTTCTTTTAGCAATAAATTCCCTTTACTTTTGCTTTATTTTTGAAGGTATTTTGTCTAGACCTAGATTTGTGGATATGGTTTCTTCTTTCTGTCCTCTAATGATTATATTCCACTCTCTTCTTCCATTGCTTTTAGTAAGACGTCATCAACAAATATTTAATCATTATTTTCTTATGGTTAATAGGGAATAATATATAGTTACATAGTTACTCTGATAAAATGTATATTTTATATATATATATAAAATGTACATTATATATACATACATATATATATATATATATATATATATATGAACTATAGTTAGTCTTTTCCTCTTCTGGCTACTTCCAAGGTGGTTTCTTTATTTTTCAAGTTTTACCAGTTTGACTGTAATGTACATAGGTGTGTTTTCATATTTATTATTCTTGGGATTCATTGAGCTTCTTGAATCTATAAGCTCGTATCTTTCTCCAAAGTTGGGATATGGCAGTCATTATTTCTCCTCCTCCCTTGTCCCAGTCTCTCTTCTCTTCTCTCTTTGGGAAGTCCACTTTTTTGTTAGAATTTTTGATATTGCCTTATTTGGCCCCTGAGTCTCTAATTTATTTCCTCCATCCTTTTTTCCCTGTTATTTATATTGGATAATTTCTGTGGCTCTACCATTCAATTTAATGACTCTGTCTGCTGTCATTTCTATTCTGCTCTTAAGCCTATTCAAAGCATTCCCCCCACTCCCAACCCCATACTGCTTTTGTCAGTCCTAGAATGTCCAATTTAGCGGTTTCTTCTTCTTGGTTAAGATTTATTGTTTCATTTCTTATGTCCATATTTCTTTTATGCTAACATGACCAATTATAATAACTGCTTTAAAATCCTTGTCTGCTTATTTTAGTATCTTGGTCATCCAGGGGTTAGTCTCTGTTCCCTGAAGGCAGGGTCAGCAAACTTACTGTAAGTGGCCAGATAGTAAGGAGTTTACTTCCTAGAGGCCTCACATAGTCTGTGCTTTACATTCTTCTTCTTCTTTTTTTAAACAAACTCTTTAAAAATGTTAAAACCATTCTTAGCTACTAAGGCATACAGAAACAGGCCAAGGGCTAGATTTGGCTCATGGACCATACTTTGTTGACCCCTCCTCCAGAGAACAGATCGTATTTTCCTGTTTCTTTGTGTGTCAGGTATTTTTGGATTATACCTAGGGAATTGTGATATTTAGTTGTAAAACTCTAGATTACATTGTAGTCTTCTGTAGAATGTTATTTATTCAGTTTGGGGAAGCTGGGTTTACCTGGCAATTAACTTGGTTGGGCTCAAATGATCTTTTTGTTGGGAGTTCAAACCTCTGTTCAGTTCATTTGTTCATAATTTAGGTGCTTACAGTCTTCATGTGCATTTAAAATTTAGGAGGTAGCAGAGATTTGAGGTAGAATCTATACACAGAATCCAGGGTTCTGCCTCTCTTCTTTCTGGAAGTTTTCCTTCACTTTTCCAGCTGTTGTGGGGTGTGCTACGTACATCCTATCCCCTAATTTTGTAGTTTAGAAAGGTTGCAGATTTTCTCTCAGTGAACAGGCTGAGGTCTTCCATCAGGCTAAAAGCCAACAAAGGCATCTAGTGTCAACAAATGCATTTCCTAAGTTCGGCTTTTCTCCAGAATATTCCTGCTTTTTTATTGTTTTCTGGTGTCTGTTATTAATCACCCAGTGTTGTTGTTGTTTGCACTATTTTCTGAAGTTTGTATTTGTTTTCTCCTGGAGGATAATTCTGATAGGACCTCATTCAGCTATACCAGAAAGGAAGTTGACATATATTTAATATTATATATCATTTTTAAATATGTTATACAGAAGTTTAAGCAAATGATTTGGTTAAATAATTTCAAAAAGCCTTCACATTCGCAGTTCAGAATCATTTTCTGAATCACTTTTTGACTTATTTATGGATGTCTGTTTTTTTTTTTTTTTAGTATAATCTCATCTCTTATGTCTCCAAAAGCATTGGTGATGCAATATTTTTTTAAACAGTCCTCTTCTATTCTCTCCAATATTTTCTTTCTAGCTGATAATAAGCATGCTGTAAGTTTTGATGTGGTACTTTTTCACTTCTGTTTTCAATCTTACAAGAGATTGACTACCTATAAGTAGAACACATTCAGACAGCAATCCTTATTCATATTTCTTCCTAAAATCATCGTTAATGGTCTGTCAGTTGAAACATTTAAAGGGATGCTGTTGTCCAGTAATACAAAGGAGTAAGTACTAAGTTTACATATGTATAGGAAATGACAACTCAAAATTGTTACCTGGCTAATAACAACTGTGAAATGACAGGGATTATGAAGTGCATCCCAATTTCAGAGACCTTAAAATATGAAAAAGTATGCATCTTATAACTGATCAAATGTGAAATTTTAGAACTAGTGCAGTTGGCTTTTCTAACCCTCTATACTCCCAGAGCTCTGAACCTTCTCCCTTCCTTTTGATTTCCACTTATAAACCAGCCAGTCCTTCCCTGAGTTCCTCTATCATAATACCTTGTTAAGGGTAGTCAACATTAGGTAATGCCCATGACCAATAGGACTCAGCTAGTTACAGCATACATCACTCTTGCCCATAGTTCATTGGCTGGAACTCAGTCCTATGGCCAGTCCCAATTATAATGGAGGTCAAGAAGTCTAGAGCTGGGCTCAGGTTGTGGAAGTAGGTGAAGAAACTGGCCCCCAGAGGTTAACATTTGCCTAGGTAACACTGCAAGTAAATACCAGAGTGGGTACTCTGACATCTCTAGAGCTCAGCTTTCTCCTATGTAAGATGGGAATATTAATAATAGTCCCTATACCATAGATCTGTCACAGAGATTATATGATATGCTGTGATACATAAAGGAGACTCTGCTCCAACACCAGCACTTAGTAAGTCCTGCATGATATTAACTCAGTTTGACTCAAATCACTGCGATTTTTTCAGTACATCTTAAGTCTTCTCTTCTCTTGCCATACCACTGATTAGGAAAGACTATTATGGGCCAGACATTGTGGTTGTTTCTTATGCACATTTGGTCAGTTACTCCTAACAATCACATAACATGGGCTTTATGACTAACTGAATTTTACAGATAAGAAATGTGATTTAGCAAGGTTAAATATTCAGATTTCCTTTCTTTCTCATTAGCTTGATACATCTTCACAGCCCAGCTCAATTCCTTCTTTCCTTATGGAACTTCCCCTGATTAGTCCAGCCCTGGCTGACCTCCAAGGGACTATAGACACACACACACACACACACACACACACACACACACACACACAGTATTTAGCTCCTTTACCTTGCACAATACCTGGCACTATACTGACTGCTTACAGGACTAAAAAATATTTCCAATATCTGTTGTTTTATTAATGAATCAAAATAGGATTTAGAATATACCGCCTCCATTTTATTGTAATCCTTCTAAAACACAAATCTCATGTTATTCTCTTAAGTCCTTCAGTAGCACACCATAACCTACTGGTGAAAACCCAGCCTATGTTTCTTGTTATAAAAGACTCTCCGTGACCTCATCTCTGCCAATCACATCGGCCTCCTCTCTCGCTACCTCTGTCTAATTAATTTAATCCAGCTAAATTAAACTATTGTAATTAACATGGCACCCACCCCTTTGTTCTTGCTGCTCATTAGCCTCTTAAGTCCTCTTTCCCGCTCTTCACCACAAGACTGATTCTTCAGCACTCAGTGGCGGGCTCATTATCTCTATGAAACCTCTGCTGTTATTCCCAGGTATGACTGAGTACTCCTTCCTCCATGCCTCACTCCACCCCATGTAGAATTTTATCATAGCACCTAGAAAATTTTATTGTGCTTGGTTGTTTAAACATTTGTTTCTTTCTCTAGACTGTAAAGATAGGAAATCTGAACTCACGCATTTCTGTAACATTAGTGCCTAGCATCCTGCTTAATAAATAGTTTAATCAGTCAGTTTTAATTAATTGATGAGTTTGTTTTTGCTGTACTCATGGTCTTTGCCCCACAGTTTGGATACCCTATTCTATAGCTTACCTGCCATTCAGACAGGACTCCTGTGGGTTCTCAGCCACAGCCTAGAATGTCTTCACCTGTCATCTGCGTAGATTCTTTCTGTCTCAAGTTCACCATAGATCTCCTCACCGTGCAGAGGAGAATTTACAGCTCTACTCTGCCTAGTACAACACTCTCACTTGCTAGCATGCCACCCCTGTGTCAGTCAGGCTCACTGTCCCCCATCTGCAACATTTACAGAGACCTCCACGCAGGTGCTCAGCCTTACCTGCCCTCCTCACCTCCTTCCCATCTTACACAACTCCATCTCTTAAGCTCTCTTTGTGTAGTTTTCTCCTGAAGAGTTGTTAACATTTGTATAGCACTTGATAATTTATAAAGATGGTTCTGTCTAATCCCCAAAGCAGTCTTGTGAGTTATTATGGTGATCATCCCAATTATGGAGATAAATACGTTCCTTATAGTGCCAGGCAACATAGCATGGGTGGTAGGGGTCTCAGAAGAGGAGCTTAACATGAATTTAATGAATACTTGTGGACCACTAAAATATGAAAGTCACTGGGCTTTTAGCATGCTGTAGGTGGAGAGGTGATTAAGTTACAGTCCTTGTGCTCAGAGAGCAAATGGTGGGTCAAAAATAAAAATGAAAAATGGAAAAAAATGCTAGTAGCAACAACAACAACAACAACAACAATAATGTGGTTTTTTATTTTTGAGTGCCTGCTCTGCTCAGACATTTTAGTACATTTAATATATTTGATTTATTTTCATCCTCACAATAATCCTGGGAGGTAGGCATTGTCATACCATTTTCATGGATAAGGAGACTGAGTTTGAGAGATTTAGTGACTTGCCCAAACTTGCACAGCTAGTGGTGACAGAGATGAACTTTTAAGCTCTGACTACCTGACCCCAGAGTGCCTGCTCTTTCCACTATACCACACTGCCTCTTGGATGCAAATTGCTAGTACTGTGGAAACTGAGTGATGAAGGAAAGCAGAGACTAGAAAGTTTGACACTGGTTGGGACTAGAGAAGAATCTGTTTTTTGGTTTGGAGCTTGACACATCGGTAACATTATATAAGAGAGATTTTGGGGGGGAAAGTACTCAGGTAACAAAAAACACCTTAGCTATAGCCTGGGTGTATGGGAGAAGAAGTGATTAATAAAATGTGAAGTGTGTCTGGAAAGGCGGGTGTAGGGCAGTCCAGTTTAGAGGATGGACGGACTTCAGAGTCATTGGGAAAGTAGAATCAGCCCGACTAGGGGCTGAATGAGTCTTAAGCGATGTTATGGGCTGACATGTATCTGCCCCAGATTCATATGTTGAAGTTCTAACCACCCCCCCCATCTCAGAATGTGACTGTATTTGGAGATAGAGTCTTTAAGGAGGTAATCAAGTTTAAATGAGGGCATTATGGCAGATCCTAATCTAATATGACTGGTATCCCTATAAGAAGGGGAAATGAGGACACAGAGGGATAGCCATGTGAGGATACAGAGAGAAAGCATTCATCTGCAAACCAAGGTGAGAGGCGTCAAAAGAAACCACCCCTGCCAACATCTTGATCTCAGAATTCTAGCCTCCAGAATTGTGAGAAAATAAATTTCTGTTGTTTAAATATTTAAGCCCCCTGGTCTGTGGTATTTGGTTGTGACCCCTCCAGCAAACTAATACAGGGAAGGATGGAGAGAAGAGGGTTCCCTACCTATGTATTTATAAGAGAGTAGGTGGTTGTGAAAGAAAAGACAATGAGCTTTGTTAAAGGATAAATATTTGTTAACTGTTCTCTTCATTGATTAGGCGTGGAGATTGGCCAGTTCCAGGAACCCAGGTGAGGCAATTTCTTAAACTGCCAGCAAAGTATAATTTCATGTGTGACATGGCATCATGGACCTGGCCTGATCTGTGTTCCTCCTTCACTCTGACCAGATTGAGAAGGAAATTTCATTGCTGTAATGTCAGCTCAAGGTTGAAATATGACTTGGCCCTTCACCTCCCTCAGTGTTTTAATAAAGGTGCTAGGGCTGATCAGAGATTGGAATCATGCTTAGCAGACCTGCGGCTGCTTTTAACTCTGCAGAAGTAATTGAGATTTATGAACTCCTTATTAGCTCCTTAAAACAAAATGAGGAACTTGAAATTCCCATCTGTCAAGATTAAGGAGGGAAGAATTTATTTTTGCTCTTAAAATCTTACTTTAATGAAAGTGATTCCTTTTCACCTCTCCCCTTTTATATCACTTGGGAGCAATACCCATTTGAAGAGATAAGAGGGGTTAGGAGTAGAAAAATGGAAAGCCTGAATCATTATTTTCAATTCCACAAATATCTTGAGCATTCATTCTGTGCCAGAAATCCTGTCAGGCTCTAGGGATACAAAGAGGAATAAAACAGGTGTCCGATCTAAGTTCTGTGAAAACTTCTGACTTAAGTACGTTGTATTTTGCACCTAATATGTATCAAGAGATTTATAGCATTTTCTCACTTGGTCTTCAAAATTATTCTTCAAGGTCATTTTAAAGAAAGATTCACTAGATTGCCCAAGGTCAAACAGTGATCTTCATCATTTGATCCTGGTGCTGATTCTGAATTTCTAGAAGACTGGACTGCTCTTTGGTTCAGCCATCATTGAGACATCTAGTCGAATCAGGCCAGTGCTGGCTACCGAGAGGAAGCCAGCAGTGTTGGGAGTTCAGCCGGAGAGTTTGGTGCCTGGTCATATCTGCAGACTGGTATATGCATGTGTCTGTGCTTAGGTGTGTGCGTGTGTATGTGCGTGTGTGTGTGCGTGTGTGCGTGTGTGTGTGTGTTTAGATTTTCCTCCACTCTCTTATTGCAGTGGGTTGTGGTCTGGCTTGTGCAATTTTTCCCTAGAGTCTATTTTGTGAAATATAATTGAAATCGAAACGCCAGTGATTTTTAATCATACTTCCAATTTATATCTCATGTAACCATATGCCAGTGTTCTCGGAGTGTTACAGGGATATGAATTATGCTGAAATTGGATTAGGCAAATACACATTTTCCTTAAAAAATAGATACCCAGAACAGTAATTTAATTCCACCAACTCTAAAGATTCTCTCAGAAATACCCTGTGTATCTTATCAGCAGCTCATTGTGAATTTTCTTCTGGGCTACTTTCTCTGCCTTTTCATTTTCTTCCAGAATCCACAGTATTTAACAAACATTAGCAACTGTAGGAAGTCCATTTGTACCAAAAGCATCCCTAAGTGTAAGGAAATCAGGTTTTCGGAGGATACCATCAAGACCCTTCTTCTATTCTTCATTTTGGGGGAAGCAATTAAGAACCTTTCCTCTTCACATAGATCCTGGAAGCTATAGTGTAACTAGAGTACTTCAACAGTTTTTAGACCAAAGCTTCAGATCCTTCTTGGCTGTGAGACAGGCATTATCTTCTTGTTCTGTAATAGCTTTATCGTTTGCTGAGGACCCTACTGTGAGCAAACAACCCTGAAAGGCTGCTTGGTCTGGGCTGTTGTCACTCTTTACATTCTGTTGGAATAATTTCTCACTACTAATGAAGGCAGAGGCTTAAGTATATAAAGGGAAAAGAAATAAGATTGTGTAAGAGCAAAGATTCTTTCTCTGCCTTTCACATTATTTCAGAGAGGACATTATGGGGTGGTTACAACTGTGGTTTGTGGTACTGCAATTATGGCACCATATGGCCTTGGTCTGTATTCCTGTCCTACTCTTTCCCAACTGTGACCTTGGCCAACCTGTTTAAATTCTCTGTGTCTCAGATACCTCGAAAGGGTGCTGAGGGTTAAATGAACTCATATGTATGAGGTGTTTAGAATAATGCCTCATACAAAATATGTGTGAAACAAATGCTTTCTAGATATTTAATTTATTTCTATTTATTTTTGCTCCATTTCATTGACTGTAATTGGGTGTGGTAGGCAAAAGAATGGCTCCCTCAAGATCCTGATTTCTGGAACCCGAGAATGTTAACTTACATAGCAAAAGAGATTTTGTGAATGGGATTAAATTAAAGATTTTGAGGTGGGGACGTTATCCTGTATTCTCCGGGTGGACCCGATATAATCCTATTCATAAGGGAAAGAAGGAGGCAGGCGGTTCAGTCACAGAACAGGTGCGCAGAGGGAAGCAGAGGTGGGAGTTCTTTGATTGCTGACCTTGAAGATGGGAGAGAGGACCAGTCAGGAAACCTTTAAACGCTGGAGAAAGCAAGGAAACGTCTTCTGTTGTGAGCCTAACACAGCCCTACCCATGCTCTGATTTCACGAGTCTTCTGATGTCCTGAACTGTGAGATAATCAATCAGAAAGTGTTGGTTAAGCCGCTAACTCTGTGGTAATCTGTTACAGCGTCTCCAGGAAAGGAACACATCAGGCCGGCCGCCGACGTTCAGGGGTTCCTGATCGCCTCCAACATGAAACACAAGTTTGTAGCTGGAAGTCCAAGCGCCCTCACGGTGCGACTCCTGGGCCAAGTTTTCTGTTGCTCCCACACGTGAGTTCTGATTTCTGGGATTTATTTTCTCTTTCTAAGTTGCCTCTGCCTTATACACCACATACACGTTTTCTCTTTGTCACCATATGCCAAAGTCCATAAAGTTTTTAAAGTGTCTTTTCTATGACTAAAGTGTCAACTTAACTATTATTGGTTGACTGTCTACCTTAATCTCATAAAAATATTATTTCCAGTCATTAGAGTTAAGTTGACTACCTGAGGGGAATTTCTTTTACTTTCTCAACTTATTTTTCTTTACTTCTATTCAGTTCCACCTATTTTTGTCCTGGTTGTGGCCAGGAAGTATCCAGATCCCGATTCTGAGATCTCGATGGCCAGATCTCACAGAGAATTTAGTTTAAAAATTTGTGCATATAACTTGCTAAAGGAAGAACTGGATGAAACAGTACTTTTTTATTATGATTATTATTCAACATTTCCCTTTTTATATTGATTTTTCCTGTAAAATTCCTCTATATTTTGGACAAAAAAATAAGGTACTTCAAACAGCTTGTGGTAGAGCAGTCTCTTTATGATTGAGATTCAAAAGTTTAAAAAAAGTCTTAGGAGCCTAGGGAAGTGAGTCATCCTCCTGGGTGAATAGAAGTGAAAGTTTTTTTTTATGTAAATGGAGTTTTTTTTTTAAATGAGGAATTGAAATGTACAAGGCATATTTTTAAATCATATGCTTCAGAAGCTGAGAGCTCTGGAAATCTATGTCCATTTTTGTCATGCAAATTCTGTAAATGGGCTTAAAGGTCCTGATTCGGTAGTCAGGACTCCTGTGTGTGCACGGCAAGACCCATCAAAATGCTAGAGGAAACTCGTTTCTGGGCAAAGCAGGAAACAGAGAAGTGAGAAGAGATGTGTGATGGGCTTAGGGACCACTGTGAAGATCCAGCGTGGCAAGTGCTCTGGAGTGCTCTGACGCAGGAAACAGTTTGAGATTTTCACTTGGAATCGGTCTTTTCATTCTCTGATATTTTAAAATCTGTTGCTTGTATTTCTTAAATACTTTGATGCTTTTCAAAGGCCTACATTTTCAAAAGGGAGATACTAATTTGGACTCTTTTGTAGTCAGTTCATTCAATTCTAGGGTATTATTCCTCTAAGTGACTTTTCAAAATCAAATTCTTAAGTAATGGCGTGTTTTGGACAATGGCCAGAAACAGACCTTAATTTTGTTCTTCTATTTAGGAGAAAACGTCTTGATTATTGGCAAGTGGGTCCAGGAAGTGGCCAAGACATAGTTTGAATTTTTCCTTTTATTATTGTTGAGCTGTAGATCTGAACTATAACTTAAAACTCTTCAAGATTTATTTAAGATCAAACAATCTGATCTCCTTCCCAAAATATACTTTAATTCTGAGAATTAAAGTATAATATGATATCCTTGTGTTGCTTAGATTTATTGTCTGGAGATTTTTGACTATGTAAGGAGAGCTATAAATTCTCTCCCTTGAAGAACTTTTGCGTTCCTACACATGATTTTAAGGGATTCATAGGCTCTTCGGGTTTCTTTGGTCCCAAGTGGAGGCCTTCTTGTATTCACATCCCTACGATGTGGTCAGTCGCCACACATTCCCTTCCCATTCTTTCTCCAGTGAGAAGGAACCTAAGGCTTCCTCAGAGAGCTCATTCTGGTCTTGTTCTACTAACTAAAATGTTCCTCCTATCTAATTGAAATGTACCTCCCTTCAATTCTACCAGAGGTCCTTTTGCTACTTTCTGGATTCCTACAGAATAACTATTTGTCTTTCCTATGACATCTCTTCACATACTTGACAGCAGAGTCAGTAGTTAAACCTGGATTTCATTTTACATTTATTAGGAGTTTGTCCAGTCCTCATTTTTCCTGGCATCCAGCTTGTCTCACTAACCCTGCTATCCTGCCACAGGAAGGATTTGCAAATGCTGTGTCTGAGTTTGACAAGCTGGGAGAAGGTAGGCCACAGGGTTTGATCGTCTTTGTGAAAAGAAAAAGTTTGCCGAGGTCTTGAAACTTAAGATAAGCAGTGATCTGATTTCTACGGAAAATGTTCAAAGGGAACCTCATAAGAATTGTGGGTTGGCACAACTACAATTTGTAAACTAGGATTTCTCGGGGGTGAAGACAAAATTCTGACAACAGCCATGTTAAAGGTGAAATGCAGAATACACTGCAATGTATTTATAAGCATTCTTACAGATACACATATCAAATGGCAGACATGCCACTGGGCCCATGAAAGACTAAAAAAGGCATCTTTTGAAGGCAAAGGAAAGGAGCATTTTATATCCAAGATAGGTAAGTTTTTTAAACCCAGGCAGCATGATACAGTGTTCACATTCCAGCTCTATTCCTTAGTACCTCTGTAAAAAGAATAAGTTTCTTCACTTTTCATACGCTCAATGGCTACCTCAAGAATAATGAAGCAAAAAGGGGTGATAATATTACCAGTTTCTAAGGAGGTAGTTACATGGTCTACATTAAATAATGAATATTGCTCACCATAGTTACTGATATTTGGTGGGGGGCATAGAGATGGTTGCGTTTCCTCCCTGCCTTCCTCAATTTAAAGCATTACCCTTTCCAAAGTGCTATGCTGCTTATTCCTCCATTTGGTCCATACATAAGTCTTTGAAATTAAAATTCCCCCAGAGACAGGAAGATAAAATAAAATCCAAAATGTCAAAGCCAAATCACCATATGCCAGGTTTATAGAAGAGGGATGAGAACTGGCTCTTGGAGTCTTGAATGGATCAGTGAAATGAGACCCACGAAAAAGAGTCAGAATGGCTCCCACTCTGGCCCATAAAGGAGTGAACACTGGAAATTGCTCTTTCACCATAAACAACAGAAAAATTGGTAAAATGTATTAAAAATTGCTTCAAGACACTGGATAACAGGCTGTACAAGATGGTGTGATCTCTGAGAAGAGGTAAATAAGTCAAGTGAGCCCCACGATCACCCCATTTTCTACCTGGAGGCAGCTTCCAGATCCCAGCCTAGGGAAGAAGAGCCCAAGCAGAGCCCTCAGTTTCCCTGATTTGACAGAGATGGAATGCCCAGGCAACTGGAATTTGGGAGGCACAGTTACTAGAGAGAAAGGGGCTACAAAGGTCTGTGGGGGTATCCCCTCAAATTTCAGTCAGAGTATTGATGTGTACATGCATGTGATCAAGCTCCACAAGCCCAGACCACCTTTAGGGCTCATGGAGGGCTGGACATAATTCCGATTCCCAGCAGCCGAGGAGGGGAAGAGACGTCCTAAATCACAGAGAAGTGGGTAAGGTCCTCAGAAGGGCATAACCTTAGTACCTAAAACAGCCTTAGTTACTTACACTAGAGGCTATTCTAGACATGCCCTAAGAAACTTCACAAACAAGCTTTGAGAGCATCAGTCTGATCCCAAGTCCTGTGGCTGACACAAATTCTAGCACCTGGCAAGCTAAAGTCTGTATGTGATATACATTCATAAATTATTTGGCATTCCCAGAAGAAAGGGGGGATTATTGTGATGGCAGAGTGAATTACATGACATTTTCTTGAGAAAGACAAGTTGCCATGCTATGAGTCTCCACTGTCTCCATACCAAAGGGAAGGGATCTCCTTCCCAGCCAACTCTGTGTGTGTGTGTGTGTGTGTGTGTGTGTGTGTGTGTGTGTGTGTGTGATGGTACACGCATGGGACCCCTTGATAGAATTTGAAAGAACTCCCTGAAGTTGAGAGACTAGATAACAGAGAAAGCTCAAGGGCCCTGGGCAGTGGGATAATGGAAGCTGTCTTGTACTCCACAGAGTCAAAGCAATAGATGTGTGAATGTTTCCTATGAATCAGACATGGTGACATTAGAGAGAAAGCTAGCATGTGTCATTTTGGTTTCTGTCAAATAAACTACCCCAGAGAGCCGGGGTCTGGGAAGCTGAGCATGAAGTTGCATGTCCAGGTCAAAGAATGGTTTGGAGAGGGTTCTCCACCATGAGATTTCCCATTAAAAGAGGAAGATTAATCTTTGACCCTCAGCCAGACCAGAAAGGAGGAAGCCACTTGTCAAGTAAGAATTTTTTTATTACCCATCTCTTCTCCCACTACCAGCTTTCACTCTGGCAAGTTGGAAGGAGCAGTGAGCTAGTAGGGAATGGGATGCACGGGAAAAACAATGGCCCTGTTATTCTTTCTTCCTTAGAGAGAGGCTACCATAGATCTTAGCCTGGAGGAGGAGGAAGCAAAATCCAACTTTTGACTAGTATCTTGAACTAGATGCAGTCTAATTTTTGAATGAAGCTGGGCTTTGATTTAAAGTGAGTGAATCTGTCATCTCTGAGAAAGCTAGAAAAGGCTTGGGATCTGCTCAGTTTTCTTCTAATAATCAGAGGAAGATGAATTTTATCAAATACGGTTTAAAGGGGAGGTAGGAGACAAGTGAAAGGTACACATAACTATGGTCAATCAACCAGTTATACTTCCTTAAAAAAAAAAAAAAGGAACTGTGACCATCAGTTTCTATTGTAACTTGTTTAAAGTTAGTTATTGATCTATTTGTAAAAGATGACCACTCAGTTGTGTTGATGCTAATACTTACTACATACATTCTAAATCTTACTGTGAGTGATGTTCTAAATCTCACCATGAGTGGATCTTGCAATCTAACAGGAAAGACAATCTTGTAAACAAATATATGGAATATCTGTGACATATGTAACAATTAAATGTTATCTAGAGAAACTGATTTTATTTTTGTCCCACAAAGTGATACTCTTCATTATAATAAGCAATTAAACCTTGCGTTGGGAGAAGGATGAGACAAATGTGATTTTTGTTTGTTCATTTTTTTTTAAGATTTTATGTATTTATTTGACAGACAGAGATCACAAGTAGGCAGAGAGGCAGGCAGAGAGAGAGGAGGAAGCAGGCTCCCCGCAGAGCAGAGAGCCCGATGCGGGGCTCGATCCCAGGACCCCGGGATCACGACCCGAGCTGAAGGCAGAGGCTTCAACCCACTGAGCCACTCAGGCGCCCCTGTTTGTTCATTTTTAAGAAGCTTAGTAAGAACTGTCTCCCTTGGTGGTAAGGAGAGCTAGTCCTTGGGGACAAAACAAAGCAAAGTGCACAGGAATGCCAGGGCTCAGTGACAGGGAAGAAGCTGCTGCTCCACCCCCTTCTCCCTTAATGTTGAGTAAACTCTAGAGCTCTTGGGCAGGTAAGGAGGGCAGGTAAGGTTGTGAAAATCTCTAGTGGAAGGCAATGGATTTTCCCGAAGGAAGAGACCTGAGTGGCTAGTGGGAAAAATACAAGCGGTGTCATTATATTTGCACCCCAGTCCGGGAGAGAAAGAAATAGCTAGCATTGCCCATAGACTAGAGGTTGGGAAGGCTTCTAAAATACTGTACAGTCAGAATAAGCAGCTGACTACATGCTCTTTGAAGGCAGGGTCTGGACTTGTCCTAGAGCCAAGAGTGGTAGCCAGTGGCCAGAACATGAATGTAAGAGCTTCAGGTTTTATACCATGTGTGATAGGAAAAAAGGAGCGTTTTGAGCAGAAGAGAAGCCCATTCAGATTTATGCCTTAAAAATAATATAAAAAAACCCTGCCTGCTAAATAGTTGAATGTTGGGAGCAAGGATGCAAAAGGGAAACCAGTTAGGGGTCTGTTGGAGGATTCCAGGTAGAAGATGATTGTGCCTTGGACTAGGAATAGCGTTATATAGAGTTAAGGAGGAATGAGGAGTAGTGGATTGGGCTGTGTTTTAAAGGTAGTTCCCATGGGATTTGTTGATGGATTAGATATGGAGAGTGAGAGGAAAAACAAAAAACAACAAAAAACAAAGCTGTTAGACTGAGCAGTGGACAAATGAAGAGACCATTGACCATAACTGGGAAATACTAGGGAATCAGCAGGTTTGGAGGGGAAATTAAATGATTCTTTTGCTTAACAAAATGGTTTTAGCATGACAATTAGATAAACACTGGGGACAGAAATTTGATATATGAATCCCGAGTTCAGAGGAGAAATCTGGTTGAAGATATAAAATTAGAGTTGCCAGCATATTGGATAAATGATTTAAAGCCATGATTCTGGATGAGGTCACCTAAGAAATGTGAATAGATTGAAAATAGAAGATCAAGAAAGATAAGCTCTGGAGCACCTGGCAGTTGGAGAGTAGTATGATAAGGGGGAATCAGCAGCCAATGGGACAATCGGGAGAAATAGACCAGGAACATATTTCGTCTAGAAAGTCAATGAATGAGCTGGATATGAAAGCCTAGTAGGAATGGTTTCAAGGGAGACTAGAGACAGAATAGGCAAAGGGGAGCAGAAAAATAAGGATATAGATGGAATCAAAGATTCTTTTATGATAGGAGATCTTCCAGGATGCTTATGTGTATATGAGGATAAGCCAGCAAAGATAGAAAAATATGACGGTGTAGAAGAAAAATTGGGAATCACAGAAGGAATATCCTTCAGTTGATGAGAAGGGATGTGATTAAGTGCTGGAGAGAATGGATGGCCCAAGGGTAGGGTCTAGACAGCATGTCCGCTATCATAGGAAGGAAGGGAGTGCATGTGGCTGGAGACTGGGCTGAGATATCAGCACTGTGCCCTGTTGTGACAATTCAGGTTGTTCACAGCTGTTGTTTATGCAGATGCATCAACGCTCATGCTGTACCTTTGTTAAAATTCTGTGAAATCATACTTAGGTATGGATATTGGGTAGGCTTATAGATTCGGTGGTAGGAGAATGTAGACCCTTCATGAGATGGTTCTAGTTTGTTAGTGAAATAAGAAGTAAATAGCAGCTGAGAGGGAGGAAGGAATAAAATGTTTTGAGGTCCAAGGAAGAAAGATAAGGTATGAAACAGTGATCCTGAAGAATAAGAGAGCACATGGAAACGCATGTGTATTAGGGGGCAGCCTGGAAGGCCCATTTGACGTTTGTGATAATGAACTTAGATTGAGATTGATCAGCATGAATGTGAGCTTTTTTTTTCTCATCCAGTCTTGTTTAGCTGTTTGAATGTGAGTATAAAGGAGGGTTAGGTTTAATCAGAGTTTTTATGCTGCCAGGTTAGAGAAGGAAGTTGAAGAGAGGTCAGGGTTTATACAAGAGAACTACAATGATAGATCGTAAATCAAAGCCGGAAGTGAAGACATGACCATGTGAGGATGTGAGAAGGTGTAAGGTCAGCTGCTAGTGCCATGGGGCTTTTGGGGTCAGGCCACTAGAGTGTGTGTGTGTGTATGTGTGTGTGTGTGTGTGATGGAAGGAGATATGTGGACAAAGATCGGGATGCGTAAAATAGCAATGTTGGAATAATGAAAGAAGTATGTTATCAACAATGGCAAGGGCTAAGGGTGTAGCAATGAGGTTGAGTGATAAATGAAGTCCAATGAATTTTGAGGTAAGAAACAGAGAGACCTGTGTATTGGTTAATGTGACAAATGATAAATGAAGTTGAATGTGTTTTGGAGGTAAGAAATTGAGAGACTCATGTATTGATTTGATCATCTCCCCAGATTTTGAAATGACCATGAATGAATATAGGAATAGAGGTGGAGAATGAGAGAGTGACCTGGAAGTCTTCAGTGGATGATAGGGGGCGATGTGGAGCCCATGGGTGACCTCACAGGGATGTATAGCAGATGAGACAATTTGCGTCAAAGTTGCTGAGGGCTTTTAGGCAAGGTGAAGGAACCATCTTGCATGTCATACAACCAGCCTCTCTGCAACTACCTGACAAAAACTATTTCTCTCCATTACCTTTTCAGGCCTTTCCTACCCATTGTTATACAGGTTATTTGTGCATTTGATCATTTGTTCAAAAAATTTACTGGACCATTTTATGCTGCATCTTGTGGAGATTAATAAATCCAAGACTTCCAAGGCCTCCCTGCAGTGGACACTGTTTTTGATGTTGACAAGCTCTGACATGTGCAGAGTGATTTACAGAACACTTTCACAGCTATCTCTTCTTCTGAGTACTATGCTACAACTTCGGAAAGAGTTCAGAGAATCCGACTTTTCCAAGACAAGCTATGAATCTGGGATTCACTTCTGGGGTCCCAGTGCCCTAGCCACTGCCCTTTTAACCACATTATTTTTTCAGTGTGTCTGATTATCTGACTTAATGTGTGTTTTATGGAAATAGACTTCCACCCTATGTGTCTGCCTTTTCCCTATGCTTTCTTATGGCAAAAGCCCAAGAAACAAGTTCAGCCTAAGGAAGTCTTTGGAGAGAAGTAGAAGGAAAAAAAATTCCGCTCAGTCAGATGGATTTAGGGAGATAATACGTGAAAAAGTTCGTGAACTGATAATGTATTATAAAACTGTAAGGTGGATTTTTTTTTGTTTTTTAATGGACAGGTTGATAGTGTGGAGGTTAGAAAAACTTCAGCCAGTCTGTGTGGCTTGCAGCCAGTCTCTCTCTGGATATCCTTTCTTGGCTCCTGTTTCTGCATCTGTAAAATGGAATCTGTAATACATTCTCTGTATGATTGTTGTGTGGCTCCAACGAGATAGTAGAAAAGAATATCCTTTTAAAATTGAAAACTGTCATCTCAAAAATGGCCTTTGTATTTCTGCACTTTGGGAGAAGTAACCCCCAGACTGTCCCACCTGTTGGGGTACAAGTGATGAGAATGTTGGCGAGGAGTTTTCAAAGCAGTGGGACCTTTGGGATGGCTGCAGATATACTATGTTGCTTGCCATCTGCAGAATTATTATTTTATTTATTATTTCCTCCTGGAAACTGCTGGTTAGTGCTGAGAGATGCATAACTGAAGGGGCAGGTTATACCTGCAGGGAGCCTCACTACAGCTTCTGGAATAGTCCTTGAGGAATGATTGGCACTATGCCCCATGTTCTCTCTTCTCTCCACTCTATAAACCCATTTATGCAAAGAGGTAAGTGACTGATAGGGACTCAAGACTGCCTTTGTTCATAGAGTATCTGTGTCTGCACTTCAACGTGGCAGAGAGCCTTGATTTAAATCATTGCATTTCTAAAGGTAGATTTGAATTCAGAAGGGATTAAAGTTGGAGGAGGCATTCTACAGGGGTTTGGGGAGAAAGAAGAGGCTCCTAGGAGCCCTTCAAACCATATCATGGATCTCTCTTTGCATTCATCCTGTCTCCATCACCCAGCACGGGACTGGATACGTAGTAGGCTCTCAGCAAACACTGTTGTTCATTGATCTAAAGAAAAGAATGTTTCCAGGATCATTGAACAAGCAGCTTGATAGAATTCAAGACACGATTCAAATTATAGCCTGCAGAATAGGTCACTGTTGCATTTGTGTCCTGTATCCCATTACGAAGGAGTCTTATTTTCTTTTATAAATGACTTGAACATCTTCAGCTCATTTCTACAGCATATTTCACCTTTGAGAGTCTTCTGCACTTACTGTCTTTTTCTTTATTTGCCTTCTTTATTTTTTATTTTATTTTTTTTTCTCTCTTCATGACTGAGTACAGACCACCCAAGACATTGAGGCGGGGTGCTGGAGAGCAGTTTTTATTTTTCTGCATTTCCTCCTTTGGTGGATAAATTTAACTTCCCCTTCCGAATACTGTGCTATACACGGTTGGCCTTTGTATTTCTGCTGAAAACTATGAGTCATTTTTCATAAACAGGGATTGTCAAAAGTGCCTGATTCATAATATAACAACAGCAAAAACAGAAAAAGCCCCAAACTGAATGAGTTCAAAATTTTCAGATGTTCTTCAAAGAGAGGGGGTAGGGAATCGCTGTCTTGGGGGAAGTCACTTGGCTTTTTAGGGTCTTGGTTGTTTCGATTTAAAATTAGGAGGATAATAGCAGTAAAATAGCTGTATAGCCGAACTCACGAACCATCTCCTGGTTATTGGGTGACACTCTTTGCAGGTGTTGCATTATCTTTCTGCTGTGTCTGAAGTTTTATAAATATATTAGGCTACTAGTACAGTCTACTTTATCTTACAGACTATTCAAATTCTTGTACTTCAAAAATAAATCATTTTTTAAGAAAAGAAGTTCATATATATAGTATTAAAATTGGGATGTTTTAAAATATCCATAGAATAATATCAAATAATGTAGACAATTTAATAATACCTCCAGACCAGATCCACTTCTGACTGTCCTGGGCAATTATGTTTCTATTGGGAATGTGTTATTTTTAGGGAGGGGGAGATTGAGTTGAGCTTTCCATCTACCAAATGCATTGAAGTGAACACTGTATGAGAATTACTTAGAACAAACGGGAACAATCATGTGCCGTGTGAGCTAGAAACTCACACAACGCTTTATCTGTGTGAAAGTAGATAACCTAGGGAATGTGCTTCACCAACTGAATATTTTTTTGACATAGTCAGATCACAAGGAGAATTCAACTGATCTGAATTCCACTGATCCTACAAAGGTTTCACACCAAAGAATATGAATGTAGTGACTAACTTTGGTCATAGCAGGTAACTATTATGGTATATTAAAAAAAAAAAAACAGAGGTAGTTTTTGGGAGTAGGTACACCTTAGAAAGTTACTGAATATAAAATATAATTATATTATTATGGCAAAATTGTATTTTATATGAATCCATGAGTTGCTTATATAATCTCTATTGTCCCTTCTTTCTCCGCAGTAGACTCCCTCATGTTATATAGAGCAGCAATGTATCCAAGTAAAATGTCTTCCCTCTGAGTCAGGGCCCCTTAAAGAGTTTTCCAGAAGTCCCGCTCACCGAAAGATATGTTTCTCTAGCTACAAAGAAAGCCAGGAAGTACAGTCTTTTTTAGCTCAAATACTAAGAACCAGAAGAGAATACAGAAATCACACAGCCTAATGTTTCATTTTAGACTTTGAGAAAAAGCAGCTTCTTTTCCTGGATTTCTTTGTAGCTAGAGAAGGGTGTTGTGATGTGCCTGATGCTAGTGGAATAGGGCTTTTGGCCTTACCCTCTTCATATTCTTCCTGCTTGAACTCCAGATATAGTAGCTGGATCCATCTGCTACCATGGAAAGTCCTTGAGGATGAAAAGGCATGTGATAAATATGGCAGCCTAGAGAGAGAGAGACCCAGCATCTCTGAGAATGGCCAGCAGCCTTAGCAGTCACAGATTGCCTGAGTCTCTACTTATTTTATAGATTTCCATCTTGTTTAATCAGCGTTCCATAAGGTTTTCTTGTTAAATGCAGCCAAACCAATCTGAACTGATATATTACCATGCACATGAAGAGTAAGAGGAAAGATAAAAAAGTTAAATAATTCTAATAAATTTATGTTAAAAAAAATACATGGAAGATCTTAGAAGAATACTCTGCTTCTGTTCTCAAAGGAAGAAAAGAAAACTTAACTCTTTTTGAGCAAGACCAAAGTAGCTTTCCATGGTGCTGCGTTTGGGATGATGGGAACATCAAAGTAATGTGTTTATTTGCCATTTACTGTTTTCACTGTTTACTCTTTCTTTGGGAACTTCTTGGGTAGGAAGGGTGGTAAGAGACAGAATAAAAGAGTTTATGTTCCAACCCAATGCCTTCTTGATAACATAGCTTAAATGATTGAGTACCCATTGGATACATTATTGAGTATCCATTGGATAGAATACATACATTATTGAGTACCCATTGGATAGAAACTCAGATACAGTGACCTTGCAAGGTGAGGATTATGATCCATAATTTTCATTTCAAAGATATTCAGAGCCCCAGAAATTTTAAGTACATTGCTCCTGGTCATGATGGTAATAAATAAGACCTGGAGTAAAACCAGAGAAAACTAGTTATTACAATACGTCATTGAAAGACCGACAAACAAACCTACCACTTAATACATAACCACTATAGGCCCCACTGCTACCAGTGTGTATTACTATACTATATACTACCATAACTACTATATTACATAACTACTGTATCGGGCACTCTGTTTTCTCCCAGTGATTTTTTAGGGTCTTGAAATGGAGGCCGAGATCCAGACGTTGTAATTGTGGCAGAGCCCTTGGGTCAGATAAAGAGAACAAGTCCACCGGCATGGGGCATGGAGTCCAATGGGCAGAACTGGAGCTGGCTGTATTCTCTTTGTCTGGTATTATTGTGCAAAGCGGCTTCAGTTAGGGAAGTAGAAGAGAGGGGCTTAGCTTCTCTATTTGTGACTGATGTTACAAGGACACTGCAGAGTTTAGAAATACTAGACAGGAAAGACCCTGAGGTCCAGAGCAAGGTTGCACTCCTCTGGTCTCAACAAGCTGCTTTTAGGAAGAGGACCATCTTTGAGCCACTCTCCCACCCAGTTGTTCACTAACCACCCTGATTTCCAGTCTTGGCATTGGAAGTCCCATGTCCTGGGAAATCCCTCAGTCTTGAGCAAACTGGACAGCTCGTCACCCTAATGGACAACGTCTCATAATTCTGGAGGGTGGACATTTGCGATCGAGGTGTCAGTAGGGCTGGTTTCTTCTTGGACTTGTAAGAAAGAATCTGTTCCCTGACTCTCCCCTAGCATTTAGTAGTTTGCTGGCAATCTTTAGCATTACCTGGATTGGAGATGTATCATCTGATTCATCTTCACATGGTGTTCTCCTCGTATGCATGTCTGTCTCTGTGTCCAAATTTTCCCCTTTTATAAGGGCACCAGTCATACTGGATTAGGGCCCACACTAGGGCCCTCATCTTCTCTTAATCAGTTACAAAGGCACTATTTCTAAATAAGGTCACATTCACAGGTGCTGAGGGGTTAGGACTTTAACATCCTTTGAGGGGACACAATTTAATCCAAGACAACCAGCACAAATAGGGCTACTCTTGTCAGCCTGAGTCTTGGATTGAAAATACTGTGGTGCAGAGTCATACGGCATGTATGTAGGTGAGAAGGAAATCTGTGTTGTTGCAAGCCACATCATTTATTGCTACAGCAGAACAAAAAAGCAACTCCATGGTGTGGTTGTGAAAACGAAATCAGACAAGATACACAAGAGAGCTTTGAGACTTGCATCTATCCCTACGTGGAAATGAAAGTGGTGCTGACAGTCTTTCCCATTTGCAGGCAAAGTTGTAATGGAATTTCATCTTGCGGTGTTGAGATCCCCAACATCCGGCTGGAAAAACACTGCACTCTAAGGGAGAATGTCTTTTTTTTTAAATTTTTTTATTTTAATAAACATATAATGTATTTTTATCCCCAGGGGTACAGGTCTGTGAATCGTCAGGTTTACACATTTCACAGCACTCATCATAGCCCATACCCTCCCCAATGTCCAGAGAATGTCTTTTTGACCTTGCCTCCAGTGGTGCCTGACTTGGGCTGTCCCTTCTTGATACTGGGGTTCAGTTCCCCATCTGTAATATGAGGGATCTGAAACTTTTTATGACTTCAAAGGCTCCTTCCAACCCTGATCTTGTGTGCCTCCCTCACATTTGCCACTATTTGCTGGATGGCTTAGATCTCCCTGGTTTGGCTCCGAAGCATTAGCTGCCAAATGTGTGGCTTTGGAGGCATGTTGCTTCTGGAAGGACAGCTGTGTCTGAATAGCTAATGGGTTTAATCAAAGAGGCAGCAAATACTGCCTCATGAAGATATGACTGTGTCAAAGAAAAGAGTTATTTCAGAAACCTCCCTCCCAGGAAATGAATGGCATTGTCTGCCTGAGTCAGAAGTGGCTGCAGCATGCCCACCATAGTGACTGGGATTTCTTTGAGGGACAGGGGGCTCTGGAAGAAGTGGCCAAGTGTGGTTTGCCTCAGAAAAAAAGCCCTACATTGCTCAGCCCGCAGGGGAGAAATTTCAGCTCTGATGCTCACGACCTTAATGTCCTTGGGCAGCTCACTTTCTGGGAGCTGCAGTTTGCTCCTCTGAAAAATGGAACTGAAATCAGAACGTCTTGAGGTCATAGGAGTTCAAGGTCATGGAATGGTTTTGAAAGTTTGACAGAATTCGCAAATGCTATTTTAAAAGAGTACATGGTAAAATGAAGAGTGAGACTTGGAGTAAGATATGGATTTTAATTTCAGCTTTCCCACTTCTCTGGGCAAACCTCTTAACCTCTCAGAGCTCAAGTTTACTCATCTATAAAATGGGGATAATTAAACCTGCTCCACAGGGCTTTTGAGAGGGTCAAATGAGATTACATAAATCCAACAGAGCTCTCTCTACATATCCAACTGATACCAATTTTTATGTTTTATTGACTTTTGATAGACTTGAAAGTACTATATAAAATTAAAATCATGAAGACATTTTTGACATCTTCTAGTGAATCATTTTATGATGAAATAACAGATATGAGGCAAATGAAGTATCTTACCTGAGGTCATACAGCTAGTAAGTTGTATGAGTGGAACTGGAAACCACATTTCCTGATACCCCTTCTGGCACCTCTTTCTACTTCACTGCACTTCCAGGGAATATATTTCAATCCAAGAATATAAGCTCAAAGGAGTATATCACATACCAAAATGCAAACTTGGAAGCCCTCGACCCTTCCTTCTCCTCACATCCCTTTGCCATGTCTATCCAGTGTAGGTGGATTAAAGGGAACCAGACAATATGTTAGAACTCCACACGAAGTTGTACTGATCATTTATCTTGACTTTGGTTTTAATCTTGATGAATAATGTGTATTTGTCATGCTATAAATATTTTGCAACTTGTTTGTTTTCCTTCATGTTTGGCTTTTTACCTTTAGGATGTTGCACATTGCTGAAATACAGGGTAGCAGGCAGGTGTAGGTCAGGGCTGGGGTGCAGAGCCTCATGATAGAGACTTTCTGTGAGGAGCCTTCACACATCATTTTGTGCTCTCCTTTCCCATCACCGCTTATACCCGAGTGCAACTCCCCCTATCCTGAAAGTCTATCTCCTAAAACTTCATGTCCTTTTCTGGGACCTACCAGAAACCACTAAGGGAGTCACTAATGATCTGAATGGCAGTTATTAGGAAATCGTGCTCATGTGTCCTCTTTCTCGCCTGGCGTACGCAGCTGGCTCATGATAACAGATCCCCCACTCTTGGAAGCTCAAGGAGATGCCTATCATTTATTCCACTTTACTCTCTCATCCCCAGAGGAGAAGAGACCCACCTGATTGATCCCAGCTGGAAATAGGCCCTTGAAGATCCATAGCCCCTCCTATGCTTGCAGGACAGATGTATCCCCAGCTTCTGTTAGACGTATTAAGTCATTCATGCAAGTTCTGCCCCTGGCGTGGGAATCCCTCAATGCCCTGAGACTGTAGGTAACAGAGAGTAAATGCACTTTGTTTTTTTTGTTTTGTTTTTCAAAGATTTTATTTATGTATTTGACAGAGAGAGAGAGATCACAAGTAGGCAGAGATGCAGGCAGAGAGAGAGGGGGAAGCAGGCTCCCAACTGAGCAGAGAGCCCCACATGGGGCTTGATCCCAGAACCCTGAGACCATGACCTGAGCCGAAGGCAGAGGCTTAACCCACTGAGCCACGCAGGCGCCCCAGGAGAGAGAGTAAGTGTAACTGCAGCAGTAGCGCTGGGCAGGGGTCGGCAGAGGGAGCAGAGGATGAAGCGCATTTGGCTCTCATCCAAGCCAGCTGCAGCTTTGTTGGTCCACTTCTTCCTCACCCAAGCTCACATTTTCATCTTGACTCCTGTGTGTTTCTCAAATGGTTCTAAAGCACTTTCACGTGATTCTCTATTGAGGATTGTTTCTGATTCAGAATTGGCTGAAATGTTCTATTTCTTTGGCCTTCATTGCCAAAGGAACTGGTCTGCAAACTCTCAAATGCTCTATGCCTGGCAACCAGGCTTTCCATCGATCTGCCCATGTTTTTGGCACGTTTTGCTCTGTGAATTATTCTATATTTTCACAGAACCCATTCTCCAAGGAGGCTCTGGTCTAGATGAATAGGGAGAATAGGCAAATTCAATAAAGCTAATTTTCCAGAAATAAGAAGTCACAGTGGATATAGGGAGATGGCATGCGAGTGCTGTGAGAATTAAAATATGAAAGAGCTAGGGCTAGACGGGTCCTAGGATGCATCATCTGACCAGCCCAGGTTGCATCTGAGGTATGGGTGGTCTGAGGTATGGGTGGGCCCCGGGTTATTTCAGAGGAATGATTACAAAAGTTTGAGGCCAATCTTGTCCTCTTTTACTATTTTTGCTATCTTTGTGAAATTAAGCATAGAATTTATACTCTCAGTCTTTAATATTTCCTCTGTTATCTGATGATTAATTTTTCATCATCGTCAAATGATGCAAATCCTTACATATTGCACTGGGTCTGAAATGGTGGCCTGAACTAATAGAAGAAATACTTTGGAAAATCCCAGAAAAGTATACAATTGTCAGAATTAATCATTGTTCTTATTTGAAGTATTACAAAGCATTTGGAAAAATATATTCCAAATTTTTACAAAGTTATATATTATTATTTTATTACCATGTAACAAATTCAGTTTTAGAGAATCACTTTCTACACTTTCATCGCACTGGACTGGTAACATGACATTGTTCTTATCCATTATTTAATTTGATCCAGTTGACATGTAGAAGGCTTAATGATCTGAACAGAATGGTAGGAGCACATCTCTCCTAGTAATTCCCTTAGGGATGGGCAGGGTCCACTCAGCACAAAGGACAAGACATGGAAACTAAGTCATCTGCCATTCTGTGTTGAGCAGAACACCAGGCACCAGTTCCCAATGCCAGAGGAGAATTCCCACCACATGGAGGATAGCTAAGATCCTCACAGTGGCAGCCATTAGGAATTTAAGTCCACATTTCTTCCTCCTGCGTCTTTGTATTGGAAGTGACCAAGGAAAACAAAATGCAGTCACACACTGAGTGGAACGAGCTTTACCCACATGGGAAAGAGCCAGAGCCAGAGCCAGATCAATTTTGGTCATGGGGGTTGGTCCCTCATGGTCAGCAGGTCCCCCCAGGAAGGCAATACATGGCAACTGGCTTGCATATATCCCTCTCACAATACAATGGAAGGAGCTCTTTGCTTACCCTGTAAAGTATGGACTACTGGAAGCTGGGGGGTGGTCAGGGCCATTGATGGGCATGTTTAACCAGAACAAAAGAACACTCCTTGAGCCTGCAACAAGGAAAGATAGTCCCAGGCAAGGTGATAAGCCTGGCACAGACAGTGTGGGTTCTTTATCTCTTGGTAAGGAAGTGTTCCAGACCCAAGGCCCATTCTTCTGTGTCTGAGTGAAGGACAAAAGACTGTGTATGAGACTGTCTTTTCTAACACTCGGATAATGCAGACTGCACTGCACACCCCTATCTGCCTTAGCATGTGGGTGTGAGGAATGGAGGAGGAGAGATTATAGGTCTGCAAGTCAATCTTGGATTGAGCCTTTGTCTCCCTTGCAGTGTCTGGAGAACAAATATGCTTGCCCATGCCTGGGTCTTAACCACTCCCTCTCACTTCTTTTTTAAAGGGCTGACCTTAAAGTTTAGGGGTGATAATATTATAGCAGTGGGGTATACTCGAGCAAGTCATAACTACATTGCTCTTAAACTTTGACAAGAAAACACTGAGGGGGTTACTGCCTCTTAGCCCAGTAGGGCATAGTAACACTAGGAGTTAATAACACACCTGAAAAGTGCAGCTTAACAAAGTAAAGAGATACTAATAAAAGTTACTTAAAAGGGCTGTCTAAATGGGGTGTCTGGGTGGTACAATCAGCAGAGCCTCCGACCCTTGGTTTCTGCTCGGGTCATGATCTCGAGGTCTTGAGAGCGAGCCCCCTGTTGAGCCCGTATCCAGCTCCGTGCTCAGCAGGGAGTCTGCTAGAGGTTCTCTCTCCCTCTGCCTGCTCCCCTCGCTTATTCTCTCTCTCTCTCATATAAATAAATCTTATAAAAAAGTACTGTCTAAATAATTCCTATGTTTGAATGGACATAAGTATAGGTGCATATTAGAAACCTTGTAAAAATAGCACAAAGGGAAAGATAGAGAATGGAACCAAAGCTGTACTCATAGTGAAGTGAATAATATTGAGAATTTAATTGTTTCAAAGATCCAAATGCTATTTGTTATGCTCCACCAATAAGTGAAACCATATGATACTTGACTCTCTCTGCTTGACTTATTTCACTCAGCATAATCTCTTCCAGTCCTGTCCATGTTGCTACAAAAGTTGGGTATTCATCCTTTCTGTTGGAGGCATAATACTCCATAGTGTATATGGACCACATCTTCCTTATCCATTCATCCATTGAAGGGCATCTTGGTTCTTTCCACAGTTTGGCGACCGTGGCCATTGCTGCTATAAACATTGGGGTACAGATGGCCCTTCTTTTCACTACATCTCTATCTTTAAGGTAAATACCCAGTAGTGCAATTGCAGGGTCATAGGGAAGCTCTATTTTTAATTTCTTGAGGAATCTCCACACTGTTCTCCAAAGTGGCTGCACCAAATAATATGGAGGACAAGGGTAGATGGAGAGGAGAAGGGAGTTGAGGGACATTGGAAGGGGAGGTGAACCATGAGAGACTATGGACTCTGAAAAACAACCTGAGGGTTTTGAAGGGGTGGGGGGTGGGATGTTGGGGGAACCAGGTGGTGGGTATTAGGAATGGCACGGATTGCATGGAGCACTGGGTGTGGTGAAAAAATGAATACTGTTAGGCTGAAAAGAAATAAAAAATTAAAAAGAAGTTAGTTTGCAATACTTTTTAACATGGCAGTATTTTTCCCATTATTATATAAGGTCATTGATGATGAGATGTCAAAAGTAGTCATCATTCTATGTCCCAAAAATAAACTAAAAAAAAAAAATCCAAATGCTTTAGTAGAGCATGAAATTTGGGGAATTTTAGTAAGTACAGGAACAGTAACGTTGAAGAAACCATAGGGGAGAAAAGGCAATGATAAGGAGAAAGGAATTAATTTAGAAGATGAAAGGTAAAATTGGTAAATTCAAAACACAATTTTAAAAATTTAGACTAAGAGTAAATCATAGAAAGCTCTATGCTAACATGTTTGATTATCTCATTTTAAAACAAGCTAATTTTCTGTGAAAATGTGAATAACTAAAAGTGATTCCAGAAGAGTGAAAAACCTGAATAAACCATGGAATTGAAAAAAAAAATTAGAAAATTCATGCCTCTAAATGATGCCAGGCTTGGACAGTTTTACATATTTTATGTTTTCATGGAATAATTCATATGCTATTAAAATTATTCCAAAGCAAAGGAAAGACAGAAATAGTTACAAATTTATTTCACTAAAACCTGACAATGATTGCACAGAAAAGGGAGCCAGGATCTCCCCTGCAATTTTGAAAATAGATGAGGGGGCGGGGGGGGGGGGAAACAAACCTTTGTAAAATGTCCAGAAACTGAAATCTAGAATTGTATTTACTGATTAGTATAGTGTGACTGCATAAGTTTTATTCTTGAGACAAAAAATTATATAAAATGAGTTGTATTGTTTTAATACATCTTATTGATGTATTAGAGAAGGAACATTTTTAATCATCTGTAAAAGTGCGGCGAAGTCATTTAATGAAATGTATCACCCACCCATTCCAGATTAATGAGAAAAAGAAGTAAACATACAACAATTTGTAGCGAAGTGGGATTATAAAGACACTTCCTAAATGTTACAGAGAATATCAAAATCAAGAATTAATGGAATACTAATGTTGAATCATTTCAGGTATTTCTATTAAATTTAGGAGCAAGTCAAAACTTTTTTTTAAAGGCCATTATTGTACCTTTTTAAAAAGCTTTAAGCAGTTCAATAATATATGCAACAGACATAAGAAAAGAGAAGTAAAATGATCCTTGGTAGAAGATATATGATTGCTCATATAGTAAACAAAAAAATTAATTATCTAGGTTATCCAGGAGAATTAACAACCTGTTTAAATGAATGCAAGTTTAGTAATGTGACTGGGTTTTAAAAATACAAAGATGAATTGCTTAAAGATAAGATATGAGATAGGACTACATAGAAATTACTAGGGAGAAAAATAAGATTACAATAGAAAAAATATTGTTGACCCTTTAACATACCCCAGGAATAATAAGAAATATGGAAGGCCAAATGAAGAAACCAAAAATATTGTCATGAAGGAGACATGAATAATGGAAAGCCATTTTATGTCCTTGGTTGGAAGGAACAAAATAATTAATTATAGGTTTAATAATATCCTAAGTTTTAAAAGTCAGTGGATTATATTTAAAATTAAGAGTGATTCTAATCTAGAAGAATAGGCACATGGAAAAGGAAGTTTTGAGGTTGGAGGATATCTTGACTATTTTTCCTACCAGATGTTAAAACATGTTTGAAAATGACAATGATTAAAACAGTGTGCTATGACTGACTCCTTCAAAGGGATGCCACACACAAACTGGCTAATTTGAGGAGAGTTAAATAAAGGGACTGTTTATAAAAGGGTGGGCAGATTTTAGAGAAAGCAGAAAGGGATTATGCAGTACTCCAGGCCAGCAAGGGTGGAGAGTCCTCAGGCCTGAAGGGGAGGGGGTGAAGGAGCAGTTACAAAACCAAAGCAGTGGCCAGGAGGGACATGTGACGGGAGCTGAGTCCTTCAGCAGAGGGGCAGACTAACTCTGGTCACATGACCAGGAGGAAGACATGGCAACCCATACTCCAGCCGGACTCCTCCTTCCTCCATCTCCCCAGATATCTCTCCCAACCAGGGGCCAGGGAGCAAAGGAGCATGTTGATGCGATCCACAGAGGTCAGCAGATAGGGAACAGATCAAAGTGGACATAGTGGGATCGAGAGAGGACATCTTGAATGGCAAGTGAAGATACCACACTAAATGCCAAAATTTGCAATGAGCCAAAGTACATAGTCTTGAAATAAGACTAAAATAATCATTTAATCAGTCAGCCAACAAAAATTCATGAGTGCCCACTCACTGCACATGGCCATTAGTATAAGTCAATAAGAAAAGCAAGATTATTCAATGGATGGCCTGGAAAATTGAGTAGCCCTTTTAAAAAATTAGATCAGTGTCTGTGTACCACTGGGCAAATAGACTCATTTACCACTCACTTCCACTTCTTTCTAGCTTGGCTTCTTGTGCCTTAGAGACTGAGAAGCCCGGACCCACAGGCTGTATAACACAGCAGTTAAGGGCACGGATTCTGGAGCCTTGTCAGCCTGGGTACAAATTCTAGCTCTGCCATCCATTAGCTGTTTGGCACTGGATGATTATTTTCTGTGTCTCTGTTTTCTCACATGCAAAATGGGGATTCAATCATTCCTGCCTCGTAGGATATTGTAAAAATTAGGAAATACCGGTAAAAGCACACAGAGCAATGTCTGGCATGCAGTAAGCTTTGCATCATGTTAACTACCACTATTCACATTCTCATACTCCCTTACAGCTAGCATGTCACCCAGGAGACATAACTATGTGTTGTTTGGAACACAGAAACGGGCATCATGAAGTGGCAGCCTTGCTAAGAAGCTGGGTCTCATGGCAGAGAGGCTTGATAGTTCTGGGTTCCCTGTGGGGGCCAGGGGTAGTTCTGCTCTGTAGTCCCCAGCACTCAACAATAGTGGATTTCCCCTCTATGCTCCCATGATCTGTGATGCAACTGGGAATTTTTTTGTCTATCTGTGTTGCTGTCAACTGTTGGCACCCTAGCCCTCCCGATAATTCAGTGAATTAGCTTGAGCTTCTTAGTAAATCCCTCTCTGCTTTAAGTTGCTCGGCTGGATCTGTTGTCTGCCCAGTACACATCATTGCCTCTTGTCAAAATAAAACTCAGATAATTGAGTATTTGATTATAAAATGTAAACCCATTTAAAAAACAACCAGACAATGAATGTCGGCTCTTAAGTGACCTCATCTTGGGGAGGGGGGAACTGTAAATATAAAATTATACACTGGAAGAAAATCTGAAGAGAGAAATTTGACAATAGTTTATATGTTAGAGGTCATAACTAGAATTAAAATACATATTGAAGATCAAGAAGAAGATTTCAATAAGTACAACAGTGTATACAATAAATATAACAACTTTTAACACATTAGAGTTTATGTAAAATATAAGGAACAGATTAAAGCAGTAATAAACATGAATCTAAAAGACATGCTCATGGATTAGAAGAACAAATATTGTTAAAATGTCTATGCTCCCTAGAGCAATCTATATATTCGATGGAATTCCTATCAAAATACCATCAACTTTTTCACAGAGCTGGAATAGGTAATCCTAAAATTTGTATGGAACCAGAAAGACCCCCAAATAGCCAAAGGAGTGTTGAAAAAGAAAACCGAAGCTGGTGACATCAGAACCCCAGACTTCAAGCTGTATTACAAGGCTGTAATCAACAAGACAGTATGGAACTTGCACAAAAGCAGACACAGAGATCAATGAAACAGAATAGAGAGCCCAGAAATAGACCCTCAACTCTATGGTCAACTAATCTTCAAAAAAGCAGGAAAGAATATGCAATGGAAAAGATAGTTTCTTCAGCAAATGGTGTTGGGAAATTGGATAGCCACACACAGAAGAATGAAACTGGACCATTTCCTTATACCTTACACAAAAACAGACTCAAAATAGAAGAAAGATCTAAATGTGATACAGGAATCCATCAAAATGCTAGAGGAGAACACAGGCAGCAACCTCACTGACCTTGGCCACAGCAACTTCTTGCTAGACACGTCTCCAAAGGCAAAGGGTAACAAAGGCAAAGATGAACCTTTGCGACTTCATCAAGATAAAAAGCTTTTGCACAGCAAAGGAGACAGTTGACAAAACCAAAAGCCAACCAACAAAAAGGGAGGAAATATTTGCAAATGTTTTATCAGACAAAGGGCCAGTAACCACGATCTATAAAGAACTTATCAAACTCACCACCCAAAGAACAAATACTCCAATCAAGAAATGGGCAAGGGGCACCTGGGTGGCTCAGTGGGTTAAGCCGCTGCCTTCGGCTCAGGTCATGATCTCAGGGTCCTGGGATCGAGTCCCGCATCGGGCTCTCTGCTCAGCAGGGAGCCTGCTTCCCTCTCTCCCTCTCTCTCTGCCTGCCTCTCTATCTACTGTGATCTCTCTCTGTCAAATAAATAAATAAAATCTTTAAAAAAAAAAAAAAGAAATGGGCAAAATATATGAACAGACATTTTTCCAAAGAAGACATCCAAATGGCCAACAGACACATGAAAAAATGCTCAGCACTACTTGTCATCAGGGAAATACAAATCAAAACCATGATGAGATACCACCTCACACCGGTCAGGATGGCTAAAATTAGCAAGTCAGGAAATTACAGATGTTGGTGAGGATGTGGAGAAAAAGGAACCCTCTTACACTGCTGGTGGGAATGTAAGCTGGTGCAGCCATTCTGGAAAATACTATGAAGGTTCCTCAAAATGTTGAAAATAGGTGCCTGTGTGGCTCAGTGGGTTAAAGCCTCTGCCTTCAGCTCAGGTCATGATCCCAGGGTCCTGGGATCGAGCCCCACATCGGGTTCTCTGCTCAGCAGGGAGCCTTCTTCCCCCACCCGCCTCTGCCTACCTCTCTGCCTTCTTGTGATCTCTGTCAAATAATTAAATAAAATCTTTAAAAAAATGTTGAAAATAGAGTACCCTATGACCCAGCAATTGCACTACTAAGTATTAACCCTTAAGATACAAATGTAGTCATCTGAAGGGGCAACTGCATTCCAATGTTTATAGCAGAAATGTCCATAATAGCTAACCTATGGAAAGAGCCCAATGTCCATCAACAGATGAATGGATAAACAAGATATGGTATATATATATATATATATGCAATGGAATACTACTCAGCCATCAAAAATGAAATCTTGTCATTTGCAAAAATGTGGATGGAACTAGAGGGTATTATGCTAAACAAAATAAGTCAGAGAAAGACAATATGATTTCACTCATATATGAAATTCAAGAAACAAAACAGAGGGGGCGCCTGGGTGGCTCAGTGGGTTAAAGCCTCTGCCTTCGGCTCAGGTCATGATCTCAGGGTTCTGGGATTGAGCCCTGAATTGGGCTGTCTGCTCAGTGGAGAGCCTGCTTCCTCCTCTCTCTCTGCCTGCCTCTCTGCCTACTTGTGCTCTCTGTCTGTCAAATAGATAAATAAAATCTTAAAAAAAAAAAAAAAAGAAAAAAAAAACAGGAGCATGGGGAAAAGAGGAAAAAATAAGACGAAATCAGAGAGGGAGACAAAGCATAAGAGACTCTTAATTATGAGAAACAAACTGAGGATTGCTGGAGGGGTGGGGGTGATGGACGTTAAGGAGGGCGCTTGATGTAATGAGCACTGGGTATTATATAAGACTGATAAATTACTGACCTCCACCTCTGAAACCAGTAATACATTATATGTTAACTAATTGAATTTAAATAAAAATTAAAAAATAAAAGACATTATCAAATAATTTCTATCAAGATAAATACAACATATAAAACGTATTTATTGGTACCTTATAGGTGCAAATTAAAGCAACATGTCCTTTTTCTTCTTTGCCAAATTGGCAAAGAAGGGGAAAAAAAAAAGATTTATCCTTATCCTGGCAAGGACATAGTCACTCATTCTCTGTTGGTGGGAATATAAATTGATAAAATTATTCTGGAGACAATTTTGGTAATATTTACCAAGGCTTTATGCATCGTACTCCTGGCTTTAAAAGTGGGCCATTCAACCATTCTTCAGGCTCTGGCTGGTACATACAAAACAGCTAAAAATCAAAGTGTATTTCAGGCAGTCACCCACGGCCCCTCCTAGACTGTTCTAACTGTGGCTCTCTGCAGCTATCACAGCTTTCAGCACCAACAGTGGATCTGGGAGTTTTGGACCCTCAGATGTGCCAAACTGTTCAGATCTGTCCAGTTTTCAGATTAGATTTGACATCTCATCCAATCCTAAGTGCCAAATGCTGCAGTCTCCCCCATTGTCTCCCTCAGTCACAGGATGTCCCCTCCATTTCCGGCAGCCACAGACACAACCTCATCTTCCATGGCGAGCTGGCCACCCAGTGGGCTGACGTTCTCTCCATCCCTCTTTATCCTCCTCCTGCTAGGCAAGGAATATATGAACAGCTCTCCGTCTTGACCCAAAGTTGAGTGATTTTTGCATGGAGCACTGGGTGTGGTGCATAAACAATGAATGCTGGAACACTGAAAAGAAATAAAATGGAAAAAAAAAGTTGATATATAACTTTCCAAATAAGCCTAATCAAAGAAGACTCTTACATGCTAAGTGGTGTTTTTTCCTTACTTAATATTATTGTGTGACTGAATCACTTATGAGCTATCTCTTGTTGGCCACTTTCAAAAGGTAATTTCTTTAACTATATTTTCCATACCTTCTTCCTAAGCTTTTTAGGTGATTACCATTCCCTTCAAATATTTTTTTGATTCCCTCCTGCTCTGGAGGAGGAAAATTTTTTTTCCCTTCTCATAAATGAATCCACGGATTTTGTAAGTCATTGCTGTAGCAATTTTGAAACTTCCTATCTTCATTTTCTCCAAATTTTGATCAAAATAAGAGTTGTTCTTAAATGGAGAAAAAAATGGAACAGGCACTTTTGTAACTTCCCTGTTCCTCATTGTTGCTCCACTTAATACAGGCATTTTGTAATGGTTAATTCTCTGTAGAAATCAATATGAATTTTGAAGAGATGGTGAATGGGTTAGATTAAATGGTGAGTGCAGGCAGCAGCCAGGGAGCTTCAAGTTCTCATTTTAGCACCTTTAATAGCCTTTCTGAAGGACTATATTGGCTGTCCTAGGGGAGAGGCAGCAGCTGGACATTTATCTGGAGACTATCCAGTGTAGAGGTTCAAATAGGAGAAAAATCCCTTACAGGTGACTTGACCTTATTTTCCTAATTGCCTAAATAAATGAGTAAATAACCCAGGGGAAAAATGTATATCTGGATAAAATCAGCTTCTTTGAACTATAGTAAAATTCTTATATGTTACAAATCACAATAGCTAGCCCAGATTGGTTTTTATCTAGGTTTTTACTGAGTAGACATAAATATAAGCCATTAAACAATAAAGAGGCAAATAAAGTGATAAAACTAACTTACAGTCAGCCAGACTGTGCCAAACAGGGGTCTGTTCATTATTGCTAGAGAAATGTTAAGTTCAGTCAACAAAAGTTTGCAAATTTGTGTGTCACTCACTGTGGGCTTTAAGGGTTTTCATAAGATGATTGACAACATATGAGGAAGGAGAGAACAGGGAGAACTATATTGCACTTTTTGTTACAGTTGAGATGGGCATAGAGTGTTATCAGAATGGAGGAGGGTGGTGACCAAGCCTCCGGGGAATTCTGCAGCATATTATAGATGACATTTGAGTTTGGAGGTAGAGCAGGAGGAGTCCATCCAGAGTATAAAAAAAGAAGTTCACTAAGAGGACAGGAATCCTGGAGAGGAGAAATGTCAAGAGCAACGGTAGAAAGGCAAGAAAGGCGTCTTACTGTAGTAAATTGATTGTAGTGGTCCAGCCTCTTAAAGGGCTACTGAGCCAAATAGACACATACAAAATGGACCCAAACACTTTATCCAATAGTATCATCCTTAGAAGAGTATTTCAAGGAAATATTGCAAAAGAAGAAGAAAAAAACCCAAGATGTGCAAAGCTATTGATAGAAGGTATTTACAATAATAATAATTAGTTATTATAATTATATTATTATATAATGTATTATATAATAATAATTATATTATTAAAATATGAGAAAGATCTCAAAATACTATTCAGAAAACTTTTATACAAACAAGTATTGTAAAATAAAGAGTTTGCAGTTTCATTAGAAATTAAAAAAAAATGTCTTATGTGAGTCAAAGATGGTATACCTGTTATGAGTATAATTGTGTAAAACCTAAAACAGAAGGATTAAAGACAGGAAAGAATGAAAGACATTGCCAAAGTAGGGAGTGAAAATAAATTCCTTTGTTTTTATGTACAAGGTTTTAGAATGGTTTAATAGTAAATATTTTAAATAGTTGTTACAGTCCACAAAAAAAGAAACCAATATGAAATTCTAAACTTCTGGACTTGGACTTGTACATTGAGTCTAAATTTCCCAGTTATGGTAACAGTCAACTATTAGTTGACTATAAACATGATGTGCATATGACGTATTCCCTAAAGTACACTCTGTTGCTTATAAATTGTTTCAGTAGATTTCATAGGATTCAGATCACACAGAATAAATTGTCTTTCCACGCTGGAATTAAGCTAGAAATCAGAAACAATAAGGTATCTTGAGAATACTTGAAAACTAAGGAACATCCTTCTAAATAACCCTTGAGCCAATGAAAAAGAATAATAATCCCTATAAATTTCTTACTAGATTCATCAAAGCAAAAAAAGGACAGAAAACACAAATTATCAGGAGGGAGTGAAAGGGGTGATACCACTACAGAGTCTATAGACACTCACAGACAATAGATATACATTATAAAAACTTAATGCCAATGAAGAAACAGCTTATCAAAATGGACATATTCCTTGAAAATCTTCAAAGGCTATTGTAATGCACAGTCAATGTGCTAATTTCTAATCAAAAGGATGCCACATATTCATAACTGACTGGTGTCAGACCATTTTTCCAGGCCTTCCCACAACACATCCAAACTTCTCCTATGTCCTCTTGACCTAAAATCTTTAAAGGCTCTAGTTTGGCCACAGGATAATGTCCTATTTTTTTAATTTGAAACACACACACACACAGGCCCGCCCACCCCCACACACACATGCACGCATGAGCATGTGCTTTAAGGACCCATCCTTGCTGGCTTTTCCAGCCTCCTTTGTTTTCATTCTCTTCTGTATCCTATGTTCATTTAAGTACCAATTTTATTTTATTTTTTTTAAAGATTTTATTTATTTATTTGACAGAGATCACAAGTAGGCAGAGAGGCAGACAGAGAGAGAGTGAGAGGAAGGGAAGCAGGCTCCCTACTGAGCAGAGAGCCCGATGCGGGGCTCAATCCCAGGACCCTGGGATCATGACCTGAGCCGAAGGCAGAGGCTTTAACCCACTGAGCCACCCAGGAGCCCCTAAGTACCAATTTTATTGATTCTAAAGTGTATGTTTTTCATATTTCAACATCTCTGATATTGGGGTGTGTTTTTTGATCAATGGAATTGTGCAACTAATCTGCACATTGTTTTTGTCCTAGTGGTACCTACACTAATAATGTAATCCCCATAGATATTACGATTCTTTCATGACTCTTTGATTAAACACATAGAATTTTGTGTTGCTTTTTTTTTCTATTTTATATAACTGATGATCTGAACTTCCAGCAGTTATCACAAATATAATTTTCTGTTTCAAATTCTCCTTAACCAAAAATTACTATTTATTGAGTGTCAACTATGTGATAAGCTCTATGCCATGTGCTTTGCTTGGTGTCTTTTATATTTTATGACCACTTGGTAAATTGGGTTTTATCAAGGCTCATAGAGGTTAACTGAATTCCACAAAGGTCACACGAGTGGGCTAAAACATGGCAAAGGAGAAAAGAGCACAAGTCCATTTGCTCCTAAACCCTTTGCCTTTACTAGGTCACCATCATTCTGTTCCCAACAGTGTCCCATTACTGGTCACATTAGGCATACTGTTCTCAGAGTTCTTACTGTAACTATTTTGGCACATTGTAATGACTTTGCTTTCATGCCTTTCTGATTTATGAGGTCATGAAATATTTTATTCCTAGTTCCCGAAGACTTAGCAGAGTGCCCATAGCAATACCAAATAGTAAATATTTTGACAAATACTTTAATAAATACTTAATAAAGAGTAAATATTTTAATTTTAATCAATAATGAGTAAATATTTTAATAGTAGATACTTTAATACATTTACTAGTAAATATCTTCACTTTAATAGTAAATATTTAGTAAAGGTATCCTTAGCAATGGGATTTTCCTGGCCATGATGCTTCTTCCAACCCCACACAGCAGGAGGTGGTATCCGGGACACTAGAAAATCACATGAGCTGAAGACAGGATTATGGGCTAGAATTTAGAAGCCTAAACTCTAAGACGGCGATAACAAATGGCTTTGATCCCTGCACTTACTCTTTCCTATCACTAGTCTGTCAGCGTATTGGGTTCAGAAGGATTCTGAGGCTGTGCTAGTCTGGGGAGCCGTGCAGGGTGCATACCTGTGTTGTCTGTCTTTCCTGGGCGGAAGCGCGGAGAGCGGCAGCCTTCCCGTGACTGAACAAATCTAGTTCTACCCGTCCTCAAAGCCTCTGCAGTTGCTGTTCTCTCAGTTTGGAGGGGTCTTCCTCTGGGTAGCCTCTCTGTCACTTTATTCAGGAGTCTGTTTAAATATCAATTCGTCAGAGAGCCAAGCCCCTTCATTCAAAAATAGCACATTTCCCACTCACAGTACTTTTTCATGCTTTATTATTGTTTCTTGCACTTTTGGGCATTTGGCATCATAGTGTATGTGTTTGTTTATTCACTTACTGTTTGTCTTCCCCGTGTGCGCTCATGTGGCAAAGGGCAGAGACTTTGTTCTACTCACCAGGCAGCCAAAGACTACCCACCACATACTTCATGTTGAGTCGGTAACCAATTCTGAGTGGAGGAGCTTCTCTGTCCTTTCCTCCCATGGCAGTAACAGCAGACAGGAAGTATGAGAAAAGATGCCCATGTCCTTAAAGAATTTACTATGTTTAAGGTTGATCAATTCTGTAAATACCAGAGTGTTGGTTTATACCGCATCGCTAATCCTTTATAATTATTTGTATCCTTTCTGACCCTCACACCTCTAGTCCATGTCTCTCTTTCCTGGACTTTACCATTAGAGAGATTTTCTGTTGGTCCAACAAGAGAGATTTTCAAAACACATTAAACTATCCACTGTAAAGAACCACCTTCTTTATTTCCTTAATGGATGATTTTAATGATTTCAGATGATTAACCCCTACATTTTAAATTACTCTTTTCCTCAACCATTCCCTCCAGCTTCTCTGAAAACAGATCACCAAGCAGCCCAGCCTGTGGTAACTTGACTGATTTGCCCATATCTCAAGGTGAGTGGGAGGAGTGGCCCTGATGTTGGATTTTCTTTCCTTCATTGTTGGGCCTCCTGAAAGATGCGGAGCCACGTTAAAAAGAGAAAAAAAGCAGTCCTGTCGTTAACATCAAATTTAAAAACTGTAGGAAAAACAATAGTCCAGTTATCCTGTTTACTCTCCCTATCATAGACTCGCTCCAGTCATGGTGAGCGGTTCCAGTAACACATTTAAGGAGTATATTAGTTAGAATATAGTTTCTGTACCTTGGGACCAAAAAATCCAAAGTAACAGGGGTTTACACAAGAGAAAATTAGTTTGCTTTTTCCTCAAGGTGGAAGCTTCTGTGGCAGCTGGAAGCCATAAATCTCTCAGGAACCAGGGCCCCTGTTATCTGACCTTCTGGAATGCCTCTTCAACATTTCCAGGGAGTTGTCTCTATCTACAAAGCAGGGCTGCTTTCTGCTTCATCTACGTTCCAGCCAGCAGGCAGGAGAAAACAGAGACGGAAGGATGTGCTGATGTCCTTTAATAGCACAGAGAGGATGGTGGGCATGTCGTTTCTGCTCCCACCGCATTTGACAGAACTCAGTCACTTGAACACATGTAGGCCCAAGGAAGGCTTTGGCACGTAGTGTTTCTTCTTGGAAGCCATGTAAACATCTAAGTGTGAGAGCTGCTCTTGCTCTGGAAATTGGGAATTGTGAATGGGCATTCAGTGAACAGGATCTGTCACAGGAAGAGAGGGTGGGCTTTTTCCAGAGTCTGCAGTGCCATCCCTAAATAAGGAGCCATCAGTGGATTATTTGAAATTCTTCTCATTGATTTCCCTATGGTCTGGTCAGTGTGATGTAGCTGTGATTTCTAAGACAACCAGCTGGTCATTTAAGAGGAATCACTAGAAACTGTTACTCTGGTTTGTAGTTCCAGAAATATATGCGCATAGATTTATGCCAAACAGACTCTCAAAAGTTTGATACACAAATCAGATAAAGAATGTAATTTACAATGAGAAAAATAATGATTGATCGGCACAAGCAGTTTGTGTTATGATCATCTGGGAAGCTCGTAGAAAAGCCAAAGGATAATTGGAACAATGCTGGTTGAGTATAAAGAAAAACATGGGCCAGCTAATCCTCACATTCAGTAGGAGTTCATCAGAAAGAAGAAATTCAGGTGACTTCCTGGAAGCTCTTACAGTACATCACCAGAACTGGGAGAGTGTGTAAAGATCACTTAATTCAGTCTGCCATTTTTAGAAATTAGGAACAGAACTTCAAAGTGGGGAAACGCCTTGCTGAAAAAAATCTCATAGCTCATTAGAGGCAGAACCAGAGCAAAATCCAAACAAGCCAAAATAAAACAAATCTCATTTCCAATACAAGCAAGTGTCTTTTCCAGTTTAATTTACACTACATTTAATTCATTGTTTCATTTATTTAGCTATTCATTAAGCAAGCTTAAACACTAAAAAAAAACAAAAAACAAAAAAAAAACTTAAGAGGAGAAAAACACCACCCTACAATTATCACAGTTACCACTGGGATTAAGAAGTAGTAGACCACCAGCCCCTCAGAGTTCTTCCTAATGCTCCTGCCATTCTCTGCTCCTCACCCAAAAGTAGCCACTGTCCTTATAGATAACACCATAGATTAGTTTGCCTGTTTTTATTTGTTTTTATTTTTTCAAAGACTTTATTTATTAGAGAGAGAGAGAGCATGAGCCGAGGAGAGGGGCAGAGGGAGAGGGAAAAGCAGACTCCCCGCTGAGCAGAGAGCCCGATGTGGGAGCATGACCTGAGCCGAAGGCAGATGCTTAACTGACTGCCCCTGGTTCACCTGCTTTTAAATGGAGTAATATATACTCTTCTGTTCTACATCATGTTAGTGAGATTTATCTGTATTACTATTGCATGTAAGCATAATTCATGGACTTTTATTGCTGTAAAGGATGCCACTATATGAACAGCACAATTTATTTATCCACTCTTCTGCTGATGGTGATTTGAGTTCTAGCTACTATCAGTATTCTTGCACACACCTTTTCTTACACCTCTTTTTGCATTTCTAGAGCCTTATCCCTGTGTGGAATTGCTGGGTCACAGTGTATATTTCCAAACTTAGTAGGAACTAAAATTGTCCAAAGGGCTTGTATCAATTTAAATGCCCTCCAGTAGAGGGTGTGAGTTCCTGGAGCTTGACAGACTCACCAGCACTTGGTGTAGTCAGTCTTTCTCATTTTATCTTGGGGTTGGTGGATAGCATAAAATAGAAATGAAGAGAACTTCCTTGACTTCGAAGAGTTTCTACTAAAAGTCTACAGCAAACATTATACTTAAGGTTGAAATTTTAGAAGCTCTTCTGTTCAAGTACTTGTTAATATTGTTTCTATTTAATCTTAATACTGGATGTTCTAGTCAGTGCTGTAAAACAAACGAAATGAAATGAAATGAATAAGAGTATTTAAGAAAGTTAGGAAAATAGTGAAAGAGGATCAATGCTACTGGCTATTAACATCACAATATATGGCCCTAACAATGTATATAGCATAGACCTGAAGCATTAAAAGGCACAGACCAATGAAAAATAATATAAAATTAAGAAATAAGGGCGCCTGGGTGGCTCAGTCAGTGAAGCAGCCCACTCTTGATTACAGCTCAGGTCATGATCTCAGGGTCATGAGATTGAGACCTCCTGTAGGGTCTGTGCTCAGCATTGGAGTCTGCTTGAGATTTTCTCTCCCTCTGCCCTCCCCCACTTATGTGTGTGCATGTGCACATGTGTGCTCTCTCTCAAATAAAATATTTTTTGTTAAATAAAAAGAGGGGCTCAAATTCATCCATGTTTAAGGAAATGCAAAAGGAAACAACCATAACATATCACTGCCGCTATCATAGTTGGAAAAGTAGCAAGTTGGATCATGCCCAGTGTTGGTGGAAAGTGTGGATATGGGAACTTGTGTGCTCTGCTGTAGAGAGTACAAACCAGAGAAATCACTCAGGGAAACAACCAGAGAGTGCTTGATTTAGTCCAGTGAGACAGATGTCTGCCCTGAGACCCAGCAGTCTCTCTCTGAATGTGTATCCCCACAGATCCATAAGGGGCAGGAACAGGGAAGTTCCTCCCCGAAATGTTGTGGTATAGAACTAAAGGCAACCTAGGGGTGTCTACTAGTTAGTAAAGAGAGAAGCACAACAGAATGATGCACAGAACAGAATGTCACGCAGCACTCAGGAGTCACGGACTAGATCTACACAGAGCAATATGGAGAGATCTTAAAAACAGCGTTGACTGAACAAAGTAAGAAACCATATGAGGTGCATTGCACAGGGTCGTCTGTGTGCACTTAAGATATGTGCACACAACATAAAAATGCATGCTTATATGACCACATGCAAAGAAAGGACTATATAGCAAGCATCTATCAGTCTCCTGTGGTGAGAGAAGGGGTAAAAAGAATGAAGATGGAAATAAAAGAAAATCAATCAGTAAAGAATGGGAAGTTCCATGGATCCGTGGTGATGATGTACAATGAACATAGGCGTAGGATACATTCATCCTCCACAGCTGAGCACTCTTAATGTCCTTGAGTGAAATTGTGTATCTGTGTGTGTGTGTGTGTGTGTGTGTTCTGAAATTGTTCATATCCATTTACCTAATAAGTCCATCTCCAGAAATATATTTTAAGAAGTAACTAAAAATATAGAAAACGTGTCTACCCAAAGATATTCATTGCAGCACGATTTTCAGTACTAAACAGTATAAACAATGTAAATATTAACAATAAAGATAATGATTACATAAACCATGGCATATGCATTTAATATAATACTTTGCAAGCATTAAACTGATGTTTACATGGAGTTCGTATTGGCATTGCTGATGCTTATAGCGTACCAAGAAGTAAAATATGCGATATAAAATTTGATTGATATAAATACAGCTAAAATAGAGACATGCATTGAAATATTATCAGAAGAAAATCCATATAAGTGAATAGTGGCTTTATATGAGTGGTAGGACTCTAGACAATGTTTTTCTTTTTTTCCTGCATTTTTCAAATGTAATTTAATGAATAGTTATTACTTCCAAAATGTAAGACAAATTATACAAAAAAAAGAGCAAGCATTGTTCCCAGTTTGAATGCAAATTTCCTAAGAAATATGACCAATTATGAGCTGTCAGTACTTTTCCTGAGCACAGGAAAACAACAAATTATGAGGCCTCCCGAGCTCCTGGAGCTAGGAAACAGCTCCGGTTTCTTTGGGGTGAATAACAAGATGTCAAACTGGATTCTTTGACTAAGTCATAACTAGAGAAGAGGTTGGTGAGAACTAGAAAAAATCCACTACAGAGGGTGAAGAGCTCGTTTAGATAACTCTGAAGCACACAGTGAGGAAGCACAAAAAGATAAGGATCTTTGAGAGGACGGTGGTGGACTCTGGGTGCTCCCCACCACCACCACCAAGAGGTAGGGCAGAGCCATCCTGCCTTCCCTCATGACTGGCAAGAAGGGCTTCAGGAAACCCTTGCAGAGCTCCACGGATGGGGCCATTAGGATTCTTCCCATGACTGGCCCACTTACAGGCTTCATCTACAATAAGGACACCTGATGTCTTTCTTGCACCAGATCTCATACATTTCCTGATCTCTTTACCAGCCTTTCTCCACCTTCCTCTCCGCATATGCCATCCTGTCCATGTGTACCTGTGCTCCCTACACACACACACACACACACACACACGCACCAACCACACAAATGCTCTAGAGGAATTGGGATCTGTAATTAGGAAGAAAAGAAGAGGAGACAGGGCAGGCTGTCTACAGCTGTTCCCATTTGGAAGAGGCAAGGACTGTCACCTGTAATAGAGTTGGATATTGGCTCTTTCAAGGATCTGGGTTTTCCAGCTACCAACTGAGACTTTGTTTTGAGCTTAGCATGACAGTGGGAGTTTCTGTTATCGAAGAGAGAAGAGAAAAGTTCAGGGACTTGCCTCACTTTATCCAGTGACAGGGGAGAAACTACCCTTCATGAGTGCACGTAGGAATAAAAAAAGATGCTTTTGATTTTATGATTTGATGCCAATTACGTGTGTACTTCCCTGATAGTATGGCAGTTTGGCAGATGGCTTTCTTGAGTGTGAATACTGGAGGCATCTGGGTGGAGACCACTTGGAATCCTGGGGCAAGATCCAATTGCAGTGGTTCTCAAAGTGGGGTGTTGGACCCTGGGGGGTCCCGAAGACCCTTGCAGTGGATGTACAGGGTCAAAACTATTTTCATAATCCCAAGATTTTGGCTTTTCTACTCTAATTATTTCATGACTGTTTGGCAGAGTTCTGCAGAGGTTACCTGATGTGTGAAGGGACAGGTTGAATCCAAAGCAGACATGAGTATCCAGTCGTCTGCTGTTTAGCCAGACATTAAAGAAATCTGCAAAAATGTAGAACAGCACTGCTCTTCTTACTTTTCTTTTTTGAAAACAGTTATTTTTCTTTATTAAAATTATTGTTGGGGCGCCTGGGTGGCACAGTGGGTTAAAGCCTCTGCCTTTGGCTCAGGTCATGATCTCGGGGTCCTGGGATCCAGCCCCACATCGGGCTCTATGCTCAGCAGGGAGCCTGCTTCCCTTCCTCTCTCTGCCTGCCTCTCTGCCTACTTGTGACTTCTCTCTCTGTCAAATAAATAAATGAAATCTTTAAAAAAATTATTGTTTATGTAACATGTAATGTGTTTGTTATTGATGTTTTAAATACATAATTTTTTTCCTAAATGTCACTGTTAATGCTATCATGGCAAATATTGATAGGCATAACTTACATCAAAAGCTCAGTAGGCTTCCCAGTAATTTATAGGAACCCAAAGACCAGGAAGGTTAAAAACTGCTGTGCTAATGAACTAGGCAGGTATTTCCAAAGGGGAGAGTCTAAGAAAGAGATACCTTTACAGATTGAGGAATACAATATGTAGAAAAGTTTCCTCTTTTAAAAATCTGAGTAAACACCCAAATGAAGACACACTTTTATAATAAAGAGTCATTCCTGTAAGATCCCCTTCAAATATGCACCAGAGGCAAACCATGTAACAGAGTTTTCAGTTCCAAGGTTAGAGAGGTGAACTCTTAAGTTTGGGGCCCATTAGAAGCAGGGAACGCAAGTAAGAGTGGAGGGTTCTCCATGAAGGCCTAGAGAACTCTCTGGCCACAGAAACACAAGCAAGGTTCATCTTTATGGGTTCCAATGCAGCTTAGATGCAATCACTGAGTAATATGGTGCGAGGGGCGGTATTTGTCCTTCCCCTAATGGAGTAATTTCCGCTTTCATTTAAAAAACAGACATTTGCCTTCCTCAGAGCACCTCTTACCTGGATGAAACTTCTTAAGCTCTTTGATTCCTATCAAAATGGTTTTAAACAAGTATTACCTACTTGAAATTATGCACAAGATCCATTCTCTCTGAAGATTTACCATCTAAGTGTAGATAAAGCAAACCTATTCAAGAATTAGGAAACCTGTAATCTTAATAGTAAAAGAAAATCCGCTTAATAACTTAGATTCATCTGTTTCAACTGACTGCCTTTTATTTACAAAGCACTGAAGGGTGGAAACTTCACTGCCATGAACAGTTTTAACTTCATCCTAACCCTGTGAGTTAGAGTTGATGATCTTTTCAAAGGCAAAGCGATGGGAGCCCAGGGCGGTGATTTGCCCAACATCACACAGCCAGAAAGTGAGGAGCCACATTTGTAGCCATGTGGTTTTCAAAATCCAGCATCCTTTCCCTTATGCCATCCCCTGCTAGATGATTTACTTACTTAATTTAATTTATTCCAGTCTATTTCAATCTCTAGTGAGTTCATGGTTCATGAGGAATAACTAATCTCATTCAGAAATGGAAATGCCATAGGTTGAGTCACAAGATACTCTTTCAGGAGACTGGCATGGGTAAACATTGATTCGCTGCAGCATCTCACGGTTCTGCTCTCCTAGATAAGTTAAACAGGCCTCTTTATATGCATAAATATGTCCTACAGCTGGGTCTGTGTAGAGCCTAACTCATGACATTGCCCTGCCATTAGAACTGGCCAGCCACGAAAACAGGCATTATTTTGTACAATTATTGCAGGCTGTTGCCAGAAAAATTTGAGATCTTGTATACCTTTTTTTAAAATTTAATTTTATTTTTTTTCAGTGTTCCAAAATTCATTGTTTATGCACCACACCCAGTGCTCCATGCAATATGTGCCCTCCTTAACACCCACACCAGGCTCACCCATCCCCCAACTCCCTCCCTTCTAAAACCATCAGTTTGTTTCTCAGAAGCCACAGTCTCTTATGGTTTGTCTCCCCCTCTGATTTCCCTCAGCTCACTTCTGCTCTCCATCTCCCAACATCCTCCGTGTTATTCCTTATGCTCCACAAGTGAGACCATATGATAATTGACTCTCTCTGCTTGACTTATTTCACTCAGCATAATCTCTTCCAGTCCCATCCATGTTGATACAAAAGTTGGGTATTCATCCTTTCTGATGGAGGCATTAATACTCCATTGTGTATACTCCATCTGTTGAAGAGCATCTTGGTTCTTTCCACATTTGGCAACTGTAGCCATTGCTGCTATGAACATTGGGGTACAGATGGCTCTTCTTTTCACTATATCTGTATCCTTGGGGTAAATACCCAGTAGTGCAATTGCAGGGTCGTAGGGAAGCTCTCTTTTTAATTTTTTGAGGAATCTCCACACTGTTTTCCAAAGTGGCTGCACCAACTTGCATTCCCAACTTGCATTCCCACCAACAGTGTAAGAGGGTTCCCCTTTCTCCACATCCTCTCCAACACTTGTTGTTTACTGTCTTGTTTACTGTTGTTGTTTACTTCTAACTGGTATATGGCGGTATCTCAATGTGGTTTTGATTTGAATCTCCCTGATGGCTAATGATGATGAACATTTTTTCATGTGTCTGCTAGCCATTTGTATGTCTTCTTTGGAGAAGTGTCTGTTCATGTCTTCTGCCCATTTTTTGATGTGATTATCTGTTTTGTGTGTGTTGGGTTTGAGGAGTTCTTTATAGATCTTAGATATCAGCCCTTTGTCTATAGTGTCATTTGTGAATATCTTCTCCCATTCCGTGGGTTGCCTCTTTGTTTTGTTGACTGCTTCCTTTGTTGTACAGAAACTTTTGATCTTGATGAAGTCCCAAAAGTTCATTTTTGCTTTTGTTTCCTTTGCCTTTGGTGACATATCTTGAAAGAAGTTGCTGTGGCCAATGTTGAAGAAGTTACTTCCTATGTTCTCCTCTAGGATTTTGATAGATTCCTACCTCACGTTGAGGTCTTTTATCCATTTTGAGCTTATCTTTGTGTATAGTGTAAGAGAATGGTCAAGTTTCATTCTTCTACACATAGCTGTCCAATTTTCCCAGCACCATTTATTGAAGAGACTGTCTTTTTTCCAATGTACATTTTTTTCCCACTTTGTCAAAGATTATTTGACCATAGAGTTGAGGGTCCATATCTGGGTTCTCTACTCTGTTCCATTGGTCTATATGTCTGTTTTTGTGCCGGGACCATGCTGTCTTGGTGATCACCACTTTGTAGTAAAGCTTGAAAATCAGGCCACGTGATGCCCCCAGTTTTTTCTTTTTCAATATTTCCTTGGCAACTTGGGGTCTCTTCTGGTTCCATACAAATTTTATGGTTGTTCTAGCACTTCAAAAAATGCCAGTGGAATTTTGATTGGGATGGCATTCAAAGTATAGATTGCTCTAGGCAGTATAGACATTTAAACAATGTTTATTCTTCCTATCCATGGGCATGGAATGGTCTTCCATCTTTTTGTGTCTTCTTCAATTTCTTTCATGAGTGTCCTATAGTTCTTCAAGTATAGATATTTTACCTCTTTGGTTAGGTTTATTCTCAGGTATCTATGGTTCTTGGTGCTATGGTAAAAGGAATCGATTCTCTAATTTCCCTTTCTGTATTTTCATTGTTAGCATATAAGAAAGCAACTGATATCTGTACATTGATTTTGTATCCTGCCACATTACTGAATTGCTGTATGAGTTCTAGTAGTTTGGGGGTGGAGTCTTTTGGGTTTTCCATTTAAAGTACCATGTCATCTGTGAAGAGAGAGAGTTTGACTTCTTCACTGTCAATTTGAACACCTTTTATTTCTTTTTGTTGTCTGATTGCTGTTGTTAGGACTTCTAGTACTATGTTGAGCAACAGTGGCAAGAGTGGACATCCTTGTTGTGTTCCTGATCTCAAAGGGAAGGCTGTCAGTTTTTCCCATTGAGGATGATATTCGCTGTGGGTTTTTTGTATACCTTTTTTTTAAATCAGAATTTTAGACTTCTTTATGGAATTAGAGGCAGAGTATGTATTGATTATTCTTTCCTTCTGTTTACTTTTGAGAGACATTTCCTCCCAATACTATAAGCAACATAATATTTATTATGACTCCGAGGACTGCCTCGGACCCCTTGGAACAGACTAGAGACTCCTCAAATGTTATCTAACAGGTGCATCTCTGTTTCTGAAGTTCATGATGAAAAATAGAAGAACCTCAACATTGAGGCTTAATTCCATTTTTTGACTTTGAGACATGCATTTGAGAATTTCATTCCAGGAGACAGAATATGAAGTCTAGGTGATTAGTGTATGTGTTAAACAGTTGGCCCAGAGTTGGACTGTGTTTGTGCTTTTGAATACCCTAACACCTACTTCTCTTAGGCATAGTCTTTTGAAAAATTAAGATTTCCTCTTTTGTTCAACTGCTACCAGAGGCATAATATAAATACTCCCACATGTTAACTGGAAACAGTAAGTGGGGTTTCCCTATGAGAAAAGGGTGGAAGGAGACATTTGACTATTCCAGGAAAATCTTGTGAGAAACAGAGAAACATAATGGCTTCCGATCAGAACACCTGAATTAAAGTGAAAGATATATCACATTGACTTGGGTGTTTAGCCCTGTCAAGCCTCAGTGTCCCCATTTGTACAAAGGGGACATTGAGATCTGACTGACACAGGTTAGTTAGAAGGATGGCAATTGACTATGCAGGCTGCTCATCTCTGAGCAAATGTCAGTAGTTGTTCTGATGATGATGGGGATTTATCTGCCTCCCTAGATTATTTCATCACTCGTAGACAGATCTAATATTCAGGACACTATTGTAGGTAATAAAATAGTTTGCAAAGGAAATAAAATCACCCTGGCCCTATAAGGTTGGAGACTTAGGATATTCTGTTAGTATTTGTTACTTAAAATTACTCTGATGGATGGATTCTTCCACTAAGCAGCCTATATTAAATTCCAAATGTAATCCTATTGGAAGAACAGAACTACAACATCAGCAGTACTCCTTGAGGGTTCTTGTCAATTTGACAGATTTGACAGGCAGACAAATTTAATTTATTAAAATATTCTGTCTAGCATTTTTAAAAGACAAGGGGTTTTTACAGTGTAAATGAACTGTTTTCACGGCCTTATTAAAATAAATGCATAAAGTCAGCTGTTTTTCTTTGGAATTCATTAACTTGAGATTCAACATATAAAGGAATGGCATTCTAATCATTGACACATATACACCTGCCATTTTGACTATTTCACAGTCTGGAAATACTCTGGGATTTCTCCTTTTTCAAGCAAATGAGAATTCCACACAAGAAGGAAAAATGTGCTTATATGTCAGATTTCATGGATGTATTTATTAAAATTATGAGAAAAATTTTGAAGGCCAATGCTTTGAATCAAAGGCCACTGAAAACACCTGAGTGAATTTGGGGTGTCCTTATACAAGAGGCTTAGATTTGTTTTTATTCAAAGAAATTCTGTTATTTGCATTGAAGGAATGTTGTCAAAGTTAATAGATTTCTTGTTTTCTTCAAAGGGCCATTTTTAAATTAAACACAATGAACTTTGAAATGTTTGTATAGACTCTGAACCAGTATCAATTCTCCAAGTTATCAGCTTCCTCTCAGCCATATTTCCACCTCAAGTACTAATTCTACCTGACAAAATGGTCTTCGTCTTGACACATTTTGCACAATGCCATCCGAACAGTGTCCCCACGACTTCTGACATTTTGGTTATTTTTTTTTTTCTCTATCGCTTACCTTGTCCCTCAGAACTGACCTATGTCCTGTCTTCCTATCTGTGGTCTTGACCTCTCTCCTGGAGCGAGAACACCTTCGCAGTTGGCCTAAGATCATCACTGTGCTGGGCCCAGCCCCATTCCAAGAAGTCCTTAATTTGCAGTTTTTCACTAGAGAATTTGTCCTAACACTTTGAGCTAAATCTTAGGCAACCAGTCTGCCTATCTATCAAAAATCTTGCCGGTAAAGATGCACTGGGAGGTGAATTAATTGGTAAAGTAAATGCTAATAACCTGCCAATCTCAGTAGTTCCACAGCAAAATGGCTTTCATTCAATATATTTAAATCTCACATGTATAGAATTTGTAGGACTGAATTTACTCTAAAAATAGCATTTTACATAAAAATGACAAAAGATGGTCCATTAGATTTAAATAACATGCAGAATTGTCTCTTTCCCCCATCTGATAATAAAGATTCAATGGAAATGTGTAGTTGTCTTAAAAACATCATTCAGCTCTTCTATGCCAAGGACTCCTTTCTTGAAGTTGATGTCTCCTGCAAATGCTTCTTCCTTTGACCTCTATAGTATATTTTTTAATTGTACCTTGGTAATGACCTACATTCCAAGATGTAGTGAACTGCGGCTAATAGTGAACCTGTCTCCTTTACCCGAGGGAGTTCTTGAAGTCTAGACAGTGTTTTGTATCCACATGACATAAAACAAAGTCTTGCCTTTTACAGGGGCCCAACAAATGTTTAGGGAGTTGATCTCCCTTGAGAACATTAATTTTGAAAAAAGCACTTACTGTTCTTATAGCAGGATTGCTGCCTTGTAATTATGTTAACTGAATCAAGTTAAGTCAGCATTGGTTACACATCTAATATGACCAGATACTAGCTACTAAGGAACAAAGATTGAAATGCCAAGATCCCTACCTCAAGATTAAAACCCAATTCATCCTGCAATCTGGTTCCCATTAGCTTAAATAAATTGTGTCTGACATAGTTTAGGGGCTGAAAATTGGAATATTAAGTGGTTAGAGTAGATGTTAAACACTCAGATAAAGCTCTACGGGTGCTCAGTGGGAAAGGATTAGTTGGGCTTATTATCACTGAAGTAGAGGTATTGTAGGAGAAAGAGAGGCTTCTCAGAACAGCTCATCAATGAACTGGGTCCTAAAGGACGAGGAGGATTTTGACATGTGGCTAAGGAGGGTAGAAGGCTGCTCTGTGCAGATGAAACAGCTTGAGCAAAGGCATTTGATGATATGACTTTGGAGAAGGGTAAGTGGTTCAGTACAGAGGACTCAGGGATAATGTACCGAGAGGAGTCAGGGGATAGAGCTTCAGAGGGTGGGATGTAGGGGTCAGAAGGGGTATAGCTTGAATCATGCCATGCATCTGGGTTTTATCTGGCACGTTATGGAAAACCCTTAAAGGCTGCAAGGAACTAACATGGCAGAACAGATCTGGGCTGTCAAGACCTTATTTTGTTGGTCTGTAGAGGATGGAATAACTACCTCTGCTCCCATTTCCTTGTGTAGATCCTGTCTCATAAAATTATACACAAATAAAGCAGATGCACACAAGGGGCACTGATTTCTGAAATGAGAATAGTGAGGCTGCAAAATGACATATCTTGTCTGCTGTCTCCTGTAGAAATTGCTCTCTGGACAATAGCAATTTCACCATAATCCATATTTACCTAGGTTTCTAATCCCATATTAGTAATATTTCATTCTAAAGAAGTACTCCATTCTTGAGTTTGGACACTTGTTTTCTCAGCAGGATATCAGGGTTTAAAATCTCAAATTAAAGTAGCTTTTCATAAGTATAAATAACCATAACCATGACCAAAACCAGATTAAACAATATTAAATGTCCAGAGGTGCTCAGAGAATACTATTTTGCTGGAAAAACATAGGGTGTTCCTCTAAGACTTCCAAAGAAAATATATAAAAATTATATATATATATATATATATATATATATATATATATATATAATGAAATAAGGCATTGATCTAGATACATTTTTAGTGCTCAATTGCACTTCAAATTATTTCCAATTATTCTAGCTATTCAACCACCTTGAGGGGGTCCAACTGTCATCAATCAAAGGAGGCTGATTTTCTTCTCCCCCCACTGCTGGAATGTCAGGCAAGGGGATTGTTTCCTTCTACAGATGCCATAGGTATATTTGCTTATTAGTAAGATTGGAAGAGATTTTACTTTCCCAAAGGTGAAGAGGACTTGGATTTTCAGCAGACCTTTTCTGCCTTGATGGGACATCTCTGTTCAGTAAGTGTCCATTGACTAAAGTAGCCTATTTGGGAAATGTCTTGTCTCATCCTTACTTCTTGAAAGTCAATCCACAGCTACCTTCTAAATTTGCAGCTCTCAGAGCTATCTCACCTAGATGGAAATTGAATCACCAAGAAAAATCTGCATTCCTAGAGTAATGAAACTCATAATGATAATGTTCATTCATGAAGAAATGCTTGCAGCAGTACAACGAGGGCAGAGAAATCTTTCTGACTAGATATGGCTAATCTCCCATCTTCTTCCAACTAGATACGGCTAATCTCCCATCATCGATAGTGTAATATAGATGCCTCAAAATTCCAGCTTATTTTCTAAACAGAAACTAATTTTATACAGTACCATTCTTGAGGAGAATCTTGTAGACGTTGACAGAGAGTTTTAGCCCATTATTATTGTGGTTTGGGCTCCGAGAGAAACCATGCACAATGTGTCCCACATACTTATGGAAAAGCCATTTCTTCTCCCTTCCCCACTTCTTCCATTCATTCAGTAGACTCTAACTGAGTCCGTGTTGTAAGTGCTAGACTTTGCAGGTGCAAAAATGAGTAAGTCACAGAGCCTTTCCCAATACAGCTCATTCTAGAGAGAGACAGATGTAAACAATATTTATAGCAGAGGAGAGTCTGGGGGAGGCGTAAACAAATTCAGTGGGAATACACAGAAGAAGACTACCAAAACCATGCCAGGGGTAGCATGACATTACTATGAAGGGGGAATGGATGAGGGTGTTCTCCTTAGGAATCAAGAAGGGCAGTCAGGTAAAGGGGATGATCTAGAAAGTCACGAAAGCATGACTGAAAATGATATGTTCTGTATACTATTTTGTGTAGCCTTAGTATAAGCTGGGGGCAGATAGCGGTCAGACCATGGAGGACCCTGACTGCCTCGTAAGGAGCTTGGCCTTTATCTCGTCAGCGTGGGTGTATATTTAAAAAGATCACTGTGGCCACACATGTTTGAATAGAGGCACCAGAGTGTAGAGACAGGAGAGGAATCATGGAAGATCTGGGTATGACGTGAGGACTTGGACTGGGATAAGTAACAGGTGAGATTAAAAACAATGATGTAGCATATTTCTAATTGTATCTGGGAAAACGTTCATCATGCCCTCCGATAAAGGATGGCATGTCCTGTAAAATATAATCAAAAGAGTTTAAGAATAGACACACATGAAACACACATCCCCATCCACACAAACGTACAACCAACTCTCTCAATGATTACGTTGCCTGTGAACTCTTCCCTCTGAGGCTTCTCCTGGATTATGTGCTTATTCCTGGACCTGAATCTGGCTTTGGCCTTTAAAGACCAATGAGCAATCTGAGAATACACTTCCATGATGTGGATAGGGGATGCATCCTTAATTTGTCAGTTCCAAAATATCAGAGGTCTCTGGCTTCTTAGAGATGTAAGGGTCTGCCCTGAGTAGGCAGCCAGTTAATGTCCTGGACTTGCAGTCACATTTGAATTTCAAATAAAAAGATCATTTTTAGTATAAGTATGGCCCAAATATTGCATGGGATACACCTATACCCAAATGATTATTCTTTGTTTATCTGAAATTGAAATGTAATTGATTGGCCTGTATTTTTATTCACACAGTTGGGCAACCCTACCCTAGAGTCTTGCGTTTCTCTGGCTCAGACCCCGGGCAGATAATTCCACTGAGAAGCAGAAAGCAGGACAAAACAAAGCATGTGCCGAAGAGCTGGGAGATGTTTTTACAAAATCATTGTCAGTATGATCCCCCCAGATTTGCTCATTCCCCAGGAGAATCTGAAAACAAGGGGTTTGGCAGTGAGCAAAGAGCTGGCATGTCGCAGAACCGTTGGAGGGGAAAATGATTGAGTTTAGAATAATAATGTATTTGTTAAAGCAAATATCAGTATACTCATAACAGAGAAGCCTTCAAGTTTCCCATTATGGCATGAACAGAACATTAACGTCTATATCATAGATTGATGGCAAGAATTTTCTTGGAAAGCATATCAGCAGTAGCCTCACATGATCGTCTCCTATTTTTTGGAACACTGAATATAGTTCAGATTAACTTTTGAGGCATTTATTTTGTGCTTGAAATTTAGGACATGGGCTCTATTCACACCTAATATTTTACAAGCGTCTCCCCTTTGGACAAAATTAAGTTCAGAACTCATGTTCACATAAAAAAGTAATTGGATTGTAAAAGCCAATGGGCATAGCCATTATTTGGCTATTTTTATATATAAATGAATAACATTTATTTAGAAAAACAACCATGACCAAACTCCCTCAAATCTAATTTTCCCAGAGAGTTAAGCTCATCTTCTGGTAGGTTTTTCCCTACATAACTGAAGAACTGAAGAAAATTCTTAGCAAGAGCTTTCATAATAAGCTTCTTTCTAAAGGAATGATATTATGATTTCATGTGAGAAAAATTTCCCCTTGATGTAAATGAGAGATGAAGTTATGAGAAGGTATAGTCAGAGTTATTTATTAGTTTGCTTTCCTCTTTCTGGCCAGATGACAAGAGAACATTTTATCTTTGGATTCTTTGATAGTTTTTTTTTTTTTCCTATTAGCAAACAGAATATTCAGAATACCTTTTACCTGGGATCAGTCTTAAGCCTCATAAATTACACTTTTGTGGGTCTTCTGAGGTGGGAAAAGCCTGCCAATTTCAGTTAGAGAAATTCAGGTTTGCTTGTAGAGGAGCCGAGTGGTGGGATTTCTGGTTTTCCCAGTGATCAGGTATCACCGAGATCAGTTGAGGTAGAAGGATGCCTTAGCCTTGTGTCTACCGAACATCCACTGTGTACATTGCACTGTCAACCAGAGAGACCGACCGCACCCCACAGCACGGGGACCGTTCATCGGGTGCCGCCAATGAATGCAATAGTCACAAACGCACCCCCAGTAGCAAAGGCAGAGAAGACTATCTTTTCTTTTCCCCCAACGTATTCAAACACCTAAATCTCTTCCATTGCAAGTTCAAATGAGGTCGACATACAACATGTGAGTGATGAAATCAAGGAGATTTTATAAATTATTAAATGGTTGGAAAATAAGATCTTGGCTTTCCTGGCTTTGGTGAGAGAACAGGTGTTCCCCATTGAAAAGCTCATTTGTTTATTTTATCACATTCTAACTTTCCCACTTCATCTTGTGTTTTATTTTGTAATTACTTCCTTATCTTCACAGCTTTCCTTTGAAACTTAGGTCTTTTTAGTTAGAGAAACAAGGAACATACCCTTCTAAAATTGAGACTAAAACTAACTGCAACTCCCACATTTTCTTTTTGTTTATGCTCAGTTTCAGGCATGGCTTGCCTTGCTCTCGGGTTGCTCACTAGCTGTGAGGACCCTGAGAGCGTCTCCTGTTTTTTTTAAGTCTTCAGTAACTCTCCATTTTGTTCTAAACAGTCGGTATGTGAGCCTGCATTTATACCCATCTTTGAATGAAAACATAATTACTAGCTATAGGTAGGAATGTATATAGGGATGTAGATATACATGTATATATATGTAAATGTGTATACGTAAGTGTATGTGTACATAGATGTACGTGTATATGTGTAAATGTATACATATGTGTAGATGTGCATGTGGATGTATGTATGTGTATACATCGTATCTGTCCTGACAATAGCTAGTCATTGTCAACAAAAAAAAGTCAAGTTGGGTATTAGACAACCATTTTCTAAAAACAATTCTTAATGTTTCAGGAAACTTGCAAGCCTGTAGTTCTCACCTGCCCAGACCCTTTATGCACGTGGAAGTCTTCTCTGAAAGCCAAACCTAACAAGATTCTCTTCATCTGTTTAAAAACGAGAAAGCAGAAAGCTTGGAGGGTTTGCATATAGATAAAAGGAAATTAGGTTGCTGTATTACGTTTTTGTAGTTAGTGTTAATTTCACCCTGCTCCATTTATTAGATAACTAAGACATTGAACTTTGAAAGATGTTGAAAACACACATGAAACTAGGTAATCAATCAGGTGTAATGTTTGAAGTCTGTTAGGATATACTAATTATTCAGATAATCCATCATTTTGTAAACACCAATTGCATGCTTTTCTGAAGACAAAATATTCAGACAAAAGTGTTCAGCATAGAAACATGACACAAAGAGGAAGATAAACATCCAAATTTTTTTAAAAGGTAGTAAAATCAGGGTGCCCGGGTAGCTCAGTTGGTTAAGCAGCTGGCTCTTGATTTTGGCTCAGGTCATGATCTCAGGGTCCGGAGATAGAGCTGGCTGAAATGCTCCACGCTCCTCCATGTGGAATAAGATTCTCCCTCTCCCTCTGCCCTCCTGGCCCCCCACTCCTGCGCGTGCTCTCTCTCTCTCTTGCTCCCTTGCTCCCCCACCTTTTAAAAAAAAAAGATAGTAAAATCATGTAACATCATTGGACTTTCAGCTGCTTCTGTGTTTGTTCTAATCTGGCACAAGTGTTAACTATAAGAAAATGTTATTAGTCTCTTTTCATATAAAGAAGTCAGGGTGGGGATTTAAAGTTTTTAATATTGAGTAACTATATATATATATATATATATAATGTATCTATTTGGCTCATGGATATACTTTAAATTTTTAAAAAATAAATGTTATATATGTTGTCTCTACAGGATTTTTTTTTTTTTACAGGATTTTTTTTTTTTTAAATGAAGTAATACACCTTGGGGCCTGGTTTTGTTTAAAATATGCCTATCCTCTCTCCTCCTCCCTAGGTTTTTTTTGTTTTGTTTTCTTTTGTTTTTTCCCAGTAGTTTGCTTCTTAGAGTCAGCGTGGATGTATAAGGGTCTTTTCCTCTGTCCCAGATGGCCCACAGCCCAGACCTCCAGCTGAGCCATATTCAACATCATGAAAGGTCTTAGGAAGCTTTGCTCTCTGGAGAACTACAACCAAAACTAAATTTCTGACCTCTGTGAAAACGTTAGGAGGCTTCTGGCTTTAATTTTTAAAACTCTGATAAAATCTGGAGATATTACATTCACTCAAAAATCAAGTCCGTCCATGCCATCTCCCAAGGGAACTTCCACCTTTTTGGTTTCACTGACATTGCTAATGATGCCCTAAAAATACTATTTTTGGGGATCAAGATGTATCTTGATAATGTCCTCTCAATGATGCACTGTGATCTGAATTATTTTGCTGCTGGCTGTTACTAATACGGACCGGACCGGGAATTCCCTTGGTAACGAGTGTTTTCCTATTGTAAATTTGTAGAAGCCTTGTCAACCCGGTCCTTCACAGACCAGTACAGGAATAAATGCTGTTTTGGCTGCCAAACTTTTATTTTTACCACCAGTCTAGTCCCAGCAAGTATAAAGCTGCTAAGCCAGCGCTGTTACAGTGACCCTCTCGGCAAAAGAAAAATCAGATTATGTGCCATCAGAGGAAATAAATGTTAGTATTAGGTGTGACCGACCGATTCATTTCTTTTGCTCGAGTCGCACCCTCTGAGTGACAGGTGGAGGACAAAATGTCAAGGAGTCCTGCTGAGCAAGTACTTAGGATAGTGTTTAATACAGCAGAGAGCCAAGGTACAGTAGGAGGGGGCACAGTAAAGAATGTGGAGAGGGTAGATACAATAAAGAATTTCGGTTTATGATCTGCCATCTGCTATTTGAAAGAAGAGTTAAGTTAGGGAAATAAGTGGCTTTCAGTTCTCCATACATGCAAAGGTAAGTTAGTTATTACAAAAGTTTTGCTGTTCTATGTGCTGAAAGAAAAGCATATGCATTTAAACATTTTTTAAAAAATAAATCACTCAATAGGCTTAAGAAAAATACTCTAGTTCATATTTCATTGATCTGACCTTTTGATTCAAGATCAGGGAATGAATCCAAGATGGAAACCAAAAAACAAAACAAAACAAAAACCCACCAAAACAAAAATGAATCATTTCACCATGAAAAAGGCATTTCCAGTCTCAGCTAACCTCGACTAGTTTTTATTGCATTATTTTTGAAATGCCAAGAAACTGGCTTTGGCCATATTTGCCATCCAACTGAATCAGAGCTGTCAATATGCAATTGCTTGCAACAATTAGCTAAACACCATTATTTGACAAATCCCCTGGAAAGGGATATAGATGCTCTAGGTGTCTAACACGGAATCAAGTAACAGTCAGGCGGGGCTACAGCACAGGGAGAGAAGTTGGGACGTCCTTGCCCAAGGAAGGGGCTTCAAACAGCCTTCTTCTTCTTCTTCTTCTTTTTTTTTTTTGGAAAAGACCTATTTGCCCTGATCCTTCGGGTCCTTTCTGTTTTTCAGGAATGGATAGGAATGGATTGTGGGACTGGCTAAAGGGGGTGGGCAGGAAGCTACCAATTCTGGATTCCTTTCTTAAGGACGTCAAGGGGAGAGGAAGAAAAATAGAAATACAGATGTGAAATAGTAATGGTGTACAACATGGAGAAAAGAAACCTCATGGAACCTGCTAGCAATTTCCACCAATGCAGTGAAACCCCTTAACTGACAGAAATTCAGTACAATGTACACATTAACAACTTCACCATTACTAGGGCTGCCGTTTCAAGCCAAAAAAATAACTACAATATTCAAAAACAGAATTCTCATAAGATCTGAGAAAAATAGAGTGAAAAGGCAATGTTAGCTAAGCTCTTAGCTAAGTCCACTCTTAATGGCCCCCAGTATTTAAACTATCATGGATTAAAGCCATGAAAATAAAAATTTCAATTTGAAATTTTATTAGCATGTTGCTAAAATGGTCAATAAAAACATCAACACGATAGGCTTTGTTGACATAGTTGGAAACCTGCTCTCCCACTTTTAAAACTTTATTTCCACTTCCCCGCCTTCTAAGATTTCTATGTTAGGAAAAGCCAAACTAAATATACTGGCTATGGTGCTGTAATAATGCTGGTTTCTGGAATGTTGCCATGTCTTCCCCCTCCCTCTCCTCCAACCCTTTAAAAAATATGACTGTTTCTGAAATGCAGCCCAAGGAGGGAGCAATCTGCGGTTAAGAACAACAAGCGACCTTCTGCACAAATTCAAGTTCCCAGACACCAGGTGAACCTTCTCCTTCCCGGGGGGGCGGGGCCCGCGCTCCTCACCAAATTAGCTGCGCCATTTTCCTCTCGGGACCAGAAAGACTTCCCTGCTGCCAGCTAGCGAGACTCACAGGCAAATGGGGGTGGGGGGTGGCGTTCGCTTCCCTCGGTGGAAAGGACTGGAAGCAAACCTTACAGCTTTGCCTGGAATACAATGTCAGGAGACTTGGGGCTGGAGAGCTGGAAGAGTGCCGGGCAGCCGCGGGATAACCCGGAGTCCCGAAGTGCTCGCTGGTGGCGTTACTCACAAGTGCCTAAAGGGCCAGGCTGGATTTCTTGGAAATCCTGCAGTCTGGGGACACATTCATACAGGCACTGAACTGTGCCCTGAAAAGATCATTTCTCACCTCCGACTGGTCCGTGTGTGCGCGTTTGGGGGGCGGTGATGGTTCCCTTTACAGTAGGTCGGGTGACAGTCACGGACTAGTGACCCGCGGGGAAAGCCACGTCCCTGCTCCCCTCAGCCCTTTCTCCTTTCCCCCGTTACAACTCTAGGGGAGAGAGCACGCTGCGTTTCCCCACACCGTCGCCACCACCGGGGGGCTCAGCCGGGCGCGCACAGCTGCCCTTTGGTCCCGGGGCCAGTTCCTGAGACTTCCTGCCACTTGCCGGAGGGGTGTGGGGGTGCAGGCTGGGCACTGGCCGCCGCAGGAGGGCGCTCGAGGGGGCGGGGGTCGTGGATCGCCGGCCGGGAGGCCCGGGTGCGGGGGAGGGAGCGGGGCTTGGGGAGACAGGAGGAGCAGGCGGCCCCCCACAAGGCTACTCCTTGTCGTCCACGAGGTCGGCCAGCTCCTGGAGCACTCGCAGGCGACCACTGGCGTCGATGCGGCGCTTCTCGCGGATGAGGTCTTCCAGGCTGTGAAACCTGGCCGTGTGCACCTTGTTCTCGCCCAGGTGCACCTTGAGATAGTACTGCTGCTGCGGGGGCTGCGTGCCAGCCGGCACCTCCCCTCCCGCCTTGAACTCCCGCTTGCCAAAGCGGCACCAGGCGGCGAAGCTCTCCGAGTTCGTCCAGCAGATCTCCTCGCTCTTGAGGCCCAGGTGGCCGCAGGCGTTCTGCACCACCAGCTCGGCCACCAGCGGGCGGTAGCGGTACCAGCTATTCACCACCCGGCCCACGTTGGCCGCGCCCGCCTCGTACAGGCTGTCCTGGCGGATCTCGCCCTGGTGCAGGTGGATGATCTGCCCGCCACCCACGTAGACCGCCCAGTGCGGGGCGGGGGCGGGCGGCTCGGGCGCCGGCTGCAGCCACAGCAGCTCCAGCAGGTCGCCGGGCTCGCAGAGCGCGGGGAGCGCGGTGACAGCGTAGACGCTCAGGTCGGCGCCCTGAGGGCCGCCGCTCACTTTGGAGAAGATGCATTCCTGGCCCCGGAAGGCGGAAAACTGAGTTTCGTTGAGGACCAGCTGGTGCAGCAGGTGGTGGTGGTGGCGGCTGGGGCTCTCTGGGCACGGAGTGCAGCCCGGGGGGGCCTTCACGCCAAACTTGTCGGTCTGGCCGCGTTCGTCCAGGTCCTCCTCCTCATCCGAGAAGAAGTAGGCGACCCCGACCCGCAGTTCGTCCTTCTCGATCCCCGACGGGTCCCCTGTGGGCAACTCGCTGTAGTTGAGGTGGGTGATGCGGTCTAGTTGGTTGCCCATCAATGACGCGGCGAGGCGAGGGTCAGGAGCTGGGATCTGCGGAAGCACAGACGAGAAGCAGAGACAACGATCAGAGTCGGGCTGCCCCTCCCCAGGACGTGCAATGGCCCCCGGGACCTGCCCGCCCGCCTACGCGCCGGCACTGGAGTCACCCGTTCCTCCCCAGCGGCAGGACAGGTGCAGAAGCCACCAGTCCTTGGGGCGAGAGCGGACGCCGGGACCGCAGCCTCGGATCCCGTCCCGGAACCCGGTCCAACTCCCACAAGAGGAAAGGCCAGCCGCGGGAAGGCATGCGGGGTCCCAGTGGGGCGGACAGCGCGGGTGGTGGCAGCGTGGGAGACGGACACCCCGGAAAGGACCGAGGGGTAGGTTGAAAGGAAGAAGGGGCGCTTGAGGCCTCAGAGCTTGGAGCAAGCTGCGCTCACGTTTCTGTCCCCACCCTCGCCAGCCCATCTCTCAGTTTTGCGCTAGGTCGCACTCCTCCCCTGACAACGCCTCACACAATGACAATCGGACACATTCGCAGACACTCACTTGATACCGGCAAAATTTTGTTCACTTAGGAGTCCAGACACTGACAGGCTGGCTGGTGTATCGGTGTGATAATGTCACATACACGGTGATAAACCTCCGCGACGACACACTCAGACCCGCACATTCGCACACAGTTCTAACCCCACGCTCGCACGCTCGCCAGTGCACGTACACCCACGCACCCGGGCACACCTGCCCACACAAGCAGGTGCACTCTGCCCCTCACTTCTCTTGCCTTCTCCCCAGCAGAGCCAATCGGGCTGCGCCAGGGCGAGGCCGTTCTGTCTAAAATAACCTAACAAAGAGGAAAGGGAAAGAGGGGGGAAGCTAGTGCGGTGCCTGTGTGCGGGTGCGGGTTGTGTAGGGAGGTCCACTTTCAGCCAAAAGACCCCTTTCCCTCCTACCCGGCACAGGGTCCAAACAGTCGGACGAAGAAAAACCGTTTCGAAGGCAAAGAAAGCCGCCTCTCCGTACCCGTGATTTCCCTGCTCCCGAAACCCCAAACTCCTTTAAAGTCTCCTGGTCCCCATGGGTGCTGCGGAGGCGGCGATGGCGAGTGAGTCCTGGGGCGGCTCGTGGGGTTGCGGCTCCGCTCTGCCCCGCGCGGAACGGTGCGGTGCCGTTCCCGGCGCGATGCCCGTGCGCCTGCCGGTCCGCGCTGGCTGGGGCGCCCGGTCCACCCGGGCAGTCCCGACTCCGTTCTGCTTTCCTACAGCGGAGCCCGAGACTCTAAGTAGCCTGAGCAGCTGGTTCCAGGGCCCGCCCCGGGACGCGCTCATTGGCTGGGGCGGGCGCCCCAGGCCCCGTCAATCTCCGCGAGAGGGGGAGGGGAGCAGGGGCGGGTCTCCCGTGCGCGCTCCGCCCGGCCCTCCCGGCCCCCGCGCACCAGAACGCGCACAGCCCCCGGGAGTGGAGGTGTGAGCCCCCGCGAGTGGAGGTGTGAGCCCCCGCGGAGAGCGGGCGGGGGGCGCGGCGCTTGTGGCTGGCGCCGCTGCGGGCTTCCACCCTCGCCCCTCACCCGCGCAGCTTTTCGGAGCCGATCCAGACTGACGGCGGTGCGCCCGAGTTCCGTGTTCACGAGTGCAGACTCCAGCGACGAAGCTGAGTCTGCGGGTGGAGAAGAACCCCAGGGTACCCAGCCACTGAGGGCGGCCCTGGGCGGGGAGCGACCCTGTCGGAGGCGGGCACCTGGGCCCTGCTGGGCGCCCCGGGAAGCGACGGCCCTGGGCTGATCCTCTGCCCACAGACCTTTCCCTGCCGGCACCCATGCCTGTCACATTGTTCCTACGACGTTCGGTTCTTCTCCGATCCCGTGAAACTGCTGACCTAGCACCGGCGCCCGCTTTAAAAGGAGCACCTTTGACAAATGCTACTGAAAAATCGGAGCCTTGGCCAGCCCTTTCTGTAATTTGGCCTATGATTTGGTGCTGCGATTTTTTATGAAAGAGAGCGTCACAAATGCCTACAGCCAAGTCCCGAGAACTGCCTTTGCCTAGGGATTTTTTGTTTGGCTTTGTGGCAGAAGGGTGTCCAGCAGTAATTAACGATTGCGTTTCTGGATGGAAAATTAATGAATGAATGAGTTCTGGATATTGGATGTTGAAGGGTTACTTTCCTACATATGAAATTCTAGATCAGTAGTTTAAAAAAGTGTATCGCACTAAGCCTTGAAATGTTCTTAGAGATCTGGTTCTACTCTCAAAAAGCCTCCTGAAGCTTTCCCGTGAAGCTTACTCTCTTTCCCCAGGGCTTCCTTTTTGTGCCCCTTTGGCAGCTGGCACAAACTCATAGAGCTCTTACCCTTTTTTTTTTTTTTTAATTACAAATTTGTGATGACTTTCTTGCTCTTTACAAAGTGAATGCCTGGAGGATTGGCCTGCCTGCTACAGGGCTTTGGATTCTGGACCTCTTTCACAATGCTGACTGTACAGGGTTCCATCAGCAATCATAAGGATAGAAAACTTGTCGGTAGGGAGGCACTATGCCAGAAGGTTTAAGTGGGTGATTTCATCTTCATACCGCCCACTGCCACAGAGGAGGAAGCTGGATCCAAATCCCAGTGCCAGAAATCTCTGGGGGACCTGTGGGACTCCGGAGCCAGTTTTTAACCCGGCTCTACTGTTCACTGAGTAATAAAATCTTGTTGCATGTAGTGAGAAAACTGGTGTCCTAGAGAAGTTACCTGAGGACTGATGGCACATCATAAAAACCCTTATTATTATTTCTTGTAGACAATTCTTAGGTATTGTCAAACTGCTTTCTGAATGTCTTTGTATATCCCATAGCCCCCAAATGCAGTGATTTCTCAAAATTACATGCTTAATAAGTATTGCTGGAAGAAGCGGTTTTAAAATGACCATCTGCATATGTTTGATGTACATATATCTTTTTGGAAATTTGGCAATGTGCGAGTTATAAAAATACAAGTTACCATCCTTGGAACCAGCCACAGATTGTGATGACCTTTTTTATTCTCTCTATAGATAGGAAACAATTTGTTTTGGCCCTAAACAAGTGACTTCAGAAATCAAGAAGCAAGTCATTGGTCTGGTTGTAAACTGGACTTAGTGATCTCTGGGAGGAAGTATCTGAAGAGCTCATCATTGGTGTCTGAGATGAGCTCATTCAAAGTAGCTCAGTGCTTGGTGTTGAATTACCTCTCTTTCTCTCTCTCTTAATCTCCTTTCCATCCCAAGATCAAATCTTGTATGCACTATATGTTGGCTAACTGAACATAATAACAAATTTTTAAAAAAGTCTTGTACTCAAACATTTATAGCATATTTGCCGGGATGCCATGTTCAGTCTTACTTGACCTCTCATAGACTGTTCCAGACTAGAGAGTAAGTAAGTTGTTCCTCTTTGCTTAGCACCCCAACATTCTAAAGGATAATGAACAAAAAATATTGTCAGGGCTTCAAGATGTAGTGTCAAAAGTTTAAAACATCCGTATGCAAGTTTTTGGATCTCCTCTCCCCTCCTTCCTGCTGCCAGGTTAAGAAGCTTACAGCTTTAGGAACCACAAGGGAGAATATATAGCCTGAGAGCCCACCTGGGAATATAAGGCAGAACACACTGGCTCTGAGGTATGGAAAAGAAGGAGTTCAAGTAAAAGAAGGAAAATGCATCTCCTCTTTGTAGCCTTTTGGCAATGACAAAGATAATAAAGTAAGAAGTAGGCCAGTCAACTCAATGGATTCCGATATCAGAAAACCTAACTTTTATTTTCATCACAAAATATTGTTTGGTCATTGTTTTGTCTATCACTCCTCACCCCATCCTGCGTTTTTTACACTGAGGAAATACAGTTTTCCAAAAGAAAAACGTAGTCATCAAAAGCACAATTTCTGGGAGCCAATTAATTGCATTTTCCTACATTTTCCATCTGGGTAACTTTGAGTACGTTACGGAACCTTTCTGGGCGTCAGTCTCTTTGTCTGTAAAATGTGATAATACAGTATCTATGCCTTTAAGTTGTGCGAGACAGAGTGCCTGGCACATAGTGACCTTTCGGTCAATGCTGCTTATTCTTAAAGTTATTGGTGGAAGAGGGTAGAGGGTCCCATGTCCTACTTGTCAGGACAACCACCCACGTCTGTCTGTCTGTTGCCCCAGGGAAAAGCTAACCTGAGAGGGAGCGTCCAAGGCTGTCCTTGCGGGGGTGTGGGATTGCTTCTTTCTTAGGTGGCGAGAGCCCTGTCTAACCCGAGACTAGTTAAACATCTAACTCTCTGTATTGATTTCTGTGTGCAAGCGCCGGGGCCGATCACATCCTGTGTCCTGCAGTATTTTGAATTGTTTGTACATGAGCATTTTCTTGTGTGAGGAAAATGTACAGAAGAGGGTTGGCAGAGGAGTCAGACGTGTGTGTGTGTGTGTGTGTGTGTGTGTGTGTGTATAGCCTTTCCTATTGATGTCATCTTGTATATCATCTTTCTTCTTCTCCTCTTGGTTCCTTTAGCACTACATGAAAGGCTTTTCCCCAAATTTTGCTGACCACGTCCTTGGGTCAAACTGCCATCCTTTAAAATTGGCCTGAGAACAGAAGGAATGTTTATTCTCTGACATCATTGCTTACTAAAATTTTTTTTTTCTGTTTTTAATTGTATGTCCTACTTTCGCATTTAGTCTTTCATGAACTGTCCCCTCTCCTGTCCTTGACTACCTTAGGCTCTCAGCATCCTCACCCTGATCTTGGCTAAAGAACATTCTGTGCCTGTCTGGGGCAGAGAGAGTACCGTGGGCTCACCAACCCCATTTCCATTCCTCTGGGCGGACAGCTAAAGGACATGTCCTGCCCCCCACGCCGGTTCACTGGATATCCTCTGGCTGAGTCTGACCAGCAGAATGAGGGCGCAGGTTTAGTAAGCCACACTCAGGCTTGGTCCCTAAAAGTAAAACCACTACCATGATCTTCTGTGCACTTGTTTCATCCTGTTTGGTCGTAGATGGAGGATCCCTGGTAGAGCTCCAAGCATTTAAAAGATGGCGGAACCTCTAGATGGAACAACTAAGGAGAGCGGGAGATTTCTCCTCTCAGACAACCTACATCCAAGTGTGATGTGAGGGAGAAATAAATCTTACTAAGTTAAGCCACCAAAATTTTTGTGACTGCTTGTTAGAGTAGGAAGCGATCCTGGTAGGTATACTCTTCTTTCTTTTAGAATTCTCGCGGAACCACAAGTAGTTTATTCCCCTTCCCTCTTTCCCTTAGTGTCTGTTCTCACCATGAAGATCCTCTTCAGCACGTTCCATCCATCACCCAGAATTTAAAGAAATCAACAGCAGATCCATCTGTTCCCCTAGGTACTGCCCCACAGCTCCCTACTATTTGTTTCCTCTAAATTCACCTCCGTGTGACTGACTTACCTGCCTTCTACGTTTTCTCTTGACTGCAAAAATGACAGGGTCATTTCCTTGCGATTAAGGCTAAAGAGAATCCAGCTTCCCCTTAACCGCTCGTGCTCTAACTTTCTCTTCCTTCTTACGGGCCCTCTTCTAGGTTGGGATTCCACATGGCCACATTTTCCTAGTTCCTATAACTGGATATTCTTTTTTTTTAAAATATTTTATTTATTTATTTGACAGAGACAGAGATCACAAGTAAGCAGAGAGGCAGGCAGAGAGAGAGGGGAAGCAGGCTCCCCGCTGAGCAGAGAGCCCGATTCGGGGCTTGATCCCAGGACCCTGGGATCATGACCTGAGCTGAAGGCAGAGGCTTTAACACGCTGAGCCACCCAGGCACCCCTATACCTGGTTATTCTTACCAAAGTTTCTTCCAGTGGCTTCTTAGCATTTTGCCTTTAAAGACTCCTAAGGGTTCTCTGGACAAAACTTTCAGCATTTGTGGGCTTAATAGGCTCTTGGATGTGGATTATACAAAGATGTCTCAGTTCAGTATTAATCATTTCTTTGTGTTCTTTTCAAATTTTAGGAGAGTACACGTATTTGCATAGGGCTACTTCCATAGCATAGTGATGGTAGAGCTCTTGGTATGTCTGGGTCACTGTGGCCTTTTCTCCTGTTTGGAATATCCTTCCCTGCCATCCTCATCTAACTGCTAATCAAAATGTATAACCCATTCACGCATCAATCCTTCCGATGTGTCTGTCTCCTCGCCCATTCTGATGGAGACCGTCCTTTATGCTCCCAGAGGACCATGTTAATACTGGTCATGAATGTGGCAGAGGACAAAATACTGATCGAACTGAACTAGAATCATTGGTTGATCTTCTTTCCTTTCTTCCTTAATAGACTGAGAGTTATTTGAGGAAAAGCTCTGAATCCAGTTCAAATTTATAATCCCTTTGCTTGAGCCTGGGGTTTGGTGCAGAGGACACTCTCAGTAGATATGCCTTGCCCGCCTCAATGCCTGCACGAGCCACGGTCACGGTTTTATTTTCTGAGCTGTCAGTGTTTGTTTCTGTTTCAGCTTTTACCCATCGCAGTGCCCCAACACCTTGCTCATGCTCTGAATTCTGTGTTGTGTGAGGAGGTTTATTACGTGATAAACAGTATTGGGTTTCCAGATAGTTCTCTGGCATTCTCAGGAGCCTGGTAGAAGTACGGCTTCGCAGGCTTAACCCCGGATTTAGTGCAACTTAACGTTGGGATGTGCTCCGGGAATCTGCATTTTAAACAGTCTCCCCAAGCATTCGAGATGCGGTGTGGCAGTCACCGGTCAAACGCTTCTCACTTGGAAGAAATGATTCTTATTCTCTTGGGTACAGTGATGTCCTGGAACAGTAGGCACTTAATAAAATCTTGGAAGTGGATTCTCTAGGCATTCTGTAGTCTGTCTCTAACAGAAGCAAGGCTCATTTTAGACTTGCGTAGACTAAACTGGTAAATGTATCCTTTGGCATTCAAAGGTGTGTGAAGTCAAGTGGTTTTTAAAAAGTCTTATTATAGCTGTGTGGCAGAGCTGAGCGTTCTCTCTCTTCTGTTGTTTAAACTCCATGCCCCAGCCCACTTCCCTCTCTCTTCCCCCTCCCTCTTCTTTCCTTCTTTCCTTCTTTCCTTTTTTCCTTCCTCCCTTCCTTCCTTCCTTCCTTCCTTCCTTTTTAGGATTTTATTTATTTAAGAGCAGTGGGGTGGGGGAGAAGTAGACGTTCTACTGAGCAGGGAGCCTGACTCGGGGGACAGTCCCAGAACGCCGGGATCATGACCTGAGCTGAAGGCAGATGCCTAACCGACTGAGCCCCCCGGCCCACCCACTTTTCTTTCTCCGTTCCTTCCTTCCTTCCTTCCTACTTCCCTCCCCTTCCGGTACCTCCTCCCCTTCCCCTCCCTTCCCTTCCCTTTTCTCTTTTTCTTTTCCAGAGAGAAAGAAAGAGGATGCGGGTTAGGGAGGGACAGAAGGAGAAGGAGAGAGAATCCCAAGCAGCTTCCATGCCCAGCACAGACCCCGACACAGGGCATCTCGTGACCCTGAGATCATGACCTGAGCCGAAATCAAGAGTCAGGCTGAGGCACCCGGGTGCTACCCGCCCCAATTCGCTTTTCTAATAGGCTGTGGGGTGACCCACTGGCACGGAATGTGACCGATGCTTTGGGGTTCTTATCTTACTCACCGCCCCAAAGCACGTGGCACAGAAGACTACATCCTCCTTGTGGAGGTATGAGCTTTCTTCACCTCCCACAGTACTTCGCTCTCCTGGGTTCCTTCCAACTTCTCTGGTTGTTCTTACAATGTTTCGTGGGCTCCTTTCCTTCACCTGGTCCTCTCGATACTGGCTTTCTTCAGGATTCCCTACTCCGGTTCTCTTCTCCATGCGTTCTCTTTGCATCATCTTGTCTGCTTTTTGACTTGCATCGTATTCCTTTGCGATGATTCCCTAATGGGAATGTCCAGCTCCGTCTCTCTCCTGAACTGCGCACCCAGATATCCAACAGCCTGGGAGGCCCGTCCTGTGCCTGTTCCACAGACACCCAGAGGGCAGGATGAAGCCGAGCACTTCTGGAATCCTGTGTTTCCCTTTTGGTCGGTCTTTTTGTGGGGAGGCACCACTGCCCTCCCCATTTTGCAAGCCAATGCCTGGGCACCAACCTCGCCCTCCCCCTCAGGCCCCCATAGAACTCCTGGTCTTTCTTTCCCCTGCATGGCTTTCTCGTCTCTCCACGTGAGTCCGTTCCTGGGCTGCCACCCTGGGCCCAAGTCAGCCGGAACTCCCATCAAAACCGCTGCGGCAACTTAATTGTTTCCCAGACCTGGTTGTCGTTCCTCCCGTCATCTCTCATACTGTGATCAGAGAGACTTGTAAAGGGTACATTTTTTTAGGTCCCCTTCCTGCCCTGCTCTCCATACAGCCCACTGTCAATTTCCATCGATGCTGGGAAGACATCCAAAGCCCCCACGTGGCCCCAGGATACAGCCCTTCGCAGCTCCACGTCCTCTCCTGCCCGCTCTCTAGAGCTTCCTGCTTCGGCCTTACTGAGTCCGGCGGTGGTTTTCACCTGTTTCTCTGCTTCCTCGCTCTTTCTCATGTTACTGCTTTTGTTCCCTCTGCTAAGATGCTTCCCTCCAATCTTACCCCTGGCAAGAGAGTTCGTTCTTCAGGTCTCAGTTTAAATTCGCTTCCTCCTGGCAGCCTCCCGAGACTTACCGCGTCTGCTGTAGGGGCCCTTCACAGCATTGTCACAGAACCCTGTTCTTTCCCTATGGCATTGACATGGCCTCGTTCCCCGTCTATATGACTGCAAGCCGGACTGTATCTGTGATGACCCCCGAACTCCCACTCCCCAGCAGAATCCCCATCTCTGAGCTCTTTCCTTGCTACAGGGCGGAAATTTAATGCGTATTTGTTGAACGGAACTGCCCTGAGAGTGATAGCACCTGTGAGTCAGAGGAACTCTGTCTTTCCCTCTCCTTCCATTATCCCTGTCCCCCTCCCCACTTAAATTCCCCATACAACGTGTGCCATAGGGCAGGGCATCTACGGTAAACTTGTAATAAATACGCTGATAACAGGTAGAGACGCTTTAGAATTTAGTAAAAGGGGGAAAGTGCTTATTTTAAACCAGTAAAGCGTAAAGTAACCACTTACGTTGATATGTCACTTGTTCTAGGCGTTGCCTTCTGGTGTCTTGGCGCGTTGTTGTAACTACCAAGGCTGATTCATTATGTTTTCCTTGCCTGGTAATTATATATATCTTGATGAGGTATTTATTTATTTATTTTTATTTTAGTTATCAAAAGTTTGGATCTAACCACAGATATTGTACATTGCTAATCAAGTATGGTTTCTATTTAAAAACACATACTTAGCATTCCATTCCTCCTAACACACACTCAGCCTATTTCTAAATTACTGAGGGCAAGGAACATGATGTGTGTGTGTCTCATTGCTCCTTTCCATCATCCCTCTGGCTTTAATGTCCTAACTGCTCTCTGTGTCATTGCCTTTGTTCTTAATATCCGAGCTTGTCTTCTTATCATAGGAGAGTAGCTTTCATGTATGGATTCCATCTTAGAGTGCCTGCATTCAGATCCTGGCTCCACTCTTATTAACTGTGGGTCCCTGGGCAAGATGCTTATTGGTCATGTGCCTCAGTTTACTCATGTTCAAAATATGATTAATAAGAGTATTTTTCCTTAAGAGGTTTCGGTGAGTGTTAAGTGAGATATAATATATTAAAATACTTAGTGTAGTGTCTGGCCCAGAATAAGGTCTTATTAACTATTAGGTGTGATTAAAGAACTCTGCCCTATTGAGTCCAAAGTACTTTATTTCTCCGTATTCCTCCTTTATAACCCTCTAATCTATCTATTATAGATATTATCTAATAATAGATCTATTTCATCTATTATTATGATTTTTATTCTACTGGATCATCGTGTTAAACCTGAATATTAGGTCCAAAATATACCTTAGATACTATCCATGATATTAACTTGACATTTGATTTAAAAGCATTTATTTTTGGGACTCCTGGGTGGTTCCGTCAGTTAAGCATCTGGCTTCCACTCAGGTCATGATCCCAGGGTCCTGGGATCAAGTCCGGCATCGGGCTCTTTGCTCAGCAGAGAGCCTGCTTCTCCCTCTGTCCACTGCTCCCCCTGCTTGTGTGTGCGCTCTCTCTCTCTCTCTCACACACACACACACACAAATAAATAACCTCAAAAAATTAAAAAATAAAATAAAATTTTTTTTAAGATTTTATTTGTTTGAGAGAGAGAGCGAGAGCAAGTTGGAGTGGCAGAGAGAGGGAGAGAATCTCAAGCAGGCTCTCTGCTGAGCACTGAGCCCTGAGCCCAGCTCAAGGCTCAATCCCACAACTTTGAGATCATGACCTGAGCCGAGATCAAGAGTCGGATGCTTGACCCCCTGAGCCTCCCAGGTGCCCCTTAAAAGTGTTTATTGAGCTTATGCTCTGAACCAGACCTACGGCTTGGGCCTGGGGAGTTAAGGTGAAGAGGGCACACTTCCTGTTCCCAGTGGCATTCACACTGCACTTGGAGAGCTGACCGGGATATGAGTGAATGCCAACAAACAAGAGCAATAAAAGATTTAGAAGCGTGTAAAAGTGAGCACAGAGGAGGGAATTATTAACCAAGGGAGGGGTCAGGAAGAGGCTGTGTAGGACGGACACGATTTTTCTGAGCAGGAAGCAGCGAGGTCTCTCAGTTCGTAGGAATAGCATATGGAAATGCTCAAGAGTTGTGACAAATTTGATGTTTTCAGAAAACCTCAGTGCGGTTCGGTGTTGGAAGAATGTGAGATAGACATGAGCAGGTCAGGAAGAGGCCCTTATGTGATACCATTTAGGAATGGGTGTTACGAGGTCCCGTCTGGTCTGCTGCATCAGGTTTATACTGAAGAGGAAAGGGGCCAGAGGTGAAGAGATCACTGACCAGGCTGTGGCCAGAGATGGCATCTTAGCCCCTCAGGACACTATAACAAATGCCACAGACTGGCTGGCTTCAACACAAGAAATTTATATCTCACAGTTCTGGAAGCTCAAAGTCCAAGATCAAGGTGCCGGCCTGGTCAGGTTCTGGTGAAAATGCCTTCCTGTCTTTCAGGGAGTTGCCTCTTTGCTGGGCGGTCACATAGGGGCAAGAGAGAGAGAGAATCAGCCTTTCCTGTGTCTTCTTACGAAGGGCACTAATGCTGTCATGAGGGCTCTCCCTCCCCCAGGCTCCGTTTCCAAATACCATCCCACTGAGGATTAGGACTTTCACATGAATTCTGGGGTGACACAGACATTCAGTCCATGGCAGTGGGTAAACCATCCTGAGGGCCTGGCATAAGGCAGAGGTGGTGGGGACATAGAGGTGGTGAGGACATAGAGGCTATGAGATGGCCACAGGATGTGGATCCACAGGGATTAGCGACTATCTAGATAATGGGGATAATGGGATGAGTTGGGGGCCTTCCCGCTCTCTGGATTGGACATCGGAGTCGTGCTTGGGGTTACCTGGTCAGACTGGCTTCACGGACCACAAGGTGCTTTATGAGAAACTATTTCTACTCCTCGTCCTACACCTCATAGCTCTGCAACACATGTGCCCCCCAGTTGCTTCAGAGTAGCCGTCTTCCATTAACAGTCGTCCAGCCGCCTCGCTTCCTTACACTTCTTCAAATCCACGACATGACTTCTTGTCTTCAGAGCTTTGATCACAATGTTCCCTCCACATCGCATGTGCTCTGTATTCCCCACCTAATCTGTCTTGGAAGGTGACTCTAATCTGACCTCTGAAAACTCCCAGCCACTCCCCATGGTGCTGCCCTCTGCTCCATTGGATTCTCCACCACATTTCATTGTTTTTCTGGGGCAGATACGGCGCTGTGTTCTCATCACCGTCTCTCTTCCCAGGGATACAGGAAGGTTATCTCCAGCTTCCCTGCCGTTAGGGTTTTAACTCCATGTGACTTAGTCCTCCCCTGTGGGGACAAGAGCTAATGTGATGTGTCCCCCCTGTCTGGCCTGAAGCAGGGAACAGCGTTGAAAACCCAGGTTCCACTTCTTCTGTCCCTGCATTTCGAAGGAGGAGCCCTAAAGTGGTGGGGTTGAAAACAGAAGGAACCAGGGAAGAGAGCCGCCAAAGAGAAATAACTGACTTTTAGTCAGATTTTATATGTGACCCAAACCAGCAACAACAAAAGCTTGCTTGTGGTGAACTACCAACATTTGGGGAATGATTTGTTAATGTGGCGAAGCATGGTCTATCCTGACCAGTATGACCACCAGCATTTGGTGTCTCTTATGGTGCAGGAACAAAACCAGGGATCCTTTTCATTTATTTATTTGACAGAGAGAGAGCACGAGGGGCGGGGCGGGCAGCAGGCAGAGGGAGAAGGAGAGGCAGGGGCCCACCTGAGCAGGGAGCCCGATGTGGGGCTGGATCCCAGGACCCTGGGATCATGACTTGAGCCAAAGACAGAGACTAAACTGACTGAGCCACCCAGGCACCCCCCCCCTTTTTTTTAATCTCACACTATACTCCTTATGGTTCTTAATAAATATTTTTTTAATGGAATTGAAAAGTTTTGATGGCTTGATGAAAAAAGACTTTTTCTCAGATGGGAGAGAAAGTGATAAACCCAGTGTCAACAGCTCCATCCACTTTTGTTCTCCACTCCCCTCCCCTCCGCTCCCCTCCCCTCCCCTTCCTTCTGCTCCCCTCCCTTCTGCTCCCCTCCCCTCCCCTCCCTTCCCCTCTTCTCTTCTCTTCCCTTCCCTGCCCTTTCTTTCTTTCTTTCTTTTTTTTTTTAAGATTTTATTCATTTATTTGACAGATAGAGGTCACAAGTAGGCAGAGAGGCAGGCACAGAGAGAGAGGGGGAGGAAGCAGGCTCCCTGCTGAGCAGAGAGCCCGATGTGGGGCTCAATCCCAGAACCCTGAGATCATGAACTGAGCCGAAGGCAGAGGCTTAACCCACTGAGCCACCCAGGTGCCCCATTTATTTATTTATTTTTAATATTTACCTCCTTTCAATTAATGTCTTGTCCTGTATATCTGGATTTGTTTCCTCGGGCCAGAGAACAAGCAATGTTCATTAGCCAGGAATTGAGACTCTCGCTTAGTCATGTTCTACCGAATCATCCTTTGCGTTCATGGGTGGAAAAGAGAAAAAGGGAATGAAACTTGTCCTTCTGAGTATCAGCATTCTTTGTAGAAGGAAGCATGCACCTGCCGTATTATTATCATTACTATTATTATTATTATTTTGAGGGACGCAGGAAAGCCGACCTCAGCCAGAGTGTTAAGTGTGATGCTGCCAGTGAGTCTGGGTCCTCCTAGTCTCACTTGTGTGAAACACAATCTTTTACTGCATTTTCCCTTAATATCTCTGTTCTGATGTAATGCCACCAATTTGAAATGTGTATATATTGTCTTCTGCCCTTGAGGACCTTCATGAGAATGAGCTGTTTTAACTAAAATGAGACACTAACAATTTCCTCTTGCCCTGCTATTTGTTTTGTCACAAAAACCCTGGGCGTCCATGGGACTTTGATTTTTCAAGTTTATTATCTCAAAAGAGATTTTAGAAATATTACAAATAATAATACATGATAGAAAAGCAAAGGAGAAATGCCATCTGCATGACAGTAGCTATTTACGAAATCCTGAGGTCATCTTCTCCCAGGTTGAGATACGAGTGGAATTTCCCTCTCAACTAATTGACAGGGCTGGTTTCAATAGAAAATTTGAAACACAGCGCTTTCTCTTCTGTTTGCGTTTTCTTGTTTTTAAATGCAAGTTGCATGTTGAAACTAAATTCTCTTTTTTTATTTCAAAGAAAGTGTAATATGAAACAAAAGGTGTTCATGAAGCAAGTAGAACACACAATGAGGTTATAACTCTAATAATCTTTATGCAACAAATAAAGTATAATACATAGTGAAATGTGGGAAATACACAAAAAATTAGTAGAAAACAGATATTAATTTATATCAATAAGGCCATGAAAAATCTAGTAACAATAGAGAAAACATGTAAAATTTCTAAATATATACTTGTTAATATGCATGTATTTTTATATGTATGTTATATGTTATCTAATTATAGACTTGTTTTATTTGTATACATGTAGATTAACATCCAGATCAAACTTTACACCTCCCACATAGAAGATATGCATTCTTTTTTTTAAAATATTTTATTTATTTATTAGAGAGAGAGAGACAGAGTGAGAGAGAGCATAAGAGGGGAGGTCAGAGGGAGAAGCAGACTCCCCATGGGGCAGGGAGCCTGTTGTGGGACTCGATCCCAGGACTCTGGGATCATGACCTGAGCTGAAGGCAGTCACTTAACCAACTGAGACACCCAGGTGCCCAGAAGATATGCATTCTTGTCTAGAATACACATAATATTTTTTAAATTAACCATATTTTTGGACATAATGGAAATATTTATTTTCTCAAAGTATATGTAGTACAGACAGTGTACTTATACTTCAATGTAAATATTCTTTTTTTTTTTTTAGGGGCACCTGGGTGGTTCAGTTGGGTAAGCATCTACCTTGGCTTAGGTCTTGATTCCTGGGATTGAGCCCTGCATAAGGGTTTTTGCTTGGGGTGGGAGGGGTCTGCCTCTCTCCCAGCTCATGCATGCGCTCTGTATCTCTCTCTCTCAAGTAAAATAAATAAAATCTTTTAAAAAAATCTTTTTTAATTATGTAAGTGTCAGGTGTACACCATTATAATTCAACATCTGTATACACTACAAAGTGATTGTTCCCAAAAGTCTAGTTTCCACCCATCAGAAGAATTCTCTCTTTTGATTATGGAAAGTATATGCTTATTATGCTTTGAAATACCCTCCCCCCACACTGAACCCTCTTTCTGGAATGAAGGGAGAAGGACTAGGAGAGTTGGGTTTTTTCCTTCTGTCCACTCTGTGGTGCTAACCAGGGCAACTTGGACCTGCGTGGGGATCTGGAGCCTTGGCTTAGCCCTGACATCTTTGTTAACCCTGACATCTCTGGGTAGCTTTGAATCAGCACATGCCTTCTTATGGGACCGCTCTCTAGTTAATGAATTACCTAGGCTCTGACTCCATTATGGGTGTCAACCAGGAATATCCATGAGAACCAATCAGAGAACATCCTTAAAACCCACATTCCTGGTTTTCAGAAATACTGAATCAGAATGGGGGCAGAGGGTGGTGGGGGTGGGCAGGGGCAAGATATATACAGCCTTCAGAATATACAGCCTTGCAGTGTGGACTGAGAGAGAGCCTCCCGCGGCTGGATGCCTGCGGAAATGGCACAGAGCAGGGCACACCTACATCTTGATCTTCATCAGGCTCTGCATTTGTTTGTTTTATGATGTGTATGTGTGCCTCTGTTTGCAGTGATGATGATTGCTTTTAAAATAGTTTTTCTTTTCTTTTTTCATTCTTTCCTTTTTTTTTTTTTTTTTTTTTTTTTTTTTTTTTTTTTTTTTTTACCCCCCATGCCTGACTACTGCAGTTTCCCAGCTGCTCTGGGGGGTGGGTAAAGGAAGACCCTTGTCCTGACCACCCCCCTTACATGAGCTGGCTTTCCTCCTAATGGATTAATCTAAGAACAAGACATTACTTTCTTGACCTTCCTGGAATGCTTATGTGTGCCCCGTGGTGTCATTCTATTTTATTCACATTGTCGGTCATTTTGCCTGGGAACTATCTCCTTCTTGAAGCAGGGACTGGGTCTGTTGCTTCTTCCTCGTACTTCTCCTCATTGTGCTGCATATACAGTAGGTGCAACATAAATGTCAGTTGAATAAGTAATGAACCAATACATGTAGATCAACAGAATAGTAACGACTAATTGATGAGGACATTGCATTTTATTTGGAAGAGATTAGGTTATAATACCTGCACATGTCTTTCCAGCATTGTTTCAGACTAGACGCTGGAACCGGCGATCTCCCTTTTGAAGACAGAAAAACTGAGGCACAGAGAGGTCTAGTGCTCGCTCCTGATTGCATAGCATGCAAATCCAAGAATGAATACTGGTCACTAACCTCTCCCACTTGCATATCAGTTTATTGTTCACAACGCTGGGAGCGAGGAGGCACAAGGGTTATCCGTATTTTGGGAATGAGGGCCTCACCCTAAGAGAGGGGAGGTGTCAGGCAGGAGGTTACTGAAGGAGATAGGCTCAGCGAAGTAATGTTACAATGAACAAGACAGACTCATCAGTCCTGGCAAAATGCTAAGTACACATCGCCTGAGAACACGTAAGTTGGGGCCATTCTCTGACGGAAGACAAGGGGATAGGGGCGGGTTGGTGGGTGAACTTGGAAATGGAACTCAGGAGATTTGAAGTTTCTCCTGGCTCTCAAAAATTTCTCATGTCAGGTGGAGAAGGTTAACTCCTTTGTTTTGGTGCCCGGTTCTTCCCCCACAGAATGAAAGCAATGTGCCAGGTTATTTGGAAACTTACTTGTAGCTCAACTGTACTGACTCAGATATATAGGGATGCCATGTTAGAGGCTGAACAGTTTTAGAATAATGGCATACTTTACTGATTTTCATGATTCCAAAAACGTTTTATGGGTAAAACTGTGTTTAAATCAGATTATGCCCCGAGGTCCTTCAGTATTGGGGACACATAAAGATGACTGAGAGATGATTGAAATACAGAGTTGGTAATTGGATTTGTTTGTACAGTAGACCCCCTCCTTACAGGGTGTGTTCCAGAATGTTTGGGGATGCCCGAAACCACAGTTAGAAATGAACTTCACATGTGCTGTGGTTTTCCCTTTATATATGTAGCTATGGTAAACTGTATCATCTAGGTACAGTCAGAGATTAACAACCAATAATAAAATAAAATCGTTTTAACAGTCCACTATCATAAAAGTTATGGGAATGCACTCTCTCTCACAACCTGTCTTATTTTACTGTACTCAGCCTTCTTCTTGTGATGATGGGAGATGAAAACATGCCCCCCGGGCTCAGGTCAAGTGGAGTGAGTGGTGTTGGCAGGTGACCTAGGCTTAGGCTCCTGTTCACCTCCTGATGCTAAATCACCTGCTTCCAATCCCCGTTGACCGATGACACTTGCCAGAAACCAGGGAAAGCAGGACTGTGGCGGGGAGGAGCTACAGGGAGATTTTCAGTGTCACATGATCCTGGAGCAAAGCATGAAGCACATGTGACCGTCTCTCAGGCTTTCTTCTCTTCTGTCACTGAGGGCCGGGGTGGAATAAAAATCCAGCACCCCGGCTCCACTAGTTTTATGATCCTGGATCAAAACTTCGTTTCTCCCTTGAAAATTAGGAAGAAAATGATCAGCCTTGCCCCTTCCCAGAGACTTGCATGAAGGTCATGTTTGGTCACCTGTGAGAGCATTCTGGAAACCATACAACAGTCCACAAAGTGTCCTGCGGGTGTGAGGGATTCTTAAGGACGACGCCAGTGACTTCTGGTCTTCTGTGTGGCTGCGGGGACAGTGACCAAGTCCCCTTGCCTGGATTGCTCAAATCTGGCCTCAAAGTTGGACTTGGGAGAAAAGTGAACTATTCTATTTGGGGAAAAAGTGAACTCTTCTATTTTGCTTTATCTAAGTCCCTCGAGTTAGCTGGCTTGTTTCCCAGAACCTCATCAAAACGGAGTATGAGGCAACTGGGTTGGCCAGCTCTGAACAGAAACTAAAACCATTAGGACCTCAGCTCTGCCGAGTGCTTCCTTTACCTGCCCTCATTACCGGCACCTGCACCTGAGCACAGTGTGCGACCTTGAACGAGTCCGTTTCCTCCCTGGGCCTGGCTTTCCTGCATTTTCAAATGCTAGTGGGTTTGACAGGGTGATTTCTGGACTCTGTCCAACCTCTTGATTTAACCAGGTTTTTTTTTTGTTTTGTTTTTTTTTAAAGATTTTTATTTATTTATTTGACAGATAGAGATCACAAGTAGGCAGAGAGGCAGGCAGAGAGAGAGGAGGAAGCAGGCTCCCCGCTGAGCAGAGAGCCCGATGCGGGGCTCGATCCCAGGACCCTGAGATCATGACCTGAGCCGAAGGCAGAGGCCCCAACCCACTGAGCCACCCAGGCGCCCCTAACCAGGTTTTTAAATGAAGTTTGCTCGTATATAAAACAGCGTCAAGGACCCTCTAGTGTTGAGTATGCTTCAAGCTCGCAGGACACGTGCGGGCAGGGGAGGGGCGCACCAGCTGGCCTCCTACGGACTTCTTCCTTTTTCTGTTTTTTCCCCTAGCTGAGTCAAATGGGCTTGATTGGAACATAGGCCTGTTGCCAGATGCAAGCACGAGTCCCACTGTGCTCTGATAGGTGACATGGGCTCAGAAACCTTATTGTGAGCTCTCCAGCAGCTGGGAATCTGAAGGCTCTGGGCAAAGATGGTGGTCAGGTCCAAATGAGCTGAGGCGTGAGACGGCACCCCCTGAGGCTCCTGGGAAGGCCACTCTGCCTCTTCTCCCCATGCAGATAGGCAAGACCTTAGTACTGAGCCCTGTACTCCTGACGTACTGTCTCTAGGACACGGAGGGTCATGGCAACCCTCCGTGTCCTAGAGTTAACACTTAACACTACCAGTTAAGGAATTTTTGCAATTAGGTGAGACAGTGCATATGGGGTCAGAAGGTAAAACCAAAAGCAAAACAAGAATATTATTATCGTAATGATGGAGCAGTGATTTCTACAGGGTAGGAAGGAGAGCAGCGACATGCTTCTCTCTCGTCCTGGTTCTGGTTCTGAGAATGTTCTTTACATTTTCATGCGGGCAGCATGTGTGTGACAGACCAATTCCTGAGAATTCATTGAACATTTACTGTTTTATGTACCTTTCCGTGTCTATAATTACTCCACAGATCTCACATTTAAAAAAAAAATTAGATAGGGCATTGCAAAGCATGTAAAACACATGGCAAAAAATTAGCATTTAGTTTCTATTGGGACAGCTGTCCCCAGGGTCTTCGTGGTCAGGCCACAGGTCCCAGCTTATCCGTGATCCCTATTGTCCATTTGGACAGCTTGTTTCTATCTGAGCCTCATTCATTCTTTCTCTCACTCTCTTTAGCAGACGTTATCAGGTCCTTGCTCTTTGGCAGACGCCACTGGATGTAAAACCAAAGATGAGGTAATGCGGGACTCCCCGCTTCTGAGGGATTAGAAGCCCACCCTGGGTGACGTGGGCACCGCGGGTAACAGTTCAGTGCCGTGATGTTTTTGAAGGGTCGGGCTTCAGTGTTCTCATCCGTAGGTCTGAAGGTGTGTTTCTAGGCTCATGGCCCATCTTTGGTAATGGTAGCTGTTGGCTTAGTTGTCATTGCTGTTATAAAAGAGTTCTGTCGGTGGGTCCCAGCTGGCCAGTTTGTGGGGCTTGGGATCTCTAAACTGGCTTCCGAAGGACAGATGTGGTTTCAATGGACAAAGCAAAGCTGGGAGGGTATTTCAAATGCAATATTTGCAATATAGAGTGATTTTTTTTCCTCTGAAAGTGCCTGCGAAAGGGCCAGTGCTTGGGCTGAGTGGGAAGAGGTGTGATGTGCTCTCCCACTGGGGTCCACCATGACTCCTTAAAACCTGACTTCGTATCCCTTTATAAAGAACCTCCTGGGGGCGTCTGGGTGGCTCAATTGGTTGGGCGACTGCCTTCGGCTCGGGTCATGATCCCAGACTTCCAGGATCGAGTCCCGCATCGGGCTCCCAGCTCCTTGGGGAGTCTGCTTCTACCTCTGACCTTCTCCTCTCTCATGCTCTCTCTCCCTCATTCTCTCTCAAATAAATAAAACAAAATCTTTATTAAAAAATAAAAAAAGAACCTCCTGGGATTTCAGCATAAACCAATTTCTCGTCTTTAGAATACAGAAAGGAAAACTATTTCAGCCTCCCCAAAACATTGCAGTCTGCTGTAGTATTGGGAATTGGTTGTGGGTTTCTACCTTTTGTAGGGTAGCATTTTGTCTTAACATAATTTCTTCTTTAAATGTTTCATGTAGTTTGCTACATACATCGTCCCTTCTTTCTGCCTTAGAGGTTCACCCTTTCATCTTCCTGCCCGTAAAGGGCAGGTCTGCCTTTCGCACAATGAGACTGTAGGAGATGATTTCTTTACAGTTAATATGTGAGTCAACATGCTAAATAAATCACAGGACTGATTTAAAAAAAAACTTTGGTGCATATGCTAATCCCTTGTTCCAGAAGATTCAGTTAATGTGTCTGCATGCCCACAGCCAGACCTCTTCTCGACAGGAACTGTGTTAAGCAAGCTCTGGTAGCAAAGATACTTATCTAGGGATGGGCAGGGCGATCTTTCCCAGCTCTTTGCAGAGCACACAAATGGTTGTCCTCCAGATAGTCTCACTCTCCTTTTGTGCCCTCCTTCTTCTTCCTGGCTCCTTCCCTCTACGTCATTAATGCCCTCCTGCTGGACCCCTGGGCCAGATCCCATTCCTCCAATTGCTGACACCCATGCAAGCATTTTCTCTAGGGCCCCCATTCCCTCCCAACTTCTTTTCCAAAATTCCTTCGTCAGCAATCTGTTCTTTCCATTTGGCTGTGTTGGCATTTGGCAGATGCTTTGGAAGATGAAAAGATCATCTGGACTGTTTTGGCCTCCAAGGACTCAATAGACCAGTAGAGGGAAATCTTTGAAAACCTGCTGCAAAGTATGGGCCCTCTTCATAGGGAAAATGATGCACATGTTGCCTTAGACGGTCCTTGTAATCTCTGAATCATGGCACCCAGATTGAGAAGCCCTGCGAGAGACTGACATAATGGAAATAGACCTGTGGTGGGGTGGAGACACTTCCCAACTGAGTTCCTACTCATGTGGAGCTTTTTCTCTGAGTGACAAAATAGAAGAAAACATGGTAGAATAGAATAGAGATCGAACAAGATAGAATAAAAACTCATGAGAGAAATCAATGGAAAATTCTTGGTAAATGAGCATTCACCCTATCAGAGTGAGGTATTATTACCAATAACCATTAAGCAGTTGAAGTAAAGATCGGTGCACTTAATCTTCTGTGATAGACAAGACGTTAATAGTCGTATTTATCATTATCTGCTTCCCTTTCTCTTCGGGACACATAAGGGACTGTATGTCTTTGTCTCCTTGCAGTCGAATGGGACTAGATGACTCGTCTTGGATGTGACCAACGTCTGTCACCCCACGGACACTGTGGAAGGAACACTTGCAATTCTCCAGCCTGTGTCTCTCTTTCCCTCCTAGGCAGGGGGCTCCGTGTGGAGATGGCGAGTCACACAGTTGATGCAGGCTGCGCTGCTGAGTGACACGAGTGTCACTCAGACGTGCACGAGAGTCTGCATGAGTGGACACATCCTCCTTTCTGGGCCCGCACGGAGGGTCGGGAGTTGTTTCTCTCGCCGTGTGTCCTGCAGGAAATACTAGTGCATCGACTAACACATCTCCCAAAGGCACCGGTCCTGAAGAAGAGGGGCGAGTCGATTTCCGTGGGTCTCTGATTTGTGGAATGGAGAGTTTTGTACAGGAGGGTCTCCTTGTGTCTACCTCTGGTTGTCTTCCTTTACAAAGAGCAGAATAAAAACGTCAGCCATATCCGTCAGTCAAAATAAAAACAGCCACATTTTGACCTCTCTTGTCTGAAATGTTGGCGACTTCAATTTAAAGGAATAATTGGTAGCAGAGTGCCTCGCAGCCATTGCTAGAAGTGTGTGTTCTAGTTGGTTCTTTCCCCAGAAAACTGTGAATGGCATGTGGGAGAGAAGAGGGTCAACACAGGACCAATAATGTGATTAATTAAAGGGCTTAGTATAAATGGCCGGTGGTATTTAGTGGTACCTTGGAGGGATTAATCCTGGTTAAACACAGGGGTGGGGGGGCAGATGAATGAATAATTCAGCGGCTGTGACAGGGTTGGAACATTTTTCGATGGAGCAATTAATAAACGTCTCTACCTCCATAGTACATGTGAGGGAACTCTCCGTAATCCTGTAAATGCTTTCACCCTCTGTAATTAGGTAATTAGTTTAGGAGACAATGTAACAGATACACAAGGAGAATGAGAAACAACAAATTCGTATGAATAAATAAGAACTTTATATCTTATATCAAATCGGCCCTTTCCATTTTTTTTCTTGTTCAGGTGTAGCAATCTTCCCAGGGGTCCTACTGCCTTTCCGCAAGGGCAGGGGGCCTGCTGGCCACCACTAAGCAAAAGCACTGCAGGGACCGTGGAACTGGGAGCTGACTGGTACTCAGTCAAGTGACTTTCAGCTAATTTTTGAGCAGGCCGTCCAAGGAGACTCAAGGCCAGACCCAGGGAGGCTGTCTACAAGGTGGACACACCGGATCTTTAACCCGCCTTGACCAACGCTCATTGATATGAGGATGCCTCCGTATATTTTTGTATTGCTCCGTTTTTGATTCTTGCCCCTTTCCCCCTCCTTCCTTCCGCTACCTTCTTACTAATGTTCGTTCTCTCTCTGGGACCTTTTCCTGTCTCCACAGCTGGGCTAGTTGGTGTGGGATGTTCAAGACCTCGTCTTTGAGAAGCCCACAGTTGACCTGGAGTTTGAGGAATGAGATGTAGACCTAAGAGGGGTGAACAGTTATGAGACAGCACCCACTTTGTACAAACGAGGGGGGCATGTGACGAGGCCTTCACAGCATTGGCTCCAGACTTATCTTTTCTCCTTTCCATTTCTGATCTCCCCCTAACATACGCCTTCATTCTGTGCTCCAGCTCCATGCTGGCACCCGTCCTAGGGGATCTTTGATCTTTGGTGATCGTGAGGCTACGGATTATTTTTTAAATGCATCATTTTGTCTCTGTAATTAGTGACAGATGGACAGCAGCTATTAATCCAAAGGGATGGTTTTGACAGATTCGGTATGATGAGAAAGTTTGAGTTTCCGAGATGGGACACCTCCGGGAGTGTGAGCAGAAGGGCCAAGAGAACCTCCAAAATAAAGAGGTTAGAAGACTTGGAAAAGCAAGGACCATGGAGAGAGGTTTGGGGTTTACCCCCTGGGGGGCTCTGGTTTCGGGTAGAGACCAGCTTCATTTTTTAGGTCCTTCAAGTCTCCTATTTAGTTATTTGCTTCCCAAACAACTCTGAGAACCTTTGCTGGTTTCCTCCTTTTTGGGGTAGGAGATGAATTATCAATGTTAACGTTTACTGGTGCTTACTATGTGCTAGGCGTTGTTTCAAGAGCTTTACTTTTCCTTCTTTATTCCTTCCTTTCACTTACCTTCTTTTTGGTTTTAAATATGGTAAGTGCACAATACAGTATTGCTAACTATGGGTACTATGCTGTAGAGAAGATCTCCAGAGCTTGTGTATTGCCTGAAGAATGGATAAATAAAATATGGCATGTGTGTGTGTGTGTGTGTGTGTGTGTGTGTGTGTATACACACACACACACCAGAATATTATTCAAAAGGAAATCCTATCATTTGAGACCACAGGGGTGGATCTCGAGGACATTACATTAAGTGAACTAAGCCAGTCACAGAAGGACAGATGCCACATGATTGCACTTACATTAGGCATCTAAGACAGTCAAGCTCATAGAAGCAGAGAGTGGACTGGTGGTTATCTGTGGCTGGGGAGTGGGGAAATTGGGAGTTGCTCCTCAAGGATTATAAAGGTTTCTTTGTATCCGAGCAGCAGCCTCTTGCTGGAGGCTTGGCCTGGATCCTCAGCCTCCCAACTCTTCCCAGAAAGGCCAGTGCCCCCTGGGAACATGGTGGATACCTCAGGGACCAGCCCCTTCCTCGAAAGCTTTCAGTTCCCATCTGTAGTTCTCATGGCTCTTCTCCCAGTGGTTTTTGTTTCCTTAACCCTGGAAGCCTCTGCTTTCTGGAATAATCCACTTCACCCTCCAGCCACCTGCTCTTTGCTCCTTTGGATGTTAGTGTATCTCTTGACGGTGAAAACGGACTCTTTGAGACCATGTGATGCCTGGTTTTGCCGCTGCGGTCTTTGGCAGGGAGATCAGCTCTGCCGGCTTCTGTCTCTCAGCCAAGACCTGGTTCTCAGGCTTCACGTGTGATCGGAAATTGCCTCCCCCCAAGACCAGGAAGTCCTTCGTGCACCTCTGCAAGGAGTTTCCTTCTCTGGAGTTTTATCGTTTTATTTCTCATGCGTTCTCTGAGTCTTTGAAATGTGTATTTGTTTGTTTTAATTTATTTCGCTTTTCTGATGGTTTTTTTTTAGGGGGGAAATAATTGCTGTGCTTTGAAGGTCTCCCTCTTCTTTAGAAGCAAAAGTTTTCACAATGTATTATCCAAGTTAATGGAAGTGGAGAGCCAACATTTCTACCTCAAAACCATTATTAGACCGTTGGGCAGAAATAACCAACCAACGAGTAAATAACTTTGGGCGGAGGTGTCAAGATTTTTACAACCAGTTACTAGGCAGCTAAGTGGATATTTTTCAATCAACAAACAACATATAACCCTCTTTACATAGCCTTGAACCACTTACTGGATCCAGTGGTGGAGATGTTACTAATCTCCACTTTAGAAAGATTGAAATGTCTTCTCTGCTTTGTGTTTTAATAGGAAAAGACGGGGCACCAAATATCACCTGTTTGGTCAGTTTTTAAAAACGTCCAAAGGAGGGGCGCCTGGGTGGCTCAGTGGGTTAAAACCTCTGCCTTCAGCTCAGGTTATGTTCCCAGGGTCCTGGGATCGAGCCCCAAATCGGGCTCTCTGCTTAGCAGGGAGCCTGCTTCCTCCTCTCTCTCTGTTTTTGTCTGCCTCTCTGCCTACTTGTGATCCCTCTGTCTCTCTGTGTCAAATAAATAAATAAAATCTTAAAAAAAAAAAATCCAAAGGAAACAAAGGGAGAAAAATTCGGCTACTAAAAACTTCTTGAAGGAAAACAGTCTTGCTTATTTTTCTGATTCCTTCGTAAGACCCACTTCTGAATTATAATCTTGCTCAACTTTGCTACAGATCGTTAGGCTCGTTTCGTGAAGAAAGGCAATTTCACTTTCCCAGTCAGAGCCTCAGGGTGCGGATCCCCAAAATGAAAGGGTTGGGTTAAATGAAAGCTAAACTGTCTTTTCTTTGATTCTCTTAATGACATGAGATTTACTTTTGAGATTCCTACTTTTTTTTCCACAATACATTCCTCAACAAATCCATTTGTAAAACCACAGTTACTCTTCACAAATTCCGTGTTGGTGAGGATAATGCTTCCCCCTTGTCCCAGGCTCATCCGTCATGCAGAATGTCTCTAACTCAGCAAAACTATGTTAGTACAGTCCTAATACAGAAAATCTGCATCATTATCTTTTATTCTGCTCTGTATGGCACGATCCACTTCAGAAACTTCGAGGCTATTCTAACTAGGAGTCATGACCCAACAAAGCTTCATTCATCCAAAGCTAAGCCAAAGCTGCCTTAGACTTTTAAGTTAAGTTGACGCACTCCTCCCTCCCTACCCCCACAGCATCCTTGCCCTTTTGCATTCTCCTCCACCACACCCAGGGTTGCCAGTGTGATTTTTAGCACTCACAGTCCTGTCTGAAACCTCGTCCTGTATGGTTCTTTCTTTCCGGGTTTATGCCTCAGACCCTCCCCCAGCTTTATCTTCCATCAAAGGTTTTATCTTAAGAGTTTAGGAGTAGAAGAGTTTAGAAGTCGAAGAGTTTAGGAGTAGAAGTTATCTGAAGTCACCGCTTCGTTTGACACATTTAGACCAGTGCCATTGCTAGAAATACAAAGCGAATCCTGTGTGTAATTTAGGATTTCCTAGGAGCCACGTTAACACAATAGAGTAAAAACAAACAGGTGAAATTATATTTACCAACCTAGTCCATCCGGAATAGTGTCATTTCAGTATGAATTCATTATAAAATTTCTTAGTGAAATAGTCACACTCTTACTCTCAGTTTAAATGTCTGAAATTCCGTATGTGTTTTATACTTCAAGCATACTTCAAACCAGGCTGGGTGCATTTTGAGTACTTAATAGCCACTGGAGGCTAGTGGCTACTGTGGGGGACAGCACAGGATTAGAATAACAATGTTTAGGGGAGCAAATGCCTTTGCCTAAGGTTGTACAAGGAGCTGACAACAGAACTAAGTCTCCTGATCCTTGCTCTAGCACTTTTCCTGATATATTGCTTGTTTCTGACGGTGATAATGCCTGCATGGCCTTGAACAACTGGGAAAACAGATCATATGAATCTATAGTGATTTGTTGGTGAAAAAAATAAGCATCATGCTTAAAAGGAGGTTATACTTTCGAGAAACTTTTGTTTTATGGAATTGATATTATATGAGGAATATTTTAGATTATTTCATTTCCAATGAGATATATATATATATATATGTGTGTGTGTGTGTGTGTGTGTGTGTATATATATGTGTGTGTATATATATATATACATATATTTTAAAAGATTTTATTTATTTATTTGACAGAGAGAGACAGCGCCCAAGTTGGGGGAGGAGCAGAGTCAGAGGGCGAAGCAGACTCCCTGCCAAGCAGAGAGCTGACGCAGGGCTCCATCCCAGGACCCTGGGATCATGACCCGAGCCAAAGGCAGACCATTACCTGACTGAGCCACCTAGGCCCCTCCATTTCCAGTGATATTGATGGAAAAAAGGCGTTCACCTGAATTGCGAGGTGACTATCTTTCTTCTATCAGATCTATTTTTTGTGTTATTCTGATAATATCATCTATGCTAGTATCTAGGTTCTAGGAAATTACTATATGCAACAGTAAATCTATAAAATCTATAAAAATGTCTATGTTAACAAGAGCTCTTACTTGGGGATAGGTCATGTCAGCTCATGGAGATACCATTTTCCATCTGCGTGTCATTGTCCACTCTTGCAGTCCAGCCCAAGGACTTGGCTCTGGCTTTAAAACTCCTGTTATGTTAGACCCATTTCAGGGCCACTTGTACACTGTAGATACTCTAGATAAAGGGCTCTAGAGATAAAGCTTGGGGGTCTAAAAGTCCCACTCCTTACCCTGAAGTGTGAAACTTGATTCAGGCCCTAGTAAACATTTCCAAGATTGAAGTGCCTCTGGTACTTGGATTTGAAATCCTTCTTTCTCCCCATATGCCCCATATCTTTAATACCAGTGCCCTTCTCCATAAACAGGGAAGGGATGACATCTACTACTTAGTGGGCAGGACTTGATTTTCTAAGATGGACTTGATTTTCTAGGAGCACCAGCCTCAGGGGATGTACTGGGATTCTCTGGTCCACTGAGTTAGGGAAATTGTGCATACTCTTAGATATTCAAAATGTGTAACAGAATTTTAAAAGCTTAGGTAGTATTGTAGAAAAACCATTCTTTAAATTTTTATTTTTTTGTGTTTTTTTTTCGATTTTATTTATTTATTTGACAGAGAGAGAGATCACAAGTAGGCAGAGATGCAGGCAGAGAGGGGGAAGCAGGCTCCCCACAGAGCAGAGAGCCTAATGTGGGTCTCGATCCCAGGACCCTGGGATCATGACCTGAGCCAAAGGCAGAGGCTTTAACCCACTGAGCCACCCAGGCGCCCCGAAAAACCATTTAAAAAAAAAAAAACTTAATGCTTCCTAAATTTTTTTGAGCAAGGAATTATTTGATCTCTTTCTCCCCCACTACTTATTCCATAGAACAGGCTTAAAGAAATGTTGTCATAGGGTCCCCTGGGTGGCTCAGTCATTTAAGTGTCTTGATTTTAGCTCAGGTCAAGATCTCAGGGTCCTGCCATCCAGCTGCACATAGGGTTTGGCTCTGAGCATGGAACCTGCTTAAAAGTCTCTCTTTCCCTCTCCCTCTGCCCCTCTCTGCCCAACCTCATGCTCTCTCACTCTCTTTCTCTAAAAACAAAACAAAAAAATTGTCATAGAATATTTTGGGGGCCCGGTGGACAAAAATATGTGAAGGATATTTAGATATCTAATAGTATTTTCTCAAGTGCTCTTTTCCCTCTACTTTTAAGAGTGTCTTGTCATCCAATATCGGCCTGTGGATCCCCCAACACTGAACTTTCTCCTAGAAACACACAGTTTTCATGCTGCTGTCCTATTTGCTCATCTGTTTCTGATATCAGTTAGACAACAGATGTGAAACCAGAGGAAAATTTTGGCCACAATAACCAGCATCTAAGATGTGGAAACCATCATCCTTGAGCATTTCAGCTGGCGTTCCCCGCTCGTTCTCCCATCCCGCTTCTCCACTCTCTCCATCTTCCCTTCCTCCCTCCACTGCCCCTTCCCCTTCACTAGTTCTGGTGACTTGACGTACTCGTCATCCAGGTCAGCTAAGTGTTATGAGTCCTTACGTTTGAGGAGAGCACTGTGCTAATTCTGGAATCAAAAAGAAATTAGTCTAGACATTACTCTCAAAAATCTTGCTTTCTGGTAGAGAGGAGGTACATGTGACACATTCTTCAGCTGCAGTATGACTCATGTAATAACACGATTCTCTCTAACAGGATTCTCTGTAGCGTAGACAATGGATTGGTTGGCCTTCCGGGGGAAGGTGCAAAGGGCTATGCTCATTGAATGCTTCACAAAGCGGAAGATGTCTGTGTGGGTGAGTCAGCGCTTCCTAGGCTAGTCAGGGATAAGAAGGTGGTTCCAGTGGAGAGGGCAGAATGTGAAAAGCCACTGACAAATGAAAGAAAAGCAAGGTGTGTATTGGGACATGAAGTCGCCCAAGTGAGCAGCAGGAAATATGGAGAGAAGAAAGCTGAGGCTAAGGCATGTGGGGCTTTGTATCTCCCCCGCCTCTTGCACAGCGGCTTTCTAACATTTTTAAGCCTTGCAACTCCTTGACATTTTACATGGGAGCTCAGAATTTACTTGGTACCTTGTCCAGCTGACACAGGGCAAAGGACCTTCTGGGTCTTAGGACAGGTTCATATTTGTGTTTCCTGGTAGCCGTTCCATAAATTTTTATTAGTGACTGCAAGTTTCCCCAAAAAGGGAAAGGGGCAAATGAAAACATTCACTTTATTGGGTGCTATTTTTGACGAAAGGCCAGGATCCGTCTTTTTATTCAGTAACACACGGAAGGATCTTTCAAGAAAATGCAGCGCTGACATACATTAGCTCGCTCTGCCGTTAAACGTGCTAGAATGTATTTTAAAAAACAGTTTAGAACTAAATTTATATCCATTTGTGTCTTCTAGTCTTTTCGAGGCCTTTTAGTGATAGACAAGTGCGGACTGCATTTATTCACGTGGGAGCAGAATTATCTTTGATTACCAAGTGCTCTCTGCTTGCAAGGAGGCTATAATAAGCTGCTGCTGGGACCAGTGGGGCAGGTGTGCTCTTGTGAAATCAAAAATGGGAAAGGCCTGGGTGAAAGGAACTTTTTTACAAACACTATAAAAATTGGGTTGGCTTCCATCTCCATGGGTAGCCATGGCTTTAAATTTGAGCTTCAAAGCTGTAGAGAGAAAAAGGTTTAGGTTACTTTTATGGACACTCCTAGCTTGGCATGCCTCAAGGGACAGCTCCACACTTACCTGGATGTCTTCCATCAACCCCCCTGCCCCCACGTGAGGGATTTTTAAATCTTTAGCCCTGCCCGTGGCAATGGCACAGACAAACACGGGAGAGTGTTCTGATCTGGCTTATCAGCCTTTTTATCCGTATCTTGGCTTTCTTCCTCCCATATAGACAGAAATGCAACACTGAGACTTTGGTAGGTTGTGCCTGTTTTGTTTTTAAATTCCTTTTTCTTTTTCACGGAGTAATACATCTTCACTATAGATACGTTTTTAAACACACATATATTCAATTTTTTGAGTTTTATAGTTTTGTTTTATTTTTGCAAAAAAAAGTTTCAGTTGTTTATTCATTCAGTGTTCATTTAGGTCCCACTCTGTGCCGTGTTCTGAATACATACAGGGGGTACAGTACAGAATGGGATGGGTGTGGTCCCTGCTTTTTTGGTCCTTTTATTCTTTTTTTTAATTGTGTTATGTTAGTCACCATACAGTACATCATTAGTTTTTGATGCAGTGTTCCATGATTCATTGTTTGTGTACAATACCCAGTGCTCCATGCAATCCGTGCCCTCCTTAATAGCCATCACCAGACTCACCCATCCCCCACCTCCCTCCCTTCTAAAACCTTCAGTTTGTTTCCTGGAGCCTATAGTTTTTCATGGTTCATCTCCTACTCTGATTTCTCCCCCTCCATTTTTCCCTTGTCCTAATGTCCTCCATGCTATTCCTTATGTTCCGCATATAAGTGAAACCATAAGATAATTGACTTTCTCTGTTTGAGTTACTTCACTGAGCATAATCTCCTCCAGTCCCATCCATGCTGATGCAAAAGTTGGGTATTCATCCTTTCTGATGGCTGTGTAATATTCCATTGTGCATATGGACCACATCATCTTTATCCAGTCATCTGTTGAAGGGCATCTTGGCTCTTTCCACATTTTGGCTTTTGAGGGCATTGCTGTTATGAGCACAGGGGCGTATATGGTCCTTTTTTTCACTACTTCTATATCTTTGTGGTAAATATCCAGTAGTGCAAATGCTGGGTCATAGGGAAGCTCTGTTTTTAATTTTTTGAGGAACCTCCACACTGTTTTCCAAAGTGGCTGTACTAATTTGCATTCCTACCAACAGTGTAAGAGGGTTCCCCTTTCTCCACATCTTCTCCAACAATTATTGTTTCTTGCCTTGTTGATTTTTGCCATTCTAACTGGTATTAGGTGGTATCTCAGTGTGGTTTTGATTCCAATTTCCCTGATGGCTAATGATGATGTACATTTTTTCATGCAAACACACATATATTCAAAAAGTAGAAGTTAAAAGCTACTGGTAATACCTTAGACCTAGAATAACTACCGTTAACATTTTAGAGTATCTCCTTATATCCTTCTATATTTTTTCTTACATATACATATTACAATGTTTATTTAAGAAATGAGATCATGCTACACAAATTTTTACACCCAATTTTCTCATTCTAAATACATAAGATACAAAAATAACTGAAGTAAATTAATACAGTTTATAATATAATACAACTTTTACATGAATGCGTGTTATTTCATTATAAGGATGGACCTCAATTTATTTTAACGAACTCCTATTTTTGGATATTTGGTTTCCAGTCTTGCCCTATTGTGAATGGTGCTAGGAGATATCCTAGTAGCTAAATTTTGCCCTCATTTATACTTGTCTCCTTAAAATAATCTACTCAAGTGGAATTTCTGGGTCAAAGGCTCAATGGTGTTGGCGTGCTTTGTAAAACTGTCTTTAAGAATGAAGGTTTTTGTTTTTGTTTTAAGAATGAAGGTTACTCTTACTTATACTCCAAATATGAGTGTATGAGGGCACTTATTTCCAATTGACATTACCAGCTCTAGTCAATGTTGCTTTGGTCAGTTTAGTGTCATTTAAAATCCCTGGGGCTCGATATCCACCCCAGCATGTTGGGTAGAATAGAGCATCCACCAAAGGGATGTGATGGATTCAAGGAAATAGGAGAGACAGACACGAGCTGCATAGGAGAAACTCAGGAATGTGTTCACAGTGGCTTGAAATTCATGATGAGACCCCACATCATAGAAGTAGCTTTTCATTAGAACTGTGGAAGTTGCAGGATAAGGATGAGCTTATTTATAAACCAAAACCATTCTCTGCATCCTTGGGGACGTCCCTCATCTGGTGGGGAGAAAGTTCCCTCTAATAATTCTTTTTTAAAAAAGATTTAGGGCACGTATTGCATGGAGCACTGGGTGTGATGCAAAAACAATGAATTCTGTTATGCTGAAAAGAAATTAAAAAAAAAAAAGATTTATTTACTTATTTGAGAGAGAGTGAGCATGCACATGTGGGTGATCATGCAGTGGAGGGGCAGAGAGGGAGAGAGAAAATCTTAAGCAGACTCTTTACTCAGTGTGGAGTCTGGCATGGGGGTTCCATCTCATGACCCCCGAGATCATGACCTGAGGCAACACTAGGAGTCAGATGCTTAAGCAACAGCCACCGCCCCATGGAGTGCCTCAAGAACTCCTAAAATCAACTGAACGTAGGTAGTGCGAGCCAGGGGGGCTTGAGGGCTGTGCAGGGAATCCAAATGGGTGCATAATGCAAAAGTCAACATCATCATTGGCCAAAGCTCGGGAATACTAAAAAGTAGAAAGAAAAAAAAGATGTCCCCCAGAGCTCTTTTCTCTGAACTGCATCCTGGCCTTGGGCCACTGACCTGTGTGGAGCATTGTTTCTTCCCCGGGCTTGGCGAGCCGTGGAACTGACTGATGAAACGTGGCAGCCACGTGGAGAGAGACCGGGGCCCCGCCATTTGCTGGCTAACCGAATTTGAGCTGTTCTCTCAGCTGATTTCCAGGATACCTTGTCGGGGTGTGTGAGGATCAGATGAGACAATGTGACCACCACTGAGCGCGGAGTCTGGGTCTAGGAACCATCCTTACCTGGCGGCTCTTGCTCTTTCTTGTTCTCTGCCCCCCCCCCCCCATCCTCAGCTTACACAGAGGCTACTGGGAGCGTCTACAGGTGACTCACTGGGTCACAGGGGGCAACACACATTGCCCCGCCCTCATCACCTTCCACACTGTCCCCTGGAGCAGAGAACCACGGGAGAACGTTCTTTCCTGTTTTCTTAAACAGAAGCATTTTGCTTTATTTTCTTGCTCATGCTTTGTCTTGTGCTCATGGGTCACATGGTCTCCTACATCTTTTTTTCTCTCTCTCTCTCTGCATGTTGGTGTCCAGAAAGCTTAGGGATGAATTTGTGGTCAGTCTCTACCGAATGTGTGAGGACTCACGGAATGCCTTCTACCCACCAGCCACCCCGCTGGCTACGTCTTATCTTTCTCATATTTATTCCTCACTTGCTTATGTTTTTTCCAAATTTAATTTTATCTTGTATGTGTGTTGTAAACAACTTTAAATTGTTCTTAGAACAAGGCAGGGTAAAACTAAAGAAATAAAAATGAAGGAGAAAATAAAGTGTAAGCATGGTACAGTCACTCAGAGGTAAATCTTATTTATATATTGCTATAATGTTCCCCCTTCTCACTGTCTGTCTCCAACTCTCCACCTGTCCATCCGTCTGTCTACCTTACCTGCAGGCATACCGTGTGCAGTTCTCATGTAGTAGTAATCACATTTCCTTTCATCTTAAAAACTTTTTCATAAAATGACTTCTAGTGGCCATCCAGCCTTCTATCGTATAGATAAGCCATTATTTATTTAACTATTTTTCTATGGTTAAAAATTCAGGTTTTGTTTTCCTTTGCTGCATAAAATTTATCTCTGTGACCATGATCACGGTCATTCCTTATCCATCCGTGGAACGCTTTCCTTTTGTTTGTCACAGAGCACTTTCATATACATTATTGGCAAGAATCTTCCCCCTATTAAATGAAATTAAAGCCTGTAATCATTCGCGCTCCCCCAGCAGTGCGGGCAGGCAGGAGAATGGTATTCCCTGCGTCAGCTTTCCACGAGTCAAACACGTCTATAAAACATGGAAAGAAAATCTCTTCTCCCTTCGGGCCAGTGAAAAGCTTCACTAGAGAAGTCTGTGAGGAATAAAGTGAGGTTGGGGATGAGTCCCTGCCGCCCCCTTCCCTTTCCCCAAACTCCCCAAGGCTGTCTCTGACCCACCCTCCAGGGAGGGGAGAGAATCCTCATTGGGCACCGCTCCTGGGAGCCTGGCCCTCATACACGTCAGCAAACCTTCCTGAGAGACCTGGTTCCTCGTTACTTGGTTTTCAGCAAAAATACTAGATTCTGACATCCCCAGATATTTCCAAGGTTTTGAGTTGGATTTTTTTTTTTTTTTTCCACTCAGTTGGGCAAAACCTGAAGGGCATTTTTAAATAGAGCTTCGAGCTTTCACCAGAGACTAGGAGCAGCATTTTAAATTCCTCTGCCTGCGAACTCCGGGCCTGTAGCTTCCATGCTTGGCGGCCAAGGCTGAAGCCTTCTGTCCGGGTCTGCGGGGATGGCAGCCTGTTCTATGTCCAGCTCTGAGCATTTTGTTTCCCACTGCTGTTGGAGTCCAGCTTGGACCACCTTCAAAAACCACTGCTTCGTCTTCCCAGATCCTCTTGGTTTAGGTGATATCTGTGTTAGCAACCACAGCCCCTACTTGTGATATTTTGCTAGAAGCAGGTCTGGGTCGACCCCAGACTGGAACACTGACCAGCTGGGTCATCTTGGACGCCCACGGTGACTCTGGTTTTCCTCTCTCTAATAAGGAAAATGCTCCTTCCTCGCCGTGTTGTTGTACAGACTGAAGCGTGTGTGATTAAATGAGATACAGCTTGTGATCGTGCTTCGCACTTGACCAACCCCCATCCCATGACGATTACTGGATTTCCATTCAAGTGTTTGACCTGGGTGGGCGCCCCTGGATGGAGTCATGAGCACAAGCAGTTACCAAATGCTCAGCACGTGGCCGTTACCATCCTCAGGTCCTTCTCGACACGCTGGCCAGCAAGGTGGGTGCTGTGATTGTGCCCAAGTCTCTTGAGAAGTTAAGTGACCTGTCTAGGTCTAGAGTCAAAAGAAACAAGGCCTAAAGCCTAACAGATGGTTAAAGGCGTGTTTCTCTTTAAAGATTAACTGAAGATGAGAGTGCAGCTGTCACGGTAGCCCTGGCCTCCTGGTGCATCCCACTGCCAACACCCCCCACCCTTTCCCTCCCTGCCAGGCACAGTCCCACCCTGGATCTCATTCCTACATCCCCAGCTTTGTTGACTCCTGAGCTGGTGGGAACAGGGCATCTGTGATCACACTGTGCGACCAGGAGGTTGACTCCTCAGTAAAACCAGAGGAGTCATCCCTCATGTTCCAAGGAAGGGAGACTGTGACCAAGGCGGTGGGCCGTCTGATCTGGGTCATATTCCATACAGGAAAATCCCATGTGGATCCTTCCAGAAGGGACTGTCAGATTTTTTACTGAACTTCAAACTGTGGCGTTGCGGGGCTAACTCTTCTGCTATGGAGCCCTTCACCTTAGGTCGCAGCACGTGGTCATGGAGCATTTTCACTGCCTTGTCCCTGGAGGTCAGCGTGGTTAGTTTACGAGGGAGGCCTTTCCCACCATCTGTGGCTCTCTCTTCCTTTCTCTTCGCTTGGCTGAGCTCCTGCACTGGGCTAAGGTTTGAAAATCAAAACTCAAAAGACAAGTCTCCTCCATTTCCCTGTTGCGTAGGAAATGGGATTGTGCGTTAGAATCTGGGTCTCCTGCCGGCCAGCCAGGATGTGTTCCCCATGCAACCTGCTCTTCCCAAACGGTCGCCAGGGCGAAGTTCAGCACTGAGTCCCAGCACTGCTCATGCAGGATGGGCCTGGGAGAGCCTCTCGCAGGGCCAGTGGGCTGCAGGGCCGGACCTTCCGCCTCCCTAGGGAATGGCCAGATCAAAGCACTGGCATCTGATCAAACGCTTCTGAGCTCGTAGCTAAGGCGGTCAGCAGCTAGTAGTACTAAAGTTACTTCTTGCAGAAAGAGGAGTGGCTAAAGGCCACTGTGTCTGGATAGTGCCTTTAAAGCAGGACAAATCTCCTATAAACATAATTAATCCATTCATCCATTAATTAATTTGTTCGTTCTGTAACAGGTATGTCCCCTACATGGTAATGGAGCACACCTGCTGGGCCCACTCTATTTCTAGAATTACAAATGTTCACCTTCTTCCCCTCTCCATACTCACGCTCCCATCAACAGTGAGTAAAAGCCTGACCATCAGTAGTCCTCCCATATAGTGTCTTTTAGTAGGTCTTGGGCGGGGGGTGGGGGTGGGGGAGGGGAAGCTGGGGATCCATCTCCTCTTGGCAAATAACCACTGGTGGCTGCGAAGGAAGTGACCTTGGTGAGTTGTATCCAAGCGCAGTAACTGCTCCAGGTCCGCTCCTGTAATGGTCACAGACCTAGGACATCACCGTGTTCTGCTACAACGAGTCTTCAGTTCACAGCGACCCCACTCCCCAGTGTTGCGCTTAGGGGAGAAGTGGCGGCCATACTGGCAAGGACCTTTGATTTAAAGGTCACTCAGCAGATTTGGGTTGAGACAGGCCGGTGGTGACGCTGCTGCTTATTCCCATGGGGGTTAGGGTTGCTGGAAGATGGGAAGGGGTGGTGAGCAGGGGTCTCCAGCGGAAGGTGCGTGCTACCAGGAGGAAGGTGCCGAAGGCTGAGCCAGGTCAGGGTGCTGGTGCACACTGGTCTGTCGTGCCATCAAGTCAGAATACAAACATTTCTAGCACTACAAGTTAACTTGTAGTTTCCAAACATAGCTGCCTTCCCAATGTTGGAGCTAAGACATGTTCAGGCATCTATACTTCAGGAACCCTGGTCTTTCCCCTAGTTCCCCTTCCTGGGGAAGGGCTTTTTTTTTTTTTTTTCCTTTCTAAAATGTTAAAGCACAAAGGGTCCCATCAGATATTCTTTCTCAAGAGGATGAGTACAATGATCACCCTCCTGAGTGGGTCACCCCGCGGGTTCCACAGTGACTCTCGTTCCTGCCAATATTGTGACATGCTTTGTCATGACCTCATACAAAGGAAAAAAAAAAAAAGGAACACTATTCTCACAGATGATCTGCCATCATCCATCTCTCCATTCATTTGTGTGGTGAATCCCAAAGACCAGGAGGTTGTAAGTAAACCATGCATCTCCTAGTCCTAGGCCCAGTGATGAACTTGATTTTCTCGCACTTTTCACATTCCTGAGGATCTACTTGGTTTTCAGCCTTTGGACTTTGTCTATATCTGTTACTGGCTGGAGCGCAGCCCTCACACACACACAGTTCATGGCTGAAGTGAGTCTCTCTGGCTTGATGCTGGGCACCAGGGGACACAGGTCCTGCTTGATTCCTTTACACTTTGCATTCCTAATCTCTCTGGGCAGCTCCTCTGCACAGCCTGGGTCTGGAACTTCACTCTGGGGCCAGCCAGGCATCGCTTAGCATTCCAGAAGGGGCATTCCTTACTGTGACTTGTCCTGTTACAAATTGTTCAGAGCCCAGTAAACCCTGGGCAGCACAATTTTGACTTAATTTCTTTCTTAAGCGTGCCTTTATATCATCTGTTCACCAGGGGTGGGGTTGGGATTTAGTGTAACTTGTTGATAGACTGTGAGATATAAGTAAATTACATTTGAGTAAATCTGAAAAACAAGGGATCTCCCTCTTTCTCGTCCTTACCCTCAATGGCCCTGTGTCAAAAATGCCCTTGATCCCAAATGGCTCGATAAACTAGGAATGTTAAAATAGAAATAATTTCTCTCAATACAAATGAATCCTTTCAGTGACTAATTTGAAAGAACACTAATCTACCATGAGAGCTTTTTCGAGACCCGTCTTTGTCACCAACTAGCCTGTGAGATCTGCTGCAGTCATTAACCTCTGGGGCCCTCTTGTCCACTCTTTGTAAACAGAGGGCACTTAATGAATATTGTGTAATCCTAAAAGGATGGCACGTCATTAACGATATAACATGAACAAACAGTGAGGCCTTCGATTACACATAATATTGTTTTTACTATATGAATAAACCTTGATATTTAGAAAGGAACAGAATTATGTTACTCTCTGTATAGCCATTTGAAGTTAATTAGTCAGTGAATCTTAATTACCTACATTAGTTGAGCCTGGTAAAGTAAAACGAAACAGTTTCCGCACATTGTCTTCCAATCTGCCATTAACAGCAGAAACCGAGAATGAAATATTCATACCCTTGGTCAGCGACCACTGACTCCTGTTTTAATTCACGACCACGTTTTCATCCCAGCCTAACACAGTTCCCAGCTCTGCGAGAAGCCTCCATATTCTCTCCTGAAAAAGTGAGAGAAGCAGAGAACCGTGTACTCCCCGGCTCCCACACAGCAAGTGAAATGGTAATTCTTCAAAGCCTTTGCTCAGGCTGTAGGCTAGCTGATCCCATGACAGTCCTCTCCCTTAACGATTAAGTTGCTCATCAGCCAATATCTCAAACTGAAGTTGTGGTCAGAGTAGTGAAGTATCTTGGAGTAAGTCCTTCCTCGCTATGAGAGCATGTCTCTGGGGGTCTGGACGTGGGTGTGACGATTCAGAGCCCCCTCCTCCTCCACCTAGAGCAAAGGGACTTAGAGAGGCGCCTACTTGTCTCGTCACATGGCCCATTTTGCTGCTAGGAAAACAGTCTCACAGGGGTCAGATGTTTTACCAAAGTCATGCAGCAGCTGATAGCAAACCTAGCAGGAGAATCTGGGCTTCTGACTCCCAGTCCATTACCAAAAAGTGGACACTCGGTTTGATGAAGTAGAATTTAAAATAGCTGAGAGTGGGAAGGAAAGAATTTCAAAAGATGAACTAAAAAAAAAAAAAACACAAAAAACACAAAAACAACTCCCCCATGGGCTGTAAACCCTTTGATGCAGGCAAAGCACTGGAAATGGGTCTTGGTTAAGCTTCCTTTTGCGGCTGTGAAGACTTTGGCTTCTCCTTTGTACCTGGGAACATGGTGCATTATTCATGCAAACAGAATCTATTTGTTCTGAGAGTTTGCAGAGAAGAAAAAAAAAAGTTAATGGCAAAATTAAGGGAACAAGTGATCTTGGCTGAGCTTTGGCACAGAAACCTTCAACAACCATGTAGAGTTAGATGTGGAAACCCTGGGCAAGGAGCCTGAATGAAGACGTTAATGAGAGCACATCTATCGATGCATCTGGAATGTTCCGGACTGTTCCTTATGTGCAGTGCTACGGTGGTGCTGGTGTCCCTGCCTTTCAAGTTTTCAGGTATTTAAGTACTAGACACCTCAGTCAAAATGATGTGGAACCTATTTGTTCTTAAGGTGTGTTTTAAATGTGCAAAATGGGGGAGCCTGGGTGGCTCAGTCAGTCAAGCATTGGCCTTCGGGCTCAGGTCCTGATCCCCAGCTCCTGGGATGGGACCCTGCGTCGGGCTCCATGCTCAGCAGGGAGTCTGCTTCTGCATTTCCCTCTGCTGCTCCCCCTGCTTGTGCGCTCTATCAAATCAATAAATAAAATCTTAGATAAATAAATGTGCAAAATAAATACGATTTGCATGCTGTGAGATGTTAGAATGGTTTGATGAGGGAGGTTAGAGGAGTTTATAAAGTGGAACTATCTGAGAATGGAAACTATCGTGGTAGCACCACTCAGGAGTTAATAGGCACTTGCTTAAACTCCGTGCCGGGCAGCATCCGCTCTGCAACACGCGGAGCAGAATTTCTCAGGGAGTAGCTGGTTGCCCGAGGCTCCGGACAAATGCAGATGTACAGGCCCGGTTCCAGGGCTGTTGGAGCCAATTCTCTGGGGATGTGGCTGAACATTTGCATGGCTAACCTGCTTCCTGGGGGCTCCTGATCCCGGAGATGGCTATATGGGAGGGAAATTCTTTCTTCGTTGCTTTATCTGAAGCTACTCCTTTTGGTGTAGAGAACGTAATAGGAGCTTTTGAAAAATTAGGCTGGAAAGGTGGTTTGGGGCCAGTTTGTGACTGGCCTGATTTTCCAAGCCAGGCAGTTTAGGCTTTACCCCCCAGGAATTAGGTAATGGGCCGCCATCTTGGAGCAGGGTAGACCAGTAGACTTTTTGTTAGAAAAATAACTCCTGTCCCAGTGAGGAGTTCAGACAGCAGTGAGAAGACCAGTTAAGTCATTCAGAATTAGTCCTTAGTGACTATTTCTCATCAGTTTGTGTTGCTGCAAAATCATCTAAGAGGAAAGGGAATTTACGATATTCTGTGTGCAGTATAAGCTTCCCCTCTTCATGAAGAGAAAGGCTTGGAGGCGGCTCCTTTCTCTCTCTGCTGGTCGGCTCCTTTCCCCCAGTGCAGAAGCGGCAGCCTGATTCGTGCAGTTATGACCTTGTTTAGTCCAGGGCTTCTCAAAATTTGGTGTGCAGCAGACCCACCTAGAGGGCATGTGAAACTGAAGACTGTTGCCCCCCTCCGTCCCCACCCCCTGCTGGAATTTCTGATTCAGTGGGTCTGGGTTGGAGCCAATAAGCTTGAACTTCTAGCAGGTTCCCAGGTGATGCCGATGTTGTTCCACCAGGAACCCTTGTTGGAGAGCCACTCCTCTGTCTGGCAGGCTCAGGAAACAGTAAGTTTTGTTTTTCTGCTGAGTTTTTAAATAAAATAAACTCCTACAGTAGAAAAGGGGAGTGGTAGGGGTTGGGGTGGTTGGGTTTTGCTCAGGGCTGGAGGGCTCCGTGGGCTGTGGGGGCAGAAGCTCTGCCCCAGAACCAGCTCATGGTCTTTGAACTGGGCTCCCCAGGCTTGGGGCTGTGCTTGAGGACGGGGAGCACTGCACACCCTGTGGCTCTTCTTCGTTCCCGGGGCCTAAGGGACGATTCTCCGTGAAGTCCAGCTTGTCTGAGGAGGAGCTGGCTCTTCCCGGCTTGGGCTGGGGAAAGGAACAGGGGGCTCGGATCGTCCTGTTGGCTCCTACCGTGACCCCTGGGCTCTGCATTCTGTTGCTGTCCCGATGTCTCCCAGGTTGAGAAGTCAGTGAGTTGTTCTTTCCTTTTTTTTTTTTTTTTTTTTGAATGAATTCAAGTCATTTGCACTGGCTTTATTCTCAGCGTGGGGAGGCCCCTGGTCTAGCTGTTCAGTCTCAGACCACCTGTGTAAGCCAAGGTGCAGCTGCCTGGGCTGCCTCACTTAGGTGGGGATAGACCAGGGGCATGTCTGTGGCAGATCAGCGAGTAGGAACCTCTAGTTTCTATTTCTCTCTTGATACTTCTATTCACGGGCTTGCAAGAGGGGCTGGTGTAGGATTTAGGCATCAAACATCTCATGCTCTGCGCCATTTACAAAGAAGGCTGCCTTCTGGAGCACCGGAGTGCTCGCTCGCGCGGGTTCGCAGGCCGAGCTTTGACCTAGACGGTGACAGTGCGTGATATTGAAATGACAGGCTGACGTGGTATTTCTGGGACTTCAAGTTACCAAATGCAGCGGAATCATGCATTCAGGACATTAATGTTCGCTCTTCGGTCTTTAGATTGTCAGCACTGGGGCTTTGACAGAGCGTGCTAGATCTCCTGTCCCCAATTCTGTCTTGGTTTCATTTTGGATTTCATTCAGGGAAAGCGTTGGATTCATTCAGTTTGCAGAGTCATTCCTCTCCACAGGGTCTCAGGTTAGTTCTAGACTGTTCCCTTTGTAAGCCCTGAGCGCGGGTGTGGGTTTTAGAGACCAAGGCTGAGATCGATTACGGAGAAATGGTGCATTTTTAAATCAATGAACGGATAAAAAGGAGTACGATTTCCTCCTTTATCAGCAGCAACGTGTCATCTTGGTGGATGGAGACAGAAAAGTCTGTGGCATGGAGAGAGCATTAAAACCTCCCTTGTCCAGAACAGACTGTTTTTAGGAATGGAGTTTGGTTACTTATGTTGGAATAGCATTAGTTCTTAAAAAAACCAAGTTTTTATTGTCATCAGGGAGGAGCAGGAGAAAAGTGAAGGAGAAACTGCAGGAAGATGTGCCCATTGAAATGGAAGGGCAGGAAAAGCACTTCCTTAACCCAGAGTCCGAGGACTCCGGGAACACAGCTGTGAATGGGAGAAGGACGTGCGCCCAGGTTTAACCACTTCTAAAGGAGGAACTGGAAAGGAAGGGGTGATTTGTCAGTCACTACATCAGAGACTGGATTTCTCCCCTAAACGTTTAGCCATGTGAAACCGAATATTCTGCACAGACCAGATTGTTTCCCAGAGCAGGACTGCAGCATTATGGAGAGACTTCCTAGCAGGGTGCCAATGGGGTGGGTCAGTCCTAAGAGTAAATGGGGGCCACCCTAAAACCTGGGATGGCACAGGAGGGGCTTATCTGGTCTCTGTTCAGATTGCTAAGGGAGTAACAACACAGCATATTTATTTAGTTTTCAAGATAACACAGAAGCTCATGCAAACAGATATGACCTGTGCTGTGAGGGGAGCCTGGCGAGGACGTGGACGGAGACAGGGACTGAGGACACATAACAGAGTTTCAGCTGCAGAGGGCACCATGACTGACATTAGGCCTGGAGTCGCTGCAGACCGCTGGGGAGCGATCTTCTGGGTGGCGGGCACATTCGTTTTCCTCAGGCCTAGAACTGACTAGTCAGGCAGGTGACAGTGCCAGATAAAATCTAGAAGGGAGTGTGCTTGGCCCGAGAGCAAAGCTAAACGAAGGAGAACACAGTGATCCAGCAAACAAGGCTACCTCCACAGTTTAGAAGAAAGAGAATCAACTTAGAAAGTAGGTTATCGTTTCTTTAAACTTCACTTGGCCCGCTGAGAAGGAGGGGGAGAAAAACAGAGGAGCCAGAGCACTCAGAGACTTACCCTTATGTGATGGACAAGCGAGGAAAGAAAGAAATTTTGCTGCTAGGAAAACAGAACAGGTGAGTCAAAGCCTGGAAAATTCAAAAGCGGTGGGGGTGGGGGGTGCGAAGATGCGCAGGGAGAACATTGGCTCTAAGGGCATATCGATTCTTTCCGGCCCCCAGACGTGCCTGTGCACTGGGAAGTTCATGAATTTGCTGAGGGTGATGTTAAGCTGAGACAAGTGTAGAGAAGCAGCAGACTTCCCCTAAGAGATCAGCTTCCCAAGCCCCTTGAAACTCAAGAGCAAGAGGTGGAGGGAGTAGCCACCAATGCACGGGAATAAAATATTCTTTAGCCTCTGGCTGGGGGAGCACAGCAGTGCAGAGCAAGCCAGGCCCCGAAGGGGCTTTGGGGAGCTGCCGGTTACAAACATCACCAGTGCCGGTGAAACGTCACAAGAGACGGTTGTCAACAGAGTCTACACAGTTCGGTGTTGAGGCCAGGCACCTACAGTTTGAAAGAGATGGAATTTCACAGGGCCAGAGCCTAAGAGCGAGTGTCTAACCGTGATTGTGTAAGTCTTAAGAAGTTGGGTTAGTTCCAGAAAGGGGAAGTTATGTGATGGCATTTTTTTCCCTCCAAGAAATCAGAGGGTCACAGTGAACCTGTCCATCCACAGAAGATCTCTCCTTACTGAGTTTAGATCGGGACCCTTGGGACGAAGAGCAGCATCGGGGCAGAACCGAAACCCCAGATCTTTCCTCCCTTTTCCCAGCACGAGGCCTCTGTTGGCGTTTGTGGCTGGAGATAGCCCGTGAGGCTGGGCTGCTCTCTGAACCGGCTGCTGGAATCTGGCCCCTGGTTGTGTGTGTGCCAGCTGCTCTAAGGCTGGGGGGTTTGTCGTGTGCTCTCTAAATTTTGTTGGTGTGAGTGTGGTGCTGTGGTATTCTTGTGTGTCCTTCTGATGGGCTAGACAAATCGCCCTCACGAGAACCTTGGAGCTGCACTACGTCCGTTTGGGAGGCGCTCGAAGTCATACCCATTCCAGCAGTGGGTGGGTCTGGATGCAGCTTCTTCCCAAGAACCTGAACTGCCTCTGAGTGACATGCATCCGGCTGAGGGAGAATAGACAAGGGAAGTGGGGGACCTATTAATCTCTGCAGTATTGTAAGAAATTACAAATGCAAGGCTTTAAAACAACACGGATTTATTATCTCACAGTTCTGTCCATGAAAAATGAATTCTAAAGTAATGCATTAACTTCACTGGGCTGAAATGGAGGTCTTGGCAGGTGTGTGTTTCTTTCTTGAAGTTCTAGGACAAAGTCTGTTCCCTTACCTGTTGCAGCTTCAAGAGGCTTCCCCCATTCCTTGGCTCATGGCCCCTTTCTTCCACCATCAAAACCAGGTACGGGACACGGAGTCCTTGCCACACGCTGTGCCCTCTCTGGTTCTGACCTCCTCTTCTGCCTCCCTCTTCCCCTTTTAGGGACCCATATTATTATACTGGACCCACCCAGATAATCCAGGATAATTTCCCCCATTTTTTTTTAAAGATTTTATTTATTTGACAGAGATCACAAGTAGGCAGAGAGGCAGGCAGAGAGAGAGAGGAAGGGAAGCAGGCTCCCCGCGGAGCAGAGAGCCCGATGCGGGGCTCGATCCCAGGACCCTGGATCATGACCTGAGCCGAAGGCAGAGGCTTTAGCCCACTGAGCCACCCAGGTGCCCCTATTTCCCCCATTTTAAAGTAAACTGATCACCATCCTTAATTTTATCCATGACTTGAGTACTTCTTTGCCATGTAAGGTAAAGTAGTCACAAATTCCAGGGATTAGGATGTGGACATGTTAGTAGTATGTGTGGGATATTTTGCCCAACACAGGGAGCAAGGAACTTTGGAGTTAGTCCTCTAAAGTTTAATTGACAAGGCAGAGATTATTTTCTTATTTTGCTTCCTCTCTTGGAATGCCATAACCAGAAGCTTCCATATTCAAGGTTGGGCATTTCTGTGCAACTGTTCATTGTGTATCTTGTTAGGTAATGTTTGGATGATATTGCTGGGCACCCAAGGAGATGAGGCATAGGATAGGTAATGTTTTTGTGGCCTAGGATGCAGCATGTCTGTGACACTAATTTCATGAATGTCCTATTTTGACTCTTTTCAGGGGCTTCTAGGGCCAAGACATAGCCTGCCCAGGTCATTGAAAGAGTTGTAAGTCTACACTCATAGGCAGAAGGAGGACCTCTCAGTGTACTGATGATCTTCTCCCCATTAGCATGAAGTGTGTGTGGGTGTTGGGGGGGTATCCTCTTTGTCCTTAGGCTTGAGTAGTAGTAGTTTCCAAATTAACTTTATTAAGAAACCCTACATGGGTGGTTCTTACCAACTTTTAAGATGAACAAAGCTGATACATTGATTCCCATTGACTATCAGTTCTTTGAAATTACTTTCAAAGGTTAAACCCAGTGGGACAGAGGGAGAGTCCTTGGTCCCCAAATCTCCAGCATATCTAGGAGGGGAAAAGAAATCTTTACAGGCAGAAGCATAACGATGATGTTACAACACTTCTCTCATCCGACCAAAGCTGTGACCTAAATTAATATCCACAGCTTTGTAAACACATATGCATTTTTATGGAGTCTTAACCCACAATGCTGTGATCTTCATCATTATCATCTTCATTAGAAGCAGATGGCAGCAAAGTGTTGCCTACACATTTAGATAATATTTAAATAATTCCTGGAAAAACAGCCAGGCAGCCTAATCAATTCTTAGAGGAGCTAGGATGGGAGCTGGAGGGGCAGGGGATATGTTTAGTAAACAGTTGCTCTGAGAAATTAATTGTGGGCAAAAGAGATGGGAAGCCTTTGAAATTGAAAAATGGAGCCCTTTATGCTACAGTCTCATCAATATCATTGGGATACATTTTTGAAATCTCATTTATTTGCCATTTTTCTATTACAAAAACTTAGGGCTGATTATAGATCTGGAAAATACAGAAAAGCAAACACACACACAAATGTATTCCAATTCCTAGCGACTCGGGAAAAATACGCTGTTGAGAATTGCAGCGAACATGCTTTTATTAGATACAGTCCAACCAACCCTTGCACTCAGATGCCTGTCCTGGAACCTTTCCTCCATGGACCTTCTGGGCCCTGGGGAATTAGCTCACAGGAATTCCTGCATCAGTGTTTTTCCCAGAGACAGGCTGCACACACTAGCCAAGCTTTGTTTCCTGCTGCCCCCCTTTCAAAATTTGCGAATCTCAGTATCCTGAAACATTAGTTATAATTTTGTTGCATTCCTTGGGACAGGCAGCCTTGAAGGTAGAAGCATTGTGTGCTCTGAAGATACACTATGGAGGAAAGCTCAACTCTGTTGATCTGCTGAGTATTTCTATCATTTTTCTGAATTCGTATTTTTCAAGGTTTTTTTTTTTATAAAATAGATGTTTTGAACTCTTTCCATGAGTTATTTATTTACGTGTGTGTGTGTGTGTGTGTGTGTGTGTGTGTGTGTATTTGTGTGTATTTTAATTTGACAGAGATCACAAGTAGGTGGAGAGGTAGGCAGAGCGAGAGGGGGAAACAGGCTCCCGGCTGACCAAAGAGCCTGATGCGGGGCTCGATCCCAGGATGCTGCGATCATGACCTGAGCCGAAGGTAGAGGCTTTAACCCCCTGAACCACCCAGGCGCCTCGACAACTCAATTTTGAAAGATATTTCAAAGAAAGTATTCTGAAATGAAATATATTTTAAAACCTTTTTGTCCATTTAATAGCCAGTTTTTTTTTTCCAGTTTGCTTTTTTACTGGTTGTCTAGGTATTTTAATCTCTGTTCAACAGTTTTAAAAATTCACCACAGCAAACTGTGCCTATTACTAGAATTATTTTCCTAGACAAATAAAAATATTTTGTCTAGTGATCATTTTCAAGTGCTGTTTGATTTTTTTTTTCTTTCTTTTTTTTAAAAAAATTTTGTGGTATAGAGGAATCAAGGTTTATATCCTATTTACTAGGTAGGAAACCTACCAGGATGTTTCCTAATTTTATTTCCCTTTCTTGTTGAATTTATTTCTGACTTTTAACACATGTAAGCCCCTGAGTTACACTGGTAGGTGGTGACTATGGGGACTCAAAGCCACGCAGCTAGTGACTGGCAGACCGGAGCCAAACATCCTGTCTCTGAGTCTTTTGCTCTTGGCAGTCACGTTGCTTTCAATCCAAAAGGACTAAAATCGTTTCCATTAGGGTGACTAAGGAAACATAAGAGATTCTTGACTGGAGAGCTTTTACTGCAAAGGAAATTCTTTTGCATGTTTGAAAAGCTTTAAGCTGCAATGTTGGCTTTTCCTCTACAACCATGACCAAACTCATCAGTTCCTCTGCAGAGAGCATGCTGGGAGGATGGAAGAGAAAATGGACACCATAATGTTTTCCCGGGGCTGAAGGGTCCTCCATTGAAATGTAATTCCTAGAGCTCGTTATTAATTAATTCAACCAATATTTGTTAAGCACTTGTTCGTGTCAGAGACTGTTCGAATTCAGGAGGTAAAACAGTGAACAAAACAGACAACATCCCTCCCTCCTGGAGCTCACATTTTAACCATTGTCTCGGTGTTTTTTATTTTTGTTAATATTCCTGTTTAAGGCTGCCCATCACTCCACTTATCTGAATGCTATTATTGTAATTGGTATATTTGGTGGCAGAGCAATCATTACGATTTGCTGGCTGCCTACAACATGTCAGGCACCGCACTAAGCCAGTCACCCCGAATCTCATTTGATCCTCGTAACCGCCCATGTTACAAGGCTGGCATTCTAATTTTCATTCTGTATCATTCGTACGTAGTGGATCCAGGATTTTAACAGAATAGGTCTGTCCTCAGGCTATGGTCTTCACCAACTGTCCACGTTGGTTTGTCTTAAAAAATTGTTGTCTTAGATTGCAGGTCCAAGAAACTAGTTCAAAGTGAAAATGAAAATTGCTTCAGTTGTGTACCCAGTAAATTCAAAATGTATTAGCTTTCAAATCCAAAGGATGCATTTGTCCTTTAGGACCTATCGTGAGGTGCTGACTTAGAAGGGCAGACTCCAGGACAGAGCATGAGGTACAGTTGACTTTTCTTGTTTATCATGTAGTTCTCTGTTACTGTTGAAAACTACACAGACAACAGTTATCAGCAGTTGTCTTCAGTCCCTTGTGGTTGATCGAGAGCAAGAGTTGAAAGCGGCACCCAGTCCTCATGATTCTGACCACGTTTTTACACAGCTTTGGAAATAACAGGGGGCTCCAGATGGCGGAGGAGGTTAAGATCACCACAGATGTGCAAACAGGTGGGATGAGTGGGAAATTAGTAAAGCATGTCAGGGGATATTAATGGCTGCTAATTATTGAGAGATCCTCCTATGGTAGGCACTCCCACTCAGGGGATGACATACATTATCTCATTTAATCCTCCTGGCAGCCCAGTCTAAGATGTGATTGATGCTGAGAGCAAAGACCTTGCTTGTAGTTGTGCCGCTTGTGGGAATCCAGCAAGATTGGACTCCAGGTGATTTTAATTCTTCTCCACTCTGTGACACTGTCCTGAGGATTCAGAAGGGGACAGATTAAGCCAGGCTGGGGAGATGGGGAGGAAGGCTGCTTAGAGGTAATCCCTTTAAAGCCGAGTAAAAATTCCTTCTAACATTTTATCCCACTCTCATCCCTTGAACATTTCAGGTGTGATTTGGCAGTTTTGACCATGGACTTCCTTATATTGGGCAGAGCTAACCCATACCGCACTAATACTTGTAATTAGCTACTTAATCGGTTGTAGTGATCCCACTTCTCTCTCTACTGCATGTCTTTGCCCCATTCATATCTATGCACACTTTATCATTCTCTTCATTTTCCTTGCTGTAGCCACAGAATGCCAAGGCTTGCTTTCAAAGTTGTCTTGTGCTTCTTGTATTTTTTCTCAGATTCTAATATTGAACCAAAAAGAAATCATATAAGGCAAGATCTCATGATATTCTCAATTAGGAAAAAAAAAAAAAGAACATTGGAATCAGAATGCACAGGTATTCAGAAGAAGACATTAGGTACCTTGGCCTTTGTCATGAAAGCTTTTATTATGAAGTCAATTAAAAACCGTAATCTATTTGGCCCTACAATGGACCAACCTATGCCCAGAGATATGGCTAATCTTTACTGCTCTGTTATATGAATCAGAAAAAAAGTGCCCCCTCTATATGTGTACACTTCCAGGCAGAGGGAGGTGCCTTGCTGAGGACAAGCAGGTGGATAGCTCTGAGCCAGGACACAAACTTGGTAAGTGGGAAGAGGGGTTGATTGAGGCTGATGTACCAGGAACCTTTGTGAAACGCATGAATGGTATAGCCATGTACTGTGGTCTTGCCTCTGGCTGTCACCACTGTGGCTATGTAGGCTTATGCCTTCTGTTCTCCTGTAGAAGAAATAACAGGTAGAATGCTGAGAATTTTGCATTCAGACCTCATAGGCTTAAAATCACCTGTGAAGGAGGTAATAAGGAAACAGACCAGAAGTTAAGAGCACATAGCTATCAAGTGTGGGAGCCAGGATTCAGCCTGAGTTCTGATTAATTCTAAAGTCTGGTTCATTCCTACTGATAAACTACCACCTTATTTGTGCACTGCAAAAATTTTTCAAACTTATTGGATGGCACAATTAACATGTCTGAAAAAAAGTAGCAAACAGAATCCTGTTACTTGAACATACCAGACATTTCCCCGTCTCTTTGCCTTTGTTCAATCTCTTTGTACTATGAAGAGTTCCCTTTTCTTCTCATTTCTAGGTGTTCAAATCCTAGCTATTCTTCTAGATTTTGATCTCATGTCACTCTCTCTATATAGCTTTTCTTGATTCACTTCAATATGGAAATAATCTCACTTTTCTAAATAACCAAAGCACATTCTTTTCCTACACTTATGGGTCTGATCTTGTTCAAAATTCCATTATGGCTGTATACCCATATGCCTTTCTCCCCCTCATGTTGGGCTATAAATTCCTAGATGCTGGAACTACGTATAATTTGTCTTTTTATTACCACTGACTGGCATAATGTAGGACTTTTGGTTGACTAAGTAAATGATTGAATTAATTAATTATTGCTCAACACTACTCAAGTCTTATTTCGTAAAGGATGGTATTCAAACCACCCATACGCTTGGAAATAATGACAAGATCTGGTTAAGATATTTTAAAGGAAAACTGGAAATACCAAAGAGCTGACATGGCATATATTATGGGTTAAATTGTACCTGCACCAGATTCAAATGTTGAAGTCATAGTCACTAGTAACTCAGAATGTGACTTTATTTGAAGATAGGATCACTGCAGTTAGCTGTGAAGAGGCTAGAGAGAAACAGTGAGTTACCTCGAGGGGAACAATGGTTTAAACAGGAGCAGATTTCTCATCTGAAACCATGGAAGCCAGAGAAAGTGGCACAAAATACTTCAAGTGCTGAAAAGAAAGAACTTTCAATTGTGGATTTTATATGCAGCAAAAATATCCTTCAGGAATGAAGGAAAATACAGATGTTTTCAGAGGCAAGAAAACTAAGAGAATTTGTTGCTGGCAGAACTCCCTTGGAGAATAACTAAAAGGAGTTTTCCAAAGAGAAAAATGACAAAAGAAGGCGGCTGGTCTATAGAAGGAAGAACAATGAAATGTGTAAACCTAGGGATAATATAATAGGCTAACCTTTGGTACATGAATTTAAAAAAAATTACATTTGGTTGAAGCAAATATTCCAACATCTGCTCTGGGGCTTAGTATATATAGAGGAAATAAGTCATGTATATATTTTAAAAGACTTTATATATTTATTCATTTGAGAGAGAAAAAGAGAGAGCAAGCATGAGCCCTGAGGGACTGGGTGGGGAGGGTCAGAGGGAGAGGGAGAAGGAGAAGCAGACTCCCTGCTGAGCGGGGACCCTAATACGGAATCCCAGGACCCTGGGATCATGATCCGAGCTGAAGGCAGATGCTTAACTGACTGAGTCACCCAGCTGCCCCAGTCATTAGTATTTTAAAGGCAGAATGAGGAAAGGGACCTATATAGAACAAAGATTTCTATGTTTTTCTTAAGTGTGAAAATGTCCATATAGAGACGTATAGACACTCTAATATGTTATATACATATATTGTAATTCCTAGATTAACCATGAAAAATACTATTCAAAGTAATATTTAAGATAATAAATGAAAATAAGATTGACAAAATATTCCAGTAACCCACTGGAAGGCAAAAAAAAAGGCGACATGGAAATGAAAAGCAAAACAGCAGAAAGCAAATAAAAGGGCAGATTTAAGCCTTAATGAATCAATATTTAATATAAACATTAGTGGTCTAAATACATATTAAAAGACAGATTGGTAGAGTGGATAAAAAACAGGACCCAACTTTAGATATCTGCAAGAAATTCACTTAAAACATAGCCATATAGGGGTGACTGGGTGGCTCAGTGGGGTAAACATTTGCCTTCACCTCAGATCATGATCCCAGGGTCCTGGGATGGAGCCCTGAGTAGGCTCCCTGCTCAGTGGGGAGTCTGCTTCTCCCTCTCTCTCTGCCCCTCCCCCACTTGTGCACGCGTGCGCGCGCGCTCTCTCTCTCTCTTTCTCTCTCATGTATGTGTTCTCCTCTTCTCTCTCAAATAAATAAATAAAAATCCTTAAAAAAAAAAACAAAAACCACATCACCGTGTACGTAGGTTTAAAGTAAAAGGATGGAAAAAGATGTCCCGCAAACATAAGTAAAAAGATATTCAGCAACACTCTGTAAGGCATCCCTTTCATGGCAGCCAGGGCAGGAGGGTTCTTGGATCTCTGAGAAGATGGTACGTGTAGTGATTAATTTTACACTTTGGTAATTTAGGTACGCAAATTGTAATTTTTAGGAAAGTGACTAAACTAATTATAATGCAGTATGTAACCTCCAAACCAGCAGAAGAAAAAAAATGCAATGAAATAAACAGCCAACTTAAAGGAAGTGAGAAGGGGAACAAACTTAACATAGGACAGGTGGAATAAATAGAGAGGTGGGGGAGGAGATGGACAGTGAGGGGTGAGGGGAGGCTGTAGTGGATGGTTTCTAAGGGACTGACAATGTGATGGTGCCACAAGAGCTCCTTTTAATGTTTGTTTTATGTGCACTTCACACGAAAAATTTTAAAGGGGCTGAAGGGTTCAAGTCCAAATTTTTGATGAGTAATCCCTGGGAAAGTTTCTTCCATTCATCTAAGATGTATGGATTCAGCCAATTTTCAATCTGTCCTTGTCTCTGTCTCTTACATCCTTAAAGCTCTGCTCTGGGCTCCCCTCTCTGGTTAGTGTTTTCTCATGACCTCATTCCTAGGGAGGGGTCTAACCCACGAACATTTCTCTTTGCCAGAACCTTCTCCTCAACTCTGAAACATCCTCAAGTCTTTCTGTCCTCAATTCACCTTCTAATCTGGCTGCCACCAGTGTTTCTCCTCCTTCTCCGGTCACATGTCTTAGCAGAATTTTCTAGAGTCCCTCTCCTTCACTTTCCCACCCATGCCTGAATGAAGACCTCAGACTAACAGAAGCTATTCTTGCCCAAGTCGTCAGTCATCTTCTTGGAATAAAATGCACGAGTGTATTCCTCATACCTTTCGCCATTTGATCTCCCAACAGCATTTGGCAGAGAAGACCATTTTCTTGTTTTGGAAACTCTTTGGTTCCTTTGCTTTGAATTTACATTCTTGTTTTCTTCTTTTCCTTTGATCCCCTTTAATCAATTTCTTATTCAGGCTGCTCTTTCTATGTTTCTGTTTGTTTTTTTCTTCAAGACCCTTTCCCCTTTATATTCTACATACTTTTTTGAGTTAATCTTATATAGTTCTTTGGCTTATTTTTGTTTGGTTTTGTTTGTTTTGTGTTTTTGTGTTTTGTGTGTTTCTTCTTGTTTTAGCTTCTAACTGGTGATAGTCTCAGATCTTCATTCTCAATACCATCCTTTCTTCTGAACCCTGCTTTATATATCCAACTAGCCACTTGGTAGATATCTCAGTTGAATATCTTATAGGCATCAGAACCCAACAGGTTTAGAATGCTTCCTAAATATTAGGCTTCATCCTGGAGGCTGCTTCTGTTTCTATTTTCTTCCAAAGAACCTAAACACAAGTCCATAACTGACATTTACTGAGGCTGGGGTGGGTGGTAGTTAGAGGTTGCCACATAGTACTTGGAATACATTGAAATTGCTCATTAGGTTTGCTGTCATAAAAGTTACTTGGCCTCACTCCCCACTTCTCTGTCTCATTCTCTAGTAGAAGACTCTCCTCACCTCTTGCTATCTTAATCTGTGTTTTAATTGTCCTCCTCATGCTTTTATCTGGGCTGTCCAGGGATACAGGAAGTTGCATCTTTTATGGAGGGCAATTTGTCTCTCTTTGCTCCCTCTCTCTTGCCACATGAGGTTACAACCAAGGTTCCTCTCCTTTCTCAAGCAATAGATCCATCATGTTTCTAAAAACAAAACAAAACAAAACAACAACCCAATTGCCCAAGGGGTGAATTGTGTTATTCCCCTAGAATAAAGAAGAGTAACCATAGAGATGTCTTGTTGATTAAACAGCATTCACCATTCCTGCTGCACATGGCCACTGCTATGTGGCCCAGACCCCTCTCTCATCTCTGCTGTGGGTATTTTGTGTGGCACTTAGCACTTGCATGACCAGACTCCTTTCTGCCTTAGCATTGCCGTCTTCTCTGCTTCTGGGAATACCCTACCACCAATCTCTTATAGCTAAACTTTCTAAAAGTCATCTTTTAGGTTAAGTCCCTCTGGGAGGGTCACTTGATGCTCTGGATTAGGTTAGATACTCCTGACATGTGCCTTTAACCCGAGCTGTTCCCTTCCCATGGGAAGTGTCACATTTCACTGTAAGGATCTGCCTGCTCTCCAAGGGAAGGGGCTGTCGTCCTCTTTGCCACCATGAACTGTGTCAAGTACAGTCTCTGATACATTATAAAAGTCCAAACACATCTGCCATATAAATGAAAAACAAGTTAATGACTCTCTTCTGAGAAGCTCAGAGGAATCTTCATTGTCCTTCTCTACCAATTTGGGACCAGGACTGCCAGTCATTCAGATAGACCATACTTGCCTCCCAAACTGGACAATTTCTAAGATTCTTACCCATCTCTGCTGTATTCTGGGATCTTAGGTCATTTTTTTCTTTTTACAAAAATAAAACAAAAAACACTGTTATTTCTTACAATTTCCAAGAAGAGTCAAAACAAACTTAGTCTTCCCAGTTAGATTGTATCCTTTTTCTAGGACATCTTAATTTAAGGTAGGCACCAAGAAATAACTAAATTTCTAGAATGGTTATTTAGTAAATCCATGTCGCATGAATCCTCTATCACATTTGCCTACTATCAGGTTCATTTATATCCTATTTTACTTTGACTCATTTGATTTAATTATACTTGAAATATTCTCTTATCAACTTGATCTTCAGAGTATTCCTCTCATGCAACAAAGTTATTTTTTACCAGCTTAAGGATGAAAGAACTACAACTCCATTTGTCCTTCCGAAAACCTTTGATGAGTTATTTTAAAATTGACTCGGTTGATATTTATAAAGTATTATAATATCATAGTGACATACATTCTCTTCAACAAATGATATCAAAGTTACTTACGATTTTAAGCATTTTTATATAATGAAGATAATTTAAAACTCTTTAGATCACAGAATTATTTCAGATGGCTATCTCATGTGAACCTCACAGTCACCTCTAGCAATAGGGGAGGATAGTACTTTTTTTCCCTGTTTTACAGAGAACAGCATGGGAATATGGACCTTTAATGCAAGGCAAACATTTATAATTTTCTCTTTTTGACTTTGAGGAAATACGTGACATTTCACAGTTTGAAATATATGATATTTCCATATAGATATCACATGAAAAATTAAAAAAAACCTTAAAAAAATCTAAAATAAGTAAACTTAAGAGAGTATAATTGTGTTAAACACATTTTCATAAGAACAAAAACTTTTGGACATAATAACCAAGCACATGCAGTGCAAATGTACTGAAGACTTTTAAGTTGCTTTATCGAGTTAATCATTTAACTAAAGTGGTAATGGGGCGCCTGGGTGGCTCAGTGGGTTAAGCCTCTACTTTCAGCTCAGGTCATGATCTCAGGGTCCTGGGATGGAGCCCTGCGGGGAGCCTGCTTTCCTCCCTCCTCTGCCTGCTCTTCTGCCTACTTGTGATCTCTCTCTCTGTCTGTCAAATAAATAAATAAAATCTTTAGAAAAAAATAAGGTGGTAAAATTATGAAGTGACATTCCTATTTAAAGCTGATGTTATCAACCTTTTGTAAACAGAACATTCAGTTAAGGAAATCCATTTTAAAACACTACCAAAAAATATGGATTTGCAGCACCTCAAACTCTAAAATTCCACAGGATTTTAGAGCAAAAAGGGATCTTTCAGATTTGCTAGTACTATGAAATGTCACAGAACTGAAGTATTCGAATGGCACTTAAGGATGCTCTAGCCTCGGAGTCATGTTTAGGTCCTGATGCATGAGGAAATTTTCATCAATCCTTAAAACACGGAAAAAAAAATCTAGTAATTTTTTCATAAACTCAATTATATGATATTAAATTTTTTCTGTAATATTTTGATGGTTCTGTGTTTTAAAAATTGATATTTTTGGTTTTTATTTAGAGAACTAAAGATTGGCAACCCTTTCTCTGCTTCCCCCTTCTCCCTTTGGGTGTGTGTTAGGGAATTTCATGAGTCTGTGGTATCAAGTGTAGGGGATATTTGCTGCTTCTCGTGTCTCCTGAATACAGACAGGTGAGCTGCGAGCCAGAGCTGGTAGATGACTTGCTCTCGGTCATTATTTGGAACCACATACACCGACGTCCCGACCAGGTCTGCCCCAGTTGCCTGTGCCACCTCGGAAAGCATGGGATAGCTGCCTTTCTTCTGTGCCAACTCCAACAGCCCATCAAAATTCTACTCACTAATTCATAGGCATTAAAGAATTAAAAATCTATCCCTTTTATCAAGTACTTTTCCTTCTCTTAATTATCGAATCACAGCAGACTCAATTGATTAATAACCCTTGTTACATGTATTGCCAGCTTCTTGATAAGGTCCATCCAGGTACTACAGTGCACATGAAGGAAAGTTTATTTAAAAATTATTAGAGCATTTAAAATGAAGGTAAGTAAAACGGAGCCAGTCGCAACAGGAGAATTGTGGGAAATTCATGAGGGGGAAATTACTTTCACTGGTAATTTTAAGTAGATTCACTCTCCAGCATTGAGCCTACAGAAGACAGCATCTTAAATACAAATTTTATCCTTGGATGGCAGAAAAACTGTTAAGCAGCTGGAGTCCAGGCAGGAGAATGGCCTTGAGTCGGGTGGAATTCCAAAGCACACTATAAAAACAGGCGACTGATATTTTTATTTATGTCATTTATCTTGAAAGGGAGGCAAGCAAATATTTAAAAAAGAAAGTCAATAATTTTCTTTTTATTTGTTCAGACAAATGAAAAGGTCAGTAACCAAACTCCTGATGTGATGTGCTCCTGGGAGACAGGACCACTCCAGTGATTTTTTTTTTTTTTAGCTTTGCAATTACTGCCGGTCTGCAAAGAGCACACACATTTACATAATATGGAGCAGTGTGTTACCAATACAACAAAATGCAGGATGCTACAGCTGGACCTGGCAAAATTAGCTGGACCTATGGGGGAATGAACTCTTATAGCCTGTACTAAGTGTTCCCAGGAAGCCAGAAAGTAGACATTTTGGAGGTTGATGGTAGGAACAGAGTTTTCCTGTGATGCCTACCATTTCTGCAGATGGTACGTACAAGGTGCAACAAACAAGCAGCAAGAAATTAGAAGCAAGCCCTTATCTTGAATTGACATGCTCATATTTGACAAATCATTTCCAGTGAGGATCTCTGAGCATCTCTGGGATAAAGCGCTTGTTGCACAGGTCGGGCGCATGAGGCTGTCAAGGAGCATGCTTAGAGAAAGCCACTCGGGTCGGAAGTGGCTCAGTGGAATGGAAACTGATGTCATGTGACTCCAGGTTCATCCTCTCTTGCCGCACTCCAAATCAGACACACCTGTTTATTACTCAGTGTCTTAGGAAGTGTTTGCCTCTCGAAGTGTACCGTGCAAGCGTATTCAGTTTATCTGAGAGATGATCGTTACCTTCTTCTGAATTCCGTCATGACTGTGTGCTCTTACACATTGAGTCTTGGAGCAGGCATCCTGCAGAGGAGGGTGTGAAGTTAAGTAATGGCCCCGAATCCAGCCCAGATCCAACCCCATGATTTGGCAATTGTGCCTCTAGGCTTCTAGCTGAGTTTCCCAGCACATCCTGTTCCTTCTCAAAGCTGTTTTTACAAGAGAGGATAGTCACAGTGGCCTTGTCTAACCCCCCAGAGGGCTGAACAGACAAGTGAGTGCCAAGAACGAAACTAACATACCCAATATTAGAGTCCTCGTGTGTCTCCATGAATAAATCCAATGGCTTACCCCTGTGGCCGGCTCAGCTTCAGGTAGGCTGGAGTTTCTCTAGTGTGGAGGGTTTGCCCTTTGTCTTCTTCTGGCCCAGCTTGAGCAGTGTCTGCAAATTTCTTGAGTTCTGTTCCCTTGTGAGCTTGCCTGTTACTTTTTGGTGTCTTATCAACTTCTGGGGAGATCTCTTTCACTCTCTTGTTTGACTAATGATACTGTGACCTTGGAAGCTGACTTTTATTATATTTCATTCCAATTTTAAAACATGTGAGTGAAGTTCAGCATTTATCTCCCCAATCTCTCAAGACATGTGCCTCCTCGTTCTGCTTTGTGATTGTCCCAAGTCCCGGAGCAAGTCTTGACATGGGTAAAGATCTTGAGAGAGACAAAGAGCTCAGCCACAGACACTCGATTTAAGATCTATTCAGTTATGAGTGCCTTGATTTCAGAGAGTCCATCTCTGAGTGGTAGCAGAGTGGAGCAAGAAGAATATGGGGCCTGGAAGGGGAGCTTGGAGCTGCCTCCCAGCTTCTTGGCTGACTCTGTTCTGTAACTCTGGGCAACACGCTTCTCTGTGAGCCTGGTAAGTAAGATGATGTCTAAATGACCATCTCAGGCTGCAGCCATCTGGGGCTCTCCATTATCCTGAAGTCTAGGGTAGCAGAAGTGTTCCGTCTGAATTCTTGACAGGTGACTATTGTTTCTTGGTGTCTATGGGCAGCAGGCTACATACACATACAAGCAAAGTACTCTCTATTATGTTTTTGGAAAAGACTAGGTTCTTGGAGCATTTTGGCAAATCTTAGAGAGAGGTACCTAATCCTGACCCTAAAGGTTTAGAAAGACTCATCATCTATGTTCTCATGTATTTTCTGGCTATTGGCTAGTTATGGAGTAGCAGGCATCTTAATTTTACATTAATGAGTCATTAATTACAATTAACTGTTTCCATAGCAGCTAGTGATTATTAGCTTAAAAAAAAAGATTTTAGTTATCAGAGAGAGAGAGAGAGAGAGAGAGAAAGCATGAGTAGGGAAGAGAGGGAGAAGCAGACTGGGAGGCTGACACAGGGCTAGATCCCAGGATCCTGGGATCAGGACCTGAGTCAAAGGCAGCCACTTAATCCACTGAGCCACACACGTACCTCGATTATTAGCTTTTAAAGAAAGACTATTTTAGGGGTGCCTGGGTGGCTCAGTGGGTTAAAGCCTCTACCTTCGGCTCAGGTCATGATCTTGGCGTCCTGGGATCGAGCCCCACATCGGGCTCTCTGCTTGGCGGGGAGCCTGCTTCCCCCTCTCTCTCTGCCTGCCTCTCTGCCTACTTGTGATCTCTTTCTCTGTCAAATGAATAAATAAAATTAAAAAAAAAAGAAAGACTATTTTAGTTTATGTAGTTCCCCCAGCTTTTCAGGCTAAAAAACAATGGACTATAAGAGACCTTTAGAGCAAAGCTCTCCATGTCTCCAAAGCATCCTGTTTTTTTGAACTTTAGGACAGAACACATCCTTTAGATCAGGTCACTCATACAACTTAGCCTTTTCTAAGAAGGCATCACAAAGATCAGGGAGTCAGGGCGCCTGGGTGGCTCAGTGGGTTAAAGCCTCTGCCTTCAGCTCGGGTCATGATCCTAGGGTCCTGGGATCGAGCCCCACATCGGGCTCTCTGCTCGGCGGGGGGCCTGCTTCCTCCTCTCTCTCTGCCTGCCTCTCTTCCTACTTGTGATCTCTGTCAAATAAATAAATAAAATCTTTAAAAAAAAAAAAAAAAAAAAAAAGATCAGGGAGTCAGATTTGGGGTCAGGCTTCCTAGTCTTATTAGCTCTTGGATCTTGGATAAGTTCCATGTTTGGGTTGTTGGAAAATGTAGATGAGATAGAAGACACAAAAGAGCTTAGAAACTGTGAGTAGGTGTTCACCGCTATCTCTACTGATTGTGCAAAGTCATCTCTCTCTGTCCTCTTGGGGACATTTAAGCAAAGACAACTTCTAAACTACCGCCAGTGTGACCTGGCGTGGAGGTCATTCAATGACAGACATGAGGTGCATGGAGTGGGGTTATGGGTCACACACTGAAATTGCAGAGGAAAAGAAGAAATGACTCACACTGACTCCTGAGGAGACATGGAGGAGGTGAGACCTCTCTTCTGGCACAGTTGAGGGGTAGACAGGCTTTGGTTTTCTCCCCCTCTGAGATTCTAGGTGAAGGAACCCTGCTCCAAGGTATGTTAGAAACTTTCCTTCCATCTTCCTGTCTTTTCTGACTCCTTTAGGGGAAGACAGGACTCTGGTCATGTTAACAGCCCAGATGGCTAGAGGAGGTGGAGGTGGGCTGATGGTGTACTTCCAGGCTGGACGACTAAACTCTCTCTGCTCTGGGTCCAGTTCAGCAGACCAGCTTCAAGTCATTCTTGTCTGTCCTTAGGCTAAGGCAAGAGATGATTTCTGCTCCAAAGAGCAGACATTGAGATGATGAAGAAACAAGACCATTTAAAAGTCCCAGCTCCATCAGTCACCATGCACCCTGTTGATGGCAAGGAATCCATCCCAGACCCCCCTGTTGTGTTTCCGATGTTGTTTATTGGCCTGTCTCTCTGTCTACATCTTGCACTCAGGTTCCAGCCATCTTTAGGAACCAGTGGCATCTCCATTGCTGTTTCTTTCATTTTTTTAATTCTCTTCCCTCTTCTTCATTTTTTACTTCTTCATAACAGTAGTAAGGATTATTAGAAGAGTCATTTGTTACTGTGATCATTAAGACACATTAAGACCCATATGGACAGAACTCACGGATCAATGCCGATATAGAGAAACAATACCACCCATGCTGTGGTGGGCTGAAGAAGAGCTTCAGCGCCAGCCTGAGCCATCAGGGCAGAAAAGCCTTCAGTGTGGGGCAGCTGTGGTGGAAGTTAACCAGGCAGACTGATGGAGATGAAGGGGAATGTGTTGACAAAGATTTTCTGATAGAGAAAAGCACATATGCAGTCAGTGGCAGTAAAGTTGGGGGAAGTATTTGCTTTGTAATGGCTTCCCCTTTGTAGACTCTGTGCCTTTACTGGATGGGAGCTGATTCAGGCTATGGCTGGAGACTGAGAAGAGCCAGGTTGCCCTGAGGATGAAGCAAGGAGAAGCAATGGCTGAAAATTGTTTCCTTGAGACAGTGAATGTCTCCTTAACAAACCTAGACCCCAAGTTCTGAGACCGAGTTCTCACCAGCTGGGCCTGTGCCACTATGACCAAATCATGAGTGAGAGATGAAGACCCAGGATACAAACCACATACCAATTTAGCAAAAGGGCCCCCTTAGGATTGCCTCTAAGATCCTGAATGCAGAGAAATGACCCCATTTCCTGGCTTAATAATGCAAGTTTGGAAGTGTTGCCAGTGACCTATTGCATTTGTATTGATTGACTTAGCTGTGCAGGGGAATTGCTTCAGTGGGGATGGCGTGTTTTTAGGGAGCCGTGGAAGGCTTCATACTTTTGTCCCTCAGTTTTCCCACTCTGGGATACAAAGCCTTGCCTTTCAGAGGATGAGATGACCTTTAGGAAACCGAGCCCCAGAAAGACTCAACACAGTAGCTTCCATGGTGGGCTGTGCTAGGCGGTCAAGAGCCTTGCCTCTCTCTCACCAGCTGGGCTCTCGGGAGCATAGGAAAATGAGAATATTATACCATATGATCTCTAAAACTCTTTTGAGATTGTGCATTGTGCTTTACTTTGAGGTATAATAGGGTAGCACGGGGCATCTGAGGGCACCATGGTGTGCCCAGAGGGGAATAATAGACAAAAACAGGAGAACTACCATGACAGGCTGCTTCTCTTTGGATGCTTAGTGTTCAGCTCAACCCGTCTAAGTAGTTTAGGGTCAGGTGTAGATGCCTGTGTCATCACAAACTCCCCTACACACCTACACCCTTTCGAGTCTGCCAGTTCCCTGCCTGGGTATGCTTGTAGACTTCAACTCTGCAGTAAGTTACTTTCTCCAGTGTATGTCCCACCCAAGTGGGCAGCTTCCGTGACAAGCTTTGACTTTCTTACTTTTCCTTTCTCTTAAAAAATTCACATGCGTGGTCCTGCCCAGAACAGGCCAACTTCCGAGGGCGCCAGATCAGAAAACAGGGGACACAGAGTTTGAAAGGAAAACCCCTCTTTTATATATGGCAGAAGCAGTTTCCTGGTGGAAGGTGTATTTTTACTGTCTACAAATAGCCATTTCAAACCTCAAAATGAGACCATGTAAAGAGAAGAACTCAAGCAAAGTCAACACCCTGAAACTTACCTGGAATGTGTAATCTTAGGAATAGTCATCTTCTGGGTTAATTGTGAAATTATTATTCATATGTAACCAATGAAATGACCTTACAATGTTTTGATGCTATTCCCCCTTCTCAAAGCAGAGACTAAAGTACAAAATGAATATTTATTCCAGGAAAGCTTCCTACTTTTAAAAAACAGTCTTGCTGTCTGGGTATACTTCCCAGGTGGATGCTCAGGCTTTCTCTGACATGCTTGAACATTATGCATGAGCGATTTGGGTTGTAAAATCAGTTTGCAAATAAATGAATTTCAGAGATCTGTTTGACAAGAAGGCAAAATAGTGATCAAAGTGTTCAGTTGATTAGAAGGGGAATAGAAAAAATCAGGAGATAAGAAGGAACAGGAATGAAGGGAAGGATGTCCGATGTGTGTCTACATGATCAAACCTGCAACCAGACAGTGCTGAGGACTCCGGAGGACAGACCTACTCCCTCTTTGTCTTTTGGGAGCCTGCGGGACTAACGAGGGCTGACGGAGGCTGTGTGGTGCTCCTCTCCTACAAAGTTCCTTCACTTCTCTTTCCTCCTTTCATCTCCTCAGCCATCTGCTAGGGAAGCAGGAACAAGATTGCAATTCCCACTTTCCAGACGAGACAGAAGGGGAGGGACTTGCACAAGGAAATGCGACCGCTCCCCTTACTGTTCTCATCCGGGCTTTACCTTTCCCATAAGTGAAGTCCCTGTTCCAATGCCATCAGATCACTGGAGAAGTATCTCACTCATGGATGTGTGGCCTTTAGTGGTCCCTGTTCTAGACAAGACTTCCTCGGAAATCTCTCGCTAGAAACTCAATTCTGCCTCTCTGATGTTTTCTTGGTAATGGAAATACTGCTTGGAAGGTTGATTTCTTACAGGAAAGAAGGTGGGATAGTGGACAGGACAGATGGGAGCAATGGACACAGGTTACCTGGAATATCACTGAGCACCAGATGTACAATTATGTTGCCATGTGTCAGCTTGGCACTGGATGGCCTTCACTCTACCATCTTTGTGCTTGAACTTCAGCGATGGCCTCATCAAGCCACATGTGTCATCTGCTGCTTCTCAAATACACCCCTCACTTTTCTCACCATTTCTCCATAGTCAGCGGGTGTCAACTTAGTTGTCTCTTTGCTCTCTTCTTCCTTCTTTTTGGAACTTTATCCTCGACTCATTGTGATAACAGCCAACATTAATTGCAGTGTATATACTAGTTTTCTATTGCTGCTATAATACAGTTCCATAAACCTCGTGACTTAAAACGATGCAAATTTATTATCTTCCAATTTTGTAGGTCAGAGGCATGAAATGGGTCTATGCTGGACTCAAAGGTTTGGCTAGGACTGTGTTCCTTTGGAGGCTCTAGGGAAGAATCTGATTTCTTATCCCTTCTAGCTTTTGGAGGCCATCACATTCCTCGACCTGTGGTCTTCCTCCATATTCAAAGCCAGCCGTATGGGACCAAGCTTCTTCTCCTGCTACCTAAGTTTCTTGTCGTCACTCTTTTCACTCTCTCCTGTCATGCTGAGTCTTCCACATTGGAAGCAAGGCCTTCACCAGCTTGTTCCAATATAACCTCAAGGACTAAACATAATGAGCAGATGCTTAGAGCACATGCCTCCTCCCCATGCCACTTCTTTGCCTATCTCGTCCTGGAGTTCCTCGCCATACTCTTGGCTAGGTTATCAGCTCCTCGAGGACTGTCTTGGGGTCTCACCCCCTTAAGGTGTGCCTCTCAGCAGCCACAGCCCAGTGTGCACCTCAACCATGTGTGGTACCATGAGAGGCCTCCCAACCTCTAGCACACTGTGAGTTACTTTTCCTACTTCCTTGCAGGGTACAGATCCAAACACACACACTTTAGGATGCCCTTTCTGGCTCTCTTCTCCATGTCTGAGTGGTGTTTCTAAATGAGAGAATTCTCAACAGCATTTCTAATTCTTTTCATCATTCCCCTCATCTCTCATCAAAAAAGACTCCTGAACTCAGAGTTGAGGGATGCCAAATGCAGCGGGCCACTGATATGTCATGGAAATGCCCAGACGATTCCTCCCTAAAATTCACAAGCTCATATATCCTGCTTGGCAACTGCCGCACTTGGGAGTCCCAGGCTGAACGCAAATTTTCTTCTGGAAAACTTTGAAGACAAACCCTAAGGAAAAGCAACTGTAAAAAATTCCCCCACCCCCTAACTTCCTTTCTGCTATTTTTAAGATGAACTTTTCATATCTCAGGGAAGATCTCATACAGGGGCTTTAGAATCAGAAAGTCTTGGGTTCAGACAGCAGGACAGCTGTTCCCCAGGTGTATTCTCGACAGCAGGTCACTTCCTCGCTTGTGCGGGGCCCGTGGGTGCAACTCCTCTGGCTGTTCAGTGCCTCACCTCAGCAGATGCTGTAGACAGAGAACACAATGAGAATATCACCCCCTAGAGTTGTGCACTGCAGCGGCCCCATCTGTGCTGCCCTACACTCCGAGATGTGGGTTTGACCCAGTGCCACCGGCATGGGTAATGGAGACGGATTGACAGTGTTGTGTACTTCAAGGGCTCGGCATATATCGTGGTCACAGTCAACATCAGTTCATGTCCTGGTCGGAAGCTGGCTCCTGGGATGTTCTCCTGCACGCTGGGCTGCACAACCACTTGTGAGAGGGTGTTTTAGGCCCTTTCAGTGCACACAAACATGTAATTTGGCTCCTGATGGATGGGGGCTGATTATTGTTTACGATTGAGTGTTGTGCCTTCATCCGAGTGAACTCATTAGGCACAGAGAATGAGACAGGTGCTGCTCTCTGGAGCGTCAGCACCACACACAGCTTCTCTGCCCTGTCACTCTGGCTTGGGCACAGGGAAAGAGTGTTCCAGCGCACATACCACTGCCTGGGGGATCTCCCTGAATCTGGACTCGGAGCACATTGCCTACCCATTACATTCATGGACTGTAGCAAAAAACAAGAGTCTGGCTCCATTTTTGCTATATATCCACTGAGAGCTTTCAAGCTCTACTCCCCACACCTTGCCCCAAAGCTGGACAAACTGAAAAGAAAGCCTGCCAAACTGTCCATCTGTACTGGCGGGATATTCAGACCATGTGGCCCCTGGGCCTTATGCACAGGGGCCTTCACCCTGACCCCAGCCCCTAACTATGATATAAACCACTTTCCCCTCCTTTCACTTGAGCTATTCCTCAGCAGCGTGGGTGCCAGTCCTGCATGCCCTAGAAAGTTCCATTATGTGAGTAATAAATCTTTTCTTGCTATCTTGGTACAAGTATAACACCATCCATCTCAATATCAGAACCAATTTTGAGTGGAAGGTTGGTTACATCTTCCATTGGACAACCACAAAACATTTACTTTGCCTTTAATACTTGAATTTGGAGACAGCGAGAGTAGAAAGAAAAGAATGTTGGACAGAGGTTGGAAGAACTGACGGTCTTGTTTCAGCCAGTCATCAGCCATATGGTTTTTGTGAAATGGCTCACATGCTTTCACTTTTTTGAAATGGACATTAAGGTTAATTAACGGATAAATTTTGTTTAAGTTAATGTGTTTAAGTGCTTAACACGTTAGGGCACCAGGGTGGCACAGGTGGTTAAACAAGTAACTCTTGATTTCAGCTCAGGTCATGATCTCAGGGTTCTGAGATTGAGCCCCACGTCAGCTCTCCACACTGGGCGTGGAGCCTACTTAAGATTCTCTCTCTCCCCCTCTGTCTGCCCTTCCTTCTCCTTCTCTCTCTCTTCCTCTCTAGAAAAATAAATAGATAAAATAAAACGCTTAACCCTGTGTTCATATGTAGTAGATGCTAGGTTCTTATGCTGATTCAGTGGGTCCTGACTTTCACGTGCTTACTTAACACAGTGCCTGGCACAGAGTAGGTATCTTCTTTCCTTTTTACCTTCTCCTGCTGTTCCTTCGTCACTACTAAGAAATTCAGCTATAGAGCTTTACTTCTTGCTCAGCCCCTCTCTCAGTGTCCTGTGCAAACCTGGCCCTGGGTCACCTGCCTGAGAGTTAAACGCAGGCCCAGAGAAGGCGCTGGATTCCATGACACCAAACAGGAGAGTGGACCTGGGTTTGGAGAGCAGGGAGGGAGTCTGAGAACTCTCCTGAGTTGTTAGCACCTGGGCTGGACAAGAAGGCCTTGGAACAATTATCAGCAAAGGCCATGTGAAAAGAGGAAACCCGATTTTTGGCTTTGAGGGAAAAATAGTGCTCCTCTTACCGCAGAGTAGAAGTGTATTGGTGAACTGACAAAATGCTTTTATGAAACAGCATTTTGGAAAGAGGGGGATGAGCAGCAAAGAGAGGAGAAATCACACTTTGGGGTGGACATGGGTGGGGAAGCGAGAGTCTTAAGTGAAAAGGCAGTGGTCAAGAAAGGACCCTGCGGTGTGTGTGTGGGACGGTGGATATGAAGCTCTCTGCCGTTGAGGGTCTTGCCTGGAAGGCCGCATTACGAGTAACAATGGCTAACATGATCTGCTTTTGCTATGAAGCCACAAATGGGGATCTTTTTCTCTTTAGCTGAGTTTTGTCCTACATGTATGTCCAAGTCATTGTTGTGGTTTTCAGAGAAAAGATTTGATAATCCTTGTGGTTGCCTGAAATCTAGACTGAACTTTCTTCGACATCCCAGAAAACTCTTTTCTTTCAGAGGAATGGTTCTATTTTCTGGCCAACTCCCCTTCATGAATAATAGAATTCTAGATCATCCGAGCTAGAGGAAACTTTCATAGGATCCTGAAGTGTCCGACCACACTTACTGCCGGTGAGGGGACCAACATCTAATTAGGTTAACTCCCCAAAATCATACCAGCTGTTAAGGATGGGCCCTCCTGCATTTTTCCTGTGTTGGACCACCAGTGACCATCTCTCAGTATCATGAGGAACATTATTATTCCACTCCTACATTTAAAGTGAACTTGAGTTTTTTCCCCAAACTTTATCTGAGTCTCTGATAACATGTTTTGAAATTGATCCCACCTGACTCTGTAGCCTTCCATCCAATCTTTAAATTACAGGACAAGAAAATGGTGATAAGCCTTCACATCCTGTGCAGTGCAGACATTCTCTTTCCAACATTTTAGATCAGGAAACATCTAGTTTTCTTTAGCAATTCCAGCAACAAGAGCCAATACGGACTCTGAGTCACTCTTCTTTCTCTTACTCATTTTCTAGCACAGTACCCTCTGCCCAAGCCAGCTTATCCATCCTTTATTTTTATCTTCTTCCAAAACTTAAATCCCTTATTCTTTGGCCAGAAATATTTTTCTCAAAAAACAAAACCAAAACAAACAACAACAACAACACAGAAAGAAAAGAAAAGAAAAAAAAAAACATTTTCTCAGTTCCTCATCTTTCTTGACCCTGTTCTGTTGGTTTGTCATCCATTGTTCATGTCTTTTTTTTTTTTTTTTAAAGATTTTATTTATTTGAGAGAGAGATAGTGAGAGAGAGCATGAGAGGGGAGAAGGCCAGAGGGAGAAGCAGACTCCCCGGGGAGCTGGGAGGCCGATGCAGGACTCGATCCTAGGACTCCGGGATCATGACCTGAGCCAAAGGCAGTTGCTTAACCAACTGAGCCACCCAGGCGCCCTGTTTGTGTCTTTTTAAAATCGAGGTTCATTGCAGAGCTTGGTGAATGCCTTTTAAGAACGAACAGCCTCACCTACCTTTTCAGATTCATCGGGATGTTGAGTGACTGTATGTTATGTCTTCCGTGTCACAGCACCTCGTGGAAGGGACGCAGTGCAGGTGGTATGGCTTTGGATGATGAAACTGTTGACTGAGTGAGACCCCTTCATTCCCAGGCACCCATGCAACTGGCAAGGGAGAGATTTGGGCCTGGCACATTGATCTATATTGTTCGAGCTCGGTTTTGTTTTTGACAACACGTTGTGTGTTCTTTCCATTAAGGAAGTGTCTTGGTGACGAGAGGGATGCTAGGGCATTTGGGGGAATGTGGGATAGTTCTCTGTGTCCCTAAAATCAGCCCTATGCTCTCATCTCTTTCCCCATACCTTGTTTCTGATAGCCTCCTTGTATCATATGTGATTTTATTTTTTACCTTTTGTCCAGTTTGGGCGCTCATTCCCTTTCTCTCGCCCTGACTTCGTATCTGGCCTAGATCTCTTGGGAAGGAAGCACGGTTTTTCCCAGATTGTGCATAGCTTCCCAAATTCACGACAGCCATTCGCCTTTGATTTCCACACTGGAATCACGCCTGTGAAATGTGTCCAAATGTTCCTAGGTAATTTCTCAGTTTCAGACTAATTCCAATCATGTTGAAACAAAACAGACTTGTGAGATATAAGCTCAGTTTTTAGATTCTGACAACTGGCATTTTTCCATCTTGTTCTAGAGTTAGCAGTGATTTGAGGGAGGGATGGGAAAGAGTAGGCAGCTCTTGGCAGCCGGCACATTAGGGGGCAGTGAATGGGTAGAAAGACCAGGGACCTCGCTCTCTGACCCGCAGCATCATCGCCGGTGAGCCAGGCACACCCCCATTGATCTGCCATTCTGCCATGCATTGATCAGAGCACCTGTGAAGTGCCCTTCACGGTTCCAGAAACACTGGAGGTCAGCAACAAATGGCGATTTCTTCTTTTACAACAAATGAGATCAGGCATGAAAAATGCTGTGTAAACTTCAAAGATCTCATTATTACTGTTAGTAACTTCTTTCTTGGGTGCCTAGAGTTTCACTCCTTAATTAGGGGCCACTCCCTTAGCCTTTTTGGAATAACATTCAATCACAAAGGTGGCCTTTGATCTCCCTGAATGGGTCACACCCAGTATCTTAAATACAGTTATAATCTCCGACTAATCATAGTATAAATGCTGACAGCTTGCAGCCTAGAAGGGGTGGGTATAAGCCGGTCTCCTGACCCACCACTTCAGTGTCTTCATTCCTGGATGAGCCAGAGAAGTGTGAGACAGAGCTCTGACTTTCCCCTTTTGGGAGTCTTCTTGCAAAACCAGCCATTCTGGTCTAAGGAGCTATGCTGTCCTACCTAATCCCCAGGGTGTAGGCAAAGCGCAGACAATAGACGTCAGCATAGTGTTCAAAAGCGCGAACCCTGGAATCAGACAGGTGGGCTGGTTCAAGTCCAAGATCAGCCATTCTACTGCTGTATGTAATCGGCACGTTACTTCATCACTACGTATCCCGCTTCCTTCGTTTACAAAAGGGAGGCCGTACTGCCTGCTCATTAGGTTGTGGGAGATGGAAAGAGATAATGTGTGTGATGCACTTGTCACAGAGTGTGTGTTGCTAAAGGAATGTTCCTTTCCTTTCCAGGCTTTCTGCTGATGCGCTGACGTCGGCTTTATCGTGAGGACCCTTTACCTTCCCAGAGCAGGGAATTTCTGCCTCCCCAATTCCAAACAGTGAGTATTTCCACTCAGTTGGTTTCACAGCCTGCCTTAAAGGCCAAAAAGGACATATTCTTCCTATGCTTATTCATTCATTTGTGATACAGTGAGAAAGCTTCTGTAATGGTCTAGCAAATGTAAAATGAGAAATCATCGCGGTTCAACTGTGTTCCCTCTTGTTTGCCCATTTAATCCACGTTCCTCCTTATGAGTTTCTGCTCTAGCTCGGAGATTTCTTTCTGTTTATAGATGTATCTTGTTGAGTCTCCAAAATGAGAAGAAAAAAAAAAAAAACCCTGAAAACAAAGAAGAAAACCATTTACATGTTATGATTTATTGTCAAAATGGTTATGGTGGTGAGTGGAGATTCACTCTAGTTTATGAATAATATATTTACACTATTATGTCTCCTGGTGAATTTATAAGATTGATGTTCAGAAGAGAGACTCTAAGTGTGATGGATTGTTACCCCATCAAGGTAGTCAATCTTCATCAGTCCCCATTCAGCACGAGCTGGAAGGGGAGCCCGGATGCTCCGAGAGGTTTCCAGCCGGAGCTTTCTGCTACGTTCTCACAATTCCTTTGGAAAAAAAGACATTGAGTGCCAGACTCAGCTCTGATAACTTGGGTGGGCAGAGCAGAAGGGGGTGCCGGGGCTTAGTAATACAGGAACTAGGCAATATCTACGATTCGGTTGGAATCAGGGCTCTTGGAGCGGCCGAAGAGTTGAAATGTCAGCCTAGAACACGTTTTATCTTCGGACAGGCAGTGAATTTCACGGAGATTCAAGCTGGTGTTGGAGAAGCATACGTAGATGGAGTCAGACAGTAACTTTTCGTAGCTAGACGTAGTACAGCTTCTGTTTATTCAGTGCTCGCTGTGACCTAAGCCTTTGGATACGTCAGAGGACAAAGGAGAGGAGTCCTTGCCCTCTGGAAACTTACATGCTAGTGAGCCAGAGACAGAAATAAATTGCTAAACCAGTCAATCCGCAGGAGCTGGGTAATGAAAATGACTACGTTGAAAAATAAAGCAGGGTTAGTGGGATGGAGAGAGAATTAGGGTGGATACAGGGAAATTTACCTTTTCATTTTAATGATTAAGGATATTTGGGGACCACAATAAGGGAAGGGAAGGAGCAGGCCATGAGGATAGCTGGTGGGAGCATTGTAGGTAATAAAGGCTTCGGGGTGTAAGTGGGCTTGGCGGGTATGAGATGATGGGGGGATGGGGAAAGCATCGGAAATGGATGCAGAGTTGGACAGCAGCTCGTGTGTCTGTTGGGAGCACCAGTGGACAGTGAAGGGAAGGGCGGTAGGAAGAAGCCGGGGCCATCCAGGCTCTGAATGTGCTGTAGCAGATACTGAAGCCTTCCTATGTGCTGGGCTTGTGGGCGTTCAGAATGTCTAGACCTTTACGTAACCCAGAAAGATCTGTCCTGCTCCAACTCTGAGCTACATACCTGAGAAACTACATCAAAGAAATGCCACCACACACCCATTTTCTATGGGTTTCGATCTGGGCCCCCTGGCCCCACCAGCCACACAGCTCAGCCCAGCCTTGTCTGCTTAGGACCGCCCCCTGCCCCGAGTGGTTATGCCTCTGAGCCTCCCTGCAGCTGACAGATCTGCTCTCTGTCAACTTTCCCCTGGCTCCAACTTTTTTTTTTATTTTTAAGATTTGTTTATTTCAGAGAGGGAACGAGAAAGAGATCAAGTGAGCGAGTTGGGAGAGGGGCAGAGAGGGAAAAACAGACTTCCTGCTGAGCACAGAGCCTCTGGGGTTTGATCCAGGACCCAGAGATCATGACCTGAGCCGAAACCCAAAGTCAGACGCTCAACTGCCTGAGCCACCCAGGGGGCCCCCCACGTAGCTCCAACTTTTATCTTCTTTCTTCGGCTTGGTTAGGTGGCCAAGGATTTTGTTAGCAGTGCCTTTCCTGCTCCGCCACATCTTCAGATCCTTCTCCTAACCACTGTCTCCAGGGTCATCTCTTGTCCTCTGTCCTCCTGGCCTAGGAGGTGATCACAGGGCATGAGTAAGACAGAATGTCTGCCCTCAAGAATCCTTTGGGGAGAGAACATCTGCCCAACCCACTGATCCAGCTGAGTTGGACTGAGATGCCTGCTCTGTTGGAGGAGGGAAAAAGTGACATATGAGTTCGCAGGAGGAGGAGAACTTCTTTCTGCCAAAGGAAGGAAACGGAGGCTCACAAGGAGAGTGACCTTTGGCTTAGCCCTTGGAGGGTGGATGCTGTAGCAACAGGCAGAAGGGGTGTGGGCCAGGAAAACGCATTCCATGCACAAGGAACCTCTTGTACAAACAGGCATGTATAGGTGTGCATGGTGTGTTTCAAGAGTTCGAGCCCACCTGTGTGTAGGAAGCAAAGCAGTAGGCCCTGAGACAGCCAGGGTGAGTGGCCTTTATCCCAAAGGACATGAAGAGCCACTGAAAGATTTTTAACATGACCAGAGGGTGGTAATGTATAGACTAATAATGATTCGTCTCAAGGGCATCGTTCTTCCTAACACGCTCTAAACTGGTGGAAATGCACACTTTGGGAATGATGAGCCTGTGGGCTGTGCCGCATAGAGGGCATCAGGGGAAGTGAAAAACCGACAGATTTATCATTTACTGTCGTCTGAAACAATGCAGACTGAACATCTCTGGGTGCTTGCTGGGTGCCAGGAACTTATCGAAGCCCTTTTTATAGAGATTTTCTTATTTAATAGGAAGCTATGAGCTATGTACAGTTATCATTTTCATATCACAAATAAGGGAAATTTCCCAAATAAGGAAAGGGTGAGGAAGAGCTGGAATCATTTAGGTAGACCTTCAAGGCTGTTTGAGGCCAGACACAACTTTCTCACTAAGCCAGGAGAAAAACGGAAGCCCAGCAAGGGAAAGTACTTGGTACACAGTCACCCAGCCGTCAGCTGTGCAGCAGGGACTGGGGTCTGGGTTTCCAGGCTCCAGGATCTGAACTAATCTCCCACCAGGAATCACTGTGCTGCGCACAAATCCCCCCCTCCCAGTGCCTCCCCCCATCCTCTGTCAGGTCGTTCACAGATGAAGGCACAGGGCTCCTCCTGTCTGTGACGGGAGAGGCCCACTCCCTCTTCGATGACTGACGTGCCACCATTCTTGATAAATTCATCTGGGTTAATCCTACCCCCCCTCCCCTTGGGGTCTTTGAAAATTGGAAAGGGCCCTCAGGGGAGAGCTTTGGAAGTCAGCACTCCCTCAGCCCCACAGGAAGACAATTCTGGGTTGCGTGGGTGCAGGAACTCACGGGGTAAAGGGGCTCTGAGGGCTGGATGTGTGCGCGCGCCAGAGGACTTTGGGTGTCATTTTAAATCTGGAGCTGGCCCTGGCTTCCTTCTATTTTGACGCATTCTCATTTCTGCCCCTCTGTGCAGTGGCCAAACGCACCTGTGGGTCTAGCCCTGCACAGATACATTAGCGAGGATTTTCTGTGAGAACCTAAACACATGCCATCCTCCACTTTTGTGGTTTTCTTTTCTTTCTTTTTCCTTCTTTGGTTTGCTTGCCTTTGAGCTTGCTAATTCCAGACATCCTTCCAGAATCTCCCGCAGTCAGCTCTGAGCACACCTTTGTACTCTGATCGCTTCTGTTGGGTACCAGGTGATGGGTTTGCCGTCGCTCCCTGCAGACCCTCTCATCCGCGTGTGCTGCTGAGGAAAGCAAGGTGAGGTGACCCAAAAAACGTGGATTCTGGTTCCGGCTCCCTGACTCTCTGACCTATGACCAATCCCAGGTTCCTCCTCGGTAAAGTAGCTCACGTGCCAAGACGTGAGAGATTGTCTCAAATGTCCTTTCTGAATCTAAAAAGCCTATAATTGGGGCGTTTGGGTGGCTCAGTCATTGTTAAGTGGCTGCCTTAGGCTTAGGTCATGGTCCTGGGGTCCTGGGATCAAGCCCTGTATCAGGCTGCCTGCTCGGCGGGAAGCCTGTCACCCTCCCCCCTTCCCCTGCTTGTGTTCCCTCTATCACTGTCTCTCTCTCTGTGTCAAATAAATAAAATCTTTTAAAAATAAAAAGGCTATAGTTTCCATCCATAGATGGCGGCCATCTTGGAGTGGGAGCACAAGTTCACCATTTCCGGAGGGATCTTGCTCTAACACCTGAATTAGGAGCTCATGGTGCCTAGGAGAGAACAGTGACCCACAACGTTTCTGGTACGCGTCTCCGCTCTGCCCTTAACTTTCTGCCTGGCCTTGAAGTCCGTTCAACGCAGACTTAGCCTTAGGTTCCTCCTCTGCAAATTAGTGACCAGACTGTCCACCTCATTTACTTGTGGGGATGATTAAATGAGATAAAATATCAAGGTGCACCGCATGTGATAACCTTAAAAAAATGTTTGAGCTACAACCACAGGAAGGAGATGCTCAGCCCATGTTACAACCGAGGCTTGATCTGGTTGAATTTGCATTTGACCTCATTGTAACCATCAGCCCTCTCTCCATTGTCTGAAAGGAGGAGTTCTCTGTCACAGAGATAGATCATAACACATTCGAACTCCACAGTTGCTAGTGAGCTTGTGATCAAGGACATTCTGGAGAATCCATCATTAACTCAGTGTTTAGTAGACTCTCATTCATACTTTGGAATATTTAGCACAAAGACATGTATAGCTAGACATGCAGTTCCAAGATTAAAAAAAAATCAATGATTTCACAGGCCTATATATAATCATTAAGAAGATGTTTTCAATAAACCATAATGAAATCTATTATTTCACCTATAAGACTAAATGGATTTGCAGATGGGTAAGGATCAGGTCAGCTCAAATCCTCCCGTGAAATTGCCCATTCAGATCTGCCCACTGCAATAGATTTTAGCAGTGATTTGCAGCAAATTAGCTCAAGTGATTTCACATTACAACCTTCTGCTAAAGACACCTTCATAATGGGTCCTGCTTCTTGCTGGATCTTCAAAGCCTGATTTTGTTTTTGTTCTTGAATTTCAGAAGAGCTTAGGACAGTTTGGAGTAGTCCAATAAAATGTAATAAAATCGATGAAGGAATGTAAAGAAAATGAGCTTCAAGGCCAGAAAATTAAACCTCGAGTATGCTTATAGGCAGGTAGGAAAGTGAAGAGCGTGGGGAAAGGCATAGTCATTCAACTTACATTAACCTGCCTTTATTCCCCGAGCATGTGCAGAGTGCTAGAGACCAGAAGAGGAGTGAAACCTGGCACTTGGCTTTAAGCTGTTCTTCGTCCAGCCCACAGAACAGGAATTAGCCTTGTGCCGGAGTGGGGAGGTGGGGGTGGAATTTGGAGCTGGGGAGGCGTATCCAATTTCTCTGGCTGCTGTGACAAATTACCACTGTCTTCCTTACTTAAGACCATGAAAATTTATTATCCTGAAAGTCCGTAGGTCAGAAGTCCAACACCAGTCTCCTGGGCTAAAAGCTTGGTGTCGGCAGGGGTGAGTTCCTTTTGGAGGCTCTAGGGAAGAATGATCTTTTCCTTTTCCGGCTTCTAGAGACTGTCCCTATTCCTTGGCTCATGGCCCTTTCTCCATCTCCCGTCCTCTTCTGCCTCCCTCGTTCACTTTCAACAACATGTATGAATTTGCTAGGGATGCAGGAACAAAGTACAAAGCCACAAATTAGGTGGCTCAAATCACAGATATTTATTTAATTGTTGTTTTTGCAGTTCTGGAGGCTGGAAGTCCTCGCTCAAGGTGTTGGCAGGGTCGGTCCCTTCTGAAGGCCATTCTGACCTCCTGCCTGGCTTCTGGTTATTTGTTGGCAATCTTCTGTGCTCCTTGGCTTATAGAAGTGTCCCTCTGACTTCTCACATGACCTCTGACCTTCATCTCACATGACAGTCTCCCTGTGTATGCTCGTTCATGTCCAAATTTCCCCCTTTTTAATAGGGGCCCAGGTCATATTGGATTAAGAGGTCACCATACTTCAGTATGACCTTATCTTCACTGACTGTATCCACAGTCACCCTAGTTCCAGGGAAGGTCTTATTCTGAGGTACTTGAGTTAGGATTTTCATGCATGAATTCTGAGAGATGCCATTCAGCCCATGACAGGACTCTGATGATTACTAAGGCCCATCCAGGATATTCAGGATAATTTCCCTATCCCAAGACCGTAACTCGGGCATATCTGCAAGGTAACAAGGCACACATTTGCAGGTGACAGGGACGAGCATGTGGACATCTTTGGAGCTCTGTTACTCTGTCTCCCACAGAAGGTTCTGGGCTCAGGTAGTATTGGAAACCTAGAGCTTTCCAAGGGAGGGACGTTGTCAGAAGGAGACTTTTGGTGGAGGACCCTGGAGAAGTGTAGGAAACAACACTTTCCTACACTCCCCAGGAGAGTGTAGGAAACAACCATGCATTCAGTAAACCACATAGTCCTGTAGAGTTGGAAGACTTACGCTCAGGCTTCTTTGCAGGCTGCTAGACATGATCTACTGATCTACTGTCGTTTCAGTCTTCGGGCACCTTCTTTGGGTTTCTGTGACACCTGGGATCTATTTCCTTGCTTTCAACCACCAGCATAACTCCTTCCTGTCTATCTGTTCCAGTGGTGGCAAATCACAGCTCCTGGCCAAAGTCTGCTTGCTGCCTCCTTTGTAAATAAAGTTTTCTTGGAACACAGCCATGCCCACTTGTTTCCATACTGTCTGTGGCTGCCTTCAGGATATAGTGACAGAGCTGAGTATCAGTAGCCACAGGTGGGGTGTGGTGTAACCTTCAGAGGTGAAAATGGCTATTGCCTGGCCTTTTATAGGAAAGGTTTCCTCGTCTCTCTTCTTCTTCCTTTTCTCCTCCTCTTAGCTTTAGAGGGCTCCAGAATCCAATCTTTTATTCATCTTCTCTTCTCCATCCACTTTCTTTAAGTGATCATAGCCAATCTCCCATCTTTAGCCACCACTTCCTTACTGATGACAAGCAAATGGAGTTGACCAATTCTGACCCATCCCCTGTGAGTTTCAGGTACAGATATCAAAACAGCCTCACAACATCTTCCCCTGAGTAATTAATCTGAATCCCAAAGTTAGTTTCCAGGAAAGAACTCTTGAATTCCCCCACGTACCCTGATCTGTTCCTCCCCCCATCAGTGACATCATCATTCACTCAGTTGTTCAAGCCAAGACCTGAGTGGAAAGCCTTGACTCCCCTCTTTCCTGCACCCCCACATCCCATCAGGAACCCAGGGAGTACGACTTCTAAAATGACCCTCGAATCTGAAGCCTTCTCACTGCCTCATCGTGTCCACGGCTGCTAGTGCGATGACGCCAGCGTCTGTTGCTGCTGCTACTATGATGGCGCTTGCTGTTCCTGCTTGTTCTCTGCCCACCAGTCAGTTCACTCACCAGCAGCCTAGTAATCTATCTTTAAAGTAGATTTGATGTTTCTTCCTCTGTGATGGATTCCCATCTCACTTAAAAAAAAAAAAAATTCAAATTTCCGTGCCACTCCTGACAAGACATCCATGGGTCCGTGTTGTTTGGTCTCCGTTGGCTCCTTCTACCAGCTCTCCCTGGCTCATGGCGTCCCCACCTCCCTAGCCCTCCTTCTGTGGCTTGAACACACCAACCCCGTCTTCATCTCTGGAACTTCATATCATTGTTCTTCTCCCTGCGTGAACTCTCTGCTCCATATTTTCACATATCTGGCTGTTTCTTATCACGGTAACCTCTGTTAACTGTCACCTCCTCAGAGAGTTCTACCCTGACTGTTCTCACTAAATAGTCCTCCCTCTCCTATCTCATTCTTGTAAATTTTATTCACGGAACGTTTCATTTTCTGAATTGATCATTTTATTCTTGCTTACCAATGCCACAAAACTCACCCCTCTCTTTCCCCTCTCCACCACACTGGAATGCAAGCTATGTGATGGCAAGAACTTGGTCTGGATTAGCAAAGACTTCAAGGAAGAGGTGACCCGGGAGCCTCCCAGGTGATATTTCTTTCCTTATGCACACAGGCATATGTGCATGAGTACTTTTAAATTTTGATACTTTTATTCTCCATGTTGTCAAGTAATCTTTTTTATTCAGGATTATATCACAGATACTTTTGCCTATTTAATAAGTAAATATTTCCAAATCATGTGTTACAGCCACAGACTATCATACTTTCTGAATATCCTTGATTTAGTTAACTGGTGCCCGAAAGTTGAACACTTATTCTTCTGGCATTGTAAACACACTGGGATAATGTCTATTGCATGCATGTTCAATACTTGTATTTTCATAGGGCCAGCTTTCGGTCTGTATTCATGGTAGGTCAGACTAATTGTTGAGATATAGAACATCTGGGGGCACCTGGGTGGCTCAGTGGGTTAAGGCTCTGCCTTCGGCTTGGGTCATGATCTCGGGGTCCTGGGATCGAGCCCTGCATCGGGCGCTCTGCTCAGTGGGGAACCTGCTTCCCTCTCTCTCTCTCTCTCTGCCTGCTGCTCTGGCTACTTGTGATCTCTCTCTCTCTCTCTCTGTCAAATAAATAAATAAAATCTTTTAAAAAATTAAAAAAAATAAATTTTAAAAAGAAATATAGAACATCTGTACCACATTGCACACAACTGACCAGCTTGTGCTATACAGTAAGGACCACTTACTGTCTCAAATCTCAGCCCCCTGACTGTCCAGGTCTCTGTCCCAGGACCCTGCAGGACTTCCTCACAGCCTGGAACCCAAGCTCGAAGCCTGACCCAGCAGGGTCCCTCCAGGACGCTGTGGCAGGCCACTTCACATCATGCACTGCAGGAACAGATTGGAATGTTTGTTTATAAATCTTGTGCTACTGTGGCCTTAAAGTTAGATAAAAGTTATGCATATCACACATTTTGATATATACTGCAAACATTGTTTCTAGAAAATTCATTTCAGCTAAGCATATGCAAGTCTTGAGGTTGGAGAGGTTATTTAATTATAACTTCACCAACACTGGGTATTGCCAGTCTTTAATTTTTATGAATCTTACTGGGGGAAGATAGATCTCATTTTTGTTTTGTTTGCATTAGTTCGATAATTGATAAACTGAGCATCCTTTTATATGGTTATCGGTCATTTGTATTCCTTTTTAAAAGAGACTTTCTGCTTAGTGTTTTGCCCTTTTCTCTTTGGACTGTGGAAGTTTAAAATTTTCTTTTTCTTTTGAGTGAGACTTGGGATTATTTTAAGAGCTTTATTGATATAAAATTCACCTACCATGCAACTCACCATTTAGTGTACAATTGAATAAATTTCAGTACATTCATAGATTTGCGCAGTCACCACCACAAGCTAATTTGAGGACACTTTCATCACTTAAAGGAAACTCTGTCCCTGTTGGCAGTCTCCCCTTATTACCTCCTTTACCCCAGTCCCTGGTGAGCATTAATCTACTTTCTGTTGCTATAAATCTGTCAACTATGAATGTTTCAATAGAATCAATAGAATCATACAATCTGTGATCTTTTGTGACCGATTACTCTAACAAAACATGGTGTTGTCAAGATTTATCCATGTTGTAGCATATGTCAATACTTCCTTCTTTTTTAGTGTGGGGTACTATTCCATTGTATGGATATACCACATTTTATCCATTTTTCAGAGATAGACAATTAGATTATTTCCACTTTTGTCTCACATACATAACACTGCTATAAATGTTCATTTATATGATCGAGCAATTCCATTTCTGTATATATATCCCCAAAGAATGAAAAGCAGAGTCCTAAAGAGATAATTGTATACTCGTGTTTATAGTAACATTATTCACAATAACCAAAATGTGGGGGCAACACAGGTGCCCACTGAGGGATGGGTGGATAAGCAATGGTATATATGTACAATGGAATATTCATTCTTAAAAAGGAAAGAATTTCTGACATATGCTACACCACGAATAAACTAAGGACATTGTGCTAAACGAAGTAAGTTGGTCACAAAAAGACAAATACTGTATGATTCCACTTATATGAGATATCCAGAGTAGTCAGAATCAAAGAGATACAAAGTAGGACATGGTTGCCAGGGGCTGGGGAGAGGGGGAAATGGTACTGTTTAATAGGCATAGAGTTCCAATTGTATAAGGTTAAAAAGAGTTCTGGAGATGAATGACGGTGATGGTCACACAACATTATGAATGTATTTTAGACCCTGGAAGAGGGCACTTAAAAATGATTAAGATGGTAAATTTTATATTATATGTTTTTTTGCCTCAATAAGAAACTAGAAAAAAATTTGTATGCAAGGTTTTATGTGTATGTATATTTCTACTCCTCTTGGGCATAACCCAGAAGGGGAATTGGTGAGTCATATGGAAACTCTGTGTTTAAATTTTAAGAATTGAGAAACTGCTTTTCAAAGTATTGGCTATATCATTTTATGTTAACACCAGCAGTGTATGAAGGTTACAGTTTCTCCACATTCTTGTCAAAACCAGTTGTTCTCTCTCTCTTTTTTAAATATAGACATATGAGTGGGTATAAGTACTATCTCAATGGCTTGACATCTTGATTATCTTTTTACTACATTATGAACACTTTTTATCTTATTAGCCATTCGTGTGTCTTTGTAGAAGTGTCTAATCATGTACTTTCTCCATTTATTAATTGTTTTGTATTATTGAGTAACTTCTGCTCTTTGTATATTCAGGATACAGTCCAATATCAGATTATTTTCAAGTGTTTTCTTTCATTCTTTGGGTGTGTCTTCCATTTTCTGAATGGTGTTTTTTGTAGCACAGAAGTTTATAATTTTAATGAAATCAACATTATATATCTTCTATAAACAAAACAATCTGATAGGTATAATTTATATGCAGTAAAATTCACCTTTTTTAGTGTAAACTTAAGTTTTGACAAATATCTTCATGTATCTACTACATAATCAAGATATAGAACATTTCCATTACTCCAACAAATTCCCTTGAGCTACCACTGATCTGTTTTCTGCTACTTTTTTTTCAATTGTCCAAGAATATTATAAATGAAATCATAGGCAGTAACATATAGGATGTGTTTCTGTTTAATGAATGGAATCCTATCAAGCAGTTTTTTATATTCAAACTTAAACTTTTTTTTTTTTTTTTAAACCTCTGCTCCTGGTTTTCATTTCAAGATTTCCTGCCCATTTCATTTCAGGCATGACTCTTTTACACTACTTATATAGCAAATCAAAATTTTAGTGTTCTAATCAGATATGCAAACTTTCTGGCTTTAAAGTTCCAAGTCAAGTTTGTAAAAAGGTGAGATAAAATTTAAGGACGTTCTCATCTGAAGTCTCAACCAGAGAAGACTCATTTTCCAAGTTCATTCAGATTGTTGGCAGAATTAATTTCCCTGTGGCGGTTGAGGGAAGGCCTAAGCTTCTTATAGGCTGAAGGTTGCCACCTTCAATCTTTGGGGCTACCCATGGTTCCTTGCCATTTGAGTTTTCTCACCATGGTCACTCACATCATTAAGCCAGCAAAGCTAGGCTCTCACCTCAAAGAGGACCCAGTCCTCTTTTTTTTTTTTTTTTCTCTTTCTTTAAGGATTTAAGGAGCCCCAAGATATACTCATGGTTGATTAAGTCAAAATTTATCCATTTAGGACTTTGATTACATCTGCAAAAAGCTTTCACCTTTGCCCTATTCTATTGGCTAGAAGCCAATCAGAGATACCTCCCACACTCAGGGAGGGATTTATACAGGATGTGAACACTAGGGGGTGGCGATCTTTAGGGACCAGACACTACAGGTGTAAACAAAATTACATTGTAGGGAGCAAGAGAAGAATCTCAAATTGTGACAGTTGGGATACGAGTCAAGGGCTTTATGGTTTCATAGAAGTGGAGTTCTAAGAAAGCCAATGTCCAGTCTGGGGAAGTTGCCAGATGAAGACTGCTGAACTGAAAAAACCAGAAAAGCAGGAACTGAATTCTTAAAAAATCACCAGTGGGAAAGGTTAAAGTATATTCAAGCCATCAGCAAGGGCACAGTGGGCTAACCTCAAAAGTGCTCAAGCTACAGCCACTTTTTTTATGCTGCCCTTGAACATGATTTTTTGGGCATATCAGCTGCTTTGAAAGGGTTCCCATCTGGTGAAAATGGATCAAGCACTGTCCCAGTCATTCAAATGCATTCTGTCACTTCATGGTGTTTCTGTGAGGATAAAATGAGAGAATGTAGTACTTTGCAAATGGAAAAGCTCTGAAAAATGACAGAGGTGACCTTCTGTTGCCATGCCATTAGTGGCTTTTTTGGACTCCTCTTATGCTACTCCTGTCTTTTCTCTAAACTCTCCCCTGTCTGATCTCCTACTCGATGCCTAGGTCTCAGATGAAAGATGTGTGGCATCTGTCACTATATCCCCACCCCATAGAGGATTGCTTGCAGGACAGTGAGGGAGTATGTGCACTTGGGGCCTTGTGGATTTGGGCCTACAATACCTGAGTGGGTGCACTCTATTGTAGGGAAACCCTAATGTCTACAACTCAACCGGTAAGTGTCAGAGTGACGTTTGATAGGGGATTGGCCCTGAAGGGATTTGAAGACTATGAAATGGTAGTAGGATGTTGTTTAATGATTAAATGATGCCATGAGGGCCCTCTGCTAGGGAAGCATGTAGGGTTAACCAAAAGAAGTAGGAGAAAGTTGGTCAGAAAACCAGAGTTAGGGACACCTGGGCAGCTCATCGATTAAGCATCTGCTCTTGGCTCAGGTCATGATCCCAGAGTCCTGGGATTGAGTTCCACATGAGGCTCCTTGCTCAGTGGGGAGTTTGCTTCTCCCTCTGCCTCTGCCTGCCACTCTCCCTACTTGTGCTCTCTCTCTCTCTGACAAATGAATAAATAAAATCTTTAAAAAAGAAAAGAAAAGAAAACCAGAGTTAAGTGTCTGGAGAGCCTACAGGGTGGCCAGTTATCAGTTCCCAAGAATATTTGGCATGGGTGTGGGGGTATGAGAGACCTCAAAAACCAACAACCCCAAAACAAACAAACCAAAACCCCCCCCAAAACAAGAGAAAACAGCATTTTTGAGTGCTCATGGTGAGTTAGGCACTCTTCCAAATGCTTTATACAAATTAATTCATTTGTTCCTCACAACTCTCTTATAAATTACATTTTATACCCATTATAGAGATGATAACTCTGAGCCATAGTGTGGTGTCTAACTTGGCAGCACATGAGCTATTGCGTACTTGTACTTGAACAACACTGCATCCTGCTCAGCCCAGAGTCTCGCAGCTGAAATCTCCACACCTCCCACCTCCCTCGGGCGGGACAGCATCATCTGGCAGCAGAATGGGCAGAGGCGGAGGCCACCAGATGACTGGTTTCCAGAAGACCCGTCAGTGGAGAACCCTGGGGTGCTTACTTTCAGGGACCGAATGCCATCGCTGGGAGAACTGGAAAGATCAGTCTCAAGGGCCCCTTTCCCTCAGCTGGAAGCTCCAAAGCAGGGAGACGAGTCACCGGACGCAGAGAATGGGCTGTGCATCTAGGCTGACTTGATGCTGAGCTGCAGAATTTCTGTCTTAGGGTTGCTTCCCAGGACCCTACACTCAGAGGCAGGGCTGAGCCTGTGGGAACATTCCAGGTGAGCCCCGAAAGGCAGCATGCCAAGCAAGACATGGCAGCGGACTTAACAAGCACTCACCTGCCCTGTGTTAGGACCTGTTTGGGTGTGAGGAATTCATAGAGGAACAAGATCGTTCCTGCCCCGGAAAGGCTCCCAATTAATGCTTACTACTTTGTCTACACATGGACTAGTGCCACACCTCATACTGCCTCTTTTCATCACCGGGATGGTAACAATTGATATTACCATTTTCTGAGACAGACTTTTTCATGGTAATTTCTACAGCAATTTTAATAAAACTCAAATGGAAATTCAGTCTATTAAAAACACATCCTTTGTTCATTCCTTCATTTTTTAATTTAATTGGAACATTCATACGAGCTTAAGAATAGAAAAAAAATTAGATGAACTAGTTAAATCACTTAAATGTCACTGTACGAGGTGTTGCGTGCTCTGTCCTTCCCATCCTTGGGCCATGGGGGGCTGATTCTGGAAGCCCAGGACACTTCTGGGGAACCACCTAGAATGGTAAGGAGCCAAGTTTCCACCTGGTCCGAACTGAACTCCAGTGGGTGTGGATCCTTTTCGAGGTAAATATTTTCACAGACCCTGCAATATGGAATTAGACTATTTTATCCTCCCACTACTTAACTATGCGTGCACATAAAACTAGCTCCACACTCCTTATGCTGTTAATTCATACCATTCTGAAGTCAAAACAAATTAACAAGCTAAAACCAGATACATTACAAAAGCAAAAATAATTTCAATTGTCAAGAGTAATGAATTTTGCCGAAACTAAATGCCACCTGCGTGACGGCAGTGTACCGACTGTTCCCTTCCTTTTAACATGCCATGCCTACTCTGTTGGCCTGAAGACCATTTTTCCACCACTTTTTGTGCTGCTTCAGAACCCTCATGCCTGCGGTTCACAGTGATGCCATTTGGAGTTCACGCAGCAGGAATTCATCATTTACCCACTAAATCTGCCTTTGTTCTGTTCTCATTAGCCTGGGACAATTAACGTGGCACCATTTGACTGGTGAAAACTCATTTGTAAATATAATTACAAACTTGAACGCTGGAACTGTGAGAAAGGATTTGGACACAAAGCAGTCATTCTGATCATTCAGAATAGGCTATTTTTAATTTTTAAATGTTTGTCAGTGATGTTAAAAATTTAAAAGTCTTGTAGTGAAGCTCAGAGACCTCTGAGAATTTGTCCTTGGGCTTCTGTTTGTAAAAACAATCCAAAAATAACTGGGGTAGTGAGCCATTTCTCACCCTACGTACTTCCAGTTTGCCTTTGGAGGAAGCCCGTGCATATAGTCTGGAGGCTGGACATTGGGCAGTCCCATGAGTGGTTAGATCAGGATACCAGGGTTGGACACGTCCCATGAAGTCTTGACATCTGGGTAGTCAACAGAATCAAGGGGAATGAAACCTTGAGCAAAATTACACGTAAAGTCTAGTTTCTTATGATGGCCCGTGCTTTCCTGGGAGTTGGTCTTTTGGATGCAATGCAAACACCAATGTTCTCCTACAGGATATACAAGATAACATCTGGCATCGTTAAAAAGTTCAAGATACTCAGGTGCTTGATGGAGGAGTCACACATTAAGGTCAGCTATCTAGATCTATAGTGAACTTTCCTCAGGACGTGGGTAGAGATTAAGAAATAGTCACTGGGCAAACCCTCACAACTCCTACATCAGCCACAGAAGGCCTGCCTGTTCACTGTGTCTCTGTCAGATTAGAGATGTTGTCTAGTCCACAAGGGCTCTGGGGTCTACGATGGACCTTGACACTTTAGAGTCAAGGGGTAGGCATCAGGTTGCTCTGTTGTTAAATGGGGATAACAGTAGCATTGACTTTGTAAGGCTGCAGTGGGGAGTTCATTGGAAAAAATCATGGAGAGGGCTTGACACAGTACCTAGGGCAGAGCAAGTGTTCCATAAACCAAGCTGTTATCATTTACATGAATATATAATCTTATACTGTCATTTACACACAGGAAAGATGACTCTAGAACAATAGGCCTCACATTCGTCTGCTGAGCGGCTGTAAGAAGTGGTAATGCCGGGTCCCACCCCCGGAGATGACAATTTACTTGGTCTGTAGAGTAGCTGGGGTATTGGGATTTTTAGAAATTTCCCAGGTGGTTCTAATATGCAGTTGAAGTTGACGATCCGTCCCTGCTCCAGAAAAGCTCACAGCAGGTGTATCTGGTGCCATGAATACTAGTGATTTGGATCCTAGCCCTGATCTGATAGACAATGATTTGTGTCCTTGGACGTGTCACCTCCCACCTAATTTTCCATTTATACAGAACAATGGCCAGATTTCACATAACCTCACGGATTGCCAATGCTGTGCTCCTATAAACTCAGATGTAAGGGAAAAACGAACAGTCTCCAGGTTATATTTCTGTCTCTGAACTATTTTAAAAAAATCAAATCAATGAAGCAGGTTTTAAACTGTTGACTTAGGGGCACCTGGGTGGCTCAGTGAGTTAAAGCCTCTGCCTTCGGCTCAGATCATGATTCCAGGGTCCTGGGATCAAGCCCCACATCGGGCTCTCTGTTCTGTGGGGAGCCTGCTTCCCCTCTCTCTCTGTCTCCCTCTCTCTCTGCCTCCCTCTCTGCCTACTTATGATCTCTGTCAAATAAATAAATAAGATCTTTAAAAAATAAATAAATAAAAATAAACTGTTGACTTAGAGTGAAACAAACATAAAAAAATGCGTTCCTCCTTTTTACTTTTTTACTGGTACATATTTGGAGGCACAAAACCTAGAATTTGAACTGTGTAGCATCCAAAAGGTGGTGGACATCTGTATTTTACTACAATGTAGCATCAGCTACTTTCCTTCTACACTTCAGAAAACCAAGGATTTGAGCATATCTCCTACAGCATCCCTGGTTTCTAAGGCCCCCATGGCAGGAGGGTCTCTGTGTATGGGCAGGAAGGTTTGGGCCAGCGCAGTTGAAGGTAATCCCGGTGCCAGTCCCAAATTTGTGAAGATTCATCCCAGATTCTTGGCTGTCCATTTATAACCACGTCTTGGTAGCTGCGCTTTAGAAGAGAGTACACTGAGAGAAGACATCAGTGGACACTACATGATCTGTAAGGAGCGCCATTATGGCGTGTGTGTAACAACTTATGGTCTACAAAATGCTTTCATGTACACTACTTCTTCGTGTTCACAGTAAGACTCTGAATGCAGCATTTTCCTTAGAATTTTACAGAAGAGAAGCTGATGCACAGAGAGAAAAGGTGACTCATTCGGTGGTATCCATGTAGTAAGTGGCGGAACAAGGGCTCCATTTCTTGGGACAAATTCGATACATCTCCACTGCCTGAGGCTCACACCTGGAGTAGAAGCTGTGAGTCCCATAGAGCCAGGCAGTCTCATAATCCTTCAGTGTCTGCTCGGGGAGCATTGGGATTTCCAAGATCCCTGCTTTCCTTTCTTTCCCAGGCCTCACATCTCCTCTCCCATCTTCCTCCGCTGTCTTGTATTCCTTCTTTAATATATCCCGCTCTCTTTTTCCCTCTTTCTGTAACAAAACTGGTGACTTCACAAAAGGAGGGAGAGCTTCTTTTTCTTTCTTTTTTTCCCCCCTCTCCAGTGCATCTGTAATTCTCGAGCACCACCTGATTTTTCCTGAGGGAAACGTTTCCTTGTCCCAGTTGAAATGAGAGTTCTGCTCTGGTCCCTGTGTAGCTTGACTGGAGCCCAAACACCCTTCTGGGTTCATGCGGACTTCTCCCAAGCCACTGGGACCGGATCTCCAACTGCCCCCGGACTGGTGGGAATTGAGAAACGATACATAACCTTGACCCACTTATGTTCTTGTGCTCAGAGGCACTGCCTATTAGAACACTGACCTTGATCATCATTTGAACTTAGGCTTCAAATTTTCATGTACTTTGCATAGTCTGCTTTGGTCTTTCTGCCAAGCAAGGAGGCTTCCCTTTAATCTGGCTCCATCGTCCCATCCATCTCGGCTCATTGAATCACAGACCCTGCTAAGGTAGGATACATTCTCTCTTTCCTTCAGGAGATCTGGATCCTAATCAAGGAAGCTTTCATGACCAATGGAAAATACCCAACTTCTTTCAGGACTAGCCCTAGAATCTGGGGTATTTTAACCCATGTAATGAGTTTAAGATTGAGGTTCTGTTTGTTTGTTTGTTGTTGTTGTTTTTGCTTGTTTGTTTGTTTTTGGCAAAATGTTATGAAATTATGCTATCAATATCAGCTTTTAGATTAAAAAAGTAATACTATATTTTCTACAGAACTCTCAATTTCATGTTAAAATTTCTTTTAGAGAACATGAGTTTCCAGAGAGTAAGATTGTGATAAAAATCATTTGAATCAGACCAGAATTTAATTCTGATATTTTTCTGAGGTATTTTTTCAGAGGATTATTTTAGCTTCTGGATACTTTAAAACAATTTTGGTTTACTGTATTCAGTAAAGAAAAGCAGTTGAGTTTAGATCCAGTATTCTTTGTAGATCATGATTTTTTCATTTAAACCAGTGAATTAAGTATTTAAGATGTATTTCATAGGAAATGCCTATCTTACATGGATATTGAGTTACAGTTTTATAGTTTGAGCTTGATAATATCAGACCTGGATTTGAAATCATGGATAGTTCATGTTCTTCAGTTCTGGTGTATTTTCTGTCAGCACTGCTTCATGGCTTCAAGACAGTCACTTCCTTTATCTGACCTGATTTTTCTCAACTGTAAAAAACTGAATTTGAATTAATGGCCAATGGACTTCGCAGGTCTAACTTTCTTTTTTATGTTAGTCTCAAATTGCCAATCTAAAACCTTCTTGCATAAAACAAGCAAAACACAATGATTTTGTATAAATTTCTTATTATCTCTTATGTTTTTGTGATCACCATACAGGATCACAATATAAAGCTATTTCCCTTATAAGTAAATAATCGTTTCTGTAATCTAGACAAGGTCATAGTTTTCCATTTTAATATTTTGTTTAACAATGTTATTTGATTAGCATGAATAAAATGTAATATGATATAAAATATAAAATAAAAACAAGATATATATTATATATTATATATATACATGATATATTACATATATATGTTACACATATATGTAATATATATATATATATATATATATATATAGGCGCAAGTCTCCTGAGATTTTAGATCAATTAATTCCTTTTAAAGTTAAGTTGTATTTTTAAGGCAGACCCTTTTTGTTTCAATATATAAGGATGTTGCCCTTCTGAATATAAGTCGAAGAAACTCAAACATGATTCAGACCCATCCATATTTGAAAGCTTCTCCAGACATCATTAGTTTATTTCTACCCAATTGCTCTATGGTTCTTCAAAGCCTGTGATTGCACTAAGTGGAGGGTGGCTCATTGGGCAATTTTGCTGCCTGCCCTTCATTCAAGCATTCAGCCATGCCTTTATATATTCCTTGTGGTTTAATGTTCAGGGGGTTAGAGGTCTGTTCACTCAGGGAGAGCATACAGTCTTGTGAGTCATGGGGGTTTCTTGGAACTCTTAATTCTCAAAAGCCCTTAATTTGAAGAGACAGTTCACTAATGGTTTAAACAAGTTCCCATGACCCTGCCATCTGCTTGCATTAAAACAAGGTGAATCACTCACTCTGCTTCTACTTTCTCAAAATGAAAGGGGACATGACTTCTGTGTCCATCACCCAGAAGACACATGAACTTGCCCATCTCTGCCTCTTCTTCCAGAATCCACCGCACGCCACCTTCAAGGAATGGCATAAGCAGAGGAGAGCACGCCGATGTGTTATCCCAAGTGAAAAGAGCCTTTCATACACGGTCGCGCGTCTCCTACTGCCAGTGTTCACCCTATGGCAGGTGAACTCAGACTTTCCATGTTTATCCAAACATTCTTACTGGTGGGTGTGTATATTTGGTTTAGTATGAAGATAAATATTTTTGCTGAAAATCTCTGGCAGGCCATTTTGTACTCCCAGAGCCTGGTATCTCCAAGACTCAAAGATATGATTGTTAGTTGAATTATCTGTCTCTCCTGGGAGATTCTGATCTCTTTGAGGACAGTAGATTTGTCATAGTCATTTTTATTTCCTGCAGTTCCTAGTATAGTTCCTGGTGTCGGCTGATTCACTGACTGGCTGATCTGGTTTGATGAGACTCAGTGAAGGATATTACTTAGTCCTATTTTTTTTTTCATAAGTATGCCCAAGTGTTTCGACAAAGGACTCTAAACTTATAAATTGCCCCAATGGAATTAACCCCAGATATCCTGGCATTTATTACACATCATTTTTTATACTATAAAATCCATAAAAGATACAAGGGAGGAAATAAAATTGAAGCTGGGACTTAAATTAGTAAAACGAATAGCGTTTCCATCAGTATGGAAAGAGGGAGAAAATCCCAGATAAAAATCTCAGTAAAAACTGAGGGGTGGGAAGAAGGGGAAGAAATTAGATATGGGCTTGGTTCATGGGGGAGAGAATAATTCCATCTCACTTAGTTGGAGTTAGAGCCTAAGTTGGGAGAGAATGGAAATTAAAATAGGTGGGTGGATTTAGAGGGTCTTGAATGCTTTGTAGTGGTGCCTAAAACTGGTATAGGGCAAGTTTAAATGATAATCTTCTGGGTCAGTTTTTTATATTTGGATTGTATTTGTTGACATTTAAAATGCTATTATAAATACAGTATATCCTCTTCTTTTTAATTACCTTATGAGGTGGAAACTGCTAGATAGTCTTACCAATCTGAAGGTGGAGCCTTAATGTAGCATCAAATCGCACCATCCTGCAGAGTGCTTCTCCTTTACCTGCTTGTAGAAGAAACTAGAATCTCCTGGAACAGATTGTATCGTTCTGAATGTTTGCTCCCTAAAATTTTATGTACCCTTTCCAGATGTCCATAGCAGGAAAAAAGTCTACCATAAGGGATAGACATTCAGAAAATACAATATTGTGTTTGCATTTACCTTCTACTCCTAAAGCTAATTGTTGAACAAGGCTTTGCCTGTTATGACTCATCGGTACTCATGGCTAGATTTTGTGATCTTTGTCCTTTGGGTGTCAAGTGGGGCATTCATGCTTATTTGATTGGTAAACATAGAGGATTTCTCAGGTTATACTGAAGCATCAGATGTAATTCTTATACCTAAGAAACTATTTATGAGAGGAGACATTTTAATGTAATTTCTGTAATGCCAAGTCTTAGACAGACAGATGGTAAACAGACAATATGTGAGGGTGTTAGTTTAGTTTTTTTGCTCAAATACGTGCGCTGTGTGTTTTAACATGTTTCTTTGAATTCAGAATTACACATAAATACACATACTCACATATACCACACTATACAAATCTGTGCTTCAAAACAGAACAGCTGTGCAAAAATTCTTGAACTCAAAGAACTTTACTCTTGCCAAAGGGGGGAAAAATTGTTGTGACAATTAATACACACACACACACACACATTAATAGCTGGGCTATAGAAAATCCCACCTTAAATACTAAAAGAAATTACTGAAATTCTTAAGACCTTTATCAACTGGGTTGATATTAGAAATGTACTTTAAAAAATTCTTCTTTTAGAAAAGTCAGAGGAAAAAGATCACCGGATACTTCTTCTGAATAGCTCCTAAACTACTTTGATTAAAATTGGCATTTTTCTTGGCCTGACTTGAATTTGTTTGAGAGGAATAATATATACGCAATTCTTGCTAATCACTAAGGTCAATAAAGCATCCATCTTCTGCTTTACCTTCTCTCTTGGAAGAACAACTGACTGATAGCTGAGGATTAGGTGTGGGAAGTACGTTGGTTCAAATATTTAGTTCCAGCCAGTGTTACTGTAACTCAGCAATTGTTAATTCAGCATTTAAAAAATATGTACTGAGCTCAAGTCTCAAGTCTCAAGTCTCAAGACACCTGGATGTCTCAGTGGGTTAAGCATCTGCCTTCAGCTCAGGTCATGATCCCGGGGTCCTGGGATCAAGCCCTGCATTGGACTCCCCACTCAGTGGGGAGCCTGCTTCTCCTTCTCCCTCTGCCCCCTCCCCTCTTATGCTCTCTCACTGTCTATCTCAAATAAAACCTTTTTAAAAATTATGCATAAAAAAGTTTGCATGTTCTAAATGACCACTAAAATATTTCCTGCCCCGCATTCCCTTTCCCCTATCATGAAGTAGAGTGTATATCATCCTTCCTTGAACATAAGCCTTTGTGACTGAATTGACTAATAGAATACAATAACTGTGATGCCTAAAACTAGGACATAAAAGCAGTGCAGCTTCTGGCTCTCTTAGGACACTTGCCTTGGAACACTGACCTGCCACTGAAGACATCTGACGCTGCCATCTTATGAGGAAGCCCAAACCAGCTCATGTGCAGAAAACACATGGAGAGGTACTCAGGGTGCATGAGGAGAAGAGATCCCAGTCAGCCCTCAGCTGCCTTAGTCCTCCATTGTTCCAGCTCTAGCCACTGTTTGCCTGTGTCTACATGAGAAACTCCAAATGAGCAATTTGCAAAACCCTGACCCCCAAAACTATGAGAGAGAAATGATTGTTGTTTTAAGCAATTTCGGGGATTATCTGTTATGCAATAATAGATACCCAGAAGCAGATAGCATAGATATCCAGAACACATAGAATACTGTCCTTAGTAAGTTCTAATTTAGTGAAAAACATCAGTCTTAATAATTTACATGAATGACCTAATATATCACATAAATAATTATAATGAAAGGGAGATAGTCGTGAGTGCCACAAGGCAAAAGCAACAAAGCTGTGTACAAACCCAAAGAAAGCTGAGATGGGGTCCTCCTGAAGCTAACACCAAAAACCTTGCAGAATTGCCGGTGGGTGACCTGGCCATAGACTCACAGATGAAATGTGACACTTAGAGGTGGGGCAATTCCAGATGGGAGAACCAAGTCACCCATTAATGTGTAACTACTTCAATATGTTAATAGCTTATATGTTTCTCTACTACCATGACCAGCTCAAACCCCAGAAGGCAAGATCACCATTTCTATTGAAGCTTTTGTCATTTTGTCTTATGGCGATATCAGCCGTATGTGTTCACATCCCATGTGGGATTCACATCTGCTTTTATTGATATGCATTTTGTGAGATTTTCTGAGATTGGTGGCATCCCCTCTCTCCATCAAAACTGTATTGTCAGAGGGCCCCTGGGTGGCTCAGGGGGTTAAAGCCTCTGCCTTCATCTCAGGTCATGATCCCAGGGTCCTGGGATCGAGCCCCGCATCGGGCTCTCTGCTCAGCGGGGAGCCTGCTTCCCCCCTTCTCTCTCTGCCTGCCTCTCTGCCTACTTGTGATCTCTGTCTGTCAAATAAATAAATAAAATCTTAAAAAAAACAAAACAAAACTGCATTGTCAGAGCCCCTACCCAGTTCCTGTCCCTCGGGCAGACTGGAGAGAAAAGAGAAAAGGAGACAATGTCCTTATCCTGAAAGAGCTCGTGGCCTCCTCATGGAGACAGGTAAGAACCTTGCAGTGGTGGTACAGGGTACCAGGCATTAGAAGAAAAGTGGGCTGAGACAACTGGTGGCAAGAGGAGGGGGGCGAGCTGCCATGACCGAGAGCTTCCGGAAAGCTCTGGGGGCAGGGGGGTGCAGTATTCTGACACTCATTATGGGTTCAGTTCTGCCAGGCAGAAAGGGAAAGAAGGAATTCCGGGCACGGGGGATGGGAAGAAAAAGTGTTCCCCAATGTAAAACGTGGTGTGTTTTGGGAACTGCAGATAGTTCTGTATAACCCAGGGTGCAGAATTTAAGTGGCGAGACTGAGAGATGAGGCTGGAGAAGGGAGCAGGAGGCAGCTTACTGAGGGGCCAACTGTTCCCATTAAGCTGAGGAGTTCGGATTCCATCCAAAGGTGACGGGAGAATCTTTGAAAGGTCAGGAGTTACTGAGTCTACACATTCAAATTGTAATTATTTCTCACGTAGCCATTTTCTCTATGTATGGTTTCTGGGGCTAGGATGTACTTTTTGATAAAAAGCCATCTCACTTTTGCCTTCCTTAAAATTCCATCATCCTTTTCTCCAACGGATCCTATTCACCCTAATGACTGGACCTAATGTAGCTGAAAGAAATGCCACCTTACAGGAATCAGAGGCAATCTATTCCAAATGGTTTCCACTCACTGTTCTTTCTGGAAATGTGGTTTCTCATGACATGAAACTTGCATGGTGCCATAAAGATGCTAATTGTGGTAATTTACGGGCTGTGGCTCTGTAAGATCCATTCAGTCTCTTCAAGATGGATTAATTACAATTTGAGGATTCCCACCCCCATACAAAAACCACAATATTGGCCTGTTCCCACTGTCAGGAAATCTGGTGGTAAATAATTCAAGATAAATACTGTCCCAGTGGGAGATCGCAAGTGCCCATGTTTCATGACCTGTGACATCCCCGGTTGCCAGTGGGACCATGGGCTCGTTAATGAACCTTCACGTATTGGTTCAGGTTATCTGATCTGCCTGAAGCCTTCCCACTCATCATCCTTGGCAGTGAAGGGCAATTCCTCCAGAAAACCCATTCCCATATTCTTCCCTTGCACGAGGCTGATGGTGCTCTCAATGCTTTATGATTTTTTTTTTTTAAGAGTGCCAGGAAGAGGCTTTAAATTCAGCCACCAGTGTCCATGGAAGATGTTTGATTTTTAGTTTTATTCAATTAAAAAAATACTTCCTGCATAGCTAATAATTCTAGCTATTTCATGGCGAACAACACAGACATGGCTCTGGGTCTCAAGGCATTTACAATAGAGCCCTGCATTGTTGGGAAAAGAGCAATGCTAAAACTGATAGTATTTTGGGGCCGGCCAGTGCTTTCACCCGTGACGTCCTCTGAGTGCTTTTGGATGTTTGTGTTACCTCGGCCTCCCAGCTGGCTTGGGGTGTACTCTGTTCTGAGGTTGGGTAATATGATTTTCCCAAATCTCTGTACCAGACTTTGTCCTACTGCCCTTCTCTGGGGTGAATACCTTCCATATATCTGGTTCTAAAGTAAGTAACTTACAGTCTTATGTAACTTAACACTCACACAGTAAATCCACAAGGAAGTCCTGGTAACCTAATTTTACCAAGGACCAAGTTGAAGTTTACAGAAGCTCAGTAACTTGCCCCAATTCCTCAGCTCCCAGTCCTCCTGGGGCATCAGACTTCGAAGGTGTTCTTTATTTACGGCTCTCAGTGAGCGGCCTTAGATACCTGCCTATGTATATTAATTTCTGGAAGTTTCCTTCTGTTTCGGATTTTTGAGAATATGACAGAGGACCTGCTTGGTGCTTATGAAATTTTAATTTATCTATTTTAGTGTAATTAGTATTAGGAGGACAGATCTTAGTGTGGTCATCTGTCCTTTGGGGAAACTGATGCACGTTTCTGCTCACACCAAAGTTCCATGCCCCGTGTTCATTCTGTCCCCACCCATCCAGGAATAGGGATGCAACTTGTGCTCTGTGATTTCTCTTAAGAGACCTTTGTGTCTATAAAACAGACCTTATTAAAGCTCTGGGGGCAGTGATTGGGTTTTAATTTGTAGCAGTGCAATCTACATAAAATTAAATATTAGGCATGCCATAAAATTAAATATATAAATTTAATTATAGGAAAACTATAGTAGCTAAAGTTCATCATAAACATAGAGAAGTGGAATGACATCAAAGTTGTCTTTCACTCTATAGTGTGTATTTTATCTGTAATGCATCCTATGTGTAATTCTGGCTTCCCAGCATCTCACTACCTGAAAGCCCCTCCCCTTGCTGCCTTTCCCAGAGCACCAGGGCCCAGCCATGCTCAGGCCCACCACACCTCCTTGAAGCTCAGTCCCCTCTTTTTTTTTTTTTTTTTCCCCAGTTTTCCATCTTCCCTAAATGGCTTATGAATGTGCTCTGCAAAGCCAAGGGCCATTTAGCTCTTCATTCATCTTTTCGCAGCCTGACAAACCTGCACATACTTGAGACCTTTCGTCTCTACCTCCCTCCCCGTAAATCTTCGTCAGCGTAAAGATGGGAAAATGACCCTTCCCTCGCCTTATTTGCCGTACACTGACCCCCAAAATATTCAAGGGGGAAAGCTTCCATAATCAGATCTGGTTTCATATATCTGTTTTTAAAAATGGATCCTGTGACTTTTCACATACGACCCAGATACCCACGATCAGTTATGAAGTAACATTCTGTCATCGGTTTCCCGACAGCTCCTCGCTAAGGAATGGAAGAAAATTCTAATGAGTTCTCTCCCCTCATTTTTGTGATTGCCCAGTTCTCCTGATTTTCTTGCATGTTGTTTTGATCCCACATTGGTCTGTAGATACTTACTTCCACTTTTGGGGCTCATTTAAGAAAATATTGAGACTTTTTATGTTAGTTGAGGGTCTGGCTAAGGTTTTGCAATACAGAGTATGGTTAGCAACGGGCTCTAGAGTTGAACTGTCAAGCACCAAGTTGACTGTGTTAGCATACTGACTGTGCACCATCTGACAATCATGCAGCCTCCCTGAGCATCAGTTTTCTAACCTGCAAGATGGGCAAACAAATGAGAAAGTACTGTGAAGATTAAAAATGAAACCATTCTGGGGCGCCTGGGTGGCTCAGTGGGTTGGAGCCTCTGCCTTCGGCTCGGGTCGTGGTCCTGGGATCCTGGGATCGGGCCCTGCGTCAGGCTCTCTGCTAGGCGGGGAGCCTGCTTCCCTTCCTCTCTCTCTGACTGCCTCTCTGCCTACTTGTGATCTCTGTCTGTCAAATAAGTAAAATCTTAAAAAAAAACATGAAACCATTCTAAGAAGAGCATTTAGCATGGTGCCTGGCATATGGAAAGCTTCTTGACTTAGGCAAGTTGCTAGTCACATTATTATTATTATTATTATTTTAAGATTTTATTTGTTTACTTGTCAGAGAGAGAGAGCGCACAAGCAGGCAGAGTGGCAGGCAGAGGAGGAGAGAGAAGCAGGCTCTCTGCCAAGCAAGGAGCCTGATCTGGGGCTGGATCCCAGGACCCTGGGATCATGACCTGAGCCGAAGGCAGCGGCTTAAGCCACTGAGCCACCCGGACGTCCTGTTAGTCACGTTGTTATTTCAATGCAAAAAGAACTATAAATGCTTGTCTCTGTCATAGAAATGTAGACAGAAATGAACTCTGGGCAGAAAACTGATGCCAAACCCTTCTTGTACGATAATATTTAAGTCAAACCTTCTCTTCCAGCCTTTACCTGCCTGTCTTCGGGTGCATCACTGCTCGATGGTTTCTGCCTGACATTGTGTTTGATGCACGAGTTCATGTTCTCCCCATTTTATAGAGGAGGAGATAACGACGGGAGAAGTTGAGTCCCATGTGTGGTGTCGCTGTGTTACTGTTAAATACCCCCTTAGAGTTTGATTCACAGAAGGGCCCAGAACATGTTTGTCACTCAGTAGGCCATTCAGCAAATACTAGGTAGCGATTAAATAAATGCGTGTTCAGAGAAATTTTAAAGTGGTAGGTCTGCACCACTGTTTAGCCGAAGGGTGAAGCTTGTCCTTTTGTTTCTGGCAAAATCTTTATCCATTTGTGAAGCACCGTCAAGCCCTTAGCAAGGAAATATGAAAACGTACTTGGGTTGCTCTTTGCACACCTTCCCCGCCCCTTGTCATTACAGGGGAATCGGAGGGTGGTTCTCTCCCTGAACAAACAAATAAAAACCACGGTGTATATTGTATGCACTCCAGTGAAAGAATGAGAACATTGCCCGGAGTGTCTATTGCGGACCTCCCGTAAAAGCTGAAACAACTCTTACTGACTCCAGCTGGAAAATATAATCTTCCTCCAAAAGGCCAAGGGCTTCTGCAAAGGCTGAGACAGTCTCTAAATTATGCCTCTTCAGAGGAGGTTTGGCACTTCAGAGCAATTCAATTTGAGTCTCAGAGAGGGAGGGGACCTCTGAGGTCACCTGAGTGTGCCTCACCGCAGGCACCCAGCTGCTCATAGGACACATAGGACAGGGCAGCCCAGAAGAGCTCAAGAGGAAGCCTTGATTCAGGGCCTGGGATTCAAAATCCCCCCCCCCCGCCCCCGCCCCATGCTTCTATGTTTATGTCCCTTCTCCCCGTCACTACCAACTAATCCTCTCCCAGACTTAACATTTCTTCTCCAGGCACCGGCATCAACCTAATAGGTCCTATCCCCCCTCCAGTGTGGTTGCCCTACATTCTTTTTAACTACAAATGTCAGGTTAATGCTGCTCAGAAACCTTGCCAATTCCAGCATGGCATTCGGAGACCTGAATATTTTGCTTTATCTACCTATCCTATTTCATTTCCTTTCTCACATTTTATATTACATTAATGTAAACATTCCAGTCTCTTGCATGTTCTATGGAAGTTGGTATCTCTGTGTTTCTATGTCTGCTGTCTTCTGTTGGGAACACTTCGTCCTTCCTCCTGGTTGTTCAGACGTTCCCTCTTCCAAACGCATACCTGTCCCCCTTGGCTGGGCTAAGGGTCCTGTTTTTCCCCACGGGAACAGCCTACGTTTACCTTTCCAAAGGAATATCTCCTGCTTCAAAGAAATCAGCATTGAGGCTCGACACAGATTCTGACAGAGCTTAAATACGCTGTTTTAAATTCAAGTTAAAATCCTTTCAAGTTCAGTCTTTGCTAGATACCCTGTGACCCAACATGTCAGAACCAGTTAGTATAATGGTTTTACACATGCATTTTCCAGTCAGGCAAACCGGGTTCAAATGGTAATTCTGCCAGTTACTAGTGTATGTCCTTGGACAACTTACCAAATTATTGAAGTCTTTTTTTTTTTTCTTTCTTTAATATGCAGATAGTTACCAATTTTTTTTTTTTAAGATTTATTTATTTTATCTTAGAGAGTGAGTGTTGTTGCGGGGGAGCAGAGGGAGAGAATCTGAAGCAGACTTGTCTGAGCAGGGAGCCCACTGCGGGGCTCGATCCCATCACCCTGAGATCATGACCTGAGCCAAAATAGAGTCAGGACATTTAACCGATTGAGCCGCCCTGGCGACCTGCCAATTAGAGTTTTGATAAGAATTAACATAGTATTATGCATAAGTAGGATGTATTAGCCCAGGGAAGGGTAAATGTAAGTTGATCAATAAATATTAGAAATAATACATCACATTTAAGAAACACTTTTCAAACTTCTCAGTCACAGACTCTCTGATTTCTGATCTCAGAATGTTCTTTCTCTCTGGAATCTCGAGATTTATATGTAATGCAGTGCAGGTCTACTCTGGTGCTACAGAAGTAGGGACAAGGAGGCAAGAGGGTGCTTTGCCAGCTCACCTAAGGCTGTTGTCCTGAGGTTTGAGTTAACAGATGTGCAGGGACTGACATAGAACTGTAGCCCAATAAACATTTAGATTGCCTTCTCACTGATGGCAAAACTTGGTTCTTCGAGGTTGTTTCTTTTCCCAGAAAAAAGATTTAAAATCAAATTGTGCTTGGCAAATAATGGCTACCCCAAAGATGCCCATGTCCTAATCCTCAGAACCTATGAATGTGCTAGGTTACATAGCAGAGGAAAATTAAAGTAGCAGGTACAAGAAAGGTTGCTCATCAGCTGACTTTAAAATAGAGAGATTATCCTGGAGTATCCGGGTGGACTCAGTGTAAACACAATGGTTCTTAAAAGTGGAAGAGGGAGCAGAAGAGGAAGGTCCGAGAAGGCATATGGCAGCAGAAGTGAGATCAGAGAGATGCAATGTTGCTGGTTTTGAAGCGGGAAGAGGGCCATGAGCCAAGGAATGTGAGTGGCTCCCAGACACTTTAAAAGGCAACAACATGGATTCAGCCCTAGAGCCTCCGGAGGGAGCGCAGACCTACTGACGCCTTGTTTGTAGTTCAGTGAGACCGTGTCAGACTCCTGGCTGACAGAACCCTATGATAAACAATTTGTGTAGTTCTAAGCCACTAAGCCAGTGGTAATTTGTTACAGCAGCAATAGAAAATTAATATACAAATGAAGGGAAAAAATTGAATTTCTAATGGCCATGAATCTGGAGTTTCGGACTTAGGGCATTGTATTATTGGTAGTTAAGACAAAATTGCCTATAAAGGAGGGAACTGGATTTCCTGAGGAAGTCACGAAGTCTCAGGGCACATAAATCCTAACAGCTTATAGGTTTCCCATCCTCTGTCTTATCAGAAGTTGTCAAGGAAAGCCAGAGTGCCTTCAGTGGTCATGGAAATGCTCGGGGCCTGTCCTAGTGCTGTTCTCCTTGTCTGTGAGGGTCGATGATTCCGTGCTGGTAAGGAAGGGATGCTGTAGCAGGGGTCTGCGAGGGCTTTGGATTTCACATTGTCATCGGATAATGACAATAGTGACAGCCATCATGTATTTAGTATATTTCAGGAACCGCACCTTGGTTCTAGTCTTCAAGAAAAGAAAGGAAAAAAAAAATCCATCTCAAGTAAGTATAATTGTAACTATTAAAAAAAAAAATAGAAAACTGAACCACAGAGCTGCTCGGTGACTTACACTTCAATGATGGTGCCTCTGCTGGGGTGCCAGGGTATATAGGTCATTGTCACCCAAGCCAGAACTTTGCACACCGTATGGTATTAGCTCACTAATAAGCTATGCCTGTTTTTCATTTGGGAATAAAAAAGCAGCTGATATTGTGCTAAAATTTGTATCACACCTTAGTTATGAAATCTGTCCCCCTCCTCCCCGCCCCCACCAGGAAACCAGTCCTGTCCCGGAGCTGTTTGATGGATTAGATATTCAACACTCACTATTTCTAATAGATGTTGAACGTCAGTCTGCTGTTTATGGGACCGAAGAGCTATTATTTCACTACAATATCATCATAGAAAATGTCATTGTATTTTCTTAGGCACAGTGCTGTGATACACAGTAACTTTGAAATCAGCGCTATTAGGACATTTTCCCAGAACAAAATGTGTCCCAGAAGAAACAATGTGATGTGGCTTCTCCTCGTGTGTTATTTTCTCCAGAGCACTTGTCTCCTCCCCCTGCAAGCTCACAATATTTTAAGCCTCACAAATAACACTTTCAAGAGGACTGCGGAATGAAAGGCCCACACAGTGGTGGGGAACTCTAGGGGGCATGTGTGTGTGTTTGCTTTCCTTAGGCGGATTCTGAAAAGGTACAGAATGTGGGAGGTGTTATGGTAGGTTTCATGAGGCCTGGGAAGCATGAAAGAAGCCCTTCATCAGCCTTACTTTTGCAGAACTTCAAAGGGAGGCCGGGAAAGAACAGGCTTAGGAGCAGTCAGGCTAGAAATTCACCATCTACTCTGTTTATTTCAATTGTGTTTCAAGTCCATTGCTCAGGTGACCTTAGTGCTATACTGGGAACTGACAAGGGGAGTAAGCACCACAGCTTGTCAAAACTTTACTCAAGTAAATTGTCATCTGGGGTTTTGCCTTCCTTTGGAGGCTCCGTATGCTCCTCCGGAAGGGAAGGTGGCCAGCGGCAAATAACAGATTCTTATCCTCTGAAATTGACCCATACATTTTACCCCCAAGAAACTAGAGGTGAGAAAAGTCATGCATTTATTTCTTCATATAAACCATTTTAATTAAATATAACCGGTATACTCAAAACCCAAGTACGTCCCATTTCAGTGAGTGTACTGTTTTTTGTTTTTTGTTTTTTTTTGTTTTTTTTGGCTTTGCTTTGTTTTGTTTTTGTTTTTTTCCTTTAGACAACACCACTTTGTACATCCTCTGGCTGCTGTTAAACACATTTGGTAACTGGTTTTCTGTCCTTGAGAAACTTGTCATCTAACTGGGGAGAGGAGACTTTCACATGTGGGAAACTCCAGAGCTATTTAAAGCACTTTCCACCGTGGACCAACACAGTAAGGACCTGAAAATTATTTGGCTAAGAAAGAGAATCTGCTGAGTTAATGGCATGGACAGTGCGTGCCATAATGTTTCCAAAGGGGGTGCTGCCACTAAGAGGAAATCCCGGGCGAATGCTAGGCTGAGTCGTAAAGAAACTGGTAAGATTTAAAGGGGTGAGGGAGGCAAAGATATTCTGGATCACAGGGCTGCTGGGTACCCATCCCCTTGGGTTCCTGAGAAGGCTTGGAGGAAGTTGAGGATTTTCATGGGAAGAATGAGCAAGGGATTGGAAAGGCAGGTTAGGCAGGGCCTTGAATGCTCTCATAAACATTTGCACCTGGTCCTACACACATAAACAGCTTTGAGGAATTCTTTTTTTTTTTTTTTTTAATATCAGTGTAATAGCAGCTTCAAAGCATTGAGAGAAGAGCACTAGTCATGGTGCTCTTAGGGGTGATGGGGGGTCAGGGAATACAGTGTCCAGTCAGGAAGGTTATTTTATTGGTCCAGCAGCAAGAACAGAGAGCATGAGAACCAAGGAGTGGACCACTTGGTGCCAAATCCTATTTTATGTTCTGGAGCTCCTGCCCAGACTGTCATTCTTCCTTTAAAGATGAAGAAACTCAAGCTTGGGCCGTAGGATGATGTGTTTCAAGTCAAAAGACTACTATTTTTGTAGAACTTTTCTTGGCTGTAAATCTCCTGTTCTTTCCACTTCATCAGGCTGCTGGGAGATCATGAGCCCCAAGTTACTGCCTGTCCTGATTCAACCCCCACATCACAAGCGCCAATAACAGAGCTCACATCCTCCTCACAGACACACGAACACAGTCGAAGCAACCACCTCCACTCTTCCCAGAAGGCTGGGCCAGGGAATCGCAACATGGAGCGTAATGAACTCTCTCAGTAGGAAGAAGAGGATTCTTGTTTGTTAATCAAGTCATGTCCTTGGTGAATTCCACAGCTGGGGTCCCCATGATCTAGGACACATGGGAGACCTTTTCTCCTGTTCTGGGACTCTGGGGGAGATGCGCTTCATACCACTTGCCCTTTATTTTGTTTTCCCAAACACTGATTGATTTCAGAGAGAGCGAGAGCAGGGGGAGGGGCAGAAGGAGAGAGAGAGAATCCCAAGTAGACTCCCTACTGAGCGTGGAGCTCGGCGGGGGGCTTGATCTTGAGACCCAAGAGATCATGACCTGAGCTGAAATCAGGAGTCAGGTCGCCTAACCAACTGAGCCAGCCAGGCACCCCCTCAGTGTTTGCCTTTTGAAGTTCTGAAAGGGAGGTTATAAATACATTTCTTTCTTCTTCTTCTTTTTTTTTTTTTTAAATGGCTTGATGTTATCTATTCTCACATGTATAACCAGAGCTATTCATGTCTTGTGTCCTGTATGCAACACTCTCCCAGCAATGACTGCCTTGCGCTGGAATGATCTGTTTTGTCTCTTTCGCCCACACCAGACAGAGAAGCCTGTGAGGGCAGGGATAGGTGCTCCTCCTTTGTTTGCTTTTCATCTGTTTCCCTGAGTTCTAGATCCTGGTACAGCATCTTGATATACTTAAGTGAGCTGAATTACAGGGGAAGAACTCTGGCTACATCTATGGTATAATAAAAAGCTAGGCGTTTCAAAGATTTTCACAAGAACAAAATCACTGAATTCCATTACAATGATTAAACAGTTGGACGTGTGGTTTTAATGTGCATGATTTTCTGTTGTGAAAGTTTAGTGTTTACTCACTGTATGAGATGAATACCTACTGATAGGAAACCAATTTTTTTTTAACTGGATAGTCTCAGACCCAATACTTTACTGTATTCTTAATTATCTTTGTAATGAATTTTTCTTAATTTTAGTAAATTTGCTATTTACTTACATGTAATTATATTTGTTATTATATGTGGTCTCTGTGTTTTACCTGTGATATTTGTTTATATGTAATATACATTTATAATATTTATCATTCTCTAATTCATTAAGTAATTTACTTTGGTTTCTTCTTTGGTAATGTTTTTAAAAATCCTGTTCAACCCATCATCACATTGCCTAAGAGAAAAAGATGAGAAAACAAGCAGCTTGAGTTTTAGTTCCCCTCTACTACAAACTGATGTGATACTGAACAAATCATTTCTCTTCCGTAGGCATAAAATTCCTCATTTGTAAAGTCACTTTAAATAAGTGTTACAGTTTCACCAACTATCAAATTTCTGGCCCAGGTGAGGCGTGGTGGTTGTGTCTGAGGGTCTGCATGTTGACCATCAGTCATGGAGGTTTCCAGAAGTCATTAACCAGCCAGGTGGGTTTGACCTGATTGATATCTTTTCTGGCCTAGAATCTCTGCTTGGCTGCCTGTTTGGCTTCCGCCCAAACTTCTTGGCAGCCCTTCTAATGCTCAAGCACTCTGCCTAGGTGCGTAGATAGATCTTTATACACTCAGGTGGTCTTGGAGTAGTTAAATGTGCTGAAATTGAAGTTTCTTTTTCCCAGATTTTCACCAGTAGTAGCCTTTTTTGTTAAGTTGTTTCTGCATGAATTTCTTTGTTCCTAAAGTTATGCCAGGTGAACTTTGTTATTTATATAATGATTCATATCCCTGTATTTGTGTTAACAAAAGGATATTAAATCATTAATCTGTACTTCTGGTAAAACTATGATAACCAGTGTGACTCTCCAGTTAAAAGCAAATAAACTCTGTTTGTTACTTCATGGGATTTGTTTGGAGGCAGATGCCTGATTTCCAATGGGAGAAACTTTCACATAAAGATGATGGAAGATCTGGAAAAATATGGATGAAAAAAGGATGCTGACCTTACGATCCTTTGTCGGGGAGGACTGTAGGGAAAGTGGAATTTTCGGGGCTAGCCAGACTGTGGTTAGATCAGAGGAGATGCATAGCAGAGCAATTAATTACATATGCAGGTAAGCTTCACCATAAAAATGCAGATTCAAATGAAAACAGCAGAAAGAACCCAAGAAGGAGGTTTAGGGAAGTACGGAACAATGTGAAGAAAGTATATTTGACTTCAAGCAGCAACAATATATGGAGCGACCTAGCATGAGAGTCATGGAATAGAGTAATCCCAAGGTTTGAAACAGTATTTTCATTTAAAGCTACTTTGATGTCATGTTAACTCAGTGTGAGGTGAGGGAATTTTGCCTGTGCAGTGTGTCTGGTTGGCTAGGGCCAAAACGGATACAGAAGCAGACACCTAGTGAATTGATGTGGGTTGATCCTGAGGTCACATGAGGACAGACCTCAAGTCTTCAGGAGCCTGGTACATAGCTATTGAGCCAAAAATGAATGTTGAATTGTACTGACTATTTGGAATTTCAAAAATGTGGATTGAATGAATGAATGGATAAATGAGTGACACCTATAAAAGAACTCAGGGAACATCTACCCAGAGAATGGATGTGGGCTGGAGTGGAGTAGAGAGAGACATTGGGAGGTACAGCCTGGTATGACGTTGTGCAAGACTGGTGTAGGGGACACTTGTTGGAGAGGTACTACAGCGCTGATGTGTAGACAGAATCCTGGTATGTAGTGAGCAAGAGGTAGAACTCAGACCTGGCCCCAGGGCCAGAGAAAGGATTCTGGTCCTGGTTTCCTTCCTAGTTTCCTATGAGATTTTCTAGGGTGTCTCAGAATGTAAGCAACAAAGGACCTTTGGGTCCTTAGACATTGTTAAATCATCTAACCCCACCCCAACACACCCCCAGTTTGTGTCTAAGGAAACTGAGCCCCAACGAATAAAGGGCTTAGCTCAAGTTCACACAGCTAGACAGTCATATCTGGAACACGTATCCTTATGCTGGCTCACCCCAGAATGGACAAAGACCCCAGAAAAGCCTGGGGTCTGTGGCAGTCTCAAACATTTCCACAATGCTTGGCTAGACTGCCTTCTCCTGAAGTACCCTCCACATTGCACCACCGAATGATGTTCTTTCCCTCTTGATGTTGTTAGCAATCTTCTGTCACATTTGACAAGTGGAGCAGAACTCATAGGCTTTGCAAAGACCTTTCATTAGCCAGATACAGGAAGGCCTCGTTAATTTGAGTGAATCAGTGAAGGCCTATCAAAATAAGATATTTCAGCCAAACTAAACACTGACCCAAGAACCAGGATGGGCTTTGTTAGTGTGAAGAAGCATGCATAGCAATAAATTGTCACGCCAGTGTTCTCTAAAGTATTTTGTTAGTCTCAAATCCCTTGCTAAGTGATAAATTAATCTGAATGATTCACTATTTAAATATAAATAAAATTCTGGATTTTTTTCAATTGTATGTAATCACTAGCTTTCAGCATTCTTACAGTGTTACCTAATGAAGGTTCTAGTAGGTCAAGACCAAAGATTCAGTTTGGTTGTACGTAGAAACATTTTGTATTTGTGTGAAGACTTAATGCTCTTTATTATCTGCCTTCTGTTTTCCAGTCCAAGATTCAGCGAACTTTATCTTGGAAAAATTCAACTTCAGACAACTCAGCAGTCTTTAATGTCATTCCTGAAGTTCTGTTTACAAATTTGCCAATTAACAAGTTCAAACCACTTTGAGAGAAATTATTCCACTTTAGTTTGTGTGCAAAAGAAAAGGGCAGACATGATGTTTGTCTATTAAAATTCTTCTGCATCTTTGTTCTAATAGCAGAGGTTGACAAACTTTTTCTGTAAACGATCAAAATATTTAGGTTTTGCATGTCACATATGATCTCTGTCTCATATCTTTTTCTTCCTTATCCTACTCCCATAACTCTTTCAAAATGAAAAGCCAGGTGTGCCTCGGTAGCTCAGTGGGTTAAGCCTCTGCCTTTGGCTCAGGTCATGATCTTAGGGTCCTGGGATCAAGCCCTGCTGAGCAGAGAACCTGCTTCCCCCTCTATCTCTGCCTGCCTCTCTACATGTGATCTCTCTCTCTCTCTCTCTGTGTCAAATAAATAAAATCTTAAAAAAAAAAATGAAAAGCCATTCTTAGCATATAGGCCGTACAAAAACAGGCATGGGCCAGGTTTGATTCCTGGGCCATAGTTTGCCCATGACCCTGTATGAGTCTTTGAATGGCATGCCTGTTGTTTTGGTATCAGGTATATTTTGTCTTTATACACAGGTCTGTAACTTATCTCCTGGTGGTACATCAGCATGGACTTGGAGCTCCCAGGCATTGGTGCTTATCTGATTGAGAAGTTATAGATGTAGACGTAGAATTTGCTATAAATCACGGACACTAGCCATTTAACAGAGTTTTGCAAAAAATTCAGGAGATTCAAAGAACTAGATCTTTTTGTAAATCTTAGGTTAAATAAAATATGTTCTAGATATGTGAGGTTTTTTTTTTTTTTCTCTCTTCCCCCAGGAATTTGGCAATCATTTCTACATGCTGATACAAGTGTCTTCTAAGAGAACCTTGTATCATATAACCAACATTGTTGGCACGTAATGTTTAGAAATCTTGCTAATGCTCCTTTTATGGTATATTTGACAATCTGTTTATTCATCTTGCTGTATTTAGATATTTAACTAATTGAGATTTTTTTCTATTATAAACAATATGGTGAACATCTTTGTGCATAAAATGTTTTCCTTTTATGGATGCATTTATTTTATTTCATAAGTGGAACAGAACAACTGAATCAAAGATTTTTAAGGGTTTTGTTTCTAATTAACAGTGCTAAAGCAATACTTATTTTTTTCATCATCAGAAGAAATCTTCAAAGTAAACATTATTTGAGGGGTTTACCCCCATTTTTTATTTCAGTGCTCTGTAGAGGGTCTGAAGAATATAAATCCTCATTACCTTGTATTTTGAGTACCAAGAATCCTTATCTACTAAATGCTTTGCTTTGCCTCTGTGAGTTGTTATTTGTGAGATCTTTATGGTTTGATATTACTCTGATAGAAATTAACTGAATTTCTGACAGAAATTAATTGGGTAGAAATTACCTTGGTAGAATTTTCATTAACCCATTCATTCACTCAGCAAATACCACATAGTTCCTATTTTGCGCAGTCATGTTCTGGGTGTAGAGACTACATTATTATTATTATCACTATCTCATCATTAATGGCAATAATAAAAATAATAGTAAATATATAGAGCATATTATGCATCAGCCAGTTTTAAATGTGTGTGTGTGTGTGTATACATACATATATATGTGTGTGTGTATATGTGTGTGTGTGTGTATATATGTGTGTGTATATATATATATGTATATATATATATATAAACTTATACTCTCTGAGGTAAACAGTTTTAGCATCCTATATTATAGATGGGGAAACAGAATAAAAGAACATTACTAGGGGCACCTGGGTGGCTCAGTGGGTTAAGCCTTAGCCATCGGCTCAGATCATGATCTCAGGGTCCTGGGATCAAGCCCCACATCGGGCTCTCTGCTCGGCGGGGAGCCTGCTTCCCCCTCTCTCTCTGCCTGCCTCTCTGCCTACTTGTGCTCTCTCTCCCTCTCGCTCTGTCAAATAAATAAATAAATCTTAAAACAAATTTCTAAGCCTAAGTCATCTAACTAGTAAGTATGAAACCTACTATATGAACTCAGACGATCAAAATAGACAGTTTCTGATCTCATGAATATCCCATGCTGGAATACTGAGAATATTCTATAAGAGGTGAAAAAATTCATATTCAGTGTTCTAAGTTGTCTATATAGATGAAATTTTGTTTGTAGGAGAGACGGATGAGACGAGAAAGAAGTGGATCATGAGATTTTTTTTTTTCCTTTAGAGAGAGAGAGAGATACTGGAGGGGGGAGAGGCAGATGGAGAGGGAGAGGGAATCTTTTTAAAAAATTTAAATTTAGTTGTAATTAATTAACATACGATGTATTATTAGTTGCAGAGGTAGAGCTCAATGATTCATCAATCTTATATAACACCCAGTGTTCATTCTATCACCTGCCCTCTTTAATGCCCATCACCCAGATACCCCATCCCCCCATCCACCTCCCCTCCAGCAAACCTCAGTCTGTTTTCTATGATTAAGAATTTGTTATGGGTTGTCTCCCTCTCTGATTTGTCCCTTCCATTATGATCCTGTTTTGTTTCTTAAATTCCACATATGAGTGAGATCAAATGATAATTGTCTTTCTCTGACTGAGAGGGAGAGAGAATTTAAACAGGCTTCACACCTAGCTCAGAGCCTGATGCAGGGCTTAATGCCATGACTCTGAGATCATGCCCTGAGCCAAAATCAAGAGTTAGACTCTTCAACAGACTGAACCACCCAGTAGCCCCTGGATCAGGAGCTTTTATGTATCTCTTTTCCTGGGTTTAAATCCAAGTAGCAACCCCACCCCCGACAACACGTGCACAGACATTAACCCTTCCTGGAACAGACTAATTCAGACCACAGTAGCAGAAGTAGCAGAAGACCCTGTGTTCCAGACTCAAGTAACATCAAACTTTTTTCCCCAAGCCATCCACCAGAGTTTTAGTCGGCCCGCTGCCTTTCCCTGAAGGTTATTTTCTGTTTTGTTCCCAAGCCTCTCCTGCATTTGGCTCCACCCATTTTCCTTCTTATTCCTAGGCCTTTGCCTCAACAGGTTTAAAGGGTGTGAATCTTCAAGTGACAAGCACTTCTGAGTATTCCTGTGAACCTCTGTTAAGGAAACATTTTCCTTATCAAGAGAAAAATCTGTTCCCTGCCTGCAGGTCATTCTCAGCTCTCAGATAGTACTTACGCAACTATGGCTCTGACTGCCTAGTCTGTTCTAGAAATTCACACAGAGAAGACACATGCATTTTAGAGTCACATAGACCTCTCCCCTAAGTCATTGTGTGGCTTAGACAAGGTATTTAATCACTGGTTTCCTTAGCTGAAAACTGGGGTTATAATTTCCACATTGAGAAATGATAGAATAATTAATAATATTTTTTAAGTAGTAAATGCTCAGTAACTAGTAGTATCTTTCTCTTTGTCCCAGATTGGAAAAAACAACAACAACAAAAAATCATGTTTAGTGATTAGTTGGTGGAGAGAACAAGAGACAGAACCACTGAGAATTTAACCCGTTGGGATGTATGTATTAAAATAGATGATAGAGTCATCAAAATTATTTACAGGCTGACATGACGGAGGGCATTTATGAAAAATCCACAACCACCATCATGCTTAGTGATGAAGGACTGAAAGCTTTCCACTAAGATCAAGAATGAAACAAAAATGCCCTCTTTGTCCACTACTACTCAATATTGTATTAAAAGCCTTAGCCAGAGGAATCAAGCAAGAAAGAGAAATAAAAGTATTCATATAGGGAAAAAAAGAAATAAACATCTGTATTGACAGATGACATGGTTTTGTATATAGAAAGTCCTAAATAATCCCCCATTAGACTATTCAAATTAATAAGCAAATTTAGAAAAGTTAGAGAACTACATGATCAACATACAAAAATAAATTTTATTTCTATTCACCATCATGAGTAATTTGAAAAGGAAATTATAAAAACAATTCCATTTAGAATAGCAGCAAAAACAGTAAGAAACAGGAAAATATTTAACCAAGGAAGTGCAAGACTTTATGCTGGAAAGTGTAAAACATTGCTGGAAAAAAATAAAGACTAAATAAGTCATTAAGAAGATTATACTCTCCCTAGTAATTGACAGATTAAATGTAATCCCAGTTAAACTCCCGAATGCCTTTTGTGCACATTTAGAAATGGTGATCCTAAAATTTTTATGGAATCACAAGAGACTCAGTACATCAAAACAATCCTGAAGAAGAACAAATTTGTAGGACTTAGAATTCCACACTTCAAAAGTCACTAAAACTTACTTACAAAGCTACAATAATCAAGAGTGTGGTACTGTCATAGGGATAGACTTCGAGAGAACTGTAGTTGAGAGTCCAGAAATAGACGACTTATCTACAGTCAACTGATGTTCAACAAGGATGCTAAGAGACTTTAATGTGGAAAAATGGTCTTGCCAACAAATAGTGCTGAAACAACTAGATACCCATACACAAAAGAATAAAATTAGATCTTTACCACATACTATATACAAAAATGAATGCAAAATGGATCAAAGTTCTAAATTTAAGAGCTAAAACTATAAAAAGTCTTAGAAGAAAGCATAGGAATAAATCTCCATGACTTTGGATTTGCCAGTGGATCCTTTACATATGACAACAAAAGCACTAGCCAAAAAAGGGGGGGTCATAAATTGGATTTCTCCAAAATTAATATTTTTGCACACCAAAGGATACTATGAAGAAAAAGAACACACAGTCCATAGAATGGGAGAAAATGTATTTAATTCATATATTTGTTAGGAGTCAAATATCCAGAATGTATTACTAATTAAAGAGGTTGACAATAGGGGTAGGTACAGAATATACTGGTAAACTATACTATTTTCACAATTTTTCTGTAAACATAAAGCTGTCTGAAATAAGGTTTACCAAAAACTTGTTCCATTTATATTTCGTTAATAATGACAGATCAAAAAATATGCAGGTTGTTAAATGCAGGTTTTGCTCCAAATTACCATCACAGCAATCTTCCTGAAACAGTTCCAAATAATTCCTTCAAGTCCTCCTAATCTCTCAATGGCTTTTCACTGCCTGCAGGACCGAGTCCAAGCCTCTTGGCCAGACATTCAAAACCCTGCACAACTTTGAACAAAATTAAAATGAAATTCATATTTCTCGCCACTTCCCTTGTGTAATTATGGTCCAGAAAACTAGAAATACTCATTATTCCTAGAAGATGCCTTCCTAACTCTATGCCTTTGTGCATCTTCTATCTTACTCTTGGCACGTTCTTTCTGTATTTCTGCCTGGCGATTATTCCATTCTTTAAAGGCTCTCTTTAAAAGCAATTACTCTTGGCTTCCAACGTCATGTTCCAACAAAACAAATCGCTCCCTTTTTCACTTCGCCATGGTATTTTGTGCTCCCTCTGACAGAATTTGCCTCATGCCATCTCCAAGTTACTTGGAGGTATGTGGTCAATTGCGTCCCCTTTTGTTCAGCTGCTCAAGAACAGGGCTGAGACTTTGCCACGTGTAACCCTTCCCAAACCTGACACAATAGTCTTTTTTCAATAAATACTTATTGAATGTATAAAATAGACAAGCTGAATGTAAAACCTTGGCCCCAGAGTTGCACACTTAGATTCAAATCCTAGCTAGTGTCCATGTGATGTTGGCAAAGTCTTTTGGTCTATGCTGGTTCTAAATTACCTCCTCTATACAGTAGAAAATGTGATGAGTAGCTTCTAAATTAGGTTTAATAGAGTCAAAGAAGTTCATTGAAGTCCTTCTGGCTCAATTTCAGGAGGCGTGGGGAGCAGAATACAGTTTTGGGCTTCCTCTTCTGTTTCAACCAGCAAACTCATGTTTTATCTCTCCATATCCGAATATCAAAGAAGCTTTTATTTAAAGAAAATATCCTATACACTGAAAAAAATTAAGCCATGAGATTAGCTCGTCTGTGAAGCTCCTTTCATTTCTCACTGAGTTTTTGATATCAACATATACATGTTAAGAGACATATTTAAATACTATTCCATTATAAATGGAACAGACCTAAAGCTTATCCAAATTCAGAAATTAAGGGGCAGACAACTGCCACTTGCCAAACAATTAATATATATATTAAACACCATCTAAGTCCCAATTAAATGCCAGAAATTTTACCGAACTCTTCTCTAATTTCAAGATCCAGAGCACAGATAAAAAATTTCCCTCTTTACATATGACAAAGCAGATAGGGTGAGAATGTCTCATTTCAAGCAGCCAAGACAAGAGGGAAGCTTAGATAGAAAGCAGATAAGATCAGCCTAAAAGCTTGTGTTCTTTCCCCAGGATGAGACTTAATAAAAATGGATTCTGGGAATGAAAATGCATAGACACAGACACATACCTAAAACAATGGAGTGGTTTTTGGAAATCCCACCCTTCTCCCCATCTAGGATGTATCGGTTATTTGGAGAGTAGTGGTAATTCAGCCTCATTACAATTTCCCAACAGAAGTTCAGCTCGGACCAATGAATGGAAGGATTACAAGCCTCTTCCTCTGCTATGCAGCCCGCACATGCTGAACCATGAGTAATTTTCACTGAGCCAGCTTGCCTATATTGGAATTGTATTCACTGTCCAGAAGACACGCAGAGGCTTTAGCTAAAGTTCCCAGCAGGAAATAAAAGCCCGTTCCTGTCATGGAGACAGGGAGGTGGCACGGGCTTGAAGGGGAGTCCAATTTGTAAGTACTGATGTAGGGCTGGGTGATGGCTATGCTGAATTAAGTTTATTAAGGGAAATTTGGAACCAAAGCAGCAGATATAGGCAGGTAGTAAAGCAGAGTTTTGTGGTTGTTAGCTTGGGACTACTTAAAGAATGCTGTTTTAGTATTCTCCCAAAACAGAGTTCCTTGAGCAGAGTCCTTGCAGAAGAGTGTCTTTGGAACTCAGACATCAGTTAGTGCCGAAGTGTCAAAGGGTTTTGATTGTATTTTTCCTTGAGGTGGAAAATTCCCTGGACGTTACCTCTACTCTTCTTCTTTCCACTTGAAAAAGAACTCCATTATCGAAATGAAGTCAAAAGAAAAACAAGCCTTAGGAGAGATTGTCATATATTTGCTTTCACAATAGGATCTGGAAGAGTCACCTGACCCTCGCGGGGCAGGAGTTTGGTTCTGCTCTGTTCAGTGCTCTGCTCCCCGCACTCCGAACTTGTTTGGGCCTGGCCCCAAACAAGTGCTGGGGAGAACATTTTTGTGATTGAATGAAGCACAGTGAATACAGTGTTTTAAAATCCAGTCATTAGACAAAGTGAAGTCTGAATTATTCTTTTTTAAAAAATTATTTTGTTTGTTTATTTGAGAGCGAGCATGAGCAGGGAGGGGCAGAGGGAGAGGGAGAAAGAATCTGAAGTAGAATCCACACTTGAGCGTAGAGCCCCACACAGGGCTTGATTGCACAACCTGGGATTGAGACCTGAGCCAAAACCGAGTCAGAGGCTTAACCAACTGAGCCACCCAGGTGCCCCCAAATTATTCTTGATTTAAATGTATATCCCCATACCTTATAGAGCTGATCAAATAACTCACAACAAACTGACAGTAGCAGAGGACACTTAACAACATTTTTTAAAAAGATTTTTTATTTATGTATTTGACAGAGATCACAAGTAGTCAGAGAGGCAGGCAGAGAGAGAGGGGGAAGCAGGCTCCCTGCCGAGCAGAGAGCCTGATGCGGGGTTCGATACCAGGACCCTGAGATCATATCCTGAGCCGAAGGCAGAGGCTTAACCCACTGAGCCACCCAGGCACCCCTACAGCAATTTTTAATTAAAAAGCAAGAATAGTTGTAATTGAAAAGCACAATGAATTCATAATGGTCTTGATGATTATATATGACAAAATGTCCTTCCCCACACATGTAGGGACCTCATATTGGTAGACACACTTGTGCTGCAAGAGCTGTCCAGGTTTGCCCGGCAGGGTGGCCAGATTTCTTGGCAGAATACTCTGCTTAGAGTCCTCATGAAACTCTGAAAGACATTACTTATGATTGGGAAATACCATATTTTTACTCAATAGATTATTTGTAGTTTACTTATTTTTAAGTAAAATGAATGGCCATGGATGTGTACACTTAGTTAAACATAAAAGGGCTCATGTTTTGGGATTGGGTCACAGAACATGGGAACTTGGGCAGGATCCTTTCAGCTACTGGTGGGCTCAGAACCAAAATGTGAGAATGGCTATGTTAGTGCTAATACTTCCAAGGGCTGCCTTAGGGGAGCAAAGAGCCAGCGGGAAGTCGCAAGAGAAGAATGGGGACTCAGCCAAATTCCTCTATTTTTAAAACTTATTCAGTTAAGATTCTTTTTAATATGGAACAATTTCTTGTTGGGAGCCTATTTATAAAAGAGGAAGCCAGGTTTTTATGGCTCTGGTTTCTGAAAACAGAATGTGTGCTGATAATAATTTATTCTCTTAAGAAATGAGAAGACACATCAGAGGGTGCTGTGGACAGTAGGTGATAGCATCTTCCCCTTTCAATCATATCAGTGCCTTTTTTTTTTTTTTTAAGTTGAGAAACCAAATTCAGGGTAGCCAAGGAGGGAAGAATAAACAGGTGAGGTTGGCACAAACAGGGGTGATCCCCAATATGTGCTAGAGGGACGCTGAATGACACTTTGCTTGAGGGCCGGGTTGAAGATGGGGAGACACAATGCCCAAGACAGCATGTGCAGAGAACTGGAGGGGTGTGTGATTTCCACTGAATCAGTATCTGCGGACCAAGGGTTAGCCAGGTGCTGTCCTAAGCTGGGTACCATTTAGCTGGGTAAGCTGTAGTGCCTGACTTTGAGGAACTCACAATCTGCATTTCCTGTCCCTCTGATGACCATGAGTAGAGAAGAGGCAGGAAAAATGTTCCCCAAGTACTTCCGTTGTGGCTCTTTTATTTTTCACTGTGAACTCTGAAGGAAAGGACTGAGTCTTCTTAATGACCCATAACTGGTGCCCAGTGAATAAATAAAAGAATAAAAATTAGAATTTGAAAGGAATTTGGGTATTTATTTATTTATTTATTTATTTTTAAGATTTTATTTATTTATTTGATAGAGATCACAAATAGGCAGAGAAGCAGGCAGAGAGAGAGAGGGAAGCAGGCTCCCCACCGAGCAGAGAGCCCAACTTGGGGCTCGATCCCAGGACCCTGGGATCATGACCTGAGCTGAAGGCAGAGGCTTTAACCCACAGAGCCATCCAAGCATCCTAGAATTTGGGTATTTATACGCTGTCTTAAAATAGAATATTTGCTTTTTTTTTTTTTTTTTAACTGTCTTGTGTAACAGTGATTTCAAGGAGATGAGCATATTATTGTGCTCTAGAATTAAACATTTCAAATATGTTGACTCTTCTATGTGAAAGTAACGGTGCTGTAAGTATAAACCTCTGATAGGTTTCCCTCATCAGGAACCATGAGGAAATTGGGGCTTAGGAAATTTAAGTGAATTCTGTAAATCATGAGATTTGCTGGGTCAAGACTAGAAAGCGATCCTCCTACTGCTAAGCCGCTGCCTGTTCTACAAGGAATATGGCTCATAATCCTGCTAAGAGATTAGATCATAGCTAGGTTTTAAGATGAGGTCCTGTATTTCAGATGCAGCTCTCAAAAACTGCGCAATCTGCTGGGAAATTATTACCTAGGGTTTGTGGCATGGAGAGTGCTGGGACTCCATTTAATCAATACGCACCCTTAGCACGATTCCTTCACGTGGTTTTCTGGGTGATATTGAAACAACTATTCAGGAAAACGCCAGTATAGGTATTGGAAGATTTTTATTTATTCATTTTTGAGAGAGAGAGAGAGAGAATGGGAGAGAGAATGAGCTGGGAGAGGAGCACAAGGAGAGGGAGAAGCAGGCTCCCCACTGACCTGGGAACCTGATGTGGGGCTTGATCCCAGGACACCCTCTTGACCTGAGCCCAAGGCAGACGCTTAACTGACTGCGCCACCCAGGAACCTCAATACCAATGTTGGTAAAGAAAGGAATTTCCTAGTATATTAATATCTAGATTATGTCCACTCCATAAATACAGCTGTTCAGTTTATTATTAATGTGAATTTGTGGGAAAATGTATTCTAATATATGAAGTATTACTTAAAGTAAGCTTTACAAATAAGTTCCAAGCATATCAATTTGTTTGACAAACATTATGTGAAAGTTATCTTGGAAATATGAGTATCCTTGAGGTGTTGTGTTTTGTTTTGTTTTTCCTTTGATTTTGTTCTAGAGATTTGATTAAATTTGATTATTAATTCTCATTATTTTATTTTTTTAAATTAAAAAAAATTTTTTTAAGATTTTATTTATTTATCTGACACAGAGAGAGAGATCACAAGTAGGCAGAGAGGCAGGCAGAGAGAGAGGGGGAAGCAGGCACCCCGCTGAGCAGAGAGCCTGAAGTGGGGCTTGATCCCAGGACCCTGAGATCATGACTTGAGCTGAAAGCAGAGGCCCAACCCACTGAGCCACCCAGGTGCCCCTTCTCATTATTTTCTTTAAATTCTTTGGAATTTTTTATAAACACAGTTTATCGTTCGTGAATATCCATTGCTACGTTTTTCTTTTCCTTTCAGATTCTTATAGATTACACTTCTTTTCCTTGATTTATTGTACTGGTTATTCTACGTTGAACAGTAATGGTTACAGAAGTTATGATTATCTCTTTACCCATCTTTGGAAAAAAAAATTCAGTGTTTTACCAGTAAGTCTAATGTTTACTATACTTTTTTTTTTTTTTTTGTGATACCCTGGGTCAGAATAAGGATAATCCCTTATATTCGTAGTTTACTAAAGATTTTTATCATTATGGGCATTGGATTTTATTGAATGCATTTCTGTAACAACTAGGTAATCATATGATTTTGTCTTTTGTTTATATAGTACATTATAGTGATTTTCTGGTTTTAAACTAATCTTAAATCTTTACTAAAATGAGGTGTGATACATTGTTATTGTTGTATAATCCAGTAGGAGTTTGTTTGCTTAATATATAGTGTGGAAGTTTTGCATCTATAATTATAGAAGAATTTGGGCAATAATGTTCTATTTTTGTGAGGTCATAGGCTTTAATCAAGGTTATACAAAGTTCGTAAATAATTGTGAATGAGTTGTATTCTTTTCAGCTCTTGGGAAGATTCTGTGAAAGATTTTGATAATACCTTTATTTAATACTTGGTAAAATTCCTTAATGAAGACACTTAGATTTAGAGATTCTGTGTGTGTGTGTCCTTTGCATGTATTTGTCTGTTTTCAAATTCTCTTTTGCATTTTTAGTATGTCCTCTATACATTACATAAAGCTGAATTTTAATTTTCTCTAAATTAAAATCTTCAAATTTTTTTAAGCAAATGTAGCCATTTATATTTATTATGATCATTGATATGATGAAAATTACTTTGCCATTTTATTACAACTGTATGTGATTATTTTATCTGCCCTTTCACCTTCATTATACTTACTGGAATAATTATATGTTCTTTGTTTCTAATTTTACATCAAGTAATTCATGAGATGTAATCTATTCTTCATTGATTTCTCTTCGATTCTTAACAGGGGGGTTTCAATTTAGAATTTTATGTAAATCTTGTGAATTAACCACTATCTCTAAGCTATGTATGGGACAATGGCGAAGAACAGGGACTCTGGTGACTGTCTTGAATTTGAATTTCAAGTCCAATACTTGTGAGCTGTAGGACCATGGACAAGTTACGTAGAATCTCTTTGCCCTAATTCACTCTTCTATAAAACTTGGAGGATAGATGGTTTCTCTTAGAATTAAATGAATTCTAGTTGCTTAGAACAACAACAAATACACATAATGTTAGATATTACAAGCTGCCTTCCAAATATTACTGGTATTTTAGAGGTATACTTGATAGTATAATAGTAGTTCCAAGTTATAATTCTTTTATTAGGAGCTATTTCTTTAGAATCATATAAAATTATTTAATAATTACTTCTGAATTTACTGTTGTAATTTTGCTTTCCTACTTATAGGAAATGATAGGTGTAGAGATGATTCAGTAACTTTTCTGGGTTTAGAATTTCAGATTGAGAACAATTTTTTTTTCTCAGAAGTTTGAAATATTACTGTCTTTCAGAATGCATTTTGCAAAAGAAAAATCTGATGTCAGTATAAGACTCTTTATTTCCTATGTAGATTGCACTTTTTTCCAGATACTTTTGAGATTAAATTTTTTAAAAATTTATCCTTAGATTTCAGGAAGTCACACTAACATGTGCCTAACTGTAATCATATTTGTATTATTCTACCTTGACACTATGTAGAGCTTTTCAATCTGATCACTTGACTCTTGGTAATTCATTTAATTTTTCCCCTGCTTGTCTTTCCTGCTCCTTTTAGATGACTATTTAAAGTCCTGGATTTTTCCTTTGTGTCATTATATTTCTCTCATCATTTATTTTGGTCTTGATTGGAAAGGACTTTTGTTCAATTATATAATTCAGAAATTCAGCATCTACACATGACTACTTTATTAATTAGTGGAAATTTTTACACTTCAAGGTGCAAGCTTCCATTTTGAATTTCCAAGAATTATCTTCTATTTCTTATATTTACTGTGACACTTTTGTTGTTAGTGGGTTTTTCCCTTCCAATCCTGCATGGGCATGTAAGCATCTATGTTCACTCACTTGTGTTGAGTTGGATATCCTGCACTTACAGATGGGCAGAGTGCGGATGGGTGGGTATGGGATAAGCAGGAATAGAGAGGTCAGGTGTGTAAGGGGGGGTGGTAATAACGTGTCCCTACATGGGGAACACCCCTACTGACCGGAAGGCAGGGCCTCTACAGGAGGAGCTCTTTCTCTCCCGCTCCTGCTTCTGTTTCTCTGTCTCTCCCCCACCTCTCTGACTCATCCACTTGCTTCCTCACATTTTCGTTATCCCCTTTCTCACTGAGCTACCCCCTGAGGATCATGACAGTTATTTGGATGGAGTTGACCCCTGGGGCAGCAGGGGCTTAGAGCATACTACATCCCCCTAAATGCCTTAATTTTCTCTCTCTCTCTCTCTTAAAGCTTTTGTTTATTTATTTGACAGAGAGATAGAGAAAGAGAGCACAAGCAGGGGGAATGGCAGAAGGGGGAGGGAGAAGCAGGCCCCCTGCTGAGCAGGGATCCTAATGTGCAGCTGGATCCCAAGACCTTGGGATCATGACCTGAGCCCAGTAGATGCTTCACCGACTGGGCCACCCAGGCGCCCCTTTTTTTCTCTTGAATAACTGTTATTAGATCTTATCTGTCTTCTAGATCGTGCCTTCCATGTGGCATTGAATAATATCATTTTGTTAAAGGTTGTTTATGTGCCAAGTAGTTTAAATACATTTTCTCATTTAAATTTTGTAACATTCCACTAAAGCAATTTTATCTCTATTTCAAAATGAAAAAAAAAAAAAAAGATTTTGAGAAGGGAGGAATTAAGGAAGTTGCCAAAGATGATACAATTTAAGAAAGACAGATCCAAGATTTGAACTTAGGTCTGTCTGATTCCCAAAAAAAAACCCATCTTTTTCCCCCTCACAATAATTATTCCACCCCCGTTTTTGTCTTGGGCATTTAGGAAACAAATATCATTAGGAGCATGCTGGAGATCAGGCCCCGTGTTAGAGGCTAGCTCTGCATGGGTAGAGAAAACAGACCTGGTGGTCCTTGTCGTAACGAACTTGCAGCCTCGTGGAAGGACACAGAAAGAGATTTTTAAATTTAGAGAAAGGTCAATTTTAATCACTGCTTTGAAGCGAAAGTTCAGGGTGTGGAGTGAGCTTAAAGGGGGAATTTCTTTAATGTAGTATACCCAGAGGACACTTGCCCTAGAAGTGACAATGTTCGAGGAGGCACAGATGAAAGAGAACATAGGGAAGCATGTAGGGGCATTGAAATGGCTTCCTTCTCCTTTGTTCAGTCTGCACTAACCACCCATGCTCTGTACTCCTATCCTGGCTACCCTTGGTATGGCTCTGCTTGGAGCCTATTGCTTATTTAAAGACCATGCGGAAGTCCTTTGATGAAAAGTCATTCCGTATTGCCCCCTGTTAGAATTGTTTACTCAGCTCTGTATTTTAAAACTACCCTGTTTTCCTGTTTGAATATTTATCACAGCCTTTTTTATTTTAAAGTTAATTGTGTGTCTGTTTCTTTCATGAGATTTTAAGTTGTTAAAAACTAGAGGCTTATTTACTTTTGTATCTTTTGCAAAGCTTAGCACATAATGGCCTTTTAAAGGTTATCACAATGGCCTTGGGGAAGTAAAGTATTTCACGTTTTGCAGTTTGGAGGCAGAATTATAGGAATGGACACAAGAATTACCATTAAGTGGCAAAAAAAAAAAAAAAAAAAAAAGAGGGGGAGGAAGCAAAGGTCATGGGGTGTTTGTATACCACTGGTCTTCACCAGTGGTTCTCGAACTTGCGTGTACCTCAGAATCACACCGTGGTCTTATTAAAACACAGACTGCTGGAGTTCATCTCCTAAGGTCTGATTTAGTAGGTCTGTGGATGGGGGAGGAGGGGTGGGAATTTGCATTTCTAGCAAGTTCCCAGGGGATGCCAAGGGTCTTAGTCCCACAACCGCATTTTGAAGACCACTGTTGTAGGAGATCTTCTGTCCACAGGGTTCACCCATTCTGACTGACCACATTCTTTTCTTTCAGCACTTACAGAGCTAGTTGTAGGACTTTACCTATAGCTGTAAAGAGCGTAGCTGAAGGAGCAGAAGCAGAAGTGATTTGAAATCCTGACCCTCTCATTATTCGCTGGTTTTGGACTAAACTCCCTGAGCGTCAGAATCCTCTTCTTTTAGAAACAGGATCAGTAAACCTACCTGGTGGTACATGATGAGGGTCTTGGAGACTGAAAACACATGCTAACTGCATACCACAACACGTGGCATATTATAGGTTCTGAGTCATCATGACATTTCCCAGAGAAACCGGCACGAAAGCGGCACCGCTCAGAAAACCTGAGCTGCTTCCGTGCCCGTCTCGTCTTCTCTGTGTTCTTGACAGTTTTCTGTTTCTGTCCCATAGAAGTTTGAATTTCCGGTTTTGTTCTGGGGTTTGTGTCCTTTTCTTCCTCTATTTCCCTCCTCCTTCCCTTTGCTCCTCCCTTCTTTGCTTTCCTTCCCTTCTATCTTTGTCTCTTTCTCTTAAAAATTTACCCCGCATGTCTCACTGGAGTCTTCGTATTCTTTGGGATCATTACTGGTGAATGCTAATCAAATTTAAGTAACTAGGTAATAATCAGAAATCCTCAAATGGGTTGTAAAAGAATAACCATATCTCCCAATTTCCTTATATCACTGGGGATTAAGTTGTAGGTGTTTTGGGTAGGTTTGAAAATTTCAGGTCATTAAAAGATTAACTGAGAAGGATTATAATAGCTACCTATTCCTTTCCATATTTTTCAAACCGGTTTCCTTCTTATTTTCCGATTTAAAAGCTGATGAATCTATCTGATGCTCCAAAGGGTATATCTTCAAAAGATTTTTAGGTTATAAGTAGATGCTTATTCTTTTCAATTCCGTGTGATTATTGCGTAAGTGAACATGGTGTGCATATCAGAGAGACTATTTTCTAGAGAAAAATTAAAATTAGTTCTATAAGTGCCCTTGTCTCCTAGGATATTAAATCTGAAAGGATTTTTAGATGTTGCCTCCTCTAGTCCCCGATTTATTTGTATTGGGCATTCAAAGTTTAGATAGAAATTACATAAATTACGCAGGGTCATATAAATTTAGGCTTCTGCTGTGTTTGGTTTATTAACCAGGGCTCTTTGCAAATGATAGAAACACAACTTCAACACGCTTAAGCCAGGAAGTGTTTCTTTTGGCTCAAGGACTTTGAGGAAGGATTGAGTAATAGGTACATGAAGGTTGGAGATGGAGATTAGGATAGGGGCTGCACCTACTGCTAGAATTCTGTCCCTGGCCCTCATTCCTGCCCTTTCTGTGTACCCTCTTCTTCCCCGTGGTCACCAACTGCTTTGAAGGGTTAACATGTTATAATTATGGGCTACCCAGTGCTCTAGATCCAATGTTTGGGAGAAAAGCTGGAGTCAAGTGCTAACTCTTGGATCATTCAGCTGGGACTAGTGTAGGGTCATGTAAGCACAACTGCTTTCAGTGCATTCAACAGAGGAAGGGGGCAGTTCCCAGAAGAACTCTGCTGTCCCTGGGAGAAGGGAGGAGGCATTGGGCACAGAAAACAATAGATGATCTTTCTGGTTAGTGATAAGCTTTGCTCGATGTGGTTTCCTTAGTTGGTACCAGATGGCAGTGATTAAAAAGCTTACATTCCTTTAATTACTCTGTGAATTCTTGTGGTTGTTAAACTCTATAGAGTTATTTGTGCATTATTACTTAGCTTGGGCTGTGAGAGTAATAGAATTCAATGTTCTTTCATTTTAACAGGGCCTCAGAAAATTCTATTCTTTAACATTAAAATCAAATAACACTAGAACTAGCGTTGTGTAATGGGGGCTGCACACATTCATTTATGTCTATATCTGTATGAAATAGTATGAATAGGACCTTTTAGACCATAAGGTCTTCATAAGCTTTAGCTTTTATTTCGGTTTGAGGATTTCAAAAATACACTTAGATTCTTTTAATTAAAGAATCTAGAAAGGCATTGAGAGATTTATTATGAAAATAAATGCCCAAATTATCATAGAAATTAAATTGTTCAACTATTGCCTCTACGTGTGTAGCCATGCACAGACATAGCGGTACAAACAGGTACAGATCTATGCCTGCAATGCTTAATTACCAATCTCATCTCTATAGCATACTTATAAAAAAACTAGTATTGACCAGTATTAAGGGCTTCATAACTCTTGTGGTCTTGGTGTTTTTGTTTCATTGCTTGCTTTCTTTGGCTGTTTCTGTATCATCTTTCTGTGTGTTTCAGATGCCTTCTGGTCCACATCAAACCTTCCCTTTTCTTTGTAGCTCATGTAATAATTGTAGAGGATGCAAAGTATTTCTTCAGATGCATGAAGTTGAATTTTCTTCTTCATTCAAGACCTCTCTCAGCCATGTGAATACTGAAGGTGGGGTGTCCCCTAACCCTATGTAGGGTGTGTTGGTCGACACAAGAAACAGGAAAGCGCATTTGAGCTGAAAGAAAAATGACTTCCAACCTGAGTGACAGATAGTATTCAGCAGGTTAAGAGAGAAAGGAATAGGTCCCAGACAGCAGGAATAACATACACAATGTCCCGGGCAAGAAGGAGCATATCCACTAAGTAGTAGGTGGTCAGACATGGCAGTCCAAGCATCATGACAGGAATCCTGGTTGCATGTAAATATTTTGGGTTCATCTGTATTTAGAGGATAATCTAAGCCAAGAAGAGATGAAGAGGACATGGAAGAGAATTCTGAGAACACTAGAATTTAAAGGATAGTGAAAGAGAAAACAGAAATTCATAAAACTCTGAAGAAGTCTAAATGAAAGACTCAAAGACTCAGTCCTTAGACCTTCTTCTACCTTTTCTTCTTTTACCTGCGCCCATTCCTTTGGTGATCCTAACCATTCTCTCGGCCTTTAGTATCACCTCTGTGCCAGCAACTTCCAGATTTATATCTGTGGCCCAGACGTCTCTCCTAAACTAGCTACTCATTTGTCCAATTCCCACTTGACATCTCCAGTTGGATGTCTTAAAGACATAAAAGACTTAACATACCCAGAGCCAAACTTCTGATCTTGCTCCTTTAAAATCTACTCACAATCTTCCCCACTTAAGTTGCTGGCAACTTCATCCTTCTATCTACTCAGGATAAAAATCAGAGTCAGCTTTTATTCCTCTTTCTTTTATATACAAACGAAAATCCATCAATAAATTCTGCCCTGAAAACATATTCAGAATTCAAGCACTTCTCACCACTTCCCCTGTTATCACCTAAACCATCACCATCATCTCTTACCCAGAAAGAGAGTAGTGTCCTTTTTTCACCCTTTTATCTCTACATTGTGTTCTCAAGTCAGCAGCCATAGAATCTTTAAAATAATATATTTTTAAATATAGTATTCCTATATCCAAAACCTTCTGGGGGTTTTCCATATCTCTCAGAACAAAAGCCAAAGTCCTTACAGTCATCTACAAGGCCTCATGTGATTCAAGTCCTCCAAACCCCTTTCTTACCTCATCTTTGAATACACCAAGTGTGTCTCTACCTTACATCCTTTTGCACTGGCTATTCCCCCTTCCTGGAAAGCTCTTCTCATAGATATCATAGCTAGCTTCCTCCGTATCTTTAAGTTCTTTCTTGAGATTCCAGTTTGAGAAAGAAGATGAAGCAACAAAGAAACCATCCCTTTTATCTTCCCTTTCATTTCATTGCGTTGTGGACTCAGCATGAAATTCAAAGTAGTCCACTAAATAAATGAGACAGAGTCCGCTATGCATTTTGCTTGTGTTCATTTAGCCAATGTGACAATGAAAAAAATATACAATGTTCAGTGATGCCAGCAAGAGTGGGCGTGATTTGAGAGGGGACGTAGGGTTAAATTTGTTTGTTCTTGCAATCGAAAAAAATATGTCAGTTTGGAACTGAACACATGAGAACCCAAGAACCATCCGGCAGTGGGGTCGACAGAGAAGGAAACATCACCAGCCTCTCTGTTATTTGACACATATCTGTTGTGTCTGCTACTCCATGCTGGTCGCAGGTTGGTTATAGAGGAGTAAAATAATCTATATATTGAAAATGCCTGGAGTTCAGAGAGGATTCAGGAAACGAGTAAGGTCCAGGGTACAGGGAGGCACAAAGAAAATCATGGTCCATTTTCCTTGGAGTAAGCTGGTAGGGAGGGAAAGGAAACGAGGTTAGGGAAGACTTCACAAAGAAAGGGAGATTTTCACTCTTGAAAGATATGTAAGAATTTGCTAAACAGACAAGGGGAAGGAGAACTACCCAGAGAAAGGAGAACAATAAAAAAATATGTGGACCTGAAAATGTCTAACACATGTTTAGATCATGTAAATAAATCTCTGAATTACCTCCATCCATCCCTCATAGTAAAGTGTAACTGAACATGTAAGTGACCTTCCCTTTTGGGCACTTATTAATTTTATAAATTTCTAATGACTCTTGGAGTCTCACCTCTCTTCCTTGGGAAGTCTCTCCTCTAGCATATGCTTAGGGTAGTTAACGTTCCTTCTCATATATGTTTGCCTTTCATGTGTCATTAGTTCTATTTGTGTGTATTCTTCTAAACAGTTGTGACAAAATTATTGTTCTTCCTAACTGGTCTGTGCTTTAGGGTTAGAAAAAGCAGGACATTATAGGAAACCAAAAAACAGGAGAGAAAGCAGAGAAAAAGTTAAGAGAATCACGTTTATGAAAAGCAACATCCAAAGTTATTGAAAGTGGGTAGTAAAGACAGTCACCTTAGTGACAATGGAGTTCATTTTCACACAAGTATAAAAAATAATGAAGAGTGAGTAGAGTGGGAACCCTGAGACTGTATGCATTTCCTTTAATCTGCCTGGGTATATCCTCTGTTCTTAGAATGATGCCTATGGCCAAGTAAGTATCGATACATATTTCTTGGGAAACAGTATAAAGTATAAATAACAGTATAAAATAAATAAGTGGCATTTGAAGTGCAAATTATCAATGCAACAATATATTTTCTATATTTACACGAGCAGTATTTTCATAACATGTTTGCATGTACAGCAAGCATAAATTAATGAACAAAATCATTGGCCTTATGTGTATTTGAGTTTTATTTCAATAGCTGACAGGCTGTATCCATATTATCTATGAGTGATAGATCATAAATAAAGTGATTACTAATATAGAACTGCAATATATCATATGAGTATTTTATTATAGTGATTATTACTAATTGTAATGATTGCATTTTCTTGAAAGTTCAGATATTGGGTTAAACAAAAATTTGGTCACAATACAACATGTACTATATGAAACCATTCACCTTTTTAGAATACAATTAAATGTTTAAAAACTTCTGGAAGAACACAATCCAAACTGTTAGTTACAGTTACCCCTAGGGAGAAGTGGGGGATTGGGAAGCTCATAGAATGAAATGATTGTTCACTTTATATTCTCCAGTGTAAGATTAACTTTTACACTCTTGCAATTACAGTTCCATATAAAAGATAGGCTTATAAATGAAAACCAAGGCTGGTTATTTGCAAAGAGTCATTAAATAGACAATTCTTTTGTCAGTCTGATGAAAGGAAAAAAAGGAAAATAGAGTGGAAATTGTTAGTAAGAAATAATGAACATAATCACAAGAGCATGATGTATTCCAAAAATTTCTGACAGAACACTTTGTGCCATGCATGTAAATAATTTTTAAAATCATACTCAAATGTAAGATTGTTATGAAAAATATACAGTGTAAAATTTGATTCAAGAAGAGGTAGAAAACTAAATAGACCACTAACTGTTTAGAAAACGAAAAGATAAAGGCCATTAAAGATTTGACATACAAAGGGAACTTAGGCTCAAATTATTTCACTAGGAACTTATTTATTAACCTATTTATTAACAGGTAGTTTCTAATTTATTTTAACTATTAATCAGCATAGGAGACATGAATCTACATTCCAGTGGAGCTTTCTCATTCATTCTATAAACCAGGCAAAATCATTTAAAAAAAATCACCTACAGAAAGATGAAAACTGTAGACAAATTTTATTGCAGAGTATTGATACAGAGATCCAAAAATATTATCAAGAATTACATATGTAAAATGCAGCACAATTAAGTAGATTTGTTTAAGGTGTTATGAATCTGAATTTTGTGGTAATTCTTTATTTTAAAATATGGAAGCAGAAACTATAGTCATGATGTATATAAGAAGTCATTTGATAAAATTCAACACCGGTTTTTAAAAAACTTTAATCCTCGACAAAGAAGAGAAACTGCTTCACCTGATAAAGAACATCCATAATAATACTATATGAATTCATAATTAACAGTGAAACCTGACTGTCCTATTTGCTACTATTCATTTAATATTCTGCTGGAGAACCTCACTAAAGTACAGGTAAGAAAATAAGTGAGAAATATAAATAATGGAAAGGATTTGTGAACCTGCTCTGAATAATAGGCAAAGTGGTTTTTTACACCTAAAATTCAAAACAATCAAATAGAAACTTTTAGAACTAATAATGTTTCCCTCATTTGGCGGTATGCAAATCAGTTATACAAATCAACAGTCTGTCCTTAACATAGTAACATCTTATTCAAAAGTATCAATGACAGATGATTATAGCTATAATAAGAGCAATTATCACAAAATATCTAGGAATAAACCTAAGAAGAAATAAAGGATTTGAAATTACTTACACATCTTTAAGAGAGCAAAGAGCAATAAATAAAAGGATAAACAGACTATGTTCCTGAATGAGAATATTAAATATATTAAATGAGTCTTTTTTAAAAGAATCCTATAAGCCCTAACATAATCCCAGTTTAAGTAAAATGATTTCTAATAAAATTTGAGAAGCTGATTTTAAAGATTATCTGGAAAATTAATATATCATGAATGCAAAGGAAATTTTGAAAGAAAAAGAAAAGGAATTTGCCTTACCAGTATTTAAAGTGGAACAAAAGTTAGGTTAATTAAAATAGCTAATAATTAAATTTCAAAAAGTGTATACATTTTCTTTCATACATATACATACATAAATATACAAAAGTATATATAAATATGTTTATATGTGGTATATATTTTACATATATAAATATATTTTATAAACATGTTTCATATTTTTATTAATATTTTTAAAAGATTTTATTTATTTATTTGACAGACAGAGATCACAAGTAGGCAGAGAGGCAGGCAGAGAGAGAGAGAGGGGGAAGCAGGCTCCCTGCTGAGCAGAAAGCCGGATGTGGGGCTCGATCCCAGGACCCCGGGATCATGACCTGAGTCAAAGGCTTTAACCCACTGAGCCACCCAGGTGCACCTATTCTTATTAATATTTTTATAAATATATCATATTTTACATATATAATCATATATTTAAGAATAGATGATAGAGAATCATGTATGTAAAATAAAGTTGGTATTTTGAATCTATAGAGAAAGGATGAACTGTTTAGGAAATTAGTTAAGAAACCATAAAGATATATTCTCTCCTCACACCAGACACTAAATAATATCAGATAAATTGATGACCTATATGTTAAAAAAAAAAAAAAAAGAAAAAGCAAAAGCAAACCCAGATCTCTTGGAAGTATAAAAGGAAAATATGCATATTGTTTTTATAATTTTAGAATGGACATGGTTTCCTATGTGAAACCTAATTCCAGAACCTATTAAGGAAGATACATAATGTTATTAAAAAAATGAAAGCTTTTATACAACCAAAAACATATTAATGAAAATTCAAAGATTAGTAAAACACTGGAGAAAGAGATTTGCTGTATATTTAACAAAGAAAGCATTACTATCTGGACTAAAATGCTTAAACAAACTAATACAAGTTTTTTAAATTTAAATTTAAATTTTTCAATTTTTAATTTTTAAATATTTTTCATTTTTTTATTATGTTCAGTTAGCCAATGTACAGTACATCATTAGTTTTTGCTGTAGTGTTCAATAACTCATTAGTTGTGTATAACACCCAGTGCTCATCACAACACATGTCCTCCCTAATGCCCTGGCAAACAGATATGTTTTTAAAAAGCTAATAGGAAAATGGGCAAAAGATAGGAACAGGCAATTCCAAGAAGAAAAGAATACAAACATGAACAATAGTCAATTTCTGTGGTTTAAAAAAATTCCAAGTTAAATAATGGTGAAATACCAATGGGACATAATATTTTATGCACCTGATTCATAAAAAAAAAATAATTTAAATCAAGTGTTGATAAAGGTATCAAAATGTGACTTATTACCATTTGTTTGTAATAGTCTAAAAGAGTGAATCATATTTGGACATTCAGTTGTCATTAGATGTTACGTTAGATGTGATTTGCAAACCAATATGCAGGGAGACCCACAAGATGGCCAGTTTAGACGACCTCATCTGAGGAAATGACCCTCCCCCTGATTTTAGCTGCCACAAAGCCGCTCACTCACTTTTGCTCTTGTGAACCTGAAAAGCCAATATGGCTGAAAGTGCCACTAGCAGACTAAGAAGCTGCTTGTATCTATGACAAGCCTTTGAAAATTGAATTACAGCAAAATCTCCTGGGATTTTCAAGTAAATTTATAACCTCTTGTACAAATAACTGTTCTTTTCAAAGTAGCTCTTGGATTCTTATTTGGCCTTGAGAGAGCCTAGAGCAGGTTCAGGCAAACAATGGCTACCCCCCGCCAAGACAATCTGGCTTGGTTTTATATAGCTCATGAGTTGAGAATGCTTTTTAATCTTTATAAAGGATTTAAAAATAAAAAGCAGAATAATTTTGTGACATGTTAAGCTACACGAAATTTAAATATCAGTGTCCATAAATAAGGTTTTATTAGGATACAGTTACATGCATTTGTTTACCTGTTGTCTGTGACTGCTTTCACTTACCACAGCAGGGTTGACTTGAAGCTACAGACTGTATGGCCCACAAAACCTAACAGATATCCTATGTGTCCCTTCACAGAAAAAGTTTGCCAACCCCTTGACTATACGGTTGGTAGTAGGTCACCATGTAACTCTGCTAACTAGGCTTCCCATCAGGTCTTGGATGTTATCTGATTTGTTTTGGCATAAAACTGAGAGTTCTGAGGAGCACTCCATTATCGACCGGAAGTGTGGTTATAGAAATGAGATCACACAGGTTCTGATTTTACAAGTAAATTGCATGAGCTTTTTCACATTTCCAGTGTCCTACTTACCTGCACAGTGACTCCTTCCAACTCACGTTTATGGTCTTCTGGCTAGTTAACTATAAATTCCTAATTAAGGAGAAGAAGAAATCAAGTCTGGTTTATACATGGCTCTGCATCAATGACTGGTATAACCAGAAGTGGACGGAGGCAATTCTACAACCTCACTCAGGGAAGACAGAGAAGGTGGGGCGGGGGCGGGGGGAGATCCTCACCCCGAGTAGAACACTGAAAGTATATTTCAACATTCAGTTTTCTTTAAGAAGAGGTGGTATGACGTAATGACCCACAGCTATTCATTGGCAGTGGCTAACCATCTGACCGGAAGATGTATGGATAAATAGGATTACAATGTAAGAATATTTATGTCCCATATGAATGCTGACCAAAACCAAAATAAAGCCAACCAACTGACAGAAAAACATTCTGGAAGGGAATTCACTATCCTAGTGGAATAGACATGGGTCAGCCCAATTCTCCAGACATCCAAGTGGTTTCCCAGTGGAGTCAACTAAGTTGCTATAGTAGCAGGGATAGAGGCTGTTTATGGGCCCAGTTTACCTCATAAAAACACACTCATGTTTTTCTATTGCTGAGTGCTCAGTCTTTCATTAGCAGCAACCTATTTGAGCCCCAGGTAGCCTATTCTGTTCTTGCAGGACTAGTAGGTAACTAGTAGCTGATTGATTGTATTTGACCCCAGCCAGGGAAGAGGTAGTTCTCACTGGATAAAAATTACACTGTCTTTTGATTCACATTCCCTAGTCTTCGTGTTTTTAACAATACTATGATTCAAAGATATATTGAATGCCTTTGGCAAATCATACATTTTTTTCAACAAATTTACTTTATAATAAAAAATAAATAAAAAGAATGTCAAGTGAAAGCATTATTTAACCCATCATCTTAAAGAAGCTGGTATTATATAATAGTGGAATGGGAAATTAATATCTGCTACGGTCCTAGCTGTCATTTAATTTCTCCTTTTTCCTTCAACTGCCCCCAACTCTTTGATGAAGGATACGAAGGTGATAGTTACAGATATTATGGTAAAATCACAAAGAACTACCTGTGCGAGAAAGAGATTTCCCCAGGAATCTTGTAGCTGGATGGAATAACTCATATCACCTTTGAAACGTCTTCCCTTGTAGAGCAATTTTGTTAGGGGTAAATCTTTTTTTTAAGTTGTAGATTAGGAAGAAGTGTGTGTTTGGCTATTGATCGCTGAAGGAGTGAACACCATTGACCTTTGTCAGTTTAACCGTTTTGCATCAAACACCTTTGGAGCTCTAAATAAATGGGAGTGAGAAGATGAGAGGGGAGGGTAACTCTCCCTGCTTCCTGACAGCGTGGGTCCATGACTAAACTACAGTCAATTACTTGCCCCCATGCAGGAAGCTGACTCTTGTGAGAATGACCCCGAGAGCTGTAGAGTCTGTCAGAGGTTATCTTCAGAAGCTGGAGTGGCATCAAGAATTCAGTGATGGCGAGTGTCCAGAGGCAGCAAGGGCATTCCAAGCACTGTTATCTGGGGCATGACTGTGCTCTCCTTTTTTTTTCCCTTGGTTCATGCCTGAGCCTGTCATGCTAGTCTTCTAGTCAGTTTTATGAATTCCCTTTCAATACATTTATTTTTTGTTTACATCAACCATCGTATCCTGTTACTGACATCAAGATTTCGGCCTCATTCGGTGGATGGGGTTGCCAAGAGTCTACACATGACAAAAACACAGAAAACCGGGACCACTGCCAGTAGCTTACAAAAAGCCTGGGTTTTGAGTTCAAAAGGAGGTGATTTGTTCTTGGAACAAAGAACAAAGAACAACTTCATAAGCCCAGGCTGTGGCCACCTGTTCCTAAGGCAACGACTTAATGCAGTAAGATAGGAGAGGGCAAGACATGAATAACTAGAATGAGTCCAGCATTTCATGTTATACAAGGCATTCTCACATTGGTTATGTTTGAACTTTGTTGGGGCTCATGTAGAGCATGAGATCAGCCATAATACCTGGTTTGCTAAATTGTAGCAAATAGGCCGCTGAGGGCGAGGGAGCTGAGGGCGAGAAGGGGGCAGACCTTTGGAGTACTGAGGCCTGCACTACCACTCTGTCCCTGGAGTGCAATGGGGAGTTGCCTTCCCCAAGCTTTCTTAGCCCATTTCTTAGCCCGAACAGCTACCCTGTGATCTAAGAGATGTATGCATTGTCCCATAGGCTATGTTTAGCAGAACTCGTAGAACACACAGTTTGGCATATCCTATCTTTCCTGTACACAGATCCTCCTAGTTCCAGTAAGACCCCATGTCACACATCACGTGCTTGAGAAACAGTGATAAGGGTTTGTGATTTTCCTGAAAGACCAATACAAGCAGGAGCAGAGAGGAACAAAGGGTCTTCATCTCTGAGCGTTGACCCCCTTGCCTTCTCCTCTCTTTCACAGCAAAGTTTGGAGTCATTTTTCATCCATCCATACAGGGATTCCTGGCCATTCCTGGCATATCCTCCCTTTATCCAGTGGTTTTCAGGGTATGGTCCCTGGGGACCCATTTTCAATGGGTGTGTAAGGTCAAAACTATTTTCATAACAACACTGAGAAATTATTTGCTTTTTTCACCCTGTTGTCATTTATTGGTAGAGCAAAAGCAATGATGGGTATAATTACTGGCACCTTAGCGTGAATCAAGGCCATGGCACCAAACAACTCTAGTAGTTACTCATTTTCACCACCATGCAGTCTCGCAAACAAACAAAGAAACAAAAATTTTGCTTAAGACTCTCTTTAATGAAATGGTAAAAAAATATTACTTTTATTAAATATTTAACCTTTGAGTATATAGCTATTTAGCATTCTATGTGATCCAATGGGAAATACACATTATGCTGAGATTCCTAAGCTTTCTCTGTTAGTGGCTCTGTGGGGTTTGTTTGTTTGTTTGTTTGTTTTTTAATGGTAGCCTGAAGATAAATAAAACTACCTATTCCATTTATTAAGTAAATAGGTTCAAACAATTTAGTTTCAATGTATCAGTTGGAAGAAAAGATAATGTTAATGTCATTCATGGATATCAAATACTTATTAATGGGATATGCCTGTTGGTCTGTACCAACTTTTCAGACCTAGGAGTCAGATTGGATGGCACCCTCCTTTCCTGTTGCATGTTGAGTTTTGTCCAGTATCCAATAGATGTTGCTGTATCACCCTTGAAAATGTTTGTGGGGTTCTGACTTCTTGGTGGTGGTTTAGGAGTGCTTTATCCTGTAGTTTGGAAAATATGGGCAAAAACTATCTGTAAGTACCAAGTACAATGGTTGCCTTAAGGGAAAGCACTGGTACAGTTGCTTGAGCTGCAAGTTCAATGAGTTGCTTTCTTCACGAACACCATTTGCACTTGAAGGAACAACTAACGGTCAGTGGCTGTGCAGGCTTGGGTATTTGGCAGATATTTTCTCCCAACTGAATAAAATGAGCTTGTTACATTAAGGACAAAAATTGATGGTATTCTTGGCCAATGACAAAATTCAAGTTTTCAGATAAATATTGGTATTTGTAAAACTTGTATCCATCACCATGAATTTGGCAGATTTTCAATGTTTAAAAGACTCTTCTAATGAGATCCATAGTGATATAAACAAGTGTAATTTTTAAAAAAATATTGGATGTTGGAATGTGTCAGGATTTTAAAAATCTGCGTAATTTCAGTGAACTGATATTTTTCAAAGGATCAATGTAGCAAAAGATGTGTGAGTAAAAATCTATTCAAAGTGCAGATAGGCGAATGGATTTTAACTCACTAGATTATAAAAAGTTCATTGATGTGGTTTCAGATTCCACATGGCAACCAACCTTTAAGCAGCTGCCACTTCTCCAGTTTTAGCATAGAATCAAAGCAGAATGTCCATAATTATCTGAAAAGGCTATTTAAGTACTCCACCCTTTTCTAGCAATATGCCTGAAGAGGCCAAGTTTTTCTCATGTATTTCAACCAAAGCGACATATTGCAGCAGATTGAATGCAGAAGCATATATGTGAATTCAGTTGCCTTTTATTAAGCCCAGCATTAAAAAGATTATTTCAAAATGTAAAATAATGGTGCTTTTCTCAGTAAGTTTTTTGAAAAATAGTTATGCTCCTAAAAATGTGTATAATAACATGTAATAGAATTCTTGTTTATAAAGGAATTAATAAATATTTTAATTTTTTTTTGGTTTTAGCTTTTAACGAAATACTAATGGATAAAATCCCCATTTAAAGAAATGAAAAGCTCTTTGAGGTCCACAATAGTTGTTAAGATCTTAAAGCTTCCTGAGAACAAATATTTGAGAACCATTGCCTTAGCCTTTCAGATTTGGCAGAGGAGCTTTTACTTCAGATGAGGAAATTATGCTCATCAAAGTTAAGAGGGCATACTCAAGGTCACAGAATTTGCCAGTAGTAATAGGAGAATGTGAATTTATGCTGTTTTCCTGTGTTTTTGTTTTTTGTATAGTTTAGAAAAAAGTGAAAGCTTAATCATACAAAAATAAGACAAAGGCCCATTTAGAGAAACACAAAACAAGGCCAGCATGGATATAGCAGTAAGAGCTACTTATTACTAAGCTCTTGACCTTGAACTCTTAATATATTATTTATCCAAACAGTTTAAGGTGGAAGCCAAAACGTTTGAGTTGTGAGACTATAAAGCTATGGGAGAATAAGGCTAATCTGGTCTTTTAAGGGTAGGTAAAATCTTTACAGAATAAAGATATGACCTGGGACCCTGAAAGGACAACAAAAAGGTATACTCTCAAAGAACTCATTGGGAATAGCAAAGTGAAGGAAGTATGTATTTGTCTGGAAGTCTGTCCTTTTGGTAACATTTAAACTGTAATAAAACTGAAGTCCGTGCTCATGTTTTAGAAGCCCTGGAAATCTCTAGGTCATTCCACAAAGTCTTAGGCATGTGTTAAAAGGTGATGGACCATTTCAGGACATCATTTCTGGTAAGAGAAATCAATGGTGGGGGGTCTGTTCTCTTCAGGGCTTCCTCACTATTGACTGCTAAATCATAAACGTCCTCTTCTTAACATTGTTTTTTAAGTGGTTGTTGTTTTTAACTTTTGAAGAAATGGACAGAGAGAAGTCTGCAGGAATAACATTGGTAAGTGAATTCATAAGCCAGAGAGTTCTTCCAGCCTCCAGGATAGAAGACAATTCCCTAGGCTAGACTCCTATAAACAGGAGTGGTTTTTGTTCTTTGCTGGATGCAGCAGGGAGAACTGAGCCCTGGAAGGTTTTCTGGGGCTGTCCTATTATTGGAAAATCAATAGCTACACATGATAGGGCATTAGGCCATATTATGAGGCCTAAATTACAAATACCCTTTAATGTCTATGGAATCATGGCTATTACTAGGCCATCGATCTTAGTTTTATTACCTCTCTTACTCCCTGTTATACATAAACATAGCAGCTCTGGATACATCCAAAAGATGGGTTTCAAAACAAATGCCAACATTCAGAGAGAATTTGAATAGCCAAGAACATAGGATTTTGATTACCAGGCTCATAGCCTAGTGGGGAACAATCAGTTGAGCAGGGGCACCGAAGTTAACACCGTTCACAGTGGTAAGCCAGGGTGTACTGCTTTTGGAGTTCTCAGAGAAGACTCGCTTCACATAAATGGCTAAATATTCCAAGAATCACTAGCAAAGATCAAAGTGATCTGACACAGAAATTCCCTTCTCTGACCATCTGTCTGTCATGATTTCTTACAGCAGTTTATTGTACATGGTCCCTAAAATTTCACCATTGTTCATTCCTATGCGGGCTAAAAATGAAAGGCTCCTGTGAATACTAGCATGCTGCTATTAAAATGCTAACATGTTAACTGGGAGGGAGAATATTAAAGCAAGATGAGGGAGGAGGTGGGGAGATCAGTATTATGGGACAATAAATCTTACTGTCTGTAAGATGTATGGGGAGTAAGGGAGAAATGGGAACTACATTAATGAACTACTGTATAGTTCCGCCATAGCTGGTTTGAAATCAATTGAGGGGGATATTTGCTTCCTGGGAGTTATGGTTACATGGGAAAAAAGCATATTTGTCTCTGTCCAGATGTAAATATGAACAAAGGAAACTTAAGGAACAGACTTAGCCTCAAGGTTTTTCGATTATTCAAGCCTCTCTAAAGACAACATCTGGATGGAACCCTACATATCAGCAGAATAGCCTTTTGTTCCCAACAAAATGTATGAGTGTTGAATGGAGTGAGCACACGGCTAGTCAAAGGGCGTTCCTTGTTCTCCAAACCCTCTGCTGCAAACTAAAAATGACTTGAGGGGCGCCTGGGTGGCTCAGTGGGTTAAAGCTTCTGCCTTTGGCTCAGGTCGTGGTCCCAGGGTCCTGGGATCGAGCCCCACGTCGGGCTCTCTGCTCATTGGGGAGCCTGCTCCCCCCCCCCCCCCCGCCTGCCTCTCTGCCTACCTGTGATCTCTGTCTGTCAAATAAATAAATAAGATCTTTAAAAAAAAAAAATGACTTGAAACTTAGAATATTCAGCTGCCCTTGTATCAATGATATCCATATATTTACTTCTTCATTAGTTACTTATTTATTCCACAAACATTTGCAGAGTATGTATCTACTTCATACAGGTTCTGATTAGTGAGTTGCATTTTTATATGGGAATATGTCTGGGGAGGACCAGATCACAGAGAACCTTTCACTGCTAAGGAGACCGGATGTCAGCCTTTAGACAATGGGAAGCCATTGGTGGATGTAGATAGAAAGAGTAGCATGGTCCTATTTTAGTTTTAGGCAGATCAACATGACTGCTACATTAAATATGGCATTAAAAGGGGAAAAGCTGAGAAGAGGGAAACTGGGAGGCTGCTTTAGTATTCCATGTAAGAGATGATGAGGTTCAAAAGCGGGCAGAAAGAGTAGGGATGGAAAAGGGGTCCTGAGCTGAGAGATAGGGACAGTAGGATTTGATGCCAGATTGCCAGGTAGGGACCCAATATCCTTTTGGGACTGTTGCCCTGTTCTACTTATGATAAAGGGTTTAGTTTTAATAAATTCCACTTATTAATCAATTCTAGACCAGAGTTTGGCAATCCAAGGAATGTGGTCAAAAATGGAGGAGGGACTTCAGAACATGAAACCATTCCTTACTGACACCCACTCTGAGATGCCAAGTACTGCTAGGGCTTCCTGTTCACTCCTCCTGCTGTCACTCAACTTCTGGTATCCCCTATAACTCAGCAATCCTTTTCCATTAGCAAGGGTGTGAGTGATCGGGTTTCTTTTTCTCTCCCTCTACAGTTTGTAACAGAACAAATAACAGAGAGCATTGACCTCAAGCATACAAAGCTGTGGACCTCATTCTAAAATTTGCAAGGCTACAGGTCATGTGACAGTAGATACTCTGGTGTCATGAGCATGCCATCCTTTCTAGGATTCCTTTCATTCTAACAAGGGTTTTGGCATTTCTGTATCTAAACATTTGGCCTCGTCAAATAGTTGGTACAAGGGATTCTGAGAGATGATGGATGGTCTTCCCAGATTTTCTGAAGTTTGGGGCATTCTAGGTGTAGGTGGAGTAGACATTGTTGCAAGGAACACCAGGATGCCAGTTAGTGGTGTGATGAGGGAGGCATCTGGGTGGCTTAGTTGGTTGAACATCTGACTCTTGATCTTTGCTCAGGTCAAGATCTCAGTGTTCTGAGATCCAGCCCTGTGTGGGGGCTCTGCACTAAATCAGGGAGTCTGTTTGAGGATTCTCTTTACCTGCCTCTGTCCCCTGCCCTGTTCTTGCGCACACTCTGTCTCTCTAAAACAAATAAATACATCTTACAAACAAACAAACAAACACTATGATGGAGAATAGGAAGAGGATGTGTCTGCATGATGTGGGCTCTTGAAAAATTATTTGTCTACAGACAAATAATTTTTGTCTTTTGTCCTATTTTGTCCTTTTAAGGACAAAATAACTTTTGTCCTTAAAAGCTATGTCCTGAGAATGTTTTAATACTTGCCCAGGGACATTCTATTTTGGGGGCCAGGGTTTTTGCCCAAGGAAGTCTAACCCACTGAGTGATCAGAGTAGCAGAGCAGGTAGCAGGGCTTACTGGATGTGCGAGGAAGGAAAAAAGGGCCATTGTTTTAGGGGATAATATGTCACTCTGAAATATGACATTAGTATTCAGGAAGATGGGAGGAGGGTCTTGTTTCCCAAGGAGAGGGACTGGCAGATGCTGGTGAGGTTTAAGGGCTTTAGCCAAGGGGACTTTCATTACCTCAAGGAGAAATAGGTACAGTCCCACTGGATTGCCCTGGACCAGGAGGGGCATGACTTGTTGTGCAGCCTTCAGATGTTGAAGCCTCTTGGCCCCATGTTTCAAAAAACTGTTCAGGTGTGCTTTCCCTCCCAGACAGTCTTTCTAATTCCTCCTGATAGCTATGCTGGTATTGCAGATATCTTGTGTTCCTTTTCTGTTTACTCAAGAAAATTTTCACGAATTCTAAGAGATCAATTTCACGGTTCTTAGAAGCCAAGTTCTTTAGCTCTTGCAGGTGCTTGTATAAGTTCCTTTCCACCTCCAGAGCAATCACGATAGCTTCCCGGTCAGTTCCCCAGTACTCTGCGTCAGGCCTCTTAGTCACCGGAAGGCAGACCTGACTTTGACGGTCTTTTAGATATTTTATGAACCGCTTTGCATGTTCTCGCTTCACCACTGCTTGGTCTTGGAAAAAGGGCACATAAATAGGCGCATCAGAATCTTCATCATAGTAACAGGTCATAGTAAAATAAGCATCACTGACATTCAGCTGATAAGATGCTACATGTGTATGGCATGTGTGTGTAGGTTTCATCCAAAGCTCTCCAGATGCTAGGAACTCCTGACCCAAATGTGGCTGGAGGCTCTTAATGTACACCCAGTTTGGGACAGAATTAACTAGAGGTGTTGGGAGGAAAGAGCTTGCAGGTAAAGGGTTCCTTGAAAGCTCTATCTCCTGAGATACCCATTTTTACAAAAGCCCAGGCTTTATGAAGACTCAGTTCAGCTTCGTTTCTGCTACCTTTTTAAATAGACACATTCCCACTCTGGGGTTAGCAATAAACTAGCCCATTTTCATTTGCTTTCTTGTCGTGCTTGACACACATAAATGTAGATTATCCAACACAGACGATAGGTGGTGCTAACCAGATGTGACTTGAGTTTTCAAACTTCAATGAGGACTTGACTTTATTCCTGTGGCCTTTTGAGGAGATGTATAGAGTTATAGAAGGACCTAAATATGGTCAAAGCCATAGTACAATCTTTTATAAACTCAAAATAGCTTCCAGCTAACCAGTAGCCCTTAAAATACACACACACACACACACACACACACACACGTGTGTATTTTGAGGTAGGTTCTAATGTGATGTATACAGCTCAATGATTTTTTATAAATATAAATACCCTTGTTACTACCATCAATATCAAGATATACACATTTTTATCACCCCAGAAGTGTTCTTTACACCTCTTGAAAGTCAAGTCCCCCCTAGAGGTAACACATGTTCTGGCTTCTATACAATATACCAGTTTTACTTATTCTTGAATTTCATATAAATGGAAAAACAGGGTATGTGCTCATTTGTGTCTAGCTTCTTTTCCATGTGATATCCTTTTGTTTAGGTTGTCTGTGTTCTGTGTTCTTTTTTTTTTTTTTTTTGTTCATTTGTAAATGGTTGTACCACAACTTATTTATTGTTTTTCTTGTTAATGAGCATCTGGATTGTTTATGGCTTTTTGGTAATATGAACAAAGATCCTACAGACATTCTTGTCTTTTGGTGGGTGTGTGCATTCATTCACTCATCTTGGGCATATGTCTACAAATAGAACTGTTAGGTCATAGGAGATATGTGGGTTTACATCTTTAGTAGATAATGCAAAAGTATTTTCCCAAGGGGTAGAGTAATTTATACTCCCACCAGTAATGTATGAAAGTTCCAATGCCTTACATCTTCAGTTAACATTTGATATTATTGGTCTTGGTATTTAGCCGTTCTTGTGGGTGTGTACTGATATATAGTTATGCTTTTAATTTGCATTTCCCTGATGACTAATGTGTTCTGGCCATTTGGATATTCTATTTTGTGAAGTACTTGCTCAAATTCTCAATTTTTGAAAACTGAACTCTGTCTTTTTTGTTATTGATTTGTAGGAGTTCTTTATATATTCTGGGTATGAATTTTTTGTCAGCTATATATTATAACTTTTTTCTCCTTCTCAGTACATGACTATTCACTTACCTGATGTCTCATGATGAACAATTCTTAATATTAAAGAAGTCATGTTTATATCGTATTTTCATTTCATGGTTAATGCTTTTGTGGTCCTATTTAAGGAATACTTGCTTAACATGGTCTTACACACAGCTTAATTAAGGTGCACTTTCTGGAATTGGGAATTCTGATGAAGTTAAAGTTCTATTTAATAAGGATTAAACTTTTCAATTTGAAATAAGTGTAATTTATTTTAAAAAGTGCAAAAATGGTATCAAAATGCCTATAACCCTTACCCTGTCTGTAATTATTAACATTCTGCCACAATTGTGCTTCTTCTCTCATTCTCTCTCCATCTCTCTCTCTCTTTCTATCTACTTTAGTGTGTATTTTGTAAAAGAAAAAGGTACTTTCTATATAACAACACAAAAAAACTATTTAAATCAATAAATTGATATATTATTGTCCAGCACACAAACCCTGTTAAAATTTTATCAATTGTCCCAATAACAGGACAATTTTAGCCAAACAAAAACCATTTTTTCTTTAGTTCAGGATACAATCTATGAACACTGGCTGCATTTACTTACATCTTTAATCTCTTTCAAACTGGAATAGTTCTTCAATCTTTTCTTTCATGGTGATATTTTGAAGACTACAGACCAATTCTTTTGTGGAGTGTCCCTCCCTTTGGATTTGGCATTTCCTTATAATCGATGAAGGTCGTGCATTTTTGTCATGAATACCGTGGGAATGATATTGTGTCCTTCTCTGGTCATCGAATCAGGAGGTATACGATGTTGATTTACCCTGTTGCTGCTGCTGTGAAATTAGATCACGTGGTTAAGATGGGGTCTACCTGGTTTCTGCCCCGTAAGTTTCATGACCCAACTGTACAGCTGCATGATGCAACCTCACCCCACATTTGGTTCAGGTGTCAAGACTGATCATGCCACACACATGCATCAAGAGGGTATAAGAGGGACGCCTGGGTGGCTCAGTGGGTTAAGCCTCTGCCTTCGGCTCAGGTCATGATCTCAGGGTCCTGGCATCGAGCCCCGCATGGGGCTCTCTGCTCGGCGGGGAGCCTGCTTCCCCCCCTCTCTCTCTGTCTGCTTCTCTGCCTACTTGTGATCTCTATCAAATAAATAAATAAAATCTTAAAAAAAAAAAAAAAGAGGGTATAAGATGGTTTCTTCCTTACGTAACTGAGATCCCTGGAGATAGCGGGTAGATGTCTCTAGCATTTCGTTACCAAAAATAGTTGTTGACCTTGCCAGCACCCACAACAGGAAAACAAGCCAAATGTCTTTTATGCATTTGGGGGTTCTCTTGGCAACATATTCCTTATTTACAAATTGGACTGAAGTCCGTTAATGCTGTTGGTTGGTGTAAATTCACCAATAATTCCAATTCAAATCCAAAAATCACAGGAATTATTCTGGCTCTCCTGTTTGAACTCCCTTCTACAATGATGAACATGGTTCCTATGACCTTATTTGCTCATTCCTCCATTTTAGAATCAGTATATTGACCCCTTTGGATGTCTCCTCTGCCCGACTCCACAAGTTCTGGTCACTCCCTTGGTCTCAATGACCCTCTTGGCCTGGGTCACGTGTGTCTCACCAGCCTTCTTTGGCCCTGGCCTAGCCAAGCTTGGCCACCCTGGCTGCTTCCTGGGAAGCAGGAAGAATTGGGAACCCATATTTAATTCCTAGAGAAAGCAGAAAGAAGACCAAAAAAGAAAAATAATTAGAAATCTTTTTTAGAAATCTTTTTTAGTGTTGAACTTAGTATTCCTCTGTTGTTTGAGTTTCATTTCATTTTTTCATATCTACACTCTAATCACAATAATTTTAAAATTGGTGGAACAATTGGCTTTCATGTGTAATGAATACTGGTCATTGCGTTGGACTTTACATAGGGAGAATGGAAGGCTGGGCTGCAGAAATGTGCAGCATGAGTAAAGGGGGAAAAATAATCTTTAGTCACCATCGACTCGAGACCAAGCACTTTTTCATAATATTTTGCCTGATTGTCAATCCTGAGAATAGTGCTCTAATACAGTTATCATTTGCGTTAGTGATGAGCTAGCAGAGCTCACTCAGCTCTCCTGACAGATTGCGGGGCAACTGTGTGGCAGAGCTTGGATCTGAATCCAAGGTTGGCCTTCCCCGGACCCGTTCCTACCATTTCTTACTCTAAAGGGTTGTATATTTAACTGATAAGTAAATCCAAGAGTTAAGGTATTAGTAATTCTGATTTTATTGAAGATTGACAGCACCTCAATGTCCAGAGAAGGTCAGAACATAGACGTGGTGACGACAGAAGAAACTGTTGGGTCTTCAGCCTCCTTAGAGGTGTTTGGGGTCACCTTTGACTAAAGATTTAGGGATTGCATTTCCTGGCAGGTAGGAAGAGAGGAATTACGCTCAGCCAAAGGCAGAGTCTTTGCCTGCGGAGATAAGGACTTTATTCCTTAACTGCATATTCTTCATAATAGGCTAGATTTTAATGCTGGAGCCATTTCCAATATCTGAGAAAGAATTGCTTGCTCTAAACTGGCTGGATTCTGCTACCTGTGGTGTTTTTCCCATTAAAAATTATTTTATATGTATTTTATATATTTTATATGTAACCCAAATGTGCTGTTCCCCAAAATAAGAGTGCATTTCATATTTAATACTAACATTATGATAACTTGAAAACGTCTGACCCATTTGTCCCACTTTGGACTTTCCTTCTTGTTCTTCCCAACTCTTGTCCAGGATGCTAACTTGTGCGTTCAGAAAGGGGTCCCACATATTTTGGGGACTTATTTTCATCTCATTGCTGTCAAAAAAGAAACAAATCTGGGCTTAGTAAAGAGAGATTTTATTAGAAAGGATTGTTTCAAGGATTCTTTAAAGGATTAGTTTTCTAATCATGTGGTCAGAGAGTTCTACTTATTGTCATAATAGATCAGCAAGGTTTATGATCAAGGTTTAGGTGGAAAGAGTTTTTTTCTTTTGTGGAAAATAAAGAAGGCTAGAAATAACCCAGTGTGGGGAAGTGGGATGAAGGGGTGGTTCAACACATCACAGAAAGTTGTACTCTGAGGTCCGCCTATCCTTGGGTCGTGGGTGCGAATTAAAGGGAGGCTGTATGCTGGCTCAGGCTAAGGTCAGAATTCAGAGTTAGGGAGGAAAGAAACTTAACCAGAATTGGATTAACAAGCGCTTTGTTCTGATTGAAGGTGGGGTGGGGGTGTGTGGAAAGCATCAGAAGCCATCATCTATGAGACAAAGAGTGGGAATTTGGAGATTGTGAGTCTGGTCTTATCATATACAAACAAGGGAGCATCTGTGAGTCTTACTGAAGTCATTTGGAGAAGGCGGTTATGCCATCTCACAGAACACAAAAGAATAGGTAGGAGGTTTCTTAGCCACAGCTGCTTTATAGGAGGACGGCTCTGGAGTAGAATGCAGCTTTGTCACCACACTTCCGAATGCTGTGATCACCTGGTTGCCAGACATACTTGGCGTATATGGATGACACAGCTGCCCCCGCTACTCTAGGCTCCGGAAGGGGGACCCCTCCCCCCCTTCACCTTTCCAAGTATGGAGGAGAGAGTTCCACTGTTTCGACAGAGCACAGCCGAGACCAGGCTTTGAATGTCGGATGGGGAGGGAAGAAGGAAACACATCTCAAAGAATGCCTCATAATAACCACGTGAGGTCATGCTTATTTTCAGGTTTCAGGTTCAAGCCCAGACAACATTTTGGTCAAAAGTGCAAGATGAGGGGCGCCTGGGTGGCTTAGTGGGTTAAAGCCTCTGCCTTCGGCTCAGGTCATGATCTCAGGGTCCTGGGATCGAGCCCCGCATCGGGCTCTCTGCTCAGTGGGGAGCCTGCTTCCCTTCCTCTCTCTCTGCCTGCCTCTCTGACAACTTGTGATTTCTGTCTGTCAAATAAATAAATAAAATCTTAAAAAAAGTGCAAAATGAGAATCTTCATTTTCTTTCCCAGGATCAGCCTTTTCACAGGATGCTACAATGAGCTGATTCGCTCACATGAGGTAAAAAGACAGCCTTACTCAGTGAGTGACCTTGCCTTTGGACACCAAGTGGCAACAGTAAGACAGTCACACCAACAAGGGTACAATGCATAAAGCCACACGTGAAGGATGTTCAGTCAGTACTGAGCCCAGTCTTATTCTTTTTACAGCACCTCCTCCAGGATGAGAGAGAAAACATGGCAGCATATCCTTGCCCTCAGAGAGTCCTTTTCACCTCGGCTTGCTTCTTCTGTTAATACCCATCCAGAAAACAACACACAAAGCTTACTATTAACAGAAATTCTTTATAGACAGAGTTGTCTAAATTCACCGGGGTGGGAGGAACGACTTCTCTTCAAAGGAACAACGGAGAGACATTTCTGTTCTCACTGGCATCTCACACCCAGGTAGCGCCTGCTCGTCTTTCCAGGCTCAGCTTCAGTATTACTTTCTCAGGAAAATCTCCCCAGTTCCATATTCAGTGGTCCTTTGCTCACAGATTCTTAATAGCACTTTTTACTTCCTCATTGCCTTTAGGACACTTGCTTTAGAAATTATTTGTGTCATTTTTGCTTATTTTCTCTGTCTCCTATAATATAGCCTGTGAACACCCATGAGGAACAGGTCTGCCTCGTCAGCACTGACTTGCCTGGTGTAGAGTTACCTGCCCATACATATCAGAGTAAAAATTTATAGAGAAAAGCTTTGATAAAAGATATGTCTGTTTTATTTAGGGAAGACACAGTCAAGTCCTGGGTCTGGGACATTGGCATTCACGTTGAGAGTGACTTAATTATTCCTAAAAACAGTCGGTGAGATCTGCTTATATTTGCATAAATACATATGGCCCAGAGCTCTGCCTTATGATTTTGCTTTTGTTTTTATTTTTATTTGTTCAGAACAAAATCACTGCTTGCCTTAAAGGTAAAGTGGAGTCTCCACTCTTGAGTCATAGAGAAAATATGCAAGAACTTTTGAAATGGCAGTTTTTCCAGTTTTTACACCCATCATGATGTTTAAAATAATAGCTCAGTCGCAGCCAGGGTCTGAGGGTTACATACGTTATTTTCAGAACTAACGATGTATAGTGTAATTTGAGCTCTGGAAATGATCATACCTATACTCGTCCTGTGATATATCATCTTCAAAGCAATTTCCCATTGCCTCATTTAATCCTCATGAGTACCTTTTGAGGGGAAAAAAAAAAAGTTTTTACACCCATTTTACAAGTGAAGAAACTGCAATCCATACATATTACTCGGCTTTCCCGAGACGGCACAGCTGAGCAAAATGCTAGGGCACCGGCCCAGGTCTCCTGACTGAATCCAGTGCACTTGCCACGGCTCTCCAGCTGCTGAGTCAACAACAAGGGGGGCTTGGCCCATTTCTATCTTCGTTTTAAATAGATTGTATGTCTTTGGCCTCCTTTTTCAAATGAGAGCCAGTTGGGCTTATCTCGAAGTAGATGCTGTTCTTTGGCTCTGAGCCTTCTTTTTCAAAGGATATTCGGAGTTGGCAAGGAGCTCACCAGTGATTCAGTCCAACGCAACATCCCCACCGTGTGGCTGTCCAGCCTAAACTTGAATGTCTGACCTGACGGAGAACTCACTCCTATACACGTTGACCTGCACCTGCAGTTATGTTGGCTTAAGATTTATGAGAACTTCGAGAGAACTACCGTAATCAGCCTTACTTTAAAAAAGGAGCAACTGAGGCACGAAACATTCAAGCAATTTGCACAAGGTTGCATATTAAGTAAATTGCAGACTGGATTTTACACCACCATCCCCCCTCCCCACATGCCGACTCTAGAGCCTCCTTGTTAAATGAGCACATTCTGCCTCTCTACCAAAGCACTATCTCTCCACTGCTGCCAATGAGGGTTATAAACCTTCCAGGTGTCCTCATGCCAATTATAATGAACGTGGATGAGTGTCCAAGTAGATGGGGATTAAGGAAAGGAACACATTATTTAGAGATTTGGCTTTTGGCTTTGTCTGCAGGGCTTGGCTGTGGCACAGTAGGATTCATCACATCCAAAGGAAGTGTGTCGGCAAAATGCTTTCTTCTTTAAATGCTCCAAACCAGCCCTTGGTGGTTCTAGAAATTACCCCTTCTGGTGTAAGGCAATGATTAGAATCAGGATAGAAATCTGGCTTCATTGCAAACTCTTTTTATATTCTAAGGTGCCCAGCCTCCTGCCCCCATTTTCAATCTACCATCTTTAAAACTGAGTATGAAGAGGGATGCCTATTACACAGTCTGGAGTAAACAAAGGACGTGCTTATGTTTTTCAGTATCTGAGTTTAGCTTAGCTCAGGAGACACCTAATCTTGCAAATTGAGTTAAGTCGGTCATTTTTATTTAAAATCCAATCTCAGGTAACTACTACATCAATTCTAATTCTCCCATCCCGTCCCCTTTCCTTCTCTTCTCCTGGGAAAACATCCTGGTGCAGAAGTCTGTGTTAGCTCCTGGTTGGGGTAGGGGCAGGATGTGAAGAGAGGTAAGCATAGAGTCCCAACGCATTGTGTGTTGTGGGCCACCTACCGAGGTTCTCTTATCCTTCCTGGTCTTGGTCACACCCTTGTCCCTCCTGGTGCTGTCTCATCTGCTTGCAGACTCACCATGGCCTCCAGTGGTAACACACCCTGGTCTCCTTGTCTCAACCTGGAGGGCTCTTCCTACCTGCCAACACTTTTAGACACTCTTGGATGCTCCCCTGTGACAGGGCTGCAGGGTTCTCTACAGGACTTCCTCTGGGTCTCCTTGCAGCTATTTTTGTTCCCCCCTCAGGCTCTCTGTAAAGTCAGAGCTATACCCCAGGGCAAGAGAGACAAACCTTCTCAGCCTTGAGAGCCTCCAACATTATTCGAGATTTTCTAACCCCCTTCACTCCCAAGGTTTTGACCCCAAAAGTGAAGCATAGACTAGTTCCCCAGCCAACCCTCACACATGCAGACACACTTCTTTCTTATCCCAAAGTTTTCCCCATCACCCATGTTCAGTGCAGAACTTTACCTTCTCATTTCCTTGTCTGGTCACTCCACAGCCCTGAGTCAGCATTGCTTCTTCCTTTCTCTGTGGTTGAAGCTGAACTCTACATTCTGAGTGCTGTAGTTCGTCAAGAGCTAAAATCAACAGTGACAAGGATGAAAGTCCTTTTCAATTTTCAAAGTTATTAAAAAAGTATATTGAATGAGGCTTTTCCTATTGTCTTGGAGTTCTGGCGGAAGCCCCAAATCTGGAAAGGTAATTACTATGACATTCTAAATAGAGCACCGGGTGGCTGCCAGTTCGCTCTCCCAGGGCTCCTGAAGAGGTTGCCAAACCAGTCTTGTGATTCCCCTGTCCTCCCTTCCCCAAACAACCTATGCAAATAGGAGACAGGAAATTTCAAGAGAATTGGTTAGAGGATCAGAAAACTTCACAGTAGTGGTCATATCTGAAGCCTTAACCTTTTGCCCGAGGAAGGGGAGGGAAGGTGTTCTCCAAAAGAATCATCCAGAGAGTTCTCGGAGGCCATCAAGAAAGGGACTGGGACCACTCTTTCCATGCAGATGCTGCTGAACTACAAAACTCACAAGTCACCACAGTGAAATCCATCAAAGTTTAGCACTTCCAGGCTATTCCTAAGAAGGTTAATACAAGCATCCTGGAAACCACAGAAATGGGTGCCTGCTTCTAGCCCAGAAGCAGCAGGTCCCTGGAACCACTGTACTAGCAGGGTGAGGAAACAGGGCACCCAGGGGCAGACTCCCCTCCCAGTGTTTGGTGCAACAGGATGTTTGAGAATCGCCCAAATGGACACCTAAGAAAGGAGCGAAACATGAGCCATCTCTCAGCTATCCAACAGAGTATCTTTCAGGGACAAGGGGAAGCCGGCCTCTGTGGGATGTTTTCCAGGGGCAGAAATCAAATTGACTAATGGTCATTTGGACCATTGACTAATGGTCCAAATGTCAATTTGAGAGCTAGTGCAGAGATGAGATTCTCACAAAGGATTCTGGAAAACCCACATATGGACCCCATAGAAGGACAAATGCATGACACTGGCCACACAGAAGACATCACTGGCTAGTCAGTACAACTACAGAGGGCCATGAGAGCAAAACCTAATCAATGATAAGAATGTTTGCCCTTTTCCTATATTCCTAGTCCTCTCTCAGTAAGAGCCTCAGTGGGAAGAGGGAGGTGTTTTCCCTTGCCCACTCTAGGTCCCTGTGCTGTGTTAGGGATGGGCAGAATATAAAGCTTTGGTTTGGATGAGACAAAGGACCTTTTGTGTTATGCTCAGATGGACATTTTTGGTACCAAAAAGGAAGCCTCAGTCTTGAAAACAGGACTTGCTCTTAAAATCAAGAATGGCCATAAAGTTATAGATCTGCTTGAGTTGTGATCAAAAAGCCAGAAATGTATTTGGAAAAGAATACAACTTTTTCCTAAAGACTAAGAAACAGTGGGTTTGTTACTGCCTCTGTGCCCTTGGCTTTCAAGACTAAATTAGGAAATCAAGGGTTTAAAAGGTGGTTCTGTGTGAGGATGGAACTGGAGGGTATTATGCTGAGCAAAAGAAGTCAATCAGAGGAAGACTGAGTGGAATATAAGAGAGAGCGCGGAGGATTATAGGGGAAGGGAGGGAAGACTGAATGGGAAGAAATCAGAGAGGGAGACAAACCATGAGAAACTCTTTACTGTAGGGAAACAAACTGAGGGTTGCTGGAGGGGAGGTTGGTGGGGGGAATGGGGTAACTGGGTGATGGACATTAAGGGGGGGGGCACATGATGTGAAGAGCACTGGGTGTTATATGCAAGTGATGAATTACTGAATTCCACATCTGAAATTAATGATGTACTATATGTTGGCTAATTGAATTTAAATTAAAAAAAAGGCACTGGGTGTTATAGGCAAACAGTGAATCTTGGAAGACTACATCAAAAACTAATGACATACTGTATGGTGACTAACATAACATAAAAAAAAGAATATGTTAAGTGGAAAGAAAGGTGGTTCTCGCTGGAGTCTTTAGGACCTCCCTTTTTTATGGTCGTAAGTCTTACCTTCAAACAATTTAATGGTGAAATGGTGGCACGTAAGGTAAAACTACAGGACAGGAAAAATATCAGTGAATATTTAAAAAGATTTTTCTGCTCCATTGGAAAATTGGTCTGGATGCTATCAAGATTTTTTTTTTTTTTTAATTCTATCTTCTATTCATGCCGGTGTTGTTACTTCCCTAGAAAGGAGCAGGGGTTGAGAGAAGCATTTATTTTTCTTAGGACATCTTTATCTTTGGTTCTTCTTTTTTTTTGTCCTTCTAGCAAATTGATCCCAGATTGTTCACTGTGTACACAGTTTGCAGAGAGCCTGGTTTATGCCACTGCCTTTCCAGACCCCGACCCTTTATCCCCGACTTTTATTCTCCCCTCCTTAGGTAGTTGCAAGAGTATTTTAACGAGCCTTCTACCCCACTCCCAGGTGTGTTCCCTCTAAAACATTTTCCGTTTTGCTGCCAAAGAAATTGTCAAAACTTTATCCTATCCTTCACTTCTGTTGAAAACCCATCAATGACTTTCCATTGCCAGGGAAAGCTCAAAGCTCTTATTCTGAAATAGTCTGCATACTCCAGCACTCGTCCAAGCTCTCTATTCTCCCTATCTTTGCTCACCCACATTGAACTTTTTATTGTTTTCTGCAAATGCAGTAGATTTTGCTCCCTCTTTAAACTAATGACCTAACCTCTCTCCCTCCTCATTCGCTGTCTCCCCTGCCCCCACTGCCCCAATAGCCGCCCCCCGCCCCCACCGTGGCTTTCCTTCCCTTCTGTGTCCATCAACACCTGGCAGATCTTCAGTCCTCTTGCAGGACTACGCCTTTGCAAACCTTTGGGCAGAGCTGTTTATCCATCTCCGCTGCATCCTCTCCTCACATCTGTCACCGTTTTCTCTGTAATAGCCTATTCTCTTCATTGTATTTCTCTTCCACTAATATTTGCACATTAAGGGCAAATGGAGGGTCTTTTTCATCACTTTATTCCCATAGACTGGCACATTGCCTGGAAGATACTCTGATCAGAGAATAACAAAATGAAAGTAATTTTAGATCTTTTATGGTTCCTATCTTCTTTCAGATCTATTCAGTAAAGTAGGATCTAGACGACCTCAATTACTTGAAGGAACGGGGACGTGCTCTATCCTTCCGCAACGAATGGACTTAATTTTGAAGGTTCCTAACCATTTGGAGCCACTGGTGTTTGCTTGGTGAGGTCTGTCAGAGTTTTAAAGCTGAGGCCAACACCAAATGAAATGAGGCCAGATCCAAAGAAATCTGTCCTGGGACTAGGAAGAATTTAAATAAGGTAATTTTAAAAGCACAGATCAGTGTTCTTGTCCACTGGTTATTTAATGTCTGTTGTTTATAACTGGAATTACACTAGGAGGGCTGGGGGAAATGTGAGTTAGGGAAGGACAGAGGAACGAGCACTTCCTGCCGTGACTTTCTTTTGTTGCGCATCTGGTGACCGACAAGGCCGGGATGTGCAGAGTGTCTTTCTTGTCCAGAGCCATTTTTGTCCATCTTCATGGTGAAGAAGCTCCAGGAGAAGAAGCTGCAGCCCTGAGCTTCCAGGGGCTCTGTGGGAGGAATACCCCTACCTCCAAGAGGCCAGAAGGTTGTCTAGACATGATGGGCTGCAGCTTCTGAGACCACGCAGGAAGGGGTGACTGCCCTGGGGATAAGCCTGAGGCTGGCTGGAGGAATTGTGGCCAAGAGAAAGAGGAAGGCCATTAGGTGAGTGGCTCCTGCAAGAAGCCACTGGAAGACAGTGTCCACGGCTGATCTGGCAGTCGAAGGAGCTCACAGAACTTTGCAGAAAGTGAGTGAATCCTTCCTTTTGTGCTCCTTACACCATCTTCCCTGCTGTTCACATCAGGCAAGAGGAACATAGCTCGATCCTTCTCCTCTGTACCTTGCTGTTTTGGGTCTCTGGCAGGTCTAAATCTGGTTTCAGAGCTCTTCATTTCCTTTCCCGCAGCATGGTTTTACCAAAATAAAGTTTTGCTGACTAACAATTCTCTAAGGCCTGATTTCACTATTATCTAAATAAGAACACTTGATCTGATTCATCCTGGGATTCAGGCTCTAAATGTGCCTTTAGAAGAAGTAACATTTATTTTGAGCTGACGGAAGTGGGAGTTTGGCCTTGCCTCGCCTCCTGAGATCAGTATTAGCTCCAATGGCTGATTTACAAATGTTTGGGTCCTGTCAGGCAACACAGACATTTCAACATCAAAAGCCTTCCGGTCTTGAGATTTGGTCCTTCCAACTGGCAGGAGCTACTCAGAGGCAGTGTTTTTAAATGTCATATTAAATATAAGTATAAATATATAAATATATATATATATATATATTTTTTTTTCTTTCCCCAAAAGACCGATAACCTGTCCTGTACCCGAAATTGCTGGTTTTGATGCAATTCGGTATGTCCTCTTGGAGGAGGGTGACAGCAAGGGTATTTGTGCCCTGAAACATCTCTTCACAATAAAGGAAGCAGGAGAGAGTGTGAATTCCCGGAAGAGAGTCCTACGGTTACAGTGGAGGAGGGAGGTCAGAGGATTCAAACAGCTTTCATCAACATTCTCTGAAGACAGACACTGTTTTGATTTGATAGCGTTATGTGCAGTCCCAGAGATTTCAGGTCTAGGCTCTCTCAGTCAAGATATGAAAATAGTTTAAGCTCTGAGAAATGAGAGAAGGAAGCACTAAATTTCCCCGTCATTAACTGTCATGTTAATATCCTAGGGCTTCTGTAAGAAATGAATACGCTAGAGCTGCTGTAACACAACAGAAATTTATTCTCTTACTGTTCTGGGGGCTAGAAGTCAACAGTTAAGTGGCCAACTGGGCCAAGTTCCCCCTGAGACTCTGGCTGGAATCCTTCCCTGTTTCTGCCTACCTTCTGATGGTAGCTGGCAATCCTTGGCATTCCTGGGCTTGCAGCTGTCCTTCTGTGGTGTTCTCCGTGTCTGTCGTCATGTCTTCCCTCTTCCTGTAAGTGCATGGGTCATATTGGGTCAAGGGCCGCCTTTCTGCAGGATGACCGCATTTAAACTGATTGTACCTACTATGACCTTACTTCCAAATAAGGTCACCTTCTGACGTTCAGTGGGTAGAACCCAACATATCTTTTGGGGACACAAAATTCACTCCATAATAGCTCTCCAGGAAGTTTGAGAGGTTGGACTTATAAAATCAAACATTGGTACAGCTGGCTATTATGAGGTCATCAAACCAAACACCCCCTGCTCCTCACCCCCTCCTGCAGCAGCCCACTCCAAACTATCTTCAGAACATGGTCATCCATCCCAGGTTGGAATGCAGCTTCTGGAAGGTGCACATGCTTCTGCAGGATCCTAGTTTTATTGTGAGAGTTAGAGGGACAGCATGGAGTAGATGAGTGTTCCTCGAACGTGGTGCATGGTCTCAGTCACTCAGCTTGCTACAGGTTCGGATTCCTGGTGCTCAAGATCTAGAGATGCTGTAGGCCATTCAGTACCAGGGGTTCAACTGGCCGCATTTTTGAGAAACACTCGCACAGACAAAGAGCCCAGGTAAATTTCTGCACCCCAAATGTGATGTAGTTCAAATTCTTCTGCTCATACAAATCTAGTCTTTTAAAAAATGATACCACAGTCCAACACTTACATAAAATTATAGGCAAATGAATGCCTTTCTCTAATCAGGTAAGACACTGATTTCTATGTGTCATATAATTTAGTGCCTGGCACATGATAGATACTTAATAAATGATGGCTGCAGTAATTCTACTATATTCGGTTACTCCAGTTTTTTTTTTTTTTAAAGTCTTGTATGACGTCTAAACTTTATCACCTAGACTTTATTCTGTTCTCAAAGCTATACAGAGTAAGATATTCCCTCTTACAGTAAAGTTTAGGCTCTTAAATCTGGCTGAATTCTACAATGATTCATAAATATTGAGTATACCCAGTGCTACCATGACGTTTCTTTTCCTTGACATCCCTCCCTTGCCATGTTAGGGCAAGGTCAGATTTTCTTCTTTCAAGGGCTCTGTCAACAAAAAATTGTCTGATCCCCTGAGGGGTGGGAAGGAGGAGTCTGAGAGAACCCGGTACAGGATCCTGTGGTGTGGGGCTTTCTCCAACTTCACGGTGATCCCAGTCATGTAGAGGGCGTGGTCCAACAGTTGACTGGGTCTTGCTTCCTGGACTTTCGGGTTCAGTATGTGTGAGTGGGGCCCGAGCACATGCATTTCTAAGATATTCCCAGTGTGGTGCACCTTGGAAAGGGACCGCTCTAGTGGAAGCCCTCTGCACCCTTTCAGATCCTTTATCAGCCATTTGCCTGTCTCCCAGCTGCCCACAGTCAGAGCTGACCCTTTTCTTGCTCCCAGCCCAATCCAAACACCTGCCTGAAGGTGGGTAGAATACCCTGTGCCAGTCTGTGCTCAGCTGCTTCTACATGGGGCCAGGCTGAAGCCTGTCTCCCATGGAGACCACATTCTTGCTGAGCTCTTTCTCCTGCCCTGCTTCCCTCACACGCTTCTCCTCAGAGCCTTTCCCCACAAATCACCTGAACAAGAATGCTTATTTCTGCCTCTGCTCCTGGGAAATTCAATCTAAGATGAATCCTATTCATATTTTTGTCCAAGTCATCTTAACATTTATGAAGTACCAATTATACACAGCTACTGTATTGGGCACATTAAAAAATACATCTAGCCCCAACCTGGTCATCACACATAACCCCTGCCTTATAATCTGAATCTGAAAATGTGTCATTGCATTCTCCATCCTAGAATCTTGCTTTCATTTTATAAGAACTAGATTGTCCCTTAAGATACTACATTGGAAAATCTGGTGGATGCAGGCCCTCCCCTCCCTTATGATTGTCAGGGTCACCACACTGCCTACAGAATGACATCCAGACTTCTTAAGAAGAGATTAAAAGCTCTAGAAATTTCTCGAACTAGTTGGCTAATGCTCCTGGGTCTTCTGCGCGATTCCTTTACTCAAGCCGACATACTTCACGTTACGTATTGTGTTCAACTGGGCGCAGACACCACTTCCTTTTCACACAAGCCTTCAAAGGAGCTTGCCGTGACTTTTCAATCTCGGTTGGAGTCCCTGTTCTGTATTTTCTTAACAAACTCTGTGTGCTTCTTTGAGATTATTTGGCTGCTCCCCACCACCCCACCCCCCCGCCCTGCCAACACCTACACAAAGCTTCATAGTACCATTTGTCTTTTTCTCCTTGGTACCCAGAAACTGACTCACCGTAGGCACTCAATTATTCAGATTTTGCTTCTGCTTTTACTACCTACTGGCTGTATGATTTGAAGCAAGATAGTTGTTCTCTCCTATCTTTAGTGACCTCATCCCTGAGATAAGATGGATACTAGGGCAGATCTGTGAGGTTTAAGGAATGCAGGTGGGAAGTGACTAGCCAAATGCCTCTGAAAGTCGCAAACACAGTAATGTCACCTCCCCTCTGTCGACATCCATCAAGGTGCTCTGTGGGTTCTCTGCACCTTGCTAACTCTTATACTTCCTCCATGGTCTGGGCACCCCTGCCTTTTAGATCTTTCCCTCTTTGGTCTCTGACAGTCAGCACCTGTAAGGGTAAATATAGAAACCACCAATAAAAGTGGTGTCTGGTCATGGTCGGTGGTCAACAGCAGACGGTATATCCCAGTACTACTTCCTATTTTCACTGCATGGATTCTTTCCCCAGTCAGGAGCTCAGAGCTCTCCTGCTTCAAGGTATGAAGAAAAGCCAGGAAAATGCTCCTTTTTCAAATCTGGCTCTGCCTTTGCCAGGTTGAGTGATGATGGATAAGTTATTTCCTGATTCTGATGGACATGTAAAATGGGGGTGGGAGCAGGGAACATCTTCCATGATGGTTTGAAGGCAAAATGGGAGAGCTTGTATACAAACTCCTGCCATGAAGCAGGCTTACACTAGTGGTGCTAAGTGAATTAATGATTGATAAATACAGTTGCCCATGCGAGAGGAAAGGCCCTGAATAAAGTCCCCAGCAGTGGAGACAGGGGAAGGTAGATCCCACTGACTTTGTCAATGAAATTATGCCCATATAGCTTAAAATGCATGCTCAGCAAATAAAATAGTTTCAAACATGCAAAGTCCTTTAAAAAGTGCTGAAGCACTAATCTGCCCATCTTTGTAGTGAGTTTGGCTAATGGATGAGTAGTTTAAAACCTAGTCTTTCAACCACACAGCACACCTCGGCTATGCAGATTGGAGCAGGACATGTTCATATGCTCTTAATCAAAGTTTGTAATTAATTTGCCTAAGAAGAGAAATGTTCTTTGGTACTGAAAGCTGGATTATAAATCCTGCAGTGGGTGGGAGGGAAGTGTTTTCTATGGAAACTGCATTTTTTGAAAAATAATGAAGTTGAAATGAATCATGATAGCGATTATGGTTTTGGAAGACTGAAGACATAAGTCTGGCATCGACATCGGTTATGGGAAGGTAGCAAAAGGAAAGAAGGAAAACACATGGTTTGGGCTGGGAACAACTTGACTTTGAGTCCTGGTTTTCCTACTGGCTGTGAAAAACCGGACAAGTGATTTCTGAATTTTGGTTTTCTTAACTATTAAGATTATCACAATTTTAAAATTGTGTATTAAATATTTCACATGAGGTATGTCATACTTTCAACTTGTTGCAGATACTATAAATAGTGGATATAAATAAATATCTAAAATATAAATATTTTAACAATCCAATTTACTCTTCTTTCAAGAAAAATACACAGAAGGGCCTTTGTGGATTTTCAGTTGTTGCAGATACTATAAATAGTGGAGATTTAAGATTAAAAAAATATGATTGGATGATAAATCCATCTAAAGACATTCGGCTTAAATACTGGCATTAGGAAATTTTCATTTCCGTGATTTTTTTGAACTCTGGCAAATTATAAATTACTTTATAAACTTAAAATAATTCTATTGCAGTGAATCCAGTAACTGAGGTAACAGGAGAGAGAATGCTAGATTGAATATAAGACACAACCCTCTTAGTTGCTAAACAAGGAGCCATTAGACTGGGGTGGCTTTAATACCCTGGCAGTGTATAGAACTCAAATCTGATAAAGAAAATAAGAACAAGCCACCACAATTAACCAACTAAACTTTCCCAAATCAGACAACTGCTTAAGCTACAGCCAAGCACATAATTAATAGCTTTGCTTTCGTGTCTGATTTGAATCCATGTTATGCTCAGACCCTTTTGGTGAGATACAGCGGAAGGAGGGGGAGGAAGTGGAGATGTTGGCTTGTTGACTTGGTATGTTGAAGGTATTTGGTGTGTCTTCTGAAGCCGTGATCCCAATATGACCTCCCGCGTCCCTACTCCCCGCGATGCAGCATTAACTCACTGCATGGGATAAAAGGGAAAATAAACCCTTCATTCTTCAAGGCTCGGGCTCTCTTTCCTCTTTTCCTCTCTTCCCTCTTTGTAATCCTTCAGGGCATGCGTTGCTTGAGTAAAAGAAGTGTTGTGCCACTGTATTCCCGTTGTGGTGCAGGATGCCAGGAATAAATTAATTAATAAACTTAGGAGGGACAACTCAGGTCAGTGGAGGAAACAAATGCACGAAAACAATATTAAAATAGAGCCATGCTGGGGCGTCTGGGTGGCTCAGTTACGGGTCTGACTCTTGGTTTCAGCTCAGGTCATGGTCTCGTGGGTGGTGAGATCGAGCCCCATGCCAGGCTCTACAGTCAGTGGGGAGTCTGCCTGGGATGTGTGCTCTCTCTCTGCCCCTCCCCCTGCTTGTGCTCTCTCTCTTTCTCTCTCTCTCAGTAAATAAATAAAATCTTTAAAAAAAAAGTCATGTAAAAACAACAGGTAGATGAAAAAACATTAGTAAATGTATAGAGGCAGGTGCCTGTGGCTTAAGAAGATCTCAAAAGAGGAAGTTGTTCTTTTGTGAAAATTGTAAAGACCGAATAGAATTTCCCAGTTGGGGGAGTGAAACTGATCCTGGGAATGATAATGATGTGAGCACAAAAGCCCCCAAGACCATAGGCTTTCCATTTTATTTAGAGTATTACGTGACTCTGTGGGAGAAATAAAGGGGGACACTGAAAATGCATTTTGGGATTAGATCCTGAGTGCTGCTATGTCTCATGAGACACATCTGGGAGCCATGGAGACACTTTAGGCAGGTGTGTGAATAGCGATTACACTTCACACCTCCTTTCTGGAGGCTGAGGTGGAGCTCCCTCCCATCCCCAAGCCTGTGGCAGCAGGAAGCGCTCTGGCTTTCACCTCTTCTTCACAGCTGTGCCTAATTCCCTTGCTGAACCCCCAGACCACTCTGTCTCAATGTCACCTCTTAGAATTTCTGTTTTTTTTTTTGTTTTTTTTTTTAAGATTTTATTTATTTATTTGTCAGAGAGAGTGAGCACAGGCAGACAGAGTGGCAGGCAGAGGCAGAGGGAGAAGCAGGCTCCCTGCTGAACAAGGAGCCCGATGTGGGACTCGATTCCAGTACCTTGGGATCATGACCTGAGCCGAAGGCAGCCGCTTAACCAACTGAGCCACGCTGGCATCCCAGAATTTCTGTTTTTTGAAGTACACAAGGGATTGATCAGATGGATGCCCTGGACGAAATTCTCCTACACAGACGTCTCCTGAGGAGCTGAGGAGAACAGGGGACGGGTCCGGAGGAAGGCAGCAGCGGTAGGAAACAGACCAAGGTGGGGGAAGTGGGGAATATTCAGGAGACACAGATGATGGACAGTTGTAGCTGGATGTGGGGTGTACGGAAGATGGGACATTAGGACCTGGTTGACTCATTGAAAATGATGACACTAAACGAGACAGGGAATTAACATGCACGCCTTTGTTTTTTTCCCCTCGTTGTGATTTATTTTATCAGTCTTCTCAGGAGAACTGTCAGCATTTATTTTCCCTTCTTGAGTCCCTGGACTTAGCAAATGAAAAAAAACAAAAACAAAAACAAAAACTTGCAGCAACACGTTCCAGTGGAGCCGGCCACCCAGGATGTGGGTAGGACTCCACAGTCGCCACAAGTCTGTCCTCCCCGTAGCAAAGCTGACTTGCCTTTCACCTGGTAAATTTGGGCAGGTGAAGGCAGGGATGCCTGATAAAGGGGGAGGCAGCCTTCCGACTGAGCCTTCCAACCCACTAGGCTGGGCAAGAGCTTACCGGCTGCCCCAGTGTGGCATGTCACAGCTGCTACTGTCTTTCTAATCATGTTAACTCAAGCAGCGGCGGGACTTCTGTGGTCAGGTGAGTGTGACTGCCTAGAGCTCCAGCCTTAGGCTCTTGTCCGGTGGACGGAGCTGTTCTCAGGTGCCCTTACAACCAGTTATAAATTACTTTCAGTGAGCTAAGGTCAAAGGCACGGAGAGAATAGAAAGTGACAACAGTGGAGATTTATATGACCCCTCTCCTGCAAGGAGACCAAGTACTTCAAATATATGATCTAATTTGCCCTCCTCTGATGCCTGGGAAGAAAGAAGGCGTGTGGGGGAGGCAGCGATTAGAGGCATGAAGGCTTTGGTTAACAATCTTGGATTATCAGTAAGGCGGCATGGTTCCCTTCTCTTTCATTTTTCTTTAGGGTTCTTTTCTTTCTTTTTTGAGAAGCTGAAGCTGCCTGACCTTTCCAAGATGGTTTCTAAGCTTTGTGTTTCCCCTCTTTGGTTTGAAGGACTGAAGCCAGATGGTGAGGATGATTCCACATTCAGTGAGGTGCCTTTGATTCCATTCCTTAAAGAAGTGGCATGCTGATGCCAAGATTACCTTAATTATCAGACCAAATAAGCAAGCACACTGTGATATGGAGAAATCTATGATGAGGTCTTATCTAAAAAGAAAGTCACTGGCACCTCGGGGGCTCAGTTGGTCGAACATCTGACTCTTGGTTTTGGCTCAGGTCACGATCTCAGGGTCCTGAGATCAAGCTCCAGGTTGGGCTCCTCGCTCAGGAGGGAGTCTGCTTGAGGTTCTCTCCTCTGGCCCTCCCCCTTGCACATGTGCTCTCCCTGTCTCTAAAATACAGAAAAAAGTCTTTAAAAATAATAAAAAGAAAGTTAAATACTGAAGATAAAAATGGCTGGAATAAGTTCCCAAGGTTGATTTCCACTCATTTGCATTCTGCTACTTGTTATCTGAAACTCTCTAGTGACAAAGATTTCAATGCCATGCTTCTTTCTTTATATATATATATATTTTTTTATTTTTTAAAGATTTTATTTATTTATTTAACAGGCAGCGAGATCACAAGTAGGCAGAAAGACAGGCAGAGAGAGAGGGGGAGAAGCAGGCTCTCCACTGAGCAGAGAGCCTGATGCGGAGCTCAATCCCAGGACCCCAAGACCACGACCCAAGATGAAGGCAGAGGCTTAGCCCACTGAGCCACCCAGGTGCCCCTGCCATGCTTCTTTCAAGGACACAGGGCAATTCTAAGTGAACCATGGCTGGTAGCACACCTCTGACCTGTCCAAATTCACGCAGGTAGTTGGTGGGAACGCTGACATTATGCCGGATGTCCTGACTTCATGTCTAGGTCCCTTGCTGTGTACCTGTGTGTGAAACCACTGCCACCTCACCTGCTTACTGCTTCTGTTGTCATTTCCCAGACACAGAAAAGGAAGTTGATAGAAATCAATACAACAAAGGCAATGCAGACCTGTAAAAGGATTAGAGGAGGGACACAGAAGAAGAGATTACAGGAATTTAACCTGTTCACCTGCTCAGCTTTGGGCAGAGGATATAAATGGAGGGTGATTATTTACAAATTGCACAGGGATGTCAGGGAGGGTTTGGGGAGCCCAGATCCGGCAGTGGGTAAATGAGTCTAGTCAAGATGTCGGGGGGGAGAGCAGGCTGAAGACAAGGGAAGCATGATTTCACAGCCGTAACCAAGAGTAATGAGAGTGATCTTGAGAGAGGAGGCAAGGTATATCCCAGAGACTCACTATGTTGCTTTAGTAACATGTTCATGATGTTCAAATGAAAACACAGGGACCAACGATAAGATGCATGCCATGAACTGTCCCAGGGAAGATTCTAAACTGCCAAAGCCACCATGGTAGAACATAGTTCTCCATGTAGCTTTGGGTGTCTAGCTGATGAAGGTACTGGCAGGTCGTGCTTTTCATATCCTGAGGGCTACACTCCTTGAGCTCGCTGGTCTCCGCATGGTAGAGAGCTTTCTGGAAGCTCCGTCCTCACAGGTAGGTAGAAAGTATGTTATCAAACAATTGCTTGGAGCCCTCATAATTTCAGAGAATTTCTTGTCATAACAGACTGATACATTTTCTTTAATAAATCTCCTAACCTACTCTAAATTTCCAGCGTGTTCTTAAATCACAACTTCAGAATAAAAAACATAGACAGCATATTTATGCCAAGCAATGGGTATGCACTTGATTAAGTAGTACACTTCCTCCCCGGGAATTTACAACTTTTATTTTAAAGTAAAAATCACAAAATGTCATAAGTTTCCTAAAATCCCACAAGCAGAAGGAATCTGGGATGTCAACTAGACCAGGCTCATCATTATACATGTAAGGCTCAGAGAGTTTTATCCCTTCCACAAGGCTGCACAAGAAAAGCAAAGCTGAATTTGGGTAGTACTCTTCTTACCAAATCATACTGCCTTTTAAAAACTTCACTTATTCTAGATGTAGGCTTTCCCTGTTTGACAGGGAAATAGTAACTAAAAAGATATTTTTATTTTTTAAAAAGATTTTATTTATTTATTTATTTATTTATTTATTTATTTATTTAAGAAAGAAAGAGAGAGAGAGCCTATGAGTAGGGAGGAGGGGCAGAAAGAGAGAGAGAGAAGCAGACTCCCTGCTGAGCAGGGAGCAGGAGCCCAGCATCGTGACCTGAGCTGAAGGCAGGCGCTTAACCTACTGAGCCACCCAGGTGTCCCAGTTAAAAAGGCATTTTTAGTTAAACATTGTAGCTTTAGTTATTTTTATTTTTTTTTGAAACTATTGTTCTTTTGGTTTTTATTGGTGCTTAGTGAAACTTGTGATTTTGGGTTTGAAAGTGAAACTGCCTAATTATGTCTGCCGTGCTATCGATGTAATTGTTCAGTAGGTTTATGATTACTGTAGAGATATGAGCAGGACTTCAAAACTCAACACAAAGGGTAGAGCGTGAGTACAAAGCCTTCCCTGAAGTGAGCAGCATTGATTTGAGAGCTCTGTTGAATAATACCTTTTTTAGAAATAGCACTGAGAACCAAACTGAGCCATGTACAAAAAAGTAAACCTAACTCTACTTACTTTTTGGAATTACCTAAGACCTAAATAGATCTAAATACAAAAAAATTCACTAGTGATTTTAGAACAATGTTTCTCAAACTCCCCTCCAGTGAAACAGTTTAAATTTGTAGTAATCTTTGATGAAATGAATTAAACTACCATGCAATTTAATTTCAGCAGAAAATAATGCACAGGTATCAAAATATTTTCTAAAACGAACTCAACCAGTTTGATGGTGGAGAGTAAAAGCATTTTAGAACTTGATTTTATGCAAATAAATTATGAGAAACAAAGCACATACGAGGGACACCTGGGTGGCTCAGTGGGTTGGGCCTCTGTCTTCGGCTCGGGTCATGATCTCGGGGTCCTGGGATCGGGGCCCACGTTGACTCTGTGCTCCGCGGGGAGCCTGCTTCCCCCTCTCTCTTTCTGTCTGCCTCTTTGCCTACTTGTGATCTCTGTCTGTCAAATAAATAAATAAAATCTTAAAAAAAAAAAAAAAAGCACATGCCAAATGAGTTTGTGGCTGTTGTAAGCTCAGGTAGATTTTAGATGGGACAAATCACCTCTGAAACGTGAGTTACTGCAAAACAAAACAAAACAAGAGAAAGAAAACAAAGCAGATACTTAGAAAGTAAGTACACTCTGCAGAGCCACATGTTAAAACACCAACAGAGAAATGTATGCCTAAAATTTTTCCATCTTTAATATGCACTGTTTAAACTCATTATATTTATTTTTAGGGGTGTTTTGAAAAGAGCAAGGTTTGGTCTTGTTTTTTTTTCCAATTTTATAAGCAGCATTTCTTACTGGTGAGCTCGTTTTGGGCAAGAAGGAGCTGGTAAACATACCTGCCGCCTTCTACACTGCGTGGGTGGTTCTCTTAACTAAAGGCTTGAAGGCCGACTAAGTGTTGGTGCAGAAGGAACTCAAGCTCTCAGATGAGTTCTCGTCAATCTATTAAACAACACAAATGCATGATGCCCCTGAAACAAAGTCCCCTGCGTTAGGGCTTTGGTGAAAATTTTAGCTGACAGCAGTCGTTGAACCTTCGTCTGTTCTGGTTTTAATTTTCTTCTGTTGTCATTTGGATTTTGTGGTTTACCGGTCTATTTCTTTTGGTCCGTATCACCCTACGTTGGGCTATGTCCCTGTCTATATGAACTGTCAAAGCTTTTGTCTCTTCAACTGCAAAGGCTCAAACTTTAAAATCGAGTTTTCCTTTAATATTCCACTTATATGTGGAATCTAGGAAAGTCAAGCCGGCAGAAACCAGTTGTCGAATGATGATAGCCAGGGGCTGGGAGGCAGATGAAATCTTGAGAGAGATATTGGTCGAAGGGTATAAACTGCCAGTTATAAAATGAATAAGTTCTGGGCATCTAATGTAACTACAGTGAACATATTGTATTACTTAAAAATTGCTCAGAGAATAGATCTTAAATGCTCTCACCATGCATACATGCACACACACGCACACACACGTGATAGTTATTTGAGACAGTGGATGTGTTTACTAACCTTATTATAATAATTTCACAATATATACATGTATCGAATCATGACATTGTACAGCTTAAACTTTACACAATGTTATATGTCAATTGTATCTCCATTGGGCTGGAAAAAAACACAAATAATTTTTTTCATCTGCATTTTGACTGCTCCGGTTAGTTGATTTTATCAACCTTCTTCTCGTTGATGCAAATACAGAAAATGACAAGAGGTCTATATCTCTCTTTAATGAGAAGATGAACTTGAATACAGAAGTAACTAACCTGTGCTGAGCTTATAATGGTAAGTAGCGCTATTGTTGCATTTCCAGGGAAATGTTCTTAATGTGGATGAGTTGCAAAGACCAGTCTGAATTCTTGAAAAATTAAAAGCATGTTCATAACAAAACAGGGAGTGTTTGTTTCTTCAAGAGGCTCTCCTGATGGGAGGATGTTCCCTCTGCCGCCTCCACCTTGCTGGCTCCTTGTTTCCTGCAAGAAAGCTCTTTCCCAGGGAGAGTGAACCCACTGTTGTCAACAGCTGTAAATGCAGCCTCTTATTAGCTAATCAATTATTAGAATTGATTGGCAAAAAAGTGTTCTCTATAACCAGGAGGAGGAAATGAGATTCTATAGATTTCTTTCATTCCTCATTATGTTTGTAAAGTAACTTGGGCTTGACTCTGACTTGGTTACACAGCTTTGCTCATTTTGCATTTTCTCCCTTCCTCTCTCTCACAACCTTGCAAGAGCCGAAGCTCCCCATCTGTCCTCGTGGTACCCATGCAGGTGATTCTGACCTGAGCCCTCTAATAATTCGGATAACCCGTCTTTAAGGTTCTCTTGCTTTCCTTCTCTTATTTCAAACATGTCTTCCTGTAGAAACTGACCTTCCAGCTGAGTCTTAAGTGATGGGTAGGAAAGAGGAAGGTAGCAAGGGGGAAAGGTGGCGGAAGTAGGAAGCAGTGCTGTGGACCCTAAGCATTCTTGTCATCCTAGACTCCTTGCAATCCGTCCCTCCCCCCACCTCCCGCCAGGCTTCCCCCCTCCCCTCTTCTCCCCCCGCCCCCCACCCAGCCATATGTATGTGACTCTGATGAATATAATCCAGGCTACATCATAGTCACTTCTTTTCTGATTTTATTTTTTTTTTAAGATTTATTTATTTATTAGAGAGAGAATGAGCGGGAGGGAGAGAGATGGAGAACCTCAAGCAGACTCTGCACCGAGCGTGGAGCCTGATGTGGATCTCAATCTTCTTTTCTGATTTTAAAATGAAAGAAAATTAAAATATTTTCCTGGGCCCCTAAATGGAGCATGAACCTCTGTGCCCTGTGGCTACTGCATGTAAGGGTCAGGTCAGCCCCGAGTGACAAGAGGCACAAACAGTCTTCTCAAAGAAGAGAAGAGCAAAACGTGGGGACATAGTGAAACACTGGGGCTGTTTTTGTGTTTTTTGTTTTGTTCCTGGCTCAGAGGTACTGGTGTGGGATGTGATGATGTCGGTTACTTCTCTGAGCACTGGTTCCTCATCAGCAGAATGTGGGAGGATAAAGCATGGGACTTCGATGAGAATCACACGAGTTTAGGTAGATTTAAATGCTGTAAATTATAAGGCAATGTGTGAGCTTTGTCATTCTCTTGGCCTTCAGTCTTTTGTGGCATGGATATGAAATATATATATATATATACACACATATATATAGTTATAAATATATGTTTATAATTAAATATATAAATTTATAAATGGTACATATTATTAGCAATGACTTTCTCTCCCTCTCCCTTCTACTCTGTTAATATAGATGTCTTCGTTACCTTTGCTCGGGTAACCTTTGTTACCAGAAGGCTTGGGATAGGCACCAAGAATATAAAACTTGTATTGTTTTGAGGTCTATACCTTGATCTGACATTAAAAAAAAAGCTTTGACTGAGTAAGGGAGGCAACATGGTTTTGGTATTTGGTTTGGAACCTGTTTCCCCTTTTAGCTCAGTGAGCCCAGTGCGGTTCCTATTAATTACCTGGAAGAACAGTAATATTTTAACAATCCAGTATACTCTTTCTTCAACAAAAACACGCAGAAGGGCCTTCAGACAAACTTTCTTTAGGTTTGAATTAAGATCTCTGACCTCCGACATCAGAAGACTAGGATTAGAAGTTTTGATTGCAAATTTTTATAGGGACATGGCCGAATACAATGAAGAACATGAGAAGGTGACGAAGGTTTTATTTTTATACATTATCCTCCTGGTCATTGTCTCAGGGAAATTTCAAAACTGTTCCATGAGACCAGGACAGAATGTAAGACTCTATTATACATGCACATGTTTGGCTTTTTGTTTGTTTCTTTTTCTTTTTCCTTTTCTTTTCTTTCTTTTTTTATTTTAAGAGAGAACTGGTTAATCCTGCCCCAGGGACCTACTCACAGTCTGTTAAACCTTTAAAGAACATTTCATGGGGCGCGAGCGCCTGCTGCACTCAAAGGAGAACTTTTATGAAAGCAGCTTATGCTCTGAATTGCTAACGAGGAGGTCGGCTGCCCAGCGTTTTGAAACTCTGTCCCCAAGTAGAAGAATAAGCACTGATTTCAAGGTTTCTGTATTTTCTTTCACATGGTGTCCTGATTTACATAAACTTCGACGGCATCACGGCATTGCATGTCGTGTTCTCATTTTGAAGCTTCGGATTTAGGGTGCTGGCCTGTGTGCATCGTTTCAAACATTTTTCGAGAGTTTGTTTGCAAGGCGCTTTCCCCAGAATTCGGGAAAGGAGGTGAGCATGTGCTCCCTCCTCCGTTAGGCGGTTAAGGAACCCTGAAGCGTTCCTTGCTTGAAGTCACAGTGTCACGTCACTAGCCAGGACTGCAGGCTCTTGTCTCAGCCCCCACAGACACGGGCGTGGTGGGGGTTGTGGTTTGTGGCAGGGACAAGAGGATCTTTGGAGAGGCTGCGGGGTCTCCGAAGGCTCACACCTTCCTGTTGCTTCTTTCCTGTCTCCACAGGAGATCCGGAGGGCTGGTTTCCTCCTTTGGCATCGGTGACTGTCAGGCTTTGAGCCATACCCAGCCTCGGTGCTCTCCCCTCCCTGTGGGTAAGATGGCCCGGCTCTCTCCGAAGCCTGGGGTGCGCTCACAGGGTGGCACAGGAGGGGAGGACCCCAGGGTTGGGAAGGCCTGACTCCGTCTGATTCTGCTTTACCCCACGCAGAGCCCCAGGCTTCGGTCTGTTCCTTTTCTTGTGTTTCACTGTTTGGGGCCACCTTCTCTGGCCAACTTCAGGGCCCAAGGGAGAACCCTTGCCCCTGTTCCCATCCCAGGGGCTCTCTGAGACTCCTATCCTCCCCCGATGGGCACCTGCCCAGACTGAAAACTGTAACTAAGATTCATCTCCACTGTAGGAAATGGCCCCCACTTAAAGCTCCCCAGGGGCTCATTCTCTTTCCCCTCAGGGAGGAATGTTCTTACTGGCATTTTAATGCACTTTCCGTTTTCAGGAAATAATAATTTTGCTTTACTCAAACAACAGAGGAACTTGAAAAGTTTGTCATTCAGGCCACCATGTTTGAAAGGTGTATTAGAAACGGTTTTAGCTCTGGGCAGGAAAACATGTTTTGACAGTTCAGAATGGAGTCAAACCTGCATTTGGGCACTCAGTGAGCCACTGGTTTAAAAAATGATTTACTTTTCAGGGGCAAAATGTGGAAATATTCCATCCTTTTTTTTTTTCTTTCTTCTCCTCATCTTTCTTCTTATAAAATGAAAAGCTGCAAGTTTAGGGCCCTGTAATGAAGAATGAACCCCAAACTATTCAGAAATTTTGCCATATTCCAAACAGATGTGTTAAAAAGATCTAGTGATGCCTTTGAGGGTAAAGGTTGAATTTTAATTTATCGTAAGGTAAAAATGCATGTGTTGATTATTAATCTTAAGGAAAAGTATACACATGTAAAGAACATGAAATTTAGAGTCAAGACAACGATTTCAGCCCCGGCTTTGCTACCCATGAATCCTGTCCCTCTGTGCAAACTCATTTATACTTCCTGGGTCTTTGTGATTTTAACTGGCAACATTAATGTCTGCTTCAAATACTGGGAAGATTTAATAACCATAATATAGGTGGATTTTATACTCTGAAACATTAGTTAATATTTACCTTTGCCCTTCCGAAAGCAGAAACAATTTGTGGTGTAAAAGTCTGTGTATTGAGTTTGATACTTCTCTAATCCTCCACGAATCCGGTCAAACATTATTGAGGATAGAACACATCATGCTATTTTACTTCCATTTATTTGAATCAAACAATTTAATATTTTATATCAACCTACTGTGTCATTATAACCATCTGTATTTAAGAATTACAAACTCAAAGAGTAGGAGAGCCAGAGGGATCTTGTAGATATTCTTATCCAAAGCCCCGCTTTATGTCTGCATAAATTAAAGCCCAGAGAGGGTCACAAGCTCTCCTGCATCACCCACGTTGCTGTGGCCTGAGCCACAAGGACCCCCATGCCCTGCTGTCTGTCTCACAACTCACTTGTCATGTGTCCACTGTGGTTTTGGAAAGAGGAAGGGGACAGCTGAGGTGGGTGTGAGTTTAGGACCACACTTCTTCAGGGGCTGATGCGCAGTCCTGCCATCTCTCTATCCCAATGGCACCCCCGCCCCCGCCCCCTCTCCCGCCTCCTCATTGTCCTGTTCCCAGGCACGCCCCCAAGCACCCTGTCCTTCATTGGTCTTCATACTCCCGGGAAGCATTTTTTTGGGTTGGAGGGTTTGGCCCCAACCAGCTGCCAATTTTAGGAGCAATCATTTTCAATTATTTACACATGCTGAAACCTAGGATCCTCACGTGTGGTTTTTCATAAGGCTTAAATGCAATAATTTCTATAAAGGCTATGACATAATGTCTGATAATAGAAGGTTCTAGCATTTGCCATCAGATGGAAGGCCTTCAACTTCCTCCAAGTCTTTTTGAAAGAATGACTTGCCCTTAAAATAAGAGAGGTTCCTGGGTGTTTGTTTCCTGATTTTTGTTCCGACAAGTGAAATGCTAACTGTTCTCAGAGGCAACAGAGGGAGGGACCTCAGGGGTTACATCCTGAAATTCTCTCTCGCCGCTGGGCACCTCCATCCTTATAAGTCAGAGGGGTGGCAGATGGCCCTGGATGACCTGCAGAAAGACGTCTCCCCATCTTGTGGCGATCGGGAAGAGCCTCTGACTTCCACTCCCGAACTGAGAGAAATTTTCCATTGGCCTCTAGGGCATTTTAGCGAGCAGGTGAGTTCCTTAAGTGCTTGCTGACAGTGCTTTGAGAACAGAGACCAGGTCATAATTGTATTGAAAAGGTCCCTGAAAGAGAATTTCTGAAAGGTGTCCCCAAACATCCTGTTTTTATGGCTAATGGGCTCCATCAAGGTTTCTTCCAAGTGACTGATGGCCTTCACCGGCGTCTGCCTCTCTTTATTCTGACACTGACAGAAGAAAAGAAAATGTCTCAGAGCCAGACGCGGCCACTAATGCAATGTGATTTTGTTCTCGTTTTTTGAAAAGAGGAGAAACGCTGTGAAAAACAGGCCCAGCATTTAAGGAGTCTGACTCTCAATTCTGATTCTTGCTGGCTGTGAGAGCTTAGTGTGGGTATCTTATTTCCTATCTTTGTGGCTCATTTCCCTACCTCTCCAGTGGGCGCAATCATACAGTTAGGTGTAAGAGGCGGGATATGGGCCTTAGACACCAGGAGCTCTGGGTTCAAATCCTGCCCAACCCGCACAGCTGGTTTGCGAGCAAGCTACTCAGACTGAGTGAGTCGTGGTTTATCCATAAAAGTACCTCATCGTTTTGCTTGGCAGGATCAGGTGAGATCCTGTAAGTCAAGGGGAGGTACGAGACAGATGCATCAATTACTATCTGTTCTCCCTTTCTTGTATGAGGACATAACAGATTGGAAAAATAAGGGGTCAGGGAGAGTATAGCCCAAAACATAGGTAGAGAGTAACATTTCGATAAATGACTATCTTTTCAGAACAGAGGAAACAGTTTCTATTCTTAGCATAACCAGATGTTTTACCTAAGGGTTGCCTTGGAGGTGATCAACATTTTATTTTTCTTTAACAGCAGAAGTATTATGCTTCTTGGCAGGAGACAGAGCAATTGCCCTGAGTTCCCTAAGGATCCCTTTGTAGAATACCAAACCTCTTGGGCATTATTAAATGTAGGTTCCCTTATGAAGCTGGCTGGGGAACGCATATCTAATTGTCCAGGAATGAGGTTTAGTAGGGGTCTTTGTTTTTCAAAAATTTAAATTAAATTAAATTATATTAAAGGTGACCCAGTGTTTTAAGGAGTCAATAACCAGGGAGGCAGGGAGCATAGTAATTTCAGATTTTTGATATGAGGTATCTGAGCTGTTTTCATTCTGGGACATGTGTGCTAAGATTGCTAAGAGCTGTCACCTTGCGTCCCTTGTTCAGAAAAGTAGATCATCTTTCTGTGAAAAACCTTGGATTTAAGGAGCAGTTTCATCATTGTTACAGTGAATAAACATCAATCAGATTGTATGGGTTAAGCTTCAGTAAAGATACAGTGTAAACATAGGGATCTATGATGTTATGGGGCTAGCTGGAGCCCAGTTAATTCCATGCTTGGTATTACCCAAGATCTTGTAGATTTATTTGGTAAGATTTATTTGGAAATACCCAAAGATTTAGCTCCTTGGGTCAAGCATGACGCCGGGGGTTCTTCTACAATTAATGCAGTAGGGTACAATTATTAATACCTATTTTTTCAATTATTAATATTTAGAGGGGATTTTTGGACTTCCTGCTAATAAGGGATTGGGGTTCCAAAGGGTAGTTGGGAAAATAAAAGTATCATGATTTTATTTGCATCCTCAGTTTACGGAGACTTTAACATTGGTTGCATTAGACACTATCCTTCTTTCATAATTCAGTTTTCGGTAACCTCTTCTATCCAGCATACTTTTTACCTTCCATCCAAATTTTGAAAATTATACATTAGTGTCCTTCCTGCAGTAGTCGCGGAGTGTCCCTCCGCAGCAGTAGAGGGAGGACGGTGGGGGAGGCAGGTGTTCACTTTGAGGCTTGTGCATGTGAGTTATTATCAGGAAGAGAGAAAACGTAAGAAGAAGACTAAACATATTTCTGGCGGCATCGATCTGACCTTCAGCTGGATGTCCTGTGCACAATTTTCTATGGAAGACGATATTTATTATACAAACAAATTACCAAAACGAAATCTCTTTCACTATAATCAAGACTGGTTCTTCTTTCATTCCCTTTGTGTGTAATTGTGGTTCTTTATTTATACCTTGAAAATTATGTAAAACTTTTCAATGTAACCTGAAATCAGAGAACACTCACTTCCTTTTCTTAACAATTTGCATTTGATTAATTCAGTTGTGAGTTGCTTTACTAAATATTTGAACTTGTGAATAGAGAAGAAATTTCACATTCAGCTAAAATGGATTTTCTACCAATTTTGGAGTAACTGTTTCCTTGGTTTAGCAAGGAGTAAGTTGCTTCAAACTCTTAAAGTAAAGTAAAGCAGTAGTATATTTTTTGCTGACCCAAGATGACGGGCAGGAGGAAAGGAGACTGTTTCCCAATAAAGATGCTTTGGATTTTAGAGATCGATACCTACTGGTTTGGCCATATGACTACGTTAAATCTGAAAACAAATGAACAAACAGACAAAATTTTACTTTTTTAACCATAGTGTTGTGTGATTAACTCTCTTTCATGTCATGGATGAGTTCTGAGAAGGATGATTTCTTTGAATAGATTTTATTTATTTTTTTAATTTTTTTAAAAGATTTTATTTATTTATTTGACAGAGAGAGAGATCACAAGTAGGCAGAGAGGCAGGCAGGGGGTGGGGGGAGTGGGGGAAGCAGGCTTCCTGCTGAGCAAAGAGCCATGAGCCACCCAGGCGCCCCTGAACAGATTTTAATTTTTAGAGCAGTTTTAAGTTCACAGCAAAATTAAGTGGAAGGTACGAGTTCCCATATACCTGCTGTCACTACAAACAGCTTCACCCATCGTCAATATCTCCTGACAGGATGGTATCTTTGCAGGAGTTGGTGAACCCACACAACACACCATAATCATCCAAATTCCGCAGTTTACATGAGGGTTCACTTTTGGTGTACATTCTGTGGGGATGGGCAAATCTGGACTAGCATGTATCCACCATTGTAGTCACTTACACAGTGGGTCCACGGCCCTAAAATTCTTCTGTGTTCTGCCTGTGTAGTCCCCTTTCACCCTTAACCTCTAACGATCGCTGAGCCTTCTATTGTCTCTGTAGTTTTATCTTTTCCAGAATGTCATGTAGTTGGCATCACGCAGTATACAGTCTTTTCAGATTTGTTCCTTTCACTTAATAATTGGCATTTAAGTTTGATCCATGTCATTTCATAGTTTGATAGTTCCTTTGTTGTTAGTACTGAATGATCCATTGTCTGGATGTGCCATAGTTTATCCATTCAACTTCTGAAAGGAATCATGGTTCCTTGCAAGTTTTAGCAAGTGTGAATAAAGCTGCTGTAAACATTAGTGTACACATTTTGTGTGGACTTAAGTTTTCAATCCATTTGGGTATAAACTAAAGAGTAAGATTGCTAGATCTATGCTAAGAGTATGGTTAGTTTTGTAGGAATCTGGGAAACTGTCTTCCAAAGTAGATGTACCATTTTGTACTTCCACCAACAATGAGAGAGACTTCCCGATGCTTCATACATTGGGCACCATTTGGTGTTGTCAGTATTCCAGATTTTGGCAATTCTAGAAGAGTAGAGTACCTTGTTTTGTTTTGTTTTTTTTTTTTTAATTTTAAAAGATTTTTTGTATTTATTTGGCAAAGAGAGAAAGAGAGAGCATGCGCAACCAGGGCAGCAGAAGAGGGAGAAGCAGTCTCCCCACTTAGCAGGGAACCCAAAGCGGGGCTCAGTCCTGGGACCCTGGGATAATCTTAGCTGAAGGCAGAAGCTTAACCAACTGAGCCTCTCAGGCACCCTGAGTATCTCATTTTAATTTGCATTTCTGTGATGACATATGACGTTGAGCACCTTTTCATAGGCTTATTTGCTATTTGTATCTCTTCTTTAGTAAGTTGTCCATTCAGAACATTGATCTATCTTTATTTATTTTTGTTTTTTCCATTTTATTTTATTTTATTTCTTTTCACTGTTCCAAAATTCATTGTTTATGCACCAGGCCCAGTGCTCCATGCAATACATGCCCTCCATAATACCCATCACCAGGCTCACCCAACCACCTCCCCACCTCCCCTCAGTTTGTTTCTCAGAGTCCACAGTCTCTCATGGTTTTTCTCCCCCTCCAATTTCCCCCAACTCCCTTCTCCTCTCCATCTCCCCATGTCCTCTGTGTTATTTCTTATGCTCCACAAATAAGTGAAACCATATAATACTTGACTCTCTCTCCTTGACTGATTTCACTCAGCATAATCTCCTCCAGTCCCATCCATGTTGATACAAAAGTTGGGTATTCATCCTTTCTGATGGACACATAATACTCCATAGTATATATGGACCATATCTTCTTAATCCATTCGTCCACTGAAGGGCATCTTGGTTCTTTCCACAATTTGGCGACTGTGGCCATTGCTGCTATGAGCATTGGGGTACACATGGCCCTACTTTCCACTACATCTGTATCTTTGGGGTAAATACCCAGTAGTGCAATTGCAGGGTCATAGGGAAGCTCTATTTTTAATTTCTTAAGGAATCTCCACACTGTTCTCCACAGTGGCTGCACCAGCTTGCACTCCCACCAACAGTGTAAGAGGGTTCCCCTTTCTCCACATCCTCTCTAATACTTGTTCTTTACTGTCTTGTTAGTTTTGGTCATTCTAACTGGTGTCAGGTGGTATCTCAATGTGGTTTTAATTTGAATCTCCCTGATGGCTAATGATGATTAACATTTTTTCATGTGTCTGCTAGCCATTTGTATGTCTTCTTTGGAGAAGTGTCTGTTTATGTCTTCTGCCCATTTTTTTGACGTGATTATCTGTTTTTTGTGTGTTGAGTTTGAGGAGTTCTTTATAGATCTTGGGTATCAGCCCTTTGTCTGTAGTGTCATTTGTGAATATCTTCTCCCATTCCGTGGGTTTCCTCTTTGTTTTGTTGACTGTTTCCTTTACCGTGCAGAAGCTTTTGATCTTGATGAAGTCCCAAAAGTTCATTTTTGCTTTTGTTTCCTTTGCCTTTGGAGACATATCTTGAAAGAAGTTGCTGTGGCCAATGTTGAAGAGGTTACTGCCTATGTTCTCTAGGATTTTGATAGATTCCTGCCTCACGTTGAGGTCCTTTTCCCATTTCGAGTTTATCTTTGTGTATGGTGTAAGAGAATGGTTGAGTTTTATTCTTCTACACATAGCTGTCCAATTTTCCCAGCACCATTTATTGAAGAGACTGTCTTTTTTCCAATGTATAATTTTTCCTGCTTTGTCGAAGATTATTGACCATAGAGTTGAGGGTCCATATCTGGGCTCTCTACTCTGTGGGTTGTTTGTTTTTCTTATTGTTGAGCTTTAAGAGTTCTTTGTATATTTGAGATAAGAGTACTTCATCAGATGTGCCATTTGAAAATATTTTCTTTTAGTTGGTTTCTGTGGCTTGTTGACAGTGTCTTTTGCATAGCAAAATATTTTAATTCCAGTGAAGTTCAACTTCACAGTTATTTTCTTCATGATCATGCCTTTTGTGTTGTATCTAAAAAGTCATCCCCGGGGCACCTGGATGGCTCAGTGGGTTAAAGCCTCTGCCTTTGGCTCAGGTCATGATCCCAGGGTCCTAGAATTGAGCCCCACATCGGGCTCTCTGCTCAGCAGGGAGCCTGCTTTCCTTCCTCTCTCTCTGCCTGCCTCTGCCTACTTGTGATCTCTGTCTGTCAAATAAATAAATTAAATCTTTAAAAAAAAATGTCATCCCCATCATCTAGGTGTGCTCCTAGGTTATCATCCAGAGGTTTTTTTTTAGTTTTGCATTCTATGCTTAGTCTCGGATCCACTTTGAGTTAATTTTTATGAAGACTGTAGAGTCTATGTCTGGATTTTTTTTTTTGCATGTGAATATCAACTTTGTAGAGAACCATTTACTGAAAAGATTACCCTTACTCTGCTGTATTGCCTTTGTTCCTTTGTCGAAGATCAGTTGACTATACTTATGTATATGTATTTCTGGGCTCTCTGTTCTATTCCATTGATTAATTTGCCTATTTTTTTTTACTAATAAACAACACACTCTCTTGATTACTATAGCTTTATAATAAGGTTTGAAGTTAGGTTGTATCAGTCCTATGGCTTTGCTCTTCTCCTTCAATATTGTGTTGCTTTTTCAGGTTTTTTTTGCCTTTCCGTATAAAATTTAGAATCACTTGGTGAATATTCATGAAATAATTTTTTGACTGGTATTATATTAAACCTATGGATCAAGTTTGGAAGAACAGATATGTTGATAATATTGAGTCTTCCTACCCATGAAAATGGAATATCTCACTTATTTAGTTCTTCTTTCACTTCTTTTATCAGAGACTTATAGTTTTCCTCATATTCTCACAGATCTCCTATGTATTTTGTTAAATTCATACCTAAATATTTTACTTTTTGGTGTTAATGTAAATGGTATTGTGTTTTTTTATTTCAAATTCCACTTGTTTATAGCTGATGCATAGGAAAACAGTTGACTTTTGTATTTTAACCTTGTATCCTGCAAACTTTTTTTTTAGTTAATTGATGGTGGGTTTTTTTGTTTTTGTTTTTGTTTTTGTTTTTGTTTTTTTTGTTAGTGAGGAAGAGAGAGAGTGGGAGGTGGAGGGAGAGGGATAGAATCCTAAGCAGGTTCCACACCCTGCATGGAGCCTGATGAGGGGTTTGATCTCAGGAGGTGGTGGTGTTGGTGGTGGTTGTTGATTCTTTTGGATTTTCTGCATAAATAATCGTGTCATTTGGGAGGAAAGATAGTTTTATTTCTTCCTTCCCAGTTTGTGTACCTCTCATTTCCTTTTGTTGTCTTACTGCATTAACTTGGATTTCTGGTATAATGTCGAAAACAGATGGTGAGAAGGGATATCCTCACCTTGTTCTTCATTGTGGGGGAAATTTCCTGTTTTTTTTGGCATTAAGTATGATGTTAGCCATAGGTTTTCTATAGATGTTCTTTATGAAGTTGAGGAGGAAGAAGACATTTAATGTAGTTTTTAAAATCTGCTAGCTTTAGAGAAAGAAAGGAACTGTATATTTTAAAGATATAAAGACTTTTTTCTTGTAATGAAAGAAATGGGTGCTTATTATAACACTTTTCAGCAATAGAGAAATTTAGAGCTTAAAAAGTCCCCATGAATCATATCTAAGTCTTAGATTTATAATATTTTTGTTAATGTATAACTATTGAATTGTCTATCCACCCATCCGCTCATCCAACTGTCATCTTTAGATTATCTGGTTTTGCCTTTCTACTTTATAAAAGTAGAAATATATAAAAGTACTCACTCATTGGAGTAAATGGAAGTTATATTTTACTATCTCTCTTTAGCTCTTTGAGTTTGTTACCATTTTGGAACTCTTTTTTCTTCTATTTCCAATTCCATGGGGAGCTACCCTTCTCTCCTACCAGTTAATGACTTAAACTAGTCAACGTAAGAGTGATCTCAACCCCATGGAGCTCTTAGGTTGATGGGGTTGATTGGTCCTACTTTTCCATACTCCCCAAGACTGCCAAACTAGACTATATATGTTATTGAGTTTTCCACCCAAAGAATAACATAACTATCTTCAGAAATATTTGTGAAAATAGTCTCTTGAGGTCTGTCACATCTTAAAAATTTTTCCCCTTAATAATAAATAAAAATTTAGTTTATAATAAAATTTTTCAATCGTAATCTTCTTTTTCTCCCAGAATCTAGAGTTGTTTTTTAAACATTTTGGGGGGCTATATTACACATATCTCTCATAATTTCTATTCTTCTCTATATTTGCTCTGAGTTTTGGGAGAATTTTGACCATCTTTTCTTTAATTCTGTTTGCAGTTCCATCCATTGTAATATTTACTACTTAAATACTTTTTGGGGGGTACTTTTCCTTTTTGATATATTTTTAAAAATGTCTCCTTTGCCAAAAGAAACCTGCTCCTATTTTATTAGTACTCCAATAGCACCTCAAATCTCCTGCAAAATATGTATGCATGTTGTGTGTGTGTGTGTGTGTATAATTTTTTTTTCCTATTGTAATTTCTTGTGTCTCAAATGAACTCTTTTTCGTTGGGCAATATTTGCTGTGACTTCTCAGGTAACCTTTAGAGCTGTTTATTTTCTTCATATGTTTGGTGATTTTTGCTTGTCTGCTCACTTTTTAAAAAATATTTATTTGAGAGAGAGAGAGAGAGAGAGTGGGTGGAGAGGGCAGAAGGAGAGCATCCTCCAACAGACTCCCAGCTGAGTGTGGAGCCCCACATGGGGCTTGATCTCAGGACCCGGGAGATAGATCATGAACTGAGCCAAAACTAAGAATCTGATACGTAACTGACTGAGCCAGCTAGGTGACCCTGTCTGCTCAATTTTACAAACAAAAATGTATGTTGATTATACTGGCAGCTACCTTCTGTGAGCCCCCTCAGCACATATGTGATTATTTTGAATCCCACGGCAGATGCCTGAGGATGGGAGCTCTGTTGTAGTGAGTGGTGGGGTGAAGTCTTGCACTTCCTTTTAGACCAACTGTCTTGGGAAACATAACACAACCTTGCAGAAACACATTCCTTTCATACAAAACAATAAGGATTTTGTCATAGTGCTGCTTTCTTGGTTTACCTCTTCTGCAACTATTAGGTAGGATCTGCCCAGGCAAGATAACTGTATACAGTAATTAACTCACTGAAATTATTTCCTTTTCATTCTTTCTTGATTACAAATGAAACCGTTTAAGGCTTTGCATTTTTCTCTTAGAACATTCTTAGCTTTAGCTCCTGGCCTAGATATTAAGTGCTGGTTTGATTTATACAGTTCAAACCACAATGATATCATTGACATTAGTTGCTAGACTTTCTGCATGAGACACATAAACTTGCCTGATCCAATACTGTTTAAGAGAGAAATTTTTAAAAATAATTGGTGGCTTTTCAAATTTCTCTACTTTTCCTATTTATGTGGTTAATAAACTGGACTGAACAAATCTGATCCTTTCTATTTCTAAATTATTATTGTTTAAAATGCAGTTTATGAACCACAGTGCTTGAAAAGAAGACACAGTCCTCATGTAAAGGGCATAGAGTTTTATGGGTGCACATGTCTATAAAAACAAACACGCATACTTGAGATAGACATTTTTATGGATATTATTCAGATACTCTATCAAGGGTTGGCAAGGGACTTCCTGCTGGCTAAGTCAGCTGGCAACTGTTTTATAAATAAAGTTTTAGTAGATCACAGTTATGCCAATTTGTTTACACATTGTTTATGGTTGCTTTCACACAACAGCAGAGTTGAGCAGTTTTAATGGAGAACATAGACCTGCAAAGTCTAAAGTATTTACTATTTGGCCCTTTACAAAAAATACTTTGCCAAACTCTGCTCTGTATCTGTGTGTGATTCTGTCTATTTAATCTGTAAACAATGAATAAGATGTGTTAAGAATTCCTATTCATGTTATATTTTTATATTATTTGTTCCTTCATTATTTCTCTTTGTTGCTTACCTTATGCAAACATACGTAAGTCACAATTTCTCTGTTGATTGTCCCATTGGTAATTATAAAGAGAAGCTTTATTTTTATTTTTTTGTTATTCCTAATATTTGTTTTGAAACCACTGCTCTTTTATGTTTGTATTTTCATGATATTTTTGGTGGTGGTGGTATTTTCTTCACACTCAGCAAACATTTTAAGGTACTTTGTTTAGGTATGTATCATCTACCTATGGTTAACTAGTTGTGGATCCCTATCCCATGGGTACATGCTATTGATCCATTTTCTTTGAGTCTGTAGCCTGTCTTTTCATTCTCTTAACAGTGTTCTTTGCAGAGCGGAATTTTTAAATTGTAATGAAATCCAACTTACCGATTTTTTTCTTTAGCTTACCATGTTTTTGTTGTAACTGAGAGGTCATTGCCAAGTGTAAGGTCATCTAGATTTTCTCCCATGTTATCTTCTAGGAGTTTTATAATTTTGCATTTTACATTCAAGTCTATGTCCTGTTTTGACTGAATTTTTGTGAAAAACGTAAGATGTGTCTACATTCATCTTTTTTGGATGTGAATGTCCAGCTGTTCCTGTGTTATTTGTTGAATAGTCTCTCCTTTCTTTATCGCATTGCTTTTGATCCCATGTCCAAGGTCAGTGGACTATATTTGCGTATGTCTACATTCGGGCTCTCTATTCTGTTCTAATGATCTATTTCTTTCACCAGCACTATACTCTCTTGATTAAAATAGCTCTGTAACAAGGCTTAAAGTTGTATAGTGTCAGTCGTGCAACATTGTTCTTCTCCTTCAGTATTGTGTTGGCTATTCTGAGTCTTCTGCCTTTTCTTAATAACTTTAGGATTAGTTTGTGAACACGCACAAAGTAACTTACTGGAATTTGATTAGGTTTCTGTGAAAGTTCTTGCCTCCTAGGCAGGAGGTTACTACCCTTGCTTTCCTCCCCGAACTGCTCTGTACCTATCCCCTCATCTGATAAAATTTTCCACCCATCTCTTTGCCCTCCACATTTCCACTGGGCACTCTAGAACTTCTGCATTGTTTTCTGTCAATGTTCTAACTCTCTGAACCTTTTTTCTGAGTATACATTTTACTACTTTGATTTAAGTAAAATAAGGCTGCCCCATGAAGATACTACTTTTCCTTATGTTCTTTCAAAATTAAGTTGGTTGTAGGATTTTGTTTGTGTGTTTTTCCCCTCCTGTCTTAGGGCCAAGAGTTTGGTTAGGTGTCCATTTGTTCCTCATTTCTATACCCTTTGTCCTGTTGGGGACTGTAAATTGGAAGGACAGATCTCTTGCTCTTTTGAAGCTCCTATCATTTCGCTAGGACTTGTTCTTCCCTCTTAGTCTCTGTCTTCTATAAATAACTTTGTCTTTTCTTCCTTTCTTTTTACCTCTGGGAGGGTAGCATTTATCTCAATTCATGTTGTCAGAGACTTCAATGTCTACATGAATAAATCATCCAAGAGTCTCTGCTTCTTTACCTCTTCAACTCCAGAAAACTTACTTGCAACCCCACTACAGGTTACACTTCAGAATTTATTACCACCTAACATGATAACCTCTGAAGTTGTAATGTAAATATCCTAATTTCTACACACAATTTCCTATTTTTCTTGTTTTAAGAATCTCTAGTCATTCCCCCCTACCTTTTTTTTTTTTTTAAACCTTTTTCAAGGATTTCAAACCAATGAACCCATCACTTCTTAACTATCAGGGAATCCCTTGCTTTCCAGCTGTTTGGTCATAAATTGCTTCATTTGTTATTATGAATTTCTGGAGAATACTCTCAATCTTATTTCTTAAAAATACTCTCAATCTTTTTGTCTTTGCTTTCCTTTCTTTTACTCACCTTGGATGGTATATGGAAATTATGATCCTTATCCTTAGGGTCTGCACCTGAGCAGCTGACTCTGGATGAGGAAAAAATCATGCAAGTGAATAAACCAGTTCTGTTTTTCCTACAAAGTCACTAAGTTGAAAGGAGAATGGCCTTGGAATCCTTCCCTGTGTTTCTTAAATCTTTTTTAAAATTTTTTAATATTTTATTATTTTTATTAACATATAATGTATTATTTGCCCCAGGGGTACAGGTCTGTGAATCATCAGGCTTACATATTTCACAACACTCACCATAGCACTTACCCTTCCCCATGTCCATAACCCAGCCACCCTATCCCTACCCCCCCACCGCCCAGACAAACCATAAGAGACTATTAATCTTCCATGTGTTTCTAATACCTCTTCTTATCATGATCTCAGATGACTATCTCAAAGCTAATTCACTCCTCAAATAATCTCTTCATCACTCTCAGCTGATGACCTAGCTTCATATTTCAAACCAAAAATTGAAGTCATCAGATGTGAATTGCTTTATCTTTTTGGCATGGGAGCCCTCTTAATATATACTATGTGACAGCTGGTATTCATCTCTCAGGTGTACATGTCTAGCATCATAAATTTTCAAACTAAAACGTGTCTCCCTTCACAACTTCCAACCTACTTATGTGTCTTATTCAACATTCTTTTTGAGATGAGTTTCTGAGAAGGAGGAAATGAAGTTTAACTTTCATTTTACCAATGTTTGGAGCAGTTGTTGCACCCTCCCTGTTCTGAAATCTCTACCAGAGGGACAGATTTGGAAGTGGGAGTAATTACAATGCAAGAAGCCAAAAATCCCACCTGCATGCAGGTACAAAACCTGCCCTCCGGGGGTAGATGCTGCTTAAGGTCAGTGCTACCTCTGTGTCAGGCTTCTTTCTGTAGCAACCACAATGTATCTCAACTCAACATCTTTGTAGACTCATTGGCCTTCTAAGACTGGCCTCCAGCAATAATGACAGCAAAGTTGGATAGCTTCTGGCCGCCACTGGTTATTAGAAATCACTACTCTAGCTGACTTCTCCAAATCTATCAGGAGGAACAGCCACCCAAATTGAGGAAGACTCAATTCTAGCGTTCTTCACACACACCAAAGCTCTCTACACATTTGCACCATCTTTTCTTTCTATTTTCAATGGAAAACATCTCTCTATCTTTCAAAGACTCCAAAATTCTAATAGATTTCTTCCTCTTGCTTTTCCACAGCTTCTGTCTTTGACTAGTCCACCTCTCTACTGCGTCATTAATGGTAGCTTCTCTGGTGAATCTTGCCCAGTGTCTCTGGAGCATTCTTTAGCCTTTTCCATTCCTCTCCCCCCAAAAAATCCTTTAACTGCAACTCGCATAGATTTACTCCATTAACTGTCCCAGTTCTTGGTTTCTTATTAATAATCAGACTTTTCAAGATCATTTTTGTCCATCTTTCTCCTGTTTTTCTTTTTGTTTTGTTTTTTGCTTTTGTGGCCAATGAGCACTCTGTGTGTGTGTGTGTGTGTGTGTGTGTGTTTTATTTTTGAAAGGTTAAAAAAATTTAGAATGAAATGCTGGACACACATTTAACCAACATCAAAAAATAATGAAAATATTTTATCATTTAAGCTCCAGTCATGCAATACATTGGGAAAGAAATTCCTTTTTTTCTCAATTACATTACTAAGTCTCCCTCCCTAGAGTAAATGATCTTGAACTGGATGTGTCTTTTCACACCACTTTGGAGGGATGTGTATGTATGTGTGTGTGTGTGTGTGTTTTATTTCCTTAATGCTATCAAGTCATTAATGTCATTCCACAATTAAATATTTGATTTAACATTGTGAAGATAAACAAAGATCTGGTTTGTTTTAGTTTTTAAAGTATATATATATATATGAATATTATATATATACATATATATTTATATATATATTTATATATGTATGTTTTATATATATGTGTATATATGTATATATATACACATATGTATAAAACTACACCATATTACCTGGAGATTCATGTTATTTCAAGTTTTTCTGGTAGTTTTTTTTTTTAGGTTTAAAATTTTTAATTTGTTTTCAGCTTTATGGGGGTATAATAGGCAAAATTATGTATATTTAAAGTACTATACAGCATGATGACTTGACACACATATACTTTGTGAAATGATTACACAATCAGGTTAATTAACGTATCTATCACCTCACATAATTGTCTTTTGTGTGTGTGTGTGTGTGTGTGTGTGTGTGTGGTAAGAATACTTAAGACGTGTCTCTTAGTATATGAGTATGTAAATTTTTCTGTAGTGTAAACCAAGGAGCAGAGTTACTCTGGAATAGAGTAGGATATGTCCATTTCAATTTCACTAGGATTCTAAATGCTCTATAGATTAATTTCAAAAATTAATATGCATACTACAGAGAATATGAAAACTCTGGTTTGCCTTCATGGTTGCCAACACTTTGTAATGTCAAACTTCCTGAATTTTGTCAATCATCTGATTTGAGGACATTGGCCTCTCATTGCTTTACTTCATGTTTGCCTGATTTCTCATGAGCTAGCATGTATTTTCATATTTATTGGCTATTTCCTGTTCTAGGATTGCCTGTTCAGTTAATTCTTCTTTTTTTAAAAATATTTTATTTATTTATTTGACAAAGAAAGACACAGTGAGAGAGGGAACACAGCAGAGGGAAGTGGGAGAGGAAGAAGCAAGCTTCCTTCTGAGCAAGTAGCCTGATGTGGGACTCTATCCCAGGACCCCGGGGACCATGACCTGAGCCGAAGTTAGATGCTTAACGACTGATTGATCGAGGTACCCGAGTTAATTCTTTTGTTCATTTTTTTCTCTTATTGGATTATGTTTCTTTTAAAAATTGATTTTCTAATATTTAACAGAAATCTCTTCTCCCCAATTGGCTCTTTTCAAACTTTGTATATGCCATCTTTATGTCACAGGAATTTTAAATTCTGATATAATCAGAGTTATTGCCCTTCTCTGTTGTTTTTAATCTGTCTTATCCAAGAAATGTTTACATTTTTAGAAGCCCTAGAGACACCTTTCCACATTTTCTTTTAAGTGAATTGTGACTCTGATTTTATAAATGAGATATTTGGTACATTTGCAATTTATTTTTTGTCAGATGAGAAATAGAGCTCTAGGTTTGATTTTCAATAAGGAAAGCCAAGTGAATCAATAGAACTTTTACTGAATAGCCCATCACTGTATAGGATTTATATGCAAGGGACACCAGGTACTAATCTCCACACAAGCCTGAGTCTGTTTCTGATCTCTCTTGTTGATTCCCTTCATCTGTTCATCTGCATTTGCGTATCTGCCTTAATGTTTTAATTACAATAGTTTAATAATGTCATATTTACAATAAGGCAAGTTACCTTGATTCATTTTTGTTAAGAATTATTTTGCAAAAAAGTTCCATGAAAAATTATGTTGAGATTTTGATTTAAATCGTCTTGAATATATGTATTATTTAGGTAGGGGCAGGGGCTGGCCACATTAGGATACTGAGATTTCCTATCCTTGAACAAATTATACATGCTCACGTGCTCATTTATATAAATCTTTTGTCTCCTTTGGTAGTGTTTTACCATTTTTTTAAATGTGGATGTTATACTTATTTTTATCATGTTTATTTCTATACGCCTTATAGTTTACATTGCTGTTGTGAATGATGCCTTTTCCTATAAAACAAATTACTGTTGGTATATAGGATTATCTTTGAATTTTGATTTTGAATTTGGTAACACTTTTGATTCCCCTGTTCACTTTTTCAGAGTAGTATCCTCTCACTACGATCATTCTCTAACTCAAACCTGTGTCTGTCTTCCTGTGACATTTGTTACTCTAAGGACCTCAGTTACAGTTCATTTATTAGTTCATGAACTTAATTTTCTAAAATAAGCTAAATGAAATTAGAGGTCATGTCTCCCCTGTTCGTCATTGCAGTTCAGATCTTAGCACACTTTGTTGCATAATGTTTATTCAAATTTTAGTCTTTTTTTTTTTTTTTAATCTGGAAGATGCTACCAGAAGTGGCTGCAATTATATCCTAGTTTCATTTTAGATGGGGAAGCAGAAAAGGATTTCTGCTTTCTATCCTTTTTTGACACAAATGTAATGGCTTTCAAGAAGGGAACTGTGTAAAATAGTCTATCTTGGAAGATCATTGTGCATTTCAATTATTTACTTTTTAAAGATTTTATTTATTTATTTGACAGAGAGAGACACTGCAAGAGAGAGAACACAAGTACGGGGAGTGGGAGAGGGAGAAGTAGGCTTCCAGCCAAGCAGGGATCCTGATATGGGGCTCGATCCCAGGACCCTGTGATCATGACCTGAGCTGAAGGCAGACACTTAATGATTGAGCCACCCAGGTGCCCCTCATTATTGATTTTTATCCCTCTGAACTTCTGCACTGATAAATCCAGCTCCTCCGAGGCCCAGTAAGGATCCCCAAATACCGTAACCAAGGAGACTCTCATCCTTCTTTGAGTTTGTGCCTTTTGGTGTCCTTGCCATTCACTGGTACCAGGCCTAGGATACCTTGAATTATGGTCTAAATTCCAACTTAGGAGCTACCTGGGAGTTTCTTACAGTAACTTGGCCATCGTTTTATTAACCATTTTTATATTATTGGGCTTGAGTTCACAGCAAATGTTTCATGATTATAAAAAAGGCTCTGATGAGCACCTTGGAACATGAAGCTTTTTATTTATTTATTTTTATTTATTTTTTTTTTCATTTTCAGATACTTATGCAGTAGTAGAATTACTTGGTCCAAGCAGGTCGCATCTTATCTGATGCCCGGGCTAACTCTAGAAACTTCATCATGCCTACCACTGGCTATTTAACAATGGAAGAGCTATAATGATGATTCATCCCCACTTCTTGAAAAACGGTACCCTCCATTTACAAAGAGCTTCAGTGTTCTGTGGGGCCATGGTTTTGCTTCAGGGAGTTAACCCTATTCATCCTCATGCCGACAGCTTGAACATTAACGTTTCATCTCTTCCTCCATGGAGCCTTGTCTGCCAGACCCAATTTGAGGGTCTTTTGTGCTCTGCTATTTTTGAGATTTCTTTTCACTGGTGGAGTTTCCAAAAGCCATTTTGGGGACCAGAAAAGGGAAATGTTTCCTTGTTCCTACTCCTTCTTAGGGTTCCCTTCCTCCTGAGGGTAATTTGGACCAGAGAATGTTAATCTATAGCTCATGTTTCTCCCAACGTAGGTTGCCCTGTAGATGTACTGACTTGTTATCTTTACAAATAATGTATGAACTTCTAAGTGGCAAGTGGTAGGATTTAAAAGTCAGCTACCTGGCATCCCAGGAACTAAGATAGGAATCTTCCCCAAGTAGATGGGTAGGAGAACAAGCACAGAGTTCTGAGATGCCCATGGACTGTGGGCCCCACTAACTTGCATGAACTTTTGATTTGGGCACTTAGTAGCTATGTGACTCATTCTCCCATCTCTGTGGCTTGCATTGCAGTGATACACACATGGTTATCATCATAATAAGGGTGATTGATTATATAAGCTGTTTTCTCGGCAGTTTCTTATCCAGGGTCAAGCTTCCCTTTCACTCCGACCTCATCCCCACCAGCAACTCAGATGTGACTTAGCCTTGCCTACCTTCAATGGAGAGGAGCATTTTTTATGTTTTTTTTTCTGATTGCTCTGCACTCCCATCCATCTTATCTAGATTTGAAACAGGGGCGAGCAGAATGAAGGTCACCAAACATCTGGCTTGGATGGGGCAGTCTTAACACAGATGCCCTCTGGCCATTACGGGTATACAAATGCCAACTACTAGGCCACTTTTGTTGGTTTTTTTGAGGTCTTGCTGGAGCCCCTCCAGGAACACTGTCCAGAGTATCAGTGAGAGGGTCTGTAATGGACTATTGCCTCCTTTTCTTCCTCAGCTGCTTCTTCTGAAGGTGCTACTCCAACTTCTGTCAGTGAGAGCCAATTCACTCTTGGTGGGAAGGGTATAGCAGGATAGAATTTTTTCAGTCTGACTATAGTCTGACTTCCTCTGACAGGTCCACTTGGTGCCTCATGAAACCTCACAAATATGTCATGAGGTGAAGTATTGGGCTTCTACTAGAGTTACGTCTGCTCACCCTATTATCCGGGCAGCTCTGGTTGCCTTCTCCTCTTCAGACCTTTCCAAGGAAGAGTCTGCACTCGCACCCAGTGCCTGTCTCCTCAAATACTGCTCCAGTCCTTGGGGGGCTGTGGGCTGATGTCTTCTGTCCTCAGGAGGCGACAGGGTGCTGCACCCAGGGAGTGAGACGCCCGCAAGGAACTGCAGAGCTGGTGGATGTGTGGGCTTGCCACAAGGGCACCTGCGTTTAAGTCTGCCCTCCACCTCTTTTCGATTTTGTGACTTTAGGAACATGACTTAATCATCCAAATCTGTTTTCTCCGGACTGTAGCATATTACGCAGATTAAAAAGGAAGGTGAAGGTAGGTTCATATAGCACGATGCAAACGTGTTTAAGTTTTGCTTTTATTTTGATATTGGCTCTTAAGTTCATAAAAGACTCCCAAGGAGGGAAATCTCTTCTTAAAAAAAAAAAAAAAAAATCAGGCCTCTTCTTCCCATAGGGGACAAGGCTACTGTGGTTCACGTGTCCTTCCTCTGGATGTGCACAGTGGAGACAGTCTCTGAGAGTGACTTTCTTCACTCTCTAACCTGGCAATGGCCCTTCTGAGGGCCCAGGTGCTCCTGATTTGGAGGGTGGAGGGAAGGGATGGAATCTTGGGAATGAACCTGAGGAGCTCCTTCCATGTAACCTCTTCTCATTGATTCCTTATTTATTTATTTATTTTTCCCAACCTGGCCTGCCTCATGGAGCTGAGATCAGTGAGTAACTATAAATTATTTCTTCATACTTACTCCTCCTAAGTATGTTTAGAACTGGTTTCAAGGTGGCAAAGGAAAAGTACGAGCTTCCTTTCAATATTTCACTCATCACCTCTGCCGAATTAGACCTTGAGTGTGACCAAAGTCACTGGCAGTAGGAATAACTTAAATTGCCATTAATCCAAATTACATACATAAAACACAGGTGAGCTGATCTATATTCTCTGGAAGCAGAATATTTCCATTTGTGTAACCTTTACTTATGAAGGGCACTTTCTCTAATCTCTCTGGGTTAAGATAGGGCCTGTTTGTTATTATTAAATATTTTCCTTTAGCACCTTGGTCTTACTTTTCCTCTCAAAATTCTCCCATATTGACTGACATTGGGTATCACGGGGTCACATAAATTTTTTTTTTAAAAATGATGCATGCATTCAAATGCAAGCTGTGCATTTCTATCTGAGTTCTTTGTGTCTGCACTGTTGTGCTCCTAGAGTGTTTATCTCATTATTCATTTATTTATTCCATACACATTAAGAATGTACTCTGTGACTGGAATTCTGTGTCCAAGTTCAGCCTATTCTTTATAAGCCAGTTAAAGTGTCACCTCTACTGTAAGTGTGTCCCCTTCTGTGTAATTGGAATGAATTTTGCCTCTTTTTATTAGCCAATAGTAATTTGTTTATGTATTTGTAGGATTAGCTCTCACGGTATAACAGTTACGATCGGTTGTGTTCACTCCTGTCTCCTCCCACTTGCCTTTAAGTGTAGTTCAGAGGCCATGTGGACAGGATAAGCCTGTCCAAACCCTGACGAATGCCTTTCCTTTCTGTTGGAATATAAGCCCATTAGGACTGGGACCATCTCTCTGATGCTCAGTGTTTTACCAAGGCCTGTCCCAGACTCTGGGACATAGGAGTCATAGAACAAATTCCTGTCTAATAAATGTATAAACAAATATTCTCGTGAATTGGAGTTTTGGTATAGACCAATATAGAGCAAGCAGATTATGGTGTACTTTGAAGAATTTCCTCAGGATTTGCAAAGTGGAAAAGGAGACACTTGATGATGATGATGATGATGATGACAATTGTGTAGTCAACATAGATGAATTTTTTCCCTAAATCGTTGATAAATATATTCTGGAAAACAATCCTGTTTTATCTGTTAGAGATTGTACTATGTATATTGATATTTATATTAATTTTGTAATAAATTCTATATAGATCATAGATTCCTAAATTTTTTTCTAAGTGTTGATGAATGCAACTTATTTTAATTATGGCTGTTATAATCAATTTATATAATGTTCTCATTCCTCATACACACGGTGAACTCACTGTGGGGTGGGAGCTGTTTGAGATGATTTGGGCTCGTGATCCAACTCTCTTTCCTTAGGACGATGCATCTGGCTCAGCTCCTTACACAAAAAGACCTCAGCAAATGTCACTTCTATTTCCTTTCCCTTAATCTGGAGGAGCAAGCAGGAGAGCTAGATCTATGCTTTGTAAATACGGATCGCGACGCTCCTTGAAGTGGCATGATTGCCCAAGGAACATGCTCACTCTAGCTCTTTTGCTTTTGGTTCCTGCAGTGTTGGCAGTAACCCCAGCACACGGAGAAGCTCTTTCCTTTTCATCACTCCCCAGTGGGGTGCCTCCGATTTATGCTGGCTTCCCTAATCCGCACTTCGATTGGTGTTCCCATGCATGAAGAAGATTTTGCATTGGGCGTGGGGAGGTCACTTTGCATAATTCTGCCTGCACGTTTCCCTCGGGCAGCTCCTATCAGAGGTGACCTGAAACCTGGTGGTTTCGGCTTGTTCTCACTTTCAGTTCCTGACTATTATTCGGGGCATGCAATTGATGCAATGAAACCAGGAATGGCCCATGCACAGGGCAAAAAGGAAAGCTCTGTTGCTACAGTTAAAATGCTGAAACCACCAGATCAGGGCTTGGGAGGGTGAGGGAGCAAAGGGGTCAGAGGAAGCTCTTTCCCTATGTTTGTCATCACATTGGCTCCCTTTCAGTTTGCGGATACTGGACATCAACTCCCACTCCCAGCTCTGCCTTGACAGCTTGCTGGTACCAGAAAGGACCTAGAATTGACATTTCCCAGACTCTCTTACAGCTAAGCTTATGTCTGTGACTGGTTTTTCTCGGGGAGCTATACCCACAGGCAACTTGGAGAGAGAAAAAAATGAACCACACGGAATGACAGCAATGCTCCAGGTGATTGCAGCCTCTGAAAGCATGGTGACAGAGGCTTCGGTAACTTTCGGACCAGAATTCCTGGGGTCCAGGCCTTAGCATCATGGTGCCAAGAGGACGTTATGGCAAAAGTGATCGGTTTGTGGCGAGAGTCTTGTGGTGTGATCGGGCATTACTCCAGATCTGTAGTTCCTCACTGCATTATTCTGACCGTGTAGCCTACGGGCCTGGCTTTCCTGGCCCTCCTGGAAATTTAATGATTAATATTCTTTATTATTTTAACTTGAAATGGTTAGAGTGAATTTTGCTTCTGCAATTAAGAACTCAATGACACATATTGACATATGTCTCTGATAAAAGCTGTCAAGGGAAAAGCACTTTGCTAGTGTTAACTGGAATTCAGATTTTAAGCAAATAATTTGTAGTATGCTCTTGTAGAAAAATGGTAGAGAATTTTGTGCTGAAATTCCTTTAAAAATAACTAAGCGATATCATGGGCATTTGTAAATCATTTTCCAGTTTATAAAATCCTTTCTAGCATTTCATCTTTTGTCCTTTATTTATAAATACATTAAATGCCTACTGCGAGCCATGTAACATTTACAGATGAAAATTTTGCCAGTCAGGGTGCCTGGGTGGCTCAGTTGGTTAAGTGTCTGCCTTGGGCTCAGGTCATGAGCCCAGGGCTCTTCATAGGGCTCTCTGCTCAGTGGGGAGTCAGCTTCTCCCTCTGCCTGCTACTCCCCCTGTTCATGATCTCTCTCTCTCTCTGACAAATAAATCTTAAAATAAAATCTCTCCCCTCTTAATCTCACCGTAAGTGAACAGCCCTTAAACTTTGGTGTATTTACTTCCAGAATTTTTCAATTTTCTGGCTTTCAGTTTCTTCTTTGCTTATTTGTCTATGATGATTTTTTTAACTTCTTTTAAATTCAGTCTTCCTATATTTTCCTAGAAAGTTACCTAGTTCATTTAGATTTTTATTTTATTGTCCTAAAACTGTACATAATTTTCTCTTATGTAAGGAAAGTTCTTTGTATCTGTGTTGCATCATCTTCTCATTCTTCACATTGTATAGTGTTACTTTTTCAGTGGTCAGGCTCATAGATATTCTCTCTGTTTTAACCGTCTCTAATTCTACACATTTTGCCTATTAATAACTTAATATTTGCTGTCGTCATTATTGGTTTATTCATCCTGTTTCCATTTGCTTTTGCTTATTTAAAAATTAAGCTACTATTTAAGTATTTTTTTCTGTCCAGATGTTTGAAATATTTCTTCCTTTATTCTTTTTTTTGGGGGGGAGGGGGGAGAGTTAGGGAGAGGGGTAGAGGGAGAGACAGAGAGAGAGAATCCCAAGCAGGCTCCACACCCAGCACAGAGCGTGACAGGGGGCTTGATCTCACGACCCTGAGATGTTGACGTTAGCTGAAGTCAAGAGTTGGACGCTTAACGGACTGAGCCACCCAGTTCTTTATTTTTAGAATTTGGAAAAAACTCCTTAGATATGTGTAGATGAAGCACTTCAATGTGAAGACAAAGTTTTTCATCAGCTCAGGTCATTTGTCTTCTTTTATTTCTTTAATAATTGCTTTCATTACCTCTATTCCCTTCTCTTATAGTGTCCTAATTACACGGCTAATGACTTCCCAGATTTATCAGCCATGTCTGATCTTTTCTCTGATAATTTCCTGCTTTTTCTTCTTGATATATTCTGGGAATTTGAGTTGGTTTATCATTATTTTTGTCGCTCATTTTCAGACCTACCAGCTATTAATCAATTCAAAATCTGTTTCAACGTCTTAATTTATTAATAGCTAACATTTTAGTATTTTCTGTTTCTTAGCATAGGTTTCTCTTTCATCTTTGAGTTCTTATTTCTCTTTACTTCTTGATGACTCTGTTCCTGTTGCCATTGGTTCACATTTATAAGGAGGTGGGGAGACGAGTCTAATTGATAATTTCAACTTTATCTGCTGTGGGGCATATACCGCCTCACTTCTGGCAGGACACCCAGCCAAGAGTGGGAGTGATTCTGGAGGCCAGGGGGCTATGCCTCTGTGCCTTGCACACTGTTTATACAAATGAAGACTGGAAGAAATGACACAGCCAACCGGATTCTATGTAGGAGGCTGGTAGAGTGCCTGAAGTGTTTCGGGTGCTTGATGACTTCTCCATTATCAACTGCCTGTCCTCGAGTCCTTTTTTTTTTTTTTTTTTTTTTTTTTTGAGACAGAAGGAGGAATAGGCATGGGGCAGAGGGAGAGGGGGAGAGAGAGAGAATCTTTTTTTTTTTTTTTTTTTAAGATTTTATTTATTTATTTATTTGACACAGAGAGAGAAAGAGACAGATCACAAGCAGGCAAAGAGGCAGGCAGAGAGAGAGGGGGAAGGAGGCTCCCTGCTGAACAGAGAGCCAGATTTGGGGCTTGATCCCAGGACCCTGAGATCATGACCTGAGCCGAAGGCAGAGGCTTAACCCACTGAGCCACCCAGGTGCCCGAGAGAGAGAATCTTAAACAGGTTCCACGCCCAGCATGGAGCCTATGCAGGGCTCCATCTCATGACCTTGAAATTATGACCTGAGCCAAAATCAAGAATCAGATGCTTAGGGGCATCTGGGTGGTTCAGTCGTTTGGGCGGCTGCCTTTGGATCAGGTCATGATCTCTGGGTCCTGGGATGGAGTCCTGCCTTGGGCTCCCTGTGTAGCGGGAAGTGTATTTTTCTCTCTCTCCCTCTGCTCCTACCCACTGTGCAATCTCTCTCCCTCTCTCTCTCTCAAATAAATATCTTAGAGGAAAAAAAAAGAAAAAAGAATCAGATGCTTAATCAGTTGAGCTAGCCAGGCACCCCATCCTTGAGCTTTTGATGTTGAAGCTTAGGGGTGTGTCCTGTTGAAGGAAGCTATTGGCGGAATTAATTAGGAAGAAAAATATGGGAGATTTCCTTTTTTTCCCAGGGAAGCTCCAAGTTAGCTGGTGTATTGGCTCTCCATCTCATTGCCTTTGACCCTTTCTCAATGACCTCTTATTCTTGTTCTTTACCCTGAATTTATTTTTATTTTTTAAAAATTATTTTTATTAGCATATAATGTATTATTTGCCCCAGGGGTACAGGTCTGTCAATCATCAGGCTTACACAATTCACAACACTTCACCATAGCTCATACCCTCCCCAGTGTCCATAACCCAACCAGCCTATCCCTATCCCCCATCCCCCAGCAACTCTCAGTTTGTTCTGTGAGATTAAGACTATCTTATGGTTTGTCTCCCTCCCGATCCCATCTTGTTTCATTTTTACCCTGAATTTACATTAAAAGTGTAATCTGCTTTTGATGAATTTTGTTTGCTGGAGAATTACTCAGTCTATAAAATTAAGTTGGCAAGCGATGGCCTGCCAACATACTGTACTTCTTTCACAACCTTAAACTCTATCATGTGCCTATCTGCATGTGGCAAAAACTGAGGTAGATGGAAAAAGGAAAATAAGCTCTGGCATTTTGTGTGAGTGGGAAAACCTTCTCTTCTTTTATACAGACATTATTTTTAAGACCACTTTAAATTTAGAGAAAAATTGCAAAGATAGTTTCCTCAATTATTAACATCTTATACTTGTATGCTGCCTTTGTTGAAACTAATCAACTACTATTAATACAATACTATTAACTGGGGTCCATACTTTATTCAGATTACCTTAGTTTTTACCTAATGTTCTTTTCCTATTCTAGGATCTCATCCAAGATACCAGTATTCTATTCACTCATGTCTCCTTGGGGCCCTTCTTGGCTATGACTATCTCTCAGACTTTGTTTGATCTTGACGACCTTGACATTTTTGAGTATTATGCGTAAGGTATTTTCTAGATTATTCCTTAATTGGTATTTGTCTGATTTTTTTTCATGATTTTCCTGGGGTTATGGATGTTTGGAAGAAAAAGCACAGAGATAAAGTACCATTTTTATGTTGATATAGATGATATAGATTCTATGATATAGAATCAACATGGAGTATCACTGTTGATGACAATGGATCATCTGGTTGAGGAAGGGTTTGTCACATCTTTCAACTGTAAAGCTTTCTTCCTCCTTCATATTCGTACTGTACTCGTTTAGAGGAAGTAACCATACCTAACTCACACTTAAGGAGTGGGAATTATGCTCCCCATCCTTGAGGGCAGAGTATCTACGTAAATGACTTGGAACGCTCCTGCATGGATGATTTGCCTCTTTCCCTACATTTATTTATTTATTCAATATTTTATTTATATCAGTATAAACTCATGGACATTTATTTATTTTTAATTTTTTATTGCGGCAAAATACACATAACAAATAAATTACTGTCTTAACCATTTTAAACTGTATAGTTCAGTGGTATTGAATACATTCATAATGTTATACAACTATCAACACCGCCGATCTCCTTAACTCTTTTCATTTTGTAAAACTGAAACTCTATACCAATTAAACAGTGACACCTCTATCCCCCACTCACTTTTACCAGCATCTGGCAATCATAATTTTACTTTTGTCTGTATGATTTTGTCCACTCTAAGTACCTCATATAAGTAGAATCATGCAGCATTTGCTTTTTTGTGGCCAGCTTATTCTACTTAGCACGATGTACTTAAGTTTTATACATGTTGTAGCACATGCCAGAATTTCCTTTTTTAAGGCTGAATTGCATGCCATTGTATGTATAGACCAAATTTTGCTTAGCCATTTATCCAGCCTTGGACATTTGGGTTACTTCAATGTTTTAGCTATTGTGAACAATGCTGCTATGAACAAAAGTATACAAATATCTCTTTGACACCTTGCTTTCCATGATTTTGTGGATATATCCAGGTGTATAATTTCTTGATCACAAGGTAATTTTTTAATTTTTTAAGGAGTGAACATACTGTTTCCTTTTAAGCTGTATCATGTTACATTGCTCCTCACAGTGCAAAGGTGTTCCGAAATCTGCCCATCCTCACCAACATATTTTGAAAGTAGAATTTATGAGTTTGAGTTGCTATCTCATAGTTTTATTTTGCATTTCTCTATGATGACTGATATTTACCATCTTTTATTGTCCTCATTGGACATTTGTTTATCTTCTTTGGGGAAATGTCTCTTTGAGTCTTAACCCATTTATAGGCAGGTAGTGGTGGTTGACGAGTTTTACGAGTCCTCTTCATTCTGGATATTGGTCCCTTATCAGAATACGATTTGCAGAAATTTTCTCCCATTCTGTTGGTTGCTTTTTTACTCTGTATTGGTAGTGTCTTTTGATGCAAAAAATTATAAAATTTTGTAAAATCCAGTTTGTCTGTTTTTTCTTTTGTTGCTTGTGTTTTTGGTGCCATGTCCAAGAAATCATTGTCAAATACAGTGTTGTGAACCTGTGTCCTATGTTTCCAAGTTTTATAGTTTTAGATCTTGCATTTTATTTATTTATTTATTTATTTATTTATTTATTAAAAATTTTATTTATTTATTTGACAGACAGAGATCACAAGTAGACAGAGAGGCAGGCAGAGAGAGAGGGAAGCAGGCTCCCTGCTGAGCAAAGAGCCCGATGCGGGACTTGATCCCAGGACCCTGAGATCGTGACCTGAGCTGAAGGCAGCGACTTAACCCACTGAGCCACCCAGGCGCCCCATAGATCTTGCATTTAGATCTTTGATCCATTTTTGAGTTAATTGTTGTATATGGTATTAGATGAGGGTTCAACTTCATACTTACACATGTGGATACAGTTTTCCCAGCACTGTTGTGTTGAAAAGACTGCCTTTTCCTTATTGAGTGGTCTTGACACCTTTGCCAGAAGTCCTTTGACCATTCTTTTAAAGACATTTCTCCAACTTCTTGATGGACTGATTGATGGAATAGGTTTTGAGGAGACAAAACATGGGGCAGAGAGGTATGCAATGGGAAATAAATACAACTGTAAACTGTTTGCTAATTGTTTTATAACCATAACAAATCAGTATCGAAAATGCCCTGTACAAAACAACACAACAGAGGTTCATTGATTGAGGTATTTCTTTAGGCAAAACTGAAAATTTTAGGCTCTGACATTTGGAATTTAGGCTACAGTCCTTGTTTGGGGATGGATCACTGGGTGTGTGGCATAGCCCATGCTTTTAATTAGAAATTAGAAGTGCTCATTTCCTAGTTTTCCCATATATGCAGTTGCTTTTGAATGTCCATATCTTCAATGTCTATCAAAGGAGGAAAAGGAAGAAAATAAAAGTGGGGGGGGGCACCGGCACTTTCAGTCTCCTGGTAGTCAGGTGGAGGGAGAGAGATTTGCAACAGTAAGGGAAATGCAAGAGTGGCCTACCTGTTCCTCGCACCTCTGGAATCAGAAGCAGCAATCAGCAATGCAAGCATAGATTTCCCAGTATTTGGAGGACAGGATCCTTTTGGCCCACCCTGGTACTTGCAGTGTGTGCACAAGCTGCTCCGGGAACACATGCAGAGCTGTATCCCTTGGGGCTGAAGATGGGGAATGAGTAACTTTTACTGTGCTCCAAGAGCTGAAATGGATCAAAGTTAACCACAATTTACCATCTAAGCCTTGCCCTGGAAATTGTCAGCCTTCAGCAGATTCCAGAGAAGGGGTCTCGGGCATATTCAGCCAGTGCCACTGTTTTCTAGGTGGAGACAGATTCTTGGTGCTTCCTGTTCTGCCATTTTCCCAGAATCTTCCATGTATTTTTGTTTTGTGCTTTGGGCTATAGTCCAATACTACTTGACTTATTTTGTTGCTCAAGTTATTCTAGATTTGTAAATTAAAGTCTCCTTCAGTTGCTTCTGTGTCCCTTTGACTTATTCCCATAATGCAGATTTTCTTTTCTCTTCTTTTTAGCACTTATTTTCTGGCCTTTAAGATATTCCGGGCTCAACCTTGTGTGCTTTTGTCCTCCCTAGAGTCAACAATTTTTCCCTGGAGATATGTGTCCTTTTATTGGAGAATAGTATTAGAAACCATGATCTGGATGCTAAGTGTGCTCTTGCTACTGGAGTTTTGTGTCTCTGCTCTCTCCTATGATTGAAAGAACACTCCTTTCATATGCAAACAATCCACATGTGGTTTAAGGATGAGAAAATAACCCAATTCTGGGATTGTGAACATTTCTGCAGTCTTGTCTGCTTTCTGTACAAAGCTGATTACAGCCAAATTAATGTTCAGCATTGGGATTGGTCTCCTTTAAATCCAGGGTGATGTATGGGTTTACCCTTTTCATTCAGAATCTGCCCAAAGGATGACAAAATACATAATGCTAGAAATCAGCCTTACTCAGGATAAATACATTGGGATTTTCCATACACTTTTATCCATTTCTTCTTGTTCAGTACTAGCTTCCTTTACACTGCTCTGAGTTTCCATTTATTACAACACTCCCAGTTTAACAACCCAAAGTATTGGCTTCTTTGATGCTTGAATATTTCCTCTGTGCTTAGAACTTTGTTCTCATAATTTGCAGCTTGGTTAGACCCTGTTTCCTGCTATTAATCTTCTTTGCTTTACTCATCTTATGAACATCCCACTATTTCTTAAGTTCTTACCTCCTTTTGCCATGGCTTTGCCGTGGCTTTGCCCTTCTAAAGAGGTTACAGCCAGTATGATCCAGTGTTACAAGCCCAGGGTTGGAAACTTGGAGGATTTTGGTCAGGGTAAGCATTTTCTGCAGTAGGCTTGCCTTTAGAACAACTGATCTTCACTGTATCGTAGGTTAGAATGAGCTCCTCCCCAGAAAGCCCACATTAAAGGGAAAGTTCCGACAAATACCTGGGCATCTCTTTAAATTTCTCTATTTCCATTCCAGCCATCATCAGGACAAATTGCAATATGGCTTTATGAACCAGGGCTTTGGATCAGAAGAACAGTTTTCTCTTTGGTGTTTTTGAAACTTGAGCAGAGCATCAGAATGATCTTTTTTCCTTGTTTGTGTTTATAAACCTAATATACTAGTTTTCAAATCTCTGAATGTTTCTTAACATACAATTCTAATTTCAAATAAATAACAAATAGTGGATGACTACCCCCTTCTTGCCTTTTTAAACAAGTATTCTATAAAAGTGTTGCCTTCTGCATGAAAAGCCTTTCTCAAATGTGCAGATGAGCACTGGCATTCCTGCAGGAGAAACCACTCATCACTTCTGAGATCCAGTCCTGCACACGTCTTCATTTGTGTCCTCCCCGGCTTCTCCATTGACAGCTGTCCCTGCATACGCTGACCTCATTGCCCCAGATATACCATGCGTCTTCACATCTCTGTGTCTGTGCCATTCCATCCTGCTAGCCGGCACTGAAAAGCACTTTGAACTCAAACAGATTATGTTCACGTACTAATTATACTATTTACTAAGTGGGAGAGCTTGGACAATGCTGGTAAATTCTATGAACCTCATTTTTTTTTGCCACACATAAAATTGGGAAAATAATGTCAGTATGATATTAAATTTTAATGAGGTCACATAAATTTGAACAGTGCTTGACATAGTTGAATTGTTTATAAATGTCCACTTTTTCTTCATCTGATAACTCCTATTCATCTCTCAGGGATTAGTGGAGGCTCCCCACTTTCCAAAAGCAAGACTTCATTCCTTATGCCTCTCCCCATGAGCCAGCATTACCTGCCACTCCCGTGTATTTAATCCCATAGTAATTGTTACCTCACCATATTATAACTGTCAGTCTTGACTGGAGGGACTATGTCTTTCTTATTCCAAAATCCGCAGAGAATATCCCTGTTCCTGACTGTAACTGTCATTCAACTATTTATTGGAATGATAGATACTAATTCTATTAGTCAGCCCACTTAAATAAGTTTGCATTTTTTTATTTAAAATGATATCCAAGTCTAATTAGATATGAACAGCAATCAAATATCCTCATCTCAGCTCCCTGGCCCCCACCTGTCTGTCTTAGTGATGTTTTCATTTCCCAGACCAGCTCTTAAACTTGGAACGAAGGTGAGGTTTCCTGCTTCATCAGGGGCACTACACACACATCAGCATAATGCCCTGGTAGCTGTTTAAGAGATTTCTTTCAACACTGAAATTTCTATAGCTTTGAGATCTTCTCCTTGTGTTTGAAACACATGGAATTGAAACATCTGCGTATTTGGTGCATGGGGAATTTCTTGGATTTCAATCATAGTTTTCTTTCAGGGTCCTTGGTCTCAATCTCATTATAAGCTCTAGTTTCCAAGAAGCAGACTACGAGGTCCATCAGAATTCTCGACTTCACAGGAAACAGTACACTTGACCTCTGCCTACTTGTGTCTGAGTTTTTCAGCCAATCCCAGGCATATCAGAGAGGCCCCATCTACAGCTGACAGGCCCGGGGTGGTTCTCATCTTTCCAAACAGCAAAGCAGTACATGTGGTGTTGTGTTAGTTAGTGGTTAGTAATTACATCATCGTCATCCCAGACGAATGGGCACGCTTCACTGAACGCAGTTTTATGACTGGTGACCCACCAAACTCACCCGCTCTTTACTATTAAATTTTGCACTGGTCGATGCTAGATGGCACAGATTCACATCCAGGCTCAGGCACTGAATTAGTTGCTTGAACAAGTAATTGAAGGTCATTGATACTCTCTCATTCTAATCCAGTTCTCAAAGTGTGGTTTTGGGGTTCCTGGGGTTCCTGAGTTCTCTTCCGGAGATCCCTAGGTAAATTCAAAACTGTCTTCACACTAATACTGACACTATTTGCCAATTCACAGACTTTCCGTGAGTTTACAGTGGAGTTCCCAGAGCCTACTTGACATGTGATTTTGCAAAAAGACTAAAGGCGGACAGCGATGTAAGAATCCGGCTATTTTTCTATTAAGTGGGACATTAAAGAAATTTACCCAAATGCAAAATAATGGCAGTCTTCCCACTACATTTTTTGTTTTGTAAAACATGCTAATTTTTACTAAAGTAATATGTTCAAGTGAAATGGTTTCCTGATGATTTTTTTTCTGTTTTAGTTTCTAATGCAATACATCTTGGTAGTAATTATGAAGAGATATAGTAATGGATTTAACCCACAAAGAAACCTTGTAGGGGTCCCCGGTAACTTTGAAGAGTGTAAAGGGGTTCTGAGCTTTCATGTCTGCCAAAATAGGATGATGGTACTTATCTCCTGGGGCTCCTGTAAAGATTACCTAATATAAAGGACTTACACAATGTTTCGTTAAAGACGATGCTCATTAGAGTAAAAGATGGTCTTATTAACATTTATTTTGGAAGGGTAAAAGATTTTGATTCCCATTTGGAAACAACTTATATCAGTCTCATGGCTTCCTTCTGCTTCTGGAGATCATCTGTTGTCAGTGACAGCATGAGATGTAACACTCAATTACCATAGTGCCTGAGTGGGTTTTCATTGTTGCTTATAGCTTGAAAGGTATCTGTTATTATAAACTACAAGAAGTAGGATATAGTTTCATGGTATGTGTTTAGAATTTTAATGGACTTTTTTTTCCAGTAAAAAAAAAAAAAAGGTACTAAGTGCCAGTTAAGTGTCTAAGCACTAGAAATACAAATTGAAAACATCCAGTCCCTTCCCTTAAAGATCTTGTGATGTAAGAGGGGAGATGGACTGTGTCAAAGCAGTATGATGGATGAACTCAATGAAATGTGAAGCAGACATATGATGGGAACACAGAGAAGGGCCCCTGAACCAGCATGAGAAGTGTTAGGGAAGGCTTCCTGGAGGGATTGTAACCTAACCTGAGTCTTGAGTGACTAGCAGAAGTTGTCCAGGTGTGGAGTTCAAGTGAAGGGAAGGAGGGAAGTAATATAGGAGAGTCACATAATAGCTTGATGACCTCCTCTAGACACGAGATATTTGGGATGACTAAAGCATAAAGGAGAGGCAGTCAGGGGTAGGAAGATAGACTGGAGACCTAGAATAGATTGTGCAGGACCCTATAGGAACTTGAACTCAATCCTGTATATAAAGGGTCTTTATTTAAAGGTGTCACGAGGGGACTTGTAGGGTGAAATTAATAATTGAGAAAGTTTACTGTGTCTTCAAACGTTCTGTGAGAAAAAGCATCTGACTTTGCTACTTAAATAGCACAGTTATTGAGAGACTTGGCCATAGTTTCATGAAGTCCGTTAAAGATCACATCTCATTTCTCAGTTGTGTCAATTAGCTGCTTAAACACTAAAAGAAAGCACAAATACACCATTTAATGGTCTCATTTGAATGAAATATAGAGGGGTGCCTGGGTGGCTCAGTGGGTTACAGCCTCTGCCTTCAGCTCAGGTCATGATCCCAGTGTCCTGGGATCGAGCCCTGTGTCGGGCTCTCTGCTCAGCGGGGAGCCTGTTTCCCCCTCTCTCTGTCTCTGCCTGCCTCTCTGCCCACTTGTGATCTCTGTCTATCAGATAAATAAATAAAATCTTAATTTTTTTTTTAATTGAATGAAATATAGAGGTAGGCCGTTCAAGAGCCCAACCGTCTTGGTACGGTGTCTTTTCCTCATGAACCTATCTCTTTTATCACAAAGGAAAATAACTTCTGGAAGTCACCTAGGAGACTTTTTGGGTCTCTTGAACTTGGCTCCATTTTTACCCCTAGAACAATCATCGTTTAGACAAATCATGATTTATGTGGCTGGGTAAAGTCCCCCAACCTCCTAAACAGAATCAGGATTCTGGTAGCAGAGGAGTAGGTGGTGGATAAATACCAGCATTCCCTGCCGTGTCATGCTCGTCTAGCTTTAGCTTAGGAAAACAGCTACTGACCCAACAGGTGAGCTTCCTAATGCTTTTGAGTCTGACTCTAAAATCCTGGCTTCTGGAACCTCCCTGGGCTTCACTGGCTCCCTGATTATATGGTAACACTTGCATCCTTGGCTCCCTCTGACTCACCTGTGCCCATGCAGATCCAGGCACTCCATTTCCTCCTCCGCAGGTCTGGCCTCCTTGTGTCTAATCCCTCTGGCCTCAGGCATTTTCCATCAGATCTTGAATTCCTCTTTCTTTGTTCTCAGAGTCTTTACTGAGCCATAAAGAATGGCGCATACGTTTTAGCACAAGCTGTTTAATATACTTTGCAGTGTATGCATAAGACTTGCCAAAACCCTCTAGCGTTTTTTTTTTTTTTTTATTCTTTTTCTTAGATTAATCATTCCAGTCATGATTCCAGTCTGTTCCTCCTTTGCCTAGTTGGACCTGGGAGAAAGCAAACACTTGCATGGAAATAATGGCTCTTGGTCTTTGATAGCGCCATGCAGTGGTTGTCCAACAATGGTCCTTAAACCAGCAGCATCAGCATCACCAAGGCATAGGTGAGAAATGGAAACTCTTGGGCCCCACTCCAGACCTACTGAATCAGAAACTCCAGGGTGGGGGCCCAGTGATCCGTGTTTTATCAGGGTCCTTCAGGTGACTCGGATCTATGTTCCAGTTTGAGAACCACAGAGATAGAAATACCAGAACTCTGGAGTTCAGAAGTGTGACCTTGGTTGAAGCCATAGACCTTCTGAGTCTCTGTTATAGTTAAGAGACAGATAGTTATTGATGAGAAAATACTTACCTGATGGGAATTAAATAGGCCCCTATTTCTAAAGCAGTTTGCTTGCTGTTTGTTACTTGCGAGGAATATGTTGTCCTCATTCCTTCCTCTTCCCTGTCTTTCTGAATGTTACTTAACAGTAATTTGTTTGAATCATAATTTTTATGTTAATCCTAGCCTGGAAGGCATTTATTCCTATTACTGAGCTGAAATGGTTTTATACGTTAAGCTCCTCCTTGGAAAAGATGGATACGTAACAGTCAAGCTTTCCTTTCCCTTCTCAGCGTTTTGACTCTCATCTCTTCTACTTGTGTTATGACTCTCCAGTACCCAACTGTTTTGCTTTAATACGCACTGACTGTGCTCTGAGGAGGAGGCTGCCGATGATTTTCCATGTCGCCTACTCTCTCATTTCTCTCTCTCATCTCTCAGTTGGGATTCATACAGCTGGTATTTCATTTCCTTAAAAGTCACTTCTTTTCAGGTGAGAACGATGCCCGCATACCCCGAGTTTCATGGCCCCGGTATTGTAATTGGGAAATAACCGCCGTCTGTTCATGTCCTGCTTGAGAAATGTGCTCAGATGGACGCTGATGGTGGCTGCAAACGGTGTCGGTTACCGCAACTGTGTGGCTTCGCTTCTTGGTGCACGAAGTCACAACATAAAGTGGGCATCGTTTCTGGGACCGCACACACATTTCTATGCGAGTCCAAGCTCCTTTAAGCAGCATGTTGGCTGTTCTTAGTGTGGGTAATGGGTGACGGAGTTTCAGAATGTTTCTGGGAGGAGAGACTGCCTGTTTGGTTTCCACCCCCGAAAAAGCCTATTCTGAGAACTATCACATAAGAACCAGCATTTCCGGAACTCCTTCTATATGTAGACGCTGCTGTAGATTCTTTTAAACCATTGCCTTGATTCCTTATAGCAAACCTTGAGCATCTGACTCTTGATTTCAGCTCAGTTCATGATCTCAGGGTTGTAAGACTGAGCTCCCTCCCGGGATCCCTGCTCAGAGCAGAGTCTGCTTGAGCTTCTCTTCCTCTCCCTCTGTCCCTCCACTGGCACATTCTCTCTCTCTCAAATAAATAAATAAATAAATAAAATATTACCCCCCCCCCCAAAAAAAAAAGGAAAGTAGAATCGATACATTCAGAGTCATACAACTACTAAATAGGAACATTTTATTACTACCCAGATCCCTCTGATTCCAGTTTCTCTACTGTTGTTATTTATTTTTATTTTTTTAAGATTTTATTTATTTATTTGAGAGTGAGAAAGAGAGAGAGAGAGCACACAGAGGGAGAGTGAGAAGCAGACTTCCTGATGAGCAGGAAACCAACATGGGGCTCGATCTCAGGAATCTGGGACCATAACCTGAGCTGAGGGCAGACACTTAACAGATTGAGCCACCCAGGTGCCCCTCTGTGCTGTTTTTAAAGTGGCATGCTGAACAGGAAGGAAAATTATCAGGAATGTGCAGTGAAGTCTCAGATACTAGAGAATTTGATCACACGGATTTTGGTGTAAGATAACTGGATTCTGTGTGTGCGTGTGTGCGTTTGTGCGTGTGTGCATGTGTGCGTGTGTGCGTCTGTATTTTAGAGACTGGACTTGCTGCCAGCTGAGAACTACTAGTTATGAATAGACTTTGGGTTTCTGACTTTCAGCCTACACTCCTGCTGGGTGTCATAGAATCATTGTATATCCAGTTAAAAGAGCAGAACATGCATTTATTCGTTTTTCATCGTTCACTACTCAGTCACTTAGTAGTCATCAACAAATATTGGGCACCCACTAGGCATTGCATTATGCACTGGGAATACGCAGGTAAAATGCCTTTGAGTGTTGGACCTTCTCCACGTCTTAAAGAAGTTGTGTGATTTACATTCAAGGCTATCATGCATTAGTTATTTCAGAGGTTTAGAACGCATCATGTTCTATCTTTGCTCTGCCATATGAACTGGATCTATGTCTCTAAATGAATTTACTTCCTGAGTTTGTTTTTAAACCTGTCAAGTGGAAAGTATGAATGCTTATCATAACATCTTCTCAAAATGAAGATCAAATGACGTAATGTAAGGGTGTCTTGCCATCTCCAAAGTATGATAAAATATTTAATGTTAATGTACTACTGATAACGTTTTACCATTACTACAGTTATTGTCACTAATATTTTTAAGAGCTCATGTAAATAAGTTAATGAGCCTTTCTGTACTCATGAACTGTACATCCATTGAAATCTAGTGCTCCACTGTCTTTACTCAGTAACGAAGGGTGATTGCATTTTCAGTTCTATTACAAAGGTTGGGAAGCTTAAATACTTCTCATCTGTAGTCCTGAAGATGCTCCAGTAGAAGCTGATTGAGAAGCATTATACAAGATCGGAGTGATAGCATGTACTGGATAATCATGCTGACCCGCTTTCAAACCCTGCTTCAATTTTTTTGCTAAAAGACTTGAGGCTTGAATCCAGTTTTCCTTAATGAGGGGATAGTGACATCTAACTTGCAGAACTATTGTGATGATTAAATGAGATGAAAATATATTAAAATGATTGGCACATTCTACAACATTGCACGTATCTTTGCTTATTTGTTTTTTTTTTTTAAAGATTTTTTATTTATTTGACAGAGAGATAGAGAGAGTAGAAGTAAGCAGAGCGGCAGGCAGAGGGAGAGAGAGAAGCAGGCTCTCTGTTGAGCAGGGAGCCCGATGTGGGGCTCGATCCCAGGACCCTGCAATCATGACCTGAGCCAAAGGTGGAGGCTTAACCACTGAGCCACCCAGGTGCCCCTGCTCATTTGTTATTATTAGAAGTTTATAAAACACAGTCCTAGGAGGAGGTGATGGGGCATTTATTTTTAATTTTTAACCAGTAAACTTCCCTGTTTCAAGAAAGTTTAAGCAAATCCAAAAAATACAATTTAAATGTTGGTTTCCTTCATTGATAGGAAAGTTGTAGTCACCACCTAGCCTAGCAAAACTCAAGATTGATAAATGCTTCCCTAACATCCACAAAAAAGACCTACCGTCTCCCTGCTTCCCATTCCCACACTCCTTGGCATATCTTTTCATGCTATCATGTACATTTCTGTCTGCTCACTGGATTATGAACTCCTGAGGATAGCACCTCTCTCCCAATTATCTCTGTGTTCCTAAAACATTTCACAGTTACTGGCACATGGAAGGCACCGACTACGTTTCTGTTGCATAAATGCACAATTGCTTCTAAATATATGGAAGGATTCTTTGTTATACAAAAGCAATTGTTCTGGGTTTTCTTAAAATATTTTAATCCTAACTGTACATAAGTTGTGACTCATAAAATTGATTTTACACAACAAAAAAGGATTCTATAGTAAAGTTATATATAGATGCTTAATGAGCCCTCAAAATATACCTTTTGCTCTTCTATATATAGATAACTTGAAAATGTTTTAGGGTAGGACTTTTCAGTATCTTAACCTCAAGAGATACATTTTTACAAATAACTTTTTTGAGTGCATTTCAATTATTTTTTGAAGGAGGTTTTTTTTTTTTGTATTTTCATATCTGAGTAAGGTCATCAGTCAATTAATTAGTTTGAAAATCACATCTGTGCTGAAGAGAGCTGGAATTGTTTTCTTATAGAAATAGAGACAGGATCAAGAATGAAGCACTAGACATGTATAAAAATGAGAATTCGTTTTCCATAGACAATGTCAGGTCAGGCATTAGCCGACTAGCCAACCCCGGGCAGGTGCTATGAGCATGGAGGCTGTGAGTTCTCTGATACTGCGCCTTGTCAGTGTCAGTATTTAAAGGTTTTTCTTTTCTTCATGGAGCAGAAACTATATCACCGTGGTAATAACTCTAATATGGGGGCAAAACAGGGGTGTGAATCCACGATTGGGACACACTTTGCCTATTTCCTATTTTTCCCAAGGTAGGTTTATCATTAGATTTTATAAGGGGAACGATATACAAGAGAAATCTTCAGGATGGGGTATGGTTGGTTCTAAAAGATGGGAACAGGACATATGGGAATACAGAGGAATCAAATAACTAGTCTGAGGGAGAGGCCTACAGTCTGCCGAAACATGAGGGTTTTGAGATGCCTCTTCTTTTATTTTTCGAGATAAGTCATGATGGTGGTGGTGGTTCCACAAATACACACAAGTGATAAACTTTCATGGAGCTAAACACACACGTGAGTGTCCACGATACTGACAAAATCTGAACAGGTTGGTGGATTTTATCAATGTCAATTTCCTGGGTACATTGTTGTACTACAGTCACACTAGATGTTATCATTGTGGGGAAACATGGGCAAAGGTTATATAGGATCTCTCTGTATTAAAACTGGACTCAATTTATTATTATTTTAAAAAAAAGCTTAAAACTGCATGAGTGGTTCTTTGGGTAGAAAACAGGAGTGTAAATATGGATCACCCATTGAAAAAATAGTGGACATTATAGGACAAAGAAGAGGGAGAAGATTAATTAAGCTATCTATTGATTCATCCATCCATCCGTCCGTCCTTCCATCTATCCATCCATCCATGCATCTTATCTATCCATCCATCCATAATCCTAATTTTTTGAGTGCAGTGATACTCTAGACAATGAGCAGAGTATCAGGGATAATACTGCACCTGCCTGGGGTGCCTGGGTGGCTCAGTGGGTTAAGGCCTCTGCCTTCAGCTCAGGTCGTGATCTCAGGGTCCTGGGATCGAGCCCCGCATAGGGCTCTCTGCTCGGCGGGGAGCCTGCTTCCTCCTCTCTCTCTGCCTGCCTCTCTGCCTACTTGTGATCTCTGTCTGTCAAACAAATAAATAAAATCTTTAAAAAAAAAAATACTGCACCTGCCTGGGAGAATGGCACCTTTAGAGAGAGGCAAGTATGTAGCTCTTTACACAGGGAAGCATGACTGGTTCCAGGATGGAAGTGTGGGGTGATAAGGAGATGCACTGAAGAGACTGGTCAGTACTTATGGGAGAGTATCACTTCTCAACCAAATGCCATGGATTGGAATCTCTTGAGGACAGACATCCCTTTGCACACATTGTTTCTCCTGCAGTGTGTGACACTAGGCATTCAGAAGGGATTCGACACATCTCTCTTCCTTGCTGTGATTTTCAGCCTCCTCCCCAAATCCTGTAACCTACTGTGCTTTCTTTTCAAATGCTTATTCAGTTTTATTCTGCTGAAAGTCTAAATGTGCATTCCTTTTTAAATTATACATTTCCATTCCTTTTTATGTGTTTAAGAACCTGGTACATTGCAGAAGAATTCCAAATAGAATATGTAGATACTCCACCCTCAAGGAAGTAGAATGTAATTTCCCATTCCTCAAGTGTGAGCTGTGCACAGTGGCTTTTTTCCAGTGAATACAGTGTGGAAGGGGGAGAAGTAACCTACAGTGGAGAAACCTGACAAATGCTAGCTCCGCCGGGGGACCAGAGTCAACATCAGCAGTGATAAATCATATAGAAGGTAAATATCCTTGATATGTAATAAAAGTGACACTTTACCTCTGTAGTTTTTCCTTAAAACAAACCATAACCCCAGTGTAGCCATGAGAAAAAAAAAAACACAACATCATACACATCTCAGTTGAGGGACATTCCACAGAATACTTGACCAGTATTCCTCAAAATTGTCAAGATCATCAAAAACTAAAGATCCTGAAGAGCGTCTCACACCAAAAGGAGCCTAAGACCCATGATGACTTTTAGGGAAGACTAAGCAAGGAGTAGACAATAACTGTACTAACTTTGTCATTTTTCTGTAAATCCTGAATTAGTACAAATAAAAAGTCGATTAAAACAAAAACGAATGGCACATCTCTCCCATTCCTAACACAGTTGGAAAAGATTAAGGCAAGGTTAAGTGGGTATGGAAGTATCAACTACCTATGGTTTTTACATAAAGACTTAGAAGGATGCCCAAGCTACTTTATGGTTTGTTAGTTCCACAGTCTTAAGGCCTAAATAATGCCTATTTAGTAAAATTCCCTAATACCTAGAGATATGTGTTTGAACCTAGTTTTAAGAAAAAGGTTATAAGAAGGCTTTGACCATCAGCCTTGCTAGGATATTCCTTTACCTGGTATATTCTAACACATTAATTTTACTTCTACATATATGCCCAGGGTACTTGCAAGCTAATCGTATAATTGGTTGAGTTACTGGTGTTTGGAAAAGGGATTTTAAAAAGAGTAAAATAATTTCCTTTTGATGTCACTCATAATTTTATAAAGGTTTAAATACTCGGGGGAGAGGGGGAAGCAGAATCATCATGTTAGCCCTTAGAAAAATTCTAGACCAGCGATTCTTGAACCAAAAACTACAGAACAGTAACAAATGTGACTTTCCAATCCCCACCATGTGATTGTGCTAGAGCTTTGTATTCTTGACTTTTCTAAGATTCACTGCCATTGTGGCACACTGCTATTGATGAGAGGGTGTCCTACTCATCAGATATAGTAGAGAAAGAAAAATGTGGAGAACCTTCCTTCTGATCTAATCTCCTCTTGTTAGATGAGAGAACTGAAGCCTGGGGTGTGGTTATAATTTTTTGAAGGTTATAGTGACGGCTGGAAGGAGAGCTAAAGTTTTCTAGTACTTCATCTGGTTCTCCTGTGTCTTATTTTTATTTACTTATTTTTTCATTATTAACATATAATGTATTATTTGTTTCAGGCGTCTGTGATTGATCAGTCTTACACATTTCACAGCACTCAAGCCATAGCACATCCCCTCCCCAATGTCTACCACCCAGCCACCCCATCCCTCCCACCTGCTCCCCTCCAGCAACCTTCAGTTTGTTTCCCGAGTTTAAGAGTCTCTCCCGTGTTTTCTCATCAAGTGATGGTTTCAGCCTGTGCCTTGGAGGGATGCGGTGGGTGGAGGTGGCTACTCTGAAATCCTGTGGCTGGGTGCCAATTTCACCTCCATCAACTCTTAGCTGTGGGAAGTAGAGCCAGGCACTCGGCCTTTTTAAGCCCCACGCTCCTCATTAGTTTCAAGTGGACATAACTGATTTCATCCATATGGTTGTTGCGATGATTAAATGAAATAGATGTAGTTACGAGACACTCAACAAATGTTTCTTGTTCTCATTAGCGGCCACAGGGGATGATGGGTGATGTTGGTGGTTCAGATTCTCAGCCCTTCACTCCTGCCTCGGCAAGAGCAGATTTTTATGTTCCGTTTTATACATTTTATTAATTTTAAGAAGTTTTCTGCTGCTAACAGTAAGTTTGCAAAGGGCCGTTCTATCTTGCGCTATTGAAACATTCCTAGGGGCGCCTGGGAGGCTCAGTTGGTTAAGGACTGCCTGGGGCTCACTTCAGAATCCTGGGGTCCTGGGATGGAGTCCGACATCCGGCTCCCCCTGCTCTTCAGGGAACCTGCATCTCCCTCTCCCTCTGCCTCCCACTCCGCCTGCTTGTTTTCTCTCTCTCTCTCTAAAATAAATAAATAAAATCTGAAAAAGAAAAAGAAAAAGAAGGAAAGAAAGGAAGAAAAGAAAGGAAGGAAGGAAGGAAGGAAGAAAAAGAAAGATAAACATTCCTCGTATCGTTGTTGAGAGAAGGGATTCCTGAAAATGTCCATCCATTCCCTTGTCTGTGTGAGGACCAGCACCACCACTGAGCCCACACTAAACCTTCCGAGGTAGACCCTTATATTTGTGTATTATTAGTTTACATTTTGGCTTTCGACTTCTGAGCTCAGTCTTGAGAGATTCTCCTACCTATCTGTGGCATCAGAGAGGACGCAGGAACCATCGTTTGTACCAAGACAGACACTAATAAAGAGTCTTAAGGAGGGGCTCTTGCTCCCAGAAGCTAAAGTTAAATTAGCTCAGCACAGAGGAAATACGATTAATTCAGATTAGATCAATATTTACTGCCAAACACCTGCCTTATTTTGCACTTTTATCTGGAGTACCCATGGACTTGTTCGATGCTCGCACTGGACTGTGAGATGTACTGTTGTGGAATATGCCTCTCCTCTTACCCTTCCACACTTAGCACAGAAGTAGCCATTCACCAGGTGGTGGTTCAATTACTGAACAATGGCAGTGTCCCTCAATCTTAGAAGAAAAGTGAAATGTGCATAGAAATGAATCAGAGAGCAGCACATATATGGTGCAAAACTTGAGTGCAGGGCAGATATCTGACCGTTTTATTGCTTGTGGATGGGTGGAACTATGTCCAGGAATCTTCTGAGAAGAGATAACACCTGATTTGCACTTTAATAACAATAACTGACCATAAGCAAATATCATCTCTGGAGATTGTATTACTATTCACAGTTATTCACTTTTCCTCTTCCCTGTAAGAGGTCTCTACATTACTACCTATTGCAAGATATCTTGTCGACCTCTTGTGAAAGCAGCATCCCCATGCCGTTGACTTTAGGCTTAGCTGTATGACTTGGAATCGCCATGAACAGATGTAGCTAAGCAAACTCACTAAGAGCAACATCGTGGTTTAGTTAGTTGGTTGTGTTTTGTTTTGCCTTTTTTCCTTTCTCTCTGTAGTGAGAATAGGTTTATCCGTCATGGTATCCGGCTCCTCAACCTGGGTATGGGAGTAAGACATGTGGGGCAGAGTCACGCAGAATCAGGCAGAACCATGCAAAACTGCAGCTGACCAGATAAAAATGCAACGTGGGTAAGAAATGACTTTTTTGTTGTTGTCATCAGCTCCTGAGATTTTGGTGCTTATTTTATAGAAATATTCACTAACCCAAGCCCTGTGGAGTACAGACTATTACTATTTGTCTTTACAGAAGATAAAACAGAGTCAATTAGTAACTTTCCCAATCACACATTTAGTAAAAAGGGAGACTTAAGATTTAGAATGAGGTATGCCATATTGTATGTTTTTCTAGGTATAAGGTCCAAATTTAGGGAAGAGCTTGTACAAAGGCACAGAAACACGGAACACGTTACACCGCAAGCAAGCAATTTGGTATGATTGGTTCCAAGGTTACAGAATGGATGAGCAATGGTGGGAGATGAAGCTAGGAAACTAGAGAGAGCGGGTCTAGTTCATGGATGGCCTTTTAACCTGTGCTCAGATGATTGACTTATAAATCACGGACTGATGTCTGACCTGATTAGGAGACTTCTTGGGATAGTATTTTTCTTGGTCTGCTTGGGCTGCCATCACAGATTACCGCAGGCTGGCTGACTTAATCAACAAAAAATTATTTTCTCACGGTTCCAGAGGCAAGAAGTCCAAGATCAAAGTGCTGGGACGTTTAGTTTCAGTGAGTCCCCTCTTCCTGGCTCATAGATGGCCACCTTCTCTGGGTCCTCACATGGCTTTTGCTCTGTGCTTGTGTAGAAAGAGAGCGAGCTGGCATGTGCACAGCAAGAGAATGAGGGGAGGTATTTTGTGTCTGTTCCTTTTCTTATAAGGTCACTAATCCTATTGGATTAGGGCTACACCTTTATGACCTCATCTAACTATAATTACTCCCTTACAGGCCCTATCTCCAAATATAGTCACATGGGGAGTTAGGGCTTTAAAATGTGCATTTTGGGGGGAAATGGTTTAGTCCATGGGAGTATATAAGTCTAGAGGAAGTGTGTGTGTGTGTATTTATACATATAATATATAAAAAATCTACATATAGGAGTTCAGAAGTGTGATCTATATATAATATATATTAAAGATTATATATTTATATAAATATATTTATGTATTTCTATAAATATATTTATGTATTTATATAAATTAATATATTTATTCATATAAATTTAATATTATATATTAAAGATTATTTATTCATATACATATTCATATGTGTGTGTATATATATATTTTAAAGATAGAGCAGGGGAACGACCAGAGGGAGAGGGACAAGCAGACTTCATGCTGAGCATGGAGCCCATCAGGGCTTGATGCCATGATCCTGAGATCATGATCTGAGCTGAAATCGAGAGTCAGAGGTTCAATCAACTGAGCCACCCAGGCACCCCCATGGGAAATGTATTGTTATTATGAGTATTTTGGAACTTTAAATAGTTTGTACTGATCTACATTAAGTAAATTGCTATCAATTTAGGCTGCTAATTAAGATATGACTATATAATCTCTTTGAATGCCTTTATTCTACATCAGTAACTGTATAGGCATAAAAGAAGAGTCTTTGACCCAGGCCACATGGGTGGTTAAGGCCAAGCCAATGATAAATAACAGTCTTGTGACTTCCACTGGGTTCCAATTTTGTAGTTAATCCTGGTCAAGGAAGAGAAATTTATTTACACTTGAGATTTCTGCAAAGTGCTGACTCCTCTCAAAGCCCCGATGCCTTCCCGAGGCATCCCAGTCACCTGCTTTGTTTCCTCTGATAACTTGCTTCTGGGATTTCCAAATTTGCATAGCACCCACTGCATCCCATCCCTCATATTTCCATCCAGATTCCTGCTCGAGGTAGTATGCTTCCAGGGAGAGGAAATGAGCCTTGTGTGCACTCCAGGAACTAACTCAGTAATTTATTGATGCATGGCGGCGGGGGGGGCGCCTAGAAAACACGGACACATTCTCCTAATAACAAGTCAGCTTTTATTTTTTTCTTCGATTCAAGAACACGCATTTCACAACAATGCCAACACAGGAGCAAATATTATTCCTCTGCAACATTTCAAATTGAGGGGCGCCTGGGTGACTCAGTTGGTGAAGCATCTGCCTTCATGATCCCAGGGTCCGGGGATCAAGCCCCACGGGGAGCCTGCTTCTTTCTCGGGGAGCCTGCTTCTTTCTCTCCCTCTCCCTGTTTGTTCTCTCTCTCTCTCTCTCTTATTCTCTCTCTAAATTAAATAAATACAATCTTTAAAAAACAAACCCCCACACAAACAAACAGACAAACAAAACACTTGAAATTGAATGAAAGGACAGTGCTGTTCTCAAATGTAAGTGACCATGAAACTGTGGCTGGGAGTGTGCTGACATATGGCCTTCTACCCAAACAGATACCTTCAGGCACGTGGAATTTTTCTCCAGGGAAGTCCACATATTTGGACAATGATGAAATTTCATCTGCAGACAAACTTTACAATTACAAAGTTGCTGTGGCTCTGATCATTATAATAGAGCTATCACTGAAGAAACTGATTTGAGAATGGGGGCTTTCTAAAAATGGTAGATAAGTTTCCCCATCCCATGTGATAAAGTAACAGGAAACATAAAAAAAAAACTCAGTCTCATTTATACTTATTTTTGAGTGTAATTCTCATCAAATGTTAAATTTGCTTTGAATATTTTCTGAGTACACACTGTGGGCTAAGAAATATTCCTGATTGGGGTGCCTGGGTGGCTCAGTGGGTTAATGCCTCTGCCTTTGGCTCAGGTCATGATCTCAGGGTCCTGGGATCGAGCCCCACATCGGGCTCTCTGCTCAGCGGGGAGCCTGCTTCCCTTCCTCTCTCTCTGCCTGCCTCTCTGCCTACTTGTGATCTCTGTCAAATGAATAAAATCTTAAAACAAAAAAAGAAATATTCCTGATACATGAAGTCCAAGTGTTGACTGATCCCTGAATCTGGAAGTCTAATTGTGGAAATAAGGTCATGACCCTATTCACCGTTACAAGTTCTACTTTGAAATTTGATTCCTTTGGAATATTTTTTGACACAAGTTCTTACATTTTTCTCCTTTATTTAAATATTCTCTGTTGGCTGACTCCTTATTTGCAGAATTTGAACAATCACAAATCCCTCTTGAAAGATCCCTGACTTGCCATTCTGTTCTCCCGAGACACTAGTCTATCCCACTCCTTGCCTTTATATACAAGATGCTTCCTGAACACCCATTACGTTTGTACTTATCTGCTGTTGGGCTTTGCCTCCACTGAAACACCCTTATAAAAATGGCTTCAGGTGGCTTGGTAATTGCCAGATTCAGTTTTTTTCCCTTCTTTCAAATGGGCTTGACGCCATTGGCTACTCTTCTTAATTCATTCCTTCTGTGGCTTACACATCTCTTGATGGATTCTTTTCCTCTCTTTGACATTGTTTGTAGGCTCCTTTGCTGGGTCTTCTTTTTTATTTTGGTATGTTTTATAGGGCTCTGTCTCAGCATTCACTTTCCCCGTCAGTCGCCAGCCTGACTCTTCTACTCTAACTTGAAATTCAGCCAAATATGGAAATCTCCCAAATCTGTGTTCTTGGCCCAGATTCCTTCAGACTTGTATACCCAGGTGCACAGGAAATAGCTCCATTTAGGTGCCTCAAAGCACCTGAAATCTGCTCAGTCAGATGGAATGTCTTCTCTTGTTCCCGCATTTTTTGTCTGTGATGACTGTCATCAAGATCCAATCAGGCACTTCACCCAGAGATTCAGGAGTTCTCCTGGTGTTTTTCCTCTCTTTTCTATACCTCTGTACTCAATTCAGGCAATCATTCAGCTTTGGAGATTCTGTTGAACAATTCTTAAATATGGGTATGATCATTTCTTGCTTCCCTATTGTAATAGCTTCTATTGTAACTGGTATCTTTGTCTCTCTGGGTCTCTGTCTCTCTGTCTGTCTGTCTCTCTCTCTCCCACACATACACATACACACATACACAGGCATACACACATACATACACATTTTTGCTCTCCCTTTCCTCTGTCATAGGTTGACCTGCTCATTACACAAATCACTCTTCTGGTTAATTCCAACAAGTGTCTCATTGTTTACATGAATGACGTCATGCTTGAGTATGCCATGCAAAGTACACCATCACGTGCCCCAAGCCCTGTCTCCAGCCTCTTCTCTTTCTTCGGTCCTATCCAATTGCTTGCACTTTCTGACTGCACATAAACGTTTCATTCAATGCCTGTGCTAATAATGTTCGTGTCTTCTTCCAAAAATGCTCTACCCCTATACTAATCTTCCTGGCTAATGCTCAAATTTCAAGGCACCTCATGGTTATATGTTACCTTCTCTGTATCACATTTTATGATCTATTACTACTCCAGGTAGATTTGGTCTTGTTCCTCTACCAGACACTATGCATTTACCAGTGTACCTCTAATATTGATTGAATGACTCTGCAGATGCCTTTCTCTTCTCCCGGACTCTATGTCTTTTGTATATCTAAGCATGATGCCTAGAACATACTAGAAGGTATGTAATAAAAGTTGGTTGAGGGGCACCTGGGTGGCTCAGTGGGTGAAAGCCTCTGCCTTTGGCTTGGGTCATGGTCTCATGGTCATGGTCTTCGGCTTGGGTCCTGGGATCAAGCCCCGCATCGGGCTCTCTGCTTGGCGGGGAGCCTGCTTCCCCCTCCCACTCTGCCTGCCTCTCTGCCTACTTGTGATCTCTCCCTCTCTCTGTCAAATAAATAAATAAAATCTTAAAAAAAAAAAGTTGGTTGAGTCAATGATACTTAAAAAAATAGGATTTCATAGAAATTATTGGAAAGGGAGAAATAAATGGTCCTGTGTTTCAGAAATGAGAGAAAACAGGATTTTTGGCACCAGGAAAAAGTTCGTGAAGGACATGCAGTTGTTTCAGGTCTATAGCAGATACAGGAGTCTAGAATGAGGGGGACATGAGACCCAGACTATTGTCTGTCATTCTATCTGTTATTATTGCATCATTGCCTAGATATAGCAGGAAGCAAAATAATTTCTGGCTGAAGGAAATTTCTGTTTATATGAAGTTTTTCTCTTTTTATATAACCACAGTTTTTCTGGCCAGTAGCAATAAAATTTCTGCAGCCTATTGCCCTAGATAATTTATTCTCTCTATTAGACATTTCATCTCTAGTCTTTGCTACTAGGAATACTTTACTTATACTTATATCTGAATCCAAATTCCCATTGTTTCTTTCCAATGATTATTTATTGCTAAAAATCTCTATCTTAGAAAGGTAGAGAAAAAGATGACCTGGTTCGTTTCTATATTTTATCTTTCCACTGGAACCCTGAGACGATTTTGGGAAGCCTCCATAATTATGGATAAGCAAAAAAATTTATCTATGTTCCAAAGGCAATGCGTAATACTTTGGAATCTAGTTGTTAGTTTGATTATGAGAATTCCAATGATGTAATATTTTTTTCCTCATAAAAACAACCACCATTTAACTTTGTGTAACACAGAACAATTAAAAACCATTTTGGTTTGCATTTTATTTCAGGCTCACAACAAAACTGGAAGGCAGTATTGACATTTTCTTTGTAGAGATGAGAAAACTGGAAATCAGGTTGATTTTCTTATTCAAAAGTACACAAGTGGTAAACAGTAATACTGGGACTTGAATTCAGACCTTTTTAATTTAGTATTTCCTGTAGGATCATACTCTCTTTATCCTCTTCTTATTTCTCTTCTAAAGCGTTTGGCAATGAGGCTATGACATCTCAGTTCATTTGGGGCCGGTTTTAAAGAAAAGTGAGAGTGAGTGGTAGTATTACAAGTATATACTTGAGCATTTCAAGTTACTGATAATTCATACTATTTCCCTAGCATTTTAACATAAAATAATACGATATAAAAAGCAATGGAGACTTTTGATTGAAACTCAAAGAAAATATTTCCTACCAACAGAAGAGGAAAATATTGCTTGCTCCAGCAGGAATACTAGATCCACCATGAATTCTTGCTCATGCATTCATTCGTTAGTTTCTGCATTTATTCATTTATCTGAGAATCAACTTATACAAAAAAAAAACTACAGTGAGCCAGACATGTGTTGGCCTTGAATGGGTCACAGAGGTAACTCGATGATGACTCCTGTTCTTAGGGCTCAATTATATCTTCACAGGTTGAAGTTAATTTAGAATCACATAAAAAATTATTATATAGGAATAACTATAGGTATATTTTGAGGATGTGATCTACCATATCACAAAGTCCTATTTTTATGAGAACTCCTGAGAGAAATCTCAGAGGTCAGAACTGAGAAAAAAGTATGTCTTTCTGCAGAAAATATGTTGTTTCTTCTAACTTACTCTTTTCAAAGTAGAAGTGAATTTTGCCATTCTGTTTATACTTCCACCTTTAATTTATTAGTCTTAGAGTCACATGATTTGGGCCACTAAGAGGCACCGACCAAAACCTTTGGCTCACCTCCAGGAATTACATACTGTTCTGTGGTTTACATTTTGGATTGTAATCTCTGCTTTGTATCATATTTTCCTATTTTTATGTTGCCTCTGTTTCCTTATTTTCTTTGTATTGTGTTTTATTGTCAACATCTCTGTAAGCTATGTTTCAGTGTTCTTCTGAAAAACCACAGGGTCTTTATTTAAAACAGAATGTGTGAGGGGGAAGAAAAGTTGGAGAGGGAAAGAAAAAAAAGAAGATGAGAGAATTTTGGATTTAGAAGGAGCTTTCAAAATTAACCTAGCCAAAATTTGCCCCAATGCAGAAATCTTCTTCTGAGAGTTCCTAAGTGATGTTCATCTGCTTTCCTCTTGTGTATATTTATAGGTAAGAAAATCGTTGTTCCCCTCCTATGACAACCCACTCCATCGCGGGAGAGCTCTGATTATCTGTAAATTTATCCTTTCTGTTACGTGAAATCAGCCTCTGACAAAATTTCATTTCCAACTTCAAAGCCTTGAGTTTTATTTAGATTCGAAAACATGGGGAAAAGTAAACAGCATTTTCTTTTTTGTTTTTCTTTGAGATGACATGAAGCCCACAACCCAGTTGTAGAATAAGAGGTGTTAATAGATCTGGAGGAGAGGCACACAGTTTGATATTCAGAGACAAAGATAGGCTTGCTGGGCTGTTTCCTCTATCAAATCTTCATTACCAGCCACACTGTGTCATTACTCACTAGCTTTAGCATCAACATGCTGCTCTCACATCCCTCCCTAGCCCCTCTTTCTAGAAATAAATGCTATTGATCAGCAGTGGCCATATCGAAAGCTGGCAGGAATGCATGAGCTTATTAAGTTTCTTTATTAAAGTTGAATGGAATCTGGAAAGAAGAGTTGATTCCCCCTGGATTTATGGTCATTTATATTTTTCCTTTGTAATCCTCCATTTGTAACATTTCATTACACACTGTCTAATGGGGTTTGAGGATATTTTTGTTTGGTAAAGGATTTTTGTCATGCTGCTTTTTCCCAATCATTAAAACCTCAGTAGAGGGTCTGTAGGGAAAGATACAAAGTGCAGCTGTGGATATCTACAGGCTTAACATGTGGTCAATTATATTTGCTCTAATTTATAAGGTGATTTGAGAGTGAATTTTAGATCCAAAGAATTTAACTATAACATCCATCTCTTCGTATCCTGTCATCTTTTTCCTCCCAGCCCATGTCTCTCGAATTTCTTCATGACCTTCTTTTTCCTGTAGTTTTTTTTTGTTTTGTTTTGTTTTGTTTGTTTTTTAAGGTCATTCCTCTTCTTGAATTTTGGTAAAAGCCTCTTTTTTTTTTCCTGCTTTCCTTGCCCTCTGCTCTCCCATCTTTCATCTTTCTTCTGCGGCTTCTTTCTTTCATCTTTCTTCTTTCTAAAATGCAAATCTGACCATATTATCCCCAGTAGGGACATTCTCTAATGACCTGTCATTGCATTTAAGATCAAATCCAAATACATTGCCAAACCCTTCCGAGAGTTACAAAGCCTCCCTTTTCTGAGAATGCCTTGCCTGATTCTTTACTTCTATGTTTAGCCAATCCATCTGAACTTGCTAACCGCACACCTTACCCTTTCAGCTTTGATAAACCTCTTACCATGTTTCTTAAGCATCTTCTTGGCCGTGCTCATGACAGCATATCCCTTCTTCATCCAACTAACTTGTGTTCACTCTCTGAGAGTCAACTTTTCCCCCCTGGGAGTGCCTCCCTTCTGTAAGTGTGTCTCTCTGTGTGTCCATGGTACCAGTGCCTCTCGACCACAACACTTCAAACACATTCAATCACAAGTATCCAGCTTCTTCAGTTGTAACCACTAGTCCTAAGTGCCTTGAAGATAGAGCCTCTGTCTTTATACTTCTGTCTGTAGTTCCTGGCTCTCTGCCTGGCACAAAGTAGCTATTTAATAAAGTTCTACTGAACGATTGAGTGAAGGAATGAGTTAGTAAGACATGAATCAAAGCCCATGAAGTGAATAGTGTGGAACTGGTAATGTCTGTCAAGTAATTCTCTGCTCAGAAAGCAAGGGTTGTGATGTCAGAAAACCCAGATCTAGATGGCATGTTCTATAGGTGAGTGATGCTTAGAACTTTAGGTCTAGGAAGAACTTCAGAGATTGGCTAAGGTGTCCGAGGGACTCTAGTTCAACCTTTTCAATTGATGGTAGCAGAAACTAACTCCTGAAAAGATTCAGGTCTTCTTGGGGTCGTGGAACCACACCTTCAGAGCTAGAGCCCAAGATTTTTAATCACTGTTGATATACGACTGTGAAGAGCTAGTTATTTCTTTTTTTACCAGAATTGCAATGGTATATGGTATGTGCTATCTTCCTAAAAATATATATTACTCAGCAACCCATATGGTTAGAGGCAGGAGTTCTAAAAGAAGACTGTTCAAACCACAGGGTTCTCTAAGTTTTCAAGTTTTACTGGGGAGAATTTCAACATTTCTCTGAAATATACTTTTGACTCATCATGAGTTAAGAATGCATTAACACCCCCGCAAAATGTAACCAAGAAAATGTGTTTCACCTGGAGGTGTGTAGTCTAATTAAAAATGTTTAAACCTGACTATCTCAGTTACTTCTTAATACTTATTTTTCCTTCTATTCTGAGGATAGTCCAATTATCTACTTAGGTCTTTCCATCAAGTGTTGAGTATCAGGAGATAGTTAAATTTCTCAGTTCCAGGGGGCCACAGGGATAATTTTGAGCAAGAATTCTCCTGGCTCATTAATGGTAATGTCAGAGGCATTACAGAACTTTTCAATATGTCTACAACTAAATAGGTGTTATGCATTACTTCTCAACAAGATGATATAGATTTACTGGAATGTCAGTTGGGCTGAAATGATTACAACTGGAAAGCTCATGCTGATAGGAAGCTATTACAGACAGTTACATGTTTCGCTGCCCAACAACGAACAGATATAAAAAGAGGTAATCATTATAGAATAAATGTAGTTTATTTGGCAGACATTTGCCTTCTAAAAATGGTGTTCAAAAAAAAAAGCCCTCATAAACTAATGGTGCCCACAAATAATAAACATTTCTTTGGCTGTAACAAGGTTGATGCCCCATGGTAGAGTGTAATCTCATTTCTCAAATCTAATATTCCAGAAGAAAGCCTGTGGGAGTGCATGAATTGAAGCCATCGTTAGTTTTTCGCCCCACTTGGTGACATAACTGAAACTTTTGTGAATTCGCCAGATTCTTAGACTCCTGGGAGATAGTTGCTGTGGGCAGTCAACTCTCTATCTTGCCATGAATAGACGTTATCATCAACACTACTGAAGAAACTTGGAGATTGAGCAGTATCTGAAATTGGGCCTCTCAGGGACCTTTGAGGTCAGAGATAACTTGTGTCCATATAATTATAGGATTTGAAGGACTGAGTAGGAGCTCACAGATCAACAAACTAATGGAAAGTTCTGGGAGCCCTGCTAATATTTGAATGTTTGATGTCAAGCCTAGGTGGCCTGATATGAAAACTGGAGATGGGAGGGTTTCTAACTGATATTAAATCTCACTGCTGCTCAGTGGTATCTCCTCTTTTGGTTGCGAGTGCCCAAAAGACAACGCTCTCTTTATTTTTTTTTTAATTTTATTCATTTATTTGTCAGGGAAAGAGAGAGAGCCCAAGCAGGGGAACAGCAGGCAGAGGGAGAAGCAGGCTCCCCGCGGAGCAGGGAGCCCAATGTGGAACTTGATCCTGGGACCCTGGGATCATGACCTGAGCTGAAGGCAGATGCTTAACTGACTGAGCCACTCAGGTGTCCCACAAGAGCTCTCTTTAATTCTGTTGTAAACCCAGTGATCTGTCAATCTGCTAATTATTACTATATACAACTATAATATAAAGAGAGGAGGTATCGTTGAGATGTTTTTGATAGAAATCACACTATTCAAAAACACGGTTTATATGCTTATACATACTGCTTACATGCTTATATACTAAGATGCTGAGCTTTTGACACTTCTATTGCTGATGCATGGAGAATATGAATCTTCCTCAGATCCAATTTTCTATTAGCACTGTTTTACAGGAAAATAAAACTAGAATTAGAGTTATAATCTATATCTAACTTTGCTTCTTTTGCCAAATTGCTCTGTGACCTTGGATAAGTCACTTTACCTTTCTAGCTCTCTTTCCTTATCTATAAAATTAGGGGTTTTGTTGTTAAAATGTGTTTTAAGGAGACTTATGGATCCTTTAAAGCAGCCTTAGGACAAGGTTGAGACCATTTCTGTTGCAACCAGTGCCGATTCTGATCTCTTAACGAAATCAGCCATAATATCCCTTTTATATACTTTTCTGGCAAATTATTCAGTTACATTTGCTTCCTAAATGCTCTCAACGTAGTGGACAGTTTGAACGTCCAAATTTTATGGAAATGAGTGATTTCCTTAAACCAGAGACATTTTTCTGTTAGGCTGAATTGTAAAGGCTTTTTAAAAGTTCTAACTCAGGTTATTTCCCTTCCTTCAGTGATTGATTGGCGATGGTTGAAAATAAAATTAGAAGGTGTCCCCCAACTGTGAAATGACTCATAAGGAAGGTTCAAAGTGTTCTCTTTTGAAAAGTTCTTTGATTAGAAGAGTGCTTTATTCCCTTAAAATATCTTGGATGAAATGTCCAACCCACTTAGAATGATCTAATATTAGAACTAGAAGGGACCTTAGTTTCACTTTCTACAAGCATCTTTTTATGGTTGTGAAATTTGAGGTCCAGAAAAATTTTCCTGGCTAATATTCTGGAAGAAAGCCTGGGAATGCATGAAGGGGAAGGGGAGCAAACCAACTCTATAGTATTCTAAGTTATTCAGTAATATTTATTTCTTATGTTTGTAGAATATTTTAAGGTTTACAAAGCATTTTCTTATATAATACATAATTTCATAAGCAGCATCAGCCAGTGAAGAAGGCAAAACAGTTATAAATGTTTTATGTTGAAAAAAAATAAGAATTAGAAAAGTCAAGAAGAGAACTGAGACCTTTTGCTTCAGACCAGTGTTATTTCTACTTACTGATCTGTCTTAACATTTGATTTCAGTTATTAAAAAAAAAAGATGAATAAGGTGTTTGGTGCTGTAGTAATTTTTAATTATCTCTCAATCAGATTGCTGCTCTCTCTAATAAAATTATCCACAGTGATATGAAAAATATTATTTTAGGAAGGAAGAGCCTGATCCTACAGCAGTGAAATGAAAGCTTGAGTATCTTTGTATGCGTCTTTCCATACTTGTTAACTGAATGGTGGGCTGGGGCAACCATAGTCATAGAAGTCAAGAGTCTTGCATAAGCTGCTAGACTTCATGAGGAGAAAGAGTTTAGCTCCATTCAGTGACTTAACTGAAACTTTTGTGAGTTCATCTGAGTGTTAGAGTCATGGGAGATAGTTTTTGTAGTTATGGGCATCTCTCCAGCTTGCCAAGACACTTTGGAAACAAAGTAGACATAGCCCTTCCAACATCTAACCCTAACCCTAACCCTAACCCTAACCCTAACCCTAACCCTAACTTGGCCAGAAGGTAATCAGGAAAAAAAGTTATGGATTAATAAGTCATAAAAACATAAAATCAGCAAATAGAATATGTAAGATAAAACTAAGCTTTAATTGGGCATAGATTATAAAGCTCTACAGTGAGCCATGGGGTGTCAATATTAGATGTTCATTGTGTATCATAGAAAGGGAAGAAGAAAGTCAAATTGAATTGGGAAGAGAGCTTTCTAGCCAGACTGGAAGTCACCTGTCTAGCACACATTCCACAGCATGAGATGATGGCTAAGCAAAGGAAAGAAGGAAAAGGAACTACCACTCCAGTGCAGCACAGAGATGGCTCTTATCCCTGCCTTCTTCCACCTCACTCTGTCTTTATTTAAGCCATGATGTGCAAGCTGGATTCCAGAATCACCCAATCATTCTGGAAAGGTTGTATTTCCCCCAAGACTAGAAAGACTGAATTGATGGCTTTATATGACAAGGGATTGGAGCCATAAGACCCCCTTGTAAGTTCCAAAAGAGAGTCTAATAGGAGGACGAACATCACTTCCAAACTTATGCTTGTATGAATAAGGGGATGGTAGCCAAACCATTGCAATTTACAAATCATTTTGTTTACTTTATTTGGCAACTTGAAGATAAAGTGTATGAAGTAGTCAAGGGAAATATGGTTTTAATTTAAAGAAGAATAACATGAGACTCTGGAACATCAATTGATTTCCCCAGGACCATACGAATGTCAGGATGACATGAGACTAGACCTAGGTACTTTGATTCATAATTTATGAATTTTTCCACTATCTAAGTGTCCTCTCATTTGACACAGGATTTTTGTGTCATAACCCATCCATTTATCATTCAAGCACTATATGTTATGCACTGGGTCAGGCATAAATAAGTCTTCATTTAATGGTAAGGAGTATATTATATTTTAATTCTCCTGACCTTATATGGAAAAGATGTTGTATAAAACTCTCCTCACCTTCTTTTTCCTTAATTCCCTTTTAGACACATAACTATTAGTGGGTTGATTTGCCATTTCTGGGCGCAGGAGGCTATAGGAGAATCTGAGACATATACCAGAGTGTTGACTTCACAAAGCCCAGAGCTGACCTGTTCTACAGGGAGAATATAAACATACACAACTTGGTTGAAAATAGACTTAGTGGTAAAATACTACGGACTAAGAGGAAAACATGTTGGGTAATTGGAAGGAAAATCCGTGTTTTTCTTTCTACATTCTAATCTCAGCCTGTATATAGAGTTCAGTCTTACACTCAAGATTCTCTCCAAGGGAAGAAAAATGGTTGCTTAGAGAATAATGTCATGGGGGCACCATGGTGGCTCAGTTGGTTAAGCATCCAGCTCCTAATTTTGGCTCAGGTCATGATCTCATGATCCTGAGATCAAGCCCCATATCGGGCTCAGTGCTCAGTGCAGAGTCTTCTTGAGATTCCCTCTCTCCCTCCCCCTCAGCCCTTCCCCCCATGGTTGTATGCTCTCTCTCTCTCTAAATAAATAAAATCTTTTAAAAAAAAAAAAGAATGCCATGATATCTACTGGATCATAGAGAAAAGGGGTAGGATCAATTTGCCTAAATGCTTTAATCTACCTCTTCAACTTTATCTTCTTGCTCTGAATGTTAATGCCACAGCACGTCTGCCATTCACACATTTTTAAAAACACTCAGTGTATTGCTTCTTTTCAGTTTGAGGAAGAAGTGGGAAGTACAGCTTAGACCTCTGGCCCCAGCCATGTTTTCCAATCTGTCTTTTATTGTAAAGCCATAACTTAAGGGTGCTAGAATCCTTATAATGATTATTAAATTAGTACTTTTTTAAACACTTATTGAGAGATCAGGTGTATTTCTATTAACTCAAGGTAGTGTATTAAAAAAAAAATTAGACCCAAGACCCCACAACAATTACTAAAAAGCAAAGATGGGTATAATCCCCCCATGTTCTAACTTACCAGTTTTCAGAGCTAGTAAAAAAAAAAAAGTCACAAGTTATATGGGGACTTTAGAAATATGTGTTGAATGGAAAGAGAAACAAAGCCAAAAATGGGAGAGCCAAGAGCTGAGAGAACTGATTCTATTCAAAGAGTAAATTTCATAACTGAAAATATATCATCTGAAAGAGTGTGTTTAAGTAAGTCTGATCATAACTGGTATTTTTCTCTGAAGAGTTCAGTTTGGTGTGCACAGAGGGTAGTCACATGGTACTGGTACTCAGAAATGAATGGTACTTGAAATCATGGAAACACATAAGGGAATAGTTCTGTATGGTCTCTCTTTGTTGAGTTGCTGGAGGGATAGGAGCAGGAGCTAGAGCTGTAGGAGATACGAATGGCTTAAAATAGACAATGTCACAACTCCAGATAGATGAGTTACAGCCTGGGTATGCCTTCAACTTTTACAACAGTGAAATCAATTTCAGGAGCAGAATGGTGCCAGAGCAGTCTTCATGAACTCTTATATCATCATTTGCTTCATCTGTGACCATGATCTTCATTTTTCTCATCTCTGAACTGAATATGCTATCCTATAAAACTGTTTTAAGGACCAGAGATTATGCATGAAAAACCTTGCACTTAGAGCAGGCACTAATCAAATGGTAGCTACTCTTGTTGTGTGATTGTTGATGTTACCACTTTTTTTCTTATAATCACCATCTCCTTTTCATCATTATTAATAAGTTCCCCACTTCCTTTTTCCAATTATAGAGGCTCTTCCTTCTGGCCTTCTAGGACTCAGAAAGTTACTATAAATTGGTCCCCAGTGCTCCTACCACATCAAAGTCTTTGTCCCTGACTACCTTGAGGCTTTGCGTCATCAAAGAAATTCATCAAAATGCCTCAAATGCCTTCTCTTGGAGAGAGGTGATAAGGTGCCAGTGGAAGGATTCATTTCTCCATAGGGAAGGACTAGTCATCACATGGTAGACCCAGAGGGGTAAACACAGTCACAAGATGTCCAAGAAGGAAAAGGATGATCACAAAATCCTTTTATTGCAGAAGCAGAGAAGTACATATATTTTTTTCTTCTCAACGCTATCATGAAACTATGAGCCAGTCCAAAAAATCAAAAGAGAAACCGAAATGGACATGCACATATTAGACCAGACTTTTGGAATTTTAAGGCTATTTTGGTCAAAAAGGCTGAAAGAAAGCATTCTCCTTAGTTAAGGGATATGAATTAAAAAGAAAATTTTAAGTGTGGAGTGTGTTCTCAATTCTGCCATTAACAACAGTGGTACAAAGGTGGTAAAGTTTCTTAGAGAAGAAAGATTGTGCATCTTCCTTTTGGGGGCCTTTCTTGCTATTGTAATTTTATATTTCATTTTGTGATTATTGTCTCTCTATGCAGTTAGACTGCGTGCTTTTTAAGGACAAGGGATTGTGACTGCCTTTCCCCATCATATCTCCAAAGTCCTCTGTTTTAAACACTCTGTGATGTTGGTCCAAGCACTGGCCTCATCCCAGGTTCTGCTTTTGTAGAGATAAACACCGAGATGTGGTTGTTGTGAAAATTCAATGAGATTGTATCTGCTGTGTTCCCTGGAACTTAATAAGTGCTATCAACTGTTTCTTTCCCCCTTTCCTTCTCTGTTTTGTTCTAAATAAAATTGTCCTAAAGTGATATGGTACAGATATACAACAGGTTGCCAACTATTACTGCATTGAATTCTCCTAATAGTTCTGTAAGGTAGGCAGCAAAATTGATATAGTTCACATTTTATCGTTTGGGTAATAGCCAACAGGTTTATGTGTAGTCAAGTCCCAGGCCAGAATTCTAGAACACAGATCTTCTAGCTCAAGGCTTTGTGTACTTCCCGCTGAAATAGAGCCCTGCTTAACAATAGTGCAAAAACCACATTCTATATACTTCGTAATTAAGAAAATGAAACTGTAGGTCCCTCGGAGCCTGCGTTTTCTCATGAAAGGTGAAAATTGAAATACCTACTTCATGAGATTATTAGTTGTGAGGATCAAATGCCTACATACAATAATGCAGATTCACACGGGTTTTGAAATAGTAGGTGTTCGTACAAAGTCAACTTCTTGCCTCTAATTTAGTTTCTACTTGGTTCACAGGAAAAATCTGCAGTGAAACTGAAATAGATACATCCTAAAATGCCTTTGAAGTAAGTCCGTTCAAAAAAATTGATTTTTGGAGGGAGAGAAATTGAATGAGCTGGTCAAAAGAGAAGGCTTTGGGCTGAAATCCTTCCCCTGGCACTTAAAATCTTTGTAATTTTCCAAGACCACCTAAAGAGGAGACTCCATTTCTTTGTAATAAAAAAAAATGTGTTAAAGTATTGAGGTAGTTCCTGGAACAAACAGGAATTTTAATAAATTGTATAAATGGTGCTTATTAGTATTGTCACTACTGCTGCCATGTATTACATCGTCACTGGTATTGTTATCGTCATTATTTGCAATACACAGAAGGAGCACTTGTTCAGTTTCTTTCAAAAATTATCAGTGCATTAAGCACTGCATTAGTTTCCTAGGGCTCTCCTACAAAGCACCACAACTGGGTGGCCTAAAACAAGAGAAATGTATTGTCCCACACTTTTGTGGCTAGAAGTCTGAAATCAGGGCGTTAGTTTCTCTTTCCAGTGGCTTTGGGGAAGACTCTGTCTTTGTCTCTTCTAGCTTCTGGTGTTGGCCGGTGTTCCTCGTAGATGCATTGCTCCAATCCTTGTATCTGCTGTCAAGAGCCTTTCACCTCGCTGTATGTTTTCCCATGATCTTCCCTCTGTGCCTGTCTACTTCTGTGTCCAAATTCACCCTGTAAGGGCACGAGTCATGTTGTGTTAGGACCCAACCAAATGACCTCACCTTAACTAATTACATTAGCAACAGCCATATTTCTAAATGGGGTCACATTTCGAGGCACAAAGGTTAGGACTTCAACGTATCTTTTGGGGGATGCAATTCAGCAAGTACGAAGTACCCTTTTAAAAAACTTTGCTGCCTTTCAGTGACTTCAGGATTCACTTAATCAGGTGATTTGAATTATTCCAGCTAAAATGTAACCCTCTTCATACGATACCAATTTCTGTACTTAGTGAAAATAACACTGAATATCTAAGGAGTTAATGACAATCAGAGTGCAGTTTTCAGACTGTCACAAACAGCTAGGTGAGATCTCTGAACAACTGTGAACAAATGGGAGAACCTTTCAAATCTGTGTTCAAAGGCAACATTTTGTCCCATCTACACTCTAACAGAAACAAACGTTGCAATAAGCGAGTAGAAGAGTCAATATCTAACTATTCACCTGACACCATCAGGGGAAGTGAGCACAATAAAGAGAGTTGAGAAGAGAATCGGGATCTGAGAGCTTGGAAGTCATCTAGGGACCCCTGAGTACAACTCATAATTTTATTTTATTTTTTTTTCAGGGATCCAAAATTCATTGTTTATGCACCATACCCAGTGCTCCATGCAACTGTGCCCTCCATAATACCCACCACCAGGCTCACCCAACCCCCACCCCACTCCCATCGCAAACCCTCAGTTTGTTTCTCAGAGTCCACAGTCTCTTGTGGTGTGTCTCCCCCTCTGATTTCCCCCATCTCACTTCTCCTCTCCACCTCCCAATGTCCTCTGTGTTATTCCTTAGGCTCCACAAGTAAGTGAAACCATATGATAATTGACTCTCTGTGCTTGACTCACTTCACTTAGAATAATCTCTTCCAGTACCGTCCATGTTGATACAAAAGTTGGGTATTCATCCTTTCTGATGGAGGCATAATACTCCATTGTATATATGGACCATATCTTCTTTATCCATTCATCTGTTGAAGGGCATCTTGGTTCTTTCCACAGTTTGGCAACTGTGGCCACTGCTGCTATGAACATTGGGGTACAGATGGCCCTTCTTTTCACTACATCTGTATCTTTGGGGTAAATACCCAGTAGTGCAATTGTAGGGTCATAGGGAAGTTCTATTTTTAATTTCTTAAGGAATCTCCACACTGTACCAACTTGCATTCCCACTGACAGTGTAAGAGGCTTCCCCTTTCTCCGCATCTTCTCCAACACTTGTTGTTTACTGTCTTGTTAATTTTGGCCATTCTAACTGGTGTAAGGTGATATCTCAATGTGGTTTTGATTTGAATCTCCCTGATGGCTAGTGATGATGAACATTTTTTTCATGTGCCTGTTAGCCATTTGTATATCTTCTTTAGAGAAGTGTCTCTTCATGTCTTCTGCCCATTTTTTGACATGGTTATCTGTTTTGTGTGTATTGAGATTGAGGAGTTCTTTATAGATCTTGGATATCAGCCCTTTGTCTGTAGTGTCATTTGTGAATATCTTCTCCCATTCCATGGGTTGCCTCTTTGTTTTGTTGACTGTTTCCTTTGCTGTGCAGAAGCTTTTGATTTTAATGAAGTCCCCAAAGTTCATTTTTGCTTTTGTTTCCTTTGCCTTTGGAGACATATCTTGAAAGAAGTTGACACCATGAAAAGTTCCAATGTCAGAATTATTGGGATCCCTGAGGTGGAGGAGAAAGGAAGAAGACTAGAAGATATAGTTGAACAAATTCTCCATGAAAATTTTCCTAGTCTGGGGAATGGAACAAGTGTTTGTGTCCTAGAGGTAGAAAGAACACCTCCCAAGGTCAAAGAATCTAGAAAGACCTCAAGGCACTTGATTGTAAGACTGATGAATCATAACTTTAGACAAGAGCTTTTGAGAGCAGCTAGGGGGAAAGAGATTCCTTACATACAGAAGAAGGTCTATAAGAATAACGTCAGACCTGTCCACAGAAACCTGGCAAGCCAGAAAGGGCTAGCAAGACATATTAAGGGCACTAAATGAGAATAACATGCAACCAAGAATACTTTATCCAGCAAGGCTGACATTCAAAATGGATGGAGAAATAAAGAGCTTCCAAGACTGTCAAGGTTTAAGAGAGTATGTGACCACCAAGCTGGCACTACAAGAAATATTAAGGGGGGTTCTATAAAAGAAAAAAGAACCCAAGAGTGTCATAGAACAGAAATTTACAGAGACAAGCTATAGAAACAAGGACTTCACAGGCAATATGATGTCTATAAAAACTTATCTTTCAACAATCACTCTCAGTGTGAATGGCCTAAACACTCCCATAAAATAGCACAGGTTGCAGATTGGATAAAACGACAGGACCTGTCCATATGTTGTCTACAAGAGACCCATTTAGAACCTAAGAATACATCCAGACTGAAAGTGAAGGGTTGGAGAAGAATCTTTCATACCAATGGGCCTCAAAAGAAAATTGGGGTGGTGACTCTCATATCAGATAAATTAGATTTTAAACTAAAGACTGTAGCCAGAGATAAAGAAGGACACTACATCATTCTTAATGTCTCTATTCACCAAGAAGATCTAACAATTATACATATTTATGCCCCCAATACAGGAGCAGCCAACTGAATAAGACAATTGTTAATCAAGATAAAGAATCATATTGATATGAATACATTAATAGTAGAGGATCTTAACATGCCACTCTCAGTAATAGATCATCCAAGCAGAAAATCAATGAAGAAACAAGGGTATTGAATGACACATTGGACCAGATGGACCTCACAGATATATACAGAACATTCCACCCTAAAACAATAGAATATTCATTCTTCTCGAGCGGACATGGAACTTTCTCCAGAATAGGCCACATACTGGGTCACAAATCAGGACTCAACTGATACCAAAAGGTTGAGATTATTCCCTGCATAATCTCGGACCTCAGTGTTCTGAAATTGGAGCTCAACCACAAGAAAAAGTTTGGAAGGAATTCAAACACTTGGGATCTAAAGACAACCCTGCTTAAGAATGCTTGGATCAACCAAGAAACCAAAGAAGAACTTAAAAAATTCATGGAAACCAATGAGAATGAAGACACTGTGGTCCAAAACCTATGATACGGCAAAGGCGGTCCTAAGGGGGAAATACATAGCCATCCAAGCCTCCCTCAAAAAAATTGAAAAATCCAGAATACACTAGCTTTCTTTATACCTTAAAGAACTGGAGAATCAACAACAAATTAAGCCAACCCCACACACTAGAAGGGAAATAAGATTAGAGCAGAAATCAATGAGATAGAAACTAGAGATACAGTAGAACACATCAACGAAACTAGAAGATGGTTTCTTGAAAGAATCAATAAGATTGATAAACCATTGACCAAACTAATCCAAAGAAAAGATCAAGGACCCAAATTAATAAAATTATGAATGAAAAGGGAGAGATCAGTACTAACACCAAGGAAATAGAAACAATCATCAGATATGATTATCAACAGTTATATGCCAATAATTCAAGCAACCTAGAAGAAATGGATGCATTCCTGGAAACCTATAAACTTCCAAAACTGAATCAGGAAGAAATTGACAACCTGCATAGACTAATATCTAGTAATGAGATTGAAGCAGTGATCAAAAACCTCCTAATAAACAAGAGCCCAGGACCTGACAGATTCTCTGGAGAATTCTACCAAACATTCAAAGAAGAAATAATACCTATTCTCCTGAAGCTGTTTCAAAAAATAGAAACAGAAGGAAAACGTCCAGACTCTTTTTATGAAGCCAGCATTGCCCTGATCCCCAAACCAGGCAAAACCCCACCAAAAAGGATAATTTCAGACCAATATCCCTGATGGATATGGATACCAAGATTCTCAATAAGATCCTAGCTAATAGGATCCAACAGCACATTAAAAAGATTATCCACCATGACCAGGTGGGATTTATCCATGGGATGCAAGGGTGGTTCAACATTCACAAATCAACTAATGTGATAGAACAAATCAATAAGAGAAGAGAGAAGAACCATATGGTCCTCTCAGTTGATGCAGAAAAAAGCACTGGGCAAGATACAGCATCCATTCCTGATTAAAACAATTCAAAGTATAGGGATAGAGGAAACATTCCTCAACTTCATAAAATCTATCTATGAAAAAACCTACAGCAAATATCATCCTCCATGGGGAAAAGCTGAGAGCCTTCCCTTTGAGATCAGGAACACAGCAAGGATGTCCATTCTCATCACTGTTGTTCAACACAGTACTAGAAGTCCTAGCAACAGCAATCAGACAACAAAAAGAAGTAAAAGGTATTCAAATTGGCAATGAAGAAGTCAAACTCTCTCTCTTCGCCAATGACATGATACTTTATAGGGAAAACCCAAAAGACTTCACCCCAGAAGAGAACCTGATTTGCTAAGGAAATGTTGAAAAAGAAAAACAAAACTGGGGGCATCAGGTTGCCTGATTTCAAGCTTTACTGCAAAGCTGTGATCACCAAGACAGTACGGTACTGGCACAAAAACAGACACATTAGACCAGTGGAACAGAGTAGAGAGCCCAGATATGGACCCTCAGCTCTATGGTCAAATAATCTTCGACAAAGCAGGAAAAAATATACAGTGGAAAAAAGACAGTCTCTTCAATAAAAAGTGCTGGGAAAATTGGACAGCTCTGTGTAGAAGAATGAAGCTCAACCATTCTCTTACACCATACACAAAGATAAACTCAAAAGGGATAAAAGACCTTGACATGAGGCAGAAATCCATCAGAATCCTAGAGGAGAACATAGGCAGTAACCTCTTCGATGACTCCTAAATTTAAATGAGTCCTGTGTCCTCCTGTTGTAGATATTCGGGGCCCATGAGATGAGTGATGGGACAAGACCACTGGAAATGTCAAATAGGTTTAATGCTATACATAAGAAAACAGTATGAGGAGAGGACACCATACTCCACTCTGGGGCAAAAAGGAGGCTAAAAATGACTCTGTTTCCCTGCCGCATTTCTACATGTCAGAGAGGGAGGGCAGTGATTACAAAACCAGGTGATCAGAAAAGAAAGAGATAGTTTTAGACTCAGGTGAGTTAAATAATGCTTTGTCTTTTATTCATTCTGGTTATAGGCATAAAAACAAAAATCAATCACCATCACCCCTTAGATTTTTATAACCCTCACAGAATTTGAACGATCTGGGGCACTCTGGTAGGCAGGATAACAGACCCCCACAGATCTCTGGATGCTAATCCCTGCAGCCTGTGAATATGCTGACAAAAGAGACTTTGCAAGTGTGGTCCAGGGTCTTGAGATGAGGCGATTATCCTGGAATGTATCAGAGTGGGACAGTGTGATTTTAAGAGTCTTTATAAGAGGGAGGCAAGATGGTCAAAATTAGAAAGAAAGATGTGATGTTGGAATCAGAGGTTGGAGTGCTGCTCTTTGGAAAGGAAGGACTGGGACAAGGAACGTAGGTGACTTCTAGGAGCCTGGAAAACAAGGAAACAAATAGATTCTCCTTCAGAGACTCCAGAAGGGAGGCGCTCTGCTGACACTTTGATTTTGGTCTTCCGACTTTCGACTTCCGCACTGTGGGAGAGTGTATTTGTGTTGTGATAAGCTGCTAAGTTTGTGGTAATTTGCTTTGGCAGCCATAGGAAAGTAATACAGGATCATCTGGGGGAGGATGGTACGTTTTAAAGAAGAGTAAGTGAAGGAACACAGAACTTGAGTGTCTCAATTTCACATAAACGACAAGGCAATTTCTTCATTTAATCTTGCTTTTATTTTGGTGAACTCACCGGTACATACGTACTGAGTATCAAAAATGCTCCCAGCCCTGCTCCCTGGGTTTCCCACTTTAGGGGCAATGAGGGCGTTTGAGACGCACAACAGATCTTGAAAGGCTTTCGAGTCATCATGGAAATATGCTGTAGGTGGGGGAAATGGGAGCTCTCAGTTTGGCCTTTTTTTGACGAAAGAAGAACAAGAGGCTGGGCGGGACTCAGTATAAAAAGGCAGAGCTGGTGGGTCAGGCGTGGGTGCTGGCTTCACAAAGACGGGAAGGGAACTTTAGGCTTGCTGTCTGTCCTCCCTGGGTAGGGAAACTGGGGGCTCAGGCAGGATACTCCATATCCATATCCATATTAATATGAGTACACAGGTACTCATACCTGGTAGACCGTGTGGGTAATGAAGGAACCAAAAAAAGAAATGTATTGCCCTTGGGCACTGTTGGATTTGCTCCAACAACTTAGATCCTCCGGGCTCCTGAACCAGCGCTCTGCTCCCCTCCCCCTCCAAATCCACAGCCTCCAAACCAAAAGCACTTGGCACATGTGATTCAGAGGTTGTATTGGGTCTAGCCGAATTCCTGGCTTTTTCGCGGAGTAGCTGAGTATCCCCAGACAAATGGTTGAACTTTCCCAATCATCTTGCCATTGTGAAAGACAGGTGTGAAAGCTGTTGGAAATTGGAAGCTATTTTACGTGGTAGGAGTTAATTGTGCTAACCCTCCCAGGAAATTGTGTGCATTGCTTTTTTTTTTTTTTTTAAATCTTAAACTAACTCCTTTTATGAGAGGTGAGAATTTTATATATCCTTCTTTGAAAGAGCATTATTCTTAGGAAATGCCTCTGTAAAATTATAATATTGCCTGTCACCAAGTAGGAATAACAATAGCTAATATTTATTGGGCACTTACAGTATAAATTGCCAAATGGGTAAAATTGCCAGATTGGTATATAAGAATATATATATATTCTTATATACCCATATATATATGTATTCTTATATATATATATTCTTATATATATATAAGTGCCCAATAAATATATATTATATATAATATGTATTATATAAATATATAAATATAAATATATAATATATAATATATTTATATATTTATATCATATCATATATAATATAATATAAATATATAAATATCTATAAATATATATTATATATAATATATAATATAATATAAATATATAAATATATTATATTATATATAATATGAATATATTATTTATTATATTATATATTATATATAATATAAATATTATATATATAAAAATATAAAATAAATATATAAATATAAATATTTATATATTTATATCATATATCATATATAATATAATATAAATATATAAATATATATATAAATATAAATATATATAAATATAAATATATTATAAATTATATATAATTATATATATTATATATATTATATATGTTATATATATATTATAAATTATATATAAATATCTATAAATATATATAATATATAATATATAATATAATATAAATATATAAATATATTATATTATATATAATATGAATATATTATTTATTATATTATATATTATATATAATATAAATATATAAATATATTATATATTATATATTCCTATATACTTATATATATTAATATATACTTATATATTATATAATATAATTATATAATATATAGATATATATAGACTATATATAGATTATATCAATAGACATATTGATATAATCTATATATAGTCTATATATTATATAATATATAATTATATGTATTATATATTATATAATATATAAGAAATTATATTTTTATATTATATAATTAGATTATATATATAATTATATAATATACAGATTACATATAATCTATATATCATATATAGACTATATAATGTATATATAGACTATATATTATATATTACATATATATATAATCAATTATTGTACCTCACAGCAGTTAAGTAAGGTAAGATGTATCATTATGCCTATTTCATTGATAAGGAAACTGAGGCTTTAAAGGGAAAGGGGACCTGCATAATAAAGTCAGACTATGGTGGAAAAAAGGGTTGCAACCAAGTTTTCCCAAATTGTGTACTTGATCCAGGGAATCATGCTCTTACTTGAAAGTGAGAACTTCATTTTCTTTAATTTTGAAAACCCAAGGCATCGCCTAATTCAAAGCCTACAACAGATATTTAAACATGTTTCTGGAATTTAGCTTTTACTTGGAATTCAGACACCAGCTTCGTGTCAGGGTGTCATGTCCATTGCAAAAGGCTGAGCCCAAGAAGCTCAGGAAAAGTCAACACTATGAAGCTCTAAAATGATTGTAAGGAAATGTAAGTAGAATGCATCCTCTTGGGTTTGTCCTGTCATGCAGATGTTGAAACATGCATACCAAAAGAATTGGGTGGATGGCCCTGGGTCCCTCATTTTGAGAAGGCTGCCAGGTAACCCCTCCAGCAGTCTCCAGTGCCATGGGAGAACACTGGTATACAAGCACTTGACCCCCAACAGATATTTTACCCCACAGACACATTAACCACGGAAAGCAAGTAGTCAATATCAATTGAATAGAGATTGGCATTTCTGTATCAGAGGCAGCATGGATCCTGCCTCTGGCACTTCTCCGCCCTCTTCTCAAGATGTCCTCCTACAACACCTATTACAGTCTTCTCCACCCCAGTCCAAAGACGGCATGACAGATCCCACAAACAACTTTGGTAATTGTCATAAGCAGTGACTTTGTTGAGTAATTGGTTGATTGATGAATGAGGGTTCTGGTTCTAAGAATAAGCTACTTGTAAAAGAAGAAAGTGTAGAAGCAAATCACTGACAGTTTGCACAAGGGATGGATGTTACTTTCTTAGCTTAGAATGAAGAGAGAAACTAAAAAAGTTTTGGAAATGTGTGGACCTATCTCAGAAACCCTATTGGAGTCTTTTCTTGATCCACTGAGAATAATATTTTTAGTAGGAAGAGTTTATAACCAATAGCCCTGTGTGTAAAGAGCACCTTTTATTCATTGGACACAACAAAGAGTGTGCGAATAGACTACCTATCAGACACACTGGGATGAATTAAAAACACGGGTTCTCCTAAGCCACTCGAGACTTTCATAATCAGCGTTCAAGGGGGGCTGTGAAAATTTCTCCTCCATGATGCCCATGATGTAATTAAGTTGGGGACTATTAAACCGGTGCCTTTTCCTTTCACTCTGCCAGTGACTCTGCTGATCATAGGCTATAATGTCCGGCCACTTAGGCAGTCCATCTCTCAAAAAACAGGTGACAGAATAGAGACAGTACATGTGTATAGAGGGGAAGATCCCAGTAACTGTGGTATTTCACGCTCGAGCAGACTTTTACAGAGAAAAGACAAAGTTTGGCCTTTTCTGTTCTTTTAATCCTTATAACTGTGGATTAGGCAAGACAGAGATCATTTGTTTGGGAAGACAAGGATGCTGAAACTCGAAAAAGTCAGGAAAGTTATCTGGGACTGTATAAGTTAGAAGTGGTCCTAAGTAGGAACCAAACTCAGCTATCCTGACTCAAATAGTTTTCTTCTATGATTGGCCATCACTGATTTGGCTATAATGGTTAAACTTGTGCGTAAACACAGAAGGATCAACAAACACCCTCTGATCTTGATCAATGAGGTGTACTTATATAGCGATCTGCCCTATAGCTAGGCTAGTGGAGCACGACTGGCATGTCTCTATTAAATATACATTTTCCCCTCTAAAGTTTCTGTATTTGTGTTTAGCTAAGTACATAGTCATACATTAACTGTAAAATGTCTTATAGAAGCTTGTGTTAAATATTTAACAATATAAGTGACTCATCACTAATCTTCCATCCTGCTAATTCTCCACCAATGCGTGATATGGCTTATGCTTTCCATTTTCAGAGCTCTAGCTTTCCTTTTAAAAAAATAGGATAATCTTTGGGACTCAGCTTTGATGTTCTATGGCCTTTGCTTTTATTGTTTGTTCTGTATGAAATGCCTTTTACCACTAACTTTGTCTGCGCAGTTCCTTTCCAGATGGTATAGCTCCTGATGTCAGCCACAGGATCTAGGACAGGCAAAAATGCCACATTTTGCTCTTGCTCTTAATGATTAGGACATATGATCTGTACTTCCTTATGTCTCAATTCCTACCTTATTGTAGTCATTTTTGTAAACATCTTCTCTAGCCTATTGAACTGTGTACATGCCTTACTCATCTGAGAGGTTCATGGTCCAAGCACAGTGGCGGGCTACCATTTTTTGAAGACTGTGATACTGGAACTATCGTTGTACCCAACTGCTAGCCAAGGAAACCAAAGCACAAAGAGGTTAAGTAAATTTCACAGAGTCACAAAACAATTAAATGACAATAGCAAAATCTACTCTTATAACCACCGTACCATACTGTCCCACCCACCCTTATTGAGGGAAGCTTATGAGCTCAACTAGGTCCAGTCTCCTTGATGCCTTGTAAACCCATTTCCTTCTTCAGAAAGGAAGGAAGCAGGAAGACTCTGATTACGTGTTCTAACCAGGGCACCAGGTAAATCTGTGGCACTGATGGCGAGGGAATCAGCCAGGTGGAAACAGCACCTTGGCCAGGTTGGTGCGATTATTTACTTTCAGGAGCAACTACCCTGTCAGTCTTTACAAATCTAGGAAAAAAAGCTGCTTTTGGCAAATGCCAATAACCACAAATAAAGCCTCCATGGTCTCCTCACCTCCTCATTTGTACCCTGTGTCTCAACCAGTACTTAGGAAAACAAAGAAGCAGACTCTGCGGGCCTGGACCTATCTCCTGGGGCATGTTGAAAATGAAAGAGAAATCAGCAGCGCTGGATGGAATCACTTTCATGCTTGTTTTATAACAATTGTGCCAGGTAGAGTATTGAAACACTATGAGTCTTTGCGATCCTTTTCAGAAACAGTTTTGAAGCTTACTTTTTAAAGAGAATGCTCTACTTTAGGGCAACATTTAGCAATTTTTTTCTCTAGAAACAAATGGCAAATAGTTTAGACTTTGTGGGCCAAGAGGCCAAACTGAGGATGTTATGTGGTTACTGACATGACCAGAAAGAAGAGAGGAAAACTTCTACCCTGGGCTGCATTTGCCTGGTGTGGTCCAAGGCCGTCTGGGTCCGGGGCTCGACAGACATTGTTCAGAGGAAGCAAGAGTGGAGAAGGGAGGGTGTCCAGCTGTGTTCGTGGAGATGGGAGGGTGTTCCCTCACTTTACACCTCTGTCCCAGGACCAGTCGGACCCAGGCATGTCCCTTCCTGCTCCCAGAGAGCCTGCCGTCCTAACTAAGGAAGCTGACTGGAAGCACAGCTACTCACTGAGATTCTAGACTGAGCTTGCACCACCCAGTACCCAACAGTTGCTAAACGGCAGAGACCCCAACCCATAGCGGGCAGCCAGTCCAGAGTGTGGCCAGTGGCTAAGCCAAGCTCTGGAGGCAGAATGGGGGAAATGGAATGGAGGTTACCCTGGCTTGGTTTCCATGGATCAAAATGCTAGTCCATTAGAGCTGTGCCACAGGCTGTAAGAAACAGGCAAGCCCCGTTCTAGGGCATGGCTGAGCATGACATGATTCTATTGAGGAGACACAGTGAAAGTAAATAGAACTAGAGAAAAATGTTCCTACAAAGAAGCTGAGAAGACAGCTCAAGCTACACCTACATGAGCATAGTCCAAAAAGCAGAATTTGGAAGTTGTAGGCGTAGAAAGTAGTTGTCATCATGGACAGTACCACAAAGGCCAAGGCTAGCACCGTAGGCAGCGGTTTTATAGTGACTGGGATCTCAGAAGCCAGTGTGGCTCCTTGCTTCCCCCTTCCCTATGAAAGGGTTGTACATTGCTGCCCTTCACCATGTAACTTGGGTTTTCCTGTGGGGGCATTGCTTCCACCTCACCGTCTGGCTTGGCCACTTGGTTGGATTTGACAAATGAAGTTCAAGAACAAATGACACAATGTTAGGTTGGAGCAGAAGCTTCACAACACTTTTCATGCTCTCTCAGTGGTTCTCTTACTCCTTCTGCCAAGAGAACATCTGCGCTCCTTCACGTGAGCTTTTGGATCAGCTGCAGAGCCACACTGCCTCTCAGCCCACACGTCATGAGGTCAAGAGATAACAATCCGTTTTTATAAGCCACTGAGATTGGGAGATCACTCGTTACTGCAGCAAAGCAGATACATGAGTGAAAATCAGAAATGCAGGACAGAAGCTGTCAGGGACAACACCAGGCTAAGGGTTGGGGCCAGGACTCCAGCTCCCATGAGGATAAAATAAGCCAGGACATGAAATCTAGAAGCCCTAATCCAGGATATGTGACAGGATACCAACACTGGAATTGAGATTTAAGAAAGAGTTTTTCTTCCCTGAGCCACAAGGTTATGGTTGGCAGTAGTAACTTGACCCCAGGCTGAGCTAGCTACTCTCTACCAGTAAGCAGACCGAGAGCTAAGGGATCAAAGTCAAATAAGAATGACGGGGAGGGGACATCATGAAGTTTCTATAGAGGACATCGGGTCTCGAAGGATGAGTAGATGAGTAGGTTGAGCGGCTAACACATATAGCAGCACAGAAATGAGGGTGGGCCAATTCCTTAAATCCTTGCCTACCTGAGGCTGCTCTAAGAGCAGTTCCTCAAGGGCTGTTTCATGAACCACTTGCACCAGAAGCAGCTTCCTAGAATAAACAGGCCCTGTGTCCCCAGACCTACTGAATCAGAATTTCTAGATCTGAAGCCTCAAAGTATCCCAAACCAACTGACCCTCTGAGGGACTCTTTGCACACTCCATCTGAGACCCAATGGTATAACCCATTCTCAAACCGGCTACATATTGAGTCACCACAGCACCCTTTAAACATAAGTCGCCTGGGCCTTGCCCCAGAGACTCTAATTTGATTCATCTGGGAGAGGGCACGGGCACTGGTGTGTTTTAGAAGCTCTAATTTTATTTTGATGTTCAGTCTATTTACGAACCATTGGTACAGAGAAAGAAATCAATTCATATTACTGTATACCCATCATGTGAAGACACATCCAGGGCACCCTTGTAACTACAGTGACAAAATTGCTGACAGTCTTTCTTAAAAGGACCTTACCATAGTAAAAGCTGGTAGGAAGGCAGCGCCTGGCACAGAGCAGATGTTCGAGGTCGTACATTGAGTGAATGGATGAGGAGAAACATATCCAAGGAGGACGTACACTTTAGCCAAGCTTTCCAGGTCATTCTTGAACACCCTAACTGAAGTTCAGGAGCCACTATATCGGAGAGAGTCAGGGAGCTAGCACAGAGTCATGGAGTAGAAGAGGAGAGAAGCAGCGTGAGTGCAGGCGGGGTTCAAGACTCCAGGAACCAGGCTGACTGGGATAGGACAATCTGGCTCTAAGAACGTAGAGGCTCCATTCTCCTGGCTTTGGGGGCCTGGAGCTTTCTGTGTTCTGGCTTCTAATAGAGAACGTCTCCTCAGAACACATGTAAAGTTATCTTCCAGTTTTGGGTTTTGCTTATTGCATTTTCAGAATTGAATTTTTCAAGAGCAATTGCCACAATACAATTTTGTGAACTTGTAGCACTGAACATTTCTAATTAGGTTGCTATAGCCCTTAGCCAAATTACTGCAAATGTCATCTCTCTGCTCTCTTTTTGATGCAAGAATGTAGGGCAGTCAGCAATATACACAATTTAATCTTAACGCAGGCAGACGCCGCTCATGGTAACAGAAGGGTCTGCTTTCCATTAACCCAAAATTTGCTTAGTCAAGCAACTCCCTCATTACACAGCTTGCATCCAAAAGGATGTTTCTGCCTTTCAAGCAAGCTGCTACTTTAGCAATTAGCTGTCCATAAAAATGTGAGTAATTGCCCTATCTCTAGATGGTTGGTGGGTTGATCATGCCCACGGGCCAGCCTTGGCCATTCTGAGTCTCCTCTGTTGGCACAAACCCAAGCTGCAGGGACTGAGTGCATCGTTAAAACACGTGACAGCATTGACAAGTGATTTTCTGGCCTTGTCATGTTTCCTTCGGTGGAAATCAGTATTCATGTAGAGGAAACATTGATTCATAAATTCCAATTTGTCAGCCCCATGACCTAACTCCCTTAGTCCTAGAGACTTAGACCTAAGTCCCATCTTTTCCAAGCTAGTTCCATTATTTTTTTCAATGGGAGGCTCACCCCAACACACCAGCCTAGAGCAATTCATGTGCAAACAAAGCACAGGAAAACAAAAAGAACAATCAGTCCAATGCAATGCTAGTCATCAGCCTTGAGTACTCACTATATATGAGACATAACATTAGGGCTTTTGTTATTAGTTTTTAATTTTTAATTTTTTTTTAATTTTTATTTATTTATTTTTTTTAGAATAGGAGAGAGAGGGAAGAGAGGGGCAGAGGAAGAAGAGAGGGAACATAAAGCAGGTTCCATGCTCAGTGCAGAGTCTGACACAGGGCTTGATCGCATGACCCAGAGATCATGACCTGAGCTGAAATCAAGAGTAGAATGCTTAATTGACTGAGCCACCCAGGTCCCGCATATTAGGCCTTTTAGATCTCAATTAATTCTGACTACAGTTCAAAGAATGTGCATTATTGTTCCCCATTAACAGATGAGAAAACTGAGTCAGTAAAAGTAAGTGGCCTTCTTAAATGTCACACAGCTGAGTCATGAAACTGCTTGTTGTACAACCTCTTGATTCTATAGCTCTTTCAAACACCCTCCTAAACATCGCCATGGGCTTTGAAAATAGTCATCCTCTCAGACGTGGAATCCTCAGCCCCAGTCACGAGCTGAGAGCTCTGTGGGTGCATACCCTACCCTAATGTGCACTCTTTTGGAGATGAAGCTGGTTTTTCAGGGATGATTTCCCTGGTCTTTGGGGTCAGCTGCCTGTGAATCATCATCAAAATGATGCTTATTTAAACCCACAACTCCTGTGAAGTGTCTACTTCAGATTCTTTATTGCCTAGATTGTTCCGTCAATTAGAGCGAGAACCGATCCTCTGCTGTCACCATGAGACACTTTCTGTCCTGATCTAGGAGGTGGAGAAGAAGCCCATGTTTGTGGGAACTGAGATATTTTCATTCACAGAGTCAGCATTGCATAAAAGCAGGTGCTTCATATCTTCTCATTATCAATCACAACCTTGATTATGAAATGATTTTCCTGATCCATTTCTTTTTCTGATTGTATAAGATTTTTGTTTCATGAGCTCCTCTGTATTTCTGACCTCATTTCCTTCCCTGTTTCTCTAAAGTGATTGCAAGTTTCTCCCTTGCCAAACATTTGGTTTCTCTCGCTGGCTCTACAGCCTTCAGATAATTCATACCTGAATTGTCACTGGCTTAGGTTTTTACCTTCTACTTCAGCACAACTAGAAATCTCAGTACTCTTAATGATGCTTTCTTCTCACCATTGACTTTCAACCAGAAGAGAGTCCTATGGATTTTTATTCCTAGATATCTTTGAAATTCTTTCCTTTTTCTCCATGACCTTTTTTACTTTTCTAGTTCTAACCATCATCACTAACTATCTAGGTTATGGAAATTCCTGCTAAGTACTTTCCACATCTTCTCCTTGACAACCCTATATTCTATTTTCTCCTTTTCCACCAGAGTGATCTATCTGAAGATCATGCCTCTCCTATTTAAAACTCTGCAGTGTAGCTTGAAATCAGCCAACATGATGCCCGCTGCTTTGTTTTTCTTTTTCAACATTTCCTTGGCAATTTGGGGGCTTTTCTGGTTCCATTCAAATTTTAGGATTGTTTGTTCTAGCACTTTGAAAAATAATGTTGGTATTTTGATCGGGATGGTGTTGAAAGTATAGATTGCTCTGGGCAGCATAGACATTTTAATAATGTTTATTCTTCTGATCCATGAGCATGGACCATTTTCCCATATTTTTGTGTCTTCTTCAATTTCCTTCATAAGTATTCTATAATTTCCAGAGTATAGATCTTTACCTCTTTGGTTAGGTTTATTCCTAGGTATCTTAAGGTTTTAGGTGGTATTGCAAATGGGATCGATTCCCTAATTTCTCTTTCTACAGTTACATTGTTAGTGTATAGGAAAGCAACTGATTTCTGTGCACTGATTTTGTATCCTGCCACATTACTGAATTGCTGTTTGAGTTCTAGTAATTTGGGAGTGGCGTCCTTTGGGTTTTCCACATAAAACATTAATGTCATCTGTGAAGAGAGAGAGTTTGATTTCTTCTTTGCTAACTTGAATACTTTTATTTCTTTTTGTTGTTTGATTGCTGTTGCTAGGACTTCCAGGACTATGTTGAACAATAGTGATCAGACAGCCATCCTTGTCATGTTCTTGATCTTAAGGGAAAGGCTCTCAACTTCTCCCCATTGAGAATGATATTTGGTGTGGGCTTTTCATAGATGGTTTTTATGAAATTGAGGAATGTTCCCTCTATCCCTACACCCTGAAGAATTTTAATCAGGAAAGGATGCTGTATTTTGTCAGATGCTTTTTCTGCATCAATTAAGAGGACCATGTTTTTCTTGTCTCTTCTTTTATTTATGTGTTCTATCACATTGATTGATTTGTGAATGTTGAACCACCCTTGCATTCCAGGGATAAATCCCACCTGGTTGTGATGGATACTCCTTTTAATGTACTGTTGGATCCTATTAGCTATGATATTGTTGAGAATTTTGGCATCCATATTCATCAGGGATATTGGTCTGTAATTCTCCTTTTTGATGGGGTGTTTGTCTGGTTTGAGTATCAAGGTAATTCTAGCTTCATAGAATGAGTTTGAAAGTTTTCCTTCTGTTTCTGTTTTTTTTGGAACAGTTTCAGGAGAATAGGTATTATTTCTTCTTTGAATGTTTGGTAGAATTCCCCAGGGAATCCATCAGGCCCTGAACTCTTGGGGGAGAGTTTTTTGTTTGTTTTTTGTTTGTTTGTTTGTTTTAATATTTTATTTATTTATTTGACAGAGAGAGAGGTCACAAGTAGGCAGAGAGGCAGGCAGAGAGAGAGGAAGGGAAGCAGACTCCCTGCTGAGCAGAGAGCCTGATGCGGGACTGGATCCCAGGACCTTGCGATCATGACCTGAGCCGAAGGCAGAGGCTTTAACCCACTGAGCCACCCAGACGCCCCAAGTTTTTGATCACTGCCTCAATCTCATTACTGGTTATTGATCTATTCAGGTTGTCACTTTCTCCCTTTTTCAGTCTTGGTAGTTTATAGGTTTCCAGAAAGGCATCCATTTCTTCCAGGTTGCTTAATTTATTGGCCTATAGTTGTTGATAAGACAGCATGGTACTGGCACAAGAACAAACACATAGATCAATGGAACAGAATAGAGAGCCTAGATATGGACCCTCAACTCTATGGTCAACTAATCTTCAACAAAGCAGGAAAAAATATCCAGTGGAGAAAAGACAGTCTCTTCAAGAATGGTGGTGGGAAAATTGGACAGCTATACACAGAAGAATGAAACTTGACCATTCTCTTACACAAAGATAAACTCTAAATGGGTGAAAGACCTCAATGTGAGGCATAAATCCATCAAAATCCTAGAGGAGAACATAGGCAGTAACCTTTTAGACATCAGCCACAGCAACTTCTTTCAAAACACAGGAAACAAGGGAAGGAAAAGTGAAATGAACTTCTGGGACTTCATCATGATCAAAATCTTCTGCACAGCAGAGGAAACAGTCAACAAAACAGAGACAACCCTCAAAATAGGAGAAGATATTTGGAAATGACACTACAGCTAAAGGGCTGGTATCCAAGATGTATAAAGAACTTCTCAAACTCAACACCTAAAACACAAGTCAGAAAATGAGCAGAAGACATGAAATTCTGCAATGAAGACATACAAATGGCTAACAAACACATGAAAAAATGTTCAACATCATTAGCCACCAGGGATATTCAAATCAAAACCACATTGAGATACCACCTTACACCAGTTAAAATGGCAAAAATCGACAAAACAAAAAATAATAAATGTTGGAGAGGTTGTGGAGAAATGGGAACCTTCTTACACTGTTGGTGGGAATGCAAGTTGGTACAGCCACTTTGGAAAACAGTACAGAGGTTCCTCAAAAAGTTAAAAGTAGAACTACCCTATGACTTAGCAATTGTACTACTAGGTATTTACCCCAAAGATACAGATGGAGTGAAAAGAAGGGCCATGTGCACCTCAATGTTCATAGCAGCAATGTCCACAGTAGCCAAACTGTGGAAGGAACTGAGATGCCCTTCAACAGATGAATGGATAAAGAAGAAGTGTTCCATACATGCAATGGAGTATTACTCAGCCATCAGAAAGGATGAATGCCCAATATTTGCATCAACATGGATGGAACTGGAGGAGATTATGCTAAATGAAATTAGTCAATGAGAAAAAGACAATTATCATATAGTTTCACTTATTTGTAGAACATAAGGAATAGCATGGAGGATATTAGGAGAGGGAAAGGGAAAATGAAGGGGTGAAGTCTGAGGGGGAGACACACCATGAGAGACTATGGGCTCCAGGAATCAAACTGAGGGTTTTAGGGGTGGAGGGGATGGGTTAGCCCAGTGATGGGTATTAATGAGGGCATGTATTGCATGGAGCACTGAGTGTTATATGCAAACAATGAATCATGGAATGCTGTATCAAAAACTAACGAGGTACTGTATGGTGACTAACATAACATAATAAGAAAACAAACAACAATAACAAAAAGCCTGCAATGGATAGCCATGCTTTCTGGATAATGTCTAAACCCCTTATGGAATCTATCTTAAATATTTCAAACGGTATTCAACTTTCAAACCCCAATACAAATTTCCTCTCCAAACCTGTCAACTTCCTCCACCCCCAAGTATTACTATTACAGCATTTCTTAAATTGGACCATAACTATTTATAGAGAAGCCTTTCTCCCCACTCCGAATCTAGATCCCTTGACTAGGTAAGGATTGTGTCTAGTTAACCTCAATCCCCAACTACAGTGCAGTGCCTGGCACTTAGTAGATATCTAATAAATGCTTGCTGGAGGAAAGAATGAATGAATTGGTCAGTGGGGGAAATTGCCCATGTCCACATATAGGGTGGAGAGTTACTTACCCAGATATATGGATGGAGGTTGCCATTGAAAAGTCAGTGAAACTGCCCAGTTTCTTTCAGAGTGGATATAAGCCAAAGTAACTCATTCAGCCTTTATGATTTAGAAAACTTTCATCCAAAGCATTTACGTATTAAATTCAAATTTGCATATGTCCTTAGCTTGTGGAAGAAGAGATGATGTTGCAGAATTATTATAAGTTTTTGTAACTCCAATAGATGGAGGATAAAAGCAGGAGGGTTGATAATGTTGATATCTGAGAGAAAATGAAAATTTGCTTGCGGGTGGAGAGCAGGATCAAGGAGTGATTCCTCTCACATCTGACTGCAGTGTGTTCGGACAGAGTGAAGTGGAGTGGAGGTTTTTGGAGGGGTCCCGGGACCCATCATTCCACCAGTTCCTTACTGAACACCATCTGGTGTGAGGCACTCTACCAGGCTCTCAGGATAAATAAATAATTAAAGTGTGCTCCCGCTCCTGGTGTGCATGTGGGTGTGGGTAGTGGGGACACACAACAGGTAATTACAAGGCAATGTAGAACATGCTAGACTAGTCAATGAACTAAATGCCTGGAAATACTTCGGAGAATTTACTTTGTAAATTCCCATTCATCAACTCCACAACCTAACTCCCTTGTTTTTTTTCCTACTGGTGTGCTTCTCTGTACAGACCCCAGGAGAGCTCTGCAGAAGTGTCATTGTCAGTGAATGTGGAAGGGTACTTCAGGGTATATGGCATTCCAGCTAGAGAAAACAGCTGGTATAAGATTCCCAGAGTGTGACATGGCATGGTCAAGGAATGACACAGGGTGATGGTGAATGGAATGGTGACAAATGAGGAGGAAGATGACAGTCACTGGCACTTCATACATAGGGAGCCGGGAGCCAGAGGGTTTGAAAGAGAGAATTGGTTTGATCACATTAATATATTGTATATTCAGGGGTGTTAAGATTTGAAGTTTATGTAATAATTTAGGGATTCTTTATAACGTAAAGAATATTTTATATTTGCATTTTACATTAATAGAAAATTAAGCCTATGCTTGTGAAAGTAAGCAGCTCTAAATTCCTTAGCTATAAGGTAAATCTTTCTGCTTTATAGAAAGGGGACTTGGTTGGTATAAAATGCCTTTACTCTCAAAGAAATTCTGAGGATAAAGAGAGATTTGCTTTGTTAGAAATAAAACTGGTAGACCCATAAAACATAGAAACCCAGTTTAGAAGGACTGGGCTGGCTGCCTAGAGATGTCCTCTCTGCCTCTAGAAAGCTGTTTGTCTCTCTTAAGTGGGAGTGAGAGACTGTGTCTTCTGTCAATCCTATCACATCTCCTCAATTTTGCCTCTTGCTGCTCCTGAAAGGGTACCAATTCACTGAGGGAGAAAGGTGGGAAAGCTAAAGGGTGGGGAGGGTTTTTGCTTTTCAAGTTTGCCATATATCCTGTGTGTAAGTACACATAGTTGATATTTCAGTAAGTTGTTTGGAGGAACGTGTCATCAGAACTCATCTATACTACTGCTCTTCTCCCTAACAAGATCTGAAACAATTACTCTATAGACCATTTCTTTCCCCTTCAAAGCATCTCTGGAAAGAGGATGAGGAGAAAAATTTGCTGATTTCTTCCAAGATTTTCTGCAAGTCATGCATCATACACCAGTCAGCTACTTTGGATTTCTGAATACTTCCGACACCTTTTGTATCCCTACTGTGTATTACATGTTATATTATCTATAACATGACACATATTAAAGGAACAACCTGGAAAAACTTGAAACCTGGTCTTATCCCAACCCCAAAACTTAATCTTTTCCCAGTAGGAATTCTATTTTCTCCTGGGTATCATAGTTTTATTTAATTTTTAATGATTTTATGTATTTATTTGGCAGAAAAAGAGAGAACAAATGGGGGGGATGGGAGAGGGAGAAGAATCTCCCTGCTGAGCAGGAAACAAGATATGGGGCTTCATCCTAGGACTCTGGGATCATGACCTGGGACCATACCATGAGTCTGATTATGTTCAGACACTTAGCCAACGGAGCCACCCAGGCATCCCTGGGTATTACAGTTTAAAAAAAACTGTATGTGTATATATATATATATATATATATATATACACACATATATATGTGTGTGTATATATATATATATACACACACATACACACACACATATATATATTTAGGGCCATCAGGGGTATGTGTGTGTGTGTATATATATATATATATATATATATATATACACATATATATATTTGGGGCCATCAGGGGCATTGCTCAGGCACCCACAAACAATTCCAATTTGCTTTCAATGAATGCAATTTTTAAAGAGCTTGGGGTTTTGCCTGCTGTTGCTTATTAGAAGTTACAAGAATGAGCACAAGTAATTCATCTTGTTTCTGTCCTGCCATCTCATGAGTCACAAGCCCTCATTGGAACCTCATCTCCCATGCAGATATGGTCCTCCTCATGCTGGCATGCTGACCTGATTAGATGCGTGGCAACACCGTATCCCAATTCCACAACATCGTGTGGTTCTTTCACTAATTGGAATGCACTATATATTCCTATGAGTTCTTTGATTTCTTGCCCAGCAGAATTTATTCATTCTGTTCTCACTCCTGAAAGGTTTCCTGCATTATTAATTATTCCAATATTATTCTGCTTTCAGAGCTAACTTTGGCACTTGCATGTGACTCTGTCTCCAAGCACATTTGGGGTCTACATTGTATCATCTTATTTAAATGTCTTGTCTCATCTTCTGTTACTGCCTAGGCCTTTCTGAGAGTGTAATCAGTGTCTGGCTAATCTTTGTATCTCTCACAGCACGGGCACGGTGCTGGATATGTTCTTGTAGCTGATAGAATGAATGGGTGGATACATTATGTAGAATGATCTTTGACAAATCTTATTACTATGGTGACATCTCCATACTGGTAGAATTCGGTTAGAGACAGCTAGCAATTTTTATGAACTCTTCAACTTTCATATTCAATACTCGTTCTCAAAAACTCTTTATATCTCAGTGATAGGAGGAGAGCAGTTTCTGATGGAGAGATGTATCCACACAGGTGATTTCACATGTCTCTTCTCCAATAACAGGCAGATACAATCCCTCTTTTTTAAGGAAGGGGGGAGCCAACTTGCCCGAATAAAGAGATTAAACAAGTGAATGTGATGTGATCCCATTTCTATGCAACTGACTACTGACACTTCAATTAGTGTCCTTCCCAGGATCAATATTCTTTCTCAGTGACAGAGACTGTTAAGGGCCTTGTGGGAAACATCATGTAGAACTGAAGAAAGAACCCATATGGATTCAAGGGATTAAAGGTTTGAAGAGTAGAAAAAACGAGTGTCAGGGAAGGATCTGATGAAACAGTCCCTGCAAAAGGCATAAAAGTGTAAGTTCATCTCCACAGTTTTTCATCTTTCTCTCCCCTCCCAACACCACCTCTTGCTCATAAAACAGAGGGATGCTGTAAGCATGGTGAATCTTCCTACAGGCAAGGAAAAGGAATTTGACCAGGTTCCTCAATATGTACCTCTTGAGTGGGAGACTACAGCTACAAAACTGGTTAAAGTTTTATCCAGTGAAGGTGGGAACTAGACAGCTGCCATCCTACAGAAACACTGTTAACAAGATGCTGTAAGACTATCTCCTTTGTAATGTTTGCATGCAGAAATTGTGCAGAAAGATGTACAGTCCACATATAGGAGAAGTGCATGAAATAAAGCTGAGTTGGATATCTCCACACATGAAATTGCATTTACAGGGTTACAGAGTGTAGGAAAAGGGAGAGGGCACTCTCCTGTCCAGGGTAGAAATAAAAGTGATGATGAGGAATCTGGAATTGATCTTGTGAGAAACTTTTCATGAAGACTTTACATGTCCGGGCTAATTGGTAGATCTTAGGACACTTCCTTAAAGGTGAAAAGACACACTGACCGTGATTTCATTGTTATTACATATTGCAGAGTCCCTCGTGTTGGACAAAGGTGAGACCTCATCTGTGTGTTCACAGAATAGAACTAGGATCAATGAGTAGGTGTTCCTTGAATCAGAATGTTCCTGCATGTGGAAGTTAATTAAATCAGGAAACATTTCCTGAATGCTGTAATGCACTAGACATGAGGATACAAGACAAATAAGACAGAGTGGGCAATCTAATGGACAGAGACATAGGTAAAGAAGTAACTGAATGCCCATGGCAACAGTGTTGTGGGTTATATTGTGTAGACTGATGGACCCTTTCCATCAAGGCAACTTTCAGAAAACATCTAGGTGACTTTTAGGGGTTTAAGTTTTTAGTTTGGATTTCTTTTGAAAATGTCACAATCAGTATTGAGGATGAGAGCAAAAGAAGCACAAATGTATTTGGCTTATGAAAGGACAATGAGTTTTAACTATTTACATGTGATTGTAAGACTTTCAATAGGAAAGTTTGTTCAGGAGACCAGGGAATGGAGCTCTGGGGGTGTGAAACAGGGCATCAGGCATCAGGGCTGGAAAGAAGGCATGGGAGGGACCAAGGTCCCCAAGGCTGTCCTGAATACCCATTACTGTTCTGCATAGCTCATCCATGAGCTGTGAAGGTCATGGGTTAACCTTGAAGGTCATGTGCTAACTGTGAGGGAGAATTAACATATTCAGGAATACCTCAGTTTTCCAGCAGAGATACTATATCAGTTTGTTTGATTGGCTGTGACAGTATCATGAACTGGGGGCTTCACCAGTAGAAATGTATTATCTCAGTCCTGAAATCCAGAAGTCCGAGATTTGGATGTTGGTGGGGTTGGTTCCTCCTGACGTTGTGGAGGAGAACCTGTTACACACCTCTCGCCTAGCTGCTGGTGGTTTGCTGGCATCTCTGGCTTGTATAAACATCACTGAGATTTCTGCCTTCATCATCACATGGTGTTCTCTCCCTGTGTTTGTCTGTCTCCAAATTTTTCCTGTTTGTAAGGATGCCAGTCATTTTGGATTAGGGCTCATTCTAAGAACCTAATCTTAGCATGACAAACTCTATAGACACCCTCCTTCTAAATAAGGTTAACTTCTGAGGTAGTAGGTGTTAGGACTTCACTTTTTTTTTTTTTTTTTTTTTTGGTAGAACACAATACAACCCATAGCAGGTGCCTTATGATCAGTAAGGCATCAGTAAATTCAATCCAATTTTGTTGAAATTGTAGGCAGTTCTAAACAAAACAAACACTGCAAAAGTAATGTGGAAATGGGAGAAGTGAGTTAGAAAATGGTACAATTAGCATTTAAAGAGAGCTAAGTGTGGAGCATTTATGAAAACAGTTTTCTAAGATCAATAATACATTGTTTCATTTTTCTTTCTTTACCTTTTGTTGAGGGACGCAATTTTCTTATCAACTGGTTTCAGTTTAGCTAGCGTTAGTTTGGAGAGGAAATAGTAACTGAAGTGTCTACATCAATAATAACCCCTTCTTAGGAAAATGAATGACGGTTGTTTACACCACCAGAAATTCATCCATTGAAGCTTGGTATAGTAGACTTGGGCTGAGAATTCTAAGTTTTGGATTTTAGTACAAATACTGGTGATCTCTTTATGCAAATCACTTGATAACTGTTGTTTACAGTGTTTTATCAAAATCAGAGGAGGCTGTATTCGATTTTATAAATATTGTAGATGTCTCTATTAGTCTTTGAGTCACTTCTGGCTTGTTATGCCATACATGGAAATAAAGTAGACCAAAGACCCAATGGAACATTGAACAACAGGAGATGAATGTAAATATCAATGTCAATGGAAAAAGAAATGTGAGTAAAATAAAGCGCTAGAGAGGTTGGTTTGATTTAATGAATTATTTGTTCATTTTGTTAACTAAACACAGTTGTTTGGAGAACTTTCAGGAAAACTCTACTAGATTCTTCAAGAGGAGATAGATTGCTATTTTTCCATCTAAAACAATATTAAGACATTTATTTGAACTACGGGTCACTGTGTTTATGAAATTGATTTAATGTATCATGACCAGAATTAGGAAGAAAATGGAATATAATTCAGGTGAACAGAAAGAATAGAAAAGCAGGATACATTTTTTCTCATATGTATGTGTATGGAAGGGAGGGTAGGGTTCAGAAGGACAGTCTAGATGAAGCAAGTCTAAGAGTGAGTTGCAATTGTGATTGTGTGTGTGTAATTGAGTTGTACTGTGCTGTGCATTTCTAACCATGGATGTTGATCAGAAGTTTGAAAGCTGCTGACTGTCTTAAATATCATTCACAGAGCACTGCTTATTCGGAGGCTTGAAACCACTGAGAGTCAAGGGGAATCTAGCAAAAGATGATGAAATCAGAGAAAATTATTCAATTCTCATTTTATTTCCATTTTCTTCATTAAGGAAATTGATAAGCCTACTAGAAAAGGGGGGGGAGTAAGTGCTTTATAGAGGAAAATTAAATCTGAGCTGGATAAGAAATTGGTTTGAGACTATGTGATCATTTTAAATGAACCCACTTCTCCAAAACTAGGTGTTATTACACATCAGCATGCTGAAAATTTCTAATGTGACATTGCAGTAAACTTAAAAGGAAAAACTTCTTTAAATTGAAAATTCCAAACGTTGAAAAAAGCAGTATAATAAAAGCTCACATGCTTATTTTCCGGTTTCAACAGTTACAACTTATAGTTAGACTTACATCATCTAGACTGTCCTTGCCAACCTTACCCTCCCTTCCATTAGTTTGAAGCACATTCCTGCCATCATCACCAAACCAACAGACATTCACAGTAATTACTACTGTTCATAAATGCCCTGTTAGTGTTCATATTTTCAGTAGACTTTTAGACATTCAGGGATCACACTGAGATACCACTTTACACCCACTAGGACAGCTTTAATAATAATAAAAAAAGAGATAATACTAAGTGTTGGCAGGGATACAGGGAAATTGGAATTTTTATATACTGTGGTTGAGAATTTAAAATGGCACAGCCACTTTGGAAAACAGTTTGGCAATTGAATAAAATGTTAAACATAGAATTATCATATGATCTCTTAATTCCACTCCTGGTTTTATACCCAAGGGAAATGGATACATAAGTCCACATGAAGACTCATACCCAGGTGTTCATAGCATCCTTTCTCATAATAGTCAAAAGTAGAACCTGAGGGTTTTGAAGGGGCAGGGGGTGGGAGGTTGGGGGAACCAGATGGTGGGTATTAGGGAGGGCACAGATTGCATGGAGCACTGGGTGTGGTGCAAAAACAATGAATACTGTTACGCTGAAAAGAAATAAAAAATTTTTAAAAAAAGTAGAAACAATCAAAATGTCTACCAATTGATGACTGGACAAATAAAAGTGATATTTCCATACAGTAGAATATTATTCCACAAAGAAAAGGAATAAAATATAGACATAGGCTACACGTAGATGAACCTTGAAAACGTTATGCTAAGTGAAAAAAGCCAGTCATAAAAGACCACCTACTATGTAATTCCATTTTTATGAAATGTCCAGAACAGGCGAATTCATTGAGACAGGAAGGGAAGTAGATTAGTGATAGGAGATGATGGAAGGGAATGGAGAGCAATAGATTACTAACAGCTATAGGAATCCTTTTAGGGGTAAAATATGTTCTAAATATGTTACGGTGGTGGTTACACAACCTTGTGAATGTACTAGAAACCACTGAATTATATGCTTTAGGTAAATTGTGTGATATGTAAAACTCTTGAAGTGTATATTTTTAATAGGTCAGTGTTATGGTATGTTTATTATGTTAATAAATTTCTCATTTTATTTATTTTTTTTAAGATTTATTTATTTTGGTGGGGGGAGAACATGAGCAGGGGGAGGGGAGAGGGAGAGAGTATCTCAAGCAGATTCCTAGCTGAGTGCAGAGCCCAACATGGGGCTCAATCTCACAACCCTGAGATCATGACCTGAGCCCAAACCAAGAGTCAGACTCCTAACCGACTGAGCCCCCAGGCCCTGAAGTTGTTATTTTCTTAAAAAATGAGGGAGAGGAAAACATATGAATGGACTAAAAATTCCAAAATCAATCATTACAAATTTAGGCTCATCTGAGTGAGTAGACATTCTTGAAAGGGGAAAAAAAAAATAAGGCAAAGAAACTATATATTGGAGGCCATTTTTTGTTTGTCTTTGTTTTTTGGTGGGTTTTTGTTTATTTGTTTGTTTTGGGGGTTTTTTGTTTGTTTTTGTTTTTGTTTTTTGTCTCTGGCAAAGGGCTATGAATTTGAACTTCTCACCTATTAGCATCCCCCAGGCAAAGTCTAGGGATAACTCTGGTCAAACCCTCTTTAGGTTTCCTATTCCCCTTGCTTTAGAGGATTCAGTCAGTCATGGCTGTGTTGCCTGTTTGAGACTGTTAAGATACAGCTCATAGAACTGACCAAAAATGTCCTGAAAATCAGGGAATTGTGTTATTGCCCCTATTATCCGTGTTGTAGAAGCAGCCAGATCTGTTCACAGGTAACCACATTTGATGTCTGACCAAGAGACAACAAATGCTATGGATATAGTTGGCTACAGACAGAGATACTGTCCCGGGCAACCCATGGCTGACCTTGGCCTCTCGCCCAGCAATCCTTGTACCATTGCTGCAGCTGTACGGTGCATATATAGGAAACATAATAAACCCTATTATTGTGGTTTATTCAGATTCACAGATGTATTATTGGAAGGGGTCCTCAAGAGGGGCGCATTTATATTCTTAAAGAGCAGGCAGATGTTCTTTACAGTGTAATGCTTCAGCTTTCCTTCTGGACCTCTTTTTCTGTCCTGACCTCTAAATTACAAACTTAATTCCAAAGAGTAAAAGGAGCTTTCTCTCTCTCTCTCTCTTTTTAAGGAGTGGGGGAAATGAACAACCACCGCTTCTGCTTTCGCAGAGGTTAAAGAAAACCTAAGTGTCTTTCACTCTGAGACTCCTTTGCATTCCTCTTTGCCTCCCTTTCTGCCTGGTCAGTATTTTTACATTTGCATTTTTAGGAAGTGGCATCTGAAAATGATGCTTCCATCCCTCTCCTGGGACTGGCCTTCTCCAACTGAGCTATTGGGTCGCCATGATCAAATTTGTGCATCATGCCGCCTTGTAGCTGGAAGCGACTTCTTATAACGTCTTTTGAAACATGTATTTACAGAAGATATTAAGGGAAAGTGGAAAAGCTGTGCAGGGCTCACCTCCTCCAGGGCTTTCCCTGGCCCTTTGGCTGGGAGTGTACTTTCCTCCAAAGTCCTCCGTGCCCGGCTCCATCCTGTTACAGCATTCACCGCATGGCTCCGTGATCCATCTGGCTTCTTGTTTTCTGTTCTGCGAAGCTCTGAGTTTCTTGAAGGCAAGTACTTTTTGTTGTGCTTGTTTTCAAGAAAGGCTAGAGCATGGCACCCAAGGCAAGAGTCCTTTTCAGACCAATCCTTATTTCAGGAGTGGCAACTGATAGACAAAACGTGTCCTACACCGAAGCTAAGATACTTTTATCTGAATATTAGCAGCAAAGCTTTGTGCAAAACAACAAAATGCACCTCCACTTTGCTCCTATATCTCATGGCCATTACCACGCCATAAAACATTACATCTTCTGGCTTCAAGATCTTTGGTCAGGAAGCAATAAATATTTGCGTCCTATTTTTGTGTCACACAAATGTGCAAGTAAAGCAAACCAAACCAAAGCCATTTCCTTGGGGAAAATGGCTACACAACTCTTGGCCTTAAATGTGGCCTTTGTGTGTTTCAGAGTAAGCTGCCTTTTTTTTTTTTCCCCTTCAGAAATGTTTTTAGAAACCAAAGCTTGATCATCTTTTTATCCTGGCTTGACAACATTCCAGATGAACTGTCACTTTTGCTTCATAATTAAAAAATGAAATAGAGCTCTTTTCAGCTATTTTTCTCCAACTTGCCATTAAGAATGAACACAAGCTCGTGCCGATATATGGATTTATATTTCCTAGAAATAGTGATATTGATGGGCAAGAAGATATAAACCAACTTAAATTAAACTGGTTCTGCATATGAAATTTGTGCCTGCTTGGGGCCGACTTTATTCCACCCATAAACACTTAATAGAAATTGATGGTCTGTGGGTTTTGCTAGTGGGAAGGCTTTTCACTCCTGATTTTGAAGACCCAAATGGCTCTGCGAAAAAAAAAAAATGCTGAAAGTGATTTATTTTTCTGACACCACTTTGTTGTCACATATTCCCAGTGGATGACCTTGGGCATCTTGAACTATTCCCTATGCCTTGGTTTTATCATCTGTAAAAAAGATAAAAATGTTTCTGTTATGTCCTATCAGGCTCCTAGGAGGGTTAGAGTGATAGGCGAGCTGCAGCTGTAATGCGCGTAGGTTCATCCGTGAGGCATTCTGGAATCTCATTAGTGATGGACGGTAAGAAGCAGGAATCAGAAGCCAGCTCCAGGAACTGGCCTGGCTCTAAGGCTGGCTGGTGACTGGTGACCAACAGTCACAATTATAGTATCCAGGGAGGCACAGAAGTGGAGTGTACTTTGAGCTTAAGTTAGATTTCAGGGAAACAAGTCCAGAATATGGTGCTTGGGATAAAGAACCTACTAGAAATGATGAGGCTCATGGGCAGAACATGGCTGGATGCCTGCACTGGGTTTCCAGTTGGTCTTTCTCTTTTGAGATAGCCAGCACGTGGGGGTGTGGGGTGTGTGTGTGTGTGTGTGTGTGTGTGTTTAAGAGGAGCAAGGGCAGGGGGTTTTAGAGGCTGGTAAAGGACAAGCATGGAGAAGATTCTAGCTCTCAGAAAGAGGACTTAGCAAATGACAGGTCATATGCCCAGACTGTAGGGAAAGGAAATGGATTCAGAGACAGAACCCATTCTAGGAGGGACCTAGAGGACATCAGGAGTGAGGAAAGCACCGTGGTGCATGACAGGGAGGTGTGGCTCACAGGGCACAGATGTGCCCAAGGCCTCACCAGCCGCGTCTTGTACCGCTTGGAACAACAATGAGAACTCCAGACTAGACCTGCAGGGGAGGCTGAGTTGCCTGGAAATAGGTGAGAGCCAGTTTTGCTGAGGAATTTGCCAGCAGGGACTTTAGGCTGTAGGCCTTTACTTCCTGCCGCTCCCTTGGGGCTGGAGCAGATGAGCAGTGACTCCAGCATTCTGGCCATAAGAGTATTTTCTAGCCTCATTAGCTGGCCTTTGGTCTCTCTTAAACCCCTTTAAGTCTCACTTAGTTGTGTATTAAAATTGGACTCTTCATTTTGTCCCACTACGTTGTGACAAATGGGTTGAAAAGCAGATGAATTTTTTAGATAAAAGTAAAATAAAACGTTTATTTCACTGAGCTTGAGCTCTGGGCCATTTTTCTGCTATTAGATAAGAGAACTAAAATCTCCTGTTTTTAAGAGCTCTGATGGTGAACATATGCCACCAAGGTAAAGCTCTCAAAAGAAAATCTATTTTTATCCAGGCCTATTAATTCCAGGGATAAAAGTCAAATGCAAAGTAGGTCCCTACAGCATTCATATCCTAGCTTCTCACCCCAAGCTTCTGCTGGTATGTGTTTTCTCCTAAAGATAACTCTATTCCAAGGGGGAAAGGGGCATAAATGCATCTGTGGCAGTGGCAAAAGCTGCAGCTTCTGTTGACTTACTTAGCTGGTCCCCAAATCATCTGGTTTCTGTTTTCTTTTGCCCTGAACTTTCCTCATACCAGCTAGTTGCTGCTCACCTGCTGCCCTGAGCCTTGGATCCTGGGGCAGGTGTAATGCGGTAGAAGCTGAAAGAGGAACCACCTCGAGTTCTTTGTTGAGAGGAAAGGTGGGGTTCAAGAAAGCCAGGGAGAGGTGCCAGACAGAGAGCTGGGACTTGGAGGTCTGGAAACAGAAGAAAGCCAGGCAGGCCTGGAGGGTAGTGGCCTGGTGAGATTTAGCAGAGTCTCAGTTTTTAGACCAGGAGAAGGAGGGAGGGGACCGACAGCAGTGCTTGCCACGAGAAAGAGAAACTGAGGTATCGTGCTGCCTTTCAAGTCAGGGGCTCAGGCCCAGGGAAGAGGACAGGTGTGAGTAGGAAAGGAAGGATGTGGAGTAGGGGGGTATAGCTGTGGAGTACAAGGACACAAGAAAGAGGCAGGAGGCTAATTACTGGAAGGGCAGACCAGGGATCATAGCCCGTGGACTGAGCACGGTTAGTTTCAGTGGCACATCCAGATCTCTGAAATTGGCCCTCATTAAGAATAGGATGCTGCCCTGAGCTCAAAGAGATAAGGTTCAAGGAGTGAGCTTTTATAGCAGAACAGATAGTCTTAGAAGTAGGTACTTGAAGCATGGCAGGGGCTGAGTATCAGGCACATCATTAGGACTTCCCCTTGTAACCTCAGCAACCTTGTGTTCCTCCCACACTGCTGCCTCCCATAGGTATCAGGAAGAATGGAATCTTCTGAAACTCATTTATACCCTGGTGTGGGAGGTGGTAGCTCTTAATCCTCTGTGTAGCCTGAGATATGGGAAGTACCCCTTCGTTAATTTCAGAGGAATGTTTCAGACCTATTTGGGAAGCCAAATCAAACCCTAAATGATGGCTCTTCAGTTAATACCACAAAGGTAGCACTGAGCAGTTCATCTAGGTAAGGTGGGCGCGAAGGAGGGTACTTGGGTAATGAGCACTGGGTGTTGTATGCAATTGATGAATCACTGAATTCCACCCCTGAAATGAATAATACAGTATATGTTAATATAAAAATTAAATTAAAAAATAAAATATTACTTATCACTGCAGTACAGTGGCTTTTCTGAACTACACAGAAGCTAGAGAGGGAATGTTCACACTGATCTTTATCCGTGTGTATATGTGACTCTATCTCTCTAGATGTATATCTAGAGAGAGAGGGAGAGAGAGAGAGATGCATGTATATGTGTGTATAATATGTATATATTTGTGAATGTGTTTTTAGTTTGTTTCTTCCTTTGTTTTTTATTATCTTCCTCATTTGAAAACAAATGGGCTTGTAACACATGCTGCTGGTGTCCGTGCTCATAACCTGAGAGGCAGGCTGACTTTCAGGGACCAGCAACTTCATCTCTGAGGGCTGTGCTCAGTCAGGCTGGGAGAACATACTCTGGCCAGCAGCACGGTCCGGGAAATTCCTGGCACTACAATCTCTTTCATGGGGGATACTGCTAATCAATGTCTGAATGACTCTGGATGTACACACCCCAGCCCTCTCATTCTTGGTGGGAATAATTCTGAAATATGTGGTTTATAACTCAGAACTTCCCTGTTATATTAAGCTGGTGGTAGTTGGCTTAATAATGTTCCTTCTTATTAGCTCTGTACCTAAAACTCATCCCCTAAACTAGATGCACTCGATCCTGGACTCTGTTCCAGAAAGACACCCAACCTACATTGGGAAGTCAATTATTTTTGTACTGTTTTGCTAAAAAACATTTACATATTGATGTAATCAATATCAAACATAAGTTTGATCAAAGTCAAACAGAAGTTTGATTTCCTAAAATATTTCCTTAAAAAAATTTACTTATTTGAGAGAGAGAGAGAGCACTTGGTGGGGAAGGGCAGAGGGAGAGGAGAGAGAGAGAGAGAGAGAATCCCAAGCAGACTCTGAGCCCAAAGAAGGGTTTGCTCTCATGACCTTGAGATCGTGACTTGAGCCAAAACCAAGAGTTAGATGCTCGACCAACTGCACTGCCCAGGCTCCTCTGTTTTCCTGAAATACTTCTTAGTCCCTTATTTTTTAAAATGATTTTCATTACCAAAATTAGTCATGGCTATGATTAATGACTAAAAATTCAATAATGACTAAAAATGCAACAGTCTTTTTAAAGGTGAATTGCAAGACCATTATTTGTCTTCCAGAATTGGTAAATCATGCCAGTATGGCAAAGAGTTTTAGAACAAGGAAATAAGATGAATTTCAATCTCAAAAATTATCTACTGTGCCAACCCGTCATATGGCATACACCTAAATCCTGTTTTACCAGTTTGTGGTAGACATATAACAAGGATTTGTGAAAACACTCAGGAAGTCACCGGGGGGTGTCAAGAGTTCATGACGAGTAGCTTTTCCTATAAACAAGCTCAGGTTTGGCTTCTAGAGCATTGTATTCTTCTACAACAGCTTCAGAAACAGTGCAAACAATACACACCTCAGATTTAATCACCCCAAAGACAGCAGGTAAGAGAGGAACCAGTAATTGCAGTGTTATATTTCTGGTTCTGTTGGAAGTCCAGACAGCGCAAGGCTGCCTTGAAAGGACCACTGGATCTGTCGGAAGGGAATTCAGACTCACTTTATTTGATTATAGCAGTGTGTGTATGGAGGTGGTATGGGTGGATCGTGTTCATGATGCCAACATTTTTTTTTTTTTAATGATAAAAACCGCCTATATTCAGAGAAAGAGTGTATTGGGAATAGAGGAGCAAAGCAATAGGGACTGTGGTTAAAGAAGATTGTGTGTGCTTAGTAAAATACCTGAATAAGAGTTTGTTGAAAGAAAGAATATCTAGACAAAAGAGTCTGCAGGGACCGAGCTGGGAGACAGGCATTAATTCAAAGCCAAATAGAGACCTACAGATCTACATTGTTATGACTGCTGCCTTTGGCTCTCCAAGGGACTGTCACAGACAAGGATTAGACTTATTGGTTGTGTCCTCAGTATACAGAGCTAAGACCGATGGATTATAGCTTCTAGAAGGCAGATTTTCTAGTAATATAGGGGAGAACTGTATAACCTGATAATGGAGTGCAGCTTGATCACTTTAAGCAGATGTATGTGGAGAGAAGTTGACTCTTCCACTTCTTAGACTCCGGCTTAGATGAGTGTGTCAGAGGAAGTGATAGAGATTGGTAGTTTGGGGGAGGAAGATTTCCTCTACTCTCTAAGGTCCTTCTAGCCAGACTAAGAATCAAACTGACAGGAGACACACTAAGGGGAGAAAATCAACTTCAATGGTCTTTGTAAAGGGAATCCACACTGACATGGAAATTCCAAAGAGATTGAGGCACCATAATACTTATGTGAGGTAAAGAGAAGTGGTAGGGGACCTACGGATACAAAGGGGAGAAAGACCGTTAGCAGGAAGGTAAAAGGAGATGTTCTGAGATCAAAGGTTTCCTTATTATGCAGATACACTTCTTAGGTTTCTTAGGTGAAGAGGAAATCTCTGGTAATAGCTTTCTTCCTGGTACAAGCAGGCAGTTGAGGGAGAGGTAAAGAGCCTCTCCTGAATCTGCTGGGTTTGGACTGCTTTTAACTCAAAATAATGTCCATGCCAAAGTGGTCCATCTTAGGGCAGTCTGACCGTGGCCACTACAGTGGTTTTAGAACTTTCTCTTTGTATTAGCATCAGAATACTTTCCTCACAGAGAATCTCTTATGGAAGCACAGTATATAAAACCTAAAAGGAAAGCTGCTTTGCCTGAATGGGGTGTGAGTGCCCACAGCTGTCTCATCTAGCTGAGGCAGCCCTCATCACAACCCTGAGGGACCCCTGGGCTCCACGTTGAAAATTGCTGAACTAAATAATTTTAAACTATTTTTCAATTTCTTAAATGCAGTATTCACTGGGACTTGGTCTCCATTTAATAATTTTAGAAAATATTTTATCTTCTCTGAAGTCCCGTTGAAAATCCCTGTTTATCCATCAATCAAAGAAAAAGAAAACATGCTTTAACTTTATTCATAGATCAGTGTTCCCTATATAGGTTGTAGCTCATGCCTTGGTTGAGGCAAATATTTTGGAGACCTCAGAAAGAGGTTGCCTCAGGACTTTCATGGGAGTTGTAGTAGCCAATGTTTGTTTGCCCTTTGAAGTCTTGTGTTTGACTCTTAATTCTTTCAAGTTGTTCTAAGTGGGCCAGAAAGCTCCTGTTGATTAGGGACAGTGTCTGTAACAGTGTCAAACACAGGTCTGCTATCTGAAAAGGTAAAGTCATGTATTCAGTGATTCAACTATACTGAGTGTCCACTTTGGGACAGACACTGTTCTGGACACTGAGGACACAGTGAGGAAGAAAACGAACTCTTTGTACTACTTGAGTTTGTCTTCTAATGGGGCTAAATGTGAACTTTCCACCATGACACCATCCACAAAGAAAAATTATCAGGTGCTGTATCCCTGTAGAACCCAACTGTACCTAGAGAAAGACTTCTCCAGGGAAATAAGTTTTTAAGATTTTCATCTTGGAAAAATTTAACCCTACAGAGAGGTTAAGAAGTAGTACAATGATAATGATTTTAAAGTAAGTTATTTAAAAAATAATGCAATGAACACCCATGCTCAGTCACTTAAATTCACCAGTTATTACTAATTTGCAGCATTTAACTTTGTCTCTCCATCTAGGGAGAGAGCAGAAGTGAACTAGAAATAGAGAAATTGAGTGAGTTTTTTTGGGGGGGGGGGTGTGCTGAAACATTCATGGACATCTCAACATTTCATTCCCTTGAATACTCCAGCATGTGTCTCCTAAGAATGAGAACATCTCCATTAAAACCACTATACCATTGTCAGGCCTAAGAAAATTAGCAATCATTCCCTAATGCCATTTCATTATGGTTCATACTCCAATTTCCAAATTATCTCAAAAATGTCTTCTTGCTGTTTTATGTTTTTTCCAACCCAGATTCCAGGCATTATCTGTGATTAAACCTCTTTTTAATGCCAGATTGTCTTACTTTGAGGTGTTTTGAAGAATCCAAACCTGTTGCCTTGTGGAATGTTCCAGAATCTGAATGCATCTGTGTGTTGCATCACAAAGACATTCAGAGTAGACATTTTTGGCAAGAATACTTTAGGAGGCAAGTCACATGCTGATATCACATCAAGAGACACCTAAGTCAGGGGTCTCACTGTTGGTGATGTTGAGTTATTTGGTGAAGGCGGAGTCTGTAGTATTACTCCATTGTAAAATCACATCCTTCCTTTTGGAATATTAAGTGGTCTACGAGTAATACCTGGAAAAGGTATCACCATCCTCTTCCTGCAAGAACATTTTCTCCGGTGCTCTGGCTGTCATGCATCACCATGATTGGATCTCTGAGAAATGCCTTCATTCTTATAAATTCAGTCTGAGAACATCTGAATTATGGGTTAACTACTTCCATCACCAAGAACACACCGGACCCAATGACAAAATCATCCTTAATAGTCCCTGTAGGACTTTTGGGAAGGGACTATCCAGTGAACAGTGTGTACTTACTTCCTCCTTCTCCTAAGGACTGCCTCTTCCTGCTCACATTACCCAGACTTTTAAGTCACAGGGAACTCCAAGTTTAAAGTCTTCTGCAGGGCTTACAAACCCGTGTCAGGGGTAATCTGCTCACCAGCATGTCAACACCATCAGTGAATAAGGAACATCGGGTAAAGATCTAAAGGAACATTCGGTTAATGTACTGCCTGAACTAAAAAGTAATCCTTGCTTGGGTCTTCTCCCTCAGCAGAAAAGCTGTGGATTTTATAATCTCAGGAGAAGAAAAAAAAAAAAAAATCCAGTGGAGGTATTTTCCTCAGGGAACAGTTTTGTGTGCCTTGGTATATAAAGCCAAAAAGAAGGTTAATTGCTGTGTATAAGGGCAGATTTGTGGTTACCTCCCAGGGGGTGGAATGGCCTCTCTCTCCCCAGTTTTCTTGCGGGCACTTAAAACAGGCCATGATGGGAGTTCCTACACCACAAAACCCTGCAAATGCTATAAATTGGACTTTTCTTCTTTTCCTGGAGAGCTGCTGTCAAATATTTACCAGCACATCACTGAATCTGGATTAACCTCTGCCCCTGGTATAGACCACAGGGGGATGGTCCCACTGGAGTGTGTGTTCTTAGAGGCCAAGGATAACAGAAAGCAAGTAGATAACAGAAATTCGAGTGCAACGCACTGGCTGGGAGGCCTCTTGGGGGTTATGGTGACACCCCGATATAGGGTGACAACCCCCCCTTCCCGAACAGCCTAGCAAACACTTGGGAGATATGGCAGGTGGCATCTGGGAGATCAGTGACCAGGCAGCCAGGTCAAGGTGAAAATTCCAGACTCAGTCTCTTAGGAGGTGGGTTTGGTGGGCATAAGGCAAAGAGAAGGGAGGCCCCAGGTTTTATGGCAACAAGGGCTGTGGTCTGGGCAGCAGAGGGAAGCTCAGACATAGGAGGTCAGTAGAGATCCTGTTTCCAGAACAACTGTCATCTCTGGAGAACACTCTCTAAAGAAGTTCAGGGTCTGCTTCATGGTATATTGTAAACTTCTTCCTCACCAGCTTCTGCGAAGTCTGCTGAATGGTCCCAGGAGACTGATGCTTCCTTCCGTCTGTTGAAACACAAATCAGCTTGATGCGTAAATGCTTTCCCCAGACTGTGTGAGCTCCTCAGGGGGCATTGCCACTCCACTTGGTGACTGGTTTCCTCAGCACCTGCTGCAGAGTCAGTGCTCAGCAGATATCTGTAAACTGTGAAGTTATTCAAAAATGATATGGTCTCATGAGAGAGCAAGGGTCCAGCGCCCCTTGTTTTTCTTGTTTGTCTTCTCTGCCCTGGAATGTATGTCCATCAGAGTATGCCCTTTATTGCCTCGTTTCCTGCCCCAGCCTCAATGCCTAGAGGGAGGTCTGGCACGCAGTAGGTGCTCAGTACATATGTGTGTAATGTCCAATGACCGACCAGACATGGGCCACAAGGTCAGAGCTGCACTAGATAGTCTTAGTTGAGACTGGTTTTGATGTGGCCCCACATCAAAACCAGTCTCAACTAAGGCTATCTAGTTCTGACTATCTATCAGAACTCCCTAAATCTTGCTGGCTTAGAGGCAGAGATGGCTTCAAACTGTGCCAGGCATGCAGGTGTGGGGGGGGGGGGCTGGGGTGGGGCGGTCAGTAGTCCATTCCTACATTTAAAGTAGGCCAATGGGTCAAGTAACAAGGTCAGCCTTACTGTAGGAGTTCTCAGACTTGAGTGTGCGCCGGAATCTCCCGGAGGGTACGTTGAAACAAATCCAAGAGTTTCTTACTCAGTAAGTCTTAGGATAAGACCAAGCAAGTGTTTGTTTTTTAGTAAGTTCCCACGTGGTGCAGATGCTTCTGGGGACCACACTTTGAGAACCACAGTGTTAGTACAACCACGTGGAGGGCGGGGCAGCTGATGGGTGTTTTCAAGACAGTTTGGCCCAGTTTATGAATAGAAACTGAAACCCATTCTTTTTTTTTTTTTCCCTCTCTGCCAAATTGTGCACCATTCTGAAAGAAACTTTTCAGGGTGCATGGAAATAGGTGCCTACCCTCTTTAATAGTAAACCAGTCCCGAATGAAGTGCTACATTTGGTGCAATAAACTATCCTTCAAGGGTAATCAGATGCCAACAGTTCCACAAACCTCCCATAAATTCTGACACACCAGCCAAAATCCATTCTGCTTCCCCCACATTCAGAAGTTAGCGTTTTATGGCCTCATCATAATGAGATCATCTTACTTTGGAGTCATTTATGTTGTAATTGCTTTAAAATTTCAAAGCGCTCTGGATTTCTACACCTCATTAAATCGGATTACATCAGGAAACTAGGTTTTTTGTTTGTTTTTTGTTTTTGTTTTTGTTTTTGTTTTAACCAAAAAGTGACCTTTCTTTGTTCCTTTATTCTATCCTATAGTTTCCTGGCATTGTGTGTTTGCTACTGGACACTGCTGGACCATAATCCACAGATGTTAGAAACTTCTAGAAGACGGCATGCAACTCTCCTCCTGTGTTAACCACGTTCTGTTCTTCCTTCTCATCAGGTAAAAAGAGCCACAAGTCACCTGTGGTTTGGGTTTGAAGTCTGTGTAAGGATGGCTCTGGCCTGACTGACTGATCACATTCTGTTCTGCTTGCCTTTGGGGTAACTGAGAGAAAACAAGTGCAGTTCGGCCCCTCGGCATCTGACGTACCAATACGAAGTGATAGGAGGAGGATGGAAAGAAAGAGGGCTTTCTCCCCCTCTTCCTTATTTCCATCATCAGTTTTTTTTTTTTTTTTCAATAAGCTCATCATTTATAATGCTTACCATGTGCCAGGAATCAAAATCAGTTATTTATATGCACTGTTTTAAGATACCTACACATTAACACGATTAAGTGGAAGTGCCTAAAGGACTCACAGTGAGTATGTGACTCCAAAGCCTGGAGATTTCCACTACATTATGATTCTGGGAAAAGAAGATTGTTTAGAAGTACTATAGGGGTTTATGTATAAAAAAGATATAACAGGTATGTCACCTGTGCTCCAAGGAAGTTCAAAGAAGGGAAATTTCCCATTTCGATTTGAGATGCACATTGATTCACACTTTAGTATCTCTGAAATAATGATCTTGCACTTAACACTGCTTTAAAATTGCAGGCATGATGTGGTCATCACGGCAGTTATCAGCTCCTACACGGGCATGAACTTGACGTTGGTCATTCACCTGCTATCACTTGTAGCTCTAATTCAGTCTAAGAACCTCTTTGGATATCCAAAATGAGACTTCTAAATGATAAGAAAGTAAGAGCTATCCCTCTAGAAGGTTAAAAACAAAAAAAACAAAACCAGAAACAAAACCTTGTGTGTATAAATGTACATACAGGGTTGTCTGCACACATATAAATACAAGTGTAACTGAACTTACACACATGTACACTGGTGTGTGAAAGCACATGGCTGTTCTCTCTCTGTTCCTGTCTGTCCGTCACTCAACTCTTTCCTTTCTGTTCGGTGGGTGTCTCTCCACTGCTCATTTCAGTGTCAGTGTACTTTGGAAGTGGAAGTTACTTTTCACTCAATATTACTTTATTTATTAAAGAAAACACTAGGTCCATCGTTCATCATTTAAAGTGAGCTGACTTTTCACATAGTGCCTCACAGAGATAACAAACATACTAAAGATTCACTCATTCAAGCTATTTTTTTCATAGTCTAAGGATTTGTGTGTGTGTGTATGTATGTGTTAGAGAGGGAGGCAGGGGCAGAGGGAGAGAGAGAATCTTAAGCAGGCTCTATGCCTAGCACATGAGCCCGACGTGGGGCTTGATCTCACAACGCTGAGATCATGACCTGAGCCAGAATCAATAGTGAGATGCTTAACTGACTGAGCCGCCCAGGTGCCCCATAGTCTAAGCATTAACTTGAAATTTTTCATTATGTCCAACCTTCAAATTGGGGTGTGTGGGTAACTTCTTCTGCTGGGATATGAAATGCTCTTGCCTTTCTGACCGCAAACAGGGTTTAGCTAACCAGTCAGGAAACTCTCTATGAGTCATTGCTGTGTGACACCCCCCTAGGTCACTATTCTCCCTTTGCATATTTGGGGTGAAAATATTGAAGAGGTTAACACGGTTTTCAGTATGCACCCATCACATTAGAATAACTTGGTTTAATTTGTTGTCAAAATGCAGCAGACTTCCTGTTTCCTGGGGTTGGGATGGTTCTGGGTGAACACAGGGAGACGTTTCTCACAGAGTAAGGTTTACACAGCGATGGCTGTCCAGAGCCCACCTGCCCCTTACCCACGCAGCTGTGCTGGTCAGCAGATCGGCTACACACACGCCAGCCCTTCCCGAGTGGTTTGGTCATGTGTAGTTGCTTGCTTTGTTTTTATTTTATTTTATTTTTTTAAAAGATTTTATTTATTTATTTATTTGACAGACAGAGATCACAAGTAGACAGAGAGGCAGGCAGAGAGAGAGAGAGTGGGAAGCAGGCTCCCTGCTGAGTGGAGAGCCTGATACGGAGCTCGGTCCTAGGACCCTGGGATCATGACCTGAGCTGAAGGCAGAGGCTTAACCCACTGAGCCACCCAGATACACATTTGTTTTTATTTTTAAGTGAGATCCTAATTGGGAAAAAAAAAAGAAAATATATCAGAACTATCATAGGGAGGCCTCCAGATGAAAAAGAGAGAAAAGCGATTGCATGTGGTGATAGCATGAAAGTTACTGACCATGCCGAAAAAGGTGGATTATTAAATAGGACATGTTGACTTGGTGAAAGCTTATTCTCAGACCTATGCATGTTGGTGCCACTATGATCAGGGAAGGCGCTTAAATCCAGACTAATCCTAACACATACTTACTTCTCAGGTATACATCTGAGGAATGGCTTGTAATGTTTTATAGTGATTATACATTAGAATGATAATATTTTTGATACACTGGATTAAATAAGGTATGTTCTCAACACGAATTTAAGTTGTTTTTAAGGCAGCAATTCAAAAATGTTAAACTCCATTTGCAGCTTGTATTATATTTTTATTACATAACACTGCACTAGACACTGTGCAAGGCACTTAACTTCAAGTATCCTGGAAAGCCAGCACTGTAATACCCATTTTAAAGACAAGTAAACTGAGGCACAGAAAGGTAGAGCAACTTGCCAGTCATCTAGCTTCTATGCAGAGTCCCTTGGGTGTATTGATGCTAAGCCTAGTGAATTTCCTTTTCTGGAACAGCAGCTTCTCCTTTGCAGCAAATGCTTCCCCAGTCATACTGGAATGTCCATCTGCTTTCAAGCAGCAATGGTGCAACCTCCCCAGTATGGCAAGCCCTGGAGGGTGGCAAGAGGGAATGAATCACAGCTTTCCCAGGAAAAGCTTTACCGTCTTCAGAAGAGACGTAGCAACCAATCACACAGTTAGTGAGAATGACTCCATTCAAGAAGGAAAGAGACATGTAAGTGACCTGAAATTGATCATGATGATGACACTGGAAGTAAAGTAAGGCTCATCATTCTAACATTTCCTATGCCCTTCATTTCACTAACTGCTGACTTGATCCAGCCTCTCTGAATAGCTGTCTTCACATTTACAGATAGGATGCCGTCTTACCTAGCTTGTCTGAATGGTCCTCCCACACATTCACGTGTTATGTTCCCAACAGAAAGGGAAAGTGGTAGCTAATCCTTTCCAAAGGGTCACCGTGCCTCTGAACCACACAGAAGACTCTGATTCAGTTTATTATTTCAACAGATATGTGAGCATTTTCTTGCCCTGTTTACCATCCCTTCTGTGCTTAGTTCTGTAAAATAAATCAGCTTTCACGAAGGCTGAGCGATAGGTGTCAGGGAATGGGTAAGTCAGACTTTCCTTATTTACCTAATCTAAGCTTTTGTTTCTTTGGCTGTACATAGGGAATAATCATTTCCCTTGCAGGGTTGTCATGAGAAGTGAAGATGATAATAAACCTCATTCACCAGCCACAGTGGCTAGAGCCATTGGGTGCTCAGTTGATGATTTGATGATCTCGTATTTAACCACATTACCATAGATGACACTACAATGAAATCGGTCTCATCTGTGTTGTGGGTGTTGAAGGGGAGAAGAGTGATAAGTACAGAACTGAGTGCCTCCCTACTGTTCAGATAGCTTTATAGGAATTAGTCACTCAGGACTCTTACCATTTCAAAATGGTATGTGGAGAGCCTCTTCTTCCATGCAGGAGGTGTTGAGAGGTGGCATGGAGAGTGAGGAAACAGAAAATGTAGGGTTGGGTCTCTCTCTGTGGTGTCTCTCTTGCTCTCAATTTTTTCACTTAATAGTTGGACAGGATATAACATGGCAATCTTTTTAAAAATATTATTTATTTATTTATTTGAGAGAGAGAGAGAGAGAGAAAGCACAAGCAGGGGGAGCAGCAGGCAGAGGGAGAAGCAGACTCCCTGCTGAGCAGGGAGCCCGATGCGGAACTCGATCCCAGGACTCTGGGATCATGACCTAAGCCAAAGGCAGAGGCTTAATTGACTGAGCCACCCAGGTGCCCCATGACTGGACAATCTTTAACATCTTGTTCTGTTTCACAAGGCTTGGATTTGCCACCTATCCAGTAGAAAAGTATGTTCTAATATAGGAGATAAAAACAATTGAGCTAGCGTCTATAACAAAGGCTGCTGAAGGGAAGTAGCTTGAGGGAGACAGACAATAAAATAGCATTAGGTGTCGGAAGGAGGGGTGACCGCTTTCATGTGGGGGATCTGGCAAGTTTTCTTAGAGAAGTTGGCATTTGAAATGTATTTGGAGGATGGGATGGATTTCAAACACGGAGAAATCCAACTGGAGAAATGTGTGAGCAGTGACATAGGAGTATGGAGGGGACAGGGTCACTGCTGCAGTGATCAAAGCGTGGAGTACATTGAGGGATTTCACAGACTAGATGGGACTAGAAGCAACAGTGTGGCCAGACTGTGTGTTGACATGAGGATGAGATTTAGGAGCAGAAAAAGATAGGACAGGCGTGGAAACTGCGGTGCTTGGTTATTGATAATTCTGGGGACAATGAGCAGGTAGGGGGTGGCGAGAATCACTGAAAATAACAGATCTGTTGAATCTAAAGACCCAGACATATGGGATACTGGAAAAAAGACATTCTGTCAGGATTATCCCACCAAATGTTGCTGTTTTGAATGACACTTTGAATATTTTATAGGGACTTGAGTTACACATGCACCTTCCCATTTTGTGTGCTCCCCAAACCTAGAGAAGCTGGGACACCTACACTAAGTCTCCTGTGTCCCACATTGGGCTGGGATCAACACGGCTAGGAGGCCCAGCCCAGCATGAGTCACCAAGAGCCGACATCAGTGAAGCATGCCCAGGCTCCCAGCCACACTTGGTTGGAGGAAGCATGGTACATCAAAGAGGACGCTAGGGTCCTGCCATTGTCCGAATGACTTTCTCCATGTCCCCGCCCCCCCTTCCATAGTGGGGCCTGAATAGTTCTCATGGAAGAACAATGGCTGGAAGGAGGATTGGTGAAGCGTTCAGCACTGCGTGGTGGGTCCTCAAGCATGCCGTGACCAGAGGAGCCCAGAGTTTCTCAAGTTCCCCAAAGTGGGCAGGCTGGCTTGGCTTTGTGCACTGGGGAGACGGTGTGTGGGGCATGATCGGAGCCGTTCCTTGTCAGCTGAGCATGTCTAGACAAGGGAACAAGCCTCCGCCGCTCACACACACACTGGAGAAACCTGTCTGATGAGCCCGCCTCCGGAGGTGGGAGAGGGGAGCCAGCACAGCTGGTGCAGAGCGCTCCCTAGTGCCCGAGTGTGGTGAGAACAGAGCCCAGAACCCCGGCAGGCTGCAGGGTGGCGTAATTATCTTGTCAATTTCTTCAGGGTCACCTGAGCTGTGGACACCATCCCTGGAGGTAGTGTGGGAGAAAGGACAGGTATCTAGATGTCAAAAACCTGTTTTTGAGTCCTCGTGTTCACCATTACTATCTGAGGGGCAAATTGCTTAAATTATGTATTCTTTACACCAGGAATAATGCTACCTCCATTTCTGGGTCGTTGTAATAACCTATGCAGTCTGGCACCTAATACGTCACAAAGATGGTTATGGCTTGGAAAAGTCACTTTGGCGAAATCCTTGGCTAAGTGCTGTGGAAAAAATTAAGGGAGAAAGAAGATAACTATTTTTTCCAGGGTGGATGGCATCCATTTTCTTTTTTCTTAGTTCACCTTTGTTACAAATGGAGACAATTTATACCAGCGAGTTATTTAAGGCAGTTCCTTAGCAGTCACTGAGTTTAAAATGCTTTCCTAATGGTTAGAGAGTCAATACTGTGTTTCGTGACCTTACTGCTGAGCACAGCTCAGGAGACAAGCCTGGATCAGGTAAGTCCATTAAGTGACTGTCATCAGCATTCTTTTTCTGGGAAAAACATGGGGGCTATTCACATGTGATAGATATTTAAACTTCCTCGTGAGATTCTAGAACAATGTTAATGAGAGTTGAGCATAGTAGTTAGCTTCTGCTAGTGCAGTTAGCCTATCTGAATGTCCTATGCATACCACCCCCCCCCCAAGCATTGATTCTCATCCTCCCAAGGCTGCTAATTAAGGAAACCTGTGGCTTCCTTCTAGCCAAGAGCAGGGAAGCTGGAAGTTCCAGAGAGTAGATGCCCCAGAAGAACTTCTCAACCAATGACAGACCTGGAGTTGATGGATCAAACTTCTTGGTAATTCTACATTGTGCTTTATACTGTCTCCTGGGGTCCCCGAGAAGACCTGCCCTTCAACTGCCCATGGTGCTAGCTGGCTCCTAAAGCTTCTATTGGATTTCTTCCCTTATCGGGCTGACTTCCTCACTCCTTCCCCAGGGTTTTCTAGTGTCGTCTTCCAAATGATGTAATTGCTCTCAGAGGCTTGTCTCAGAATCTGCCCCTAGGGGAACACACACCAAGTCACATTTTAGCTTCTTTAAGGTAATTGCACTGTTGAGTTTTGTAGTGTAAGGCCTGGAGCCAACCGACATTTTTACAAAGTGTAGCAAATGGACATCTGATCTTAAGAGCTCCAAAGGGGCGGGATCCAAATCTTCTAGCAAGTCCAGGTGATGGTATTGGCCATAGTCATTACCAGGATACCCAGTCAGGGATGAGGAGCGCAGCGTTAGGAAAAAAAAAAGGAATAGAAACTAAAACATGGAACTTGGAGGAAGAGACATCCATATCCCTAAAGATACGTAGGGTCTAGGGGTCCCAGATGTTGAGGCTCGGCACCAGCATTTATCTATCAAAGTATATGACTGGGTCTTGGGGTAACAGTCATTAGAGGTAGGGTGGCATAGTTCCATGGCCTGAACCTCCCTGACAGTTACAAATGGACGTAATGAGTTGCATTAGTTAAGGTTGATACACCACTTTTGTCTCCATTCTTTCACTTAATTCTAATGAAAACAATGAAGCAGGTTTTATCATCTGTTTTATAGGTGAAAAAAAATGAAGGTCATCTTCCCAGGAAGTGGAGCTAGGTCTTGATGACACCCAGTCCTGACCGATTCCATAGTTCATGCACATTTTAGTGACAGTCCAAAGGGTCCAAAGGCAAACAGAATCTCCTAGACTTTGATACTGTGGGTTCCAGGCTCAACAGGATTGGCCACAGGGTAGCCTGGGGATTGCAGGGATTATACTACATTTCACCATCAGATCTGTGCGAAGTCATAGAACTGGCTAAGGAATTAAGGCACATTTAATCACAGAGAGGGAGCATCATTTTTGGGTGCCAAAAGCCAGAGAAGGTATAGGAAGAGGAAATACTCTTAAGAGATGTGCATACATTGCTCCTGGTTGTTTGAATATTAGGGACAGTGCCCAAATCCATCCAGGATTCTATTGACAGGGAAGATACCATTGTTCTTTTAGTCTTAAGAGTTTATTTCTTATTATGAAGCATACAAAAAAAATGTTTAACTTAATAAGAATTGTAAAATGAGCACCCACGTAACCTCTATCCAGGCCAAAACATTGACTGTTATCAACCCACGGTGGCCCCTCCCTTCCTGTCCACTGGCGGTGTCTTTATCCTAACAACATACTATGGCACTCAGTCCTTTTTTTTTTTTTTTTTGAAAGTAGTTGTAATTACTACTTCTTCATGCTCATAAAATATAGCTTCATTTCTGCTGTGGAGCTTTATAGAAATGATCTATACAGACTTTCCAGCCTCCTGTCCTGTTGTTCCACTCTAAGCTGACTTTTATGAAGTTAACTACAGATTTCAGGGACTTTGAAGAAAGCAAGCCGGTTGGTTGATGTTACATCCCTTAGAGGACCTATGACCAGAAGACACATTATGTATCACGGAGAATAGAGACTTAAAAGCCACTTGGGAGGCATGCACAATCCTGGTCACCGAGGAGGATTTAGTGGCTGTCTGTCTGTTAAGTGCATTGTGCTCCTCCTTCATAGGCCAGGTCATATACTTAACGTCTGGATCAGCAATAGATTCATGGAGAGTGGGTTCTTCCACTGTCAGCAGTTTTCCTCCAGGAGAAACTGAAGGGTATGCTCCTTTTTTTGTTCCTGGAACAAGATACACTGTTTTGACTTTGGGACCTTAGTTCACACTTTTTCCTTTCTGAAATTGCTTCTGTCCCTAGAAAATACTTGGTCTTCAAAGTTCAGCTCAAATATCCTTTCTTAGGTGAAGACTTTCCACTGTCTTCTCCTTGAGGAGGAAATAATCTGAAATTCAGTACCAAGAGGGAGTATTTGGACCTAATTGTATTGCCAATAACATAAGTTACATAATTATGTTTACATGTAGATCTTTTCTACTCAACAGTAAGAAACTTGGGGAGAGGAGTGATATCCCATTTATCTTCTCCCTTCTCAGTGACAAATGTATAGACATCCACTCACTTTTGTTGAATCAATCAGTCGATCAATCAATGAAAAGATAAAGTCCTGTGGAGAGGAATGAATTAGTGTCAGAGACTCATCCCAGCTTAAACCAGAAGGACAAGGCAAGGTTATAACTTATAAATTATAATAGTCAAGCAGAGTTGGAGAAAGGATCAAGAAGTGATGTCTGAGTGAGATCTAATGGCATGGGTGGTATAGATGCTTAATTCAAGAACACAGGGAAAGTCACAGATGGAGTGATGAGAAGAGCTTTGGTGGGCAGAGCATCGTTGATCTGGGCTAAGAGGAGGGAGATGCCCAAACCATTATGATCTCTTTCATACAACCTGATTACATTTAATAAGTCAATAATCTCAATAAAAAGTATTTGTTATTTTCATGAATGGAATATATAGAATTGAAGGGAGAACTTTATGGATGAAGGGAACATAGATGGCTGGTGGTTTTAGGAAACTTGGAAACTTCTATATGTTATTCACTTTAAATAATTGGAGAAAAACTTCCATAAAAATATTACAAGTGCTTTTATAACCGTAGCTATTTTAAGTTAAAACTTTTCAGTTAATCTTCCTGAAGACTTCAGGATCCTACATACTTAATCCATACAACACATCCTGGTGAAATGGTAATGTAAAATTATGGTGCACTTGGAGGTGCCCTGAAAATTAAATTGCAGAGCTTCTGATAAACCCTGTTCTTGCTTGTGAAATGGAGTGGTCTTGGGATCAAATGCACTTGCTGTCAAAAATTAGTGGTGAGCTCCCTTTTCAAGTGTCTTTTTTTTCTCTTCCTTTCCATTATTAATAACTTTTTCCTCCTGTACTTCTAAGTGACGCAGGGTAAATCATAATAATCACAAGGGATAGTGACGATAAATGTGGTAACATCCGTAAATATGTCTGTTTCCTTCCACACAAAGGTGCTGCACAAATAGAGAACAGTTATGGTTATTGGTATGGAACCTGGCAACTAAATTGTTGTAATTTGCATGTTAGGATGCTATGAAATGAACAAGAGAAACCTCTTCTGAGTGAGGGTGGAGGGAGCAGTTGGTAAAGAAATTTATTTACTTTCTGTGTAGTGATTGTATTTCACAAATGTTTGGAGATTTTCTAAAGGCAGGTAAAATAGGAATTGGAATCCTACATTTGGCATTGCTCTTTCCAGTAGCTTCTTTTTCCTGCCACCCAAATTCTCTCAAATGTATTTTTCATTCTTTCACATTCCATGCCTCTTTGGGTGGTGATCTTTCTGGATCATGGTCACCTCTCTCATGCAGTCTTGGAACCTAGGAGGTCCCAGTCTATCCAGTGACTTGAGGGGAGGCGTGGGTCTAATTGTCTCTATTTCTGGGGAGTTCGTTGTCAACATCTGGAGTTTCATGGTAGAAATTCATGGTTCTTGACTTTTTACCCCACTTGGACACTACAACCTGTTTGGGGGCAATGCTCTGTTTATGCATCATGCATCGATAATTTCAGTTGGAACATGAATTCAAACTAAACAGTCCTGCAGGGTTTTGGAAACAAAGCCTGGATTTAGAGCCTGTTTCATCAGCTGCTCACATCCTCTTGTTCATTAATTCATTAATTGTTTATTGATCAGTTACCATGTGAAAGACACTTCCTTGCGGCACTGAGAATACCCCACCAGATAAGAGAGCACTGTCTTTGAATCTGATTTCAGATGTTGATACTGGGGCGTTTGCTTATGACAACGGTTAATGTGGAAATGCAGAGAGAAACAAAGGTGGAAGGAACAAAAGAGTCAATATTCATCTCAAATAGGATATCGGTACATATAACAAACAGTAAGACAATAGGCTTGAAAATAGTAAACATTCAGAAAGTATTTACTGAATATATTATCTTTCTAGAAACAAATAAGGCATTATTTTTGTGGGAACCTCAAACCTACCCACCTGCAAAAATCTCAGCTTTCTTTCCTCTTCTCCGTGTGGCCCTGCACTTCTCGTGTTCTCCTGTCCTTCTCTCCTAGAGTTTCTCTTCTTCAACCGAAGCCTCAGGCCATCTCCTTGCATACGGTATACTCCTTCATTTTCATTCTCTCCTTAATCGTATTTTCCTATCTCTCGCCCCTAGATTTTGATAATACTCACCTCACGTACAGTTTTTCAGGGGATCCATAAATAGTCCCTCCCATCACAGTTACAACTTCTGACCCCTGTCATTGCCTGTTGGGTAGAGTACGGATGTCTTAGCACTAAATCAGTGCTTCACCATAAATCCCCTCCTGCAAATTTGGGCTCAGCTTTCATTCACACGCCCACCCACCCCAACCAGGACGCTTATGTACACACAGATCTCTTCCCTGACTGGCTCACACTTTGCACCATAATTTTCCATGCCCTGTTTCTTTACACAGGCTGCTCTTGTCCTCTAGAATGCATTTTCCTGTATTATCCAAGAGATTTCTTTTTTTAGAACTCAACTCAAAGAGGATTTCCAGGATGAAACTTTCTCTGATAATTCATTATAATTAGTAGCTCTCTCCTTTTTATCCAGTGAGTCCTTCTTTTCTTACTTCCTAATGAACTTTGATGGCTCTTGCCAACCTGTTTGTATTTCCCTTGATGTGCCAGGTCTCTCATACTTTGATAACTGTGTTCTTGGAGCTCCTTCTGCCTGGAAGTGTTTCCCTTCACCCTTTATCCCTCCAAAGGACATCAAACACTCTTTGGAGATTTAAGGATCAACTTCTTTATGGCACTTTTTTTTTTTTTTCAAATGGCAAATGACTTGATTTTATTCTCCGTAGTCTTGGCCTTCTTATAATAAAGTAACAAACATATACATTTCTTATTTATTTATTTATTTATTTAATTTATTTTCAGCGTAACAGAATTTATTGTTTATGCACCACACCTAGTGCTCCATGCAATACGTGCCCTCCATAATACCCACCACCTGGCTCCCCCAACCTCCCCCCACTTCAAAACCTTCAGATTATTTTTCAGAGTCCATAGTCTCTCATGGTTCATCTCCCCTTCCAATTTCCCTCAACTCCCTTCTCCTCTCCATCTCCCCATGTCCTCCATGTTATTTGTTATGCTCCACAAATAAGTGAAACCATGTGATACTTTAACTGATTCTCTCACTAACTGAGGTTGAATTAGTTCTCCTTGTTCTGTGTGGATTTTGTGCTCATAATATAGTTTGTATGAACTTCTACCTTGAGTCTATTATATCTTGGAAAATTATATTTGTCCATTTGTATCCTACTGTAAGACTATAGGATCTTAAAGAAAAGAAGAAGATATAATGCATGTATCTATTTATTCATCTAATATGCATATATTGAACATTTAGTGGATTTCAGCCATTGAGCTAAGTGCCAAAGATACATTAGTAAGCAAGACAGGCATATTTCTTGACTTCATTATACTTTATACTGCTTTAGGAAAAGGAGGCAATGAACTAGTAATATAAGTCTGGTATTACAAATATATCATGGGTATGTGAAATGATGTATCAGGTGGTTTAACCAAGCTGGAGTTCAGTGGACCTGGTTACACAAGCAAGCCTAAAGCATGGTAGCTATCCTCTGAGAGTAGAAACCTGCATTCCTGAATTCTAAGGTAGGAGAGTTTCAGTGGGTGGCAACGTGCAGGCTGTGACTGACTGTGGTTACAATGAAGAAGAGAAATTTTTCCCAATCTAGCACAGTTCCCAAAACATGGGCTATGAGCAATAAATATTGATTGAAGCAATTGAGAATATGAAATTCTTTCTTACCTGTTATTATCCTCTAGTCAACAGATTTCACCTCATTCTGAGGTTGACATTTGTTTAGCTTCGTGTGCTCTTTTTCGTCATAGTACAGGATTTCATTCATTGATTTCAACAGATGCTCTTATTTTTATTACAGCAGCACATTCATGATATCTTGAATGAATTATTCTACTTTGCTATCTCAGAATGACCGCCATTTTGGATCAAGAGGCAGAGGGATTGTGGGGAGTGGGATGAGCCAAGTTGACTGTCGTGGCCTGACACATTCTCTCCTTCATTTTCTTCTCTCTGAATCTAGAATACTCGGCCTGTTCCATGGGAGTTTGAAAAGTTGCTTCCTTGCCTTCTCAGATAAGCCTTGGAAAAGAACTCTAAGGAGATTAACAAAAAAAGGGAGGATTAGTGGATTAGCGAAAGCCTGAACACAAGGTACAGTTCCCCAGAAGGCTCTTCTTTCAGGAGAGAAAACCACTAATGGCTCAGAATCGCCTATGTCCTTAGACAGTGAGGCGAGAACCTTAGCTGAAAATATTTTGCAATGTTTTCTTCCCTCTCAGTCCTAAGACCTGCTGATGAGCTTTAGTTACAAGGGCCGTACACTTCAACTTGGAGCCTGGTTAGAAGGAGAGATGCTGACAGTTAGTGTTTCACTGACAGGATCAGTTTGTTTTCAGACTGGGAGCTCTAAAGAGGAGAGGAAGTCTTTTCAGGCCTTGTTGACCATGTACATTTACCCTATTTCAAACTCACATGGCACCATGAAGAACAGGACAGGTTCTGCTTCTACTCAACCTTCTATCCTTGGCTCTTGATGGCTGACCAATACAAATTTGTTCAATGGATGGATGCATGCATGTGCTAAATATCAACATTAACTCACAGGAGGGTGGGATCTGCGATACATGAAGACTTGGCACTCACGAGGAACCTACTCACCTCCAACCTTAACCTCAACTAGAACGATAATCTACTATGTCATCTTAAGCCACGTGAGGGGTGCCTGGGTGGCTCAGTTGGTTAAAAGACTGCCTTCAGGCTCAGGTCATGATCCTGGATTCCCGGGATCAAGTCCCGCATCAGGCTCCCTGCTCATCAGAGAGTCTCCTCCTCCCTCTTACCTTTCCCCTTTCATGCTCGCTCTCTCTTATTCATTCTCTCAAATAAATAAATAAATAATAAAATCTTTAAAAAAAAAAGCCACATGAACTCCTTGAACCTGGCATGTATGTAATTACGGGCAATTTCTACCACCAATAAGCGAAGAGGCTTATTAAGTGAGTGCAGCTCAGTCTCTAGACTTGGGCAAAGCATTTCAATTTTCTGGGCCTTGGTTTTCATATCCTTAAAATGGAGGTGCATTACGTGATCTCTTAAGTTTCTTTCAGCTGACAAGTTTTTAGATAAAATAGAGTTGTCTTTCGTTTAAATGCACAAGAAGTTTATTTTTTAAAAATATTTTGTTTATTTATTTGACAGATAGAGACTGCAAGTAGGCAGAGAGGCAGGCAGAGAGAGAGGAAGGGAAGCAGGCTCCCTGGTGAGCAGAGAGCCCGATGCAGAGCTCCATCCCAGGACCCTGAGATCATGACCCAAGCCGAAGGCAGAGGCTTAACCCACTGAGCCACCCAGGCACCCCCAAGAAGTTTATTAAGTTATAAGGAGTTTATTAAAACTTAACTTACTCTCTAAACATATAATCTTAGCCAATTAAATACAAATTATAATATACAGTGTGTTGATAACTTTTAATGAATTATGAAAACTATCCCTGAAAGTATCATCTTTGTTAACAGCTTTTGATAACTCTTCCTTAGGCATTTGGAGATGTTCTTGTTTAGGTAAAGATAAAGGGCAGGGCTGTCTAAATCCTGAGTCCCAACCAGGATTTCTTTCATAATCTGGTTTTAGTTTTAGCTTCTTCTGTCTGTTGTTTTTTCAGTGTCTTCATAGTTCTGTGCCAAACTGATTTATTTTTTTTTTATATCGAAAAACTTAAAAATGTTATAGAACATTCTCAGTCTCTTTCCCTCTGTAGACGCTTACAGGACCCACTTTGGGTGACCTTCAACCATATTCCTTGTTTTGTTTGATCTATATTATATGTCACAGAAAGGAGAATAGAACCAAATTGCAGTGTATTTCTCCCTACGGCTCTAAGCAAACTTGTATGAACCTACTGTAAGAGGGCATAATTGCAGGCATTGGTATGCTGGAGCTGGGATCCAATTGTAAAATTTTAGGAATTTTGTGATCCGGTTATTAAACACAGAATTTATTAAGAAGTAGTTTTATGTGTATATATGTACATATATTAATAATTTATATCAAAAACAAAATTAAGAGACACTCAAGGTTCATCACTTAAATATTTTATGACATTTACTTTTGTGTGTGCTCATAAATATATGGATAACGCTGACCATCCCTTCTCAAATCTGCATTCATTGCTATCATGTTGGTAACTTGGAATTGGCCAAAGTGGGAATATTTACACTACGAAAATCAGCAAATACTACAGATTAACCCTCTCCCCTCCCCTCTTGGCCTGTTGATAAATATTTATCAGCAACCACTGCTTCTAGGTAACACATAAAGTCAGAGTTGAAAACTGGTTATAGCATTTGGGGAAATCCAGTGTTCGTGTGGAAGCAGGGGCAAAATGTAGAAGCAGCACTTTGTATGCCAGTGCAGGTTCATAATTAATAGGTAACTGGCAAGATAATTAAAAGGTAACCAAGAGAAACATTTTGTGCTTTGGGCCAAGTACCATAATTAGGTTCAACACATGCTTTACCAGCTACTATAGAGTAGGAAGCAGGTATTGCATACTCTGAATGTAATGAAACTACATTGTCCAAGGCTGACGAATGTCTCTGATAGGCTTTGTTATGAAGATAGCTATTGTCTTTGTCAAAAAAAAATAGACATATATGAACACAAGTAGTATTATTAGTCCAGAATGCCTGAGGTTTCGGTATAAAATACATCTCCCAACCTTTATTTAGATCTAGTTGATACAAAATACTTGACCCAATTTACCTTTAATACTCTTGAGTTAAAGACTTGGTAGGTATCCAACAACACTCTGCTACTGTGAGTGAGTCAGGGGCAAGGGAACTAGCATTTAGCAAGCATCAGCAATGTACCAAACAAATCGTTATGTACATAATATAAGTGATTTCTTGCCACCAGCAATCTGTAAGGGGGAGAGTGAACAGGAAAGGGAGGGAATTAATATATACTGAATACAAACATATACTGTTCATATATTGTCTTGAATCATTATGACAGTTTAAAAGTGATACTATCATTAGAGTCATGAAATGGAGGCTCAAAAATATATAAGAAAATGTTCTGAAATGGTATAGTAAGTAGCAAGGCCAAGGTTTTTTATTTTTTTATTTTAAGATTTTATTTATTTATTTGACAGACAGAGATCACAAATAGGCAGAGAGGCAGGCAGAGAGAGAGAGGAGGAAACAGGCTCCCCACTGAGCAGGGACCCCCAATTTGGGGCTTGATCCCAGGACCCTGGGATCATGACCTGAGCCGAAGGCAGAGGCTTTAACCCAATGAGCCACCCAGGCACCCCAAGGCCAAGGTTTTTTAAACACATACATATCTATGATCCTTTCACTCAACAAACGTTTTTTGGGTGCATATTGCTTGCCAGAAGATATCCTGGGTGCTGAAGAAAATGGTGAACATTGCACTATCTCCCTACTTACAGAACTTATAGTATCCTGTGGGAGGAAAATAAGTAAATAAGTTATTATAATCATGGGTGTGAATATTGCAGAGGACAACACACTAAGTTCATAAGGAACGTATTCAGCATCATTTTGGAGCTTAGTGCAGGGTCCTGGGATGAGTTTAGTTTAATACTTAAAGGACAAACAGGAATTAGGCAGGTCAGATGGAATGGGGTGGGTGAAGAACTTTCTAGACAGAGAGAATAAAATGCAAAGGGCTGGGGTCAAGAGGACCAAGGTAAGTGAATCATAATAAGAGGTAATATTTCATTGATCACTTTCTTAAAGTGATTTGTTTCTTCAGACCTTTTAGGAAACTTATGAGTGGGCTTAGCTATCATAAATGAGGTTGTTCTAGGTGGTGGAGTACCTAGATCATGAATTTCCATAACATTACAAGAAGTTTGTTTGTTTGTTTGTTTGTTTTTAAGCTTGAGCATAGTGTTCCAAACAAGGAAATAGAATAATCAGATTAATATTTTAGAAAGACCATTCTTGGTTTTTTTTTTTTTTTAAGATTTTTATTTATTTATTTGAGAGAAAGTTAGAGAGATTAGAGAGAGAGAGGAAGAAGCATGCTCACTGCTGAGTAGGGAGCTCAATGTGGAGCTTGATCCCAGGACCTTGAGAACATGACCTGAGACAAAGGCAGACGCTTCACCAACAGAGCCACCCAGGTGGCCTTCCTTAACTTAATCTTTAGTGGGTCTCCTCTTGGGCTCCAATATTCTATCTGCTTGGAATATTGCACCACCCAATGCTGCTTTTTCCTGCAGTGGCTCCCTCTGCAGAATTTACCTAGTGAACTCCCAGCGGATTTCCATCACCACAGAGGCTGAGACAGGAGCAGGGGCTGGAAGAGTAGTTTTCAGGATTCACATTTCAGGAGTAGCTGTTAGAGGAGCTCAGAAGGAGATTCTTCAAGACATCCACTTAAAAATCAACCATAGAGTCAGCTCCTGGTGATTACTAGGCCTAGAGGTCATGAGACAGATGGTGGCCGGAAAACCTGTCTGCCCTCTTTTGTTCTATTTGCTTCTCATTTTTCAGCCCCAGAGGGGTCAGTCATAGCAGCTCTGAATGGGGCAGGAAGTAAAGGAGGAAAAAAAAAAATTAAAAAGTAAAATCCTTGTCATCTGTATCTAGTTTAAGTTAAGGAGAAGAGAGGCTTTAAACTAGGTGTAATAAACTTTTCAAGTTGTAATTAATATCTGGGAGAGAATGATTTTTTAAACAGAATTGAGAATATGTTGATAATTCAACCTGGACCCTTTCCATGAGTAATCATAAAATCTGTGGAACTGCTTGAGTTTTTATAAAATAGTAGTTGAAAGAAGTTCCTTACTGATTATGTTTTATGAGAAAAGTAGGAAACAAAATGTAGTTGTATATTTATTATATCCTATCAATCATACATTTTCCAATTCCTAAAAATAGAATTTTTGAATACTAAACTGTGGGGTTGGTTTGAAATGGGGAGAAACATGAAGGAAGATGATAAATTCTTGGACATAAAACATTATGGTTAAAGTTGAAACTTGAATTTTATTCAAGTGATTACACTGAAATTAAAAAGGCAATGCGTAATTCATGTATGATTCACCAAAATTGGATTAAAGGTTAATCTATAGATGTCACAAACCAGAGATGCAGGATTGGAACACTGAGAAAGATGGAGAATTTGAAACTATTTACCTTTGAACACATCTTGCTTCAACTGCTCAGGACAGCCCACCATCCAGTTTCTTCCTTCGCTATCTTCATGCTGCATTTCAGGTCCTTTATGGGGGCAGGTGACACGGGGTAGGTGGGATGCAGCTTTGCAGTGTCCTCTAACGGTCAGCCAGTCTCCTTCCTGACACACTCCCACAGCCAGCCCCGTTCCACTCCATGACAAAACAGCAAGATCTTCATTTCCGTCTCCCCTTGGCAGCCCTTGTTCTTGGCCTTGCCCAACACAGGGACGTTTGACTCATGCTGTTCTCTTCACCAGGTGTTACATTTTTTTCTCTTGCCGCTGAGATTTCACTTCTCAAGACTTTCATTTTTCTATTCTTATAACACTTTGTTCTTACTTACAATGAAGGAACGTGCCCCTTTGCCATGTAACGGAGACTTTCTGCTTATCCGCACCAATTGTAGGTGTCTTAAGATGATATAATGTGGGGAAGGGTTCAGCAGTCACATGCACCCCCTCAGTGTCAAGGACTACTCTAGACAGCTTGCAAAGCATCTTATTTAATCTTCAAAATAACCCTATAGTGTCTATTATCATCTCCATTTTACAGAGAAGTTAAACACTCAGTAAGTTAATTAACTCATCTGAAGGGACACTAGTGGCAAGGATATAAACTAAGTCTTTTCTGTCTCAAAGTCTCTACCCTGTTCATCCTGTTGCCATGTCTTGAGATCATGAGTTAGAGTTGCTTTAATTTAGTTCCCGGACTTTATACTTTCTGGATGCTGCCTCTGGATCATTTCCTCCTCCTATCTTTCTGAGTATGTTTTCCCCCTCTACCTTTTCCAATTATTTGTATTTCCTTGGGACTTCTAATTTAATTTGATCTAATTTTTAAAGATTTTTAAAATTTATTTGAGACAGAGACACCGTGAGCACAAGCAGGGGAAGCAGCAGAGAGAGAAGGGAGAAGCAGGCTTCCCACCGGGAAGGGAGCTGGACCTGGGCGAGATGCCAGGACCCGGAGATCATCACTCGAGCCAAAGGCTGATGCCTAACCAACCAAGCTGCCCAGGTGCCCCTTCTTGGGACTTTTTAAAGATTTTACCATACATATGAGTATGGAAGGGGGTCATCATAGGGATTCGCTGTGAGGAATGCTCTACACTGAGGGGGTTGATGTGATGGTCTGAGTGAGTGGCCACTGTGGTACCCAAGAGCAGAATCAAGGGGAGGACACACATATTTCAGCCTCCATCTGAATGTTACCAGGCACTGGGCAGGTAGGACAGCCTCTGTACCTACCATGCAGGTGAAGCCAGTCATCCAGGATGCTCATGGAGAACCAAAGCCTTGTTAGGATAGACACTGTTCCATTGGTCAGTGAAGGAAGCAGCCTACAGCTTCTTGACTTCTGGTCAACCATCCTTCCACTACTTGGGCGGAGGGGAGAGAGCAGTAACTATTCAGCCTGTGGCCTGGTATAGATTCTTCCTCTCTCTGAGAATCACTTCTCCCTCTTGTATAATGAAATTATGCAAGAATGGCTCTAGATGTGTTTTCTTGGCCAAACAAATGGAGGTCTTTTTAAATAAATGACTTTTTCCTTTTATTTATTTCTTTTTTTTTTCCTGTGGTTTACTTTCAGGAAAACAGTATAATCTTCCAACTCCATAACACTAGGTATTAAAATAGCAAATCTATTCATATTTTAGTTGAAGAAACTCAGAAGAAATCTGGAGAGATAAGGTGGCTCCCAAAGTCATGGAACAAAGTAACAACAGAGCTGAGATATGACCCCGGGGTCTCTTGACATTTAGTTTAATGTTCTTTCCATCACATCTCTGTTGATTAAAAAGAAAGGCGGGGTGAGGGGGCAAAGAAATAGTAAAAGGAATCATCCCAGTTGAGTTTTTGACAAGGCTTATACTCTGTGGAGTTATTAAGAGGAAGCTCAACACCTGGGTTACTTTTGATCACTTGATGGCCCTAGTGACAAGGATTTGAAGAGTTCAGAATGAAATTGGCTAGAAGAACAGTATCTCTCTTGACACAAATCACAGCTTCGAACATTTCCAGCATTTACCTACATTAGGCACATACGTGAGGGACTCCAAGAAATCATGTACGAAAGCTGGTATGTTTGAAGTCCCTGCTGGATTTTTGTAAAAAAAATGATGACACTAAAGGAAATGGCTTTTCAAATTAAAAAAGAAAAAGACAAAGAGCTTTGAAAAGAAGATGGAAGTACTTTTTACTCAACATAGAAAGAATCCATTAAACCTATTTCCTTATTTTCTCAGCATGCCTGATGTGCTAGTGTTCATTTATTCGGTTTCAAATGAAGTTCAGAAAGTTGCGACTTTACATGTCCACACACTGGGATCTTTAGACTTCTGTCCTTCAATCGACATTCAAACAAGCACTAAGAGTTTCTCTGAGAGGAAAATACACTATTTGTGATCATGAATGCCCTCAAGTTCCCAGTCTTCAGTGGTTACCTTCCTGTTTAATATCTAATCGTGCTATCTGAGCTTCTACTCTTCATGTCTGCAGATCTCCCATCTTTTATGGATATCCCACCCTTAGTTTTCCTGAAATCACCAGTGTGCTCCCATATTACCAAGTCAGTTTTTTTGGTATGGTTAACATAGACTATGAAGAGATATCTGCCCTGTGATTAAAACTGCCAAAATAACAAAAGTAACATAAAACAGGTGCCTTGTATGACTAGTTCCCATGATTTGTCTGCTTAAGTGTGCCCATTCCTGAGTTGGGTTGGATCTTCTCTGTTGTTAATGATCTCTATAGCATTGTATACTTTTCTGTGTATTATAGTCCAGATCAATTGATTTTTTTTTCACATCAGAGAATTAGTTCCTAATTGTTAATTGTTATGCTAATTTATGCCTGTCTTTTGCAAATATAGGAAATCTTATTCTCAGTGGGAGAAACCTTGTAATTGGGAATATATCTTCAATTTGCTGAGACTTTTCTACATCAACTTTAACTCTTGTGGGCTTGATTGAGGCATCTCCTTGCTCATTCTACACTCTTGGGCTGTATCCCAAGAGCTTCCAATTTTGTCTACTTTTCTTCCCCTCTTGAATTAATTTTACACTCTGATTTTTTACTATAACATTTTTCTATAAATAGCCTGAAAGTCACTAGCTTTAATCAAGACTCCTTTTCTATTGAAATTCTATGGCTCTATGTCAGTCAGGACCAAAAGAGAGAAAGGAGAAACAACACAGTAACTGGAATGGATAAATTTAATATAAAGAATCATTATTGATAACTGAAAGGAGGATAAGAATAGAGAGGAGGAAGAACTTAGAAAAATATTTCAGAGTTGAAGAAAAAAAAAATCATGGAAAGGATAAACTTGGAAGGGGATGACCTCATCCTCTTCTTCTCCAAGACTAAGATGCAGACCTCACAGGGGAAGGAATACGCTCCCTGCGTAGGACAGACCCTCTCTGGGTTTCTCTGGGTCATGACTGGTAAACAGTCAGTAGGCAAGTGTAAAACACCCTTCCTGGATGAGGGTAGACCAAGGCTTGGAAGCCAACTGCGGGGATGCCTGCAAAGCTCCCTAGAAATCTCCTCCCAGGGAGCCACTGAAACTCAGAGGGAAGTCTTCCATCTTAACTGTTCATCCCCCATATTCCATTATGTTTTTTTTTACATAGTTTTTAAGATTTTATTTATTTATTTGACAGAGAGAGACACAGCAAGAGGGAATACAAGCAAGGGGAGTGGGAGAGGGAGAAGCAGGCATCCCACCTAGCAGGGAGCCTGCTGTGGGGCTCGATCCTAGCACCCTGGGATCACAACCTGAGCCAAAGGCAGATGCTTAACAACTGAGCCACCCAGGTGCCCCCCATTATGCTTTTTAAAATAGCCCTGTTCATTAAGTAATACTTTCTACAGGTGCTAGAGTGAGTGGGCACCATCCCAATTTTCTTTCTTGTTTCATTGTGAACCATTTTATGAATTGTAAATAATTTTCAAAAAGGAGACAAAGAATCAAAGGAAAAATATTGGCTGTGAAGAGTGTTTGCTTCATTCAGTGTAGCTGGAAAGAATTTCAGCAAAGATTTGATCTTCTGAAAGCAATAGAAGCCTTCTCCTCGGGCATTCCAGTTTGCCCCATGATGACCTGTTGTAGTCAACTAACCAAGGAGCATGGCCTTTTTGTAGATTCGTATAAAGTACTGTTCTGATTGCTGTTGAGGGCAAAGGAGAAGTAAAGACATTAATGGACAAATGAATCAAAATCTGTCCGTCTTCAAAGCCTGTGCTCTCCCAGAAGTGCAAGGCTAGAATATGGTTCTTTAAGTCAAGAACTTCACCTCAAAGAGGTTCGCTGACGTTTACTTCTCCTTTCTTCCCAGCTAGCACGCTTCTGGGTCCTTATTCATGCTTCATTTCCTGTTTTTGGAGAAGAGATACTGCCTCTGTAGGACTTTATTAGGATCATTGATTGGACAGCTCTACCATTCTGGGCTTCTCTCTCCGTTCTGGCTATCTTCCCATAGCCCACTCTGGCCATACGTATTTTGCACCAAAGTTTCCCCACCTGAAATTTCTTCCTTCCCCTTTTATCTAATTTTTAATCTTTCTTCCGATTTCAGAACAAGTATCCCTGTCTCTGGGAACACTTCCATGACCTTTCTGACAAGGTCAAATGTTCTATCAACTATTCTCATAGGATCTTGAATGTCTCATTTATAGCACTTGTCAGAATTGGAGTTTTATATTTATAGTGTACTGTTTTATTATTCTGTCTTCCCCACCCAACCATTTGCTCGAAGGCTATGGTGTGTTGACTTGTCATTATATCTGGTGATCTAGCACTTATTCACAAAGGGACTATTTGCCTGTCTGTCTGTCTGTATTTCTGCCTTTCTCTGGACTTTCTTCGTGATGACTCCATTCTTCAAGGTGTGCTGGCTTATCTGAATTATTGAATTAATTAGTTTGATTCTGTTACTTGGTTTCTCCTCTGTTGCTGAATCCAGTGCTGTCAGTGCTTATTCCTACTCGAAGCTGAGTAGGAATCAGAGACTCAGGCTGAGTCTCTGATCCAGGTCATCGGCTGCCGTTCTTACCAAGATAAAGGCTCTTTCTCATGCTCAGAATTTTCTTTTCTTTGAGGCACTTGTTGCCAGAATTCTGAAGGGCTTGCTTGTGGGACACGCTTCTAGCTTTCTTCTTTGCCTTCAGTCAGAGTCTGGCCTCCCTGCCTGTCTGTGATCTTGGGGCAAGTTCTCTGTTTCCTCACTTGCAATTGTAGCACTACTGACCTCACACCCTCCCCCAAAGCATGACCTCAGACACAATCAGGAGTCCAGTCCCATAAGCCAAAATTTCACCTGCTTAGCACGTAGACACTGCATATCGAAAGAAGGGCATGATGGGCATGAGCATTCCGGAATTTCCAGAGCTCAGCCAGCGACTGAGAAGCAAGCAAGTCAATTTTGATGTTGTTAATTAACAATGACAAAGGCTTTAAGAGCAGCTGAGAAGTCAGTCTTGAAGGGCTCTCTTTTATGGTATTTTATCTGGTTTTATAAGTAGAGATGTTGATTATAAAAATGTGAGTATTCAGTTATACTTATTGAATGTGTGAGAGCTCTGGGAATTTTTCTTTTCTGTATACTCCATCAGTAGGCTAGCCATGATGTTGAAAAAACAAAAATGAGAAAAACATAGCCTGAAGAATCTTTAGTGGCTAAATTTAAACCACAAGTCCAAGAGAGAGTGTATTTCAGCTATATGCTTATTTAGATTTCTATTTCTAGAAATAAACGTAGTTAGATAAAGAAATCTACAAGACTGCTCATTACATAGCATATAGTTTGAGACAAATGCTTAATTTTTTAAAAGGATTTATTTATTTACTTGAGAGACAGAAAGAGAGCATGAGTTGGGGTAAGTGCAGAGGAAGAGAATTTTGAACAGGCTCCCCACGAAATGCAGAGTCTGATGGAGGGTTCGATCTCATAACCCCAAGATCATGACCTGAGCCAAAACCAAGAGTCTGATGCTGAAGCAACTGAGCACCCATGTACCCCAGAGTGCTTTTTTTTTTTTTTGCCTTCAGTTTTCTCATCTATAAAATGAGACATAACGGTACTGCCTTATAAGGATACTATGAGAAGAAGAAATGAGTTCACATATTTAAGCATTTAGAACAATGCTTTCAATTTTCCTGATTTCTTTCATTCAGTCTGGACTTTCCCAACAGGGTATAGACTCATCATATATGTTCACTTTGGATCACCTCGGACCCTGGTAGGAAGCCTCCATGTAAACAGCACACTGTCCTTGAGGAAAATGTGCACAAATGATCAGTTAGAGGATTTCCAATGGATCTTCCCTGCTGTGGACATGAGCTTGTATTCTGTTTTAGTTGGAACATATGCAGTGTTTTTCCCAGGCTTTCATTAGTGCTTTCAAACTCCCAGATGCCCAAGGAACAGACAGGCGATTAGTTCCTTTCCTTGTGTGGGCGATTATGAAGTAAATACCTTGTAGTCAAAGAGCACAGGACAGGGATGTGGCCATTAAGTCTCTGATCCTGACTTTTTCAGAGCTTCTGTGTGAGACCAGGAGTTCATACCATGAGTTTGCAGAAAGGATTTGAGTATCACATGTGATCAGCATATAGATTCACCTTGAAAATAGCAAAGCTTCGATAAATTTGAAAGTTAACATTCATGATTGGTAACACTGTGAACTTATCATTACAAAAGAAAGCAGAAAACATATTCTACGCGGAAATGCCCATAAGTTGGATCTTCTCCCAGTTGGCGGATAGAGTGTCATGGAAAGTTGTAGGTTCTTTATTCGGACTTTCTGCCACAATAACATCAGAGCCATGGCTGCAGAGAAAGCATAGGGACCAAGGTGTCCCAGTCTTCCTAAGAGAGGTAGAAACAAAAAGAAATACTCACTGTGCATGCTCTGGAAGTGAATCTGACCGCTATCCCCCTAGAGCCATTAAGCTGGAAGTTAGGGTCTGAAGGGTACTGCAGAATTTGGGGAAGTTAAAATTTTACTGTGATCCCAAAAGATCCCAAAGATCTTTTTAGGGTCAAATGGTCAGTTTGGATGAACTTTGAGGCCCCTACCAACTCTTATATTCTTGAATGCCATTACTTTTGGAACTGTGAAATTGGAAGAGTGACAACAGCCAGTACTTATATGTCACCTCAGTACATGGGAGGGACTGATTTAAGTGTTTTATAAGTCCTTTCACCAGTACAACAGCCCCGTGAGGCAGGTGCTTTTGGGATCTCATCTATAAATGAGGAAGTAGATGCACAGAGAAGTTAACCGACTTGCTGAAGGAGCAGAGTCATCAGCAGCAGAGTCAGAATTTGAATCTGGGCAGATTGCCTCAAATTCACAACCTCCATACCACTCCTCAAGACCACCACCAACCTTGAAGCCAAAGCCAGAATCTTTCCATCAAAACTAATTTTATCCCTTCCTTTTTCTACTTTGCTCAAAGCTGATGCAGATTAGTTCATCTTTTAAAAAGACCATCTTCTTAAGAACATTTTGCTTTTATTAGGTCATGATCCTTAGGGTCCTGAGATAGAGCCCCATATCTGGCTCCCTGCTCAGTGGGGAACCTGCTTCTCCTTCTCCTGCTCCCCCTGCTTGCTGTCTCTCTTTCTGTCAAATAAATAAATGAACAATAAACCTTTTTTTTAAGTCTTAAAATTTAAAAATAAATACATTTTTTTAAAAAACTAAAAAAAAAAAAAAGAAAAAGAACATGCTGCTTTTAGATTTGGTGCCATCTCGATATCCAATGTGTGTCTTTCTAAATTAGCAGGTTTATCCCTTAATTCAACAGACTCTCTCTGACTCTCTCGGTTACTGAGCTCAGAAGAGAAAAATGAACAAGCATGCTGATGTTTCTCATGGTGCACACAATCTGTAATGGTAGAAAGGAAAAATATTTGATCATAGTAGAAAATTAAAAGTGCCACCAAAAGGCATGTTTATAGCATCGCAAAGACCCCAAATCCAGAGCACTGTGCCTCCTAAGGGAGGTGAATTATGAGCAAATTTAAAAAGACCAAGACAACCCAAAAACATTTCTCCTGTTAGCAAGTATCTCTACTGTGAATGGCTGTACCTCTGCGATGACACACTAGTCCCAGATCATTGATTCTTGAGGCCCAACGAAGTCCTCAAGTGAAACTATTGTACAAAATTTGGGGCACGTGTTCTCTAAAAGAGGTTCATCCTCAATGGGACTTGCCAAAGGTGGCAAAAGCAAAAGGGAAGTATATGCTAGTTTTGTAATTAAGTAATGAGTTTGAGATACTCCAGACCCCAGGATTTACTATGAGGAATAGTCAAAGGATCTTGTTACTTAGATCAGGTGGACCTTCAAGTGGACCTCATACAGCTTCTGAAGAATCATGCTGGTGAGTGGAACATTCTCTGTTTGAGGTCTTTTAATGCATAGTAGCTAACTGCCCTGTAAAGTGTTCTTAGATATACTTAAGTTTTAAAAATGAGTACAAAATATTATACTTAGCCATATGTTTCTCTCTGTAGCATCTACCTCTTGGCCTTTGGGTCATTTCAGAATGAGAAAAGTACATTTCTCGTTTATTTTCATTGTTATACTCCCACACCTTCCAAATCAATATTTAATTAGTTTATTAATTTATATATTCATTTAAAACATACATTTGTTTAAAACATGGTTATGAATGCCCATTCTACAAGGCTATGTAGTTAGTATTGCTGGAGGGGAAAGCTGGGCCAAAGTTTGCTAATCCCATGGAATTTAACAGCCTTATAGCTGATTCTAATTTTAAGGCAAGGAAAATATAAAAAGATCGAAGTGTCAGAGGTATCAGACAAAATGGAAAGATCTAAATAGGATGCTGTGGGTGGAAGTGGGTGAGGAAAGATTCAGGGACTTTAGAAGGATAAAGAAGTTGGCCTCTCGAGGACCTGTACCATCTTCATAGGCTTCTCTGGAAGTGGAGTGACAGTCCTTCTGTCCTCACCCCAGAAGTATATAAATATTCTAGCCCTGGTCTGGCTATAGCACTATTTATTCAGCTACCCTACCCTCAGTCACAGAAGACTCTAGACCAGATATTTGTCTCTTTTTTAAAAATTTAATTTCAATATGTAGACCAGATATTTGATCTCTTGGCCATGTATTTCAGTTATAATTCACTTGGATCTAGGGCACCTTTGGTGACAAGACAGTATGGAGGGAGGAAATGAAATTATATGTCTAGTATGAGCAGGTTACAAAATGGCTCTTGAAGTTCATTACTTCTCTTAAATCTCAATTTTGTAATTGAAAACTCAAAAGCCCACTCCAGAATTCCTTGCTCTAAAGCTAGAAAGCTCCAGTCCCAAACATTATTCTGGGTTCTGCACAACTGAATTTGTGAAATATAGAAGAATATATATAAATATGGGAGTACCTATATAATACAGGAGTGTAAATTCACTTCAGATTCCGAATTTCCTTTAAGAATAAAGAAATGACAGCATTATTTTAATATCAGTTGTCAGTATTTAGTAGGTTTCTTAATTGATGACTATTTCTAGAGTCAGTACCTGATATGATACAGTTGATGAGTGGATGACTGTGTTTGGTACTTAATACAAGATGTTTTATTTTAAACAGTTACATGTAGTTCTGTTATTTCTTGATAAAACTAAAAATACAAAGGTTTTGGTTCCTTCAATTGCTTCCATCTCTCTAACTAAGGAATTGCTGCTATCCTCTCCTCCCCCTCTCTTTCTCAATTTGGCATTTTCACAACTGGACTGCAGGTGGGAATTAGGGTTTTGAAATACTGCATCCACAACTTGTTCATAACACAATTCAGCAGGAGGAAGGAAAGGTCAGATGATTTAGGGCTTGCAATCTGGGTACCTAAGCACTCTACATTGAATCCACTAAATTGTACAGGTCCTCCTTTATTACCTATTAAGGCTTGGCAGGAATGAGGCATGGAATGATATATTTTCAGGCTTCGGGGCTTGTGTAGTGAAAGGTCTGGGGATCCACAGAAGTGTGTGTCTTATCTAGAAGTGAGTGGGATGATAAGCCGCTTGATGTTCCATGCCATGAGCAGCACAGTTGCAGTGATGACAGAAGACCATGTCTGCTAGAAAGTTTTGCTGCATCTGCCTTCTTTATTCCACTCTCACGGTGACTGTCTTCAAAGAAGGCTTTTCCTTTCTCCCTCAGATGGGTGGAATGTACCAATTACTCTCTTAGTACCACTCTCCTCCATTTAATTTCTGTGTCACTTCAAATATTTTGAAGTACAATCCTCATGATTCTCTCACCTTCTTAAAGCCATTGAATGGTTATTACCTTCACAATAGAGCTCAAGCACCTTAGTAGAACATTCTACAGTCCTTATGTTTTATGTCCTAATGAGCTCTCAGGCTTTCTCACCATGTCCCTTTCCACATCTTCATTCTAGCCATGCTGAAATAGCACTCAATCACTCTTAACACCTTTAGGTCTCTGTGCTTTACGTATGTTGTATCCCAGCGACTTGAAAAGCTTTGCTCGCCTTTCCCTTGCTGTAAACCTATGGATCCTGACCAAACAAACAAACAAAAAGATCCTTTCAGAAGTCTTTCTATTATAAGTCGGATTTAAAAAAAAATATATATATTTATTTATTTATATATTTGAGACAGAGAGAGAGTGTGGTGGGGAGGGGGAGAGGGAGAGGGGCAAAGAAAATCTCGAGCAGACTCCCTGCTGAGTGTGGAGCCCAATGCAGGGCTCAGTCCCACGACCCTCAGATCATGATTGGAGCCAAAATCAGGAGTTGGGCACTGAGCCAACTGAGCTACCCAGGCAACCCTAAGTTGGATGTTTTTTACTTGGTTTCTGTAACTCTCTGAGCGTGCCTACATAACTTCATCCATCTCATTGTATTATACTCTACCTACCTATACTTCTGTCTTCCCTGCTGACCTATAAGCTCTTTAAGGGCGGGGACTGTGCTTTATTAATTTCATTCCCTAATGTTTTATGCAGCAACTGGCATATTAAAAGCACTTAGTAAAAATTGGTTGAATGAGTGAATAGATTTTTGAATGACTAAGATGGTCATCTTCCAATGAATAAGAAGCTGATACAGATAACAGCATTTTATTACAATAATCCCATCATGGAAGCCTTGAATGCCAGGATGATATACCCAGGATGATATAACATCCTGGGTTTACCAGGGTGTTCAGAACACCCAATACAGGTGATGTTGTCTGAAAAAGTCTTTGACCTACATCTATTTATTTATTTATTTTTAAAGATTTTGTTTATTTATTTGACAGAGAGAGAGATCACAAGTAGGCAGAGAGGCAGGCAGAGGTAGAGGGGGAAGCAGGCTCCCCGCTGAGCAGAGAGCCCGATGCAGGGCTTGATCCCAGGACCCTGAGATCATGACTGGAGCCGAAGGCAGAGGTTTAACCCACTGAGCCACCCAGGCGTCCCTACACCTATTTATTAAAAGATGTTTTGACGAGGTATAGAATTATAGTTAGGTCACTACTTCTCTCTTTTTTTTTCTTCTTATTTAAATTTTACTTAGTTATCATGCAGTGCAGTATTGGTTTCTGGAGTAGAATTCAGTGATTCATCACTTACATGCAATACCCAGTGCTCATCCCAGCAAGTGCCCTCCTTAATACCATCATCCATCTAGTCCATTCCTCCACCCCCTCCCTCCCTCAACCCTCATTTTGTTCTCTATTCTTAAGAATCTCTTATGGTTTGTTTCCATCTCCCCACCCCCTCCCCCGCACCGCGTAAGTTCATCTATTTTCTTTCTTAAATTCCACATATGAAAGAGATCATATGGTATTTGATCATATGGTATTTGTCTTTCTCTGACTGACTTATTTCACTTAGTATAATACACTCTATCTCTACCCATGTCCTTGCAATGGCAACCTTTCATTCTTTTTGATAGCTGAGTTATACACACACACACACACACACACACACACACACACCCCACATCTTCTTTATCCATTTATCAGTCACTGGACATATGGGCTCTCACCATAGTTTGGCTATTGTTGATAATGTTGTTATCAACATCGGGCACATGTACCCCTTTGAATCTGTATTTTTGTATCCTTTGGGTAAACACCCAGTAATGCAATTGCTGGTGGTAGGGTAGTTCTATTTTTAACTTTTTGAGGAATTTCCATACTGTTCTCTAGAGTGGCTGTACCAGTTTGCATTCCCACCAAGAGCTTAAGAGGGTTCCCCTTTCCTCTGCATCCTTGTCCATATCTATTGTTTCTTGTGTTGTTAATTTCAGCCATTCTGACAGGTGTGAGGTGGTATCTCACCATAGTTTTGATTTATATTTACCTGATGATGTGTAGTGTTGAACATTTTTTCATGTGTCTATTAGCCAGATGGATGTCTTCTTTGAAAAGGTGTCTATTCATGTCTTCTGCCCATTTCTTAACTGGATTATGTTTTTGGGTGTTGAGTTTGATAAGTTCTTCAGATTTTGGATAATAACCTTTTATCAGAATGTTGTTTGTACATATCTTCTCCCATTCCATAAGCTTCCTTTTAGTTTTGTTGACTATTTTCTTCACTGTACAGAAGTTTTCATCTTGATGAAATCCCTATAGTTTATTTTTGCTTTTGTTTCCCTTGCCTCCAGCAATGTATCTAGTAAGAAGTTACTATGGTTGAGGTCAAAGAGGTTTCTGCCTGTGTTTTTCTCTAGGATTTTGTTGGATTCCTGTCTAACATTTAGGTGTTCTATCTATTTTTTTTTTTAAAGATTTTATTTATTTATTTGTCAGAGAGAGAGAGGGAGAGAGAGAGAGCGAGCACAGGTAGAGGCAGAGGGAGAAGCAGGCTCCCCGCCAAGCAAGGAGCCCGATGTGGGACTCGATCCCAGGACGCTGGGATCATGACCTGAGCCGAAGGCAGCTGCTCAACCAACTGGGCCACCCAGGCGTCCCTCTATCTATTTTGAATTAATATTTGTGTATGATGTAAGAAAGTGCTCCAATCTCATTCTTTTGCATGTTGCTGTCTAGTTTTCCCAACACCGTTTGTTGAGGAAACTCTCTTTTTCCCTTTGGATATTCTTTCCTACTTTGTCAAAGATAGTTGACCCTATAGTTGTGGGTCCAATTCTGGGTTCTCTACTCTCTTCTACTGATCTGTGTGTCTGTTTTTGTGTCAATACCATACTGTCTTGATGACTATAGGTTTGTGATAGAGGCTGAAATCCAGAATCGTGATGCTTCCAGTTTTGTAATTTTTTTTTCAAGATTGCTTTGGCTGTTCAACATCTTTTGGGTTCCATACAAATTTTAGAATTGTTTGTTCTAGCTCTGTGAAAAATGCTGCTGGGTTTTGATAGGAATTGCATTAAATGTGTAGTTTGCTTTGGGTAGTATAAACATTTTAACAATGTTTGTTCTTCTAATCCATGAGCATGGAATTCTTTTCCATTTCTTTGTGTCCTCTTCAATTTCTTTTATAAGTGTTCTATTTTTTTTCAGAGTGCACATCTTTTACCTCTTTACCTAGGTTGGGTTTCTAGGTATCTTTTTATTTTTGGTGCAATTGCAAATGGGATTGATTCCTTGATTTGTTTTTCTGCTGCCTCATTATTGATGTACAGAAATGCAGTTGATTTCTGTGCATTGATTTCATATCCTGTGACTGCTGAATTCATACATTAGTTTCTTTCAGCACCTTAGAGATATCGTTTCACTCTCTTCCTGTTGAATAATTTTTGTGTCATTCTTAACCTTCTTTTCCTGTACAGAAACAAAGCTGTTTTTAAGATTTTATCCTTATTGTTGGTTTTCAAGTTGAGTATGATGCACTTTGGGGTGTGTGTGTGTGTGTATGTGTGTGTTAATGTTCCTTCTGTGGAATTCATTAAACTTCTTGGATCTGTGGTTATATGATTTTCATCAAATATCGGTAACTTTCAGCCCTCGTTTCTTCATATGTTTTTCTGCTCTTTCCCCTTTCTGAGGCCCAATTAGACATTTCAGACCACTTGACATTTTCCCATAGCTTATTGAAGCTGAATTTACTTTTTGTGCTCTTTTTTCTCTTAGTACTTTTTTCTTAGTACTTCATTTTTAATGATTATTATTGCCACATTTTAGAGTTTCCTAGCCTTTTCATCTGACATATTTAATCTCCTGTAAATCCTATCCTATTAATTTTTAAATTTCAGATATCGTATTTTTATTTCTTAAGGTTTCATTTGGTTCTTTTTTATATATTTCCATTATTTTCATGCTTTTTCTTTAGAAAAAATACGTTGTTGGACTAAAGTCATATCAACTTATTGAGGGATGATATGCACCTACTTATAACACTTTACCTTAATCAGGTACCATTTTGGTTCTACATGTCTTTTATTTATTTATTTATTTATTTATTAGAAGATTTTATTTATTTATTTGACAGACAGAGATCACAAGTAGGCAGAGAGGCAGGCAGAGAGAGAGGAGGAAGCAGGCTCCCCGCGGAGCAGAGAGCCCTATGCGGGGCTCGATCCCAGAACCCTGGGATCATGACCTGAGCCGAAGGCAGAGGCTTTAACCCACTGAGCCACCCAGGCGCCCCTCTACATGTCTTTTAAAATAGTGTAAACACTTCTTAGAAAAAATATGTAGCACTGCCTTACTGTATCATGTTATTCACATGCTTTATCACTTTGTCTCTCAATCAAATATAGAACATCAATATTCTGTTGTAGGGGAAATACATCTTTTATTTATGCATCTACTTTATTGTCATATCAAAAAATTAATCACTGTCAGGGCATCTGAGTGGATCAGTTGGTTAAATGTCTGACTTTGGTTCAGGTCATGATTTCAGGGTACTGGGACTGAGTCCTACATTAGGCTCTGTGCCCAGCGCGGAGTCTGCTTCTCTCTCTCCCTCTCCCTTTGTCCTTCTCCCTGCTCAAGCTATCTCTCAAATAAATAAATAAAATCTTTTTAAATATTAATCACTGTCATTATACATGCCCCCTCTTTGCTTCTGTGTGAGTGTGTATATAACATTACATTTATAGCAAGGGAAATGTTGGTGAACTTTTTTGTTAGTTTGTTTTCCTTTGTTCATGTTGTCCTAACTTGGTATCATCATTTCAGTGCTCTTTCCATTAGATAGCATTGTCTCTCCAGAGATGGTCATATTGTGAGTTGTTTGTACAATAAAGGCTCTATTTATTGAAAATTTGATTTGGAGCAATCTGAAGCTTTTATAAAAAAAGTGCAAATTCAGAAAAAAGAAAATAATACTCTGAAAGCCCATATAAATTTAATATATAAAAGGAACTCTCATTCAGAGATTATTGATTCATGGTTGGCACAAATTCTACTAACCTTAGTTTCTAGGTTTCCTAAGGCATATCACATTTAAAGTACAAAATGTGAAGAGGATTGATAATTGTGTCATCTTTACTGAGTATTATTGATTAGTTGGTACAGATGAAGCCCTGTAGTAATTCTGAAGCTACAGAAATGTAGAATACATGATCAGGCCTTCAAATATCAGCATAAAGTTAGGACACTTGCCTTAAACAACAATATAAATTACAGTAGCAAGTATAACATGCAGAAAATCAGAAGAAATCTATAGTAGAACATTTCCAGGTTTTACAGGGCAACAGAGTTAAAGTCTGAAAATGAGAAGTGGAATAGAGAACGAAAATGAACAAAAACAGATACAGCTAACACACGTTGCTGTGTGAGGTCATAGTGTTTTCCATACATAGAGAAACAGCATGGCCTCCGTTGTGTCACCTCAGTTGTTTGTAAAGATGTCATCATAAGATTTACATGCAGATATTGGCTAGCTGATGTTAACAGAGCACAGAGAAAATAAATTCCGTAGTAGCAGTGACCTAGCGTGGTGGTTTACAAGGATGGACATAAAAGACATATCACTTGGGATTGAGGCCTCAGCTTCATCAACTGCAGACTTGGATCAGTTTTTAACCTGTGTTTTGTTTCTTCATCTGGAAAGAAGATGGTCGGAAAACCTTTATCATCAGGTTGTTGTAAAGATTAAATAAAACAAAATGCGTAAAGCACATAAAACAGTGTCTGATACATATTTGTTTCATCTCTTGAATAAAGGTAGGTTTTCAAGTAAGTTGACTCTCAGAAATGTAATTTTAATGACAAGATATATCTTGACCGTGGTCTTCAGTGAAATTCCACAGATCTCATCAAGGTGTGATTGCAAATAAATTGTGATCATACTGAGTGAGAACCATCTTGAGATTATAATCACCTTGCCTGTTTCAGCTCAGTTGAATCTATTCAGGAGATGCACCAGGGCTTGTCAATACTTCACATGTCTTTACATTTATATCCTCTCTAGAATGGGCTATATATACCTGAAGTCACATAGTAGACATGGTAATTGTGAGATGTGTATCCTCACATAGAGAAGAAAATTGCAAAATAGCATGTTGGGAATGACAAGAACATTAATTCACAGGTTAAGCTACTTCTGCTGCAGACCTCAGCATCCTTTATCTTGGTGGAATTATTTGCATAAGAAAAAACAAAAGCATGAGTAGGAAATAGTGATATTTTCAGATCAAGATTCCTACCTTGGGGGCGCCTGGGTGACACATTTGGTTAAATGTCTGCCTCTTGATTTTGGCTTGGCTCATGACGTCAGGGTTGTGATATTGAGCCCTGAGCCCCGTGGCTCAGTATGCAGTCTGCTTGGGTTTCTCTCTCCCTATGTCCCTGCCCCTCACTCTTTCTCTTTCTCTCTAAAGTAAATAAATAAATCTCAAAAAGAAAAAAAAAAAATTCTTGCCTTGAAAATGTGTGTGTATGTGTGTGTGAGAGAGATAGAGAGTGAGTGTGTGTGATGGGGGGCGGGGCGGATGGTAAGAGATCCATAGCTGTGAAAAAAGCTTATAGCTGTGAGAAAATAAAGAGGTCTAAGTTCCAGATGGTAATGTGCTCCCACCTCACCCCTGTGACCTTGAAACAATCACTTTCCCTTTTTCACATTTTCCTTTTATCTCTGAAATGAAAGACTTGAGGTTGATTCCTGTGATCCCTTCTAATTTCTAAGTCCTCTCACTATACTCAGTGGTGAAGAGTCAAGAGAGCGAGTTTTATGCATATACAAAAGGCTAGAACTGGTTTGGGTATCACAAAAGATTCCTGAATCCTTAAGTTACATTAAAAAAAAAATGAAAGGGTGTTTTCGTTATTGCTACTCTAATTTGAAATCCTAATCCAGAAAGCCGTTTCATCTGGAGAGCAATCTTGATATTTCAGGTCAAGTCTAAAATTGTTAAGAAATAATTTTTTTATGCCAAAGTCTAATGGAGCTTTCCATGTGAGACAATTGCCAAAGAAATTCTTACTTAAAGGTACCTAACACAATGAGTGCATTTTTAACTACTTCATATCCTTTCAAAAACTGGAGTTTGCTTTTAGAGTCTTGCAAAATTAACTGTATGTTCCTGTAAATATCTATAAAGCCTTTTGAATGCTATTTTCTAGATAAACTAATGTAAGTTAGAGCTCAGTCCCAGGAACATGCTTGTAATAATAAAGCAAAATGATATATCACTTTGCAAGTTAATATATAGCTTCCCTTAAACTATTAAAAAAATCTGTTTACCTAAAGAACCATTATTTTGATGGGGAGGTAGATAATCAAGTATTATTAAGGAATGCTCTGTTGTATATCTCATTTTCCCCTCTAGTTCATCTTTTCCTTTTCCTTTGATTTCTTTAATTAAAAAACCACATACCTGGCTTTATTGAGGCATAACTGACACACAATCAACTACACATACTAATGTTCATGATTGAACCAATTTTGACAAATGTGTGAGTCTGTGAAGTCACCACCACAATCACCGTCGTGAACGTATTCATAAACCCTCCTTGCAATCGTCCCTTTCTCAGCCTCCTGTTTCTTCCACCCAGCAGGATGGATCTGCTTTCTGGCACTGTGGATTAGTTTGCATTTTTCTAGGTTTTATGGAAATGGAATCATACTGTCTGTGTTGTTTTGTCTAGCTTCTTTCGCTCAACATAATTATTTTGAGATTCGTCTGTTTTTGTGTGTATCAGTAGTTCATTGCTTTTCATTACTGAGTAGTATGACACACTACTGTATGGACATACCCATAATTTGTTTAACCGTTCATCTGTTGATGGACACTTGAGTCTTCTCTAGGTTGTGTCTATTACAAATTAAACTGCTGTCAACATTTGTGTGTACATTTTTGTATGGACATATGTTTTCATTTGTCTTGGGTAAATGCCTAGCCGTGGGATGGCTGGATTCTATGATAGATGTACATTTCACTTTTTAAAACACTGTGAGTAAAGGCAATTTCATGTTTTTCATTTCAATCTGGATGTTTTAAAATTTGTGTTATCTTTTTGCCTTATTTCACTGGTTGAGAAATTCCTCTTTTTTCTGATCGATCTGGTCTACAATTTTATTGGTCTCAAAAATTCAGCTTTTGGTTTCATTTATCTTTGTTTTTTTTAAAAGATTTTATTTATTTATTTATTTGACAGATCACAAGTAGGCAGAGAGGCAGGCAGAGAGGGAGAGGGGGAAGCAGGCTCCCTGCTGAGCGGAGAGCCCGATGAGGGATGCGATCCCAGGGCCCTGGGATCATGACCTGAGCCGAAAGCAGAGGCTTTAACCCACTGAGCCACCCAGGCGCCCTCTTTCTTTGTTCTTATTCTGTTTTCTTTCTCATTTCCATTTTGATCATTATTATTTCCTTCCTTATTTTTGTCTTTAGTTCACTTTTATTTATTTCATTCCTTAAGATAGAAATTGAACTCAAAGATGAGAGGTCTTTCTTCTTTTTTTTAATATAGGTATTTATTACCATTAATTCCCCCTCCTTTCCTTTGATATATGCCAAGAAATAAAAATAAGCCTGTAAAAACAACGAATAGTAAAAAATTAAAATCTGTCATTATAATGGGAGAATAATCATGGTAATTAGTTCATCTTAGGAACCTCCTTGACCTAAATTTCTGAAGTTACTTGCAATAGATCTGATTCTCAGATAAAGCTTAATCCATGTTCAAAAGTATTGTACTTCTTTAAGTTGGAGGAAATGCCAGGGACAAATACAGCAGGATTAAACACCAATGAAGAAAGCACATCTAATTAAAAAGTAGGTCTTTGTACATCTTCATATAATTTGCCCTAATCAAGTATTTTTAAAAATATAATTTTCACTAATTCTCATTTTTACTTACTTATGTTTCACTAATTTTACATAATTTAAAAAAAATCAATAGATGCTAAAAGCAAGTTGATATTTCCACTAAATTCACCTATACAAGGGTAATTGTCCTGAAAATTCCTGAAGGAAGTCCAATACATTTGTCTCATGTATGTCATTCTCTTAAAAGGATGATTAATCATAGCTTTAACTCAACATTTTCCATTTTGAATTTGTCAGTTAAATGCAATGTTACTAGGGAACACTAGGGTTTCTTATCCGGAATCACGGTAACCCATAAAGTAATTTAAAAGAGAGAGGGAGACTTGTGGGTTGATGAATTAGGACATTATACAAATGACACTCAAACTGATTGTCACCCTGCCATTAAAACATTACACTGGATAATCATCCCGAGCACTGGAAATAGTCTTTACTCTTCACTCGTCCCTTTGTTTTCCTTCAGGGATGAGACCCTCACCATTCCCTGTGAGGATTGGAGCTTTCCCTCTTTTCATCTTGAAGCTTCATTTTTCCTTACTGTGATAGAAATAATACTAGTTCTTACTACTCCACAGACTTATTTTGAGGCTGAATTTAGGCAATAACTGAGAGAGCCCACTGGAATTTGTAGAAAAAAGACACCTACGAGGAAGGATTGAATGTCTGAAATGAATTCAGTACTACCACAGGCTTATCTTACTGCTTAAATTCCTCAAGTATTTTTTTATTAACCCATGTGTGTTATGTTATAGAACTTAACTTCGATTCACCTTTCTGACCAACTCCTGATTTAAGGTAGAACCACGAAGGAAATGTCACCCAGAAGCATTACATGAACAGACAGGAAAAACCGAGGAGATGTATCCTTCTGTTTGTTTTGGAGCTGGGGTATAACCCACTTAAAGGACTTGGTCAGTTTTTAATCATTCTTATGTAAGGTATGAAGAAGTAGCCCCTGAGGGGACAGTCTATGAAGCTGTTTGCCTAGTCGCTTCCACCGTTATGGCCACATCCTCCTTCCTCTGGCTGTTTCCTTCCTGTAGGAAGTTCCCACTCAGTTATGGATAACAGCACCCTTACTTTTCACCTTGGAGACTCTTCATTTGTCCTTACACAATCTTTTCTTTCTACTTTTCTTTTTTGCTTCTCCTTTCTTTCTACTTCTCTCTTTTCTTTCTCTTCTCTCTATACATCTTTATATTTTTTATCTCTTCTGTCTGTTTTTTGGGAAGGCAACGTTTGCTGGGCACGTCCGGCGTGGGCTGGAAATAAGGCAGGCGTCCTCCAGGAGACAGCTTCTTCCCAGACATGTCATGACAGTAGCTCATGTGTGGGTTCTCGTGGACACTGAAAAATATCTCTGAAAGCCTTTGAAAACAGGTGTTCACCCCTTTCAGACCAGTATGTCACCGGTTTCTTGATGACATAAAGACTCAACACCAGACTTTCCATTTCTGAGTCAGATGGGAGCATTGCATCCTTCTTTGAATCTGAGGCCACAGGATTTGACTTCTCCCAATTATAAGGTCATTATGTTTACGTTCATTAGGTTCATCATGTTAGGAATTCCTTTCTTATTGTCAGTGCAATTATTTTGGTCTGTATTTATGGATGCCATGGAAATGCCTAAAAATATGGACTCTCTTAAGCATTTTAGAAATACCAACTTATCTAAAAATCCTTATAATCAAGAGACGGAGGTTCATTCCCCCTTCCTTTTCTCAGTGAAGAACAAGGACCACATTTCCACTCATCGCAGTGCTAGTAGAAACCTGCTAACTGCAACTGCTTCTTAAGTTACTTATCGCCTTACAGAAAATCTACTGTTGCTGTGGTGGGTACATATCAGTTGGTTAGGAGGGTGGACTGTTTTCTCAGACATGAAAAAAAAGCGCCATTTATGGCATAGAATATGTATAATAATATCAGAATATACAGTATAACAGACACTGGATGCTGGCAATGTGGCCCTTAGTCTCCCCTTAATATGCTGTGTGACCTTGGGCAAGCTGCTTGATGTTGCTGAGCCTCAGTATTGGCTTTTGCAAGCACAAGGGATAATGCTGTTGGTGTCCTTCCCAGATCCCCTCGTAGGCATGTTACCGTGCTGCACACCAATTCCCTCACATTCCGCAGGCTTTGTGTCTACTGGCAGGTACTTGGGACTTTCTTTAGAGAACTGCCTTTGGATTTTGGAGCCTCTTGCTTCACCCTTACTCACAGAAGTGCCAGGGACTCTATAATGTCCCCTCCCAGGACCCCTAGCCTTTATCCAGTGACGGGCTCATCCAGCAGCGAGAAAGATCAGCTGCTTTGCCTTCAGGATGAACACATTCTGAAACGGTGATGTATCTTGCAGAGCTCCCCAGGGTACTGCTGGGATGACGCCTGAGGTTTCGACCTGGCTTGATCTCTCTTCTCTCTCTTCTTCACTAATTGCCTCAGGGAGTGCTTTCTTAAAAGCCATTTGCCCATGAACTCTGACCTCAGGATCTGCTTCTTCAGAACCCTACCAACCTCCTGTAATCAGCCGCTCAAGGTTAAATAAATATTTGATCCACGTAGACTTCTTACTCTTTTAGTGTTTTGGTAAACAAGTTCATATAACGACACTATATAGACCTTCAGTCTACATACCTGTGTCAGTGAGGTGGGTGTTTTGGACCCTTAACGTCTAGATTCAAGTGATAAATGTTATTATTTCACTTTATAATATTCAGTTCTTTCATGATGACCATAACTTGCAGCAGGAAGGAGCTATTATTGCATTTTATAGAAGAGGAAGTGGAAGCTCAGACAAGACACATCCTGTAAGTGGAATCACGCAGTATTTGTCTTTCTGTGATTGGAATTTATTGTATACAACATAATGTTTCCAAGATTCATCCATGTCGTTGCAGGATTTTTCCTTTCCTTCCCCTCCTTTTTGGTGGCTGAATAATATTCCATTGAAACTATATACCACATTTTCTTGAGGTATCTAAAAGAGTCAAATTCACTGAAGCAGAAAGTGAAATGGTGGTAGACAGGATCTAAAGGGAGAGGGGTTGGGGTACTTGCTGTTTAATGGGTATGAATTTTCAGTTAGGTAAGAGGAATCCGTTCTAGAGATCTAGTGTGTCTTTAGCTACAATACTATACTGTACAGTTAAAAGTTTGTTGAGAATAGATCTCATATTACCTCTTGTTACTGTAATTAAAAATAAATAAGGGACATATCATTGTGTATATGTCTAGAGAACTTTATTACATCATTGGAACACAAGGGTCCTAGTTCTGAGTTCAGAGCCCTCTAAGCTGCCAAGAAAGCTGTAGGTAAATGTTGTCCTTGAAACCTTTTGGTTCCCTGGATTCCCCTGTGCTTGGCACTGCCTCCACTAAACCCTCAATATCATGTTTAATTCTGAAAACTTTCCAAATGACAGCCAAGATATTAGCTGCTAGGGACTCAGGGAGCATTGATAATTTAAGAGTGCTTTAAAATATCTAAAGCCTTGATATTCAAAGGAATCAAAGCTGAAATGATACTGAACAAACTCTTTACTCAAGTTCTTCTAAAATCATACTATCTATGTAATGTAAAGAACATAGAAACTATATTTTTAAGAAAAAAAAACACAAAATTTTATGTATTTTGAATTGAGACTCATTCATCATCTTTTGAAGAAGACCGGTTGGCATTCTCTTTCATGACAAAAGCAGTATGATTTTGTTTGGTCTTATATAGATTTGTTACTGAACATCAATCAGCTTATCTGAAGAAAAACTGACATTTTTAAGAAGACAATTTGCAAAATTAAGGAAATATTCATAAGAGAAGAGTGGGAGCAAGTCAGTTAAGGTTCAAGGGAAATTTTCTTTAACTAGAGTCTCACAGCAGGAATAAAACACCCAAGGGGTTGAGGTTCTAGCAGAAAAATGCAACCGTTTCCACTTGAAAGAGTAGAAAAGTTATTCTTAGAATGACCCAGAGGTATGGAATAGATAATTAGCACCTTTCTTCTCCTTTGTAACTGACAACTGACTGACTTCCTAATCAGCTCAGGTATTAAGAATAAGATAAAGGCTTTACAAGCATTAGCTCTACTCTTAGAGTGTGAACAATCACCTGGGGAAGCTAGCTTCTAAGGCTCACTCTTGGTGCCATTGTCTGCACGTTCTGTTTTCTCTGAGTGGGCCTATAACCTAGGAATCAGCATTTGCAATACTTGTGGATTCTGTTCCTGTGTTCCTCACATCAAAGAACACAGTTGGTGCCAGCTGCCAGTTAGGGAATGAATAAGTCATGGATGTGAAAGGTACACCATAGAGGATATAGTCAATGGTACTGTAATAGCATTAGATGGTGACCAATATATAGTATATATATACTATATATACATATATATATATAAAATATATATACACTATATATGTATATATAGTATATATAAAATATATATACAATAAATAGTATGTATAATTCCATAATTGTGGCAAGCATAGCATAACATACAGAATTGTTGAATCCCTGTGTCATACACTGGAAACTAATCTTACATGGTGTGTCAATTATACTGCTGTAAAAAGAATTTCTCAAAAGCCACAATTGGCGAAATACTATTTTAATAGAGGCAAGTATTCCAAAAAGGACTCCGTATAGTGGAGCCTATAATGTTTTTATTGTTATTTTTTTCCACTCAGTATGTTGTCGTAACTTAAATATTTGCCCAAAGGAGACGGATGTGACCGCAAATAGAAGTGTGTGTGGTGAGAGAACTCTATTTGTTCTGAGCAACAGTTGGGTTAAATGAAGATGCGTGGAGACTCATAGATACAGAGAACAGATTGGTAGATTACCAGAGGGAAAAGGGGTTGGAGAGGTTAGTGAAAATGAAAAAGGGGTCAAATGTATAGTGAAGAATAGTAAGTAGACTTACTGTGGTGTATATAAATTATTTGTAGTGCATACAAATATTGAATTATTATGTTAAACACCTGAAACTAACATAATCTTATACATCAATTTTGCTGTGATTAAAAAAAAAATGATTCCGAATAAATGTGGTATGCCACTAAGTACTTTATTTAAATGAACTCCCATTGAAGAGAGATTAGTTTTTGCTTTTGGGATTTTTTTTTCATGTCTTCAAGAAAACAATTAAGGATGAATGAACAGCAGTAATGAATAGACTCCTCAGAGACATAGAATTCTAATGGTGTTGTCCCATGTAGACTGCCTCCAATACAGTGAGATCCAAATTCGCAGGGATTTGCAAAGACTGAATGGCCAACCAACTGGCAGGATGAAGTGATACAAAATCCACGGATAATTCCTGTGAGTTCACCGCATTTGCTTCCTTCAAGACAGCAAGACAGTGGACCTTCCCCAAACGTAAGAAGAAGCACCCTCCTACTTACATCCCCAGGCACAGCCTACCACATGGAGGTCGCCTTTTCTTCTTCTCTCTCTAATTGTTGTGTCTTCTAAATTCATGGAGGGGTTGTGATGTCCAGAAGTGCAACAAGGCCAGGGGTAAAAATTAGCTTATGTGGTAGTGTGGTACAAATTAATATTCATGTAACCTACAGATCAAGATGGAAACACTTAAAAGGACTTCAGTATTTATTTTTGTTGTGAATGTAGAGAAAATAGTAGTACGCTTACACCTTCTGGTGTAAATATGTATTGCTTTATCTTCTATTAAATAATCTCAAAGACACTATTAAAATCTAAAATATATATGCTCTGTGATCCAGCAATACTCTATTCCTTGAAGTGTATCTTGTAAAACCAAAAGATCAATAAGTAAAGATCTATTTTCAAGGGAATTGCTCACATTATTATCCATATAGGAAAATATAGGGAAAAGTGCCTATCAATGGAGAACTGGTTATACAAATTATGATGTATAAACACTGTGAAATAAAGCCATAGGAAGAATGAATTAGAGAATTACACCTGTTTCCTGGGAGGAATGTTTACAAGGTATGGAGAAAACCAAGATGAAGAAGATATATATATACACCATCTTTTAATTTTTTAAAACACGATTTAAACATGTATTTGTTTAAAGGTTTATTTGAGAGAGAATGCGCTAGCATGAGGGGCAGGGGAAGAGGCAAAATCTCAAGCAGACTTCGCTGGGTGCCAGACTCCTCGCTGGGTGCGGAGCCTGATGTAGGGCTTGATCCTACCACCCAGAGATCATGACCTGAGCTGAAACCAAGAGTCAGATGCTTAACTGACTATGCCACCCAGGCGCCCTAGGATTCAAATATATTAAATAAATTTAGGTGTATGTATTTGTTTATGTGTGTTTATATACTTATATGTATTTGGCATATGTATGTATAGTATGTGGAGAGATGTGTGTGTGTGTGTGTGTGTGTGTGTGTCTGTGTGTGTGTCTGTGTGTGTGTGAAAGGTGTAGATGTTACACAAGTTTTACCTCAAAAGACACTGATATGGATGGAGAAAGAGAGGAATGAGGAAGGTAGGAGGCAAATTAATAAGTAAAACAAACAAACAAAAAGCCACAAGTCTGCATTAAATAAATAGTATGTACAGTTCCATAATTGTGCACTGTGGAAAGTCTATATGTGTAAAGAAAACTGTATAACATCTTTTCCTGAGAGATGGGGGAAATCCTATATACATAGTTTATTAGCCCAGTTTTTAAATTTAAATGACGAATCCTGTTTGGGTGAAAAGTCAGCGAGTAATAGAGCTGGATTCAGCTCAATGGCGTGTTTGCTTGCTTCTTTATTTATCTACAACCTTTCTCATTCCAGCTGTGATTTAATGCAACATGCAATGAAAAATACAGCATAAAATGAAAAATAATAGAGGGAATTACAGGATGGGGAATTTAGAGGCATTTTTTACAATTATTTTTTTATAAGCAATAACAGAAATCTCACGTTGGGTATCTGACAAGTCGCTCATGACTGAAGGGTGTATGCATCCAAGCAGAACGTCATCAATATTCTTATTGAGTTGAATCTCTTGATGAATTTACCTCATTTATCTCTATGACAGAGGAAAGTGATTTCTTTCACTTGGACAAACATTAAGGCATTGTTGAGTATTGTCAAACTCAATAAGTCAATGGTAATTTCAGGGGAGAAAAAAGTGTTTTAATTGAATTCTAGCATAGGACCTACAGGAAAAGGTCTACAGGATAAGAGTTTAATTGCTTCAACCTTTCCATCTTCAGTTTTGTTTAATTTAACACTTCAATGAACTACCCAGTGGTAACACAGTGCCATGGACATATCTAGCTCCTTCTAGATCATTTACAGTTTTCACTAAATACCACAAATTAAGGAGTTCAATGTGGGTTAGGATGTATTATTTCTGAAAACATTTATATGGACTCTGATACTCCACGTATCACTGAATCTATCAAGTAATAATTGTTTCCCCAGAGCTAATAGACATGAGAACATTTTTAAGTGGCTTTTCTTATACTGATGTGCCTTTAGCCTAAAAATTTCAGACAGAAATGAATGATCTCTTAAGGCAGTGAGTATGTACCTTCACCTCAATTCCACCTGGTTTCCAATTATTGGAACAGACCTTCAAGCTCTCCCTTAGAAACAGACCCGTCTGGCTTTCACCGTAACCCCTTCCTGCAGAAGTTCATAACTCAGCTGCAAAAATCCTCTCAAGGTGAAACATGTCATGTCGTCTTCCAGTCCTGGATGTACCTTTTAAAAGCAAAATTCTTCAGATTTGGATAGAAGACACTTAAATAAATAAATAAATAAATAAATAAATAAAGGCAAAAACAAACAAAAATACTTAAGTCTTCTCAGGTGAGAGGCAAGTCATACGTCCCCAGTGGGGAAAAAAGTAGGTCAAATAGTAACTTAAAATACAAAATGTTGGTTTTCCTTATAACTGTAATATTTTCTTTCTTCCCTCTCTCCATCTTTCCTTCCTCCTTTTTTCCATCTTGCCCGCCCGCCTTCCTTCCTTCTTCCTTCCCCCTTCTTCCCTTGCTCCCTCCCTTTCTTCCCTTCTGACCTTTATGGAACATTTTTAGACTTCCTCGTACGTGTTGGGTCCTAAACTAGTTATTGAGTGTATTAGTTTCCCATTACTACTGTAAAAGATTGCCACAAACTTAGTGGCCTAAAACAACACACATTTTCTTTTCTTTTTTTTTTCTCCTTCTTTTTTTCCACATTTTTTCTCTTGAATGCTTCTAGTATCGAACAATCCAAACTGAGTCTTACACAACTTCATCAAGGTGTCTGAAGGGCTCTGCTCCCTTGGGAAGCTCCAAGGGAGAATCCGTCTCCTGTCACCTCTTCCAGCTTCTGATGGCTGCCAACGTTGCTTGGTTCATGGCCACGTCACTCCAGTGTTTCCCCCTGCTGTCACACTGCTTTTTTCCCTTCTGTGTCTCTGTTCCTTCTGCCGTTCTCTTATAAAGATGGTTAGGATTGCATCTGGGCCCACCTTAATCATTCAGAATAATTTTCCAGTCTCAGGATCCTTAACTTCATCACCCACAAAGTCCCTTTTGACATAGAAGGTAACTTTCAGAGGTTTCAGGAATTAGGAACTGGCTACATTTGGGGGCCGATATTGAGCCTACTGTCTTGGAGATACGTAACTATACATACCATCAACCTGTCCTCAAGAAAACTCACAGGAGAGCCATGTAAATAGATTACCAGTATCTTAGAAAGTATAACATTAGACATTGACTCTGAGAGCACAATATTTTCCTGTTAGAGAGTGACTAAGAATGAATGACTTCCCAACAGTTAATTTCAGTTTCAGCCCAAATAGGAATTAATGCCTGCTTAACTATATGAAAAGAAAAAAAAAAAAAACACTAAAACCCAATGCAAAGGGACATGCCCTTTTATTCCTGTGGTAGGCTGACTATGAACCCAAAGGTATCCAAGTCCTAATCCCATCCTGTGTATGTCACTTGATATGGTCACGGGGACTTTGCTGATATGAGTAAATCCAAGGATTTTGAAATGGAGAGATTATCATCTGAGTGGACCGTCAGTGTAGTCACAAAAGTTCTTATTAGGGGAGGCAGACGGAGATTTAAAGACCGCCAAGAAGAAGCTGAAGTGCTCATGGGAGCATAAAAAGATTTGGAGATGCTAAGCTGCCGGCTTCGGAGATGGAGGAGGGTGGTTCAAACCCAAGGAATACAAGGATTTCAGCTCTAGAAGCTGGACAATGCAAGGAAAGTGGTTCTTCCCTGGAGCCTGTGGAGGGAGTGTAGCCTTGAAGACACCTTTACTTTGGCCTAGGGACATTGATTTTGGTCTTCTGACGTGCAGAACTATAAAGGAATAAGCATGTGTTGTTTTAAGCCACCTAATTGTTGTTGGTTGCAATAGGAAACCAATATAATGTTTAAAGGCTCTAAATATTTTCTGCAGTGGGATGTAGAGATAAGAGACACAATCCCAGAACTGCGAAGTGCTCACTAACTGTGGACCAAAGACAGCCACTTTCTTCTGAAACCCAGGTTCCCTGTCCGTACACGGTGAGACATGACTCCCTTTATGTTCTAATGTTATTTACCTAAAGAAAATCTCTACATTTAGCCTCTACACATTACAGATATCCAAATATCAGCCAGGAAATAGGAAATCAGGAACATGACATTGATAAATACGTGTGTTCTTGAATTAGATTCTGGACCAGGAATAGGACATGAGACCATGTGTTCAGAGTAGAACATATTATCTCATTACTGTATTTTTTTCCCTAGACATTCAGCTTCCGTGTCTCACTAGCCTCTTCTAATCAGGAACAGTGCCTCAGCAATTCTTTGTTTTTCACTGCTTGGCACTTTTAGAAAGAGTCCTGCCCCGTTGTTTTGTATTGTGTAGCTCAGATTGGGTTGGCTGAGGTTTCCCTAGGACTGCACTCAAGTTATGCATTTTTGGCAGGAATCCCACAGACATCGTGTGTTTCTCAGCGCCTCATATCAACATGCACATGTTTTTAATTTATCTTGCTTAAGGAGTTTGGGTGAAGGTTCTTGGAAGTCTTTGTATTCATTTGCAATTCTGTAGAGGCCTCAGTGAAAAGTTGCACGTTGAAACAATTAAGCAGTAGGATGTCAACGGGCAAACTGATGTAGCTTCAAATGTCTAGCAAATCATATAAAAAATTGAAGGAGTTAGTGCCCCTCTCAAAGGGTCTACCTATCAGGATCATAAAATCTTGGAGAGAAAAACATGGAATATATTTAAGAGTCCCAGTGTCATGGGTCAGAGCCAGGGTTCTGATCAGACCACACCTGCCGATCCAGTCTCTGCTACTCTGTGATCTTGGGCAAAAGGGAATAGTAGTAATGACAATTATTCAACGTTTATTGAGAATTATTATGCTCCAGGTTTTGTTTCCAAAGATGAACATTATTCCGTTCATCCTTACAACAACCATAAGTATTTTATACAGGTTTTACTTCTATTTTATAGATGAGACAACTGTCACCCAAAGACGTTAAGTCACTTCCTCAAGATCACACACCCAGAAAGTACTGGAGCCAAATTCAAGCTTTTTCTGTATCTGGTCCTATGCTTGTCACTACTGTGTTTCCCTCCTGCTCTAAAATTGTTAACCACAGTTTTCTCATCTGGAAAACGGACATGATAATCACACCTGTGTTAAACATATGTGTGATTTCATTGAAGGAGGCATTTAAATTTGTGACTCATGAGAGGCATATATAAATGTTAGTCTCATTACTCCATAGTATTTATTGTACCTTGACTTTACTGGTGGGGGTGGGAGAAGGAGCATCAGAGAATTTAAGTAGTTGCCCAAGCTAACATCATGAGGAAAGGCAGATTAAAGCCTTAAACTACTCATTCTGTGCTTCTTTCCATTATATGCTATCTCTCTTAGAAAGTGATAGCTACACTAAAAATCAAGGGAAGATCCTCTCATAATCATCTAGTATAGCCATAGATACAAATCAAAGACCTAATTTACCCATAAACTCATTAGAGGTCACTCATAGCAACCACTTAGTAAAGGAGCACTAGGAACCCTTTGGTTCCAGGAATGGATGTGGAACGCACATTAACAGTCTTGTTGCCGGAAGACTGTTGCCTGTTTGATCACTCACCACCTTCCCCCCCATCACTCTGGGGAGCTTGGAAATCAGCAGCCCCACGTAAGAAAGTGGTGAGACTCAACCCCCCATGCTATGGTTAGAGACTGGTAATGGTCTCACAACTAGAAGTAATTAGTGACCTCACACAAGTCACTTCCGCTCCCTGGGCCTCAGGCTCCATAGTCACAAAGTAAGGAAGTTGGGAAAACTTTTAAGAAAAACTCTAATATTCATTAAAGCTTAGTAATTTTAGAAATTCTGAAAAGCATGATTATTAATTTTCCCATTAGCTTGGTTTTTAGAGCAGGCATGTTAGAAATCAATCAACTAATAATTAATTTTTGTGCTTAGTACAGTGTTAAATATTCATGCACTTCATAAATTAGAGTTTTGGGCCAAGAGTCTGGTGTTTTAAACATGCTTTCCTTGTGCTCCCTTGTCATTTGGCTGACTTCTCATTGCGTTGTGCATAGTCAGGCTTTATCTGACTGCCTGCTAAAACATCCACATCATCTGCAGAGTCTTAAATGACCTTGTGCTAACCTTGTTTACCATAGGTGAAGGTATGTTCATAGAAACTCTGGGCTTTTAACATACTCTGTTGACTTTCCCCTATCATATCAAGGGGCACAAGAAGTTTACATTAGTATTTAGTAAAGAATCATTTTTTATTTTGATCGCTTTTCTATGCAAAGGTATTGTAAAGATCTCAGGAAGAATGCATTTGCTATGAACTTTTCCACCATATGACACACATTTTAACACCAAGATGAAAAAGGAAAAAAAAAAAAAAGCCAGCATAGGATTGATGAGAGTATGAGGCTGAAGACCCCAACCTCTATGTTCACAGTTGTATTAGCTAGAAAGCAAGGTCAAGGTAATGAGACCAAGATTCCAAATGAGTCAAACCGATTATGACATTTTAATGCATTGGGCTATTATTATATCGTTCAGCAAACTAACTTGGTAAATAGTCCAAATGATTAGTCTTTAATATGCATGTAAAGTTGTGTTTTATTCTTAGGAGATTTTATGGTGAAAAGTTAAACTGAGATGAATTTTCTTCCGTATGGTAAACTTGCTGCTTTCATTAATGAAAATTTTCAGTGGTATTTTTATTTTTTATGAACTGAGGCCTAGTCACTTATAGACTTTCCGAGGCTTGTGCCTTGATTTGGTGAAGAATATAAATCCTTACTTTTTAACACAGAATCACTGATGTCTGTTCCATGTCCAGAGTTTTCTGTTAGGTCTAGGTCCCAGGGAGGATTAAGGGATAAGTGCAAAGGGCAGGCAGCAGCCCAGTCACCATCTTGCTGTCAACCAACTAAGGGGAGAAGGTAACTGAATACAAAATAAACTGTGCTGTGTTCTGTGTTCGTAGAATACTTTTAAGACTTCAGAGGAAGATAAAACTGTTTTTGGGTAGCAGATCAGAAAAAGCTTTGCTAGGGGTTAATAATTGAGCTGGATCTTAGACAAAATGTCAGATATGAACTTAGAAGAACTCAAGAACACTTGGGAATGATGGATAATATAAAAACAGGCAAACACAAAGTTTGGTTTGAATTGGGGATAGTTTGGTTTATTAAAACACAAAGCTAAAGAGGAATTCTAGGGAGAAAAGGTTAAATAAGTACGTGGGAGGCAGTCCCCAGGAGGCAAATGGTTTGAAAGAATGAGCTCTATCCATATTTTATTCTCACCCCACTGACAGCTATGGTTGCCATTATCCAATTGGAAATATTTATTTGACAGCAAAGGTGGGAGGCAGCAGGTGTTGAAGCAGGGAGGTAATAGACAACATGGGCAAGACGTATCATTTGGGCTACCCCAATTTTCCCCCCTGGAGCCCACTTCTTAATAAAACACAGGAAAACAGGAATGTCTTTTTAATACCCTTGTAGGTAAAAAGAGTATTAAAAGGAAAAAAAAAAAAGAAAAGCAAGTTCTGGAATAGTGATTACTTGCAAACCAATGTCAATGGAATTGCTTGGAGTGTCGAGTTTTTCTTTTTGAAAGATGCCCAATGAAAGGAAAAGTCGGAATGCAATTTCCAGAGGAGAATAGGTTTTGTGAACTCTGTCATCACTTCATTTTGCCTCTATGCAAAGAAAATTGTATCTTATGTTCCAAGTCACAGTACATTTGTCCTGAGATAGTTTCACACCATAGTCACCACCACCAATTTTCTGTCAAAATGTTTACATTATCTATGGGTCTATTTCAGAAACTGACAAAAATTGTTAGGCTGAAGGAAAGGAATTTCAGTGAGTTTACTAGATACTTTGGCTTCCAAACCAAGTTTAAATGCCGCTTGCAAATTACAAAGCATTGCATTATTATGGCAACTCTATAATTTGGAAGATCTGTTTCAGGATATCAACTTTAATTGTTTTGTTCTTGAAGTGTTTGGAAGAGTTGATTTTGAGGAATGCTGATTTGAGCGTCAGCCTTCATTAAATTGGAGAAGTTCCTAGGTAAGCCAAAAAGCTATCGCTTCCCTCTTTTTTCCCTCATTTTGGTGGTAGAACCATACACGTTTATTGTTGTTTTTGCTCTGGGGAGTGATTTATTTCAGGGTAACTCGTGATATGTTTTCCATTATTAAAATGAGTACTTTTTAACCTTAGGCTATGGCAGATGGGTGCATAAATATGAAACAGAAACTGAGCCAAAGATTGACTTGTTTGCTTTTTAATCCTTTCCCCCAACACACACACACAATTTTTTTTTTTTAAGTTAAAATCTCAAGAACCCCAGTTTGAATAAATAAAACTTCTGGGTTCTAAAGCCCAGTGTTTAATTTTGGCAATGATATGAACTGTTGAATTTATTCAAGAATGTTGCTTACCTGGGTGTCTATCTAGTTCTGATGGTTGGGTGCCATTTGCATGCTCATTGTTATATCCTGGACATATATCTTTACCTAGCAATACCGGGTGGGATTCTTCCATTTGGAAAATTAGAAGCACACTCAGAAATAATTAAAAGCAGTCTCTATATTTATGTAGGAGACCAGTTTATGTTCTCTTTGTGTATAAAATCTTTAACTGGTTTTGCAGTCATGACTGTATGTTTCTCATAGAAGGAACCGTGTACTATTATCTGGATAATCGAGAAGCCAATTGTGTGAAATAACAAGTCTTGGTTTATAAAAAAGAGTATTAACTGGCGACACCAAAATCACATCATAAAACAGTGTCCCCCGTGTTCTGAAACACTAATTTAAGGAAAAATTCATAGGACAGGGGCACCTGGGTGGCTCAGTGGGTTAAGCCTCTGCCTTCGGCTCAGGTCGTGATCTCGGGGTCCTGGGATCGAGCCCCACATCAGGCTCTCTGCTCTGCGGGGAGCCTGCTTCCTCCTCTCTCTCTCTGCCTGCCTCTCTGCCTACTCATGATCTCTGTCTATCAAGTGAATAAATAATTAAAAAAAATTCATAGGACAAATTAGTACATACATGAGAGCCACAGAAATGTAGTTCTAGTTTTAAAACTGTATTCCTCTTTTCCAGGCTAATTAGCAGTGGATAGAGGAACATTTCTTGTCTGGGTTTAGTCTAGATCTTACACTGTTGCCCCATGGTTGGGATTATCCTTGACGCTCATCCACAAGATCTACTCTCTTGTCACATTCTGCCACATACCGTATGAGTAGTGCTGCTGGTACTACATACTAACTCCCAAGAGTCCTCTGACTCTGTGATTGCTTCGGGTTCAGGAATTAGCATATGGAGGTGTTCTGCTTCTGATGAACTTCTGCTACTCTGGGTCTCTTTGAATCAGTACTGAATTTCCAGGGTAGTGACTCTTGATAGAAATCTCCCTGAATACATATGAATAACTGTAAAGGTTCTCTGCTCTTTGGGCTCTGGCTGGAATGTAATATTCCCAGGGCACTATAGGCAGAAAAAAAAAATGGTCTTCTAAGTACTCTGTGTATGGCTCTTCTTTATCTTTCAGAAGCCCTTAAGCCTGTTTCTTTCTGCTTATCTTCTTAGCAGTCTTCAGCTGAGTCAGGAAGGCTCTTCCGGGGTGGGGGTGGGGGGTTGGCAAGGGGTGGGGTTGCCGAATTTCACAAGTAACAGCAACTGGGGGAGGCAGAGGCAAGAGTTCGTCTTGGGGTGTACTTGACCTATCAGATATCCAACTGGAGATGTTGAGTACAAATTAGATATTTGAGTCTGGAGATCAGAGAACACTTCCGGTTGAATTGGAAATGGAATATCGATATTTGAAGATGAAAGTCATGAAACTGGTTGAGAACAACACCAAAGGGGTGAGTGTAGGTAGGAGAACCATAAGTTCTCCAGCTAACAATAGCCTGTGAGATTTTGAATATGTGTAACTAAGTGAATTCCTTATGTATTATAAACCTATAGAAGTTTGTATATTCACATTGGATGGAACCCTTATTTGGGGATTTTTTTAATTGGGAAAATAGAGCATTAACTTTATTTGGATTTGCTGTGTATGTCGAGTCAGGTGGTAATACTATACTTATCAGAGTGTTTTTTGCAGGGGGTGGGATCCTGGAGTGAGTCCTTAGTACACCTGAGCCTATGTGATAATGAGCTGGATTATAACAGGTTTCTATTGAGTATCTGGTGCTTATTCATATTCTATGAGAAAGGAAGGCTGGCTTCCCTAACTGGGACTTTTAAGTAATTTTTCTGTTTTTGAAGCACCAAAATCATCTTTCTTATATTATTCATTCAGTAGCTTTTTCTCCATCTGAAGGGAAATGCCTTGGCAAGTGTGAATGTGCTTCTATTTTCTTTCTTGTTAATTCTTTTCACATGATAAATTGCAGAGAACTGTACTGAAATCCCTTGAAATTGAAAAGTCAGCTTACATGAATGCATAGGAGCAAAGGTTTTAAACATAATAAGTCCACAGACACTCAGCTGGGAGAATTTTCAGAAACATTTGCAGTAGATTGCTACCTTTTATGGGTACATATAGATTAATTTGCATACTTTTCAATACTTCTTGCTTAGGTGGTCAGTCTGAGTTCTTTAAAAGGATTGCATAACCTACCAGGATTACTTGAAGTATTTGATATTTTTTGAAGTTAAGGTCATTCATAAGGTAACCCTGCCTTTAAAATGCAATGAGTGAAAATAAAGAAATACTTTGAGATTTCTCCTTATTTCCATCTGTACCAAGATGAGCTATGTGTACTCCCAACTTGACCTTCCCACTCTCTGTGTGCTCCCTGGTTAGAAAAGAGATACTCAATATATTATTGTTATTATTGTTATCTTAAAGATTTTATTTATTTATTAGAGAGAGAGAGAGAGCATAGAGGGAGAGCGAAAGGGGAAAGCAGACTCCTCACTGGGCAGGCAGCCCAATGCAGGACACTCTCCCAGGACTCTAGATCATGATCTGAACTGAAAGCAGAAACTTAATCAACTGAGCCACCCAGGCGCCCTATTATTATTATTACTTTTTATTTTGAAATGCAAATATGTTCATAAAACTCTGAAGAGAACTCTCAAACTATTTTAGCATTTCAGAAACTTAACCAAAATCCTTTTCAATTCACAATACATTTTCATAGGGTAATTTAAAATATCAAAATTCTTTAGATTTCTCAGTTATCAAGAATCCAAGTAGTACATTTATATGTGCGCACGTGCTTACTAAAAATCACAACCGAAACAGAATAACTTACACTAGTGAACGTATATTAGGAAAAGAATATTCACACACTCAAGGAATTGACCCTGAAATTATTAATTATGGAGAGAAAAAATACTTTTACAATGAAAAGATCTGGTCAATACACATTGTATATATATTGTATATATATAACTGGGGTCTGAAACCTCATATTATTAATAGTGGGCAAACTAGCATTGGATCCATCCTGATGAGCCACTCTGGAAAGCATATAGCATCCCCTGGGGAGCATCCTTGCTGAAAATGCTTAAAATCCAAACCTAAGGGACCATTAGACAAATCTACATTGAGAGATACCTACAACATAACACATGCGCCTGTCTCTTTAAAAAATGTCAATGATGTAAAAGATCAAACAATAAAAGGGGGTGTTATTTAAGATTAAAAAAAAACTAAACAAACACCAAAGGTAATTTGTAATCGTTTATTAGATTCTAGACAGAGTCATTTCCATATGAATTGTCTATTAATAATATTGTATCAATGTTTGATTCCTTTTTTTTTTTTTAAGATTTTATTTATTTATTTAACAGAGATCATAAGTAGGCAGAGAGGCAGGCAGAGAGAGGGGTGGAAGCAGGCTCCCGTTGAGCAGAGAGCCCAATGCGGGGCTCCATCCCAGGACCCTGAGATCATGACCTGAGCCGAAGGCAGAGGCTCAACCCATTGAGCCACCCAGGCGCCCTGAATGTTTGATTTCTTGATTGTTGATTTGTGATTATAGTATTATGGTTACATAAGAAAATCTTTGTTTCTAGGAGATGATACTTAGAGGTAAATGTGGAATGACATTTGCAACTTAGTTTCACAAACTTTTAAAATACACAGAAATATCCATATAGGTAGACAGGGATATATGAAGAAAATGTGGTAAAAGTTAACAATTGCTGAATATACCAAGATTGGTGAGGGATACATAACTATTCTTCGAGCTATTCTTTCAAATTTACTCTAAGTTTGAGATCATCTGAAAAAAGTTAGGGAAATAAACTATATATATTTGAAAGGAAAGTAAATAAAGTTGGAAAATATACGTCTCATCATAAATGATTCAATTTAATGGGAGCATTTTTAGTAGATATCAGTAATTACAGCATTGACTTTTGTAATAATAGCTTATTTTTCACATAGTGCTTTATACTTTGCCAGATATCTTTTATGTATTGTTTAATGCTTAGTAACTCCAGTGATATTGTATCAAATGATCATTACTTATAATAACTCACTTATTACAGATAGCAAACTTGAGTCTCTGAATTTAAATACCTTGTCCAAGATTTTACAGGTTAAAAAAAAATAGGAAACTCTCTAAAACCCAGATCACGCAAATTTAAGATTTCTTTGCATTTTACCTATTAGATTTGTTGTGAATTTCTGTTTGTAAGTGTGCATGGCTCTCCAATAATTAAAAACCTTTGAACATTGCATGATTGCCTCTTAGCTTTAGTGGATAGGCCAAGGGGCTAATGAAGCATATAATGTAAACTCAATTTCTGTTTTGAGGGAGATTTCCAGTGTTTCCCATTTACTATGTCACAGATGATTGGGACTGGTATCAAGGGCCAGGCCACAGAGTATTTTTGCTTCAAGAAAATGTCATCACTTCAACTTGTAAATAGTCTTTTAATACTGGCTTAAAAAACTTATATTTTTATTTACACATTTATGCCCTGGTGACAGTTAGAACGGTAATTAAGATAGCTAAATTGTTATAGGTCTTGACAATTTCACAAGTCTGTTTTTGTTTTGTTTTGTTTCACTTTTTTTACATTAAAAAAAAATGACTCCAAATTAAATAAGAAAGCCTTATTTAAGTTTTGGGAATTTGAAAGAAACTTATTTCCTCAACATACCCCACAAGTAAAAGAGGTCCCAGGAGCAACTTTCTTACTATTGCTGTTATGAGGGTTCGTTTTCTATTTTTTTTTTTTAAATCAAAAGATGATAGACATATTTATCATGTAAAAAAGTTGCTATTAGCTTAAATTTGTTTGTTTAGCAGTTTTGTCTGACATTTTCCATTACTTCAGCAGATTCATGCTAACATAGTAACAAGTTACTGGACAAGTAAGCTTTCAGTGGAATTAAGGAATGTGGGCCTTGAGGTGTGGCTTCACTGTGTGGTTGTATCATTGTCTTGACGCCATCTCGTATGGTTTCTGACTGATTCTTCAGTTGTTTGTGTGATTTCCAGGCTCACTACGCAAGACCGGAAGTCATAACAGATGCTCTGTTGCTGTTGGGTTACAGGACAATGGCTTCTGGGCAGTTGGTTCTCTCTTCCATGGCTGCTACCTTGCAGACAAAAGAGCCATTAAATGGCCAAACTTACTTATTGACATGCTTCATCCATTCCTCTCTTCATCCCTTCTTGAAGTGTTTATTGAATAGCTAAAACCAGAAAATAGAATGTTGGAAAAGAACTGTGAGGGGACACCTGGGTATCTCAGTTGGTAAGATGTCTGCCTTGGGCTCGGTTCTTGATCCCGGTGTCCTAGGATTGAATCTCCCATCACAGGGAGCCTGCTTCTCCCTCTGCCCCTCCCCTTGCTCATGCTCTCTCTTTAAAATCTTAAAAAAAAAGAAAAAAGGAAAAGTTCTGTGAGGAGGGAGGCCCATTCTAACAAACATTAAAATACATTATGTAGCTATACTGATTAAAATGATAGGATATTAATAGAAAAAAGGGGAAAAAAAGTGCAACCAGGTGTGTGGCTAATGCTGGAACAGATGGCAGTTTAATAATAATTCAGCCATAAGGTAAAGAAGTTTGCTTGATTAATAAATACAAATATTCAATAAATGTTAGTAATACAGTGACTAGTCTTTGGAAAAATAAACAAATAAATTTAAAACCTCACATAAAAACATATGCCCAAACAAATTCATGATGAATTGAAAGGTTAAGTATATTTTTAAAGATTTTATTGATTTATTTATTTGACTTAGAGAGAGCACAATCGGGGGAGGGGCAGGCAGAGGGAGAGGGAGAAGCAGGCTGCCCACCAAGCAGGGAGCTGGACCATGGGGCTGGATCCCAGGATCCTGGGATCATGACCTGAGCCGAAGGCAGATGCTCAACTGACTGAGCCACACAGATGCCCTGAAGGGTTAAATATTGAAAAAAAAAATTCAAACAATAAACAACTTAGAAAAAGATAAAAATGAGCCCATATAAAATTTGGCAAGCATGTGGAAGTTTATATAGAGAGGGTTCCTTTGTTTTCAGTGTTGGTAGAAGAGAGTAAAAAAAAAAAAAAAAAAAAAAACCAAAAAAAACAACCCAAACAAACAATAAATATGTTTTACTAGGGAGACAATAAAGAGTTCTAGATACTTAAAAAACAAGAGTATGGACCAAATAAAAAGTTGGCTCAGTGTTTCCAGACAACAGGAGAAACAGAGAGTTAATATTATTTTTAATAGTTAATATTGTTAAGGCTATAAATCTGTTAAGAATAATAGATATATCAGGCCACAAAACCCTAATGAAGTCATTCTGATCTTATACAACCCTTAAAAGAAATTGGAGGGAAAGATGGAAGACTTTGGACAGTTTTTTAGCTGGTGATCTGACCTAGCCTCTTCAGAGCTGCTCATTCTTGAAAGACTAGACATTTACAAACAATATTTTGCGCTTCCCAGTGTTCCAAATACCCTTGGCTGTTGATTAAATCTCCCTTAAAGGAACCAACTCCATTGACAGCAAAATGTAGATTACCCTATGCATATAATAATATAAGGAAAAACTGGAAAAAGAAAACTTGTACTGAGCATTTGTGTGAATCTCTTACACCAAGTCCTGTCAGGAACAACTACTCTTCCTTTTTAATGTCCCAGTAACCAAAAGGCACAGGACCACCGAACAGTGGAACCTCTTACAGTAGCAATAGATTTCAATGGAATAATAAGCAAAGGATCCTAAAGTGTAATTCACAAGAGGAATAACAGAAAGCAAACAAATGGAAAAATATTCAACCACACTATAATTAGCTAACTTTTTAAAAATTATTTTTAATAATTTTTTTTTCCTGCAAATGAGAGTTTCACTGCTCCATCAGCAACTGTTTTGATAAAGTAATGTTACTTTTTTTTTTTTTTTCTCCTGGTCTTCCATGAAATGAGCACTATTATATATTACTTCTTTGTTGGAAGATTATTTGGAGAATATCAAGAACTTAAATATATACATATATATTTTTTTCACTCCCAAATTTTATATATATAATATATATGTATATATATAATATATATGTGATATATGTGTGTATATATATAAAATATATATTTTTTCACTCCCAAATTAAACATATCTATCTGAAGTATGTCATCTATCATAGTACAAAAGTTTTTGCATACAGATACTTATCATTTTTGCCAATATTAGAAAATGTTAGAATTCAATGGTGCATCTATTGTTTGGAGTGTTATACCATGATTCAAAGTGGTAAATAAAAAGCGACAAAAAAGATTTGAACGGCAGCTTACCAAGAAATGAATAATACATATATAAAAAGAGGCTCAATCTATGTATTGTTCAATAAATAAAAATTTAGAGTGCTACTTTTAAAACTATCCTATTTTCAAAGATCAAGAAACAGCACAATATCTATCGCTATTAAGGCTATAAGGAATATGGTACTCCAATATATTATAGATTACAGTATAAATTGGTACAACAGTTTTAGAAAGCAGCTCATCAGTACCAATCAAATAAAAAATCTATAAAACTGCTGACCACCAAAATTTTCTTTTAAGTTAACTCTGATACAGAAAAACTAAAAAGATTTGACAAGGATGTTTATTGCAGCCTTGGAACAGCAAAATTCTAGAGAGAACTTAAATGTGTCTTCATACATCCATTATGATACAATTACTTGAGGAATATTATACAGTTACTGGGTAGAATAAGCTCAGTGTTACCCACTAACAGAGAAGACTATCCAGGATATGCTGATGAGTCAAAAAGTAAGTTGCGAGTTGATACATAGAGCACAGTTCTAATTTGTGCCTTCTGTCTCTGTTTTCTCTCTCTCTCTCACTTTCTGTATCTATCTATATATCTATCTGCCTACCGATCATCAGTCATCAGTCATTTATTTATGCATCCCTATCTGGAATTATAAACTAAGAATGAGGGAGGTTAAGAGATGAGGGATTTCACGTTGCAGTTCTATACCTTGATATATAATTTAATCAAAAATAAAAATAAACATGATATTCTAAAGACAAATTTATAATGTAATTAGTAAAGATTATATTGTTAAGCATAGAGAAAAATATAAAATTATTAAGTACATGCAGAAAAGCAAACCATTCTACATTGTATTAAAGCTACAACTGTTTGAAACTAACAAAGCTATAAACACAAAACATATGCAAGGATATATACATGAGTACTAAACATACTTATTTCTGGGACATGAGTGTTGGAAATTATGGGTGTTTTTTTTCTTTCTGTACTTCTGAAATATTGTATAATGAGCCAGAATACATAACGTTTTATGGGGGTAAAAGAGAACTTAAAACAGTGTTTGTAAAGCATTTATTTAATTTGTAGCGTGTCTTAATCTAATTGGGCTGCTGTAACAAAAATATCACTGATTGGGTGGTTTATAAACAGAAGAAATGTACTGCTCTCAGTTCTGGAGGCTGGAAAACTGAGATCAGGGGGGGCTGGCATGGTCAGGGGAGAAACCTCTTCTGGATCATAGACTTCTCCTGTCTCCTCATATGGGGTGGGGTGCGGGATCTCTCTGGAGCCTCTTTTGTAAAGCACTAATTCTTTTCAAGAAGGTTCCATCCTCATAATTTAAGTACCTCCCAAAAGCCTCATCTCCTACTATCATCATTTTAGGGGGTTATGATGTCAACTTGTGATTTTCGGGAAGACAGAAGCATGTAGGTCTTAGCACCTGAAATGCCGCGATGAGTTCTGTGAGACTAGGAGGTTAAGACACGTGAACGACACATTCATTGGCAGATTTCACAATTTTTCAAAGGGTTCGTATTGTATCGTGGTTAGGGACGTTGACTTTGGAGGCAGGTTATCTGCGGTTCATGTTCCAGCTTCTGCACCAACTGGTTGGGTAACCGTCAGCACTTTTAGTTGTTAATTTCTCAATGCCTGTTTTCTCATCTGTGTAATGGAAATAAGGATGGTATCCACCTCCTAAAATTGGTATGAGGATTAAATCAATGTCTGTCTATGAACATTCTATGGCTGCCATAACAAATTACCGCGAACTCGGTAGCTAAAGCCAACCTGTATTCATTCTCTCACAGTTACCAAGGTTAGAAGTCTGAAAACAGGTGACTGGGTTAGAATCAAGGTATGCGGTGGGCAGCGCGCCCCCTGGAGGCCATGAGGAAAATTAGCTTCCTTGTTCTTGTCCAGTTTCCAGAACTGCATTCCTGGATCCCTTGGCCCAGGATCCCTTTGATGAACTTCAAAGCCTGCAGGTTGGCACCTTGCGTCAGTCCTCACTGATGTGTCCTCTGTGATCTTCAAAGCCTACAGGTTAGCGCCTTGCCAGTCCTCACTGAGGTGTCCTCTGTGTCAGATCTCCCTGTGCCTTACCCTTATAAGAACACTTATAACTACATTAGTGCTCACTTGATAAGCCAAGATAATCTCCCTACCTCAGGATCCCCAGCTGAATCATATCGGCCAAGTCCCTTTACCAATAAGGTCACAGTCACGGGTTCCAAGTATTGGGATGGGACTATCTTTAAAGGCCATTATTTAGTCTACTGCCACAGAGAGCACTTAGTGCCTGGCTCATAGTATGTTCTAGATACATGTTAACTATTACTACTACAAAGTCCTTTGTGATAATGACATAAAAGTCCCACTAAAGCACTAGAGAGCACATGGGGGTTTGGAGGAGGCAGACATTGCTCCCATATGAGGTGGGTACAGGTGGTTTAATAGAGCAAAGAACATTAAGAACAGGTAGCATCAGGGGTTTCAAAGATTGGGAGCACTGTAGGCTTCAGGCACTACACCATTCGGCTATCTGTCCTGCCCCTCCATCGTGTGCCCCATCGCTCGACTTGTGCTCAGAAGATCAAGGGTGTTACAACCAGTGGACATGAATTTAATTCCCCTCTTCTTAACTAGAGGACTGAGAATAAGTTCTTTTTTATTCAGCTCTCCCCTGACCATGCTGTCAGTGAATAATGGGAAAATGAGGCTTGTCACAGGTTAAACTTGGGTGATGGCATTTCTTCCTTCATTTCTTCCTCCTTCTATTTCTGAGTCCCAATGTCCTTTCCTTTAAGATGGAGACTGGGGCTCCTGGGTGGCTCAGTGGGTTAATCCTCTGCCTTCGGCTCAGGTCATGATCTCAGGGTCCTGGGATAGAGCCCCATGTTGGGCTCTCTGCTCAGCGGGGAGCCTGCTTCCTCCTCTCTCTCTGCCTGCTGCTCTGCCTACTTGTGATCTCTTTCTCTGTCAAATTAAAAAAAAAAGGTGGAGACTGATCAATTATTGAACACTACATCTGAAACTATGTATGTACTATACGTTGGCTAATTGAAATTAAATTTTAAAAAGACAGAGATTGAAGTGTGTCTCTCACAGACCTCAAGATTAAATAAGATAATGATTGTGGGGGATTTTTGGTAAAGGGTGATCTAGTCCACAAATGCTAACTGTAGCGTGTGTTTCTACACCATTACTAATTGTATAGGAACTCCCTTATTCCTAGGAATAATAAGATAGATAAACAGCACCGGTTATCCTTAAGAGCATAATGTGATTGAAGGTTCACTTTTCAGAAAGATCCAGATTGGTAAGAATGCAGGTAGGAAAATGAGATCTTTGTGAAGGACAGCTTTGAACTCTTCACTGAGACAATGGCCCTGGACAGATGACAGTTTTCGGTGAGCAGATAAAATTCTATCCTAAATTGTTCTACAGGCCAATTCGATAAAATTCTACATGAGAATAAAATCATTACCTCGACTCTTTCTTTGCTCTCCTTTCATATTTTCTTTCAAGTCTTAACACTACAGGATTTTTTATCTAAACCTCTTCCCCTTTCTCAACAAATTCTTCAGATTTCCTTTGAGTTCTTTTCTTTGACAACTCTCTCATCCAAGACCTAATGATTCACATCAACAACTTTCTTTGGAACCAAATGGCCTTTTTGTCTCAGTGGGTGGTTCTGACACCCTAAGTCTCCCAGAAAATCTCCCTGAAATTATTAGAAACAAAATTCTGGGTTGCATACACCATTGGCTTGGCTGAGTAAAGCACTTATTTTACCCTTGTGGGTCTTAGAAGAGCAATCTCTTCAATTATAAACTATGGGTTGAACTTATTCTTATTAAGAAGACATTCTCCAATACTCTTTCTGCAGAAATTAACTTTCCAGCTTACCTAGACGTGGGTAATGAGACACAAGGTGTAATGAATGGTGAAGGGTAGTCATTAACTTACTCTGAAGCATTGTAAAAGCCCAAATCAATCTTTATTTCTACTTTGAAGATAGGAATTCTATATTTTCCTTTCTATCTTTTTGGCAGTGAATAATGGGAAAAAGAGTCTTGTCTCATATTAGGCTTGGATGATGGCATTCCTCCCTCATTGGTAGGAAAGAGATGGTGCCTAGTGCTGCACTGGTCAGGAGTGGAAGTCACTTTGGGTTTTCTACATGAAGCCATATCCCTCAAGACAGGGCAAAGGAGTATCTATAGTCCATAGAAAATAAACTGAGTTCTGAGTGACTAGAACTTAATGTCTCTCCGATCATAGGTCTTGATGTCTATGTCCCTTTAATCCAGACAAATCAGTGGCCCCATCCAAGAAATATAAGAGAAAGGGTGGGATTCCATTCTTTACTAGGCTCAAGGTGCTATGAATAGGAGAAAGAAATTAAGCCTATCTGCTAGACCCATGCATTGGCAACAAGCTGTGATCAGACTTACAAGTTCTAATGTATCTTCACACAAATCATAAAAACTATATTATCATTCATTTACTCAAATTATAAAATGGCGGTAAGAAAGAAATCTATGTACAAAGAAAGTAACTAATATAATTTGATACAATGAACATATTTTTGTGATATATGTTATGTATGTATATATACATAATATTGAGATAGTATATTAACATAAAGATATTAATGTTCGTCAAGCAGTTTACAATCTGAAAACATTTCCAGGTACATCATGATTTGGTCCTCAGGACAACCCATGAGGAAGGTAGTACAGTGAATATCATCCCCATTCTACAGCTGAGACCACCAAGAGAAGGCAATCAGTCGATCCTTCAACATCCCTCACACAATGAGAGGAGCAGAGTGGAGCCTGAGCCACATTCTCCTGACTTTAGGACCAATCTAACAAACTATTCTTATAGGAACAGCTGCCATATGAAAGCAAACAAGTCATGGCTAATTCTTACCCTCCCCAGCATTGTAGCTGGCTTGTTGCTCTCATTACTAACACCTTCTCTAAGCTGCAGGCAGTGTTGTGGAAAGAATAAAAAGTCATGATGCCAAATAAGATTTGTAATGTGTGTGAGTTTCAGAAAGCAAGAGGAAGCCTGGGCATGTAGCACACAGTTGATGATGAAACGGGACACTTACTGAGATGGATGTCTTTTTAAATACAACAGTTGTACTCTGTGTGTGTTGTGTGTGTGTGTGTATCTATCTTTATGTGTGGGTGTATATAGCAGTGGAAAAAATATGATCCTGAGGATCGAAAGCCCCCAAGCCTCATTAAATGCAAGTTTCTGAAATAGACTGATGTGCTATTGAACACAAAATATTCATGTATCTCTGAAGGAAAGTATCTTCTTTAGAGTGTGTTGGATGAATATGACGCTATAAATCCAGGGCTCGCCAAGGAAGATATTTCCAGTGGCTTTGTAGACAGGAGGGGAATCTGGCCCACTGTGATTTTATCTGTTTTTGGAAATGCGGCAGGGGGCGGGGGGGGGGGTGATATGTCTCCATTGCTCAAAGCTTCTGGGCACACACACACGCACACACACAAAAAGAATTACAGCATTAGCAGTCCATACAGCAAACACGTGGTTAGGTTAATAACATGTAGATATTTGCAGGAGCCAAAGAATAGCACATTTGGTTCGGAAGGTGGGACATGGGTTTTTAAGAGCCAGGAGGGTGATGAAGACGCCGGTATGGGCTTAGGAGCTCATGCTGTATGGATTCAGAGACCGTAGCTCTGATTTCCCCCCGTGGCACCGCCACCTGCAATTCTTAACGAGTTATTACATCCCGGGCCGAGCAGGCAACATGGCACATTAGGAAGTACGTTAAGGAACAATTCACTGCCTTGCAGAGTTTACATTCTGAAAAGGCTAGGAATGAGTCCCAGAGACCTTTATTGAGAGGAGGTGAAAATAGAGAGACTTCTAGGAAAAGCCAAAGTGATTTTTATCAACGATCTAAACGCTGCAAGTCGGCTTACTGATGTGCAGAGAACAGTTACTAGGGTCCTTCCCTCCAACAGAAAGGCTCCATGGCGAGTGAGTATGTCTGAGCAGAGCAGAAGCTGGTGGACAAAACCAAGATGTGTGGCAGGTGACTGTCGGTTCATTTTAACACTTTTTCACAAGGAAGGCAGAAGACGCCCTTTCAGGTGTGCATCAGTGAAAATATAATGTGAAGGTAAAGAAACAAGAGACTCCGGCTTCTGAGGAACTGGTGTCTTAGCCTCATGAACAGATGTTGTACCCCTGACTTAGCAGGAGGACGCCGGGGGGGAAGCAGTGTTTTCTGGACATCTACTATGTCCAAGGTGCTATGCCTGCTCCTTCCGTGGATCTTATCCATTTTGCCCCCTCAAGAGTCTTGAAAGATGAATATTTTAAGCCCGTATTTAAGCAACAAACTGATGCAGCGATAACTGAAGTGATCCACATCTCTGCGACGTAGCACCTCGGTGCTGCTTCTCCCTCGCTGTAATTCTGGCCTTTCTGTACTTCCTTCAAAGTGTTCTGGTTTGGGTTTTTCCTCTGCTGCCTCCCTGTTCAACTCCTACAGTCCTGTGTCCCGCTAATAGGGAAGCCAACTTTCCATGTCTCCAGAAGTGAGAAGGGGAAGGAGCTCAGGTTGGACACGCCGTGGGCCAGTACATGTCCTCGAACTGCACTGGCACTCCGCAGTGGCTGTTCCCTCCTCTTCTTTCTTTTCCTCCTCCCCCTTTCATCCCTCAGTGATGATAGCAGCTCCATTAATTCGCAGAAGCAGGCAATGATGTATAATTTGAAGATACAATGGAGGAAAACATCACCTTTCCCTCTCCTTGAAGAAACAACGCTAATCATTTTTTGGTGAGAGATGCACCAAGTTCAAAGTTCCTCCAAGGGTCATTACATCATAATTTACTGAATACCTATAGTTTGCCACGGACGGTGCTGGCAGCTTGATAGCTACCTGTGTGTAGGGTGAGAGGAATGCATAGTAGTAGGGAGTTCTCAAATGCATATGATAGGATTTTTAGCTTTCAGAAATTAAAGAAACACACACACACGCACACAAATAAAAGGTAGGTATAGCACACCTGCCACAGCATAGAAAATAAAGTGCCAACACTATGCAAAGTAAAGAAAAGTCAGTGTTGATCAAAGGGAGATGGAGAGAATCAGTTTGAACAGGGCCTTACTTACAGAAAAGCAATCCGAGCTGGCCTTACTGTGTAGTGTAAGTGGTCAGCCTGTAAACCGAAACCATTTCTCCTGCTTTGTGGGATAATTTTTAAACCGTACCAGGATGAGTGTTTTTCATATTCTTTGGTATATGAAATAAATATATGAAATCTATTTATTCTTTGATATATGAAAAAAATAAAATTTATTTTATGTTCCTGATTTGCTTTCCTTTTACCATTTCCCCCACTTTTTTGTCTGAAATTTAAGAAAAAAGACTTTTAAAAATTTTTTTCAAAGATTTTTAAAATTTATTTGAGTGAGAGAGAGAGAGAGAGAGAGCATGGGGCGGGGTGGTCAGAGGGAGAAGCAGACTCCCTGTTGAGCAGAGAGCCCTACATGGGACTCAATCCCAGGACTCCAGGATCATAACCTGAGCTGAAGGCAGTTGCTTTACTAACTGAGACACCCAGGTGCCCCCCAAAAAGTTTTTAAATAATGGCGATTTTCAGGGTTTTTTTCTTACAAGCTGGAAAGAGAAGTTGAGACAGGCCAGTGGCTGATTAGAATACCAAAGAGATTCCCTGAGTCTCCCAGGGTTTTGAAAGCTCAGTGAAATACCAGGTGTTATATGCAAACATTGAGTCATGGACCACTACATCAAAAACTAATGAAGTACCATGTGGTGATCATTATAATATAATAAAAAAATAAGTTAAAAAAAAAAGAAGTATGCAAATACAATGGCTGCTCCCTGGTGCCACATGTTTGGAAGGTACCAATGGTTTGGGGGCAGGATTTTCTGGAGCACATGTTGGATGATACCATAAAATATTTCCAGTGGGTTCTTCATAAGGCAAGCTTCAAGGGCATAGTGTGGCCCTCAAGATGCTGCAGGAATCTACCTGATCCCAAATTCTTTTTAGCATGTTCCTTTCTAAAGCCCTGATCTCCTTTTTGTGCTTCCATCCAGCATGATAACTAAAATACATTGCAACTTTTTCCTAGGACATTTAACTCAGCAAGCACTTATTTAATACCTGTTGTGAACTACATCCAAGGAGGCACTTGGTACTTCCCCAGTAACCTTGTTTATACATCCAAAGCCTTCCCTTTTCCCTTAACTGCTTCTGCTTTGTAGGTTACTTGAATTCTCTGTGCTTCAGTGTCCTCATGCTAAATTACAATGATGTATGTTCAACGTTTCATAAACAAGAACTCTTATCATTATTACTTTGTCCATGGGGCAGGGGGACTGACTTTGGGCCTTTTCAAGTGAGTGGGATTTAGATTCTCCAACTGATGCCCCAATGGAAAGCACAGTGGGAGGACTGCACAAAGAATGTTCAAATAGAGAATTAGACTGGGAGTCAAAATACTTGTACATTAATAAGGAACACTTATAATAAACAATGACAAGAGGAATTACATCAAGTCCCTGCTACAGACAGCTAGGCTAGAGGATCTGCATTTACTTCTGCCTCTAATGCTTTGTGCATGACCTTGAACAAAGTAGTCTCCCTTGCCAGTTCCTTGTACTCCAGTCGTCAAGTGAGATGTTTGATGTGATCATTGATCAACACACTTTTCAATTATTAGAAGAATCCTCTTAAAATAAAAAAAAAATTTCTTACAATCTTTTATATCAGTGGAAAACGTCACCCAACTGTAGCAGCTCCTAGGAGCCTCCGGAGGAACACAGCTTGGAAACCTTTAGATTAAAAGGTGTCTGTTTATTATGTTAAACACATAGCTGTCTGAGAGCATAGCATCATGTAAATTATTGATGCAGCTCTGTGAGTTTGCAGTTGATTTCTGTAGTCTAAGGGGATTTAAAACTTAGTCTAGTGATCCTAGTTCATCTAGAGGACTAGCAAGGGCTATATGTCTGTGATATGGGTGTGACCTTAAGAGATGGCACACAGTGACTTGAATAACCCCTGCCATTCAAATCTGCAGTGAGCCATCATAACCTGTTACATAGAAGAGATTCCATAGAGAGACCCACAGTCTTTGATGAGCTCAAGCTTATTGAAAAGAGATACTGTTGGCTAATAAATGTTGTTTTACTCAATCTCTAAAAATATCCTATAGGATGTGTCCTATATATTTTACATGATATATAGGACATATATACTATGTTTCATATATATCCTATATGTTTTATACACACACACACACACACGTGTATATGTACATTTATATATATGTTTGTGTGTGTATATATACACTGATAAGATATATACGTATATCCTATCAGTTTTGTATCTCTGGAGAACCCTGACTAATATACATTTTTGATATTTTGTAAATTATGTATTATATTTATATACCTCCTCTGGCTAGCTTTAAAATTTTATCAAATAAAAATTTATATAATTATTAATGAAAAATGTGAATGTATTTTTGTCTCATCTCCCTTGAATCCTGTACCTGCATACTTCCTATTAAAATTATATGAAAAGGGGCTCCTGGGTGGCTCAGTTGGTTAAGTGACTACCTTCAGCTCAGGTCATGATCTCGGAGTCCTGGGATCAAGTCCCACATTGGGCTCCCAGCTCCACGGGGAGTCTGATTCTCCCTCTGACCTTCTCCTCACTCATGCTCTCTCTCACTGTCTCTCTCTCAAATAAATAAATAAAGATAAAATATTTGAAAAAAAATTATATGAAAAAAAGGGGTGCCTGGGTGACTCAGTTGGTTAAGCATCCAACTCTTAGCTCAGCTCAGGTCTTGACCTCAGGTCTTAAGCTCAGGGTTGTGAGTTCAAGCCCCACTTTAGGCTGCATGCTGGGCATAGAGCCTATTTGAAAAAAAAAGTAAAAAAAAAATATGAAATTTATTTTTATTTAGAGTATTATCAAATTTTTACCATCATGTATCAATAATCCCTTATATTTAAAATAAATTGTATTAGTGTTTCCTCATTAATATACTCTTTCTTTTATTCAATGTCTGCCCCTTTCTTGTTGACTCCCCTCCCTCCCATTTTGTGGTGGTGTGTATATATATATATATATATATATATATATTATTCTTGAGAACATTTTCTAGATGCAATGTTACTTGAATGGTAAATTTTCTCAGTCATTGAATGTCCAACAATATCTTAATTTTGTCCTTAAAATTAACTCGCAATTTGGTAAAAGCAGAATTCTAGGTTCAAAATCCTTTTTTTCCCCATGAAGAAATTACTTTTTGTCTTTGAACATCCATTGTTGCTCATGAAAAGTCAGTATCAATTGTATTCATATATATAAACATATATGTGTATATATATTCTGCTGGGTATTAAGAATTTATGTTTATCTTTCTTGTTCTTAAATATCACATGTATGCTATAAAACATGAAGCTGGTTTTTTTTTATCCTATTTTACATTTGGTAGGTGGGTCCTTTCTGTCTGAAAAGTTAATCTTTTAATAGCTTAGCGAAATTTTTTTCTACATTCAAATATTATTCTCTGATGACTTCCTTTTACTTTTTTCTTTCTCTACTTTTTTTGGGGAGTGTTTTCTTTTTCTGGAACTTCTATTGGCATATGTTGGAACTTCTGGATCCAAATTATGTTCTGAACTTTCCATTCATAATTTCAATTTGCCTTATGAAACTATGTTTCAGAATAATCTTTCACTGTTTCATCTTCCAAATCAATAATATGATTCTAAATATTGCATTCTGCTATTCAGCCATTCAGTCCCATTAGGTACATATTTATTTAATTTAACATATAATAATTTCCAAGGACTCTAATTAGTTGGTTCTTTTCCATACAAACCTAGTTTCTAATGTATGTTTCTTTCTTTCCTTTTTTTTTTTTTTAGATTTTATTTATTTATTTGACAGAGACAGCGAGAGAAGGAATACAAGCAGGGGGAGTGGGAGAGGGAGAAGCAGGCTTCCCGCCCATCAGGGAGCCTGACACGGGGCTCGATCCCAGGACCCTGGGATCATGACCTAAGCCAAAGGCAGAGACTTTAACCCACTGAGCCACCCAGGCGCCCCCTAATGAAGATATCGAATGAAGATATCTCATTATCCCTTTAAAAATGAAAATGAAAGCCATATTATTTTTTCTCAAATAAATATTCAAAGCTTTAGTTTTCTGTTTGTTGAATTTAGTAAATTCCTTTCCTAATATTCTTTCCTAAATATTCTGTGATTTTTGATTTGTTGCTCACCATTTTATGGGAGATTTTCTTTTGAAATCTTGTGGATTTCAAATTTTGGGTGGATCTTGCATTGATGATTGCGTTCAGGCCCCAGTGACCGGGCTCTCCTGCAGAGCATGGCTCTGGTGGCCTTTCACCTGGATTTGGTGATGACTCCCAGTTTTGAAAGTCAGTAGCCCCCTGGGACACTGCCTCTACTGCCTGTAGGGAGGTAGTGGCCCATGTGTCCAAAAGTACTGTCCTTGTCTGAGCTTAAAAGCTGGGGACAAATTTGCTATTGGAAAGAGCCGACAACCCAACCTCTCGAAAGCTGCTGCCTAATTAATCACTTTCGGAAATGCCCAGGGAACCTGCTCATACCACTGTGTCTTGGCTTGATGTTTCCTGAGCTGTTCCTATAGCAGCAGAATTGGGTTGTGGTTTCCTCTAGGTTTCTGTTTTTTTTAATTTTGTTTTAACCATATATATCTAATACTATTTGCTACATCAACATATATTCCAAGAGCTCTTAATATTTCTCTTTCTCTAGTAGCACTCTGGTTTTCCATCCCATTTTTTTTAACTTTTCATTTTAGAATGATTTCCAGCTTATAGTTGAAATAATATGCAAAGAACTCCCATTCCACTCACGTATTTTTCAGATTCCTTTCCTTTTATCTCTTTTATATTTTTTTTTCTGAATCATTGGCATCTAGATTGAATACATCTTCATAGTCTTTCTCATTTTATTACCTCAGTGTATTATGTCTCAGTATTTTCTTTTCTTTTTTTTTTTTTTGAAGATTTTATTTATTTATTTGAGAGAGAGAGAGAGATTGAAAGAACAAGTGGGAGGAGAGGCAAAGGGAGAAGCAGGCTCCCTGTGGAGGTGGGACTTGATCCTGGGACCCTCAGATCATGACGTAAGCCGAAGGCAGATGCTTAATCAACTGTGCCATCCATGTGCCCCTGTCTCAGTATTTTCTAAGAACTGGGGTATTTTTTAACATAAATACAATGAAGTTATAAAATTCAAAAAATTTAACAGTGATACAAAGTTTTTATTTAATCTACAGTCCACATTCTAATTAAAACATGTTTCTCCTAACTTCCTTTATAACATCCCTGTTCTCCCACTTTGGTATTTGGCTGAAATCGCACAGTGCATTTACCGATCATATTTGTTTAGACCTTCTCTAATCTGGAACACTTTCTTAGCCTTTCTTTTCTCTCATGACATCGACATGTGTTAAGACAACATAGCAGTCATCTTGCAGATTGTTTCACTTTGTTTTCTTCAGTATAGAGTTAATATTTTTTTTCCTTTTGTAATTTCCAGAAAGCTATATTGAGACTACATTGAGCTCTATATGAACGTAGAAATCACCCATAGATTTAGCATCTATTGATGATCTGTTCTTGCTTCACTTTTACTATTATGGCTAAAAAATAGTGATTTTCTAATTTCATAATTCTTGTGTATATATTAATCGGTATTCTGACTATTAAAAAGAGGCTTTTCTCTTGTCATCTATCTACTATTTAACATCTTTTTATTTTTTCCTCTTTGATTTTTATTTTATTCAGTGAGTTTTGTTGCATTACTGTTTTATTTATTTTGATGCCAAAATTTTCCCAGAACCATCCAGAGTGGGTTGCTCGCAGGTAACTTCTATGTCTTCTTACGATATCCTCATCTTTTCTTTTCCTTTTTTTAGAACATTCTTTTGCTTTACAGTGAAACAAGACAATCCAGGCTCATCCAGTATTTTCTGTTTTCCGAACCTAGAGAGGGCCATATTTTCGAAGACTCAGTTCCTTTTAGTGGAGAATGGTAGTTAGAAACCACAATCTGAGCAGTAGTGTCCTTATTACTGGGGTGTACTCATACCAGCATTAGTACGCTTCACTCATACTTGTTCCTGTGACTACTAATAAGATCTCAGGGTTTGTTTGCTGCTCTTGTACTTTTACTTTTTAACTAAGTGTGTATAATCAAAGCACTGAGCTCTGAAGTTACTAGTCTTAGTTCCTTCTGCCCACAAAATATGATTATATTATTCACTTGAACATAACTGAGTCTATCTGAGTATGTTTGCATCCAGTTTCAGAATTTATTTTCAATTCCTGTTGATTTAATTTTATTTTAATTAAGTTAAACATTTACATTGCTCCAAAAGTAAAAACAAACAAACAAAAACAACAAAACTTGTATTAGTGAGAGGAAAGAAGTGTCATATGCTGTTTTATTTGTCCTCATTAATCCCATAGGGGATTGGGGGAGGGGTGATATGTGGACAGATTTGAAATAAGTGACCGTCTTTATCTTGGGATTATCCAGCCTAGTTTCCTATTTTTCTTTATTATTTCAATTTAAGAGGAAAATAATTTTATGAAATTCGGGACTGAAAAATCAAACACATGTCCTAATTTTGCCAACCTAATCCCATTTCTAAATGCAATTAGTTTACCCACTGCAGCTAGTTTCTGGACGAACTTACATATTCTGTTTGGCTTCTCAGCCAAATAGTGAAACCAATCTGCTTTCTTGTTTTATTCCATCCAGCCAATGTCTTTGCTCTTGTTCAATCACAGACTTGGCAAAACTTCAGAATAGTTTTGGCAAAAGTTATTCTGACATGATTTGAGAAGTTGGAGGGCACAATGCAATGAAGTGCATTGTCAATTTGCCTCTTCAGCTTCCACAAACCACCAGGGACTCTAGCTCGCTGGGGGTGGGGTGTGTCGGAAGTCTTCTGTGGGAAGGCATGTGATCAGTAGGCATTAACCAGGTAAAAAAGAATGGGGGAAAAGAGTTCAAGTAAATGGAGACCAGGTAAGAAATGTTATATGTGGATGACAGTGTGCTGAGTTAAAGGCCCAAGGAATTACACAAGAGCTGGTTCATAGCGTTGAGGGGTAAAGGGCAGTGGGATAAGGCATGGGGAGGAGGCCAGAACACAGGGCCTTCTGTATGCCCATCCTTTATCTCACTAGTGCTCTCATATCTCACTAGTGCTTTTCATATCTCTTAGAGATATGAAAGGAGACGGACCCAGAGAGGGAGACAGACAGAGGGAGAGAGAGAAAGAGGGACAGAGAACATTGCTGTGTAATCCTGTGCAGTATATTAACTCTCTTTCCATGCTTACAAAATTCCCAGGTTATGAGACAAAACTTGCCTCTCACTATACGTTTGACAGTTATGGACAGTTTCCTCCCCAACATTTTTTGTAGCTTGATTTGCAACCATGATACATAACCCAGACTACGCCAAAAAGGTTTGACCCAGATTTTGAATTGCCAACTACAGAGGCACAGAACTGGAGACTGAAAACTGTCTCAGTGAGGAGGGAGCAGAGGCCATGCTTTGGGTTTCTAGGGATGGTAATGGCTGTGATTCTAGCAGGATCTGCCCAGAGTCCAACAGTTGGCTGGGGAGCCCCTAGGGGAACACCAGTGCAAGCTATTTCACATTTGCCCAGCCACAGAGACAGTAGTAATTGCCAGTGGACCAGTTCTGTGACCTGATTTTGGGTATTACTCTTGGCTATTTACCCAAAAATTTGGCTTTTCACCTTCCCAGAGAGCTGTTTAATACCTTTTTTAAAAAAAATTAAATTTGCCCTATTTCATTTCTGTTGCATGCAACTAAGAACCTTGATTAATGTACTAGATAAGTCCCTTCATCTCTCTGGTACTCAAGTCCCCCCTCTGTGAAACTGGTTGGTTGGTCTATATGTTTTGCTAAGTTGGTCTAGCATAGTAAGAGTACTGAGCAAGGGCATAGAAACATTTTTTTTATGATCAAAATTAAATAAATGAGAAGAAGAGTTCTTTGAAGTAGAGATAACAAACGACAGAGTGGCTCATGTAGACCTCTCAGAAACGATGCACGCTCATTAATTATTTTTTGGTACTAAAATGATGAATGACCTGGCAGTGAACTTCTTACCCAATAGAGTGGATCCCTGCTTACATGAGAAGTGTGCTTACTCGAGAAGGAAGATGTTTATGTTTTTAAGAAGTATTAGAATGTAAGTTCTTTAAAGGAGTTTTAGTTTTTTAAAGGGGTTTGCCATTTACCTTTGAGGACGAAATCACACTTTCCACGGGAATTGTGATATTCAGGCTGAGACGTAATGAAAGGAGCAAGATGCTGTCTGGGAAGGAAAAGAGCTCCAGGGGAGAGAGGACGGATGGTCAGAACATATAAACTGAGCGTTCAATTATTTTCCAGAGAAGGGAGAATCGAGATTTTTTTTTTTTTTAAAGAACAAAATAAAGGCCTTTATAAGACCATCAGTTTCTTCTTGGAAAATATTTCAAAGTATTTGACATTCACAGACCTTTATGGGCCATGCGAGATATTTCTCAGGTTACCAGAACATAAATATATTTCAGACATTCACCAGTGAAGATAATTGATCTGTCTTAAGCTTGGACATAGACTTTATAATACGCAGAACACGTAGTTGTTTTGAAAACATGCACATTTAGAAGAAACAAATCAGTGTGTGCAGAGTTCACCAGGAGAAACTCTTTGAAGCCCGGGAGAAGCTGAATGTTCTTTTTGTAACGGGAAATTTGGAAGGTTAATTCCCCTTGGGTGATTTTAGGTTGTTTCACCACAAGATGTAACAAAACAAAAGGCAGAAGTACACTTTTCCGATCACCTGGAAAATCACTCTGACACTTTTATGATGAACTGATTTAATGTTAAAACATCCCAATTCTCTCTTACTAACCTGAAGGTATTGATAAGAAATGAGCACATTTTCTCATCTACTCACCTTAAACATTCACCAGAATGATGAATACACATGAATTTCTGATATTGTGACTGGCGGGCCCTTCTTTAGTTGTGTTCTTGGTCTGGAAAGTGTTTCGTCTCTTGCTGAAAGCACTTCAAACCAAGGACTCTGCATTTTGCCTCTTTCCAATAGTGGTACTGAACGCCAAGGATCTCTGGGAGCTATTTGGTGGTGGCATTTAGTCTACTTTGAAAACCATTTGCATCTCAGAGCCTAAAAACAGAAGTGTTCATAAAGAGTTATATGGATTTGGAAATCCAAGGAACCAACTTTTGGTATCCGGCACAATTTTTTAAAAATTCTTTCATTTACTCATATATTATTACATTCCACTGAAATTTACTGAGCACTTACAGATACTGAGTATTGTGCTAGGTGCTGAGATAACAGTGGTGAGTAGACAGATCTGGTGTCTGGTCTCACGTCTAGGGACAGACTTAGACCAATAAAAAATTGTATTAAAACGAGTAAAATTGGAACTGTGCTAAGTGCTGTAAAAACATGTAAAAGTAAAATGACAGAGAGTATTAAAAACATGTGCTGTGTCCTAGTCAGCCTGATATTCCTAGGGACAATCCATTGAATGGCAAATAATTCTTTGTTAAAAGTCCATTTAATTATTTCCAACCTCTCACCAAGACCTGCTATTGGTATTTAAACAGGGAAGTTAACCTGGTTGCAGCAACTGTGGACAGCTTTCCAAGGAGTAACATTTGACATGAATGAACTGAACTGAACGGAGAGCTGAAGAATGAATCTGTAAGTACCAGGTAAGTTGCAGAACAGGGGCTTCAGGCTCCGGAATGACTTGTGCAAATACAGCCTCCTACTTGTGACAGTAGGATCAGCTTTAATGCACTGCTCAGTGCTCACCATCCCCCCGGCCCCCGAGATCTGATCTCTCTCTCTCTCACACACACACACACACACACACACACGCACACTCCACACTGTCAATATCCAGCCCTTTAGTATAAAAGTCTGGAGAATAAAATGGAAACGGTGCCCGGACAAAGGGAGAGCAAAGTAAAAGAATTTCATTTGGAACATTCAGGGATAAGCGGCGGCTCAGAAAAAGCTGCCTGTTCAGTAATGAGTCACAGGTGGACATGATTACTCTAGAAGAATGTACCAAACACACGCATGCCCACAAGAAAGGAACACTAAATTCATAATGAAGAGGAAAAGACGAGGTTCTTCAAGGGGGCTTCAAAGAAATAAAGAAAATATGAAGCAGAGACTCACCTGTACCCTCAAAGAAATGAAAATGAGTATGGATTAAAGATGATGGTTGGAGGGGTGCTTGGGCGGCTCAGTCAGTTGAGTGCTTGCCTTCAACTCAGGTCATGATCCCAGGGTGCTAGGATTGAGCCCTGCATGGGCTGAGCAGGGAGCTTGCTTCTTCCTCTGCCTCTCCTCTTGCTGAAAGCACTTCAAACCAAGGACTCTACATTTTGCCTCTTTCCAATAGTGGTACTGAACGCCAAGGATCTCTCTTTCTCTCTCTCTCTCAAATAAGTAAAAATCTTAGAAAAAAATGTTGATTGGAGAATGAAGAGTGATGGCCTCCGAGCTGTGCCCCTCAGTCCTTCCCCCAGCAGGGACTTGATCCTGGAGCTTGTATGAGTGCTAACAGGAAGAACTGTCAGCCTCAGGGGGGCCTCAACCGCAAGGCCACCTAGCCCCAGTACAAGCCTCCCCAGAGTGGCCAACAGCCGCTGACCAATCCAGCGGCCAGGCTATTTTGCCTCACAGAAACATCCGTAATGAGGCTTTGTAACTCCAGAGCTTCCCTTGAGACTGGCCACTGCTGTCATTTGGAACTACACCCGAGTTTAACTTTTCCCTCTGCTCATCCCCACAATATTCCTCTGCCTTTCACAAGTGTTGACCCAGGAGCACCGCTCATAAACATACTTCACGCTAAACCCCTTCTCAGACTCTCCTTTGCAACAAACCCAACCTGAGACAAAAATGCAAGCTATCCCACAGGAGATCCTAAGTTAAGAGCTTGAGATGAAGTGGAAAATGGCAGCAGTCAGGAAAGAAATTAAATCAGATTATACTGGAGTATTTGAAGCCACACGAGAAGCAGCATTGAATAGAATTGACTTGCAAAAATAGAATCAGTTATGTGGAAGGTAAGTTTAAAAAACACCCAATGAAATGTAGTTGAAATGGGCCAAGAGGAAAGCAATCAGAGATGAAATGAGCTCGAGGGAAGTGAGATGCTTACACAAAGATCGGAGTTATTAAATAAAATAGCCAAAGAAATCACAGAAAAATGTAGAGTAGAATTTTTTTTGAAGTTGAGAAATACATGAATCTTTAAGCGAGCACCTAATGTTTGCCTTAGTTTGAGACAACAACATAGGCGCACATATGTACTTTATTGGAGAGGTAATCAGGGAAGAAGAGAGGATAGTGGGAAAGTGAAGAATATGTTAATGAGCTGGTTTCTACTACGGGCCTCTAGGTCAGAGGTCCAAGATCCAACACACCTCAGAATTATCCCACCAGCAAACGGGAGGTGGGGGCATTTGGCTGACTCCCACCCGCCATTGCTGAGGTTGATTTTGGGGGCAGCAACTCTTCCATGCTAGAATGGTGAGCAACCAAGCGAACTCTGGGCCCTGGATGAAGCCTTCAGGAAAAGGAAGAAGAGTAAATCCAAGTTTTGAGATGGGAAACTGCAGCCTTCTGGGAGCTGTCTGCATGGACAGGTAAATTCAGATGGACCAAGAAGATACTGAGTGAGATATTGCTAGCTTTTTGGAAAAAAAAAATCATAAAACATATCAAAACTGAGATTTAATTTGGCGAGGTTATTGAAATTCAAGGGTAAATAAAAATTGTGAGACCATATAGAAGAAACATGTCACCTACAGAGAAGACACACACCCCCCCCCATTTGTACATGAAATAAGACAAAGGAGTAAATTTGTAGAGTGTTGTGGGATGATAAATACATCCGATTAATAAAAAGGTGGCTAAAAGAAGCCCATGCAAACCGAATACTCCTAGTGATATGGAATTTGTGGCATTAAAAGATTCTGAGTGGCCACTTGGTCTATGGCATCCATTGTACTTTTGTTGTATCACTCGTACATTGTAGCCGGCCCATTAGGGGCACCCCATGAATACTGGCTGAGTGAATTAGCGTGTGAGTGAAGACACTTAATGTGAAATAACATTGGTAATCACATACAGAAAAAGAGAGTTGCAATACATTCTCTCTGTTCAGAAAAAATATTTTACGTATTACACAGAGGAGTATATCATGCAGTATATAAGAAGTAAATATATAGGGGGAGGAGTCAAGATGGCGGAGAAGTAGCAGGCTGAGACGACATCGGGTAGCAGGAGATCAGCTAGATAGCTTATCTAACCATTGTGAACACCTATAAATCCAACGGGAAATCGAAGAGAAGAAGAGCAACAATCCCAGAAACAGAAAATCGATCACTTTCTGAAAGGTAGGACCTGCGGAGAAGTGAATCCAAAGCGACGGGAAGATAGTCCCCGGGGGGAGGGGCCGGCACCCGGCAAGCGGCGGAGCGACGGAGCACAAAACCGGGACTTTTAAAAGTCGGCTCCACTGGGAGACATCGCTCCAGAGGCTAAACTGGGGGGAAACCCAGGCGGGGTCAGCATAACCCCAGGACCCGCGGGGTCACAGAAGGACTGGGGGTGTCTGAGTGCCGCAGAGCTCGCAGGTATTAGAGTGGGGAAGCCGGCTATAGCGACAAAGCCGAGGAGTGAGCTCTAAGCCCGGGGTTACCTTGTGCCGGTTGCAGGCTGGGTGGGCTCGGAGCGTGGCCGGAGGCCACGGAGACAAAAGCGACCCGGCGCTTTTCTCCAGCTCCAACAATTGACTGCTTTCCTCGAGGCGCGACCGCAAGCCAGGGAGGCGGGACTGTTGGGCGCTTTGCTCTGAGAGCGCACTGAGGAGCGGAACCCCAAGCTCTCTGCTCCTCTGGGCCGAGAGATTGGGAGGCCGCCATCTTCATTCCCGTCCTCCGGAACTCTACGGAAAGCGCTCAGGGAACAAAAGCTCCCGAAAGCGAACCCGAGCGGATTACTTAGCCCGGCCCCTGGCAAGGGCGGTGCAATTCCGCCTGCGGCAAAGACACTTGAGAATCACTACAACAGGCCCCTCCCCCAGAAGATCAACAAGAAACCATCCAAAACCAACTTCAGTCACCAAGAACAGCGGAATTCCACAGCAGGAGAAAGCAAATCCTACCTGGACAAAATGACAAGGCGGAAAAACTCACCTCAAAAAAAAGAACAAGAGGCCGTACCGAAGGCTGGAGACCTAATCAATACAGACATAGGTAGCATGACAGATCTAGAGTTCAGAATGACAATTCTCAAGGTTCTAGCCGGGCTCGAAAAAGGCATAGAAGATATTAGAGAAACCCTCTCCGGAGAGATAAAAGCCCTTTCTGGAGAAATAAAAGAACTAAAATCTAACCAAGTTGAAATCAAAAAAGCTATTCATGAGGTGCAATCAAAAATGGAAGCTCTCACTGCCAGGATAAATGAGGCAGAAGAAAGAATTAGTGACATAGAAGACCAAATGACAGAGAATAAAGAAGCTGAGCAAAAGAGAGACAAACAACTACTGGAACACGAGGAGAGGATTCGAGAGATAAGTGACACCATAAGACGACACAACATTAGAATAATTGGGATTCCAGAAGAAGAAGAAAGAGAGAGGGGAGCAGAAGGTATATTGGAGACAATTATTGGAGAGAATTTCCCTAATATGGCAAAGGGAACAAACATCAAAATCCAGGAGATGCTAAGAACGCCCCTCAAAATCAATAAAAATAGGTCCACACCTCGTCACCTGATAGTAAAATTTACAAGTCTTAGCGACAAAGAGAAAATCCTGAAAGCAGCCCGGGAAAAGAAGTCTGTAACATACAAGGGTAAAAACATTAGATTGGCAGCGGACCTATCCACAGAGACCTGGCAGGCCAGAAAGAACTGGCATGATATATTCAGAGCACTAAACGAGAAAAACATGCAGCCAAGAATACTATATCCGGCTAGGCTATCACTGAAAATAGAAGGAGAGATAAAGAGCTTCCAGGACAAACAAAAGCTGAAAGAATTTGCAAACACCAAACCAGCTCTACAGGAAATATTGAAAGGGGTCCTCTAAGCAAAGAGAGACCCTAAAAGTAGTAGATCAGAAAGAAACAGAAACAATATACAGTAACAATCATCTTACAGGCAATACAATGGCACTAAATTCATATCTCTCAATAGTTACCCTGAATGTTAATGGGCTCAATGCCCCAATCAAAAGACACAGGGTATCAGAATGGATAAAAAAACAAAACCCATCCATATGCTGCCTACAAGAAACTCATTTTAGACCCGAAGACACCTCCAGATTTAAAGTGAGGGGGTGGAAAACAATGTACCATGCTAATGGACATCAGAAGAAAGCTGGGGTGGCAATCCTTATATCAGATCAATTAGATTTTAAGCCAAAGACTATAATAAGAGATGAGGAAGGACACTATATCATACTCAAAGGGTCTGTCCAACAAGAAGATCTAACAATCTTAAATATCTATGCCCCTAACATGGGAGCAGCCAACTATATAAACCAATTAATAACAAAATCAAAGAAATACATCGACAGTAATACAATAATAGCAGGGGACTTTAACACTCCCCTCACTGAAATGGACAGATCATCTAAGCAAAAGATCAACAAGGAAATAAAGGCCTTAAATGACACACTGGACCAGATGGACATCACAGATCTATTCAGAACATTCCATCCCAAAGCAACAGAATATACATTCTTCTCTAGTGCACATGGAACATTCTCCAGAATAGACCACATCCTGGGTCATAAATCAGGTCTCAATCGGTACCAAAAGATCGAGATCATTCCCTGCATATTTTCAGACCACAATGCTCTGAAGCTCGAACTCAATCACAAGAGGAAATTTGGAAAGAACGCAAATACATGGAGACTAAACAGCATCCTTCTAAAAAATGAATGGGTCAACCAGGAAATTAAAGAAGAATTGAAAAAATTCATGGAAACAAATGATAATGAAAACACAACAGTTCAAAATCTGTGGGACACAACAAAGGCAGTCCTGAGAGGAAAATATATAGCAGTGCAAGCCTTTCTCAAGAAACAAGAAAGGTCTCAAATACACAACCTAACCCTACACCTAAAGGAGCTGGAGAGAGAACAACAAAGAAAGCCTAAACCCAGCAGGAGAAGAGAAATCATAAAGATCAGAGCAGAAATCAATGAAATAGAAACTAAAAAAACAATAGAACAAATCAACAAAACTAGGAGCTGGTTCTTTGAAAGAATTAATAAGATTGATAAGCCCCTGGCCAGACTTATCAAAAAGAAAAGAGAAAGGACGCAAATAAATAAAATCATGAATGAAAGAGGAGAGATCATAACCAACACCAAAGAAATACAAACAATTATAAGAACATACTACGAGCAACTCTATGGCAACAAATTTGACAACCTGGAAGAAATGGATACATTTCTAGAGATGTATAAACTACCACAACTGAACCAGGAAGAAATAGATAACCTGAACAGACCCATAACCAGTAAGGAGATTGAAACAGTCATCAAAAATCTCCAAACAAACAAAAGTCCAGGACCAGACGGCTTCCCAGGGGAATTCTACCAAACATTTAAAGAAGAATTAATTCCTATTCTCCTGAAACTGTTCCAAAAAATAGAAATGGAAGGAAAACTTCCAAACTCATTCTATGAGGCCAGCATCACCTTGATCCCAAAACCAGACAAGGATCCGACCAAAAAAGAGAATTACAGACCAATATCCTTGATGAACACAGATGCGAAAATTCTCACCAAAATACTGGCCAATAGGATCCAACAGTACATTAAAAGGATTATTCACCACGACCAAGTGGGATTTATTCCAGGGCTGCAAGGTTGGTTCAACATCCGCAAATCCATCAATGTGATACAATACATTAATAAAAGAAAGAGTAAGAACCATATGATACTCTCAATAGATGCTGAAAAAGCGTTTGACAAAGTGCAGCATCCCTTCCTGATTAAAACTCTTCAAAGTGTAGGGATAGAAGGCACATACCTCAACATTATCAAAGCCATCTATGAAAAACCCACCGCAAATATCATTCTCAATGGAGAAAAACTGAAAGCTTTTCCGCTAAGGTCAGGAACACGGCAGGGATGTCCGTTATCACCACTGCTGTTCAATATAGTACTAGAAGTCCTAGCCTCAGCAATCAGACAACAAAAAGAAATTAAAGGCATCCAAATCGGCAAAGAAGAAGTCAAACTATCACTCTTTGCAGATGATATGATACTATATGTGGAAAACCCAAAAGGCTCCACTCCAAAACTGCTAGAACTTATACAGGAATTCAGTAAAGTGTCAGGATATAAAGTCAATGCACAGAAATCAGTCGCATTTCTTTACACTAACAACAAGACAGAAGAAAGAGAAATTGAGGAGTCAGTCCCATTTACAATCGTACCCAAAACCATAAGATACCTAGGAATAAATCTAACCAAAGAGGTAAAGAATCTATACTCAGAAAACTATAAAGTACTCATGAAAGAAATTGAGGAAGACACAAAGAAATGGAAAAATATTCCATGCTCATGGATTGGAAGAACAAATATTGTGAAAATGTCTATTTTACCTAAAGCAATCTACACATTTAATGCAATCCCTATCAAAATCCCATCCATTTTTTTTAAAGAAATAGAACAAATAATCCTAAAATTTATATGGAACCAGAAAAGACCTCGAATAGCCAAAGGAATATTGAAAAAGAAAGCCAAAGTCGGTGGTATCACAATTCCAGACTTCAAGCTCTATTACAAAGCTGTCATCATCAAGACAGTATGGTACTGGCACAAAAACAGACATATAGACCAATGGAACAGAATAGAGAGCCCAGAAATAGACCCTCAACTCTATGGTCAACTAATCTTCGACAAAGCAGGAAAGAATATCCAATGGAAAAAAGACAGCCTCTTCAACAAATGGTGCTGGGAAAATTGGACAGCCACATGCAGAAAAATGAAATTGGACTATTTCCTTACACCACACACGAAAATAGACTCAAAGTGGATGAAGGACCTCAATGTGCGAAAGGAATCTATCAAAATCCTTGAGGACAATGCAGGCAGCAACCTCTTTGACCTCCACCACAGCAACTTCTTCCTAGGAACATCGCCAAAGGCAACAGAAGCAAGGGCAAAAATGAACTATTGGGATTTCATCAAGATCAAAAGCTTTTGCACAGCAAAGGAAACAGTTAACAAAACCAAAAGACAACTGACAGAATGGGAGAAGATATTTGCAAACGACATATCAGATAAAGGGCTCGTATCCAAAATCTATAAAGAGCTTATCAAACACAATACCCAAAGAACAAATAATCCAGTCAAGAAATGGGCAGAGGACATGAACAGACATTTCTGCAAGGAAGACATCCAGATGGCCAACAGACACATGAAAAAATGCTCCACATCACTCGGCATCAGGGAAATACAAATCAAAACCACAATGAGATACCACCTCACACCAGTCAGAATGGCTAAAATTAACAAGTCAAGAAATGACAGATGCTGGCGAGGATGCGGAGAGAGGGGAACCCTCCTACACTGTTGGTGGGAATGCAAGCTGGTGCAACCACTCTGGAAAACAGTGTGGAGGTTCCTCAAAAAACTGAAAATAGAGCTACCCTACGACCCAGCAATTGCACTCCTGGGTATATATCCTAAAGATACAAACGTGGTGCTCCGAAGGGGCACGTGCACCCGAATGTTTATAGCAGCAATGTCCACAATAGCCAAACTGTGGAAAGCGCCTAGATGTCCATCAACAGATGAATGGATAAAGAAGATGTGGTATATATACACAATGGAATACTATGCAGCCATCAAAAGACATGAAATCTTGCCATTTGCGACGACGTGGATGGAACTAGAGGGTATCATGCTTAGCGAAATAAGTCAATCGGAGAAATATAACTATCATATGATCTCTTTGATATGAGGAAGTGGAGATGCAAGGTGGGGGGGGTTTGGGGGGAGGTAGGAAAAGAAAAAATGAAAAGATGGGATTGGGAGGGAGACAAACCATAAAAGACTCAATCTCAAGAAACAGACTGAGGGTTGCGGGGGGGAAGGGGGATGGGAGAGGGTGGTGGGGAAATGGACATTGGGGAGGGTATGTGCTATGATGAGTGCTGTGAAATGTGTAAACCAGACGATTCACAGACCTGTACCCCTGGGGATAAAAATACATTATATGTTTATTAAAATAAAAAAAATTAAAAAAAAAAAAAAAAAAAAAAAAAAAAAAAAGAAGTAAATATATATAAAAAAGTAATAATTCTACCCAAATGTATATGGTCAGGTGAAAGCATTATCTTTCTCTGACTCCCTAAACATAATCACTGCTACGTTTCTACTGTTTTTGACTTGCCTGTCTATATACACATGCAGTCACTTCCCCAAATTTGTGTATGTGGGTGTGAACATATGAGAAACGGGAGGTTAATATGTCTTCAATCTTTGAAAAAACAATTGATAAAAGTGAGCAAAGCTGTAAGTGCAAGTAAATGATGGAATTTAAAATAGTACTAAAGATACACTAAGTAGGGGCGCCTGGGTGGCTCAGCGGGTTAAGCCTCTGCCTTTGGCTCAGGTCATGATCCCAGGGTCCTGGGATCGAGCCCCACATTGGGTTCTCTGCTCTGCAGGGAGCCTGCTTCCCCCTCTCTCTCTGCCTGCCTCTCTGCCTACTTGTGATCTCTATCAAATAAAAAAAAAAGAAAAAAAAAGATACACTAAGTTAAATATAAATTAAATGAAAATAAGCACGAACACAGCAACATGAACATACTCCAAACTGAAAAAAAAGAAACTGTATAATAAATTCTAATGTCCAAAAGGAAATGAAAACTGCTGTAGATCCATACCTGGGTGATAATAATAATAAAAACCCCCTAAATCCTACGAGATGAAGCTATATTCAGAGGAAAATGTGTAACGTAAAGATGTGAATTTCATAATAAGAATTCACAAACATAAATTAATTGACCTTCCAACAAGAACTTTATAGTAGAATAAAAGAGATTATGTGTGGAAAACATGAGAAATCAATAAAGATAAAAGTAGAAATTAATTTATTAGGAATAACAAAATAGTAGAATTGATAAATAATCCCACAATTACTAAAGCAAGTCCACAGCAAGTAATGAAGAGTAAAGGATATATAAAATTAGAAATTAAATGAGAAAATAAACACGGAGCCAGAGAATCTAATAAAAAATGTAAAGATTACATGAAATACGTAATTCTCTATAAAAATACAATAATTAAAATTAACTTGAAATCACTGCCTCCCAAATAGCAAAGCAGCAGTTATAACATTTAAACAGTCCCGGACACCTTCACATGTAAATTATTTCATGAAGCGGGTGATTTTAATGGCACTAAACTGGTCCAGAGCTTTCTATATATAGAAAGCTATATATATATATATATATATATATATATATATATATATATATATATATATATATATAAAGCTATATATATAGCTTTCTATATATAGATGTGCAAATGTATGAGTTATAAGCAGATTCGCTGTGGATTTATTTAATAATGAGAATATAAAAATTGTGTAGATGTCCTTTGAAAAAGAACAGATAAAGTAGGATTCATCTACATTGGTGGTATGAGAACCAGGATATGGGGACATTATTCCAAAATTGTACAACTAGGAAAATTTTCCCAGAAAAAAAATGATAAAGTAATGCATGTGCTATATTTCAAAGGATGAGTAGGAATTAGTCATATGAAGAATGGGTTAGGGTAAACATTTTAGGGAGGAAACAACACTTAGAGATTTGTGTAGACGTAATCCAGACAGGACTGATTAAAATACCTCTGTGTGGGTTGGTGAGCCTGGGGCAAGTGATGTATACAGAAGGATGGAAAAAGAGGTTAGGGGAAAAAAAAAAAAGAGGTTAGAAGACTTGGTTCAGAACTTTATATAATCAAGGTATGACTCATCCAGTATCAAGAAAGAAACTGCGTTGCAGAGTGCACTGTAGTCAATTTACATAGTAGAAAAACACATAAGGTAGGCATGTATGCACATGTTTATTGTAAACCTTAACTCCCTATCTCTAGAAAACTGGCTGAATTCTTAGCCATGCAATGCTATTGGAAAGTTATCTTTTATTGCCTTGGTTATTTGATATCTCTGCTTCAATTCTGGGTCCCGTTCTTGTCCATGTTCCATGCCAGTATGTTCTGGAATCATTATGTCTTTATAGAGGACTGGACCACCCCCAGAAAGGATTCACCCCTCCAAAAGATTCGTATTCCTTCTGTCTGCACTTCCTTAATATTCCCATCTCTGGTCAAGCCTTTGTTACTTATTTTCCTATCCTTCTGCTTTGGGAACTTTGTAAAAGGTGAAGTGTAAGGAGGCTCACTCTTTTTAACGTGCATGTTCTCCAAAGCAATAGACTGTCCCATTGCCATAGCCCTGGGGGTGGTCACATAAACTGCTTTGGAGTTTGGCTGAAACATTTCTCCCAGGTGAAGTTCTACCTAAAAAGTCTCTCTTACCATCAATCCCTTTGATTCCCATGTTTCCTTGTCAAAGAAATATTCTTCTGTGAAACTCTGCTCTCACTTTGCCTTTCCTGCCTCACACTGCCCCTGTGGGTTGACTCAGGGTTTCAGAATCAGCATCCAGGTGGGTAGGGACCGGACATCCAAGACACACCGGGAGGCATTTCCTGGGATACTTTCTGTCCAGACTCATTGGCCATTCAACATTCTCCAAGAAAGGAACGCGATTCTGTCTTCTCACCCATTAATTATTCAACAAATATTTATTAAAACCTATTATTCATCAAGCATTGAGCTAGGTACTAGGAATACAGATACGAACAAGATATAGTTATTGCTATAACTCATCTCCCATGAGGAAGTAAGACAGTGAAACAGATAAAATCAGTAGACTGTGCTGCACGCAATGGAAAAAAGTGGCATGGGACCAGGGTGTGGAGAGAAAGCTGTGCAGTGTGGGGAGGGCACTGGTTGGGGAAGACTTTCTTGTTTAAGTCACAAGTGAGTTCTACCATGAACCAGAGATGGATGAGCCAGAGGAAGATGGTATATGTGTGCGTGTGTGTGTGTGTGTGTGTGTGTGTGTGTGTGTATGTGTTGGGGCTGGTCATGAGGGATGCACAAGTCATGTGGAAAGTGGTGAAAAAGTAGCCCAGCACTTTCTGTACCAAAAGATAATAGGAAGGAGAAGTGCTTTCACCACCTGTATAATGATGCATTCGTTGAGCTTGTTGGTTTTTTAACGTCAGCCTTTTGAATCTCTTAAAATCCGATGCCTGCATTTTAAGCAATTCTGAAGCAATTCATACATAGTAATACATAGAAAAACAACTGCAGTGCCTTAGAAATGTGTTCTTTCACTTGCCTTTTCACACAAGCATTCAAATGATGAACTTCATTTCCACCTTTAGAACAGTTTAGATAGAAGCAGCTCTCCAGGCATCTAGAAAAGAGACGAAAGTAAATATTTATTGGCGCAATTCATTTTGTCTTACGCTTTTGGGCCGTGATTTGGATTGAAGAGAGCTGAGAGACTTCAGGGATCAAAGGGCTAAGTATCGTGAAGTGGCCACATAAATTCCAAAGCTGTTTTTCATTCAGGAATATATTACGAGTGTCTTTGGTGACCTATAGAAAATGATTTTATGCTCTTGCTCTCAATTTGAAATAAAATCCTAGCACACAAGAGGCATTCGTCATTTGCTTAATGCCTGCGTTGTGCTACGGTACATACATATGTGCAACCTAACAGATTGCAGGGGAAGGGGAATTCTTAAATGCCTGCCCTTCAGAGCTATTGATTCGTTCATTTATTTATTCATTAATTCAACAATTTGTTTTGTGCCTCAATTGTCACGTGCAAGGCGCTGCCAATAAAGGTGGACAGGGCGGGCATGGTTCCTGCCTCCGGAGCCTGCATTCTTGTGGGGAAGACATACAGTGAATAAGCCCATAAATAAATGTAGATTCTACTAAATGCTACAAAGCAAATAAGGGGGGTGATTTGATACAGAATAACTTAGGGGTGCCACATTAGATATAAGGTAAAGCTCCTCTTAACAAGTGAGATTAAAACCGAGGTTTGAGGGGCACCTGGGTAGCTCAGTTGGTTAAAGCCTCTGCCTTCCGCTCAGGTCATGATCTCAGGGTCCTGGGATCGAGCCTCATGTCGGGTTCTCTGCTCGGCGGGGAGCCTGCTTCCTCCTCTCCCTCTGACTGCCTCTCTGCCTGCTTGTGATCTCTATAGGTCAAATAAATAAATAAAATCTTTTAAAAAATAAAAAAAATAAAAATTGAAAAGTAAATTAAAAAAAAATATTTATTTGAGATAGAGTGTGAGAGAGGGCGCAAGGGGGGGTGCAGAGGGAGAAGCAGGCTCCCCACCAAGCCGGGAGCCCGACCATGGGGCTGGATCCCAGGACCCTGGGATCATGACCTGAGCCAAAGGCAGACGCTTAACCTACTGAGCCACCCAGGCGCCCCGAAAAGTAATTTGCATTAACTCCTTCTAGGACAAGAGGCACATGAGAGGGAGTGAGACCCAAGACAGAGTGAGACAGAATCAGGGAAGCAGAGGCAGGAGCAGGCTCTGTGTGCTGTTCAGAATTTCATGGGCTCTCGGTCATCTTCTGTGCTGACCAGAGCTAAAGGGGGGGGGGAGTTACTTGCCCCCCAGAACTGACTGACCGAAGGCCCTGCATCTCCGCCCAGAAGGGTGTGGCCAAAGGAGTCAACGAAAGATTCAACTTGGGATTCACCGGAGTCTGGGCTTTGTCAAGTGTGCCGAGGACACATGTTGAATGAGAATTGCTTGAGAGAAGTTGGCTCAGAGGACCAGGAAAGTGTGTTTCAGATGTGGGTGTTCATCTCCCTCTGACCTTCCCACCCACATGCTGTCATAAGCGTAGCAGTGGCAGTAACGGCTGCTGAGATCTGTACAAAACGTTATAGCTCATAAAGTAGTCCTTGGTTCATGGTCATGATGGGTCTGATAATAATCCACTGCTTTGTTAGTATTGCCTGGTAATTTTTAAATGAAGGGTGGTAGTCCTAAGAACACCCAGGTCATAAGGACAGAAAAGGGGCCTGATTGGTGTCATAATTACTATCACTTTGGGACTATAAATTCTTGTCTCCTATTAGACAATACAGGTACCGATCATTGTCGTCTTCTAGAAAGAACACTAAAGACAAGATTGGCAACCCACATTCGCCTCCATATAGTACATTATCGACAGCTTATTAGAACAGATTATGATGAATCCTCCACGGAATTTGTTCTAGAAAACTTGTTTCTATATAATCAATTCTTTTCCCTTTTTATCTTAGCTGCTGGGTTGTGTCCAATAAATTTCACATAAGTTTTCTTCTTTTCCTTTCTTTCGTTTTAACTTTCCATAGATGTGTAGATATCTGCATTGATAACTATGTCTCTATGTGTTTCTACAACTACATTTACACTTACATCTCTGTGGCAAGCTGCCTCTCGTCTGGTTTGGAAGCAGTCAAGACATAAATCATAAATATAGAGTAGCACTCAAAGCAATTGAACAACTTGTGAATCTAGACAGAGTATTTTGGCAGGAGAAAGTAAACCCATTTTTTAAGCATATTAGCCTGAATAAAGACAGATTTCAGTGGGTTTGGATTTTGCATTAATTTTATTTAGATCTCCTTTATTTTAGTGTATTTGCTCACTCTCAGACTTTAAAAAAATGTGGAGCAGAGAAAAACACATGGACATGTTGAGACAGAGATTCCAGTTATTAATTGAAAAAGTAAGAAATTTCTGTTTACAGAAAACTTGGATGATTCATTATTAATTTATTTGTCAAAACATAATTGCACTGTGCACAAATTGCTATTAATTTCGACTGACACGCTTTGATGACAAAGTGGGAAATATATCATTAAGTTTTAAAGTCAATTATAAAGGTGCAAATCAGGGATTCTAAAAAAATTTTCCTTTTTTTTTTTCCCCCCAAAAGTTTTCCTTTGGATATATAAATAGTAAAAAGTTTGAGTATCTGATTCTGGAGTAAAGATACCAAAAAGAGTCTTCGTTTTTAACTTAGAAGGCTCTGTGTATGTGTGTGTGTGTGTGTATTTGTGATAGTTCTAGAAACTGCACCTGCAGCAAGGCATGCCACGGGCATTCCTCGAGGAAACACTAGGTGGGAAGAAATACTTCATTTATAGAAAACATAGTTTACTGAAAAAAAAAAAAAAAAAAAAACCTTCCCCAGCTGAGGAATTCCTTGTTGATTTTGCTTCTATCTACTTAACCCCAGTCTGTCCTTTCCCTGAAGATTGAGTTAAATGTTAGATATGCTTATAATTTGTCTCTATTTCTGTATTTTTAAAAGATTTTATTTATTTATTTGACAGAGAGAGAGATCACAAGTAGGCAGAGAGGCAGGCAGAGAGACAGCAGGAAGCAGGCTCCCCGCTGAGCAGAGAGCCCGATGCGATGCGATGTGGGGCTCAATCCCAGGACCCTAAGACCATGACCTCAGCCGAAGACAGAGGCTTAATTCACCGATCCACCCAGGTGCCCCTATTTCTATATTAATTTAACAGTAATTTGTGGAGCACTTATCCTTAGAAACCATCTAAACCAGAACACTTCTGAAAGTGATAAGGTGTTAATAAGCTAAGATACCTGGGATTTGGGGATTCAGTAATTTTTCTCAACGTCACACAGATAGTAAAGGACAAACCACGTTTTTGTTGAATGTCTTTCCAAGACCTTGCATTGAAGGCAGTGTTCAGCACAGAGCAAGTGTTCAACAAATTTCGGATGATTTAATAGAGAAATGAATCATGCTAAATGAAATAAGTCAGACACAGAAAATATCACGTTCTCATTTATATGTGCAATCTTAAAAAAAAAAAATCAAATTCACAGTGACAGAGAGTAGAATGGTGATTACCAGGACCCCAGAGGTAGGGGATGGGGCAAGAGAGATACTGACCAAGGGTAATAACTTTCAGTTATAGGATGAATAAGTCTTGGAGACCTAATGTATTACATGACATACTTGAAATTTGCTAACAGAGTGGATTTCAAGTGTTCTCACCACACACACCCAAAGATAACTATGGGAGGTGATAGATGTGTTAAGTTGCTTGATTGTGGTAATCATTTCACTATATATATACTATACATATATAATGAATATATATATGATATATATAATGAACATATGTACACTATATGTATATATTTACTATGTGTGTGTATATATATCATATATACCTTAAATACATACTTTTCATTTGTCCATCATATTTCACTAAAGCCGCAAAAATAGATTAACTTGGGGAAAAATAAAATGAAAATAAAATGCTTTTTCAAAAAGAATTTTTAAGAAACCTCATTTGGAAAAACGAAAGAAACACAAAAAGAAATCAATCAATATTTTAGATTCGCCATGACACCTAACCCAAACCTTTGGAAAGAAGGATGGAAGTGTAAACCAGGGCAGGAAAGCCCCCCAAATGATGGGAGGAGGATATTGGAAGTTGTGAGGCAGCTAGAAAGCAGAGCAAATGCCCACCACGGAGAATGAGTGAATGCACGCAACACACCGTACAGGTTTGGGGTGGTGATGGAGAGAACAGACAGGAAGGCCTTCGAAAAAGATAGATTTATGCATTATTATTCGTCACTCCCTGCTCCCATCTTATCTCTACTACACTTGCTAGTTCACACATCACTTACCATTAGTGCATTACTAGTTCATTAGGATCAGAAACTCACAGCTTTTATATCCCTACAGCCTGTCTAACAGCCTAAGGGGTAGAGAAGCTGTACATCGGTACAGACAGTAAACAAGAAGTTACGTTTCCTCCAACCCCCCACCGGAAAAGAGCACCCTGTTTACCATTAGGTATGCATGTTTTATTTTATTTATTTATTTTTTAAAGATTTTATTTATTTATTTGACAGACAGAGGTCACAAGTAGGCAGAGAGGCAGGCAGAGAGAGAGGAGGAAGCGGGCCCCCCGCTGAGCAGAGAGCCCCATGCAGGGCTCGATCCCAGGACCATGAGACCATGACCTGAGCCGAAGGCAGAGGCTTTAACCCACTGAGCCACCCAGATGCCCCGAGGTATGCATATTTTAAAGACGAAGCATGGCAGTGTGGTTCGGGACGTCTTTTGCACACCCTGGGAAATCAACATCTGTGGCTGTTTCTCTTGCTCCATATTTCCCGGGAGTCTGTGCGTCCACTCTGAAATAATAACCTTGCCCTCTCCCCAAAATGTGAAGACTAAAATATTCCAAATAAATATAAAGATTAATCACTCAGTGATTAGGAATTACTCATGGTTGTCGCCAGCTTTGTTCACTTCTTATACCTTTGCTTCTGGTAACCCTGTACGTTCAGTGTTAACCATCAGAAGCCCTCTCCGCGGGGAAAATGATCAGGCTGTGGCCTCATCACTTAAAGACAACATTGCACACATACTCAGCAACTGGCCCCATGGTCCCCTTTGAAGATGGGGTCACAAAATTAAATAGTCTCCAATTAATACTGGTTCAGCCCTCAAATCATGACTGAATGCAATTTATACTCATAATAATCCTTTGTGGGAAGTATAAGGACATCCTTGGCTTTTGTCTCCCTGAGAAAATTGTCGAGGTTTACATAGCCTTTAAGAGGGAAACCGGAGTATAGATTTTGTCCCTCTATATATTATTTTTTTAAAAGATTTTATTTCTTTATTTGACAGAGAGATATCACAAGTAGGCAGAGAGGCAGGCAGAGAGAGAGGAAGGGAAGCAGGCTCCCTGCTGAGCAGAGAGCCTGATTCAGGGCTCGATCCCAGGACCCTGGGATCATGACCTGAGCCTAAGGCAGAGGCTTTAACCCACTGAGCCACCCAGGCACCCCATCCCTCTATATACTATTAACAAATTGAACTGTAGTATCTCTTTTACATGATTAAATGATAGAGACTCATAGTTTGCATACTAGAGTAGAGACAAGGAGGAAAAAGTCCCCAACTGGCCTATGAAACTGAGGTAATTTGTGGTGTGTGGTACAACAGAAATGAAAATCCCCAAAGTTACTATAGTTCTATTTAAGAAAGTGGGATATCATTTTCTTGTCACAGGACCCTTAAACAGATGAATGGTGGAGAACGTCCTATTATGGGAATTGTGTTGCCAACGTTCCAAGGATTAGAGTTCTAGAGGTTTTTAGGACCAGTGATAGGTGACTCTTGGCTGAGAAAATTGAATTTAGGCAAAGAAAGAAAAAACAAAAATGCTGAGAGTCCTTCAACTAAAGATCTCATCTTTGCAGCTGTCTCTGGGGTGCATATGTGGGTTGTTGTGGGTGGGAAAGGGAGAGGACCTACGGGTGTCAGTAGTCAGGCTGCTGTGTGGCCACAGAGTAAGAATCACACACTGTATGTGTGGAAACAGCTATTAAACAGAAGAAGGGTGAGTGTCAGCCAGTCCCAGAGAGGACTCTGATGAGCGTCAGCGATAGAAGAGCCAGGGTCGCCCAGAAGCTCAGGCCACTCACCTCTGACCTGCTCTTGCAGCCACTGTTTGTTCTTCTCAAGAAGGGATTTTTGAGGAGAAAATACACTCATAATTCCAATATTTCTTTGAACTTTATTTTTTTTTAAGATTTTATTTATTTATTTGACAGAGATCACAAGTAGGCAGAGATGCAGGCAGAGAGAGAGAGAGAGAGGGAAGCAGGCTCCCTGCTGAGCAGAGAGCCCGATGCGGGGCTCGATCCCAGGACCCTGAGATCATGACCTGAGCCGAAGGCAGAGGCTTGAACCCACTGAGCCACCCAGGTGCCCCTCTTTGAACTTTAATTAAGTAAACGCCAACCCGAAGGAGGGTCAACAAATCTTAGTGTTCGACTGCCTGAGCGCGCGCGTGCGCGCACACACACACACACACACCAGTTATTGCATTTGAAATAAAAATGTAACATAAAACCATGACAAAACAAAACAAAAAAATGCCAGTGGGACAAAAAGAAGGGCGATGTGAGACTCAAGATGTAGCTGGAAAGCAACTCTTTACCTATCCTTTAAATTTCATCTCTGCTGTATTGGAGTAATAGGGCAGGAATTAAACTACTCTAATAATATGCTTTTTTTTTTTTTTTTCTAATTAGGCATTCAGATTCTACATGAAAGAGCTCCATTTCCCCCAGATTGAATGCTAACCAGGTTTAGATGTTCCCTGAAGTTCCTTAGTCTTGGGGTCTGCGGACCTCAGCTGCGGCAGGTGTGGTGCACGGGAAAGAGAATAGGGAGGGTTGGAAAAGAGAGCTAACCGAGTTCCACTGGGGAAGCTTTTGGGTCTTCTACCCCTCTTTACCCAAAGCACTGCATTTGGACCAGTATTATCATTAGGCGTCGTCTTGAGATTACTGAGCGAGGACTAAGAAGAATTGAGTGAGGCATTTGCCCTGGGCACACGGTTCAAAGGGGATGCCAAAAAACCCGGTAATTGACATAAAGAGTATCTAATGTAATCTTTAAAAAAAAATCAAATAGGTTAGCTATGGCTCACAGAGTAGGCATCTGTGTTGTTAATACAATTTTATTAGAACTGTGACTATCATTGCATGAATGAGGTAAGATCAGGCAGATGCAGTGTCAGATCCTACCTTTATTTAAAATGTTGACCATGTGTTCATCATGGATTATGGATTTTTTTGTATTTTAAAATATTACATTAAATATTACTTATCTTCACTACTGAGTATTTTTGGCATCACCTCCAAAATGAAGACGTCGCTTGCCTCATCCTAATTCTGGGTTTTTGATCATTGAACCCCAGATTAAATTTTAAACAGAATACATGCTGAAAGAATTTGTAAACCACAATTCTTAAATATGAACAATGGTACTGTGTCAAGGAAGAAAGGAAGGAAAGAAGACATGAAGTGGGGAAGGAGGGAGGGACAGAGGCAGGCAGGGAAGAAGGAGGAAACCGTTTTCTCCAAAGCTGAGGGCAGAATCCCACCTCTTCCACCAGCCAATTACAATTTCCTTATTCCATTTGGCTTTTTGTTTCTTTGTCTTTGTTTTTGTTTTTGTTTTAACTTGGTAGCATGGTTAAGGGTATGACCTGGGGTTTAATTCTGGCTCTGATATTTAACATGTTTTTAGAGCTGTATTTTTAATCCCCTGACCTTCAGTATCCTTATCTGTAAAATGGGGGTAACAGCTACTTCACGGCATCTGTGTGATAACAAGTGAAGACAGCACCTAACGTTCTCAAGCTCCATTTCTGATATACACTAAGGTCTCAATAAATATTAGCAATCGGTTTTCTTGTTTTTGATATTCAATGTCATTTTTTTTTTTTTAAGATTATCCAGAATTCTGGTTCCAGCCATGGCCCGTTATTTGGTTTTGTTGTCATCTGTAGTCTTTCCTAGGTTTTTTGTTTTTGTTTTTTTAAGATTTTATTTATCTATTTGACAGAGAGAGAGAGATCACAAGTAAGCAGAGCAGCAGGCAGAGAGAGGGAGAAGCAGGCTCCCTGCTGAGCAGAGAGCCTGATGTGGGACTCAATCCCAGGACCCTGAGATCATGACCCAAGCCAAAGGCAGAGGCATAACCCACTGAGCCACCCAGGTGCCCCCACTGTTGATTTTTTTAAAAAGATTTTATTTATTTATTTGACAAAGGGAGAGAGAGATCACAAGTAGGCAGAGAGGCAGGCAGAGAGAGAGGGGGAAGCAGGCTCCCCAGTGAGCAGAGAGCCCGATGCGGGGCTCGATCCCAGGACCCTGAGATCATGACCTGAGCTGAAGGCAGAGGCTTAACCCACTGAGCCACCCAAGTGCCCCCATTGTTGATTTTTTAAAGTAATATTTTACCTATTAGTTGATAGCATTCAATTACAGAAAATGCAGTATATTTTGTATTAAATATATATTATAGTATATACTAATGTCAAATGCATTACACATGTTATATATTAAGTATATGTTACATTTATGTGTCACAGGATATATCGATTTTGTATATATTTTTATTATATCTGTATATCTCTTTTGACCTAGCCTATATGTACTCACAAGAAAGAATGCATGCCTTATACATCTGTTGTATCTTACATTTTTCTCATGTGATTCAGCTTAGTCTAAGCTTTGTTTATTTGGTGACATTTTTTCCAGGAGAAGTAATTGAGCATCTTCATTTTTGCTCTCTTTTCCATTCCTCACAACAACCTCGTGAGATATATAGTATTATCTACATGTGCCAGAGAGGAAACAGGGGCTCAGAGAGTCTGTGACTTGCCCCATGTCTCATGACAGTTCTAGAATTCTGTCTGAAGACATTTTAACACTTCTGTTCCAGCTGTGATCGTTCATTTTTTTTATAAGATTTTATTTATTTATTCAACAGACACCGAGAGATCACAAGTAGGCAGAGAGGCAGGCAGAGAGAGAGGAGGAAGCCGGGTCCCCGCTGAGCAGAGAGCCCAATGCAGGCCTCGATCCCTGGACCCGGGGATCATGTCCTGAGCCGAAGGCAGAGTCTTTAACCCACTGAGCCACCCAGGCGCCCCATAATCATTCTTTAATTTGTTTGGTTTTGCTTTAACTCCCCAGCTGAATCACACCATATCTCCTAGGCAAACCCGCTTGCAGTTCGGTTAGTGGTCATTTTATTTCAGGGAAGACTTGGGTGGACATGAGTTCTGAGAAGACTTTAGCAATAACCTCAAGCTGGATTAGGTGCAGTCATAACATCAGGTGCTCCTTGCTCATCCCGCACTTACCTGACATGATGTGTCTTTTATTTATTCATTTAAACCGACTCCCCTCCTTCTCATTTTTACATATTGAAACTTCCCATATTTTTGAGAGATGAGGAAATTTCAAATATGAATGAGTTTTCGGGGGGTAGAGTCAGGCTAATTTTCACTTAATTTCTTTATATTCCTAAGAAGGAGGATGATACAACCACTGAGATGGCAACCAAATAGGGGGATGTTTTCCCAGTAAGATGATACACACCAGTATTTCAAGATGATTTCAGTGATGTTCTATAAAAAGCCAGATTCTTACATTATGTGCCTGTTATGTGGAACCACATTTAGTATCTAAGAATTTTTTTCTTCACTGTAAACAGAAATTGCTTTTGTAATCATAATAAAATATCTGCTGTTACACTACTCTAATTTTGATACCGTCCAGGAAGTTCTATTCAACTTTTAGAAAGGCTCATATTCCGTAGCTGTTTAATAACTCCTTCTAGGTGGGTGACAAGTGCCACATTAAGCCTTAGGGATATACAGACGAATGGGACACAGTCCTCTCAGATGCAGCAGCATTTATTGCGGAAGACACGAATGTCACCATCTCAACACACCTGGTTTGGAATTTCTATTGGAACCTGCAAACCAAGGCGATGAGTCAGGTCAGCCCTAGAATTACTTCCTGTCATGAAATTCTTTGTGGTTGTGATTATGATTAGTGTCAGTGGGAGTGACTAGAAAGAGATTAGTATGTACACCTTACTGTATAAGAAAACATGGTTCCTGCGAGGAAATGCGTTAATTCAGTATTAGAAGATAAAACTCCCTGATCTAAACAGGATGCAAGTGGTAAATGATCTTGGAAATGAAATAAAAAGGAGCATTTGGAGCTTTAGAAGTTTCACGTCAGTGTATTCATTCCTGTTGTGATTAAGTCCTTCTCTACGGAAGAAATGCGTTTTTGGAAAAATGGACTCTGTCATTGACAAGGCTGTGTCTGGCCTATCCTTAGGAGAAATGTGATTTGAACAAATTAAATTTCTTCCACTTTTAAATTGAACAGGCTGGGATCCTCAATCCCATCTCTCCTATTCCCTTGCTGGCGTGAAATGAAGACCAAGCTATAATTGGCAATTAAGAACTTCGGATTCTATTATAAAGCCCTTGTTGCAAAATTCATCTGCACAGGAACTTCTCAAGGAAAGTAAACATCTAGAGCAGTGGAGCACAAACGGCCCTGTCCCCCCGAACTGAAAAGGTCAGCTCTGCACCACAGATCAGCTGTCCCTGGGTAATCCGGGTCTGGCAGCTTCACTGCTTCTCACTCAAGACAACCCGGGAGGAGTGAAGAGGTCGGGTCGGTGAATATTTGCTGTGTAAATCAGCTCTACACAGCATAAGCTGGGAGGACACTTACCTGCAGATAAATTCAGTTTCTGCTACAAAAAGCTCCTCTTTTGAGGGCTTTTTTTAAAGCTACAAATCCCCCTATTTCTATATATAAGTTGGAAATTGATTAAAAGAAAGATAAATGCAAAGTAGATATGATGAATATATGCCCGATCTGATTAAACAGCAAAATTGAAATCTGGGTAATGATTATGAATTTTTACTATGCATGGGCAAAAAAAAATTTTTTTTTAACAATAATTACCAGTTTGGGCAAGGACCCAAGAAATTGGACACTCTCACTACCTCTGCAGTTAATGATTTGGAAATATAGACCATGAGCTATCACATGTGTGTATCTTTGAACCAGTAATTCCATTAAGGGGAATTAAAAATAAGAACGTAATTAAGGGTACAGACATACACTTAAATAAATGTTTTATTGTCAACATTTTCATTTATGGTACTTAAAAATAAGAAACCACATAAATATTTTAAAAATTGGAAGTATTCAATTCATAGTGATTTCAGTGGTTTTCTTTGAAATTTTGTATTTTGTAATGTTTTCCTATGAAAAACTGTTAGTTTTATAGTAGTAAAAAATAATATGCATATAAATGGCAAAATATATACTAAATATTTTCTACTGTCAAATGCAATTACAGATTATAAAGGTGTTTAGACTTGAAAGATCTACACAGGCATTTTTTGAGACAAACTCCAAAAATTTGGACTTAGACTCATATCTTAAGGTTGGATAGCAATTCTAAATGTAGCAAGACTTCCCAAACTAATATCCAAATTCTTTTTTTTAAAATATTTTATTTATTTATTTGACAGATTACAAGTAGGCGTGGTGGGGGGGTGGGAAGTAGCCTCCCCGCTGAGCAGAGAGCCAAATGCGGGGCTAGATCCCAGAACCCCGAGATCACGACCCTAGCCGAAGGCTGAGGCCCAACCCCCTGAGCCACCCAGGCGCCCCACTAATATCCAAATTCTTATTTATAAAAAAATTAAAAAAAATTTTTTTTTTCTTTAAATCCATTTGACAGAGAGAGGGATCACAAGTAGGCAGAGAGGCAGGCAGAGAGAGAGGGGGAAGCAGGCTTTCCACTAAGCAGAGAGCCCAATGCGGGGCTGGATGCCAGGACCCTGAGATCATGACCTGAGCCGAAGGCAGAGGCTTAACCCACTGAGCCACCCACGCGCCCCCAAATTCTTAAACACCCAATAAAAGCATAGCCATCATTGCTGGAGGTGAATGGAGGGAGAGCTTTAGCCCTGAAAACAAAAATCCCCCATGAATCTTTATCCCTGTGGGAAGGGAAATAGAAAAATAAGGCCTGCACATTTTACAGCATGGAAGGTGAAGGAGGAATCCTTGACTTAGCATGGGCGGCGCCATTAGCCACAGCAGCTCACACAAGGTGGTAATAATGCCAGAAGAATTGCCAGGCCTGTTGAGGGCACAGAATAGGAACACAGAGATTTAATATGCAGATCTCCAGAGGGAGAAGGAGTCAGAATATTCTAATATCTTTTGAATCCAGCTCCTCCCTTCCTTTCCCCTCAGCCACGGTCTTAATTCATGCCCTAATGATCTCTCTCCTATACGACGACGGTTCATGCCATGTAGTAATTTGCAATTATTCTGAGATATGAATTTGAACAAAGCTTTGTGAGGCGGCCGATGATTTAGAAATCCAGTTTCATTTGAAAAGTGCTTTGTTGCTGTCTTTTCATCGACTGGGAAATGTTGTAAATGTTGGCTCTTGGTGGAAAAATGTCCGTCTCGTGAGAAAACAAAAAGTATAATTTTAAAAGGTGAATAACATCTGATCGTGTGAGAACATGTACAGAAAATATGTGAATTATTACAAATGTGATTCCTGAGAACGAGAATGCCAAAATTCTGTATCAACTATTCCTTACTGTTAAACTCGATGCATAGTAAATCAGTTGGGGAAGGGAATTACATGTTTAACAAACATAAGCAGATTTCAATCTATCACACACTTTATTTCAAATGAAATCTCAAATTTCCGTGAGAGTTATCTTGTGAAAAAATAAAAATTAAAAGGGAATCTCTCAGAACAATTAAGGGAATACTGAAATGATTTTAGTATGGAGAAGATATCTATCTAACTATATAGATACACATATATATGTGTATGTATATATATATTAAATATTATATATATATATATATTTTGATAGCCAGACATGAGGTATTGCCCAGAAAAAACTGCTGTAAATTGACCTTTATTTATTTATTTATTTTTGCTGTAAGTTGACCTTTAAGAATGTAGTCCAGAGCTTGGGTGGCTCAGTGGGTTAAGCCTCTGCCTTCGGCTCAGGTCATGGTCTCAGGGTCCTGGGATCTGGTCCCACATCAGGCTCTCTACTCAGCAGGGAGCCTGCTTCCCCCTCTCCCTCAGCCTGCATCTCTGCCTACTTGTGATTTCTCTCTCTATCAAATAAATAAATAAAATCTTAAAAAAAAAAAAAAGACGAATGTAGTGGTAAGTTTTAGAGGAGGAGATGAGTTCTACAGTCCTAGGATTGAGAATCAGTCTTTCACTCTGGACTGTGAACTCATGTGTCATTGTAACCCCACTTCACCCCCTTACTTGACATAGGAAGGCTAAGTGGGCTAGAGTTGGGTATTTCCTTTCTTCCAGGCCAGTAGGGTAGGGCCAGGTTAACTAGTTTCTCCTGGGTGCAGACCATGTTTAGAAGAGAATGCTGTGGTATATTTCAAAATGGCTCCTTCCCTCCTCCCCTTGGACAAGCAAGAGTGGATTTTTCTCCAGTATTTACTGTGAGAAAGTGGTTGAGCAATGGAAGGTAATGTTCACAAAACTGTGGGCGCTCCCGGTGACTGGGTCTCCCTGGAGACTTTTAGCTCTCAGAGTTGTCCCCAGGGAGCCTCCCGCAATTCATCAATTACAGTTCAGGTTTCCCTACAGCCCTAATTGGCTCCCAGTGAACTTTCTGCTCACACCTCTGGTCCCAGAAGCGTTGACTCCTTCCCTATACGTGCTTGTCTCTCTCTAGCTCTCTAATTCGGGGGAACATGGTTTTTTGCCCTTGCGTCTCTTACAAATCTTAGAAGAATTGTTTTTAGGATGGACTTCCTAGCATGTGCAATCAGAAACACGGAACGCTCATTATTAAAATGATAGAAAAAGCAGCTATATGAAATCTACTGTATATGAGATTCAAATTATAGATGTTAAAATGTATTATAAGTCTTTCCGTTCAGTGCCTTTTACTATTATTCATACAGGCTTGATGTTTTTCTTATTTTACAATATATTATTATGTGATTCCAGAAAGATTTCCTTTTTCATGTTTGTGTGTTAAAGAATATACATTTTTTGGAATACAATGGAAGCCAGCACATTGGAGTGGCAGAAGGTAAAGCATAGCACGGATTATTGACTTGGCCTCCATTGTCCCACTTGTTTAGTAGACGAGTAAAATGCTCACATTTGAAAGCAAAATCAAAGATTAATAGCATCTGAAAGTTCTACCTTAAGGGAAAAAAAAAAGATTCTGACCATTTAAGGGACAAATTTTAGAATTAGGGACCAGAACGAAAATAAATATTAGACAGTCATGACAAGCTGACTCAACGTGTTCAGTTTAAAAGCAAGCGTTATGGTGGTATCCTTGGGATTAGTGTTCTCTTTCAAAGAAAAGGACTACCGGAACAAAGCAAATGTAAAAAAAAAATACAGTAAAGCACTTACAGTGGTGAAGCATGGAGATCACTGCGATACAACACATACTGTAGATATGGCACAGGGTTTTGAGTTGCTTCGTCAAAGAAGCAAGAGCTGATTGGGTTAATTGCATTCAAAGAGTCAATATTCTCATTCTTCCCTAGTCCTGCACACCAACTAAGGCTTTTGTCCCAAATCCAGTCGAGACCCCTTTTTGAGTGTCACTAATGTTCTCCAGATAACAAGATATGATAGCAATTCTTAATTTTATTAAAACTACTAGCAAAACTGAATTATCCCTCTTGGAGATTTTTGTTTCCCTTGGCTGTTGGACAACAGTCTCCTTTTAGTTAATCTTCCTATCCTGATCTCTTTCCTCACACGTTCATCCAGTCCATTAGATTTTCAGTATATTCTGAAGAAAACTAATAGACATTAACTTCTTGTGCCACAAAGTGCACCTTGATCCTGACACTTGCTTTTCTTTTTTTTTTTCCTTTTTTTTTTTTTTTAAGATTTTATTTATTCATTTGACAGACAGAGATCACAAGTAGGCGGTGAGGCAGGCAGAGAGAGAGGAGGAAGCAGGCTCTCTGCTGAGCAGAGAGCCCGATGCGGGACTCGATCCCAGGACCCTGGGATCATGACCTGGGCCGAAAGCAGAGGTTTTAACCCACTGAGCCACCCAGGTTCCCCTGACACTTGCTTTTCTGATTCCCAACCTGCAACTGAAGTTAGTCACAGTGCCCTTCTGTTCGAGAAGAGACATCTTTGACGTCTCCTTTTTCTTACACTTGACACTCTGTCCTTCATCAGGCCTCTCTCTAATTTCAAAATAGATCCTGATTTGAAACAACCTTCTCTCTCTCCCTCTCTCACCTGAGCTCATCATCTCTTCTCTGGTTCAGTGCTATAACCCTTACTCAACCTCTCTCCTTCTTGAACTGCATGTCTTTGTCACAAAATCATTGAACTAATTCTTTTAAAGAGAAGTCACCTCATGTCACTACTCTACTCGGAACTCCGAGGGCATGACATCGTAGGCAGAGTACAACTTCACATGTTTGACATGGCCTTTGGGAACCACGTAATACAGTGCCTACTTTGACATTTCCTCCTGCTGCTATCCCTCTCACGCACGTCCCTCCACTCACTGGGGCTCCTTGTAGTTTCTTCAAAATTCAAGCTGTATTCTGGTTCCTTTGCATTTACTTTTAACTCTGCCCCAAAGAGCTTACTCCAAATACTTACATGCCTCGTTCTCTCATGTGAGGTATGTCTCAATTTGTCCCATTGGTTTAAATATTCTCTTATTAGTGAGATCATCCCAAGCAATCCAGTTTTCATAGTGTGCCCAGCCACACACTTCTCCTTTTATTTTCTTTCCACTTAATGTGATTTATTCTGCTATGGTTCTCTTACTATCTGATAGATAGTGATCTGATTGCTCCCTCTCACACCCCCTGGAATGGAAGCGCTGTGAGACCAGTTGCTGTGAGTATCTTTGGTACCTTGGCAGGCATTCGTTCATTCAAGGTTTCTTAGAATATATGAATGAATATCTTTGTTCATGATGTAAGCCATGAGTAGGGAAGTGCTTCCATTAGTATATACAAATATATTTGTACCAATGAATTTTATAATATTTATCTCTTGACTTTCTTTTTTTTTTTTTTTTAAGATTTTATTTATTTATTTGACAGACAGAGATCACAAGTAGGCAGAGAGGCAGGTAGAGAGAGAGGAGGAAGCAGGCTCCCTGCTGAGCAGAGAGCCCGATGTGGGGCTCGATCCCAGGACCCTGGGATCAGGACCTGAGCCGAAGGCAGAGGCTTTAACCCACTGAGCCACCCAGGCGCCCCTCTCTTGACTTTCATATCATAATTTTATGTGCATTATGAAAGTGCATTTATGCTTTTTCTGCACAACTGAATGCATTGTTTCATTTATTCTGTCCTGTGTTTCTTTTAGATATTGCAGCTCTTTTAAATGATCACGTGATGTAGCTATTAGGGAATTTAAAGCCGTTTATACCCTACCTTTGTACCATATAAAATTTTTATGACATTCATTTATTTATACCTCCTTTACATTTAGCTTTATTTTATTTTCCCACCAGTCTTTCCCCTTCCCCTAAGTATCTTTAAATATTTATTTTTTTAATTTCATTTTCTGTCTACATGCCACCTAAAATTCAAAGTTAGGAAAGGTGAGCATACACACATGTATACACATACCCATACATAAAGATACAGTTTAAAGATAAGTATCACAGTGGCAATAAATGAAATATATACATATCATCTTTTATTTCTAATTTATAAGTCTGTTAAAATTATGTGAAATTTCAACTAAGAGAACATATATCCTAAACATATTTCTAACTTTTGTAATCTACCAAAGAGTTAATTTAGTAGACATGTATAGTGAATAGAGTGCCTGTTTTGAAGTCTTCTGTCTTTAGTGAATCAAACACAAAAGTTTTAACAGGACTCTCCTATCCACTTTTTCACCCCTACAAATAGTGCTATCATAAGTTCCTGGCATGTATTTGCGACAACGTGAATGGAACTAGAGGGTATTATGCTCAGCGAAATAAGTCAATCAGAGAAAGACAATTATCATATGATCTCCCTGATATGAGGAAGTTGAGAAGCAATGTGGGGGTTTTGGGAGGATAGGAAAGGAATAAATGAAACAAGATGGGATCGTGAGGGAGACAAACCATAAAAGACTCTTAATTTCACAAAACAAATTGAGGGTTGAGGGGTGGTGGTGGGGAGAAGGTGGTTGGGTGATGGACATTGGGGAAGGTATGTGCTATGGTGAGTGCTGTGAAGTGTAAACCTGGTGATTCACAGACCTGTACCCCTGGGGCTAATAATACATTATATGTTAATTAAAAAAAAATAAGTTCCTGGCATGTATTGTCTTCCAGTATGGAAGCTTCTTGAAGATGGTGTCGTGTTTTATTTGTTGCCATAATCAAACTGTAGCTATACAGTGGTCTGTCTTCTAATATGCACTTGTAAAATGAATCAGCTTCACAATAAAAATAGATTTCTAGGCTTTCAAATTCTTTTATAGCCTAGTGATCAAATGTTTGATTGAATTCTGATATTTATAAAGCAGATCTTATAAATACAAAAATTAGATGGTGGGATAACCCACACATTTTTCTATCAGAATGTGAAGCAGTGGCTCTGTCATAATTCTAAATGTACCTCCTTTTGGACACAAATATCAAGCTGCTTCAAAGTGAGATTTCTTTATGAATTGAAGTCAGAAATTCTGATCAGTGAGACGGGACTGCTTAGAAATTTCTCTGTGAGTAAGGAGATTGTGTGTTTATGTTCAGTGAAAAGGATGTATGTATGATAAAATTATTCAGTAGACATAGCTGGGGAAATGTTTGTTACTTTATGGAAAGCAAACAAGAAAAAAAAGGGAGGATTAGATTCAGTGGTTGGTTTTTTGGTGGGGTTTTTTTTTAGAGGTGTTTTGGCACCAATAAAAGACATATAAATGCACATAAATGATAATTTTAAAGAGTTAAGTTCATATCCTCCTGACAGATATGGGTGGAATTTCTTGAAAAGCCATGTTGAAAGAACAAAGATCATATTAGCCCAAGTCAGGATCTTCCGCACATTGACTTTCAACATTTCCAGTGAATCATGTATAAGCCTGTTAGAAATGTATGCCAGATTAAGGGAATCTTCTGCCAATATTTGTTCTTCCAATTTTATAGAAAGAAGAAAGAAAAGCATGATGAAAATATGTAGCTATCTCCCTCAGAAACATTTCTTTTTTCTATGCGTATCAGTTGTTGGAAATGAAGAGATTCTCTTTCATGATTTATTTATAAATGTTTGTCTCACACACTTTTGCATGGTACTACAATTGTTCTAATGAAAATTTGTGTTTTCAGCATGCCTTCTCCAAGAAATACGTGAATTTCATGTAGGGAACAAAAATAGATAGAACTGTCCCCCATGACCATTTTCTGAGCTTAGATGCTTATTACACTTTATTCCACTGTTGAATGTTAATCTGGAATTTTAATGGTTTGTAGCAATATTAATGTTTTCTAAGGATATGTGTCTATAGGATATTCTTGCCTATTATCCTCATGGGACTGATTCAATCTTTTCGGCTGTTTTTGGATTCATCTCTCTCTACTTGATTACCTGTTTGAATATCTACCTGCCGTAGAGAATCAGAAAATCTTACTGTTAAGTAGGAAGGTTTTAAAACAGCTTTTGATAACTGATGGAACAATGTACCGTAAACTTCTTTCAGTGTGTATGTGGGTGGTCTGCTATTTAGCCTGAATGAATTCTTCCTTTATTACATAAATTCAGTATAAACCTTCCCCCTAGTCCTTGTCAAAATTATTCCTTTCTTGAAAACCCCTCCTAATATTTTTGCATGCCCATTCAGGCCCAATTAGTTAAAATGCTCTAACCTCTAAAGAAGTTTTCCTATTCTCCTTCCTTCCAAGACCGAATAGCTAGTATTTATCGGATGTTTATTGTGTGAAAGGCACTCGGCTAATGACAAAGCATCTTATTTTTACAACAAACTATTAGCTGTCATTATGCTCATTTCATACATCATGAAGTTGAGATTTGTATAGGTGGAGTACCTTGCCACATTTAAAGAGTTTCTACATGATAAAGTGAGATCTACACCCAATAGTGTCTATTTCAAAACCTAGGTTCTTCAGTTCTATTCTTAACTGCATTATACATCTTCTGATCTCAGTTGGTATGAACCACTTTAAGAGCACGTGACAGAGTCTAATTAGGTCTCTTATTGTATGTAACAATTGACCTGGAGAGAAGTCATGTCCCCTTTGGGAAAAGGATAAGAGTCCAAAAAACATTTTCTACAAGCAAGAACAAATACTGTAATTTTCACTCGATGTAGCTACTCTGTATCTACAATGTGTGTGTGTGTGTGTGTGTGTAGGTGTGTGTGTGTGTGTATGTGTGTGTTTTAAATTTTTAATTGAATTTACTTGAACAAGAGTCCTTATCCATGGTCTTGCCCAAGGTAGAATGCTTTTATGGTTAAAATTTCTGCTTACCATCCTGACAAAAACATCAGTTAAGTATCTACACGTTGATGGAGAAATTCAGTCTAACATGTAGCACATTTCTTGGGAGGCCTTGTAATTTTACTGTATGGAGGAAACAGGTATGCTTAGCAGGAGTCAGAAGCATCCTGGCGAAGAATTCCCCTGGGGCTCAGGGATGCCACAGAGAGACATTTGGGGATTAGTTTATTCAGACACAAGTTATTAGAGGGAATGGCTGAGCAAACTGCTCTTAGCTATGGTTATACTGAGAGCATAAGAGATATATTTACTTATTAAGGACAAAACATTCACAAAATACTGAGTTCTTCGTTATAAAGTGCCCTGCAGGATGGCATAGAAAAAAAAAATTAACTTGCAAGTTAACTAAATTCTGCTTCAAAGTTTGACTCAAATGAGCGTTTAAGAAGCATTTTCTTTTTTAGTAGCAACTCATTGATTTTTTTTCGGAATGAGATTAAGTATTCATTTTAAAAGGATAAAAACTAAACCAAAAAATAGGAAACCTCCTTTTGTTCATCTTAAATTATTGTATAAACTGTGTAACAAAAACCATATTGGAAATCAAAACAGCGTTAAAAAGTCAACTGCAGCTTCCCTGCCTTATTTGGGCAAATAATTGCATTTTTTAACTCATAATTGCAAGATTTGAAGAACAAAGCAAGAGTATTTAGGGTTTATCTCCTCCAAATATGCCTACTATGTGAGAAGAAAGCTAAAGTATGTCGAACACAGAACGACGTCTACCTAAATCTCAAAGTCAGCAAGTAACAAAGGCAGAAGTCAAATTTAGACCTTACTAACTTTCTAAAACATGACTTGCTTGAATTGATACGTTGCTAATTTCTGCCGGGCAGGGCATAAAGAAACAAGAAAATTAGCACTTGAGTTAGCCAGAGGTCAGAGATTCATACTCAACTAAACAGAAATCCTTCTCAGGAGCCCAGAGTTCCACCTGGGAAATAATAAAGCTCCTAAACTGAGAGATTAGTTTCCATTAGAGTGATAATTACCCGTTATGACAGCTGCCTACCTTAAAAGCATCTCTTAATGTTGATCAGAGCTTTATGATGTCTTTGTTAGGATTTCTATTTTAAGTAAGACTGTTGAATTTCTCCATGTAACGTCCATCTGTTTCGAGGGCAGACCCTAGAGTCAGAATTTTCGAGTCGACCTCAGCTCAGCTGTTGATTCTGTGAAACTGGGCCTGTTTCGGTAATCTCCTGCCTCGGTTCCTGAATTGTAAGCCAAAGATTAGAATAGTATCTACCTTAAAGTGTTGTTGTAGGAATTTAATGAATTTACAAGCGAAAAGCTCTCCAAACCGGGCTTTTCATATTGTAAGTCAAATATTGGCTTCCATTATGTTTCTAGGTCCCTACAACAAAAATGTAGTTTAGACAATGGATTCATTGATATCTCTCTAACTTTTTCCAGAATGTGTAAATAAATTACATGGGTAATATTCATATTCGATCCCAGTTGTAAAGTTAAAACAAAAAAATCTGTTCTAAAACCTCCTGATACTCTGTTTCATCGTGAGAAATGTTTGGGAAGACAATCCCATTACTTATAATCCTTTTGATACTATAACAATTCTTAAAGTTTCATCTAGTGCATAGGAATTATCCATTATTTACACGTTGTTACTAAATTAGTTAATTGACCATGGCTTGTAATTAAATCTGAGGTGGATATTAAATTATTCATGCTGTAAATAAATTAATGCTCAGAGATTTGCTTTCATTTTTAGAATATTTGATTAGTACTCCCTTACTCTGTAACGTACCCATTTTCATTTCTAATGGGCCGTAATTTTTCACAGATGGGCACTATGAACCCATAAAAAGTTGGTGTGACTAATTTGAGTTTACCCTGCTTTGTCTTGAAAATCTTTCCCATTGTTCTTTCCAAAGTTTCTAATTGCATCTGGCAGGCTGATGCAGCGTAGACCTTTGAAGTATGGCTTCAGTGTAATGGGGCTGTCTTTCTGACAATTGCATAAAAATTTAAGCATTGAAATCAGATTTGTGTATCAACATTGTTTCCTTGCGAGATTATAAATAATTCTATCAAGTTATGGTCAAATTACAATGGCCAATCTAAGATGAAATGTGACTAGTGTAATATAGCATAGAAAATTAGATGACAGTGGGTACAGCTCATAGCTTCAAATATTAATTTATGGTGTCATCTCTGTGTCAATACCCGCCCCCTCCCGTGTATGCACACCCGTACACATACGCGTATAGTCAGAGTATCTTCTTACAGCATTTAAGACAAATTACGTAAAGGAGCTGGTCTCAGAAACTGTTCTGTTCAACTCAATAAATATTTTTGACCCTTTTATTATTGCAGTGATCATAAGGTTTTACAGAAATACAGCAGAAACACTTGTGAACGGTCAAGAGAAGTTTCTCATGGAAGATGCTGCCTGCATGCTCGCTCTTTGTGGAGGTTAAGGAATGCTATCAAGGCATTTCCGTGGTCATGGGTTTCACAGAAGCACTGGAGACGTTGCTGAGTATCTTGGAGGCCTCACTGGCTATCTTGATGACTCTGGAAGGTTAGAAATAAATGAAAAATTCCAAATACCTAACAGATTAATGACTTTCCTTTCCAGAAAAGTTTATTCACAGAACATTAAGATTTCTGTTCATTGGCATTTTTTCTAGTACTATAGTATGTATAACAATCTTTTTTGGATATATTTACATATATTTAAGCAAATCTAATTAAGTATAACACTAAGTTATGCTAACTATATGGATTCAAATAAGATGCATTCCCCTCCTTATGGGCCTCACCTTCTAATAGAGAGAGGCGGAGAGACACATAAATTCACGCAATAGATCATGGTGCCATGATCAGTGTGCAGGTTGGAATAGAGAAACAGCGAACAAGGGACTGATGAAACATTCTTAGAAACCAAGGAAAGATTCTGTGGCAGAAGCCACCCTTGAGTGAATACCTCGGAGATATGTGTGGATGCCTTAAGAAAAGAGTGGACGTGTTGGGCAAGGGAGTTACAGTAAAGACATAATAAGGAATCCTGACAGCTAGGAAATGGAAAATCTTTCCTTTCCCCCAACAACTTGATTTAATACCTATGTGAATTAAAACCCAATCCTAATTTTATTTCTTTCAAATTAGTATCTCCCTTACTTTCTTGTTATCACAGCACTCATTGAATTTATCGAAGTCCATGACTCATTACTTATACCAAAAATACCACCAATATTACGTAAATAACAGGATTTTCAGTGGACATTGCTGGGATATTAATATAAACTACAAAACGTCTCCTTCAGTCCTTCTTCAGATAGTTGGAGCTCCTTTGTCAAGGTACTTGCGTTAGTTCATTCAGGCTGCTATAACAAAAATACCCAAAACTGGTAACTTAAAGCAATAAACATTTATTTTTCCCAGTTCTGGAGGCTGGGAGTCCACCAGTAAAGCACCAGCAGATTCAGGGTCTGGTGAGGTCCACTTCCTGGTTCACAGACCGCCGTCTTTTCACTGTTGTCCTTCATGGGTGCAAAGCGTGAGAGAGTGCTCTGAGGGCTCTTGCAAGGTCCCCAACCCCATTCTGAGGGTAAAACCCAAATACTTCCTAAAGGCCCCTTCTCTTAATATCATCACTTAGGGAGTTAGGGTTTCAACACATGAATTTGAGGGGATCCAATATTCAGACAATTGAAGTTTGATAAAAATAGAACTGGTGGGGCGCCTGGGTGGCTCGGTGGGTTAAAGCCTCTGCCTTTGGCTCAGGTCATGGTCCCAGGGTCCTGGGATCGAGCCCTGCATCAGGCTCTCTGCTCCGCGGGGGGCCTGCTTCCTCCTCTCTCTATCTGCCTGCCTCTCTGCCTACTTGTGATCTCTGTCAAATAAATAAATAAAATCTTAAAAAAAAATAGAACTGGTGGCTATCATTATCAGTCAGGGTGTTAGCCTGGCTAAATTAGGCACACAATGAGCTCGTGAAAAGGATCTAAGACACTGGATAGGAGGCAGAGTCAACAGGAGGGCTTGAAAGCCTGGCTCAGAGGGTGGGCATTTAGTAATGCCACAGAGCCAGGGCTCTGACACCATTTCCATGCCTGCTTCCCTTTGTCCTGATGGCACCACTTAAACCAGATGCTGGGCACTCACTACCACTGGTACAACTGCTCCCACTGCCCTGTAAACTCCATATTATTGGAACTATCCCAAAGGTACTCTGCAATCTCTACACCTTTGTGTCGGTAACTCCTGATTCAAGTATGGCTCCCTTGCATCTGAATGATGGGACCTAAGCAATGTCTCTAGATACTCATTCCAAACCTGGGAAAGCATGATAATCTGATACAAAATATGTTTATGACATTACTCAACCAAAGTGTGGAAGAACTAGTATCGTTTCCATGGCCTATTTCGATATAGAATCAGGGCAAGATATAAACTTAGTTGAATCTATTTGGTAAATGAAACTTAAAAAAAAAAGTGGAATGTGTACTTCAACTTGGAATTTTATGAGGAATATAGGAGACTGGTAAACTATTATCTGCTTAAAGTTAATCCGTGTTTGGGGGGATTAATTTGTGGAGGACAGTTCTGGAAAGATGGCAGGGTAAGTTTTCAAAATTTAGATTTGAATCCCAATTTACCCCCCCATCACTGTAAAACCAGATAAAATAATCCATAAATAAAAATGTGCCCCTTATCAGAGATAAGATGAATATACTGGAAAATCTCTGGTAAAGGGGCTCATGTCAGAAGACATCTGCAAGTTGGATCCAATGGCAGACATGGGTAGCTGGAAGTTCAGTGTTCTGGGGTGAGGAATACTGCTGCCTCACTGTGTATTTCCTGCATCCTTTGATAAAGGCAGAGATAGAAAATATGGAAGAGATAAGAATGCATACTTTGCTGTTATTGAGTGTTCTACAGATACCCATTAGGACAAACTGGTTTATAGTGGTGTTCCATGTTGTATACGTGGAAATGTTAGTCTTCTATAGCTCTATTCCTTTCCCCATTTTTGTTTTATTTTTATTATCTATATTAGTTTTACATAACTTACAGACCAAAAATACTTTGTTATACTTATTACTTTAAATTATTTTACATTTTTGAAAAAAGTGAAGGAATAAAGAAGAACAAGTATTTGTTTATAGCTTCATTATAATAACTTCCTTATTTATCATTTTTGGTTTTCTTTGCTTGTTCGCATGGATTTGGTAAAATCTGGATCATGTCCTTAGACCAATATAACTTTAATTCTTCTCATCTTTTTTATGTTCTTACTGGAAAATGTATTACACATATGTTATATTTGTGTGTTTTATAGGGCCAAAATACATTGTATGCATATTGTTGTCTACAATTAATTTTTTAATCAGTTTAGAAGAAATGAGAAAAACATGCATTTACACTGTCTTTTGTAATGACATAATTACTCCTAATAGTCTTAGTATTTCTTGTAAAGTGGGTCTCATAGAAACAATTATCTCAATTTTTTCAAGCTTTATTGAGGTATAATTGACAAATAAAAATTATATATGTTTAAAATGCGCAGTGTGATGTCTGATAGATAAATATACATTGTAAAATCTTTACCACAATCAGCCTAATTAACATATCCATCACCTCACATGGTTATCACTTCTTTGTTTGTGCAATCAGAACACTTAAGGTCTACTCTTACAGCAAATTTCATGTATACAATACAGTATTAATAGAGTCATGATGAAGTATATTAGATCTTTGGAATTTACTCAGCATACGTAACTGATTTTGTGCACTTTGACCAGCATCTTCCATTTTCTCACTTCTCGGACTCTGGCAAACACCTTTCCAGTCTCTGCTTTTAAAAGTTCAACAGTGCTGGGGCACCTGGAAGGCTCAGTTGGTTAAGTGGCTGCCTTTGGCTCAGGTCATGATCCCAGGGTCCTGGGATCGAGCCCCACATCGGGCTCCCTGCTCAGTGGAGAGCCTGCTTCTCCTTCTCCCTCTGCCTGTCGCTCTGCCTACTTGTGCTCTCTCTGTGTCAAATAAAGAAATAAAAGTTTAAAAAAAAAAAGTTCAACAGTTTTAGGTTTCATGTCCAGGTAAGATCATAGAGTATTTAACTTGCTGTGTCTATCTTTATTCCACTTGACATAATGTCCCCCAGGTTAATCCATGTTGTTAACATGGCAGGGTTTCCTTCTATTTTAAGGCTGAATAATAGTCCATCAAATATGTACCACATTTCTCTACTCATTCATCTGTTGATGGACACTTAGGTTGTTTTCATCTTGGCTTTTGTGAATAGTGCTACAGTGGACACAAGACTGCAAATACTCTTCAAGATCCAGATTTTATTTCCTTTGGTTGTATGCCCAGAAGTGGGCTTGCTGGATCATATAGTTCTGTATTTAATTTCTTGAGGAATCTCTAAACTATTTTCCATAATGGGTGTAACATTTTACATTCCATCAGTAGTGCTCAAGGATTCCCTTTTCTCCATATCCTCAGCAATATTTGTTATCTCTTACTTTTTGATAACAGCCATTCTAACCAGGGATCGCTCATTGTGGTTTTGATCTGTCTACCTGATTGCTAGTGACATAAAGCACCTTTTTATACACCTATTGCCCATTTGTATGTCTTCTTTTGAGGAATATCTATTCAGGTCCTTTGACCATGTTTTTCAATTGGATTATTTATTGATTTGTTTTTGCTATTGTGTTGTTTGAGTTCCTTATATATTTTGGATATTGATTCCTTATCAGATGTATGGTTTACAAATATTGTCTCCCATTCTATAGGTTACCTCTTCAGTCTGTTGATTACTTCCTTTGCTGTGCAGAACTTTTTACAGTAAATTATCTAAAAAGAAACTAAGAAAACAATACCACTTATCGTAGCATTAGAAAATACCTAGGAATAAATGTAACCAAAGAGATGAAAAATCTGTACACTGCAAACTATAAACATCCATGAACAAAATTGAAGACGCAAATAAATGGAAAGCTATGCCATGTTCATAAATTGGAAAAATTAATAGTGTAAAAATATCCATCCTACCCAAAGCAATCTATAGATTCAATGCAGTCTCTATTAAAATTCCAGGGATATTTTTTAGAGAAATAGGGAAAAGCATCTTAAAACTTATACAATAAATAAGTCGTGGGATTGTAAAGCACAGAATGGTCATTATAGTTAATAATATTGTAGTGCAGCCTTGAAAGTTGCTGAGAATGAACTCATACAGCTCTCAGCAAAGGAAGAAAATCTTATTGTAACTTTGGATGGTGATGGTTGATAACTAGACTTATTGTGGTGATCATTTTACTGTGTATACAAACATGAAATCATTACATTGTGCACCCAAAACTAATAAAATGTTATATGTCAATGATACCTCAATGAAAAAGAAAGAAACAAACCAGGAATTAAAAAGCTATAAAATTAAAAAAAAAATTCATATGAAGCCACAGAAGACTCCAACATCAAAGCACTCTTGAACAAGAAAAAAGCTGGAGACATCACATATCCTGGTTTCAAAATATATTACAAAGCTACAGTCATTAAAGCAGTCCTGGCATAAAGACACATGTATAAACCAACAGAACAAGATAGAGCCCCCAGTAATGAGCCAATACACATACAGTCAACTCCTCTTCAACCAGGGTACCAAGAATACACAATGGGGAAAGGATGATCTCTTCATTAAATGCTATTGGCAAAACTAGGTATCCACCTACAGAAGAATGACATTGGATCCTTATCTCACACCCACACCATAGACAAAAATGAACTCAGTCCAGATTCAGATAAAACCTAGAATTGTAAAACTATTAGAACAAATATATAGAAGAAGCCTCTTAACATTCCTTAAGTCACTGATTTTTTTTTTCCCCCTCCAATGGGACCCCAGAGCCACAGGCAACAAAAGCAAAATAGGCAAAGGAGATTATGTCTCAATTTATACTTGAGAAAAGTCTTTTCATTTGATAGAGTCTTTTGGATGAAAGACGGCTTTGCTGGAAGTAGGACTCTGTTGACACTTGTTTCTTCCCTTCAGGTACTTGAATATGTTACTCCATAACCTTCTAAAGGACAAGTCCATGTTTTCTTTCCTTTTTTAAAATTTAACTTAATTTTTTTTCCGTGTTCAAAATTCATTGTTTACGCACCACACCCTGTGTTCCGTGTAATACATGCTCTCCATAATACCTACCACCAGGCTTCCCCAACCTCCAACACCCCTATCCTCCAAAACCCCCAGTTTGTTTCTCAAAGTCCGTATTTTCTTGCTTTCAAGATTTTCCCTTCTCTTTAGCATTTTTACCATGACGCGTCTCCTTGTATATCCCATTATGTTTTTCCAGATAGAGTGTGGTGAGCTTCCTGGGTGTTTAAATTAATGTTTCCCAATAAATTCAGAACATTTTCAGTGATTATTTCTTCCAATATTTTTCCCTTTTACCTTTTCCCATCTTTTTATCTGTTCACACCTTTCACCTTTTCCTTATGCGTGTGTTGATGCAGTCACGGTGTCCCACGCTTCTCCAAGGAGCTCTTCACTTTTCTTAATTCTTCTTCTCTCTGCTCTTTGGATTACATCCCGTTTGTAAGTCTATATTCCAAGTTTGTTGATTCTTCCTCACTGTTGTTCAGATCCACTGTTGATTCCCTGTAGTAAATTTTTTATTTCTGCTATTATATATTTCAACTCCAGAATTTTCACTTAGATCTTTTTTTTTTAAAGATTTTATTTATTTATTTGTCAGAGAGAGAGAGAGAGAGAGCGCACACGTGCACAAGCAGGCAGAGAGAGAAGGGGAGGCAGGCTTCCTGCCGAGCAAGGAGCCCAATGTGGGACTCAATCCCAGGACCCTGGGATCGTAACCTGAGCTGAAGTCAGCGGCTTAACCCACTGAGCCACCCAGGTATCATCTTTTTTAATGACACCACCCAGGTGTCATCTTTTTAAAAAATAAATAATTTATTTTTATTTTTATTTTCTTTATATTTATTTATTTTTATTTGAGTCAACAGTCTCATCATACTTCACTTCTGTAATCATGGTTTCCTTCCACTCTTAATATATGTATAATGCCTATTTTGAAATCTTGGTCTATTAAATTGTCTGGTTGTTCTTGTGGACCAAATTCTGTTGCCTGCGTGTGTGTGTCTGTATGTGTGTGTGCACGGCAGATGGGTCATATTTTCTTGTTTTAAAGAAACAACTTTCTATTCTGTGTCACCCTAGTTATTCAGTAATACCCTATTGAATACCTCATATTATGCTGCACATACACACATAGAACAGTTTTTTTAGAAATACACAATTTATGGGCTCCTGGGTGCTCACTCAGTTGAGTCTCTGACTCTTCGTTTCTGTTCAGGTCATGATCTCAGGGTCATGAGGTCAAGATCAGGAGTCTGCTTATCCTCTCCCTCTCCCTTTGCCCCTCTCCTGCTCTCTTCCCCTCTCTCTTTCTCTCTAAGATAAATAAAATAAATCTTTAAAAAATATACACAGTTTAAAAATGTTTTGTAAAACAATGTTTTACAGTCTAAGTTTGTAAACCACTGGACTAGCTGAGCTTGACCTCTTTGACCTCTTTGACCCCTCAGATTTACTATCCAAGGACACTTTGGATTCAAAACCAGGTATGGGCAGAGCAAGTCTTCAACATTGGCTTTTCTGTCCTTTCTGGAGTTTTTCTCAATTTGGTCAAAGTTTTACCTGATTTATTTCCAGCTTGTTTCTACCTAACTTATTTCCGACATGTAGTTTTTCCGATGCTTTTTGCATTCTCGCAAGGGTAGAGTCTCCCAGGCTGAATTGGCTCTTCTCTGAGGTGGATGTCTAGGGTATTTTTGTTGTAAAAAGACCTCACTCTGATCTCTCCATCACAAAAAGAGATGAGATCTTAACCCAGCTTCACCTTTTCTAGCAAAAGGACACAAATGCCAGATGCAATGCACATTTACTCTGTCATTCTTCTTCTCGATTCTTCCTGGGCTGACAGCTGTATAGCATGAAATAAGGGGTGCTTTTGGCCAGCTAGAAATATAAAGGCCATAAAGAAACAGCACACACTGCACTCATTTCCCATAAAACAGGACCATTTTTATTACTTCTGATTTATAATAGAAATGACAATTGCATATATTTCTTCATGCGTGTACAGAATCAAACGCAGATCATAAAACTCCCTGAACAATACAGGACTCTACCAATTAGGTCTGAAACTGAATACTTTGCCTCTAGTCTAAAAACTTGAAAAACATTCCTGATGGGTCTCTCCCAAGCCCCCTTGCTCTCATGGACACATGTACCCACAAACATGCAAAAACTTTACCAAAGGAATAACCACAGCTTGGAATCCATTGTCATTATCCATGTTAAACAAGTTAGGTATCTAAAATTATTTCCCATGAAGGTAAATTAAAATATTTCAAGAGGGATTTTTTTTTTTTTGGCACTTTAAAACATCTCAGAGTACTTTATCCCATACCTTAATTTTAATATAATGCTACAAGGTAGTATTTCTTTTCTTTCTTTTTTGCTTTGTAATCTTATGAATATAAAGATCCTTTTGCCCAGAATGGTCCTTTTCATCAGGTGGCTGAAAATATGCCCATGCATGCATTTTTACATATTATTTCAGGGTGTATACAAAATATATCCAGGGATCACAAATCAGAGAGCCCCTTTTTTAAAAAGATGGGAAAGGAATAAATGTGTATCCAGCACGACATTGATACTATATGCTACTTCATGTGTCGTAGCTCATAGAAGTGCCAATATATTTTAGAAATGAGGACTTTGAGACTCAATGGGGTAGTTAATCCAGTCACACAGTGACTGGATTAGCCCAGCCGGGTCTCGGTTGATATCATCATCTCCCTTCACATTTTTTCATTTCACCATCTCTAATGTTAATCAAGAGCTAATAAAAGGTGAGTCCACAAACAGTGCTTCTTCTCCAGGAGTCAGTTAAATGTCATGATAAAGCGTCCTGCCCCACTGATTAGTAGTTGGATGAACTTGTAGACTTCAGTTCTCTGTGCTGCATCATTCTCATCTGAGAAGTGGGGATAAACACACCGTCTCACATGGCTGTTATGAAGAGTAAGAGATTTAATCTAGGGAAATAGCTTAGAACCTAAAATGTTCCTACAACATAGAATGTTTCATAGTGGGACATGGAACATGGAAATGTCCTAGTGTATTCTAATAATCATTTTTACTTCTCTGATTCTAATACCTTGGTTCTTTTACCTCTTATGCTATAAATATATGGCTGGCATTCCCCCCACCCCCAAGAAATTTCTCTCTCTCTCTCTGGCCTCTCTCTCTGTCTTTCTTTAAGATTTTATTTACTTATTTGAGAGAGAGAGTGTGTAGAGGGAGAGGGACAAGCAAACTTGTCCCTGAGTGCAGAGTCCAACTTGGGGCTCAATTTCAGAACCCTGAGATCACGACCTGAGTGGAAACCAAGAGGCAGAGGGTTAACTGACTGAGTCACCCACGCACCCCTCTTTTTGTCTCAGTTAACTTGTTCTGGTGTTTCTATAAAAAGACAATGCAAATATGTTAGCAAATAAGGTTAAAACGAGCCAGGGGAAATTGAGTGTTTTAGCCTATTTTCCTGTCACTGAAGTCTTAATTCTCCTGCTAGACCAAGCATAGCAGATGTGGTGACTCCTGAGGTATTGGTATGCAGACCAGGCGCATCCATAGTGAATTCAGTTAGTGGTTCCTGACTCATTTATGCAGAATTTAACTCTCTCTTTTCCTGTGGCATTATTATAAAACAAGATTTCAAAAATCAGTTATCTTCTATCACTTCGGTCTTATATTTTAGCTTATCTTTTCTGCCAGGACCTCACTCCTCAGTTACAGGCCTGTGTATTCACAGGATACTTTCTGCCCTCCTCTAGAGTAATTTTTGTGCTTTAATTTTCCTGTTTCTAGTTAGAAATGATAACGATACTAAATAGTGATGCTAACCACAAGGAATTGTTGGAAAGATTAGGGAGGTGTGGTGTCCGCTTTTAAGTGTCAGCTTGGTTGGGCCATGGTGCCCAGCTGATTGGTCAAGCACCAGTCTAAAGGTTTCTGTGAAGGCATGTTTCAGATGTGAAAACCATTTAAATCAGTTGTAGATTGAGGAAAGTAGATCGCCTTCCACAATGTGGGAGAGCCTCATGTGATCAGTTCGAGGTCTTTTTTTTTTATTTTTAAGATTTATTTATCTATTTGGGGGTGGGGGCATGCACACAAGCACATGGGAGTTGAGGGAGGGGCAAAGGAAGAGAATCCCCAAACAGGCTCCCCACTGAGTGCGGAGCCCTGTGCCACACAGCATGGAGCTGAATCCCACCACCATGAGATCAGGACCTGAGCTAAAACCAAGAGTCGGTGACCCAACCAATTGAGCCACCCAGGTGCCCCTGATCAATTCTAGATTTTTTTTTTTAAAGATTTTATTTATTTATTTGAAAGACAGAGATCAGAAGTAGGCAGAGAGAGAGGCAGAGAGAGAGAGGAGGAAGCAGGCTCCCCAGCGAGCAGAAAGCCCGATGCGGGGCTCGATCCCAGGACCCCGGGATCATGACCTGAGCCGAAGGCAGAGGCTTTAACCCACTGAGCCACCCAGGCGCCCCTCAATTCTAGATCTTAAGAGACAAAACTGAGTTTCCCAAAGAGGAAGGAATTCTACCTTAAGATTGCTCCTGCTGGGATTTCCAAACTTCCAGCCAGCTCTGCAGATGGCAAATTTGCCAACCCCTATAATCATGTGAACCAGTTCTTTAGAATAAGTCTATCATTTATTATCTATCTGTCTGTGTACACACACACACACACACACACACACACACACACACACTATTGGTTCTACTTCTGGTTCTCTGAGGAACCCTAATTAATGCAAGAGGTAGCATATTTAGCGACTGAAGTAGTGCCGGTCAATAGAAAGCACTTTGGTTACAGCATACAATTACAATTGGATATTACGTAAATAAACTCTGATAAACACCCAGTATAAAAATTAAACCAGGGGTGCCTGGGTGGCTGAGTCATCAAGCATCTGCCTTCGGCTCAGGTCATGATCCTAGGGTCCTGGGATCAGCCCACAGCCAGCTCTTTGCTCAGTGGGAAACCTTATCCGTCTCCCACTCCCCTGCTTGTGTTCCCTCTCTCGCTGTGTCTCTTTCTGTCAAATGAATAAATAAAAAATATTAAAAAAAATTAAACCATGACTGCCTTATGTTTGAGTCAGAATGAAGAGCTGACACGATTTCTCTGCCTGGGGGGCTCCCCCATCTCTCTGCAGCTGTCAGTAAAGACCATCTTTTAGGCACATCCTGATAATGCTTGGAACACATTCTCGAATCCTATGGGCTCAACTGTTGGACTATATTTAAAAGTTCCATTTTCTGTCTACCTGGGACATAATCAAGTGCATCACGAGACAACGCTGATGGTGCTTTTGTATAAGAAAGGCCCAAGTATTTGTCCTCAGACTTGGGCTCAGTTTTGTGAGGCCCTTACAGCACATGGGCGGAATGACTGCTTTCAAGCCCACATAGTTTTCTCAAGACAATGCCTGCCAGGGAAAGATTTATAATGATGACGGTCAACTGAGAATAGCTTCAAATCTAACTGGGAGTCAAAAAAATGGGTGGGACCTGATTTACCCCCTAGGTTTTATGGTAGTTTTCAATTGTCAGTGAGCACATTAAATTTAAAAAGAAGAGGAAGAAGTAGTAGTAGTAGTAGTAGTAGTAGTAGTAGTAGTAGTAGTAGTAGTGGTGGTGGTGGCAGCCCCATCAAAGACCTACCTAATCATAGTCTCTGATTGTTAGGCATTGTTGGTTGGACTTTTAAAAATTATTTAAGGTGATCCTAAAATATGCACCTGGCTAAAAAGATTGACCATCTTATTTCATGCAGCTTGTTTTTCTTGGCGATTAGAAGAGAGAAGTTAGAACCATTGGCCTCTGACCCCTCACTTTCCCGAGGAGCTGTTTATCCCTGGATCAGGTAAGGGAAACAAGACAGGTGAACTGCCTGGGTCTAGTCTGCCTCTGGATCAGACCAGCAGTTAAATGGATTAATGATTTTGCTCAGAGGAAGAGGCTTTATCTTGTAAATACCCCCAGTGCATCTTCCTTGGCTAAAGGATTACTAAAAGGGAATAAACTCAGAACTGATGAGCCATGGCTCTCTGGAGAAAGTCACGTAAGCGCTAAACTCTCTGGGGTGTAAAATGGGGATGCTTCATAACTTCAATGCTCTTCACTGTGTTAGGCAGTAACCTTTAAATCCTCAGTTGGAGAGCCTGTCTCTTGTTTTGGGCTAGTGAGTTCCTCAGTTGGAGAGCCCGTCTCTTGTTTTGGGCTAGTGAGTTCCTTGGGATTATTAGTATAATTTGATACTAGGTAAGATCTCTGATGATCTTGAGCCTGACCTAACAATCCTATCATTTGTATTAACTCACGTAGCAATCCGTTTTGGGACATTCTGGTTTGCCAGCTCTCAAAGAGTTAGGCTGGAAATGGTAAAATGAACAATCTTTCATTTTATCCTGATGGGTCAGAGATTATAGGCATCAGGACCCTAGACTGATTAAAAAAAAAAAAAAAAGTCAACGGTACAGTAGCCATTGTATACATTGGACCACATCATCTCCTTACTTCTATGCAGACTTGGTTTTATACATCAAAAGGGACTACCATGTGGTGGCACAGGGTGTTAATAATCTCTTCTGAGATTAACACTAGAGACATCTGTTGTGATGATAGTTTTGTTTTTAAAAACATGCCTATCTTCAGTGGAGCCATGCCCTTAACGTGATGTCTTTCACTCCCGGAGCAGCTACTGTGAGAATCCTGAGGAGGAATATCACCTCAGGAATCCGCGGCAATGCTCCCGAGACTCATGCCAATCAGTGTGAGCAACATAAACAATTTGGTGACTGTTTCTAAATTAGCTAAATCACATCTGCTAATGCTCACTTCCATTTCATAATAGGTCTGCGGAGATGCTATAAAATAGTCTATCAGCACATCTCCCAAGCCTTCTCTAAGTCCTAATGAGACTTCTAAACTTTCCACAGTTACAGAGGGACTCGGGGAAGTTCCCACTCACGCGTTGTCCATCTTCCTTCTTGGTGGCAAGGAGTACATTTCAAATACCATTTTTCTTTCATATTTATTTTTTATTGGACTAGGAACACTCAACATGAGACCTACTTTTAAACAAATTTTTAAGTGTGCAATGCAGTATGGTTAACTATAGGCAAAACATTGTCCGGCAGATTTCTAGAATTTATTCATCTTCCTTAACTAGAACTTCATACTCCTTGATCAGCCACCGCCCGTTTCACCTCCCCTCAGCCCCATTCTATATGTTTCTATATATTTGACTATTTTTCTCTATGTTTCTATATGTTTGACTATTTTAGATATCTCTATAATTATAATCATTTGTCCTTCTGTGACTGGCTTATTTCACTTGGGATCACGTCCTTTAGGTTCATCTGGGTTGTCAAAATGGCAGGATTTTCCTTTTTTTTTTTTTTAAGGCTTGATAATATCCTATTATATGTGGATTCCACATTTTTGCTATCCATTCCTCTGTTAATGGACATTTTAGTTGTTTCTGTATATTGGCTGTCATGAGTAATGCTAAAATGAACATGGGAGAACAGATATTTCTTTGAGATTTTGATTTCCATTGTTTTGGAACCCTACCCACAAGTGAGATTGCTGGATTATGTGATAATTCTATTTTTAATTTTTCAAGGGACCTGCATGTTGTTTGCTGTAGCTGGGGTCCAATGTTACATTCCACCTACAGTATATAAGCACTCCTAGACAAGCACACCCTTCTAATACCTATAACCTTTTCTTTTTGATAATAGCTAACCTACAGGTATGAGCTGGTAGCTCATTGTCGTTTTGGTTTGCACTTCCCTGATAATTTATATTGTTGAGTATCTTTTAATATGCCTGTTGGTCATTTGCATGTCTTCTTTGGAGAAATATCTATTGAAGTACTTTGCTTCCCCCCCACCCCACCACCTTTTTAAAAGATTTTATTTATTTATTTGAGAGAGAGAGAGAGAGCAAGAGAGAGAGAGCATGGGCAGGGGTAAGGGAGAGGGAGAAGCAGGTTCCCCACTGAGCAGTGGGCCCAGTGTGGGACTTGATCCCTGAGATCATGACCTGAGCCCAAGGCAGATGCTTAGCCAACAGAGCCACCCATGTGCCCCTGCTTCCCCCTTTTTTGTTTGTCAACCAGCTTTATTTTTCTTTTCACTTGATGGTATTGTGGATGTCTCTCCACATCATTAAAAATTCTTCTTAAAATGTTTAGATTTTTAATATTTGTATGGCATTCCATTTTATGAATGTTCCACAGAAAAATCCTTAATACTGGATATTTAAGTTTTTCCATTTTTTGCTGCATATTTATATGATGCTTGCCATTTTAGTGTTTTAAACACTTTACATTAGTTAAATTCATCTCTACTAGGACTTTATGGATTTGATACTGTTCTGTCCTCATTTTATAAATTGGGAAATTAAACACAAAGAAATTAAGTGTCTAAGATCCCACAGCTAGCGAGTTAAGTGGTGGACCCTGATTAAAATCGAGGCAGACAAGGATCCTGTCTGCAGGCCTAATTCTTATATTTAACTGCCTCTCATTGCTCCAGTGATCATAACTGAAGCTAAATATTTTGTGCATCCTTAGTAATTTCTTTGCCGTATGTGCCTAGTTGGGGAATAGGAGAGTCACAGGAGGTGCACATGTCACAGCTGTCAATGCAAACTATTCCAGACTGTGTTTCTGGGTTTTTTTTTCTTTTCCCATTTTTTTAAACTGTAAAATACACATAATGTAAAATTTACTCTCTAAACCATTTTTAAGTGTACAGCTCAGTGGTACTTAAACACATTCATAATGTTGTGCAACCATCACAGCCATCCATCCCGAGAACTCTTTTCATCTCGGAAACTAAAATTCCACACCCAGTAGACAATAACTCTCCATACCCTTCTTCCTCCAGCCGTGACAATAATCATTCTTTGTGTCCATGATCTGACAACTCTAAGTACCTCCTATATATGGAATCATGCCTTATTTGTCCTTTTGTGGCTTTTTTCACTTAGCATAACGTCCTCAGAGTGCATCCGTGTTGTAACATATGTCAGAATTTCCTTCCTTCCTTAAGAACTGAAGGAAGGGACTTTCCTTTACTTGAAGGAAATGCCGACAAGAAGCTTAACTCATTGTGACAAACCTGAAGGTCAGTAGAGTGCTGGGGATAAGCTGGAGTTCGGCGCGAGAGCTTGGAGACCTGACCTAGCCACCTGACTTTACATCTTACCAGCACTTTAGACACAAGGAAGTCAGGAACTTCTCTAAGCTTGATATTCTGCTTCCAAACTATAAGCTCACTGACAGAGAGACATATAAATTTCGCTCTGGACCCACTTATTTTGATGTCATTAATCTCTAATTCTGATTTCTGAATACACTTACCATCTTTTATTGTGGAGAATCAGGAATGAAACTTCACAAATAAAGACATAACCCTCAATTCATTCAAATGTTCTCACATATGTCAATCCAAATACCCAAAAGGTCGAAGGAGACTGGTCAGCAATGTGGAGTCTCTTTCAAATGTGCCAAGGGAGAACTTACTTGGAAGTTCTGATTACAATGTTAAACTTTGATTCAGTGTGTTTTGTCTGTGTCACGATTTATTCAGTTGTTTTGTATATAATTATGTGCTTTCCCCTTTCTGCTAAAATTCTTGAAGGAAAAATGATGCTCAGACTGAGCTGCGCATGACAGCATCCACTAGGCACGTGAGGCTATCCAGTCCTCGGTTTCTCGGGCGGACTAGCCACATTGCAAACGCTCAGTAACCATAATGGGCTTGTGGACACTGTATTGGGTGGTGCAGATAAAAGACATTTCTATTATCACAGAAAGATCTGCCAGCTAGCACTATACTGGAAAATATGGTGGTTTCTGGTTGCTCAGGAATCCTTCTGAGTACGTTCTGAAAGATGGAAGCCCAGTTTGAGATGGATGTTGAAGAACACCAACTTTCGGTGCGGTCAAAATAAAACACAAACTGGGAGTCAGATATTAGGATTCATATCGAGTTCTGCACTCAGGAGGTCAGATGTAGGACTTTGGGCAATTTACTTGGACTACTAATGTGTCTAGACACAGGTGGTTTTATCTGTATTATGTTAAAATAAATGTACTTCCTACTTCATAGGGTTGTTCTAAGGATAAAATGAAATAATGCACAAAGATAAGCATTGTCTCATGAGTCTTCATATATTCTGAATCTAAGATGGTGCCAGGCATATCTAGGTTGCCAAAAAAATACTTAATAACTGATGGGTGGGATGACAGATATGCATCCAGTTGATTAATCATTGGTATGGACAGTTTGAAAAGAAATCTGTTTATGAAATTTTATAAATATAGTTTTGGTCATCAAGAAAAAATTATTTTACTCTATTAAAACTTGTCCTCAGAGGCTTAATTCTAAATTTGATATGTTGGAGGAAAAAGATTAGCAGATCAGTATAAATTACTCTAGAAGTTGTGAAATCTTTTTAGCAAATTTCGTTTTAAAGTTCTGGCCAATATTTGCATGTTTTCTAAAGTTAAGGAGATGATCACAAATTTTCTTGCAACTAGATCATCTCTGGATATTATGTATTTCTACTATTTGGGTTTTTTTTTTTTAAGATTTTATTTATTTATTTGTCACACACACACACCCACACACACACAGAGCACAAGCAGAGGTGACAGATGGAGAGGGAGAAACAGACTCCCGCTGAGCAGGGAGCCTGATGTGGAACTCCATCCCAGGACCCTTAGATCATGACCAGAGCCAAAGGCAAATGCTTAACTGACTGAGCCATCCAGGTGCCCCTCTGATAGTTGTTTTTTAAGGTCGATTTAACCTTAGAGTGAGATAGTGTTCATTCTAAGGTTGTTTCTTTTTGTTCTCTCTACTATTGCCAAGCACAATATTGAGCCAAAGTTTGGGAAACGATGTCTGTGAGAGAAAAAGAGGAGTCCCGTTCACCCTCAATTTACAGAGAATTCTAAGGGTCAGTGACCTGGTTGTATTTACAGCACATTATATCTTTTTTTTTTTTTTTTTATTTTACAGTATTTATTTATTTATTTACTTAAACATACAATGTCTTATTTGTTTCAGGGGTACAGGTCTGTGAATCATCGGTCTTACACAATTCACAGCACTCACCATAGCAGATACCCTCCCCAATGTCTACCACCCAGCCACCCTATCCCTTCCCCACCCCAGCAGCCCTCAGTTTGTTTCCTGAGATTAAGAGTCTCTTATAGTTTGTCTCCCTCCTGGATCCCATCTTGTTTCATTTTTCCCTCCCTTCCCCCCATGAACCGCTGCCCTGCCTCTCAAATTCCTCATGTCGGAGAGATAATATGATAATTGTCTTTATCTGATTGACTTATTTCACTTAGTATAATACCCTCTAGTTCCATCCACCTCGTGGCAAATGGCAAGATTCCGACCCTCTAGTTCCATCCATGTTGTTGCAAATGGCAAGAGTCCGTGCTTTTTTGATGGCTGCGTAGTATTTCACTGTATATTTATACCACATCTTCTTTATCCATTCATCTGTTGATGGACATCTAGGCCCTTTGCATACTTTGGCTATTGTGGACATTGTTACAGCACATTATATCTTGTAGATTGGGATGTAGCTCAGTTGAGGGGTTGTATGGAAAATAGAAGTGATTTCTGACAGTCTAATATTAAGAGAAATAACAAAACATCTTTGAGAAGAAGGACAAAGAAATAAATAGGGCATTCAAGTGCTTTGAGTTTTCTGGACTCTCCAAAGACATCTTTGCAACCTAATCTAATATTAGATGGGAGACATTGAATGACATGAGGTAAAGCATACTTACAGAATTTGAGGAACTGAATTCTAATCTGAACTTTATTATTCATTATTCGTAGAAACTTTGGCAAATACTTCCCTTGCCTTTTTAATTTCCTTCTCTATAAAATGAAGGATTTAGGCTATGTGATCTCTTGCATTAATTTTGGTTCCAGAGTTTTATGGTTTAGTCTGCAACACTGTATTTGTATGATGGTCCTGAATTTCTTAAAGAACATGTTCAGTCATCATGATTTCTTAACATGCAAGAATAGGTGCTCTGATGTGTATATATGAACACAGGCTCCTGGCAATAGAGAAAAGAACACATCGCTTTGGAGCCTTACATATTAGTCAACTATTCCATGTGTTTTAGGAACTCACAGTTGCCTTTTCTGTAAAATGGGAAGTATTTTTATACACATATTGAAAATTTCTTATGTAGATAAAAACCAAATATATTCATTATCTAGTTTGGTTTTGCACTTAATATAGGAAATTAGATCTTAACCAAAAGGATGTATTACTGTTTGCATCTGCTCTCTTTAATAGGCCTATGGCTTTTCAACTGACAATTCAATTAGGATATGTTTATTTTTAATTCTAAAATGTTAAATAATTTAAAATGAAATAAAGTGGTACTTGTAATTCTAGAAGTATTTCATTTAAATTTCGTGATTTTTTTTTGAAAATTCTTTCTTTTGCTAGTCACTAAGATGATTAAAAGATTTCTTCACTTTTATTTTACTACCTCATTGCTTTTGACTATGTATTTATCTTTCTAAGGATTTCTACTTGCTTAATTTTTCAAAGATCAAGAACCAACATTTCATAACAGATAAAAAAACATGAAAAAATCAGTCTCACAAGATGCATGTTAAAAAAAACAATGAAATATCCCCCCCAAAAGTATCATAAACAAATCCATCTTATTTTTATTTTAATGCTAGTGGATTTTGGCAAATGTCACATAATATTGGCTATTTTAAATTAAGTTAATTTTATTTATTAAATTGTATTTTGGCAAAATATATCAATATATCAATTATATTTGATACTTTTATTTGTTTTATCATTTAATTAATAATTCCAACTATACGGGGGACCTGGGTGGCTCAGTCAGTTAAGGGACAAACTCTACATTGAGGCTCAGGTCATGATCTCAGGGCTGTGAGATCGAGCCCCGGGTCAGGCTCTGCACTGAGTTTGGTTCCTGGTTGAGATTCTCTCTCTTCCTCTTCCTCTGCCCCCGACCCTACCACTCAGGCACACAACGTGTGCACTTTGCCTCAAAAAAAAAAAAAATAGCAATAATAATTTCAACTGTAGACTCTGAGCAAATAACCAGAAGCATATCAAGTTTATGTACATAGACACAAAGAAGCATTTATTTCTACTCACCTATTTAAATATAATTTAACTTTTAAAATTTTCTTCTCTGTTTTACCACATTTTACATATATTCTATATGAAATACTGTAGGACTTCAGCGTGCACATATCCCTTGCCTATAGTGAAGTTTATTTTTGGAGCAGGTAGCAAGATATGGAGTATTCTTGTTTCATGCACATGTTCAACAATCAAGAAATAAATAAATGACGTGACATGCAGGTTAAACAAATATGTTTCAGATATTAACTATGCTGCATATTTATCAGCATTAAAATATTTAGATTATTTTATGAACATAGCCATATGTTTGCAACACACATGTCTAGCAGGTACAGTATCACCATCCAGGGGTTGAAAATTGGTTTTGGGGGAAAACATAAATCTACATATAGGACATAAATAGATATATGGTCTGTCTATCATATTAGAATTCTATCAGATGATTATTAGGAAAAAAATTATTTAAAAAATCTTCTTGAATGGGGGATACTGATGAAAAGTTTGAGAAACACTGGCTTATGTTATTAAATACTAAAGGCAGAATGTGAAGTACTCAATATATCTGTATGTTGTATATGCACAAATGAATACACAGGCATGGTACACACATGCACATTCTCACACACAGAATAAAACAAAGTACCACATTGCAATGAAATTTCTATGTATGTAGTTATAATGAGATATCTCATTTATTATCAATATCTCTTATTTTTTCTGATTTGCATGATTTTCTTTGTAAGAAGCATACAGTATTTTAAAACATTATTTTAAAAACCAGTAACTGCTTTAGGTTATATTTGAGCCCAGGGTCAGCCTGCATAGGGGATTCACTGTTGAGAAAAGACAGACTTGGAATGTTTGGAGATTAGCAGGTAACGAGGGAAAAAATCACATACAAAGAGTACTTGTCAGCACACAGCAAGTATTTTCTGGTGCCAAAAAAGAAATCGAACACTAATAGTTCTTTGGTCTAAAAGGAACACAGTTCTATAAATCTGTGTGCTCACAGAAACACTCAAGGAAGAGGTAGGACTTGTGCTTGCTGTTGGAAGGTATGTCTAGCAAAGGGATCGGGTTTTGTTTACTTAGCCAAATATGGCAGGGAGAGTGGATTAAATGAGATGGAGGCTTAATTCTCTCTCACATAAAATCTGCCCAGGTACAGGCAGTCCAGCGTCAGCTCGTGGCTCATTGTCTTAGACACTCGCGTCCTTGTATCTCGCTGCTCTACTACCCTAATGTTTGGCTTCAATTCTCAAGATTGACCTCATGGGACATAAGTGATGCTGAAGATTCAGTTCTTATATCCACATTCCAGGATTCTTTTTAAAAAGCCCTCTCAAAAGAAGCACAAAATGTTTCCACTTATAATTTATTGGATGAAACTCAGTCATATTATGGCCCCATTTAGCTCCCAGTAGGACAGACAAAAACATTATTCTAGAAGGCAATGTTCCTCCCCAAAATTTGCATATGTGTTACTAAAGAAATAAAAGGAGAAAAATGCTTATTAGTCAACTGGCTGTTTCCACCACACTCCCCACTTTTTACACATGAAAGATCTGTCTTCATCTTTCTTCTCACAAATAGAACACGTCCTTTCTTGCCTTCCTAAGAAAATATCCCCGTGGTACCTTCCGGTTATTAGGTCCAACTCCAAATGTGAAGTCTCTGGGTGAAATCTCTCTCTTTCTCAGGTCCAGAAGTGTCATCTAGTATTATAAAAATAGGAAACAATTTTTTGCCTCCATAGCAACCAGTGGAGATGGTACAGAACAACCTAGTAAGAATTACTATTTTCAGAAGGTGACAATTATTTTACTGTGAGAAGTGATGTGTAAGAAATATTAAAGCTGATGGAGTACAGGATAGGAACCAATTACTGGCTCGAACGGTGTTACGAGGGAAGAATGATCTGGATGCTAATGAATGGATATACCTTAACTGGTAAAAATTATAGTTAAAGCTATAATGATCATAGCATTACTGTTATTGATAATGAAACTATTAACAAACATTTGTTTCCTATGCTTTATGCATCCTTCTTATTTCTCTACATGACTTAACCCATTTTTTTTTAAGATTTTATTTATTTGACAAACAGAGATCACAAGTAGGCAGAGAGGCAGGCAGAGAGAGAGGAGGAAGCAGGCTCCCTGTTGAGCAGAGAGCCCGATGTGGGACTCGATCCCAGGACCCTGGGATCATGACCTGAGCCGAAAGCAGAGGCTTTAACCCACTGAGCCACCCAGGCTCCCAACCCATTTATTTATTGTAACAATCTTATGATACAAAAGGTTTATCCCCATTTTGAAGAGAAGTTAAGTGTCTTCTGGTCACATTCATCCAGCTAGTAAGTGGCAAGACTATGAGTTAATTCCACTCAGTCTCGTGTCCTGCTTTTAACCACTGCAATAGACCTGTTATTTTCACTACTGGCATAAACAGAAGGAATGCTCAGCAGAAGTTTTTGAGGCATTGCACAGCATGTAATAAGAACTAGCAGGTGGTTTTAATTTAGGTTATGGCGCAAGAATGTTTGCAAACCACAGATAAAGACCACTGTGTGTGAGCTATGTTTTACTGTTTTTACAAACCTATTTTAGACACTGTCTTAATACTGATGAGATGATTATGATATTTAGATCACTGCTTACAGACATGATATAGAACTAATCTCACTTGAGATGTATGTATATCAATATTGATGATCTCTGTATCTACACATTAATACCAAGAGCCAATGTGGGTTAGATGGAGACTGGCCAGATATGGGAGCTGTAGCATATTTATGTGCCTTACACAAAAGCCAATATAGAAAGAAAATGAAAAATGGAGTGCTAAAAATGCTCTGTATGCATCCTCTTTATTTATTTACTATGTTATGTTCAAGGTTAAAATGCCAATTTGTTAAGGGAGAATGTTCTGAAGTAACAATTTAGGAATGTTTTGCTCATGCGTTTATTTTTTTAATGTTGCTTTGCTTATAAGAATGTATAATGCGAGCAACGCAAGGCTTTGAAGTTGATCACACTTAAGAGATGAGATTTAAATTTGTACAAGTTGGCACACAGTAGACAACGGATGTATTCTAGTTAAATGTAAATCTCACATTCCGCTAGCTATAGTGGAGGATACGCTGTGTCTAGAACACTACTATCCACTGGGGCTTTCTGGGATGTGGGCTATGTCCCATATCTATGTTATCGGACATAGTAAACACTAGTTACATGTGGTTATTGAATACTTGTGGCTAGGGCAAATGAGAAACTGCATTTAAAATGTCTTTTAGTTAATTTAAATTTAAATAGCTAAATATGGTTTCTGGCTGCCATATTGTACAGCATAGCCCCAGGGATAGAAAATTCAGTTAAAAAAATAATGTGTACACCTAAAAATGGTGCACAAAGAAACATCACTTAAAATCATTAGAAATGATGGTCCTTGAGCAACAGGGTAGGAAGAAGGAGAGGATTATCATTGAATTAAATTATCATATATTTATTAAAACCAACACTTATTTTTCAATGAGCTATTTTTCAATCATTCAAATACAAATGTGAATAAAACATTTATAGTTTTTTTAGTGGAAAAATGGAGATGCAATTCATAAAATGTACAGTTTATTATATAACATGATATAGTATAGTGATAGAAGCCTTGAGAAAAGCTAAGAATAGAACCAGAGAAGAATGGAATAGGGTGAGTTGTCACTTTAGAAAGGATTGCTAGGGAAACCATATGTGAAATTGGGATGCTTATTAAGATACTTATGACCTGCAGCAGGTGAAAAGGTAACCCTTGGAGATATTTGGGGAAGAATGTTCTAGATAGGAACAAAGCCAGTGCAAAAGCTCAAGTAGGAACTGACTTAGAAAGGCCTAAAACATCAAAGAAGTCCATGTGACTTTGATCGATGACCAAGTAAAAGTGTTGGCAGGTCAAGCGAAAGAGTTAAGAAGGTTTCAAATCATACAGGTTTTATGGTCCCTGGTAGATTTTGAGTTTTATACTAAAGGGATGAGAAATCACTAATTTTAACTGCTTAAGAACTTATGTTACAATTAACAGTGCTACCATGCATTTTTTCCCTGAAATTCACTGATTTTTATCTAAAGTAAACATTTGACCAAGAAACAAAATATTATTTTTTAAAACACCAGAAATATAGTAGTAGTAAGGTATTTTTTTAATCTTTAAAAAATCAACCATTATTTTTCAACCTTAACCAATCATTTCTATTTTCTATCTCTATCATAAATGTAAAATTAAAATAAAGGACAGGTAAGCAACAAGAACAAAGCAATGCTATAATCTCCAAGTTTTTTCAATGGCATATGAAAAACTAATTGTATTTGAGGTTTATTAGAAAAATAGAATCAATAGGCTGTGTGTGTTGAGGGGGAGAGTTATTTTAAGGAATTGGCTTATGTGATCATGGGGAATGACAAGTTCAGTCTTTAGGGTGGGCCAGTAGGATGGACACTAGGGAAAAGTGAATTAAAAAAAATTATTTATTTTTGAGAGAGAGTGAGCTCGAATGGGTAGAGGGGCAGAGGGCAAAAATCTTAAACAGATTCTGTGCTGAGCACAGAGCCCCAACACAGGGTTTGAGCTCATGACCCTGAGATCATGACCTGAGCTAAAAACAAGAGTTGGGTGACCAACCAACTTAGCTACCCAGGCACCCAGGGAGAAGCAGGTGGTTGGCCTGCACTTCACATCTTAAAGTCATCTGCTGGCAGAATTCTCTTGCTAGGGAAAGCTGGTCTTCTGTTCCGCTCAGGCTTTCAACTGAAGGTTATCAGGAAATGTTTAGGACAATCTTCTTTTTACTCAAAGTCCATCTATTTAAATGCTAATCTCACCCAAAAACACCCTCAGAGAAACATCCAGAAGAATATTTGACTCTATCTGCCCACAGGGCACCATGGACCAACCAAGGTGACACATAAAATTAATGACCATGCTAATAGTTATTAAATACCTTTTCCAAGCCAGTAAACTGTACAACTTCATATCTCATTTTACTCCTAAAAAAAAAAAAAAAAGAAGAAGAAGAAGCAAGCAAATCAATAATTAAAGAAGTAGGACAAGGAAGTTGAGATTAGGAGAAGGAAGTTGAGATAAGCAGAATTTCTGCAATAATGGTTTATCAGGATCATAAATTATCAGAGATAAATTTATCAGAGATACATTATGAAGTGGATTTAGCATCAAAGAGACAGGGCAGTGATCCTGGAAGTAGAAAAAGCTTGAGAGGTTGGTTGAACCGTGCCCGGCAGGTGAGAAAGTGGAAAGGACCCATGCGGATAACTTTTAAAAAATGTTTGGCCCTGAAGGGGAGATTGCATTGTAGTAGCTTTTGGAGGTCAACAGCTAGGATTTTTATGAGATGAACACTGCTGAAATCCTGTTTGGAAATTAGATAAGGGAATAAGGGGGGGGGGGGCTCTAGATGATAGATTTTATTTTATTATTATTATTTTTTTTTCCGTCATGAAAATCCCTTTGGTGATTTCGTCTCTCGAGAATAAAGGAAATAATGGAGTTTTGTGAGCACTGGGTGCCCTTAAGTAGCTTCTGTGAAGAAGATGGTGACAATGGGAGGATGAGCTCTTTTCACACTCAGTGAGTCACACCCTCAAGGGGTGTGCACAGAACCTGTGACTTTTTTGTAGACAACAGAATTCAGCACATGTGATGGACACCATCCCTATAATTAGGCTGTATTATATGGCACAGATGAAGGGATTTCTGCAGATGTAATTAAGTTCCCTAATCTGTTGATTTTTGAGTTTTGAAGAGGGAGATTATCCTAGGTGGACCTGATACAATCAGAGGGATCTTTATAAAAAAAGAAGAAAGTTGAGGATTCAGAGTCTGGAAACAATAGATTCTCTCACTCCTGTGGGCCTTAAGGGGAACATCTATTTTCTCCATATCTCCAAGGAAATTAATTCTGCCAATCACCACATGACCTTGGAAGAGGACACAAGCCTGAGATAAAACAATAGCCCTATTACAGCTTTGTGAGACCTTGAACAGCAGACCGGTTAAGCCATGCCCAGACTTTTGACCCACGGAAACAGTCAGATAATTGTTTCAAGCTTCTAAGTATGTGCTAATGTGTTATGCATCAATAGAGAATTAATACAATCACTGGACGTATTCCCGGACAGTTTTAATCCCAGCTGAGGTTGGAAGCTAAGACTCCGTTCTACTCTTCACAACATTTCTTTCAGGTAACACCTGCATGTTTATCAAGGTCATGATAAAGAACCATTGAAGGGAAATGTGTGCATGTAAGACCCTAGCGTCTTGCAAAGACGTTGGTCAAAGGGGTGACTTTGTAAGCAATGTTCTCCAGGAAACAGGCTCCAAAATCCACTCAGTCTCCAGACTTGTTTTTCTGATGTTTGGAAATTATTCTGTTTTTAAGGGAACCCGAAGGGTGTAAAGATATAGATAGAAGGGAGATAAGGAGGAGCATGTTTGGATTAAACTCTCAAGGAATGATAACTCATTAGAGGGTAAAATAAAGAGCCCTTTTGTACCATCATCTGGTACATTTTACTGACTGTGTTGTAGTACAGGGCTCTTCTTGGAAATAGTTTAGCAAATGGTATGGACCAAACAAAGGGCTACAATAACTGTACCTGTATGTGTGTGTGTGTGTGTGTGTGTGTGTGTGTGTGTGTGTGTGTGTGTTTGGAAAAACACAAACTCAAATATGAAAGTTTTAATTTTAATATTAAAAATACTGACCTCATGCTAGTGGGAAGTTGAATATTTTTATTTCCAACTTTTCAACAATATGTAGCAATTGATTTTTTCACTTTAAAAATTTATTTAAATTCAATTAGCCAATATATAGTACATTATTAGTTTCAGATGTAGTGTTCAATAATTTATCAGTTGTATATAACACCCAGTGCTCATCACATCATGTGCCTTCCTTAATACCCATCACCCAGTTACCCCATCTCCCTAACCCCCTCCACTCCAGCAACCCTCAGTTTGTTTCCTTTTTAAAAATTTTTTATGTTATATTAGTTACCATAGAGTACATCATTAGTTTTTGTTGTAGTGTTCCATGATTCATTGTTTGCATATAACACCCAGTGCTTCATGCAATCCATACCCTCCTTAATACCCATCACCAGGCTAACCCATTCCCCCAACCCCCCCTCTAAAACCCTCAGATTTTTTCCCAGAGTCCATAGTCTCTCATGGTTCATGCCCCTTCTGATTGCCCCCCCTTCATTTTTCCCTTCCTTCTCCTAATGTACTCTATGCTATTCCTTATGTTCCACAAATAAGTAAAACAATATTTGACTTGTTTATTTCACTTGACTTATTTTCACTTGACTTATTTCACTTAACATGATTTCCTCTAGTTCTATCCATATTGATGCAAATGTCAGGTATTCATCCTTTCTGATGGCTGAGTAATGTTCCATTGTATATATGAACCATATCTTCTCTATCCACTCATCTGTTGAAAGACATCTTGGCTCCTTCCACAGTTTGACTATTGTGGACATTGCTGCTATAAACATTGGGGTTCATGTGGCTCTTCTTTTTACTACTTCTGTATCTTTGGGGTAAATACCCAGTAATGCAATTGCTGGGTCATAGAATAGTAATCAGACAACAAAAAGAAGTAAAAGGTATTCAAATCAGCAAAGAAGAAGTCAAACTCTCTCTCTTTACAGATAACATGATACTTTATGTGGAGAACCCAAAAGACTCCACCCCCAAATTACTAGAACTCATATAGCAATTCAGTAATGTGGCAGGATACAAAAATCAAAGCACAGAAATCAGTTGCTTTCTTATGCACTAACAATGTAACTGTAGAAAGAGAAATTAGGGAATTGATTCCATTTTCAATAGCACCAAAAACCGTAAGATACCTTAGAATAAACCTAACCAAAGAGGTAACTACAGAACACTTATGAAAGAAATTGAAGAAGACACAAAAAAGAAAACATTCCATGCTCATGGATCAGAAGAATAAACATTGTTAAAATGTCTATGCTGCCCAGAGCAATCTATACTTTGAATGCCATCCTGATCAAAATACCAATGGCGTTTTTCAAAGTGCTGAAACAATCAATCCTAAAATTTGTAAGGAACCAGAAAAGACCCTGAATTTCCAAGGAAATGTTGAAAAAGAAAAACTAAGCTGGGGACATCACATTGCCTGATTTCAAGCTATATTGCAAAGCTGTGATCACCAAGACAGCATGGTACTGGCACAAAAACATACACATAGATCAGTGTTTCCTATAGTTCAGTTTCTTTTATGGTTTTTCTCCCTGTCTGATGACTTCCCCTTTAGTTTTCCCTCCCTTACCCTATGACTCTCTGTGCTGTTTCTTATATTCCACATATGAGTGAAACCATGTGATAACTGTCTTTCTCTGTTTGACTTATTTCACTCAGTATAATCCCCTCCAGTTCCATACACATTGATGTAAATGGTAAGTATTCATCCTTTCTGATGGCATTGGGTGTGTAAATGTATACATTTATATATAAGTATATACAAGTATATATTTATATATAAGTATATACTTATATATAAGTGTGTGTATAGATACACACACACTTATACACACACACACATATATATGCATACACACACACACACACTTATATATACACACACTAAATCTTCTTTATCCATTCATCTATCAATGGACATCTTGGCTCTTTCCATAGTTGGGCTATTGTGGACATTACTGCTATAAACACTGGGGTGCAGCTGCCCCTTTGGTCACTACATTTGAGTCTTTGGAGTAAATACCTAGTTGTGAAATTGCTGGGTGGCAGGGTAGCTCTATTTTTAACTTCTTGAGTAACCTCCATACCATTTTGCAGAGTGCCTAGCCAGCTTGCGTTCCCACCAACAGTGTAAGAGGGTGCCCCTCGCTATCTTCTCCCACTGCACAGGTTGTCTTTTAGTTTTGTTGACTGTCCCCTTTGTTGTGCAGAAGCTTTTTATCTTGATGAAGTCTTAGATAGTTCATTTTCACTTTTGTTTCCCTTACCTTTGGAGATGTGGATTTTTTTTTACCTTTTAAATGCCTTCATGGTTGTCTTACATTATGGTATTTGGACATAAAGGGAGTGAAACAATAATATATTGCGGTACAAAATTCCATTCTGCCCCCCTCAGCTCTATTTCCATCTTACAACAAACCTTCTACAAATATCTCCTTGCTCATATAAATGTATAAAGTGATATTATATACATACACATATACACATATATATGTGGATAGGGATTTTTCTTAGAACAGGATAGTACCAATTATATTAACTGGATATTTATTGTTTCTAAACAACAAATAATTACATACAAATTTGTAAATATAGACTATTTTCTCATTTCATTGTGGATAATATGTAGTTTTATACGTGACTGTATAAAATATAGGCTTTGAATGTGGTTAGGGTATTTAGGGTATTATTATTATTATTATTATCATTGCTTTTATCTTTTCTCTTTGTCTCACCATCTCTAGTCTTCCCTACCACTCTTGGAATATCTGCCCTCAGTTCTCACCCATGTAAACAAGCTGGCATCAATCTTCTGTTACAGACTCATATGAAATGCAAATTTGCACATATAAAATTTGCATATATATGACATTTCTTTGTAGTATGTTGTGGAAAAATTAAGTGGCATTCAATATATTTCTCTGAATATTATTTTTTCTGTCAATATTATCCCATGAACATCTCTCCAGGACAACCAGCACAGTTCGACTATATGGTATTTAATACCTTATTCTGTGGCTCTAAGATAGTTTATTCAAACAACATAATTTTGTTCAGTTATTTGCCTTATTAAACAGCTTTATAAAGTCTGCGTTTGTATGGCAGACTTTTTAAAGATGCACTGGATAAGACAGATTTCTAGGAAATTTTGGGCAAAAGGTGTATGCATTTATTATATTTAAAACATGACTAGGTTGTTCTCCTGCTGTAAGAGTCCCCCCCGCTAAAATTCTAGAAAATATGGAGTAGAAATGAGAAGTCATGGCAAGCCCTTCTTGAATTCCTAAAAAAGGCTGAGCTTAATCATTACTGGTTTATTCTCATTATGTGGGGGGGCTTTTAAGCAGGAATAGGTACCTGAATTAGCAACTGGTTCCTGAAAGTAGAGTTCTGTATAAATGACATAACACATTTGGCATTGGCTTTGGGACAGTTCGGTGGGCAGAATCTAGAAGGATCTTGGGGAGACTCTGTTAGTGAAACCTATAGGGCACTGAGTAAACTCTTACCGCCAACTGGGGAAAAGGGTGACACCAATCTAAGCTGACTCAATGTTTTGGAAAACTACCCAAATTAGCAAATGATATTGCAAATCTGGCTAAGGAGACATCCAGGCATAATGCTGAAAGGCAATTTCTGTGTTTCTATGGAAGAATAGAGAAGTGAGTTAAAGGAGAACCTATTCATTTTAAACTCTGATTTATAAATTACAAAGGAGTCAAGGGCTCAATGTTTTCAAGCATAGCATTGTTTCTCCTCCCTTCTATCTCTGGAAAAAGACCCCTCTTGGTAGAAAATGGCCTCAGGACAATTATTAAAAATAAGGTGTTTCCAGTAAAACATAATCTCAAGATGCTTCTAGAACACACTTCATAGAGATTACATACCCACTGGAGCCTTTACAATGTTTAAGGACATGACTCTTAAGACTTCTCTCCTCAGGATTAGGACTTCCAAGAATCTTAAAGGCATGTTTGCAGCTAGGCAACAAAGTATTTCCAGCACATTGTCCTGAACAATCATTCCTCTCAGGCCAAGGTGCGGAGGGGGTTTTTGTCAGAGTCTGTGTGGGTGCTCCTCTGCCCAAACAAACTGACATCAAGATGGAAGAAATCAATTAATTTTAAGAGAATTATAGTGGCTGAAGCACCACCTGCTTGCTGTGAAAATACAGAGGACGACGCAAAAGCAAAAGAAGTCCCAGGAACCCCAACTTCTACTGACCGGAAGCTCAATGAGAAAGTTACTCAACTTTGCAAACAAGGGCCATTTCCGGGGGAGGAGCAAACCAAAGCCAGGGCCTCCCACGCACTCACTTATTTTATCCGGGGAGCACCTTAAGGGTATAAAGACGCTCTCTCTTTGTTTTTGTTTTTGTTTTTTTCCCCCTGAGCCTTTGAATGCCTGTACTCCTAAAATGATTACTAAAGCTTATTACCGGGCGTATTTGTTTGTTAGGTTTACCATAAGGAAATACTACAAACTGAGTGGCTTAAACAGTATAAATTTATCGGCTCACGGTTCTGGAGGTTACAAGTCCAAGATTGAGGTAGAGACAAGTTTAGTTGCTTCTGGGGCTATGAGGGAAAATCTAACATGCTTCTCTCCTACCTTCTGGTGATTTACTGGAAATCTTTGGCATTCCGTGACTTGTAGATACATTACCCAGATCCTTTTCTTCATGTTCACGTGGTTTTCTTATTTATATATGCCTATCTCCAAACTTCCCCTTTTTATAAAGATTGTATCAAAAAAAAAAAAAAGATTGTATCCTGTTGCGCTAAGGGCACACCATACTGATATGTGACCACATATTAATTAATGACAACTACAATGACCCTCTTTCCAAATAAGATCTCTGTTTTGCATGAGTACTATTTGACAATTTGATATATATTTTAGCTCATTTCCTAGGAAAATGGAACAAGCTCATTTGTAACTGAAAAAAAGGATGCCTTGAGAGAAGAAGGTATAGCAATGGGCCAGATAGAAGCAGGGCTGTTGAGAAAGTGCTAACGTGTGCCGGTCTAGAGTTCAGATTTGCTATACGCCAGTGGCTACTGTGTACCTCCTATTTTCTCTCTTTGGAACAGGAATGTCTGTTTTTGTCATGTTATCCCTTTCTCACCATTTTATGCTGGAGGTATGTGGTGGAGGTATGTGACTTGTCTCCTTAATTTACAGCTTCTTCCTATCAAGAGGAAGTTATACTTGGAGAACCACACCCCTTAGGAACCTCATCTGTATGGGACCTTTATTTAAATGAGATTGGCTTTGAACTGATACCATAACGGGATGAAACTTGGAGTTCTTGGGGGCAAGGGGTGAGTGCATTTTGTACATACAAAGAATAGGAATTCTGTGGCCACAGAGCCACTTGTGACTGATGTTATTTTCCAAAGACAGATATAACAATGTATCCCATCCCACATGCTGACTTACAGTGGTCCTTCCCTCTGCCCTACCCTTAAGAAGAGCGGTCTGTTTGCCCAACCTTTGAATCTGGGTGGGACCCAAACAAGACTTCCTTTAGAATCCCAAGTACTCTCTTCCAGTAGATTACAACTGAAAAGACACCTTGCCAGTTTCAGCCAGAGCCTTTACTGCTGGCTGTTTCTGGATCCTGCATCATGGAACATTTGTTCTTAGGATTTCCTACTTGAAACTCAGTTTTGTTACTGCGAGAAGCACAATCCAGATGGAGAGGCTGTGTGCAGGTGCTCGAGTTGAACAGCCCCAGCTGACAGCCAGCAGCCAGTAGCAGCCAGCATGGATGCCACGCTCTGGAGAGCCTTCCGATGGCTGCAGCCTCCAGCCAACGTCTGACTGCA